>NW_022631017.1:5795111-6995111 GCF_010015895.1 Lontra canadensis
ACACACCTCCCAAAACACACACACACACACACACACACACACACACACACACACACACACCAGCTGTGGGATGTTAAATCAGCAACAGCCCAGCTAGGAACCCAACATTATGCCACACAGCATGGTGGAGCAGAGCCAGCTGAATCCCAGCCCCCAACATAAAAAAGGATTTCAGGGTTCTCCGTATACAGGGGGCCGATGAAAACAAAGATGAGAAAGAAGTGTGGCCCCAGCACTTCCTCTGCAGGACACTGCTCCCCAGCACATACCCACAACATAGAGGGGGGCCTCCGTGTGCTTGATGTTACAGCTGTTGCCCGCGATGCAGGTGTAGCGGCCCGAGTCCTCGGGGGCCACGTCATGGATCACCAGGGAGCCATTCTGGAAGATCTGCATCCTGCCAGGAAAGAAGCCACAGCGCTGCCCACCTCTCCAGCTCCTGGGGAAGACTGACTGCAGGAGAGGTGCGATGGGCCGGGGAAGCAGACGGCCCTACCTAGGTCCCAGCTTGGTGGGGTCCAGGATGCGGTCTTTGCCCTTCCACTGAATGAGAGGCTTGGGGTCTCCCTGGGCCTCACAGCGCAGCAGGGCTGTGTGGCCCTGGTACACGGTCGTGCGCTCTGGCTCCACCTTGAAGGTGATGAAAACTGGATGGGAAGAGCCCAACAAGGGGCGAGGAGCAGTGAGCCGTGGGACTGGCCGGCTGTGGGCTGCCCTCCCGTCCCGGGGCCCTGCCACGGTCGCACCTGCCACAGTGAGCTGGACGTGGGCACGGATCTGGCCCTGCAGCCCATTGGAGGCGATGCAAGTGTAGTTGCCGGCGTCATCACGGGTCACCCTGGAGAAGTGCAGGGTCCCGGCGTTGTCTGTCACCCACTCGGGGAGACTGCTCCCATCTGTGGTGGCAACAAAGGGAAATTACAGGCTCGATCCAAGTCACTTGGGACCGCAGTGCACTCAGTCACCCACCTCTACTCAAAAGCGTGTTATCTGTTGCTCCTGATGACTCAGACAAAGTCCCAACTCCTGAGCCAGGCACTGGGAACCCCCCGTTACTTGTTCCTTTTCCAATTTTTTAGTCTCCTCTCCTTCCACTGCCCTTACAACATCTCCCTCCTGCAAAACTGGACTTCCAACAGGGCCCCGATTTCACCTTGACCTCATCCTCACGGCCTGTCACATCTCACTTCTAGAACCCCTTCCCGCTCTTAGCCGTCCAGGCTTCAGATCCCTTTGCTGCTCCAGCTCTTAACAGAAAGCTGACTCCGACCACCCAAGCAGAGAGCGCCCACCTCTTCCCCGAAACCTGCAGTCCTACTCTCCCGTTCATACTACTCATGGAAATGTAAAAACTGGTCTAGCCCCTTGACAGACAACTTGGCAATTTATAGCAAGGGTTGCAAAAACGTGTGTACCCTTTCATACATAATTATTCCATTTCTGGGAATCTCTCCCAAAGGAAATAAACCCAAATCCAGAAAAAACTTTGGCTTAAAGATGTTTACTGCAGCAATAAAAAGAGAGAGCGAGAAAGGCAGAGAGGGAGAGAGGGAGGATGGTTAACAACCCAAATCTCCAACGTTTAGGGAATATTTAAGTAAATTACAGTGACTCCAATCATCAGAGTATTATTACAATCATCAAAACCAATGTTTATGTATAAAAGCATGTGGAAATGCTTGATAACGTTAAGTTAAAAAGGATATAAAATTACATAATTAACTGTATCTTCTTTTTCTGTAGTAAGCATGACTTACTCAGTGTAAGTTTAATAAGTGAAAATTACATGTTCAATAAAATTGCTATGTGCAAACAGAAAGATATACATAGAAAAAGAAGGGGGCACAAACCCAAAAATGATGGTATAGCAGGATTATGACCTCCCCCAATATTTTCTTAGTTTTTTTTAAGTTTTTTTTTCCCCCTTTTCTTTCTTTTTCTTTTTTAAGAGAGTGAAAGAGTGTACATGCCAAGTAGCGGGTGAGGGAAAGCAGGAGAGAGAATCCCAAGCAGGCTCCACAACCAGCTCAGAGCCTGGTAACACAACCCCAAGATCATGATACAAGCTGAGACCAAGAGTTGGACGTCCGACCAACTGAGCCACCCAGGTGCCCCTGAAGGTTTGATTTTTAAGTCAATTCTACCCCCAACACAGGACTCAAACTCACAACCCCAAGATCAAGAGTCCCATGCTCTACCGACTGAGCGCACTAGTCACTCCCGCCCCACAAACTTTCTAAAGGAGCCCGCGTTACCCTTTCTGTCTAAATATGCCTATTTTGAAGGGAGGGGAAGGACTTCACAGCACCATCTGGATCAAGCCAGTCACTTGTGGCCTCAGTCATTGTCCATGACCTCTAATGCCATAACCTGACCTCCCTGGTGTCTGGCTCCTTTCTTCCTACATGAACTGTAGGTCAGCCCCACATTCCTTGCCTTTTCCACAGTTCCTGGCACGGTGCTGGGCCCTCCTCCGCTGGTTCTCAGACACACACACATCTGACCAGTGGATTGTCCTACCTGCCCCCACTCCATGCCCCCCCGGTACCCACCTGCCCGAACCCACTTAATAGTGGGCTTTTCTCGGCCTGTGGCTGAGCAGGGTACCGTGGCCTCCTTGTCAAACTCCATGCACTGCTGCGGCCGGGGTGGTGGTGTGAACTTGAGCTTTTCTGTTTTAGCAGAGGGAGGGTAGGTGAGCACCAAGAGGAGGAAGCAAAGCAGCTCAGTCGGCCTCGGCTGGGGCAGGCCTGAAGATCGGGGTCCCCTGCTGCTCCTTCCCCTTTGCTCTCCCCACGCTTGCTTGGGCGCTCACCCAGCACTTGAACACGGGCCTGGGCCTCAATGCTGCCGGCTGGGGTGCTGCTCACACAGCGGTACCATGTGCCATCATACACTTCCACACTGTTGATACGCAAGGTCCCATTCTTGGAGACTTCGAACCGTGAGTCCTGTGGCACAGATTACAGAACCATGGGAGGTCTCAGCCCCACCAGCATCTTCAGGGGAAGGAGGGCAAGGGGAGCCGATCCCAGAGGAGAGCCCCAGAAGGGGATTCTGGCCCCCTCCGCCAGGAGCCAGCCTCACTCTCACCTCTGAGATGAGCATCTGGTTTCTGTACCAGATGACTGTGGGTTTGGGCGTGGCCTGGGTCAGGCAATGCAAGTACCCTGGCTTGCCCTCCTCCAGCTGGCTGTCCTGGGGCTTCCTCAGCCACGTGGGCACAGCTAGAAGGACAGGGAGGGAAAAGAAGACGAAGGAACACATCTGCAACACCAAAGGATCCAATCCCTCGAAATTCCAAACCCACACCCGACCGAGTTCAGAAGCCCCTGTCTGCTCCCCTGAAAGGTGCAACAACGACCCCTTAGTGAGGACAACCTTTGGAATATGATCTTAGTTAACAGTCACAATAAACCCCATACGTATATATTCCTATACCCATTTTACAGCTGAGAAGACAGAGATTTATAGTAATGGTGATGTGCTAATACCTAATAGATAGGATTCCAATCCCCGGTCATGTGCCCCGCAAACCCTTGCTCTTTTTATTACACTGCAACGCCCCAAGGCTCGGTCCTCAGACCCCTGCTCTGGTTTAGCCAACCTCGTACCCTGAATGATCTCAGCCATTCCGTGGCCTTCCACGCCATAGGAGTGCATGATTCCCAAACCTACACCCTGACTCCTGACCTCCCCGCCATGAGCTTCAGACTGGCAAGCCCAACTGCCTACTGGCATCTCTGACTGGATATCCAACAGGCCTCTCGAGCTTTATGTGTATGAAAGAAAACAACTGACTTCCCCTGGAACCTGTTCATCCCAGCTTTTCCCGTCTCAGTAAATACCGCCCCTACAGAGCCAATGGCAAGAGCCCAAACGTACCCCTGACTTCCCTCTCTATAGCCCCTCCCATCACATCCATTCTACGCAAACCCCATCTCCTTGAGCTCCCCAAAATCCTGAGTCTGATCACCACTCTCATCTCCACAACTACCGCTCTGTTCCAGGCCCTCCAACACCTGCCCCGGAGAATTATAGTCATCTACTAACTGGGCTCCCCATCCAGAACTCCTGCCCCTAACGTTCTGGTCTTCTCAGAACTGCGGGGAGTGATCTTTCGAGAATGTCACTCTCCGACTCAAAACCCTACAAGGACTTCCTGTCTGACTTGGGGTGGCAGATTGTTTGCAAAGATGGTCGTGAACGGCTCTCCTGTCCCTCGCTCCTCTGCACTCGTGCTGCTGTCACTTTCCCCATCAAGAGACAATCTACTTTTCTCGTACCTCAAGTCTGGGGGGCCCACGACTGGCCTGGCCCAACACAGAACCCAGTGGAAGTCGTGCTGAGCAGCTGCTGAGCGGCTGCCTTGAGAAGCCTTGCGACTTTCAGTCCTGGCTGAGGAGGCCCCAGGCCTGCTGTAGCAGCCACGGCGGGGGGTGGGGAGGACGACACCTGAGGCACCCCAGCAGATGCAACCTCCATCAACCTCGAGACATCTGAATGAGGCTGTCAGGGAACAGCCAACCACCAGCTGACCTCCCAGCTGACTGCAAGCATATCTGATCTTTCTGACCACCTTGTAGGGTAAGTACTGGGTCAGGAGCTCCATTTTATGGATGAGGAGACCAATCCCTGGCAAAACGGGGGCTTGCCACACCTTGTCCCTCCATGCGCAGGGGAAAGAGTGGGACCTGGGTCTCTAGAATCCCAGGCCCTCGCCCTTGCTCTGCCATCAGAGGACTGTTTTTCCGTGTGGGCTGTCATCCCAACTTCTGTGCCTGGCTTTTCAGGGTCAACCCCAACATCACCTTCCAACAGCTGACTGAGTCCAAAGCGTGCAGAACACAGAGCTGAGGGGGCCTCAGGTGAGCATCCGGGAAGCCTTTGCACATGGCCCCCAGAAACCAAGGCCTCGTCGTGGCACCCGGGCTCCCCTCCAACCTCGCCTCATCCCACGGGGCTAAGGTGCTCACTGGCTACAGTGATGTTGACATCCTGTCGCCGCTGACCGGCCAGGTTGGCTGCATGGCAAGTGTAGACGCCAGCGTCACTCTCGATGGTTCCAGCAAACACCAGGTCATGACCCTTCTGGAAGACTCTGCCGTGGGTGGGCAGCCGGACTCCCGCGTGCTCCCACCACACACGGGGCTCCGGCAGGCCCTGTGGGGGCAAGCAGGCCACGCGCTCCTCGCGGCCAGCTGTGAACACCCGTGGCTCAAATGGCAGCATGTCTTCAATCTCTGCGGGGAGGGGAGCAGGAGGCAAACCGCCTGATTACCGTGGGTCTCGGCACCTCAAACTCTCCCACAGCAAGCTGGGGCCCTTGGTAACACAAACCCCTGGAACACTGCCTCTCCTCTTCCTGGACCCAGCATCCTCTTCCTCTCTTTGTCCTCCGAGCTGCTTTCTGAGTAGAATCAGGAGCCTAACTCTCCACGTGCCCACAGTGTTGAAGGCGGCCCCTGCTTCAGCACCCCAGACCCAGGGACCCACCTGCCAGGTGAAGCGTGGCCTCAAGGATGACGGGAGGGCCCCTCTGCCCGTGGCCTATGCAGCGGTAGACCCCTGCGTTGCGCGGCCGGACCTGGGTCAGCAGCAGGGACCCATTGGCAAACACAGTGGCTCTGCGGAGGTGTGGGGGGCTGCGAAAAGGAGAGAGTGCTATTTGGAAGAAGAGGCCCACAGGCCTCCTTCTGAAAGGGAAGGAGATGGAACCCCATGCTGCAAAGGTCAGAGGTACAAGAAGGAATCGTCCAGGAACAAGACAGAGAGAAAGAAGTCCACATGCCACATTAGTGTGTGTGTGTACACATGCACATGTGTACTCATTCATGAGTGAGCACAGGTGTGTGCCCCCTACAGGAGACTCAGCTTTTGGGACAATGGGGAGAGCCACAGTGTCAGTGAGAGTCAGTGAGCCAGCAACGCGTGCAACTGTGGAGACAGAGGGCCACTTCCCACAGGGTTAAGGCCAGCCTGACAGTAAGGCCCCAGCCCCAGCAGCCAGAAGCCCCTTGGCCACACCAGACAAACTACTGATGATATCTTCAGGACTGAAGCCAGTGGGATCCAAGCCCCTAGCCTACACAGCCACACCCCCCAAGGATCAAGGACATGCTTGGTGCCACCAACATGCCCTCTGCTCTCATACGGCCCAAGGAAGGACAAGAGTCCCAATAAAGGAGCTGGCACCACCCAGAACCTTCTGGAAGTGTTTGCTTCCTCCAAAAAGTGTGAGTGTGTATACGTATGTGTGAGTGTGTGTATGTATGTGTGTGTGTAAGGTAACCTTACCATCCATCCAGACTACGGTCACCAGGTCCCCTGTGTCCCTCTAGACTGAATCACTACTCCCCATCCCAGAAGACCCACACAGGCAGGAGGGGAGTGGGAAGAGAACAGAGCCACCACTAGCTCATAGAGTGCCTTTGTGTGAACTGGAAAAAGATGCCCTTCCTGGAGGCTTCCCTTTGTTGAACTCATTCCGTAACAGTAAGACATTCTACTGCCATCTGCTGGAAACTTGAAGTAATACATGTATAGCCCTAGGATATCTGCAATACTGATCCCTTGCGTTTAGAGAATGCACCTGGGCAATACACACGACCCATACCACTGTACTTGGAACGCCCCTTGTCAGATGCCTTACCGGCTGCGGTTAGTGATGGGGGTCTCATCTTCAAAGACCCACTGCAGGCTCGGGGGTGGCTGGGCTGAGAACTGACAGTGGAACATGGCCTCCTCATTCCTTGCCACCACAATGTCCTGAGGTGCCAGCACTACCCTAGCAAAGCTCTCATCTGGGGAGGGAGAAGCACAGGATGTGAGCAGGCAGCATGGGGAGGCCCCTCCCATCCCTGCTGCACTTTCATCCCCACCCCGGGCTCACCGGCAATGCTCAAGGTGAAGTTCTGGCTGCTGCAGGTCTGCCCAAAGGCGTTTTGGGCACAGCAGGAGTAGAGGCCACTGTGCTCCGGGCTGGCTGGCCGGAGGGTCAGGTTTCGCTCCTTGCTGCTGACCGTGTGATTGCTCTGGCCATCGGAGAGGGGGTTCCCATCTCGGAACCACTGATAGGTGGGCCTGCAATGCCGAGAGCATCAGCAGCAGGGAGGCACAGGGTATTCAGGTGGCCAGTGGACAGGGTACAGAATCGGAGGGTCAGGGCTAGACCCCTCAGTTTACAAATGGGTCAGGCTAGACCCCTCAGTTTACAAATGGGGCTTGGGAGGGGATGTGACTTGCACAGGAACACACAACAATTCAGGGGCATCATCAGGCTGAGCTGCTACAACTCTCAGCATCCAGAATTCAGGATCATTCCGCAGCACAAGGCTGCCCCTCCTCCGGTCACTGAAGGCTGGAGCAGCCTCTGGACAGGGGTGGTTACAGAATGAAGCGAGGTGCCTCTGAAGAGAGTCCGGGTGTTGGGACTTGTCTAGTCCCTACTTGTCTAGAATGACCCTCTCCATTCCCACCCTCCAACTCAGCTCCTTACCGAGGGTGCCCGTCAATGTGACAGCGCAGTGTGACCTGGGTCTGCGGCTGGATCTCGGCTTCTGAGGCTGGGTGCTTCAGAACCACAGGGCCGGTCTCAATCCCTGCAGCAGAGGCCACAGTTGCTAAGGGGCAGAGCAGAGCAGGGGGCGAGGAGGAAGGAGAGGACAGAGGGGAAGGAAAAGCAGCAAAGGACATGGCCTGCAGGTTCTGGAGCCAAGAGACAGCGCAGGGAAGCCCTGCAGAGCTGAGGCCGGGGCTACACACAGGGGGTGGGTTGGGGGGAGCCAGAAACAGAGCATCCGCTCTGTCTGTGGCGGGTCAACCCTGACGCTTGGCCACGCTGCCACACAGCCCTTGCCATCTGCTAAAGCATGCAGCAGGTCAAGGGTTCTCTACTTGAAGGGGAAAAAAATCTTATGGAAAACAAACAAACAAAAAAAAAACTTCTCTTCCCCCCCACACAGAAAGAACGGACTCCAAGTGCATTCAATTGGAAATGAGAGAAGCTGAGGGAAAGGAGGGGTCCCATAGGGTTCAGTAACAGAGGACTTGCAGGGAGCGAGCACAGCCTCCCAGCTCTCACATTTGATGTTGAAGGAGGCGTTGGCACTGCGGGCCTCCTCTCCCGTGGCGTTGTCCCGCACCACGCACTGGAAGGCTCCAGAGTCCTGCAGCCGATCCACAGCAGCAAAGCTTAGGCTGCTGCCCTGGGCGAAACGCCTCTCGGTGTCCCGGACGGGGGCCCCATCCAGCAGCCAGTACACATGCACCGGGCCTGGGGCCTCGACCTCACAGCGGAGCAGCGCCCGGCGCCCCTGCAGTGCATCCTGGGAGGATGGCTCCTTGATGAAGACAAGGGCTGCCTGGGCACCTGCAGATGGGGAAAGGGGAGAGGCACCGTCAGGAAGAGCTAGAGCCACCGTCCTCACACAGGTCACCCACCACCCCGTGCACAGGAGGAAAGGGGCTCCGCACACAGGAGGTGTCCGGGAAGTGCGGGAGAGAAGGATCCGGAGCCCACAAGTGCCAAGTGTCCACTGAGAAACTCTGAAACTGTGCTGGCCGCCTTGGAGGACACAAAGATGCAGTGCACACCAGTTGGCAGGGGGCACAGAGCAGCTACACAGAACACGGTGGCTGTGTGCCCACTGAACAGTGCAGGCAGGCAGTGCACAGAAAAGAGGGTGTTCCAAGGTTGGGGGAGGGGCAGGGACACCGGGGAGGCTCCCCAAAGAAGTTTCTGACCTGTGGGTCCTGCTGCTGGGCTGAGGAGCAGAGGACGTTAGCAGGTAGCCCTCCCCCATCAATCTTCAGAAACCAGGATGCCGAGCACAGAGCATCTTGGAAGGATTATTCACACTCACAGCCCCGCTAAGGGTCTACCCACAGATGCCTTGCAGCCCAGCATCCCCCAGGGACTTCTCTGGGGAAAGCCACACCATCACAGAAGAAGCCAGTATTCTCTAGATCTGGGGCTGTTTCCAAAGGCAGGCCAACGCTGCCCCCCACGTCCTACCCTCTATCCCTAAGAATATGTCTGGCCAATATATGGCTTTTCTGGGTGAAGTTGAGAGGTGAGCATTCCCCTCTCCTGTACCACAACAGTTTGGCTCTGGCTGGGGCCGGAGGGGCACCTACAGAGAAGGGGGGCGGCCTGCAACCAGGGGTGGAACCATAGCCAGTGGGAACAAAGGGGAAGTGAGAAATCTGTATTGAGCGGCAGATGGGTTGAGGAGGCGGAGGGCAGGGCTGGGCAGGTGGCATGGTGACAGCAGAAGTAACACACCGGGCTTTGTTCTGGGCCCACGTGGGCGTCCTGCAGAGGCCCTGAGCTGCGGGGCCAAGAACACCGGCCTGCCTGCCAGAGGTGGGTGACGGCACAGAGGAGGACTTGCAGCCCCTCCAGGAAGAAGAAATAGGCCTCCTGAGGCTGCTACGTGAAGAAGCAGGCTCTGCCTCTGACCAAAGCGGGATGGTAAGGGCAAGAGGAGGCTGAGGTCTTGCTATGCCCTTCCAAACCTACAGAGGCTAATCACAGCTGTTCCAAGCTCCTGACAGTGAAGTTTGGTTCTTTAGGGCCTAAGAACCAGTCTCTCCATAAAGTCAGCAGCAAGACAAGTGCAGGCTCTATCAGAGTGAGGTCCAGATGAGGGGCTGCCCCTGGTGTCAGTCATCTCCCAACATTCTCAGAGGTGCTAGCCCGCAAGACAGTCATGGAGCCAAAAGGGGCCCAGAGCCACCTCCATCTCTGCTCAGCGGGGCACTGCTCTTTGGGTGGGAGCATTGCTGAGCTATCCCACCCACTGTGCAAGTTAACAAACCTGTCCTCGGGGAGCTGCCATGCACACCCCCAGTCACCGTGACATCCCAAACACCCCACTCACTTCCAGTCACCACACAGGAATGGGACCCTGCCCCTGCCCCTGCCCCTGCCCCTGCCCCCGCGGAGCAACTCAGTACAACCCCTTTGTCGAGTGATAGGTAAACTAAGGTCCTCGGAAAATGAAGAGATCTGCCCAGAATCAAACAGCTCATCTGACCGTGACCCAAGGAAGCCAACTCCTAGCCCCATGCTCTTCCCAGCTCCGCCCACGAACTCAAAACCAACCTGGAAATGGCTGATCCCACAATGGGGCTCAGTCCCCATGGCCAGGGAGAGAGGCAGACCTCCTACAGACAACGCCAGACACACAAAGGCGCTCAGCTCACTGTCTGACTGAGGTCACCTTAAGGGAGTGTGGGGCAAGAGCTGGAAAATGTGGAGGCGTCTGGCACACCGCCCAACTACCTCTCACGAGGCACAGGGGCAGACTCAGGCTGATGCCCCAGTGGTCCCCTGCAAATAGGACTCACCGAATTCTTGGGGCCCTCAACCCTGAACTCCAGGACACTTGTGAAAGGCCAGAGAGATCATCTGCCTTCAGAAAGTAGGTGAACCACCCCATTTCCCCGCTCAGCTTCTCCAGACCCAGGGAGCCCAGAGGCTCGCCTGTGCAGAGAAACCTTAGTTAGGCATGTGGAATCACAGCTTGGGCTCAACCCCTGCCCCCATGCTTGGTGTGTGACCTTGGGCAAGGCATGCAGATGGTCTCTGCCTTGGCTCCCTCGGCCTCTCTCGTGAGCTTGTCGTGAGTCACAGACACAGAAACTCATGTCAAGACACTCAGACAAAGCTGACCCAGTGAACGGCGGCTACCATTCCTATCTCCACTGGCACGGGTCTTGCCCAATGACTCTCATTTTAAGAACGTTAGGAAGCTCCCCCTCCAGAGGCGGAGGACCACTCCCAGACCCAGACGGAGAGGAGCTTCTGCAACAGAGAAGTCTGAGGGGAATGATCAGGTCGGGGTGGGATGCGGGGAAAGGGGCTGTGGGCTTGCAGGAACCGCAGACCACGGGCCACAGAAATCGGAGCTAGAAGAAGAGATGGTGTGACTCAGAGGGACCCCAGCTCAGCCTCCGGCATCCCCTCCTGGGGCGAGCGCTGCTCTGGAGCTCTGTGGTAAGAGATGCTGCATTCCCAGACTGCCGCTCAGAGCCTCCTGCGCCCCCACGACAGGGCCTGGGAAACATCAAAGCTGGCCCTGCGGGGCCCTCTGTCCTGACGTCAGCTCACAGAAGGTCCTGGTTAGTGCTTGGCTGGGGCAGACTTCAGATGTTATAAAAGGCAGGGAGAACAGCCACCAGGCCTTCTCCAAGCCCCCAGCCCCTGCTCCAAACCACCACCGGGAGGCTGGCCCAGGGCCGTGGCCCCACATTGGCTGAGAAGGTGACCAGAGGCCTTTCTGGTGTGCAGGGCTTGCCAGAGAGCTCGCTCTGTTGTGTAGCTTGGCGGGGAACAGGAAGAAGGTTCAGGGGCAGATGGGGGAGTCCCTCGCAGAAATCCCAGACTCCAGGAAAGAAGGAGCTGAGCAGTGAGGACCTCCTCAGAAGCTTCGGCCGGTCCCAGTGACAAGATGTGGAGGACAGCAATGACAGAGAGACAGAAGGCTTTTGGGCACCGAGGTGGTACCTGCCCCAAGGTGGTGCATTCACCAGCACATTCCTGACCCTGCACCACCGATGACTTGAGGATATCCCCCAGGGCTAAGGTCTGGGTACGGCCTTCTCTGGTGGCACACTGGTCCTGGGCTTCCCAAAGCTACCCCCTCGTTCACAGTCCGACCACACCGTGCATGGTGCCTCCTACACCCAGGCTCCTTCAGAGCAGAAGGCTGGCCTGGCTGCTCTGCATCCCTGCCCTCGCCATGCAATGGGGACCCCGCCCCTCGCCCTGAGGCTGAGTGGGTTCGCAGAGACAGAGCCCCAGCACAGCACGGAGGACTCGGAGGGTCCGGGGATGCCCTGCTAGGCACAGAGGGTTCCAGCAGTCCCCCCGCAACAGCAGGCAGCCAGAGCCATCTGCCCCCACACCGGACGCCAACCCCAACAAAGCTGGAGCTGCGAATACCCAATAAGGGCATTTTCCGAGCCATTTCCTCGGCTCCCCCAACAGCCATCTATATGCAGACACTCTGCCTGCGCCTTGGCCCCAGCGCCCAGAGCAAGGCTGTGCGGGCAGCGGACCAACTCCGCTCCCCAGCCCCCCCGCAAGCGGCTAGTTCGCCGCCCGCCCTCCTTGCTGCTCTCTGGGCTCCGGGCCCAGCAGACCCATGTGTGTCTATGTGTGCATGTGTGCACACACATGTGTAAACATGATTTTATGGAGAGCAGAAAGCAGCAGGAAGTTTTTCTGCTCTGAAGTAATTTCAGCTACTCTGGTCCAAGCATCCATCTGGGCCACTTAACTACCTGTCTCAGAGTGGGGGCTGGTCCTCCTGCTTGAGGAAAAACACCCCAGGACCTATGCAGGCCCAGAACCTGCCAAACCTGACCAGCTGATTGTATCTACGTGCTCTCCCTTTTCCTAAAGAAATGCCATCTTTGGGACACATGCCTCAGGACCAGGCTGAGCTACCAAGATGCTGGCCGGCTGGCCCTGAGGGGGGCATTTCACACAGCAGTGTGTGACCATGTGAGGGACCACCCCCAAGGCCAACCAGCCACACAGAAGTAGCCGACTCCTCCACACCTAAGACTCCATCTCTGGCTCCAGAGCCTGGGTCCCGTGGGGGACATCCTGACTCCCGGGTGGCCCCCAGGGCCCAGGCTGAGGTGGCTCCCGTCAAGGCACACAAACCCCTGATGAAGAGGTCTGCCAACACCCTGTGCCTTGTCTGGGCAGTGGCATCAGGACACAGGCCAGGAGAGGCAGCCCTCAACCCAAGCGGCACACTGACATGTGCCGTCCAGGAAACACAGCAGCTCCCGGGCCCCCACCCAGACAAGGACAGCCCTCCTCACAAGTACGCTCCATCCAGAAACTCTAAGGGCGCGGAGCAAGAGGCCCCAGGGGTACCAGGGTCCCTGCACCACAGGTCCTCCCCAACGGGTCACACACTGTACATCCAGACCCTCAGCCTTCTTGGATTCAACTGGCGTAACTTTCTCCTGCCCTTGAATCACCCCAAAGGTCCAGGGCTCACACACTATGTCATTTGGCTGAGGAACAAATGTCAACTGCTGCAGGAGTAAGACAAGTGGATAAACAGCAGGCTGAGCTAGCCCACCGCTCACCGACCCACCCAGGTCAGCAGAAACACTAACACCCCAGTGGTGTCTGTGAATCTGGGAACTGCAGTGTCCCTCTCTACCACCAGCATGTACCAGCAAGATACTGTACGCGGTTTTAGCACCAGCAACCCAGACCCTCTGACAGTAAGCCCAGACCATAAGGATGCATGGGGTCCCAGAAAATCGACCACAGCAAACTGTGAGACCCAGAGGCAGAGCACAAAATTTCTAACCCCCTCTGCCTCTCCAGGGTCTATGGAAGGCCCCAGGTTCACGGACGGGAGCGCCACAGCCCTCTGCAAGCCGTCACAGTCCTTGTTCTGAGCTGCGCAGGAGGGCGCAGAGCCAGAGCCAGGGAAAACCGGACAGTCTTCCCATCCTGGGATCTAGCTGCAAATGTCTGGAGAGGCTCCCACATCCAGATTAGAGGAGCAGAACAAAATAACCAGAGATTAGAGCAGAAACGAAACCTAGCAGGCCAGCTCGTCTACCTTAGATGAAAACCACAACTCAAACCTGTCCTGCCCACTCCTGGGAGGCCCCCGAGGGGGAAGATCAACCTCTGATGGCAGGAGTAGGTCCCTGTGTCCAGCATCACGTGGCATCCAAGCCAGAAGGACAAATACGCCCGCAAATGAGGCTTAAGACGCTCCCCCAGCCAGTGGCCACACTGCTGGTCCCTAGAACCAGCCCATCCTCTGCTGGGGCTGCGAGGGCCGTACCTGGGATGCATCTCTCACCCTTGGTAACCCTTACATGGCTGTGATGTCTTCAAGGAAGCAGCAATGAATTAAACACCCAGTCACATGAGGTGGTGTGTTCAGGCCGAAGGAACACGGCACGGGGAGACCCAGGTTCTAGTCTCCACACAACCGCTAACAAGCAGAGTGACCCGAGCCAATCACCACCCCTTCCCAGGCAGACTTACTAACTATAATATTACATCAATGAGAGAATTAGAATGGGACAGTTCCCAAGACCCAGCACTCAAGCTGCAAAGCGCTTCAAAGGCAGCTATAGGAACAAAGGGCTCAGGCCCCAGAGTCCTCTCCCAAACTCACCCCAGCCCCCAAAGCCCAAAGGGAAAGGCAGGGCAGGGCCCAGGATGATTCAGGAGATGCTGTAAATGGCAGGTGTGCAGGTCGGAGGTAGCTGGGGGTTGCAAACAGGGACCCGGCACCACTTTCTGACAAGCTGCTCCCATTCCAATGGCTGAGCTCATATCCTGCCTCGCCAGATCTCGCCTCTGCCTTAGCCACACACTTGCACTGAGAGCTCACTGCCTGTGACACCCCTGACAGTCCCATCTGTGCTATGACTGAGAGCTGCACCCCCAAGCTAGGCTGCAAGCCTGAGAAGAGGGCAGACATTCGTGCCCAAGAGGATACGGCTGTGCCCCTCAGAGGGCCGGGGCACCGTAAATACCCCCCCAGCGTTTGGGGGGAATGAAGTCACTGAGAGTCTGCCTGACCTGAAATCTTGTCCTAGGGCTACCTTTATCCCATCTTGGCCAATTTAATTTCCTTCTCTGGGTCCTCAGTTTCCTCTTCTGGAAAATGGCACCCTTGGAACCAATTTTAGTGATTCTCCTTCGGATTCCTAGGGGAGTCAGCAATATTCAAAGGAAATTCACATTAGGTACAGACCCACAAAATCTGCGTATTTTTCAGGAAAGTTAAAAAAAAAGAAAAAGAAAAAGAAACAAAACTGAAAGGCTAGGTAGGGAACCATGGACCCCAGATTAAAATATCCTTGGATAAGGTGATCCCTGGGGAGTCCAAAGGCTTGGTGGATGGGGCCGGGAGGGGCGTTGCTGGACCAGAACTGCCAGGAAGAACCAGGAGTTCGTTCCACCCTCTGTGCCTGGGGACAGATCCATTCTCAGTACCAAGGAGAGAAGTCACCTAAAGACACCGGTCAGAGGCCTGCGAAAATAATACACACATGTGAGCAAGGCGACAGAGCTGCTGGACCAGGATGCTGAGAAATGAGCCAGGGCTCAGTCCCAGGAAGACCTCAGGGCTGCTCAGTCAGTGTCCTCGGGGCTCCAGAGGGGACAGAGAGCCCAGCGCCTGGCTGCAGGCTCCACAACCACTCATTAGACTCCCAAATGCAGAGGTGAGGGCTCCCAGGAACCACAGTGAGAACCGCCCTAGGTGAGCCTGGAGTGCATCCTGTGGTCTTTCCTGGGGAGGAGGGGAGCAGACTAAAGGACAGCCTGGGGACCACCACCTTGCAACTGGGGAGACCTAGTTTATTAATTTTCAAGGAAGGCTCAGAAAACTCTGTGAGACTCTTACTTCCTGAGCTCTTTCTACCCATCTCTGCCTCCTCCCTGGGAGGCTGATAAGGCAGTGAGCACAGATCTCAGCCCTAACCAGAGTGGCCACCACAATTCAGCCCAAATGCCCTATGGAAGGGGACACGATTCCCTAGCTTTTAGCTGGAGCAGCCTGTACTTCAGTGAAGAAAATCCTGGGGTGCCTGGGGGGCTCAGTCTGTTAAGCGTCTGTCTTTGGGTCAGGTCCTGATACCAGGGTTCTGGGATCGGCCTGCACAGCGGGCTCCTTGCTCAGCAGGGAGCTTGCTTCTCTCTCTGCAGCTCCCCCTGCTTGAGCACCCTCTCTCTCTCTCTCAAATAAATAAATAATAAAATCTTTAAAAAAAAAAAAGAAAATCCATCCTGACTCATAAAGAAATTGAACTGTCCCTTAGACCTGCTCTGTCCAATATGGTAGCCACTAGCCATGAGGGGCTCCTGAAATGTAACTGAATTAAAATGAAACAAAATTGGAAAATTAACCTTCCTCCTTAGAGTGAGGCACATTTTAAGTGCTCAGGAGCTACACCTAGCTTGAGGCCACCGTATCCCACAGTGCAGATCTGTCCCCACAAAAAGCTCCATTAGATGGCACTGCCTTCGCCCCTCTGACTGCCGGCTTCTTACACGGCCCCAAGCACGGGCACATTATTTCTAACCTAAAGAACCCTCGACCCGGGGGTCAGTCTCATTTTCCTGAGGAGGAAAGTGGAGTCCAGGCTGTCCCAGGAAATGGCAGTCTGTCTGCAAGTACCCTCTGGCTCTGTCCTGCCCCGGTTGTCTATCTGTCTGGGTTGGGTCTGCATTCCTTCCATGATGTTCCTTCCATGATGCTCCTTCCATGATGCCATGCTGGCTGCTTCTTTCCTTTCACTTATTTCCTTTGATCCACACCCTCCCCCAACCCTTCTGCCCTGTTTAATGTAAATCCTTTTCTCTGTGCGCCCTGGGGAAATGGGACTGTGGGGTCCCAGGGCAGGTCCTTTTAACTTCTGTGAGTGGTCTCCGTTCTTGCTCACTCCACGCCTTACTTTGTTCCACTTAGCGCTGTGTTTGAAGATCTTTCCCTGTAGCCATGTCCTACCTCCTGCTGTTCTCCCAGGAGATGAACCGAGCTGCTAGGCTTGGGGAGGGAAGACGGAAGTGGATTTTTTTTTTTTTTTTTCAACAAGTAAGTGGCGGAACACAGCTGTCCACAATTTGAAGACTGGTCTTTAAGCCCGCACCCGCCTCCCTGAGTGCCCCCAGAACCCTGGCCTCTATCGCCGCAGATGATCCCCGCTGCCTGCTGGGTATCCTTGGAGCCTGTTTCTCCTGCGTCCCTCCCTTTCTCCCTGGTAAACCCAGAAAGTCCCTGAAGAGGCTGGACTTCAGCTGGTTTCAAGGGGATAAGAGGAATAGCCGGTCTCAGACTTTTATATTTAGAAGCGCTCTGCAAACCACTTCCCGGGGCAGACAGGAGTGGGGAATGTGAGGAAATCACTTCGCTATGTGGGATGTGGAAAGCACGAGCCACTCCAGGCTTGCGGCAGCGGGCTGCATTTGCCACACAGCCCGTGACAAACAGAGATGTCTCACACATGGGCAGGAGACAAATGTGCCCCTGGGTGGCTGGCAGGAGACCCCGTGGGACAACATGCACCACGGACTGGCTGTGCCCTCTGGGCCAGGGCACAAGGCAGGGCCCAGGAGTCAGAAGGGGACCACCATCCACAAAGTGCCCCTCCCCCAGCCTTCTTTCCTTTCCTTTCCTTCTCCACCTGTCTGACCCAACAGCTGTTTCTGGAAAGCAACCCTTCTCTCCAGGGAGGGGAGTCTTAGAAAAGGATGCTGCCAGCTTTGGGCCTCAACCGGGGACACAAAGGATCCGGACTGAGGGAGGAGGGTTGGAACCACCACCAGCTGGAGGAGACATGAGTGGCCTCCTGGACTCCAGGCTGCTGGACAGGCTGGGGACAGGTGTGGGGCAGGGCTGTCCAGAGTGCCCACTGTCTCCTTGTGAAGACAGATCTGCTCCCGCCATCAAAAGTTCTCTTAGCCACCTCTGTTAGCATGCATTGCTGGAAACAACGTTGGAGGGGAGGACGATCTTGGAGTGGAGACCCAATCCTGCAGCCGTGAACATATTGCTCAAATATGACTCAGATGTGATGGGGTCTGGCCTGGTGTGACAAGGTGAGGGGGAGCCACGGGCAGAGGGGGATGTGGAAGGCAGGCCAGCTGCTGAGTTAAATCAAACCATAGATACTTGCTAGGCTCCTTATAACCTCATTTTCCTGCTTAAAATATAAACTTTCTAACAGGGCAATCATATTCTTTTATTTAACCTCCTAACTGCAAATCACTACTAGTGATTTGCTCCTTTGTTTTTTTAAGGAAAATAACCAAAGAAGAGTCATTTGTTTAAAATCAGCTGTTTAGAGAAAGCATTCTGGCTAAAGATGGCAAAACGAGTATTTCAATCCTCAAATCAATAACAACAGATGAAAAAAATACAAGCGGATGAATAATAGAAACAATTCCTTGTAAGTTATTTTTAAAAGCAGCCAAAACTTGCAACTCATCACCAGATGCCTCAAGCCTAGGGATAACTGACTTTGGGGAGAAAACGTTATAAAACATAAAACACACACGAACAGCTGGGGGAAAAAAAATTTTTTTTAAGCCCCTAAGAGTGGCTGATGCAATAACTGAATTGAATAGTCAAAAAAATGACAAAGACCTAAAGTTTATTTCATGCCTACTCTGTCGATCTTTGAGTCAGGGTCTGGAAGGCACCAAGATCTGGCTTTACTTAAGTCTGGAACTGACTGTCCCCCCATTCCAGGAGGTGCTTCTTACAGACCTCTAAAGTCACGGAGGGAGAGAGGGGGGAGAAGGAGGCGGGGAGAAAGAGGAAGAGAGGGAGGCGGATGGCAGGAAGAGAGGGAAGGGGCGGCGAGCAGACACTGATAGAAAGAGACAGGGAGATGAGATGAAGGGAGCTGGAGGGAAACTGAGACAGATAAAGAGGAGACAGAGGGAGACTAACAACTGACAGACAGAGGGAGATGAGCTGACTTAAAGAGGAAGAGACACAGGCAGAGAGGAGAGGGACCCAGGTCCTGACAGAAGAGAAGGTGAGAGGCAAACAGGTAAAGAGACATGGGCAGAGACACACGGAGAGACAGAGTCATGGAGACCCAGAAAAAGGGGCAAGAAAAACAAAGACTCATAGCAGACGAATTCACACACATGTAGGCATGCATAGGGCTCCTCACACCTGCAGAGCAGGGCCCAGCCCCACACTGACCCCAAGTTGAAGTTCCCCTGGCAGGTCTATCCTTGGGTCTCCAGGTCCTCTCCCCCCACCCAACAGCCTCAGAGACTCTAAACTCAGTCCCCAGCTTGGGCCACAGGGCTACTTACTCTATCACTAGACACCAAAGGTTACAGTTCACCTGTGCACAGGAGACCTGGGGAGGTAGTGAAGCGGGGGGGGCTCTCTAGATACCAGATTCAGGCCATTTATAATGGAGATCCCTCAAATTAGAGGCTCCTGGTAAATAATTCACCAGGAAAAGTACAGTACCTTCCCGGGGCTCATCCATTATTCACCAAGATAAATGTACCATATTGTTATACTTCCTGACTTCTAAAAATGGCCTGAGCCATTAGGCCAGGGGCAAGATGACAGCGGGGCAATTTCCACCACACCCTTCCAGAACCCTTGACCCGGCAGTCCTGGTGCTTCTGGAACTCAGTCTGCGGTTCTTCATACAAGGGCAAACCATTCGACTTCCACAAAGGGCGAACCCAGCTTCCGACCACGAGATCTCAAGAGCAGGCCTCCACACGGCCCTCAAGAGCCTGCTGCCAGGGGCACCTGGATGGCTCAGTCTTTAGGCATCTGCCTTCGGCTCAAGTCATCATCCCAGGATCCTGAGATGGAGGCCCGCATCAGGCTCCCTGCTCAGTGGGGAATCCGCTTCTCCCTCTCCCACTCCCCCTGCTTGTGTTCCCTCTGTCACCGTGTCTCTCTCTGTCAAATAAATAAATAAAATCTTTAAAAAAAAAAAAAAAAAAAAAGAGCCCGCTGCCAGGTCAGAAGGAAGCCCAGAAAGAAACTCCCATGTTCACCAGACCCTGAAGGTTTTGGCGCTCCTCAAAGGGAAAAGGCAATCCCTTTGCTTGTATCAAAGGGTAATTCTGTTCCTAGACGTTCAAAGGGTTTTTGACTTAGGTGGCAGAGGAGTGTCAGCTACCAAGTGCACAAAACCCAGCACCCTAGCCTTGGAGCTGAGCAAATCATTCTCCTGCAGGCCCTCGCATCCCCATTTGTAAGGTCACCAGGCTCCGCTTTAGCACGCAGGGCCCTCACGAGACCGCGGTGCCCTCCGGGAAAGCTGAAGAGCTGCACATCGTTAAGGCAGGATGGAGATGGACAAGAGCCCAGAGTCTGGGTTCAAGAGCTGCGCTTACTCCATTCCCACTCCCCCTCTCACCAAGTGTATGTCCTCGGGCAAGCTGTCTACCCGTGCGGAGCTCCCACTTTTGCACAAAATGGTGCTAATACCGTTATCTGCCTCACGGGCTTGTGAAAAGTAAATTCACATGTTAATAAGTGTAGCATGTTTGGAACAGTGCCTGGCACGTATTCAGTTAAAGACTATGTGAGTCCTTTATCTCCTTATTATGTTCAAGATTTTTTAAAAAATATTTTATTTATTTGATGGGGGGAGAGAGAGAGGAACAATAAAGAACAGAGCAGCAGGCAGAGGGGGAGGGAGAAGCAGACTCCCTGCTGAGCAGGGCGCCCAATGTGGGGCTCGATCCCAGGACCCTAATCATGACCTGAGCCAAAGGCAGATGCTTAATGGCTGAGCCTCCCTGGCGCCCCTCGAGACTTTTTATCTTTTAGGAATTACATGCCAGCACAAACATCCCTCACTTGGCGTAGGCCTTTGCTGGCATCCCTCCCATGTAGACCGATAAGCGGCAAAGTGCCCTGTTTGATCTGTCACTCGCCCAGTTTCTGCCACCTGAGCATGGTGGTTCTCTATGAACAGACCCTGTGAGCCCCCCCATCACAGGACACACACCCGTGGGGCGCCACAGTTTGAGTGGGGGCTGCCCCGTGTGGGTGAAGCCCCACAGCGGAGCTGCCAATCGCTGGTAGCCTGGCATTCCGCTGCACGCTGTCCTAGGGGCCTGTAGGCCGTGCGCAGACGAGAGGTGGCTCAGAGTGTCCTTCACTGGCCACCAAACATGCTCACATTAAGAGGCACCCTCACCATGAACAAGCAAACAGAGCAAGACTGTCAGGGTGAGAAAGGATCCAGACCCTCGTGGGACAAGGCAGGTCTCTGGCCTCAAGGAACACACCTGCTGGCAGGTAAGGCGAGCACCGTCAATGTCTGTGTGCTAACTCCTGGCGGTAACCACTAGGCTGCAGCTTTCTGACCTCGTGAGGCCCTCACAAGAGACGCCTGGAAAATTCTATGCTTTATAAAGGAAAAGACTACATAAAATAGGAGCTGTAAACAACTCCCAAAGGCAAACAATAAATTAGGAAAAGTATTTCCAGCAATGGACAGAAGATGGGCTGCTGGTCTTGGTATATAGATACAAATCAATCATAAAAGTACTAAAATTCTCACAGTAACATGGTCAAAACATATGCAGAGTTCTCAAAGCAAATATTAATATAAGAAAACATTCTAGGAGTGCCTAGGTGGCTCAGGCGGTTAAGGGTCTGATTTCGGCTCGGGTCATGATCTCAGGGTCCTGAGATCGAGCCCGGCATCATCCTCAGGCTTCCTGTTCAGTGTGGAATTTGTTTCTCCCTCTGCCCCATACCCCAGCTCATCCTGTCTCTCTCTCAAATAAATAAAATCTTCAAAAAAAAAAAAAATCCAAAACACTAGGAATCTAAGAAATGCAAATTAGAATAAATTATTCTGCCCATCAAATGAACATCAAGATTTTTAAGATAGCACTCAACACTGGTGAGTATATGGAGAAAATGGTCTTCATGCTTTGCTGATGGGAGTATAAATTATAATAATTCCCTCCTGCAAAGTGGTTCAGAAACTGGACCAATATCTTAAAAAATTCATTCCCTTCCTCATTGGAGAAGTGCCTGATTCCACGTCTGGGGCAGGAAATGCACAAGACAAGCCTGGAACATCATCACATACAAGGGAACGAGCAAAGACCAGTAAGGTCACATCCAATGGTTCCGGGCCAGCTTGAAGAGGCTCCCACAGACCAGAGATGGACTAAGCATCCATAAGCATAAGAACCACGTGGACTTACACATACTGACTAAGTTAAAATCCATGACTTCATAATGATGTTCTTAAAAAGCCCCAAACAGGGCACCTGGCTGGCTCAGTCAGTAGAGCATGCAACTCTTGATCTCAGGGTTTTAAGTTCGAGTCCCATGTTAGAGATTAGGAACTACATGCCAGCACAAACAGTGGTGTAGAGTTTACTTAAAAAAAAAAGTGTAGAGAAAAAAAAAAGTGTAGAGATTGGGTGTAGAGATTACTTTAAAAAAAAAAAAAAAAGAATTTTTTTTTAAAGCCTACTGCCAGGGCGCCTGGGTGGGTCAGTCCATTAAGCTGCTGTCTTCAGGGACATCTGGGTGGCTCAGTGGGTTAAGCCTCTGCCTTCGGCTCAGGTCATGATCTCAGGGTCCTGGGATCAAGCACCACATTGGGCTCTCTGCTCAGCAGGGAGCCTGCTTCCCCCTCTCTCTCTGCCTGCCTCTCTGCCTACTTGTGATCTCTGTGTGTATCAAATAAATAAATAAAATCTTAAAAAAAAAAAAAAAGCTGCTGCCTTCGGCTTGGGTCATGACCCCAGGGTCCTGGGATCGAGTCCCGCATCGGGCTCCCTGCTAAGCGGGAAGCCTCCTTCTCTCTCTCCCATGCCCCCACTTGTGTTCCCTCTCTCACTATGTCTCTCTGTCAAATAAATAAATAAAATCTTAAAAAAAAAAAGTAAAAAGCCTAATGCCTTCCACTGGTCACCCCTGAAGGATGCTAGAAAACCAACCTTTATGTTAAAAATTGGTTAAGCCCCGTAGGGTATGTGCTATGGTGAGTGCTGTGAAGTTTGTAAACGTGGAGATTCACAGACCTGTACCCCTGGGGGAAAAAAAATATATATATATATGTTTATAAAAAATAAAATTATTTAAAAAAAAAAAAAAAATTGGTTAAGCCCCAAGCTTTATATATCCCCTTTCTGAATAGCTATACCTCAGGATAACCAGCCAGCATTTGTCTTTATAGAAGTCTCCAGATGATAAATACCGTATCACCACTTTACAACCCCTAATGAAATCATGGCTCTAGCAATGATTATTGATGGCTGCTAATTCCAGAGACACAACCAGATATTACGTGTCTGCTGAGGGAAGCACACCTGAAAAAAAAAAAATCGACTCGAATCTGGTGAAGCTTGCAGACCCAAGTTTCCTTATTAAAAAGTTTAAGAAACAATCTAGAATGAACTTGGAAAACAAGGAAGACCTTAGGTAACAATGTGCCACTCACTAAAGTAATAACTATAAATGTACCTCCTGAGTCTTCTACCCCTCTCACAAATGGTTATTAAAACCTCATACTGTTAACAAAACATTTCCTGTGCACACCACCTGCCTTCCCCACCAGATTCTAAGCTCCCTGAGCACAAGGGTTGGCCACGCACTTGGCCATCCCCTCCCGTGCAGGGGGCTGCCCGTCCAAGGTGCTCAGAAAACGCCAGCTGATCTATGGTGGTTTGACGGAGCCATATTTAGCTCCATTATCCCTGCGTGGTGTGGAATAAGCAGAGGGTCAAAGCCCAATATGGGATCCTCGTAGGCAATTATGTTAATTATCATTATTAATTCAACAAACATTTATCTAGAGCCTACCATGTGCCAAGTACTCTGCAAGACACTGGGGATGAGAGGGAAAAACACACAATTACTGTCTTTAAGTATCTCAGCTTGGTGGGGGAGTAAGACAAGTAAACATATAATTACAATAATAGCTAACACTTACTGACCGCTTACTATGTGCCAGGCACCGTTCCAAGCATTTTAACCATACTGGCTTGTTAATGCTTACAGCCACCCAGTAAAATGGATACTGCAATCCCCATTGTACAGATAAGGAAACTGAGGCACGGAGAAGTAAACAGCTTGCTCAAGGTCACACGGCTAGGAAGTGGCAAATGCAGGATTCAGATCTCGGGTCATCTGGCTGCAGAGGCCACCGGATCATCACAGAGGGTCGATCACGTTATCACACAAGGCAGGGGGTGGATGCATGAGACAACTCAAAATGGGGGAACAGGGGAGCAGAGAAGAATCCTGGATGAAGGACGAAGGCTCTTCAAGACAAGCTTTTTACAAGGAATGGGGCTTGGCAAATACAAGACTGAAGCACAAAGACAAAGCATGGTCAGAGCACGTCAGGGAATTCGGGGTGCTCAGAGTTTAAGAGGCAATGAGGGGGACCATAGCAAGAGGCCACCAGGCAGGAGTGTGGGAGAAGGAGGCAAAGGAGGAAGGATAGAAATTTACTGTGCTCAGGCTGTACCAACCAAAAAAAAAAAAAAAAAAATCACTGCACCAGTGGGTCCCTGCCTGCGACGAGGTGGCTGTTAGCGCAGAAGGCGGACTGAAGTGGCTCCGTCACACGGAGAGCAGCAGCAGGGGTACCCACAGAAGGCATGATTATGGGATAACGCCTTATCTGTCCTACTCGTTTCCTAGGGCTGCTGCAACATTCCCACAACTGGGTGGCTTAAAACAACGGTTTTTTCTCTCACAGTTTTGGAGGCTGAGGTGTGAACTCAAGGTGTTGGCAAGATTAGTTCCTTCTGGGGTGGCAGGGGCTCAAGTCGGTTGGGCATCTGCCTTAGGCTCAAATCATGATCCCAGGGTCTTGGCATCAAGCCCCAAATCAGGCTCCCTGCTCAGCGGGGAGTCTGCTTCTCCCTCTCCCTCTGCCTGCTGCTCCCCCAGCTTGTGCGTGCGTGCACGCTGTCAAATAAATAAATGAAATCTAAAAAAAAAAAAAAAAAAAAAAAAAAAGACTGGTTCCTTCTGGAGGCTCTAAGGAAAGTCTACCCCATGCCTCCCTCCTAGCTTCTGGTGTTGCCCACAATCCTTGGCTTGGAGATGCCTCACTCCAAGCTCTGCCTCCTTCATGGGGCCATCTTTCCTCCCTGAGTGTCTCTCTCTGGGTCTCCTCTCTCTTTGTAAGGATACCTCTAGTCATAGAGGATTAGAACTTACCTTAATGACATCCCCTCAACTTGATTACATCTGCAAAGTTCCTATTTCCAAGTAAGGTCACATTCGCAGATACTGGAGCTTAGGACTTAGCCATTAACTTTTGGGAGAACACAGTGCAACCCTGAACACCTACTACCCTACAACTTGCTTTTCTCGCTGTACAGTTAATTACAGATATCTTCCCATGTCTGTCCCCATGGTTCTAGCTCACTCACTTCCTGCTGTGTATTATTTCCCTGCGTCAATGACCCATAATCTATTTGTCTAGCATCCTAGAGAAAGACTAGGACAGATAATCATCCCCATTAGGAACACCTGGATGCCTTAATATTTTGCCATTACAAACAATGCTTCAATTAAACCTCTCTGTACAGGCACCCATGCACACTGATAATGAGAGTGCTTCTGCAGGATGACTTCCTAGAAACAGAACCCCCCCTGGACCCAAGAGAATACAAGTTCAAGTTTTTGATAAATGACTAATGGCTCTAAAGTTTGTGCCAACTTGTGCATCCTTACCATACCGACCCTTACTGAAATAATGCTTTGTTGCAATTTACAATTCATTCAACACATTTAGTTTCTCCTTAACAAGATAAAGCAATCTTTCACGTATGCATCAGTTAGCTGAATTTCTTATTGTCTGTTTTTTAAAATTTTTATTTAAATTCTTGTTAGTTAATATGTAGTGCAATATGGGTCTCAGGAGGGGCACCTGGGTGGCTCAGTGGGTTAAAGCCTCTTCCTTCGGCTCAGGTCATGATCCCAGGGTCCTGGGATCGAGCCCCGCATCGGGCTCTCTGCTCAGCAGGGAGCCTGTTTCCTCCTCTCTCTCTCTCTCTCTCTCTCTCTCTGCCTACCTGTGATCTCTATCTGTCAAATAAACAAATAAAATCTTAAAAAAAAAAGGGTCTCAGGAGTAGAATTTAGTGATTCATCACTTATATAGAACATCATAACAACAGTGCTCATCATAACAAGTGTCCACCACCCATCAAGCCCATCCCCCACCCACCTCCCTCCGTCAACCCTTATTGTCCATTTCCTATTCAACTTTGTTGTCTACTTTTTTAAATTTTATTTTATTTTTAAGATTTTATTTATTTATTTGAAGAAAGGGAGAGAGCACAAGTAGGGGGAGTGGTAGGGAGAGGGAGAGGGAGAAGCAGACTCCCTGCTGAGCAGAAAGCCAGATGTGAGGCTCCATCCCAGGACCCCAAGATCATGACCTGAGCCAAAGGCAGATACTTAACTGACTGAGCCACCCAGGTGCCCCTATTTTTTTTTTTTTTTAGATTTTTTTTTTTTAACTTTTAAGTAACCTCTACACCCAGTGTGGGGCTTAAACTCACAACCCTGAGGTCAAGAGTTACACGCTCTACCAACTGAGCCAGCCTGGTGCCCCATGTCTTTTTTCTTTATTAGCTTGTAATTAATAAGATCAAGACTATAAGGCCTCTTCTGCATTACATGTTATACTTCTCCCTCCTGAGAATGGTCATTAAGTCACTGAATGCCTCCCACGTGTCAGGCCTTCCTCTAAGTGCTGGGGATACGGTAATGAACAAAGCATTAGAGGTTCTTGTTCTCAATTGTTACACTTCTCATAAGAAAAGGTATTTGCACATGATTTGGGCTGGGAAATAGACAGGAAGTGAATTTTCACCCCTGGGTACAGAGTTCCTTTGATCCATTTAAACACTATCCTGTTTCATCCGCTTGAGAGCCTTCTGGACAGAAATCTACCCCTGCTCTCCAGGGGTCCTAGAAGGATCCACCAAGGAGCAGGGCAGATAGTGGAAGCAAGAATAGCTAAGGGATAGCTTTGCCCCCTCCCTGGAAGAAGAGCCACACTGCCAGGTGCCCACGCATCCCCCCCCAAGGCATCTAGGGATAGGGCCTTTAAGCCCCAGTGAGTTCTGAGAGCAAAGGGAGGAGTCTGAAGAAGGAATAACTCCTCTCCATCACAGCAGAGAGGGTGCCAATGGATCCCCATTCCTATGAACCCCAAGGAGGGATGATGTCGAATTGGGCTCTGACCCTTCCTCCCCAATCCACTTACGGGATCCACCCCCTTGCATAGGTAGCCTACACGTACACAAACACACCCATATTCAGGGATGAATCACACAAGCTTATCCTCTTCAGATTTAAACCTTGTTCTTCAACCTAGTCTTCATCAATAATAAAGATGATACACTGATGTCCATCTGTCCAATTCCTGTATCTATCTTTCCTTCCTCACCCCTGCCTTCCACTGCTTCCAAATTCAGAGAGGAGAAGGATGATATTTAGTGACTCCTGCAACATAGTTTCCATAACTGCTTGATGCCTGAGTATTTTGATCTTTGATTTTGTGAATGTGATAAATGTTTTCTTTGTATTTTCTGAAAGGTTATTTACTGATAAGTAGCAAACCAGGATTTTGTGTAGTTTTGTATTTGGCCAAAGGAGTCAACTATCTCACTGACTCTAGTGGTTTTCAGTTGCTAGTTGAGTTTCACATGTAAAAATCAGGAAGCCTGACTGGCTTAGTGGGTACAGCATGTGACTCTTGGGTCTCTGGGTTATGTCTGAGCCCCATGTTGGGTACAGAGCCTACTTAAAAAAAAAAAAAAAAAAGGATGCCATCTACAAAAAACACTAACTTTATTTTTACTTTCATCTTTCTTACAATATTATTTCAACTAGAATTTCCAGGAGAATGTTAAAATAGTAGTGATATTATGTTAGTGTAATAATACCTTCTTTATTTTAATGAGAATAGCATTCTAGTTTCTTTTCTTTTTTTTAGATTTATTTATTTACTTGAGAGCGAGGGAGCAAGAGTGCAGGGGGAGAATTAGAAAGGGAGGGAGAGAGAGGATCTCAAGCAGACTCCCCACTGAGCGAGGAAACCCACATGGGCCTCAATCCCACTTCTCTGAGATCATAACCTGAGCCAAAATCAAGAGTTGGATGCTCAACTGACTGAGCCACCCAGGTGCCCCTATAATTTCGTTTTTAAGTATAAGGTGGGCTGTGGTTTAAAAAAAAAATTTTTTTTGGTAAGATTTTATTTACTTGACAGACAGAGAGCACAAGCAGGCAGAGAGGCCAGCAGGCTCCCCGCCAAAGCAGAGAGCCAGATGCGGGACTCCATCCCAGAACCCTGGGATCACGACCTAAGCTGAAGGTAGCGGCTCAACCCACCGAGCCACCCAGACGCCCCGGTTTAAAATTTTTTCTTTAAAAAAAAAAAAAAAATCAAGCATGGATGTTCATTTGACACAGTGACTATGTCTTCCTATACTAATGAATTCTATTTGATTAAACTACCTGTGCATCTTTGGAATAAATCCTTTAGTTGTTTATGGTATATTACCCTTTAACATATTATTAGATGGAACTTGACAGTATTTTACATTAGACTTTGACACCACTCTCTCTCTAAGCAGTGTGCTTCTCTCTTCTGCACTGTCAGTCAGCATTCGGAAACAAGGCTGTAGCAACGTTGTGACAGGTGTTAGGGTGGCCATCCATCTGTTCTTGGGCTCTGAGACAGTCTTTTTGCATCAGAAAGCTCTATTTCCTCAGCATTTTGAAGTTTCCTGTCAATGCCTTCAGACGTAACAGCTCTGGGTTTTATTTAGTTGTTTTTACTTTCTTCCAATTGTTTCCAATAGACACTGGTCACTCAGTCATTCTAATGGTTCCTGAAGAAACTTCGGTAATTTATGTTTTCCTTGCATAGACTGCTTAGCATGGCACTGAACACGGTAAACTGTGATAAACTTTTTAAATCTTTCTATTGCAATAACAGCTCTGATTTATTAGTAGGTATTTCTGAATGCCCTCCTCATTGAACAGTGAGCTCTGTCTCACTCCCTGCTACATGTCCCCAGTATCTCTCAGGTGCCCCGTATGTGCTCAAAAAATTGTGGTAAAGCCAAGAATGAGGTTAAAGCCTCTTTTTCTCAGATGCCTGGGTGGTTCAGTCAGTTAAATGACAGCCTTTTGCTCAGGTCGTGATCCCAGGGTCCTGGGACTGAGCCCCAAATCAGGGTCCTGCTCTGCGGGGGAGCCTGCTTCTCCCTCTCCCTCTGCTTGCTGCTCCCCCTCCTTAGGCTCTGACAAATAAGTAAATAAAATTTAAACAAATAGGGGCTCGCTCCTGGGTGGCTCAGTGGGCTCAGAGGGGAACCTGCTTCCTCTTCTCTCTCTGCCTGCCTCTCTGCCTACTTGCGATCTCTGTCAAATAAACAAATAAAATCTTAAAAAAAGAAATATTTATTTGAGAGAGACAGAGAGAAAGAATGGGGGTGGGGGAGGAGGAGAATCTCCAGCAGACTAACCCCCTGAAGGCAGAGCCCATAGTGGGGCTGGATCTCATGATCCCGAGATCACGACCTAAGCTGAAACCAAGAGTCCGACACGTAACCGACGGAGTCACCCAGTTGCCCCTGTTCATTGCTTTTTAAACTCTTGAATCTATTTCTCTAATTATCACATTTTTTTCATCATTTTTATCTCACTGTACATTTTCCTCTGGATTCGGAGAGCTCTACTACTACATGGCATTGATTAGGTTAATCGTAGAGTCCATTAGGTCCTTAAAAGATTATGCTGGAAACTTACTTCTGCTATTGCATTTGTTTCCTTATACCTATTTGTTACCTCAGCCAGTCCCGTATTTATCTCCTCCCCCTTCTTGGTCAGCTTCCTTTTGATCTCTTGTCTGTTGCTTCTCATCTGATTTTTTTCTTTCCATCTCGGGTTTCATAAAATACGTATCTTCTTGATTTGTTGGTGGGGGGATGGGGGGAGATGCTGCCTTTAAAAAAAGAAAAATCACTTCTTTTTTCCAGCAGTGTTCCAAGGAAGAAATGATAAGAACTGAACTAAGCCACGGGCAATGGGATGGAAAGGAAGGGAGAAGCTAGAAGAGCGATTAAGGGACAGCAATAAATGAAGAAGCAGAAAAAACCAAATCCAGACAACCAGCAGAGCCTACAGGCTTCAAGCATACATCCATGAGGAGTTCTAAGTGTCCCTGGAGCTTACCTGCCAAAAAACAAGGGCAACACCACAACGGCCCCCACCCCTCACTCCACACACACACCTTCCTGCAAAGACCCTCACCAGAGCCTCTGAGCTGGCCATTATCATGTTCATCCTACAGATAAAGAACGGAGTTCAGAAAAGTTAAACTGCTTCCAGAACTAGAATTCTGGTCTGTGGAATCCAGCTTCTGGAGCAACCATGACAACACTGAGGGCAGGGTTACCCAGCCTGTGAGAAGACAGATGACAGGAACTCAAGCCACCCTGCTATGTCCATCATCAAGTTGGTGGCAACAACAAGAATACATCTGACAGAATGGAAAATGAAGAGGAGCAGGTCATTTAAAGCTACATGGTGTAGAACAGAGAACACACATGGCCTCAAAAATGAGGGAATGAGAACCTTGGTGGGCACTGGGCTATCACACTCCCAAGTTTCCCGGAACATCCCTGACAGGTGCTGGCTATCTTGGCGTAATTATTAATAATGTCCCCGTCTGGACGATAAATTCTCTGATCCCCCTAGCAATGCTCCACATGTGAACCATGCTCACCTGTTTTCACATGCTATTCTGTGTGATTTTCCACAGGCCTACTGAATAGCGCTGTTTCAGAAATTTGATGAAAGGGGCACCCGGATGGCTCCCTCGGTTAAGAGGCTGCCTTCGACTCAGGTTATGATCTCAGGGTCTTGGGATCAGTGCAGCATGGGGCTTCCTGGTCAGCGGGAAGTCTGCTTCTCCCTCTGCCCCTCCCCTTGCTCCTGTGTGACCTCTGTCTCAAATAAATAAAATCTTTAAAGGGGCGCCTGGGTGGCTCAGATGGTTAAGCATCTCCTTTCAGCTTGGGTCATGATCTTCAGATCCTGGGATGGCCCCCACTGGGCTCCTTGCTCAGTGGGGAGTCTGCTTCTCCCTCTGCCTCTCCCTCCTACCCCCTCCCACACACACTCTCTCTCTCTCTCAAATGAATAATGAATAATGAATAAAATCTTTAAAAATAAATAAATCTTTTTTAAAAAGAAAAGAAACTTGATGAAAGCTAAAAACTCCCTCTTCAGAAAAATTACTTAAGTGTAGAACGCTGGACACAAGTTTGATTATGTTCATTCCTTTTGGCAGAGCAGCTCCATCTCTGGGAATTTATCCTACATACAGGCAAGCACAAGGGCAAAGGTAGGTACAAGGACATTTCTGATGGCACTGTTTTAAATAGCAAATCCTCAGAAACACCCTAAAATCCATCAGTAGGGAATGAGTCAAATAACCTGGGGGAGGTGGGTGGGGATCTGCCTCTTTTTTTTTTCTAAGATTGTATTTATTTATTTGACAGAGAGGTCACAAGTAGGCAGAGAGGCAGTCAGAGAGAGAGGAGGAAGTAGGCTCCCCACCAACAGAGAGCCCGATGTGGGGCTTGATCCCAGGACCCCAAGATTATGACCTGAGCCAAAGGCAGAGGCTTAACCCACTGAGCCTCCCAAGCACCCCCGCACCAAGTTTCCTCTTAAAATAGGTAGGAGTCTTCCTGCACCTCCTCTGTGGACCCCTGCACTCCCCTGCCCCGTGCCCTGTGCCCCCAACTCAGCAAGGTCCCAGGGGAGGAAGAGACACAAGCTTGCTCACAGGAGGAGGCTAAATAATGAATTGTGTGTGTTTTCTTTGGCCAGGGCAGTCTGGCCAAGCACTGGGGGCTGCTGGGCAAACATTTTTCATATTTTAGTAGCTGGCCTATGCCCAAAACAGTCAGAAGTTAAGTAAGCTTTGAATGAGCTGCGCCTATCCTCTCCCCCGCCCCAAGAATTCTTAATGAGGTTCTAAGGCAGCGGCCTCCAGCAAACCGGTCCTGTTGCCTTAAATATCACTGGCCCTTCACTACTTTTAATGAATGCAAATGATTCAGCAACAAAACACTTAGCCTGGAGTGAAATCCGTCTTTGTGTGGCTGGTTTCACCGGCTTACAGCCCAGCTCAGGCAGGGCCCTACCGGGCAGCGGCCCAGCAAAACCTGAGGTGCCCAGGCTAGCCCAGGCAGACCCCCGCACACCAAGGGCAGCAGGCGCCGAAAAGCAGGAAGTGCTCAGCAGGAGGGAAGACCCCTCCCTCACCGCCCCCCTCCACTCACCACCCCGGCCACCATATGCAGACCCTCACAGCTCCACCTCTTTACAACTCTGGCTGCAGGGCAGAGGAAAGTGTGAGTGGAAAAACAAAAGGTATTTCTTTGATCTAATCAAAGGGGTTGGTCCCGGGCACCTCAAAGGCCTGTCCGGTCACCATACATCCCGCATTCAAGGCCATTACACTCTGACACACCCACCCCCACCGCCTCCTCACCTGATGCCAGGTACCCGAGGAACAGAGAAACCAAGAACCTGAAAAGCTCCCTTGGACCCATGCCCTCCTTCACCAACTTCATGGCAGCAACAAAAACAGAGGGAGTGTAAATAACCCAATTTACACCCTGTTTTCAGAGTTCTCTTTTTGGCCGCAGGAACTGAAAGCAATTTGTCAGGAGTCTAAGAGCAACCTTCCGCTAATTCACTTCCAACATGGGCTCAGGGGGATTTGCCGTTCCCATCGGCCTGATTATATGCCCCATCAACATCTCTCCCTGGGGCTGGGGCAGCAGCCTGGACCAGAGCAAGCAGCTGTTAATGCCACAGCCATCACCCCTGAGGCCAGCAGCTGGCAAGAGACCCCCAGAGGTCCATCCAAGTCCTCTCTAGGTTGTTCTGGTCGTGGATGTAAATAAGGAATAGGGGATGTTAGACCCAAACTGACCAAAATCAGGAGCACTGAGGGCCCACAGGTATCTCTCTGGGTGCCCGAAATATAAAAAGGGCTTCAAAGTCTTTGCTGACCTGGTTTGAAAAGCACCACTCCCTCTTTTCAATCCTCACATGACAGAGAAGCCAGCGAGACCGGCTTCCCCGGAAGAACACTTCACACTGAGTTTTAGAGGGCCTATATTCTCAAAAATGCCCTTTTTGAGGATTTAAATACCACTACATCAAAGGCTTTTAGGAGAAGAGCACTGGAATTTCCTTAACCTCAAAACCATTCTTCCTGATTGTTCAAGACACATCTGCCACAATACCTTATTCTTCTTCAAGACACTGCCAAAGAAGCCAAAGGAAGCCAACGGAAGCAAAAAAGGGCATTCACTTCACACAGGAGCTGCGTCTCCTAGACCCTGGGACTTCTAAGTTCTTGCCTTCCAAAAATGATCCATTAATCAGACCCTTTCCTAGCTGGGCACACCTAGTGAGGGTTAAAATTCTGGACAACAACACAGAAAGAATGTATTTTGAAACCCCTATAAGGTAGAAGTAAACATCTGGAAGGCTTACACAGCAATCCATTTTTAACAAAAGGAAATCAAAGTTTTTCTCTCTACTTTCACTAATGCATATGAAAGAGCTCTTCCTCTGTCTACCATCTAAACCCCAACTCCGCAGTTAATCCATCCTACCATCAGATAAACCAGAACTCAAGCAAATGATGAACTCCCCAGCCTTTGGGCCACTCTAGTCCTGGGGGTGGGGGAGGAAGGTGCTCTTAAGCAAACGCCTAGATAGCACAAAGCAGAATGAATGGCACCAGTTGTCTCCACAAACCTTGGCTCAAACCCACACCACTACACAGCCTGGGAGGGGAAGGAAATGCTACCAGCTCCTGTCTGTCTCCTGCCTGCCCCCACTCATGGATCCATCCTCCAAGTGCCTGGCATTTTCTGGGTCCCCCTTCTTTGGTGCTTCTCTGCATCCTTGCCTTGTTAATTACTCTCTTCTGGTTCTGTCTTGATGTGCCTCCCAGACGATCCATTCCTGGAATGAGTCTCTAGCCTCCCCCAGGAATAGCCCAGCTTTTCAAAGTGGAGACACTACCATTAGAAAGGGATTTTCTTTCCATAATTGTCTGTCTGCCCTCCTAGGGACATCCGCCTCCTTTTCTAGACATCTCTTGCCTTCTGAAGACTTACAGTGCCTCCCCCCACCCTCTCACATACTCAACCTAGCATGATGCCTGGTGCCTTAAGCATCATTTGTTATTTATGTGCCAGACTAAAAAGGAAACAGTTTCTACTGAAAGTTACTGGTGGATGGCAAACAAAAGCAGACCTGTAAATAAATCACCCTCATATGATAACTATCTTTTATGATTCACTCTAGGACAGTCTAAGTCCTTCTCATACACTGAATTTCAAAGGTGTCACCAATTTTAAGATGCACTGTTATCTGTGTTCCGCTAAAAGGAGATGGTCCCGGTTAAACTAAGACACATTAGGACATAATTGATTATGTTACCACCAGGCTTCAAAGGTATGAAACTGGGGGGAAAAAAAGAAGAGCACCTTAGAGATGATGAAAGACAGACAGTACAGTCTCACGGAATCCTTAAAAGCACCCTAATGGAGTTGGTATTATGACCCTCATCTTACAAAAGGGAAACTGAGGCTCTAGGGTCTCTTGGTGAACAAGTTGTGAAACCAGAACTCCATTCCCAAACAGATTTCTTTCTTTCCTTTTTTTTTTTTTTTTAATTTGACAGAGACACAGCAAGAGCAGGAGGAGGCAGGGGGAGTGGGAGAGGGAGAAGCAGGCTCCCCGCTAAGCGGAACTCACTCTCAGGACCCCGGGATCATGACCTGAGCCAAAGGCAGATGCTCAAGGACTGAGCCACCCAGGCGCCCCATCCTAAACAGATTTCTGAATTTCCCTGGCCCAGGCAGGTGGCACCCCCAGGCCTCAGGCAGATCAACCCCAGCTAAGCTGCCCCATCAAAGGCAAATAACCCTTGCTTGGCTGATTGCTAAAATCAGGGTCTTTCTGCAATTGCTCCTTACAGATCTACTTCCAGAAACAACAACAAAAGGAAAACAGGTTTTCCTAGCTCCTTCCTCACAAAACTGGCTGGAAGTGAGGGGGGACCTCGCAGCCAACTTGTTATATATAAAGCACATTTAATGAGCCTTTCAAGCTGCGGGGGTGGGAAAGGCAGGGTTCACTGGAAATCTGATACTTTGGCAGCCAAACGAGAGGGACAAGGCCCTTAGCATCAGCCCCAGGGGGATAAACACCATCTCAAACCTCTTTGTCTGCCAGAAGGAGATACTTCCTGGGGGGGCAGGAGGCGGCAAAGCTTTTTATGACAAAGCCCACCTAACAACCACCCTCTACCAGAGACCTGGCTGGGGTCTTTGTACAACCCACCTATCCATAAACCCTCTGTCCTTTCCCAAACCTGCTGGGGTCCCTCTACCCGCAAATACCTGTGACAGCCATAAACGCCCTTAAACAGCCCCCGTTTACTGCCCAGCCTGCCTGCTGCTAAATGAGGGCATTTGTTTCAAATTTGCAAATACCGAAAGCAGTGGAAACCTAAGTCCACTCCTAAAATGAAATGTTCTGCATTCCTCCCGGCCTGAAGCACCACGGTTCAAAAGCTGCAAGGGGCCCTGGCTGTTTACTCACTGGTGGGGATGTTGGGAGAAGTATTTCCCTGCTCCCGGAGGAGGTTCCTTTGATCTGGGCTGGGTGGGAAGGGGACAGAGAGAGGTGCCACCCAGGCTCAGGCCCGGCTGGCCCACCCTTGCTGGACTCCTTTTTGGATCTGCCCGCAGCAGCCTTGGGGCGCCTGGGAAAGTGAGTCTCACCGTCTCACCGGGAGGCTCAAGGAGAGACACAGCAGGCCAGCTCAGCAGGACCTCTCAGACCAGGTTCAAGAGGCCCTGGAAACAAAGGGAAAGTTAAGAGTTGAAAAAGACACACAAGGCCAGAGAAGCACCCCAGCCCCTTACCCAGAAACGAAGGGGGGCCGACTCGCCACCCCCTTTCCCTGCACCCCACCAACAAACTCAGGACGCTACTTCCAAGCAGGGTGAGATGTTTACTAAATAAAAAGCCCTTTGTTTCAAGGAGTCTTGGGGGGGGGGGGAATGGTGGGAGGTGGTGGTAAAAAGAAGACAGAGATCCTCCTCCAGGCCCCCTGGGGCTGTTCCCGGGCTCAGCCACCCCTCCTCCCCGGGAAGCTCCTCCTGCAGGAGGCCCGGACCCCTGCGGTGGAGGAGGAGCCCGGATCACAGGCCAGATCACAGGCCGACCACAGGCACAAAGCTGCTAGCAAGCTGGGCATTTTTTAAATTGGTCAGTTTAACAACTGGGTAATCTGCTAAATTAACCAAACAGATAGAATGGTTTGGTCTTTGTAGCTGGAGCTATAAGACCAACAACAAATCTTCTCTGCCCGCCCACCCACCCCCCTTTCCCAGGACTGCAAGACAACCATTTTCTTTGTTTGTGATTGGTTTTGTTTTTCGGGTAGCTGGAAATGAACTTGGGATCTCAAACTCGATCCTTGCACATCTCCTCTGTAAGGACCTGCTGACCTGAAGGATCCTTCTCTCTCTCTCTCTCTCTCTCTTTTTTTTTTTTTTCCCCTTTTAAACAGATGAGCTATAAGAGAATCAGAACACCAAAGTATCACTTTGTACCCTTCAGCAATGGGACTCAGGTTCCCAGGCTGGAACCTGAGAGCTTTGGAAGCAGAAGAACAAAACTCAGCAGGACAGCCAAGAGGGGTTAGCAGCTCCCGCCAAAGGGAGATCTAGCCGGCACCCAAACACGGACATGTCCCAGAACATCAGAGGTCACTGTCCGAGCAATTCTGAAACCTCTTGGGAATTAAAAGACTTGCCTCCAAAATCAGAAATGGAAGGGAAACCTATGTCCACCGTGTCCCTACCGGGTGTGGGCACACCCATCACCACAACAGCGGTTAGAGGCAGCACCTCTGTTAACCACAGAAGCGACAACTCTCTTTACCACCTACGTGGTCTCCAGCACAGCATCGCCGGGTGTACACCTCCCTGCAGGCACACGGGTCTGGTATGAGGCAGCACCCCTGCAAGCCAGGGCCTGCAACTGCCCTCGACCTTCCAGAAGCACCAGGTGGGAGAAACCGAGGCCTCGGCTCAAATCGTGTTCTGGACTTCTAGATTACACAGTTTGACCGTGACTCTAAAAACTCTAGGATGGACAGACACCTCTGAACAGGCCACCGAAAACCTTAACCGTGCTGTTTTGTAACGACAAATTCTTAAAAAAGAGGGAGAAAATCTGGCAATCTTGAACACAATGGGGCAAAAGGTCTCTCCATGCGAAGTTACTGAACTGCTCGATCCTTAGGTAGAAAGAGCGAAGGCTCCTCCACCCTCTAACAGGACTGCCCCTAAACCCACACAGTGGTCGCGTCTGCCAAGCCCACTCCCCGGCATGCACCGCACTCCGGGGCCCGTGTGTGTGGCACTTCACAGCCCCTAGACAGACAAGAACACAGAATCAGCTCTCCCACCTACCAGCCCTGCGGTCCTGACAGGATCTTACTCCATACCTCAGGTGCTCTACTTGTCAAATGCCTCCCCTCCCTTCACCTTCCCCCCACCCGGAAACCACCCATCTTCCTCCTGCCTGCCTCTGAGCCACACTATAGGATCAAATGTCAGTGTGAGTGAAAGCGTTCTGTCAACTGCCACTGGGGGTACACTTGTTGGGGTTACAGAGGTGGCCCTCCCAAAGCACCCCCAGCCCCTTCTCCCTGCTTGAAGCCTCTCTTCAGTTGTTCCTGCTTCTGTGCAAAGGAAGAGGTGATCCTCGCCAAAGCACTAATTCCTCGAGTACTTGAGGACTAACCAGGTAAGTTTCTGTCTTCTTTTTTTTTTTTTTTAAGATTTTATTTATTCATTTGTCAGAGGGAGAGCGAGCAGCAGCACAAGCAGGGGGAGCGGCAGAGGGAGAAGCAAACTCCCCACTGAGCCGGGAGCCCTACTCAGGGCTCTATCTCAGGACCCTGGGATATGACCTGAGCCAAAGGCAGATGCTTAGTGACTGAGCCACCCAGGCGCCCCATCTGCCTTTGACTCAGATAAAATCTTCTTTTGGAGAATTGGGTGGCTCAGTCGGTTAAGTGTCTGCCTTTGGCTCAGGTCATGGTCCCAGGGTCCTGGGATCAAGTCCCGAGTAGGGCTCCCTGCTCAGTAAGGAGTTTGTTTCTCCCTCTGCCCCTCCCCCCAGCTTCTGCACTCAAGCTCCCTCATGCTCATTCTACTCTCTCAAATGAATAAATAAAATCTAAAAAACACACACACACAAACTTTTTTCCCCTCACAAGAATTCTCTCCCAAACCTTTCTAGAATTTACTCAAACTTCTCCATTCCCCCTTGCACCTAAGGAATAAAACCCTAATACCAACATCACCAGTTGATCGAGTCTAAACACATCTATGCCCACGCAGTAGACACTCCAGAACAAAATACGGCCCTTAAAGTCCTCTCCCCAAAACTACAGGTGAGGAAAAGGGCCTATAAGATGTGACAGAAACAAAGCCGGAGGTTCTGAATGGCAATACTGGGTCAGTCCCCAAAGGTCACCACATTCAAGGTCTTCCAAGGTCTTGAGTCCTCAGGTTGAGGCCCAAGTGGCAGGTGGGACTTGTCCAATGTCATATGAGCAGTCTGGGGCAAATAGGGGAGCAGGGCCCGTGCCTCCCTCCCAGTGCCTCCAGACGAGGGACACACCCCCCCAGGGTACCCAGAACTAGAGCCCACCAAAACCCATCTTTGCTACTGAAGAGACTCTACCATCACTGCAGCATTTTCTCTAAAACAGGAAAGCCTACACACTTTACCTGGGGACACTGGAGGGCCCAGGTGTCCAGGGAGAGAGGCAAGCCTGGTACTTCTTAATGAGATGTGGAAGAAACTCTGAGCAGCCCCACTTCCCTGAAGTCTCAGCCAGGCTTCCTTATTAATTATTACTAATGCTTTAGAAGCCTGCATGTGCAAGGCAGTAAAATCCTCCGGTGGGGGGAGGAGCCCAGAAACAGACCAAGATCCCAGCAGCTACAGACATATATGAAAAGCAGGTACAGCACTGGGGCCTCAGCCTCTCGGGTTTCTCCTACAGTATGGGATGAACAGCAATGCTCCAGGCCACCACCACAGGAGGCAGGTGAATAGTAGAGAAAATTACTCATCTAAAACATAATATTAGAGTTCACCAAAATCATCTTGGCCCATCAGCTGAGAAGCAAAGAGCCACTCATTCCAATGGGATGGCCACATATGATTGTATAGGTTGTGCACTACTCAAGATACCCAGCCAAGGTGTTAATACTGAAATACTGCCCTGTGTCCTGATGCAGGGTTGCATTCACTTGGAGGAAGGGCACCCATTTCTAATCTGCACAAAGGTACTCTATGAGCTAGCTGCTGGGACACCTCAGCCACCCCCCAAACAGACCCATCATTCTCCTCACTGCCTCACCAACGGCACCCCAGAAGGGGCAAAAAGAAGCCAGTGTATCTCCCGGAGCGGAGGCAATGCATGCTACTGTCCATTCAGGCCTTCTTAACCACCCAGGGAGAGAGCCATCCATCCCTGACCATGCCACACCTCAGGAACCTCCCTACAGTATTGACAGAAGGTCGCATAAACTACCCAGAGTGACCGGGGAAACTCCACAGCCATCCCATGATCACAGAATCTCCTCCCCTGGATATTCTAAGTCAGTCAAGGCTGCACAAAACACAGCTTACCACCCACTCCCTAGAAGAACATCGGCACGCCCATGGAGACGGTGGCCCCGAACCAGCAGTGATCACTCTGGGAGAATCTGCTAGGACAGAAGGAGAAGAGTTCTCACCAGGAAATGCAAAGAGCTTGTGCCCACCTTTCCGAGATTCTGCTGGAATACTGAGACCCATTTAGAACATCTGTGCTCTCAAATGAGGAAACCATTTCTAAAGCTGCCAGTCCAAAATAACTCTGGCAAGCTCTTACAAACCATTCTAGAGATTGGGAACTGGAAAGAAAGGCTGATGTCCTAAAAGGAGACAAAGGGTCCGGGTAGCCTCTGGCCAGAGAGGCTACACCCCCGGGTCAACCTTCTCCAGGGGGAACACGACCTTGAACTTTCTGGAGGTGGACAAGGGAGTGATCAGCGGCACTTGTACCTTGCAGATGAGGAAACTGAGGTTCAAAAGGTTAACTAACCAGCTCAGGGTCATAAGGCCAAGCAGCAAATAAGCCAGGTCCAGGATACAGAAAAGCAGGTGTCACGGGACCACAAATGTCTTCTCCTCCTCTATCATGCACTGGTGGGCGTGATGTTAGACAAGAGCCAGCCAGGTTTTCAGACTCCTGGTCCAACGCCTTTATATCATTCTGATCCATCACCACAGCCTACCTCTATGAGCAATTCAATTCTCTCTTCCCTCTGAAGCCCTTCCCCTCCCTGTTTGCTCCTGTGTCATGGACTTACTGTCCTACACATTCCAGAATGGTTTATTTAGCATTTTACCAAGTGGCGTCTTTTACTACACTTCATGTGATTCCCATCTCTGTCGTGTCTCCTTCCTGCCTCCTGCCCCAACTGAGACACTTCCCCCACAGACGACCCTTGAGGATGCTTTGGACTGATCCCTTCCTAAGCCCCTCCAGACCAACACCAACCTTTCTCAACACCACACCTCCACTTTAATGGACACAGCTCTTATGGAAACCCACTGGTTCTCAAACCTGAACATCAGTAAGAATCTCCCGGGAAGCAATTTTGTTTTGTTCTACTTTTCCTGGGAAACAATTTTAAAACTCAGTTTCCTTCTGAGCTTGAACTGCGACGGGAGTGACTATTCAAAATCTGAGATAGAATCTAACAAACGAGAAAGTGAAATACCTTTTCTGCCTCCTTCCCTGAGGATTCTGATGGGCAGGTCTGCAGCCAGGCCCAGACAACTCCAATTTTAAATAGGTCCTCTGGTTACCAGCCTTTCCACAGTATTACCTGATGGTCTTTGGACCACAGATCCACATCCTCCTAACACGTGACTCACAATCTCTACCCCACAACTCAGGACCTCATTCTTAGAAATTAAAGACCCATCCAAACCAGCAAATGCATATCCTTGCTCATCAGGGTCTAAGCTTCTGGCAGGAGCTTGGGATTGGCAGGACACCCAGTCAACTGTGTTCCACTCACCTGTGTATCCTTTCCCCGGAGTCTGGTGACCCCAACCTCAGCCGCAAGAGGGGAAAGGCGCCTGCGTGTGTCTGGCCTTCCAACAAAGCTTCCTCCCTGCCCCACTGCTACTTGAGCAGCTTTACTGGGAGGGAAACGGCCTAAACACAGAGAAGAGGATGGAAAAAATGACATACTACAGAGGGCTTCCTCAAACCACGGATTAGCTGTAGCCGCTCCCATGCCAGCTCCCCACGAAGCGCCAGGGGCTCGGCAGGGCCCGGTGTGCACTCCGTGGTGAGCTCGGAGAACCCCAAGACGGCACTCTCAGCTGGCCACAATGGCAAAAACTTCCGCAGCAGCGTCAAGGACTAGAGGACCAGGCGAGGGGGGGGGGTGGTTGGCGCAGAGCAGGAATCCAGGAGGGAGGCAGGCAGGGAACTAGAAGGCAAGGTGAGCTCCAGCAAGCGTGGCCCTGAGCCTGTAACCCCACTGTGTGTCTCTGCCAAGGGCAGCACCAGGGGCACATGCTACTGAGGTTAGGGAGAGGCTCAGGGAACAGACCTAGGGCACCCAGCCATGCTCAATGACCCTTTCTTCCATCAAGAAAACACCAAAGACTGAATCCCTGGCCCCAAACTGCTCTTGGCTCAAATATTAGAGTCTGAACCAGCCAACATCCATCTCAGCTGAGTCTCACAGAAGCTCCTCCGGCTTAAATGCAAACTCACACACACACACCCTCGCTCCGAAATATAAAGTCTTCCAAAGATTTAACAACAGTACAGCCACTGGAGCCCAGCAGAGACATTATGAGTCAAATGTATTCCTGAAAAGTCCTCTGCTGACCAAATTTCTGCCTCACAAATCCAATTTCTCCACTGCCCTTCATTATAAAACGAGCATAGGCACCTCGAGGAAAACCAGAGGCTCCAAGAGGAAGTGAACAAGTCACCAAACGCTACGTACCTTCTACAGTCCCACGTTTAATGGACAAGTTTCCTGACAAAATCTAAATCAAGTTCAACCCAAAGGGAGGTGATTTTTTTTTTTTGACACGGTGAGGCAATTTTTACATGCAGACATCACACGAAAGAGTGCATACATGGATTAAAAGTTAGTTAAGGTAAATCTTCAAATACTGGGCAAGATCTAGGGCCCCTAATTTGAAAGCTCTACCCCTCAAGTTTCTGTATAAGAGACCAGGATTTCGGGCACCTGGGTGACTCAGGCAACACTCCAGGACTGGCTGGAGAGGAAAGAAAGGGCTGAGAAACCACGCCTATCTCAGGGGATGGTAAATTGACTCGTTGGGTAGCAATGGAAGGCTCCAGTAGGTGGAAAATGTTTCCTGTTGGAGGTGACTGTAAGGCTGGGAACATATGTGGGAAGCCTATCCCAGGAGATGGAAGAACAAGAAAAGGGCCCTGTATAGACTTTATTACATTTAATCCTTTGCACAACTCTGGGAAGTCTCTTCACAGAGGAGGCAAACTTCACAGAAGAGGTCAAGAAATTTGCCCAGGGCCACGGGGTCTGTCAAAGTTTGAGTTGCTCTTCTCCACAGCCTGAGCTCTTTCCACCACTCAGCCCTGCTCTGAACGCCAGGAGTGTGACTGGATCCTTCAGCAAGCCAAGTACAGAGATTACCCGATTACCCATGCCCTCCCTCGCAGCAACGACTGAGGAAACCCATCACTGATAAAAAGCAACTCCCAGGTCTGCATGACAGGCTGCAGAGCCTTGAGGAATCTGCAAGACAGCCTAGGTCTTACTGTGACAACTCAATCTCCCCAAAGACACAAGAGCCTGGAAGGAAGAACCCAGAGAGGGGGGATGGGAAGAGGAATGGGTAGTGACCACAACCGACCATGCAAACAGCTGGGGCTAAGAATCCCAGATTTCCAAAGTCAAGCCCTCTCCTTCCGCCTCCACTGTATTTATGTCAACAGGAATCTCAAAGTTTGGAAAGCTATTCAGCCATTTACAGCATAATTATCCAAACTTCAAAATGGTCTAATCCACAAACCAAGCTAGCCTCGGTCCCTCACTCTGGCCTTATTAACAGCAGGGTCTCACTAAAACTCCAGTTAATTACGCAGTTAAACAATGAGATGGAAAAATCTACTGTAATCTATTAAAAAATCGTTGCCCCCTGAAGTCATGCCGTCCAGGGGTGCAATGAGTCCCGGATTTCACCAGAAGACAGCAGGCACCTCGGCCTTGGCTGAAATTGCTTACAGCACACGGGCAGGTTCCACACCAGGACACACTTGGTGGAACTGATTTAAGGCTTTCATTCAAATGTTCCTTTGTTGAACACAAGACATCTCCCCACCCCCAGAAGAGACTGCAGACTTCCAGTCCCAAACCGCCAGCCTGCCCTAACCACCCCCCCACACACACATACAGGACGCCCTGTCTCTCTCCACTTAAACACCCGTCATCGGATTAACATCGATTAACATCAGAGTTGTCTTCTCACGGAAAGAATTTAGGAATTTAGTATTTGTTGACTAACAAGGACCGAGTCTCCACCAGAAATTCCCCTTGACTCCAGAGCTCTAAACATCAGCAATGAAGACAGCCGTAGCAGGCGACCCACTCACCCAAAGCCCAACAGCCACCAATCCAGGAAGCCAGCGAGCTGGGGCTGCTCGTCCATCTGGCTGCCCCCACCCCATCCTGGCTGCACAAAAAAACTTTCAGACTTCCTCTGGGAGCAGATGTGGGTCCTGCCACGAGCAATAACCACCCTACACATCACAAGGAACACAGGGAAGCTCCAGAAAGACCTCCTACGATTCCTGGGAACTTGTTCTTACCTCTCCTTTTAAACTAGGGCTGGGGGAGATGTTGATTCCATCACCACCAAAATCCCTCAACAGCTGACAGCCAGGGAGATGTCGGAAAAGGCAATTCTCTACCCCCACCCGCCCTGTAGACACTCTTCCAAGAAAGAGGAAAAGTGTTACGCTAGGACCAGGAGTCCTGGGCAGATTCCTCCAAAAAGGGCTGCTGCCAGGATCATCACCAAAGATTTTGTGTTGTGGGTTTCTTTTTCTTTTTCTTTTATTTGGGGAGGGGAGTGTTGCATATTTCCAGTCCAGGCCGTTTGTGGTGTGCAGGTAGCTTGGTGCTTTCCTGTAAAGCACTTCAACACCTCAGTGGTGACTCTCAGGTGTGACCAAGCCAGGAAATAAAGGCGGGGGATGGTGGGGGTGGGGGTGGGGGGGGTGTCGGGTCCAGTCTGCCCCGTAGATACAAGCCACACCCTCATCAAAATGCTAAGGCCCTCCAATAAAGCGCAGAATGAACTCTTTTTGCCTTTCTGCCCGCAGAATGAGAGATTTTCCTTCCTCCGGAGGAGAGACAGGATGGAAATCCAGGAAGGAGCAGAACCAACCCCGTCCGCACCTTTGCAGGCCGGCCATGCCCGATTTTGGCAGCGGCCTTCACACATTAGTCACCACGACAGCCTCGGACTCCCTGCTCCCCAGATTCGACCCGGCTGAGAGTGGGCTCCGGGCTCGGGGCTCCGGGCTCAGGCCCAAGAGCTGGAGGAGACGGGGCGGGCCCTATTTTTCCCTTTCTCCTGCCCGCACTAGCAGGGTCATCAGGGTCCCAGCCTGGCTCAGGAACTTGGGAGAAGGGAAGCCGGGAGCGTCTGGCCGGCGTAGGTAACAAAGCTCCGAGCTCCGCGCGGCGCAGGTCGATCCCGAATCCGGCCCCAGGCCGGCCTCCTTCACCTAGGCTGAGACTGCTGGAGGGACTCCGTCCCCCCACCAGCCACCGCATCGCGCTCCCCTAAAGTAGGGACAGAGTCGTTTCCCTCCCGAAAAGAAACTCCCCAGCGGAGCCCGGGAGCCAGCAACTCCCGGCAGTTCCCGAGCAAACTCTCCGCTCCGACAGGGAAAACTCCGTGGCGGGTGGAAAGGCGTCCTCGCTAGTGCCAAGGGAGAGGGGCCCGGGCGAATCCAAGGGGGCGAGTCCGCGGGGGCTTCGCCACCCCGGGCGCCAGGACTTCGCGCCTGCCGCCAGCCTCTCCACCACTCCAGGGTGTCTCGCCCGGCCCAGCTGCCTAAAGCCACCTCCTCGTGCCCCCTTTTGCCCGCGGGGCTCCCGCGCGCTCCCCGAGCCCCGTCCCCGCAGCTCGCCGCGACTCACCGCCCAGCAGCGGCAACAGCAGGACGCTGAGCAGGGGCAGCCGGCGGAGATTGCTCGGGATTCCCGGCGCAGCTGCCATCGCGGCAGGCTCGGGAGAAGGACCCGGCCAGCGCTCGGCGGGCGTTCGAACTGCGCTCGGCGGCGGGCCCGGGAGGCCGAGCGCACCAGAGGGCGGGCGCCGCTGCAGCAGCCGCAGCCAGAGCCCGAGCCCGAGGCGTCCCGAGCCGGACCCGCGCGCCGCTGGTACCTCCGAGCCCTCGCGCGCGGCCGCCACCGTAGCTGCTGCTGCCGTCGCCGCCGCCGCCAGGCCCCGCCCCGCGACGACCCTCCCCGCCGGCCGCCGCGCGGCGCCCCGCCCCTTCGACGCCCCCTCCCCGTCGCGGCGGGGAGGAGCTCGCAGTAGGGGGAGGGGTCTGGAGATGGATAGGGGACAGAGGGAGGCAGGCCCTGGGGAGTGCGGGGACCTGAGCGAGGTAGGGCAGCATAGGCTGTGCCTACCGTCCATTCTGCAGGGACTTGGGGAACCAAAGTGACTTTAGTGGCCCCTGCGGAGGATGGTTCTGGGCCTTCCCGGGGGCTCTGGGCAACTGTTTCCCCCAAATTCTCTGGGTAGAAAAGGGAAAAGGTGGGCTCTGGCTCACTTCTCAACGACCTAAAATCCTGAGGAAGACCTAGAACAGAAGGGTGTCCTTGATGTCCCCCAAGCAAGGTAACCTGGAGTTACTGAAGAACCCCAGGAGAGATACAGCCTGGAGAAGTGAAGGACCCGTGCATGGCTGGGGTCTGGTTTGGCTCTGGACCAATCTGAACCCAAAGGTAGAAACAGACTGGGCTCTGAATGCCTGGCTGAAGGCTGTTAAACTGACAAATTTATCCCAAGTCCATCTCCAGGCAGTCTGGGCTGCAGGGCATGGCCAAGTCTCCAGCTGTGGGGAGGCCCTGCGCAGCCCTTGTTCCAGGCACCCCCAACCCCCAGCGCCACCACCCCCACATTCTTTCTTTGTTGTGAAAGCAGCAAGGGGTGTAGGAGGCGGGTCAGGAGGAGTCAAGCTTTAGAAGATGGGCCCCAGCTGCTGCTCAGGCCTCCAGGATATGCTGAGAGGGGATGGATAGTGAGTGCCTCATCCCCCTCTGACTCCGGAGGGCCCCCCAGGCCCGCTTAGACCTCCCTTCCCCCAAGCAGCTGGGAGGAGGAGGGGCAGCCACAGAGGGCCTCACAGGCCGGGAGCTGTGGCGCCAGAACTCCAGGGTCCTGCCACATGGCCACCACATGTCCCTGACAACCCAGTCCATAGCACCTTCTCCTTGGGGTTGTGGGCCTCCTCCCCCATCCCCCAGATGCCTTCCTGCAGGCCCTGCTGCAGAGGATACAAACAGAGGAAGGAAGAGAGGAGAGATCCAAGAATCAACACTTCTCTTGTTGCCCCATCCATCACTGTCCCTTGCCCTTCTGCGAAGGGCCCCAACACAACCCTTGCTCCCTACCCTCTTCGGTCAGGACTCAAGTGGCAAAATGGTTACCTGATTCTTTTATTTAAGAAAAGTGAAATACACGGACCTGAAGTGAGGCAGCAGAGGGAACAAGAGAGGCCAGAGCAAGGCAGCTTGGCTGGCCAGCTCCAAACCCTCTGACTGAAAAGCCAGCAGCAGGCTCCATCTCTGAGATGCGTGCCTGCTCCTTAAGCATCTTGGGGGCCTCAGAGCTAGCTACTCTAGAGGACTATGAGGAGAGGGTGTCCTGAGGGTCCTTCCTGAGGGGAATTCCTGAGGAGGGAGCCAAGACCCTACGGGCAGCAGCAATCTTCTGGTTAACTGCTCTCCCTTCCCTGTCCCACCTTGGGATTGGAAGAGCCAGGAGCAATAGGGAATGCTGAGAGGGCTGTGGGGGGAGACCCAGCAGACCTGGGGGGGTGGGTTGAATGTCAGCTGCTTGAAGAGAGATCCGTAGTGCTGGCACTGAGGCCCCGGGAGACCTGAAACAGACAACACCATGCCATCAGACCAGGGACCTCGGCTTCCCAAAGACTGTCCCCTGGAGTCTAGCCATTACGTGACTGTGACTGCAGTCTGTCTCTAGAGCCAGGGTGGAGCCTGGAACTTCATTCTCAAGCTCTGGGGCACTGTGTAGTTTTGGCCTTTGCTAGGATGTTCAAGAAGGCCATGATCTAAGGGCGCCTGGGTGGCTCAGTCCTTAAGCATCTGCCTTCGGCTTAGGTCATGATCCCAGCATTCTGAGATCCAGCCCCACAGTGAGCTCCCTGCTCAGCGGGAAGCCTGCTTCTCCATCTCCCCCTCCCCATGCTTGTGTTCCCTCTCTCTCTGTCTCTCTGTGAAATAAATAAATAAAATCTTAAAAAAAGAAAAGAAAAGAAGGGATGGCTGGGTGGCTCAATCGGTTAAGCCACTGCCTTCGGCTCAGGCCATGATCCCAGGGTCCCAGGATTGAGTCCTGAATAGGGCTCCTTGCTCCACAGGGAGCCTGCTTCTCTCTCCCTCTCTGCCTGCCACTCTGCCTGCCTGTGTGTGCGCGCGCGCTCTCTCTCTCTCTCTCTGACAAATAAATAAATAAATAAATAAATTCTTAAAAAAATAATAATAAAAATTTAAATTTAAATTTAAAAAAGAAGAAGAAGAAGAAAGCCATGATCTGGTGGAGAGAGTGCTTGAAAGACCAACATGAATATCAGCCTATATCCTATACTCTGACTGTGTTGACACAAATGGCCAGTTGCCATTAACATGTCGTTACTGCTGTCTCAGATATAGATGACTTAATACTGTTTTTTTTTTCTTTTTCCCTTCTCATCTGCCACCCAGTCCCCAAAGGGGAGAATATGGTGGCTGCAGGAGGAAGAGCAGTTGGTATCCCCAAATGATTCTTGAATTATCCATAATTCCAAAGTACCAGTTTAGAGAACATCAACTCCTGTTACTTTCCTGATTAATTTACTCACTTCCATCTCTGACCCAAAACTGTCCCATAGTGGTTACCACCCCAACAAGGTGTCTGCGTGATTCTCTTCAACCCAACTCCAGTTCCCTGGCTGAGTCTTCACCCCAGAAGACTCTCTCCTCTTCTCTAGCTCCTGTGACACCGGCCCCATGGCTCCCCTTTTTTGCTCACCCACCCATAAGCTCTCTCTCACCTGGAGGGGTGCTGCACTGGGTTGATTCAAATAGTTTAAGGAGGCTGCCCGCTTCATGTTGCTGCTGCAGTGCAAAAAGAAGAACTGAGGCCCTCTCTCTTCCCGGTTAGAGGTTCTAACACTATGGGCCCCTCATGCATTGCTGTACGCATCAAATCACAGCCTCCTCACCATCTGACAACCACCCCCCCCAACGCACACACATGCACACTCTCTTAACTTCATCAGTGACCGGCATCTCCTCATCACCTCTCCCGACCCCTGGGGCACCCATCTTTCCCAAACTCTTTCCCCAGGACCATCCCATCAACCTCCTCCAGGTTTCTCTCCAAGACACTTCTCCAGAGATGGGGGGCCAAGAGGAGTTGGAGGCAAGGGCTTACTGATCTGCTTTACCATCTCTCAGTCTCACTGTGTACCTGGAGGGCCGAGGCTCAGTCCCCTGGAGTTTCCTCACCAGGAGTTCGCTGCTTCTACGAAGCACATCCCGGATCTTGCCCAGAGAACCACTCCTCTGCAGGGTCCCACTGCCATCCTGGCAGAGAGGGATGGGGCACAGAAGCTAAGGGGAGCCCATGCAGACAGGCTTCCAAGTCTACCGTTCCCATTTATCCTGCACACATCCCACCTCCCCCAAAAGCCTCATGATTGAAATCAAGAGCCCTAGGGACGCCTGGGTGTCTCAGTTGGTTAAGCGTCTGCTTTTGGCTCAGGTCATGATCCCAGTATCCTGGGATCAAGTCCGGTACCAGGCTCCTTGCTCGTCAGGGAGCCTGCCTCTCCCCCTGCTCATGCTCTCTGACAAATAAATAAAATTAAAAAAAAAAAAAAAAAAGTAAAGAAGAGCCTTATCAATAATGGCTTGCCTACCCCCTTGTGAGGGTAGGACAAACTGAACTGGAATGTGGACTACATGCTCTCATGTCCTACCTGGGCAGGCCCAGAGCTTCTCCCCATCACACCAGCAGGAGGGAGCCCGAGAGACCAAGGGGCAATAATGAGACTCACCCCTGACCATTCCACGGCCACAGAAGCGTCTTCACCTCCCTCAAACTTCACACTGCCCCCAGGGCCCTCCTGAGAGGTCCTTCCACTGTCACCTTCCCCAAGCAGCTCAGCCACCTTGGTTTGGCTGATAGGGTCAGTGCCCTGGAAGGAAAAGATAGGCGCTGAGAATCTGCACTCCTTAACTCCTCAGGCTGGAGCTTTCAAACTTTTTTTTTATCATTAGCCCCAACAGGGGAGACATTTTTCCTTGTGATGTCCTAGTACACACATATTGGAAAGTACTTGCCTCTTCTCTTTGCAATGCATTCCTACTTACAAACAGATATCCATTTTCATTATGGCCACACTGAATTGATTTCAAGAACCACTAGTGAGGGGCACATGGGTGGCTCAGTCATTAAGCATCTGCCTCTGGCTCAGGTCATGATCCCAGAGTTCTGGGATCAAGCCCCGCATCAGGGTCTCTGCTCAGCGGGCAGCCTGCTGCTACCTCTCCCACTCCCCCTGCTTGTGTTGCCTCTCTGTGTCAAATAAATTTTTAAAATCTTAAAAAAAAAAAAAAAAAAGACCCACTAATGAGTCATGACCCACAATTTGAGAGACTGACTTCAGGCTCCCCTCAACCTCAACCCCCTCACCCACACCACCCATGACCCTTCTCAGTAACTTCTTCAAACTGTGAAAGGACATGACTTTCCTTTCAATAGTCCCGTTTAGTGATGTGAACCTTGAACTTGGAGTCCTGACCATAAAGGGCGTGGGTAAAAACACACTTAAAAACAACCACAATTGGGGCACCTGGGTGGCTCAGTGGGTTAAGGCCTCTGCCTTCGGCTCGGGTCTTGATCCCGGGGTCCTGGGATCGAGCCCTGCATCGGGCTCTCTGCTTGGCGGGGAGCCTGCTTCCCCCTCTCTCTCTGCCTGCCTCTCTGCCTACTTGTGATCTCTCTCTGTCAAATAAATGAATAAAATCTTTAAAAAAAAACAAAAACAAAAACAAACAAACAAAAAAAAACAACCACGACTACAAGAGACTCTCACCTCCATTTCCCCGCTTTCTCCTCGGCCTCTCATTCTTCTGAGACTCTAAAGAAGCCTTGGTGATCCCCCATCTCCAGGACCTACCTTCCAGACCTCCTTCCCCTCCTGGTCACTGACCTGTTTCTGGGAGCGTAGGGCACATTCTTCTAGGGTCTCGGCTGCCTCCAGCTTTCCCTGGCGCCTGTACAGAGCTCCGAGGTTTCTCAGAGTAGTGTTCACTGTGGGGCTGTGGGAAGAAAGTGAGGATGGGTTCAGAAGAGAAAGAGGTGAGAGAGGGAGCAGAGCCAAGAGAAGGTTAAAGGGATGAGGGGAAAAGGTCCCAGAGGCAAGGCTCAGGGTTTGGATGGAGGGCGTGGGAGGCCAAGCCAGCATCTCACTGGCTGCTCACCTGCTCACTTTGCAGGCCTTGTACCAGCCTCCGTACTCAGTGTAGGGTGTGCCACCCTCTCGGTGTCGGCTCTGCAGAACAGAGGGGAGGGTAAGCCAGAGCTGAAAACACAGAGATGCCTAGGGGCTACGGTGTGGGCTGGGCTAGGGAAGGCACTGGACATCTGGGGCTGGTGGTCAGATGGGAAAGAGTTAAGGAGCTGGGCTCATGCAAGGAGGAAGCCAGAGATCCTGGTGGCCTGGGGCTCCCCAGGCTGGACCCCACACTCACTTTGCTCATTTCCTCCCGCTCCTCTGCATGCATCCAGATGGGCTTGTGGTCATCTAGGAGTGATACATGGATGGGGTAGTAAGGTTAGAGAACAGAGCTAGACAGTACAGAGGGGAGCCATGAGTCAGAGGCCCATGGAGCTGAACTAAAGGGGTCTGGCTCTGCCTGGGAACCATTGGGGCGTAACCCCTCACCTTTGGTCTGCATTTTTTTTAAGTAGGCTCCACAGGTGGAGCCCAATGCAGGGCTTGAACTCATGACCCTGAGATCAAGACCGGAGCCGAGATCAAGAGTCTGACACTCAACTGACTGAGCCACCACCCAGGTGCCCCGGGTCTGCATCTCTTCACCACCCTGTAGCTCCCTCCCCAGGCCCACCCCACTCACCATCCACAGACCCAAACTCCTGCACATGCGCACGGGTCAGAATCTCTTTATAGAGAGTCTCAGCCTCAGCATATTTGCCCTGTTTCAGGTAACAGGAAGCCTGCAGGCAGAAAGGCAAAAACACGGGACAGAGACAAGGTCTCTCAGCAGGGCTCAGGGACTTCCACCTCTTGGTTTCTTTGTGACTTTTCCCAGAGATCCTCCTCAGACTTTCTTTTCTAGCTGCAGGGTCAAGGGTGTTCACTCTGCTCCCAGGAGGCTATGGGACTTCGCCCTGCCACTGGAATGAGGCAGAGCCCTCAGCCCCAAAGGCAGCCCCCCAGAGGCACAAAGGTGATGAGGTCAGCGTACCACAGTAGGGTGCTTTCCCTTCCCCTCCCTCCATGCCCTTCCAAGTTGTTCTTCCCTTCTGCCCTTACCAGGTTGTTCTTGGTCCGGGCTACATTAGGGTTGTCCGGTCCCAGCTGCCCCTCATAGATAGCCAGGGCCCGCCTATAATAGCGCTCCACAGCCTCATACTTGCCCTGGTTTTGGCATAACAGGGCCAGGTTGTTCAGCTGCTTTGCCACATCTGGGTGGTCAGTGCCCAGGACCTGGAAGGGAGTAAAGGAGTGACAGATGGCTACGGCCGTGTGTGTGTGTGTGTGTGTGTGTGTGTGTGTAACCCACGTGGGGAGCAGGGGAAGGGAATGACAAGAGAGGGAACAAGGCAAAGAAAGAGGGTTGAGTAAAAACATGAGGGAGGAGGGTAGACTGGAAGAGAGCTGGTGGAGGAAGGGTCACAGCATCAGAGAACGAGAGAACACAGGCACCTTTTCTCGAATCTCCAGTGCACGCTGGCACAGTGGTTCGGCCTCCTTGTATTTGCCCCTTTTGCCATAGAGCACAGCCAGATTGTTGAGTGTGGCAGCCACCTGGGAAGAAAGGCCCGTCCCCTCAGCATCGGTGCCTTGAGATCCAGGGGTTCGCCCCCTGCACAACAGGGCCCCACGCTGCAGGACTCCCAAGGGAAGAGGACCCCGGCCAGCCTAGCCAGAGGCGGGGAGGTTCTGAAGGTTCTCTCTTGGGGGTGGTACCGCCCTCTAGGGGGATTTGTAGATATTTCTGGAAGTGGGATTTGGTGTGGTTTTTGGTGGCCATGAAGACTGGGGGCACTATCACCTTTGGAAAGGTAAGGATGGTACAGATGTTCTGCGTGTGTGGGATAGCTCTGTTAACTTTGGAGCGTCCGGCCAGACGTCTGAGCATCGTGAGCCTTGACCCTTAGCGGGATAGCAAGAGGGGAGCTGTTTTCTCAGCTACATTGCCCCTGCCTACCACACGTTGCAACATAAAAAATTATGTTCATAATTTTGCAAAATACCTTGTTTGCAAAAATACCTTTTTTCTCATTTTCTCCACTGTGACAATCCATCATTGCTCGTTTTCTCATCATATACGAATAAATCTGGCCTGTTGTTACTGAGTCTGACATGGGTTTTTAATCTTGTATCCACCAATACTTCTGCTCTGTCATTTTTTTTTAAGTTTACTTATTTATTTTTTTAGTAATCTCTGTGCCCAATGTGGGGCATAGACCCCAACATCAAGAGTCACACGCTCTTCTAAGTCAGCCATGTGCCCCTGCCCTGTCGTTTTTTTCTTAGTACTTCTTACATCCAGTGTCTTACTGCTCTCAATGCTCTAAATCTAAAGTTGTATTATATCATATTATATGTAAGTTATGATCTGTATTATGTCTTCTACTGTAGTTGGAGTTAATAGAACTGTTAGCATGTCATGTTTTCATTTCATTATAACACATCCTATGTGTTATTTTATTCTGTTACTTTCCTCATTTTTATATGATAAGTTGCCATTCAACATTTTTTGGAATTGTATGTGTAGGTCAGTTACAGTGTCTATGAATCATGCTTCAGGAAAATACTCATTATAAGAAAGACTCATGGGGCGCCTGGGTGGCTCAGTGGGTTAGGCCGCTGCCTTTGGCTCAGGTCATGATCTCGGAGTCCTGGGATCGAGCCCCGCATCGGGCTCTCTGCTCAGCAGGGAGCCTGCTTCCTCCTCTCTCTCTGCCTGCCTCTCTGCCTGCTTGTGATCTCTCTGTCAAATAAATAAATAAAATCTTAAAAAAAAAAAATAAGAAAGACTCATTGTGCCTCAAAGAGCTGAGAACCCCTGGGCTTAGCAGAGAGGGCCTGGAAGAAAGAAGCCCTCACAGCAACTCCCTCCACAGTGAGTGGGCTGAGGGCAGTGGATAAACAAACTAAGAGAAGCCAAAAGAGCAGGAGGTGAGGAGGGCAAGGAGTACTGACAGCAGGGTGGTCCCGGCCCAGGGTGCTCTCCCGGATGTTGAGGGCGTCATTCAACAGGTGGGCAGCTTCCTTATACTTATTCTGGTCCCTGGAAGAGAAGAGAAGTGACAGGGGTTACCCTGAACTCTGCCCCCAAGTCATCTCTTTCCTTCCTTCCCTTCAGTATGACTGAGGTACATTTAAGGGTTAGGGCCCCCCCCCGAGGAGACAGGAAGCCTAGGGGAGAGCAGTTAGAGTTCACCAACATGCCTCTATGTGGATCCAGAACACTGCCATGCAAAGAGGAGACCAGCTATAGGATGCAAGAGACGGAGAGAGAGAGGGAAAGAGACCCTCCCAAAGGAGGGAATGGAGAAGCAAAGAGCCTGAGAGGTGAGTGGCTCTGAGGTCAAGGGGTGAGGTATGGAAAGAACGAGAGTGCAGAGGAAGGCCACGAGTGGGGTCACTTGGGATGCCCAGCAGAGAGAAGAGGTACCCTCTGGAGAGGAGGAATGGGAGCTGAAGGTGGATCAAGGTGGGAACCTGGAGGCAGAGCTAGAAGATGAGGAGGCCAGGACTCACCGATACACCAGAGCAAGGATGTTGAGCATGGTTGCGACATCAGGGTGGCCACGGCCAGACGTGCGCTCCAGGTCCTCCAGTGCCTGCTTACAGAGTGGCACGGCCACCTCATAGCGACCCTGGGCTGCGTACTGGATCACCAAGTTGTGCAGGGTCCTCAGCCTCGCTGGGATCTCATATCCACTGTGCTGGGCACCCTGGCTACGGGACACTATCCATCCCGGAAAATGAACAGGAGACTTCCTCAGGGCACTTCCTCTCCCCTTTGCTGTCCGCCCTCCCCACCCCAACCCTGCCTGTGCACACCCCCTGTCACGGCCTCCCACCCCCCAGACCCACCTCTACTGCTATTCCTTCACCCACTCCCTGGTACCTGTGCCCCTCACAAACCCATTTGTTCACCCAATCACTCATACATCCAATAAACTTTACTCAGTAAGCATGAGCCAGGGGCTGTGTCAGGGATGTGAAAATAGGAAAGACCTGCTTCTTTCCCTCGAGGACCTCATGTTCTTTTACTCCAGGGTCATCATCCCATTCGACTTTGCGCTCCTTACAGGCAAGAACTCTGTCATTCTCAACTCAGTCTCCCTAGTGCCTACCATAGGGCTCAAGACACATTAATGGTGTAATAAATATTGGTGAATAATGGGGAGGCTGTGGAAATGGAACCAGTAGCCCAGACTCTACCCTATCTCCAGGGGAAGTGAAGAACATATTTCTGGATGGTGAGCATCCCGTATGCAAGGGGGGGCCACATCTGGGACCAGCCCTCTGCTGCCCCTCTTTACCCTCCAACTCCAAAGGCAAACTCACAGCCATTGCTGGAGTCTTCTTCTTCCTCATTGGGGAAGAGATCATCCAGGGAATCCTTGGTGGCATCACCCTCCTTCTCCTCCTGGAAGGCAAGAAGCAGCATGGCTAGGCATAGATATCCCCAGTAGCCTCTTCAGGGCCCCTCTAAGGGATGAAATCACTGACAGGTGGAGAAGACTCTTGTTCATGTCCCTGCCACTGGGAAGGCCAGCATCTGTCCACCAATCTCAGCCCGCTCTTGTTTGTAAATATCCTTCTTTCACATTGAGAGCTTCCTAAGCACCCTCATTCTCTAGCCTCCACACCTCCCCACCCCCCTCAGTTCTTGTAATTATAGCCCAGTGCTGATCCCTGTGTGTTTACACTGATTATATGTCTGTCTTATCTTTCCTGAGGGCAGGGAGTAAGTCTGATCTTATTGACACGTACCCAAAGAGTACCCAAAGCATTTAGCTCAGCCTCCTCCCCATGATCTACCACCACTCCCTCTGGACTCAGTGCCCAGCCCTCACTGTCTCACCTACTTCCACATGGGGAAATTTGCTTTGCGCCACGAGCACATCAACCTTGCCTAAACACCTCCAAGCCTCCCACCCAGCCTTGTCAATGCGTCCAGTGAAAATCATCCCAGTTTTCCTGGGAGAGATCAGCTCTCCAGCCCTGGAGCCTTATCTATTGGCACATTGCCACCCCCAGTCTAGAAAGCTCCTCCTTTCCCCTTCATCATCCATCAAAATCCAGCCCAACTCCTAACCTGTACAATGAAAAAAATCCAACCCAAATCGTACCCCCTCCCTGTGTATGACCTCATCTGCAAATCCTTCTCAGGCCATTCCAGTCCCCACAAACCGATCCTGGAATCCCTCCCATTACTGAACCACTCATCCAGCACTGAGCATCTGAAGTGTCACATCGTGTCGACGACATTGTGTCATCACACATGTGTCCTTATGTGTAAGCCTTGGCCCTGCAGCTCCATTAGGAGCTTGAGAGGACGAAACTCTCTCTTACAGTTCTTGACATCTCCCCCACACACAGCCTCTCACACTGCCTACAGCAGAGGGATAAACACCTGACTGTTGAGTGAGGTTTACACTTCATACATCTTGAGAGCAAATTTTAGGAGGGTCTTGCTCGACTGTGCTATGGTTTTCCGCGTTGGAGCATGTAGGATTCTGGGCTGGAATTGCCCGGGTGCTTATGTGTCTCCCACAACCCCAAAACCTCTAACTGGGGGAGCAGGAACTCTGTCTGCCTCGGTCACTGCTGCACCCCCCAGCAGAGTGCGCAGTGCCCGGCATACACAGCTGTCACGGAACTACATGGAGACCAAATGAGCTAAGACTGTTTCAGCCATGTTCCTCTCTGGAGTTGGTGTCAGGACCTGCGTTCGGCCAGGTGGGGGCAGGTCGTGCAGCACGGCCGGTCCCTGCTGCTCGTGACCAGTTGCCCCCATGTCTCTGGTGACTCCTAGCTGTCCCCCCCAATACTGGTGACTCCCAGCTACCCCAGTAGCCAGCCTTGCTGGCACGCACTTACCGCAGTGTGCCCATCCTCATCATACTGGCGCAGCTGGCCCAGGAACTCCAGGTGCTTCTTTTCCTCCTCCAGCTGGGCCACGGCCTGTTCGCTGCGCTGGAGCCGCTGCTGGGTGCCTGCCAGCTCATCCCGGAGCCACTGGTTCTCCTGACACAGCCTCCGTACCTGAGCCCGCAGCTTCTGTTTCTCCGACTCCACCGTGCTCAGGTGGCTGGCCAAAGCCAGCATCACCTAGGTGGGCACATCCCATGAGTGCCCGACTCTGGACTAGAGTGTTCCGGGATTAAGTGGGAGGGGAGCCTACCGGGAGGCAGCAAGACTGGCAGGGGCCAGGAGGCGGGGTTGGGCAGCAAGAGTGCTACCTTCGAAATACACCCTCAATCCAATTTTTCATCACCTTCAGAGCCACCACCCTGGGCCAGGTCACCTCACTTCCCACCTGGGTGACTACCACTGCCTCCTCACTAGCCTCTGTTTTGGTCCTTTTTCCTTGGAGTCTGTTCTCAACCCAGCAGCCAGCTAGTCCTTGTAACATGTTAAGTCAGACCACATCACTCCTCTGCTCCATGTATTCCAATAACTTTCATCTCATTCAAAGTAAAAGCAACATCCTTGTGATGAACCACGAGTTCCACATGATCTGTCCCCTTGGCTCTTAACCCTGCTATACCTTACACTTCATTTTCTCTCTTTCTTTCTCCTTCTTTTTTCTTTTCCTTCATTCTTTCTCTTCCTTCCTTTCTTTTAAGATTTTTGATTTTTAAGTAATCCCTCTACCCGATGTGGGGCTCGAACTCACGACCCTGAGATCAAGAGTCTCACGCTCCATGACAGAGCTGACCTGGCGCCCCTGCACTTCATTTCCTATTTTGCTTCACCTCACCCGCTCTTACTGCAGCCATACTGGTCCCTCACTGGCCTCACTGGGAATGCTCCAGTTCCGGGCCTTTGTAGGTACTGCCCACTCTGCTGTAGATGCTCGTCCCCCATTTATTGTAGGACTCACTCCCTCCTCTTCAAATCTTGGCTTAAAAGTCACCTTTCAGTAAGACTTTTTTTGACCATCATATCTAAAGTTGTATCCTCTTTCTGCACCCACTAGTCACCTTCTCTGTTTTATTTTTATCCCTTTTCCTTCACAAGTATCACTCTTTGACATACAGAATCCTTTCCTCATTTGTGTATTGTCTGCCTCCTGCAGCAAGAATGCAAGCTCTGAGATGGCAAAGATTTTTGATTATTGCATTCAGTGATGTTTCTCCAGTGGCCAGAAGGCTTGTGCCTGGCACAAAGCAGGGGCTTAATACATATTTACTACACGAATGAATGCAAGCATCTAGGACCAGGCAATCCTAAATGACCCCAAAACTCCAATCAGACAAATGCTCCTCGAAGGGCCACTTGGTATCACTTCCTTCCTCTCACCTGGGCCTCACTCAGCCCCAGCTCGATGTTTTCCATGGAACGTCGCAGCTGCCGGGCCTTCTCATGCACCAGTCCTTCTTCATGGCCTCCCTGCTGCAGACACTCAATGGTATGGGATAGACTCTGCAGAACAGCCTGATGTTCACTGTGTAGGGCCTCCAGCCCTTGGCTCACCAGCCGAGTGCTTCCCAGGATCTCCTCCTGGCTGAGCCGGTGCCCTGCAGGCTCATCCCGCTGCCCCAACACCAGGCCTGACATCTTGGCCAGGGGGACCTTGCCTGGGCTGAGGAGAAACAACAGAGTTCAGTGGGTAAAGATAAAGAGAGGCTCACCACCTTGGCTAAAGGGTGGTAAGGACCCAAGGGAAGGGACAAGAAAGAGTATGGGTGACCTTCTGGTTTAATTGGAGAGAGAGTGACCAGTAGAGAGGGAACCTACGACACTAAACGCAAAGCTAAGGTTGCGGGGAAAAAAAGAGGGAGAGGAATTGACTTGAACAAAGAAAGATTACTGAAGGAACAAAAGTGCTGAGATCTAGCAATCGGATTTAGAACTCAAAGAGAACAGAAAAGTTGTTGGAAAGAGAGCGTGGGTCAGGAATAGGAAAAGCAGGGGCGCCTGGGTGGCTCAGTGGGTTAAAGCCTCTGCCTTCGGCTCAGGTCATGAGCTCAGGGTCCTGGGATCGAGCCCTGCATTGGGCTCTCTGCTCAGTGGGGAGCCTGCTTCCTCCTCTCTCTGTCTACTTGAGATCTCTGCCTATCAAATAAATAAATAAAAATCTTAAAAAAAAAAAAAGGAATAGGAAAAGCAATCAGAGGAGAGACAGCACTACAGGGAACTTGAGGGTGTCTGGAAAACACTGAAAAAGAAACAGGGTTAAAGCAGACAGGAGATACAAAGAAAATGGTGCAGAGGTTTCAGAAAATAGGAAAGGTACAGGATTCAAAGTTACGGGGAAGAGGGGAAGAAGAAAGGAGCCTTCATTGCAGGACCCAGATGAGAGGGCCCCAGAAAGCTCAAGGTGTTCAGAATGCGTCAGCCTCGGAGCCAAGGCCAGCATCTCCAAACCTAGGAAACTCTGCTTCTTTCCCCACTAGGCCTTCAACCCATACTTCTCCCAGATGTCAGGCTCTCTTCCTACTTCCTCAAAAGAGCCTTGTTTCTCACCTTTCCAGTATGCTTACCGGTGTACGGAGCACAACCCTCGCCTGTGGCACTCAAGCCAAAGCCCGGAAGAAACTCTTTCAGTAGCCAGGTACTCACAAGGAACTGCCCTGCTCAAAGTCCAGAAGTCCAGCCTTCCCACCCCTTCACGCACCACTTCACAGCCACCCAGAAGACCTGGCGCAGAGCCCTACTCAGGACAAACACCCTCCCTCTCTCTACCTCAGGCCTTCAAAGGCGACCAGTGTCCCTCTTCCTTCCCGAAGCCAACCTCCCATCCCAGGCCACGGGGAGCTCTTTTCTCCCCAAGAAGGGAATGAGACTTGATCTGAGATCTGCGGCAAGGGGCGTGTCTGGGAAAGGGTGAGGAAGCAGACCTGGTCACTCCTGACCCATTCACTTTCATGGCTTTGTCTCTGTCATGACCACCTACTAACAGGCTCTGAGAGGAGTCACCTTAGGGTGCCTCTCAGACGCCTGATGATGCAGGAAAGAATAGTACGTCTTCTGACCGGCTGTAGGGTCACAGGGAAACGCGGTCGGTGCTGGGAGTCGGTCTCCCCAGCCTGGGCATGCAATCGAGAACTGTTCCCGGCTGTCGGTCTGCCCTGGGGCCCAGGGTGGGGACGCAGTGAGACGGGCGGGGGCGATGGGGGGGAGGTGCAGGGGCACCGCCGAGCTCCGCGTTTCGGGCGAGTACCCAGGAGCCAGAGAACGCCGAGGTCAAGGAGTCCGTCGGTAGCGCAGGGGGCGGGGCAGGCCGTCTGTCTGTCCTTCTGGACGCCGAGGGGCGGGAAGACTCGCGGGGGGCGGGGTTTTTCAGCTTGTCTGGAGTTGTGTGAGGTCGGCTGGTGGGCCTTTGTCCCTCTGTCCCGGAATGCGGAAAAGAGGTAGTGGGACCTCAACGCTAAGCCCCAAAGTACCCTCAAAGACTCACCCGCAGTCTGTCGCTCCGGCTGCCTCCCTTGCCGGTACTGCCCCTTTAAATCCATCATGGCTGCCGCTCGAGGCAATTGTTTTGACGGCTCCGAGGGGCGGGGCCTGCTCCCCAGTCACGCGACCTAAGGGCTGTCGGAGGATTGGCTTTGACCACCCGCAAGGAGGAAAGGAGGTGTGCATCCACCTTGGTCTCGGGTTTTCTGCCCACCTCCTTACGTCAGGAGAAAGCGACGGCACCGGGATTTGTTAGCGTCATCTAGAGACGCCCGGCGGCCTGGCTCAGAGTAATGGTGGTATGCTGACTCCGGCGGAGCTTGGGTACCCTCATGGCTCTGAGGGCACTGACTCGCGCTCTTGGCTCCTTGAGCCTGACGCCCCCAGCCGTCGCTGCCCTCGGGCCCATCCTGCTCCCGGCCGCGCAGGTAATGCACCCTATCTGGAAATGAGGCTGTTTCTGTTCGGGCCGCCGGAGAGGGCACCCTGGGATGGGAGGCGGAGGAAGTGAGTCTGATCAGGAATCACGCCGGCCTGGGTCTCTCAGCCTCAGCTTTCTCGTCTGCAAGTGTTGCTGTCCCACAGGGTCGCTGGTTTCCTCAGACGAGATACTGGAAGTGAAAGTATTTTACAGGTCACTGCACAGGTTTCAGTAATAATCGACATTGAGTCCCAGTCATACATCAATCATAAGTAATTGACATTTTAAGTAAATCAGCTCCTTTTTTTAAAGACAACTATCATGACATTTACTTTTTAAGGTTTTATTTATTTTAGAGAGAGCGAAAGCAATCACAGAGGAAGAGAGATCACACAGAGGCAGAGGGAGATGCAGACTCACCACTGCGCGGAGAGCCCAATGCGGGGCTCGATTCCAGGACCGAGATCATGACCTGAGCTGAAGGCAGACATTTAACCAACTGAGCCCTCCAGGCGCCCCTGCCCTTTTTTTTTTTTTTTCCCACTTTTTTCAGGTAATGTTATGTACAGTTTCATTGCCAGTATATGCACAACAGTAAGCATAGAACTATAAATACACAATATAATTAACAGTAGAAAACAAAATTGTTACAGGTAAAGTGGAGGGAATATAGAGAAACTGTTTTCCTGCTGCTCGAAGAGAAGTGAAGGGAAAAGCCTACGACAAATCATCCAGTACTCTTGTCTTGAATTCTTTACATACATTTCTACAGTTTTTTCGATTAAACAAAGAAAGTACAGATAACTCTGTAACGATAGCAAATTGCTTCCCTAATAGCTATTTGCCTTTCAAGTCAAATTCACTTCATGTTAGGATTTTTTAAAAAGTCAAGATGAGAAATCACTAGTATTCTGGTTCCTGATGATCTAATTTGCCTTTCACCATACTGGTAATTTTTGAAAGTTGGCTGCACATGGAAAGAATAGGTGTAGCAAAAGGTGATTAAAAATTTTTGTTAAAATGTAACAGAAGGGACGCCTGGGTGGCTCAGTTGATTAGGCAGCTGCCTTTGGCTCAGGTCATGATCCCATTATCCCGAATCGAGTCCCACATCAGGCTCCTTGCTCAGCAGGGAGCCTGCTTCTCCCTCTGCCTCTGCCTGCCACTCTGTCTGCCTGTGCTCACTCTCTCTGACAAATAAATAAATAAAATCTTAAAAAAAAAAAACAAAAAAAAAACAGAAAATCACCCTTGGAGTAGTTTTCCAGAAGACACTACAGGCAGCAGCTGAGTTATAAGGATTAGCCCTGAAGCCAAGCATAAGTAATTGACATTTTAAATGTCAATTTAGGGGCGCCTGGGTGGCTCAGTGGGTTAAAGCCTTTGCCTTCCACTCAGGTCATGATCCCAGGGTCCTGGGATCGAGCCCCATCTGCTCAGCAGGGAGCCTGCTTCCTCCTCTCTGTCTGCCTCTCTGCGTACTTGTGATCTCTTTCTGTCAAATAAATAAAATCTTTTTTTTTAAATGTCAATTTAACCCCCTTTTTTTTTTCAAAGATTTTATTTATTTATTTGACAGATAGAGATCACAAGTAGGCAGAGAGGCAGACAGAGAGAGGGGGAAGCAGGCTCCCTGCTGAGCAGAGAGCCTGATTTGGGGCTCAATCCCAGGTCCCTGGGATCATGACCCGAGTGAAGGCAGAGGCCTTAATCCACTGAGCCACCCAGGTGCCCCAATTTAACCCCCTTCAATGTCCTTTCAACCCCTATATATGTTATCATTACCATTTTACATGAGAAAACTCATCAGCAGTCCAAGGTCATACACCCAAGTATTTTTTTTTTTTAATAATTTCTTGTTTTGTTTTAAGATTTTTTAATTTGAGGCAGCACAAGTGGGAAGGAGGATCAGAGAAAGAGGGAGAAGCTGGCTTCTTGCTCGGCAGAGAGCCCAACATGGGGCTGAATCCCAGGACCCTGGGATCATGACTGAAGCCAAAGGCAGACGCTCAACCGACTGAGCCACCCAGGTGCCCCATATACCTGGTATTGAAGCTATAAACAGTCTGGCTTCAAAACCTGAGCTGTTGGGGTGCTTGGGTGGCTCAGTTGGTTTAAGTGTCTGCCTTCAGCTCCCATCATGATTCCAGGGTCCTGGGATCCAGCCCCATGTTGGGCTCTCTGCTCAGCGGGAAGCCAGCTTCTCCCTCTCACTGTGCCTGCTGCTCCCCCTGCTTGTGCTCTTTCTCTCTCTAATAAATAAATAAAATCTTAAAAAAAAAAAAAAAAAAAAAGCTTGGGCTCTTAATTAACTACTGAAGATGAGTCATTGCTGAGATTAGAGAATGCAGCCCCAAAAAGGTATCCTTCAGTGTCCCTAGTGGGTGATTGGTGAGTCACAGAGAAAAAAAGTTAAGTCTTGTTCCTCTGGACCTTTCTGGATGATGGGTAGAGTTTGGCAGATGCATACTTAAAATTCAAAACGAAAGCAACCTCCTCTAAAATGCTGTGAATACAGCAGGGAACAAGACAGAAATGATCCCTCCCTTCCATTCACACCTGGAAAACTCCCAGAAACATAATGCAGAGGGGCACAGGCATTGGTGCTGATGGCATATGAATGTGTGAAAGTTACCAGCTTTGGAAAAGGAAGTTGTTTAGAGAAGAAAGAGTTACCCAGAGAAGGAGAGTTTTGAGCGAAACTTGGAAGGTGCCCCAAGAAAAGAACATTCCATTGAAGAAATACTTTAGAGGTTAGAGGATCAAATGAGGACAGGTAATCAACACACATACACCTAGATAAACATTCCAGTCTTGTATGTGTGCAAGCAGTAAAGGGTGGAGTTTTTGGATAGCGGGTCTGGGACATTCCTAGAAGGAAGTAGGCTGCTGGGTCTCTATCTTCACCCTTGGTTCTCTGGTGCTTCTCCTTCTGTTACCTTTCAAGTCATAGAGATTTCTGTTTTACCCTTCTCCAGCTGCCCTCTTCCTCAGTGTTGCTCCCCTGCCGTCCACTGCTTACCTCCGTGGCCCTTAGTGCGAATATTGTGTCCTGGAAGAGTCGTACCAAGTACACCATTACACCAGTGAAGATGAGGAAGTCTGGGGGCCGAAACCACACAGGTGAGAGCAAGAGCGAGAGGATTACACATTAAAGGGGAAAAACATGTTAGGATCCCAGGTCTATTTCTTGACAGGCTGAGGAATGTAATTAAAAAGCATTTATTGGACTCCTTCTGCATGTAGTGTGTGTGTAAGAACCAGAGAGTAGAATACAAAGCAACAGAAAGGTGGTCTGTGCTCCTAAAGACCATTTAGGTAGTTTAAGAAAACCAGATATACACATGAAGTGTACATTCTTCACGTCCTTCAGAAATTTCAACAGCTGAGCACTATTTCCATCATTCTCAGTAAACTTACTGAATTCAGTAATTTGTAGAGATTTTGTCTGGAGGTTTTATATAACTTCCATATCCTATAATTAAGTTTTTACCAAACTCTGTGTAGGTATTTCCCCACCCCCCTTTACCCAAGTGTGCTGTGCAAATATATTATTTTCCACTTGTGTCATAATGTTAGGAAGTACTGCTTTCTGCACAGGATGGGCCTGTTCCCACTGTTGGGAGCTGATTCATCTGACTTGAGTCATGTCTCTGCACTTTCCTGACCACAGGCCGAATCCAAGTGCATGGTATTGGCGGGGGCCACAAGCAGCGTTATCGCATGATTGACTTTCTGCGCTTCCGGCCTGAGCTGGAAACAAAGCCAGGACCGTTTGAGGAGAAGGTCATCGTGGTCCGCTATGATCCCTGTAGGCAAGTTTGGGATGTGAAATGATGGTGGTATAGCTATATGACTGTTCTATGGGTTTTCAGAAGATGTAGGGCTGCCTAGATGGTCTGCTCATATGTCCCTCACCCCAAACAGATCAGCAGACATAGCTCTGGTTGCTGGGGGCAGCCGGAAACGCTGGATCATTGCCACAGAAAACATGCAGGCTGGAGATGTCATCCGGAACTCTGACCACATAGGCCGAATGGCAGGTGAGAGACGGCTGCCAGATGTGTATGGGCTTGGAGGCTGCAAGGGGTCTGGGGCTGATGAAATTCTGTCTTTTAGTTGCTGCTCGGGAAGGGGACGCACATCCTCTTGGGGCCTTGCCTGTGGGGACCCTTGTCAACAACGTGGAGAGTGAGCCAGGCCGGGGGGCCCAGTATATCCGAGCCGCAGGTATGAGGAAAGGAGCTACTTGGGGGTCTTAGGATACCTGAGGCCAAAGGGTATCTGAGGTCCCAATTCGTTGAACCTGTGGGGCCACATGTGGTCCGCAGGCATAGAAAAGGAGGGAAAAATCCACGGAAAACGAGGGTGGAGAGGTGCTGGTGTTTTTAACCTCAAACATTGCACGGTTCTTGCTGCCGTGTATCTGCTCCTAAGGGCAAAGAAAGGGCGGGGTATGCAGTATGTCCCCTTATGAATTTGCCCCCACCTCCTCCCTATGGAGTGTGGCAAAGCTGTTTCTGCCTTCCCCAGGGACGTGTGGTGTGCTGCTACGGAAAGTGAATGGGACGGCCATCATCCAGCTGCCCTCCAAGAGGCAGATACAGGTGTGCGTGGATACAGGTGGGAGGGATCAACAAAGGAGGAATTTTTGGAATGTACCTTTCTGGCCTGGGATAGTTCCCAGGTGTTTCATGTGAGGAACCACCCTGAGTTAGGTGTGTCCCTTTCTGCCCTGTGACTAGGCACGCCCTGTCAGGCTGACACTGTAATGGGAGAGGGAACAGTGCCTTTTGTTTTCTACCAACCATAGCACCTGCACTCAGGTTCAGTTATGCTGTGGTTTTCTCCTGTCTTCTCCCTTCTTTCAGTGAGGGTAAGAAGCCTGCCGAAAGTCATGCAGGCAACAAAAACAGGTTCTTTCCCCCGTGGTGCATTCTTTTCCAACTGCTTTTTTGGTCAGGTTCTGGAAACATGCATCGCAACAGTAGGCCGGGTATCCAACGTCGATCACAACAAACGTGTCATCGGCAAGGCTGGACGGAACCGCTGGCTGGGCAAGAGGCCTTCCAGTGGACTATGGCACCGCAAGGGGGGCTGGGCTGGCCGCAAGATTCGGCCACTGCCCCCCATGAAGAGTTATGTGAAGCTGCCCTCCGCAGCTGCCCAAAGCTGATATCCCTGGATTCTAATAAAATCGCCCCCCATTTTTATCCATTACTGTTTTTTGGGGGAGGGAGGATGGTACATACTAGACCGGGGAAGAAACACAGGCGCAAAAAGGGTGGGAGAGGAGAAAGGAAAGGAAAGGACGATATGCGGTGAAGACTGGAGCTGCGCGCCTCCCCCACTCCCCGCATTTCAAGCCGTCCCCACCCCCTTGTTTGGAGGAGGGGGTTAGAAATGACCTCCAAGATCTAATCCAGCTCTGACTTCACGAATTGGGGAGAGCACTTCCGGTGGGAGGAGGGAAGACGAAAAGGAAGAGGAAAGGGCGGTGTGAAGGAGGAGGTGCCGCGCGTCGCCGAGGTGGCACCGGCGACTCCGCCCCGGCGCTCTCCCAGGGCCCCCAGCTTTCCGCTAGGCCCGGCGGAAACGAGCGGCAGCTCCGGGCGGGTGTCGGAGTTCCCGCAGCTGGGCGGGTGGTGCCGCTGTCTGGGCCGGGTCCCATCTCGCCCTGCCCCGCCCCGCCCGGGCGGCTGCTGACCTGTGCGCGCGGGTGATGACAGTGGCCGCCCCAAGGTGCTCTGTCCCTGCGTGCCACGCCCCCTGCCCGCCCGCCTGTCCTTCAGAGGCACGCCCCCTCCCGCCTCTCCGCTTCGACCCCTTCGGGGGCCCAGGCGGGGCCCAAATCTCCGCCAGCATCGCCGCCATCGTCTTCACCGCGTCCCTAGCTCGGCGAAGGACAGGCCTCGCGCCCGGACCCCCATCGACTTCTGAGGTGGCCAGAGCCCCGCCGCGGCCCCTGCCCCTACCCTGGGTTTTCCTCCACACACTCGCCCAGCGGCCGCGCGCCCACCCGATCTCGCGCTCCCCCACCCCAGTTCCAGTGCCTTGGGATTCTCGTTCATCTGGCCTAGCCCCCTCCCCCGTACCTTGCCGCGCACCCCCGGCCCCTCGGGTCCACCTGCCTCCCGCCGCTCACCCACCGGGTCTCCCGCGACCCTGTCCTGGGTCTTGCATCGCCCCCACCGGCCTTGCTGCTCCAGCGTCTCCCGTCCTCCATCCTCTCCTCCCAGCCCATCGCGCCTTGCCCTCCCCCCACCAACTCCACCAACAATTCTCCGGATCTCTTGTGCCTGTTACACACTCCTGCGCTTCAGCCGTTGGACGTGGCATCCCTTCCAGACACATTCCCCAACAACACCCACACCCCACACACACCCCTCTGGGGCAACATGTATCTCCTCAGGGGTGCTGCCTGTCCCAGGGCCTTGGGATTCACTTGTAACACCAAGGCTGCCCTGCCCCCGCTGTCCCCTTCCCACTGCTCCAAACCAACCCACTCCAGGCTGCAGGGTCTTGGACCCTCCTTGCAACCAAATACTGTACTCTTAGAACAAACACCCCAGTGTTCCCTGTGAGGCCTGGCCCCACCCAGCCTGTAGCAGGCAGCTCCTGGGCCCTGCTTTTACCCCAGACAACCGGACAGCTGTGACCACATTTGCTTCTCCAACTCCTGGACGACCTTGATTTTCTCAATTCCCACTCTCATTTTAGCTTGTTGTTCTCTCCTGCTTGTGTGTCTCAGGTGCCGGCATGGTGGGGGAGCTCCGCTACAGGGAATTCAGAGTGCCCCTGGGGCCGGGCTTGCACGCCTATCCAGATGAGCTGATCCGCCAGCGGGTGGGCCACGATGGGCATCCTGAGTACCAGATCCGCTGGCTTATCCTCCGGCGCGGGGATGACGGGGACGGGGGCTCTAGCCAAGTGGACTGCAAGGCCGAGCACATCTTGCTGTGGATGTCCAATGACGAGATCTACGCCAACTGCCACAAGATGCTGGGCGAGGATGGCCAGGTCATCGGGCCCTCTCAGGAGATTGCAGGGGAGGCTGGGGCCCTGGACAAGTCTGTGCTGGGGGAAATGGAAACCGATGTGAAGGCTTTGATTCAGAGGGCCCTCCGGCAGCTGGAGGAGTGTGTGGGCACCATCCCTCCTGCTCCTCTGCTTCATACTGTGCACGTACTCAGTGCCTACGCCAGTATCGAGCCTCTGACTAGGGTTTTCAAAGACCCAAGGGTCCTGGACCTGCTCATGCACATGTTGAGTAGTCCTGATTATCAGATCCGCTGGAGTGCCGGCCGGATGATCCAAGCCCTGGCTTCCCATGATGCTGGTGAGGAACAGTGTTGGGGGAAAGGAAGCTAGGTCAGCTCGGGGCCTCACAGGACACTGTGGCAGGAGCCCCTGCCTCATCAGTGCCTGGGTGATTTTGCTGAGGTGGAAGAAAGGAGGTAGGAAGGGAGGTGGGGACCTCTCCCTAGGAAAAGGAAAGCTGGCTCGGTCAGGCGGGCGTGCAACTCTTCATCTCAGGGTCGTGAGTTCAAGCCCCATTTTGGGCATAGAGTTTACTTTAAAAAAAATACTAAAAGAAAGGAAGGGCTGAATCCTCAAAAACCTCATATTAATTGGATTTCTATGCAAAGGAAGAGTTACGATATTAGACTATTGTAAGATATATATCTATATAAAATATGTATATAGAAAAGAGGAAGTTATTGTTTTTCTTTTAAATGTTTTATTTATTTATTTATTTGACACACAGAGAGAGAGATAGTGAGAGATAGAGCACAAGCAGGGGGAGTGGCAGGCAGGCAAGCAGAGGGAGAGGGAGAAACAGGCTCCCTGCTGAGCAAGGAGCCTGACCTGGGGCTCGATCCCAGAACCCAGGGATCATGACCTGAGCCCAAGGCAGACACTTAACTGACTGAGCCACCTAGGCACCCCAGTTATTGTTTTTTTTTTTAAGATTTTATTTATTTATTTGACAGAGAAAGACAGCGAGAGAGGGAACACAAGCAGGGGGAGTGGGAGAGAAAAGCAGACTCCCCGCTGATCGGGAACCCCGAGGTGGGGCTCGAACCCAGGTCCTGGGATTCATGACCTGAGCCGAAGGCAGATGGCTAACCAGCTGAGCACCCCCAAGTTGTTGCTTTTGAAGCAAATCAGATCAGGTCATCCCTAATGGGTGATGACAAAGGGATTGGACTGAGAGAGTAGAGGGTCTAGGAGGGATGCCTGGCCTGGGAAGGGCAATGTGAGGGAGCAGTTCCTGACTGGGGTGTGGGTTTCAGGGACCCGGACCCAGATTCTTCTATCGCTGAGCCAGCAAGAGGCCATTGAGAAACACCTGGATTTTGACAGCCGCTGTGCTCTGCTGGCTCTGTTCGCACAGGCCACGCTCTCTGAACATCCCATGTCTTTTGAAGGCATTCAGCTGCCACAGGTATTCTGTGGGGAGGTACTGGGGTGGGTGCTATAAACAGGATCGAGGGACCAGGCCTTTGTACTGGTCCTTAAAGGATGGAGTGGAAAGAGGAGCTGAAGCTGGGACAAGGTGGATATAGGCCAAAGGTTTCATCCCACAGGTCCCGGGAAGGCTGCTCTTCTCCCTGGTAAAGCGCTATTTGCATGTCACTTCCCTTCTGGACCAGCTGAATGACAGCACTGCAGAACCAGGGGCCCAGAACAACTCTTCTCCTGAGGAGTTGAGTGGGGAAAGGGATCGACTGGAGCTGGAGTTCAGCATGGCCATGGGCACCTTGATCTCAGAGCTGGTGCAGGCCATGCGCTGGGACTGGGCCTCGAGCAGACAGGGGCCCTTGGCCCGGTCTTCCTGCTCCATCTTCCAGCCCCAGCTGGCGGAGGCTGGCCCGGGGCTGCCACCCATCCGGGCCCAGCCCTCCATTAGGAGGTCAAGGAGGTTCCGCCCTCGCTCTGAGTTTGCAAGTGGCAACACTTATGCCTTGTACGTGCGAGAGACACTGCAGCCCGGGATGCGAGTGCGCATGCTGGATGACTACGAGGAGGTCAGCGCTGGGGACGAGGGCGAGTTCCGCCAGAGCAACAACGGCGTGCCCCCTGTGCAGGTGAGCGAGGGTGCATGGGGGACACTGTTGGGGATATAGCTGGGGGAGCATAACTGGGGCTTCCATGCAGGGGCTCTGGCAGGCCACATCCAGAGAAAACCTCGTGGGGATTGGAATGGTTAAAGGGGGTCAGCAAGTGAGAGGTGGGCCATTTGGAAGGCTAAGAAAATCGGGGTTGGGGAGGCCATGAGGTCAGGAAGATTCACTCCCAGGAAGAAATGGATAGCGCGAGATTTTCCCAAAGGTCAGGGTCAGGGAGAGAGTAGCTGAGGCCAGGAGGCTCCTTGGGGTGGGGGGGCATAAGGCATCTAGGATGGGTGGGAGGAGAAACAGCCTATTCCACGAGAAGGTGGCCTTTATGTACATGTTCGTGTCCTCCATATGCCAGCGTTGTGTTGTTTGGACGTTGTTCCAAACCTGGCCAGGTGGTCAGCCAGAGAGTTGTGTGTCCTCATCATTGGGCCACCACCAGCCAGTAAGTGTGCCGTCTCTTCCCCTTCCCTCTCTTTTCTCCCCATCCTCCAGGTGTTGTGGGAGTCGACGGGCCGCACCTACTGGGTACACTGGCACATGCTGGAAATTCTGGGCTTTGAGGAAGACATTGAGGATGTGGTTGAGGCTGAGGACTACCACAGGGCAGCGGTCAGCGGAGCCCTGGGTGTAGGTGAGCCCAGAGAGGAAGCAGGGTCAGCACTGAGCCCAGGAGTGGTAGTCTGGCTGGGTAGGCAACAACATCCCTGGGCCCTCGGACTCGTTTCCACAGCTGTGCCCTCCTGGCGGTGGAAGCCCATGACAGAGCTCTATGCGGTGCCCTACGTGCTGCCTGAGGATGAGGATGCTGAGGAGAGTGAACACCTGTCCCAGGCGGAGTGGTGGGAGCTCCTCTTCTTCATCAAGAAGCTGGACGGCCCCGACCATCAGGAGGTTCTCCAGATTCTGCAGGAGAACCTGGATGGGGAGGTAGAGTCAGCCTGGAGACACCCAGCAGTCGGAGGGCTCATGGCAGGGGCTGGGCTGATAGAGCATTTGGGAGGCTTAGGACGGGGAGCAGAGGTTTGCAGTGTCGGGGGCTGCAGCGGAGGGTATCTAGAATGTTCACAGGCATTGGCCAGATGTATGGGAGGAGGCAGCTGCCAGCCAGGAGAGGTTCAGGGTAGAGAAGGTGTGTGCTGAGATCCCCCACCCCTGTCAAGTATCCCCGGAGCGTCTGTGCCGGTCAGGGCTACCACAGTGAGACCTTCTCCCCAACGACAGGTTCTGGATGACGAGATCCTGGCTGAGCTGGCCGTGCCTATAGAGTTGGCCCAGGACCTGCTGCTGGCTCTGCCACAGCGACTCGATGACAGCGCTCTCAGGGACCTGCTCAACTGCCGTGTCTACAGGAAATATGGGCCTGAGGCTCTGGCAGGGCAGCCAGCTTACCCAACCCTACTGGAAGCCCAGGCTCAGCCTCAGGAATCAGCAGGTGCAGCCAGAGAGGAAGGTGGGGCGCCGGGATGACTTTGCAGCAGATCTGCAGGCTGGCCTCTAGGCGCCTTCCTCCCAGGACAGGTGTCCTCCTGTCTGGAAGAATTGGCACCCGCATAGAGCAGCTCCCTCCTGTGAGCGGGGGAGGATGGAAAGTCAGAACATTGAAAGAGACCTGAAGCCTCATAAACCCCCACACCGAACTTTTTCTGGTGTAGAGAAAGCCAAATTATTGCATGCTTTTAGATAGAGGGAAATGCTCTGCAATTTGCAGACAGGAGGCTCCTTTGCTATTTTAAGAGTATGAAACATAAGATTTGCCACAGAGTAGTCTTATAAATACATTCAGAGATGCCCTAAGATCCCCAAACTAATTTTCGGGGGACCCCTGCCCCCCAAAAAACCATTTTTAGGAGAAATTAGGAATTATGAATGTATCTGTCCTTTTCTGATGCTAACCTCACCGACCACGGCCAACTCTTGTGACATCCACCTTCCTGTAGGAAAAGAACCCCCAACGCAATATCCCGACACTCCTCTGCGGCGACTGATGGAGGGCTGTGGTCCACCTGGGAGGACCTTCCTGGACCTGGAGCACGCCCTCAGCTCAGGAGGGCCCCAGGAGACAGAGATCAAGCCTTTCCTGCTCCAGCTGCAGCGGCAGCCCCAGCCCTTCCTTACCCTGATGCGGAGCCTTGCCACCCCGGCAGCCAACAAGCCCCTGCACTTGACCGTTCTGAGGTGAGGGAGTGGGGCGGGGCATGGGACCAAGGGGTCCCTGAGGCTAGCTGCACATCTCTCTCCTCCTGCCTCCCCACCCCCACTCCCCAGAATCCTGATGCAGCTGGTGGACTTCCCCGAGGCGCCGCTGCTCCCCTGGCACGAGGCCATGGACGCCTGCATGGCCTGCCTGCGGTCACCAGACACTGACCGAGAGGTACCCTCACCCTGCTCTGGGGAGATGATGCTGGAGGGAAAGGCCACAAGGCAGCCTCTGACAGGGCAACCCCTCTGGGCAAGGCTCCAGAGGGCACAGTGGAGCCTCTGTGCTCCTGGTCTGGGATTTGTTTTAAAAATCGATTTTTTTTTTCCAAATAGGTAGTACATTCATACAGGTTATAAATCAAAATGGTAGAACAAGGTCTACACTGAGAATTCTCATTTCCACCTGTTCTCACTTCCATCCAGTTTTACCAGTGCCTCTCCCTATGTCCCTTGTTGGTCACCACTCATTTTAACGTATGTGTCCTTCTTGTGTGTCCTTATGCAAATATAAATAAGCCCAAGCATATAATCTTATTTGCCGTGTCCTTTCTTACACAGAAGGTTACATCTCTGTTACATGAGAAGCCTCAGTGGCTCCTGCTTGGCTAGGCCTCTCAGGGGATGGGGATGAAGGAGGCAGAGGGGACCTCACATCTCAAGGTCCCCCGCCACAGAGAGGTCCTGGGCTTGGAAGGCTTGGCAATGGGTGTCTGCAGTGCACACCTTTGGCAGTTACCCAGATTTTCATTTCGGAGCTGGACTCACTGAGCGTCCCTCCCCATCCCCTCCCTACCATCAGGTATGGTGCTTAGGGCCTGAGCATCTCAAAATGCAGCCCCATACCTGGTTTTGGGACAGGGCCTAAAAAGGAACCACCTGGGAAGCTCTCTGCACCTGTTGCCAACGTCCTCAGTCGTCAAGCACCCCAGGATGGAGAGCACCTCTTAGCTTTTTCCGTGTCTGTTTGCTTTGGGTTCTCCAACTCCACCCAGCCCTTGTGTCTCCCTGCTTTCTGCTGTCTGTTTACTGCAATAGCTCCAGCACCTACGTACCACAGTGGGTGCATAGGAAATACTCCTGAAGATGCCCTGGGCCTCGTGCCCTTTAGTCTCCAGCCCTGTCCCCACCGCAGGTGCTCCAGGAGCTGATCTTCTTCCTGCACCGCCTGGCCTCCGTGAGCAGGGACTATGCCGTGGTCCTGAATCAGCTGGGAGCCCGAGATGCCATCTCCAAGGCCCTGGAAAAGCACCTAGGAAAACTGGAGCTGGCTCAGGAGCTGCGGGACATGGTGTTCAAGTGTGAGAAGCATGCCCACCTCTACCGGAAACTCACCACCAACATCCTAGGAGGCTGTATCCAGGTCAGGAGGGAGGGCAGGCGGAGGCTTGTGGGTTCACCACTGGGTGAGAACATGAACCCTGAGCAGTGACGGGGGAGGAGGCAATGTTCCTGCAGCTGGGAAGGGCGGGCAAGGCCAGTGAACCCAAGGGCATTTGTTCTCTGCAACCCCTCCACCGCCTGGTCCTGCTCTACCAGGATTCTGGAGGAAGTCCCATTGCTGCCAGGTCTTTCCTCCACACACGTTTGCGAGTGCTCTCCACGTGTGCTCCTCTCCCCTCCCCGCGCCCCTTCTTTCTGCTCTTCTGGCTGCAGATGGTGCTGGGCCAAATCGAAGACCACAGACGGACCCACCGACCCATCAATATCCCGTTCTTTGACGTGTTCCTCAGATACCTGTGCCAGGGTCTGTGCCTGTCCCCAGCTTCCACCACCCCCTGCACGCCTGTGTCTATTTTCCCTCCATGCCTACCAGGCTGTGACGGCCACCCCTGCCCCCCGCCCCCAGGCTCCAGTGTGGAGGCGAAGGAGGACAAGTGCTGGGAGAAGGTAGAGGTGTCCTCCAACCCTCACCGGGCCAGCAAGCTGACGGACCGCAACCCCAAGACCTACTGGGAGTCCAACGGCAGTGCGGGCTCCCACTACATCACCTTGCACATGCACCGGGGCGTTCTTGTCCGGTAACTCGCCCCACAACATACGTGCTTTGTGGTGACTGCCTTGTGTTTGTCTTGGGGGATGCACCACCGCCCCCTCGAGCCCAAACATAAAACCACAGAGGCCCCTTGGCTGTGTCTATGCGGCCATGCCTTGTTCCGCTTCTGATGGTTTCCTCGTCCCTGCTTCCAGGCAGCTGACTCTGCTGGTGGCTGGTGAAGACTCGAGCTACATGCCAGCGAGGGTGGTGGTGTTTGGGGGCGACGGCCCCAACTCTCTTAACACAGAACTCAACTCGGTAGGGACCGTCATGCCAGCAGATCACCCTTCGCAGGGTCCACCCTCCTGCCCAGACTCATGAACTCCTAAGCTCTCCCCTGTCCGGAGCCCCAGAGAAAGTAGAGTCCTTTCTCCCTGTGCCATTATGATGGCATCAGGCCCCGAGCTGTGAGGGCAGAGTTGGGACCCCTTGGTCAGGACGCCACACCTGCTGGGCTGAGGGGAGGAAGAGGGCGCAGGAGCAGGTGTGGGTGCTGTCAGCACTGCCATCCACACACAGGGAGCTGACAGCCCACCGCACCCCACGCCAGGTCAACGTGATGCCGTCCGCCAGCCGGGTGGTCCTCCTGGAGAACCTGAACCGCTTCTGGCCTGTCATCCAGATCCGCATAAAGCGCTGCCAGCAGGTGGGGCGAGGGAGGGGCCCAGGCTGGGGTCTGTGGCTCCGGCGCTCCAGGTCCTGTAGCTGTTCAGATCTTGAGCCAGAGCTCCCACCCCTGGCCAGGGCAGCTCCAGGAGGAAGGCACGAAGGTGTGCCTGACCCCAGCACACTCCAAGGGGGACGTGGGTCGGCTGAAGACAGGCCCGTGTCCCTTGCAGGGCGGCATCGACACGCGCATCCGGGGCGTAGAGGTCTTGGGCCCCAAGCCCACCTTCTGGCCGGTGTTCCGGGAGCAGCTGTGCCGTCACACACGCCTCTTCTACATGGTTCGGGCACAGGCCTGGAGTCAGGACATAGCAGAGGACCGTAGGAGCCTCCTGCACCTGAGTTCTAGGTGTGTGCTAGCGTGTGTGTGTGTGTGGCTGAGTGTGTGAAAGGTAAGAGCGATACCCTGGGTAGGGCTCTTTGGAGGGCTACCGTTCTTGGGGAGGCGTCTGGAGGGTTCTCCAGTTTTGGGAAGGAAAGAAACGATGAAGAGAAGAGATTTTTCTGGTGGGCTGGGGGTGGGGTGTGCCAGTTAACACAGGGGAGCTTCGAAGTGCTGGGTAGAGATTGGGTCTGGTCGCTAGGGGCTAGCCGGGCAGTCCTCGGCCACGCGGATGCTGGGGTAATTTATGCCTCAAGCTCCTGACACCTGCCTCCCTCATCCCCACCCTCAGACTCAATGGGGCTCTGCGGCAGGAGCAGAATTTTGCTGATCGCTTCCTCCCTGATAACGAGGCCGCCCAAGCACTGGGCAAGACCTGCTGGGAGGCCCTGGTCAGCCCCCTGGTGCAGAACATCACCTCCCCCGGTAACCACTCCGACCCCTGGCCCCACTAACCAGCCCCTTCTTGCTCTGTCCTAGAGCCACCTGCCTTATCTTCTTGGCCCTTTTGGTACCTGTGTTGGTTTGGTACCCCAGTGCCCCTCTTCTACCAGCCCAGGGCCCATCTCCTTTCCCATGTCTCCCAGGTGTCAGCTGATACCATTAAGATGGGGGGCCTTGCTACCTGCCCCCATCCTCAGCACCCAGTACCTTCTGTCCAATCCCTCCTTCTTGGTGCTTCTGTCCAGCCCAGCCTCTCCCTTTGCCCTGGAGAGACGGCCTACCTTGGCTTGTTCCCCCCCCCCCCCCTCCAGACGAGGATGGCATCAGCCCCCTGGGCTGGCTGCTGGACCAGTACCTGGAGTGTCGGGAGGCTGCACACAACCCCCAAAGCCGTGCGGCTGCTTTCTCCTCGAGGGTGCGCCGCCTCACCCACCTGCTGGTGCACGTTGAGCCCTGTGAGGCGCCGCCTCCGGCCGTGGCTGCTCCCCGCCCCAGTGAGTACCTGGGATTCAGGTGGGAGCTCAGTGAAAAGCGTTTCTTTGTGCTCTCATGCACTCGCACCCTAGAGCCTTCTGTCCCTCCTCCCGCTTTTCCTCCCTCCGCACTCAGACTGTTCATCTTCCCAGTTTTTGTCACCCACAGCCAGGAGCATCATGGGGAGGGGGCAGCATGTCAGGAAAGGCCCCAGGGCTCACCCTGGTGTGGGGACCCCTGAGCTGAGGGGCTGTCCCCATCTCCTGCCCTTTCCCCTGTCTCCACAGAGGGCAGAAACCAAAGCCATGACTGGAGCTCCCTGGCCACCCGGGGGCTCCCCAGCAGCATCGTGAGAAACCTGACCCGCTGCTGGGGGGCGGTGGTGGAGGAGCAGGTATAGGGAGGGGAGTTGGGGCGGAGGGCTGGACCAGAGGCTGGCCTGCCCAGCCATCCCCTCACCCAGGGCCGCTTCCCTGCAGGTGAACAACTTCCTGACTTCACACTGGCGGGATGACGACTTCGTGCCGCGCTACTGCGAACACTTTCACAACCTGCAGAAGTCGAGCTCCGAGCTGTTCGGGCCCAGGGCGGCCTTCCTGCTGGCCCTGCACAACGGCTGTGCTGGTGGCTTACTGAAGCTCCCGTTCCTCAAAGCTGCCCACGTGAGCCTCTTGTCCTCCCCTCCGCCCCAGGCCCCTCCCTGCGAGTGACCCCGCCCCCTCCTCACAGCGGCCTCCGTTGCTCCTCCTGTTCAGCCGGGAGCGGGGCTTGTGCGGAGCCCTGTGTTTGAAGGTTCAAACGCCAAAGAAACACATGGTGACCTGCAGCGTGCCGTCCTAACACTATTACCTTGATAGCTTTTTGTTTCTGTTCATGTGCATTGTTTAACAGTTTACTCACAAGTAGCTCAAATGCTTTATCCTGTTGTCTTTTGCCCATTATACAAAGATATTTTTAAGATTTTATTTATTTGAGGAAGAGAGAGCAGGCTCGTGTAAGTTGGGAGAAGGGGAGCCGGAGAGGGAGAAGCAGACTCCCCGCGGAGCAAGGAGCCTGATGCAGGGCTCGATTCCAAGACCCTGAGATCATGACCTGAGCTGAAGGCAGGTGCTCAGTGACTGAGCTACCCAGGCGCCCCTGATTGATTTATTTTAGAGAGACAGAATGAGAGAGCAACAGCGAGAGCAAGAGTGAGAGAGAGAGAAAAAGAACAGGGGGAGAGGGAGAGAGTCTTAAGCAGAGGCCGTGCTGAGCATGGACGCCCGGCCTGGGACGCCATCTCCTGACCCTGAGATCATGACCTGAGCTGAAACCAAGTGTCAGACACTCAACTGAGCCACCCAAATGCCCGCCCCCGCTCCGTTAGATTTTTTTTTTAAAGATTTTATTTATTTATTTGTCAGAGAGAGAGAGCGCACAAGTAGGGAGAACAGCAGGCAGAGGGAGAGGCAGGCTCTCCACTGAGCAGGGAGCCCAACGTGGGTTTCCATACTAGAACCCTGGGATCATGACCTGAGCCAAAGGCAGACACGTAACCGACTAAGCCACCCAGGCGCCCTTGACCATTATATTAAAAGCCTTTTTCAGTGTTGCTCCTTGTCCTTATTTTTAATTTTTGTATAAATTCCATCTAAGGGATGTACTAGAATTTCCTCTGCCCTTCCCACATTCTATAAATATGTAATAAGTGCTTCAGCTGCGTCCGGTGCTGTGGTAAGAGCTGAAGATAGACAAAGTCCCTCTTCTCAGTTTTTAAGGCATAAGGTTGGGCAGGTGATGAAGTCAGCCAGGCTGATTGCTGCAGGGCAGGGGGCTGAACAGTAGCTGCTCGAGCTGCTTCCAGCCCTTCTGTCTGATCAGTGACACTGCAGTGTGACCATCCCTGTGTGTGTAAGTCATTTCCTCACGTTAAATTATTGGGGTTAGTCTAATTTTTAGACACATTCCATGTGGGAAAAAAAAACAAAACACCTCCTTGTTGTCAATTTGCACAGCCGGTGACAATTTTATAAAAGAGTTTTGTAGGGGCGCCTGGGTGGCTCAGAGGGTTAAGCCTCTGTCTTAGCCTCAGGTCATGGTCTCAGGATCCTGGGATCGAGCCCCGCATCGGGCTCTCTGCTCAGCAGGAAGCCTGCTTCCTCCTCTCTCTCTGCCTGTCTCTCTCTGCCTTCTTATGATCTCTGTCTGTCAAATAAATAAATGAAGTCTTTTTAAAAAATTTAAAAAGAGTTTTGTAAAAGCGTTACCCACCTTAGGAAGCAGCTCGGCCACTCCTGTCCACTTCTCAGACCTTCCCCTGTGCCCCTGCTTGCCTCCTCCGGCTGCTGGTCCATGGTTTCCCTGCACCCTTCTCCGTGCTCAGGTGACTGAGCAGTTCGCCCGGCACATCGACCAGCGGATCCAGGGCAGCCGGATTGGCGGAGCCCGCGGGATGGAGATGCTGGCGCAGCTGCAGCGCTGCCTGGAGACGGTCCTCATTTTCTCTGGCCTGGAGATAGCCACCACCTTCGAGCATTACTACCAGTGAGCGTGGAGCGGGGCGGGGGGAGCGGATGGTGGGGGTGTCGGGTGGCCGGAGTCCCAGAGCAGGCCGTGGGGCCACCCTGAGGCTCGGCCCGCTCTGCGTGTGCTGCAGGCACTACATGGCCGACCGTCTCCTGAGCGTGGGCTCGAGCTGGCTGGAGGGGGCCGTGCTGGAGCAGATCGGCCTCTGCTTCCCCAACCGCCTCCCCCAGCAGATGCTGCGCAGCCTGAGCACGTCCGAGGAGCTGCAGCGCCAGTTCCACGTCTACCAGCTCCAGCGGCTCGATCAGCAGCTCCTGAAGCTGGACGACACCGAAAAGAAGATACAGGTAGGTGCCAGCCCAGGGAGGGAGGCAGGGAACCAAGCAGAGGAGGCCTGGCAGCTGTCGGAAACCCCGCGTTTCTCCTTCAGGGAGGCCACGAGGCCAGCGACAAGGAGCACAAAGGAGAGAAGGCAGAGGAAGCAGAGGGAGCTGGGGTTGCAGCGGCCACAGGGGAGGAGGACGAGGAAGAAGAGGAAGATGAGGATCTCTACTATGACGGGGCAATGCCAGAAGTGTCTGTGCTGGTCCTGTCACCTCGCTGCTGGCCCATTGCCTCCATTCGTCACACGCTCAACCCCAGAACTTGCCTGCCCTCCTATCTCAGGGGCACCGTGAACCAGTACTCCAACTTCTATAGCAAGAGTGAGGAGCCAGGAGGAGGATGGGATTCGGGAAAGGAGTCTGGGGTGGGGGTGGGCCCCGGGACAGGAGCCTCAGTGGAGTGGATTTGAGAACAAAAGGCAGGAGCTCAGGTTTGGAGTGAAGGGTGGGGCTGTCAAGCACCAGGTCCCCAGGCTGTCGCCTTTTCTGTTCTTAAACACAGGACTCTCTTTAGAGAGTGGGAGGTGGGGAGGATGGGGCAGGGGCACCTGAGGCCACCAAAAATGACAGGGGTCTGGCTCCTGGTCAGTCATCATTGCCTGAGTTCCCTGCTGGAGTCTGGTCCTGGGCTGGGCAGCAACACAGAAAGGGGAAGAGACTCAGACCGTGCCCTTGGGCGGGGAGGGGGTTCCCAGACTAAGCAGGGAGACCTCATTCCCTCTCTCATGGATATTCCAGTTTGATGAGAGCCCCAGGCCTTCCTCACTTCATGGCTTTGTCTCCCTAAAAAAAAAAAAAAAAAAAAAAAATGGGGAACTTCTGGAAGGCACTGATCAAAGCCCCTGGTACAAAGTAAGGCACAGGGTGGGCTCCCAGATACATGAGGCTTACTCGAGGCAGGCACTGCAGAGGCTGAGCTCCGGAAGTTCAGACCAGGAAGCATAGTATCCATAAACACTGGGGCACATGCTCAGCAGATGTTAGTAGAGGCAAGGCTCAACCAGAAGTCCCCCCTCACCAGCCGTGACTCCCTCCTCTCCCTGCTTTGTCTCAGGTCAGAGCTACCCGGCCCTGGAGCGGGGCCCGCAGAGGCGGCTGCAGTGGACGTGGCTGGGCCGGGCTGAGCTGCAGTTTGGGGACCAGACCCTGCATGTGTCCACCGTGCAGATGTGGCTGCTGTTGTATCTCAACGACCTGAAGGTGGCCCGCCCCAGCTAGGCAGCCTGGCTCGCTGCACCTTGTCCCTCACCCCTCTTCCCTAAGCCTCGACTCCCTGTTCTCCCTCCTTCTCCCTTCTCTGCTCCACCGTTCAGGGAAGCCCTGAATATCTCCTTCATCTTCTCTAAGGCTGTCTCCGTGGAGAGTCTGCTGGCGCTCTCTGGGCTCTCTCCAGACATGCTCGATCAGGCGATTGGGCCTCTTACCTCTTTGAGAGGCCCCCTGGACCTTGAAGAGCAAAAGGATGTCCCAGGAGGTATGTACTTGGGGCAGAGGGGCCTCTGCTCTCAGCCTCTGCATGGGCCTCCTGCTGATGACTAGCGCTCATTTCAGGGGTGCTCAAGATTCGGGATGCCAGCGAGGAGCCCAGGCCAAGGAGGGGCAACGTGTGGCTCATCCCACCTCAGACGTACCTGAAAGCTGAGGATGAAGAGGGTCGGAATCTGGAGAAGAGACGGAACCTTCTGAACTGCCTCATTGTCCGAATCCTCAAGGCGCACGGGGATGAGGGGCTGCACATTGACCAACTTGTCTGTCGGGTAGGCGGGGGTGGGCTGTGGGTGAGGGAGGTTTGGGTGGGGTGCAGCCTGTAGGAGGAGGCTTGTCAACACTTGAAGCATCTGGTTTGCCGTGGAGCCTGTAGGTGTCTGGCAGGGGAGGCTGGGGCTCACTGGCCCGCAGCCTGTGCCTGGAGTGGGGGCTCGAGGTGGAGTCAGCTGGGCGTCTCCCACCTGCTGTGTTCCCTTGCCTCTCCTTCCCAGGTCCTGGACGCCTGGCAGAAGGGCCCGTGCCCTCCCAGAGGTTTGGTCAGCAGCCTCGGTAAGGGGTCTGCCTGTGGCAGTACTGATGTCCTCTCCTGCGTCCTGCACCTCCTGGGCAAGGGCACCGTGAGGCGCCATGATGATCGGCCCCATACACTGTCCTATGCGGTCCCTGTGACGGTGATGGAGCCTCACACTGAGTCCCTGAACCCAGGCTCTTCTGGCCCCAACCCGCCCCTCACCTTCCACACCCTGCAGATCCGCTCTCGGGGCGTGCCCTACGCCTCCTGCACCGGCACCCACAGCTTCTCTACCTTCCGGTAGCCCTGGAGAGGGGACCAGGGCTTTCCATGGAAATAAAATGCGGGAGTTTGATCACATGGCCTGTGTGGTGACTGCTAAGGATCTGACAGGGGCAGTGGAGACTCTCCTGGCTAAAGAGGGAGAGGAGCCCTCTGGCTCTGAGGTCGTGTCATCCCACGCCAGGCGTCACTGCTAGGGTGAAGAAGGCAGCCTGGGGAGAGCGGTGGAGGGGGTGGGGTAACTTGGTGTCCCCCTCTTGGGAGGGGAAGTGGACAGGGATGGACCTCCAGCCCTTCTCAGAGTTTGTGCTCTGAAGTGCTTTCATCTGGCAGGCTGGAGACCCAAGGCTCGTGACTTGCGCAGATTGTTAAACAGGGCTCCATCATTTTCATTTGTGGAATGGACCAGAATCCCTCTGGGTTCTGACGAGCACCAGGTATGGGAACATTTGACATGCCGTGAATTCCTCTTTCAGCCACCATACCCAGCAGTGAGGGTAATGCACGGTAAGATAAAGGACCCTTGGGCCACTGCGGGCACCCAGGAGCCTGAAGGTATGTTCCATCTGAAAGCTTTAGGATCTGGGTTGGAAGGAGACCTAGAAGGAACTACAGCTCCCTTAAGCCCCTCCTTGCTGCCCCCTCTTCTGGTCATGCAGAGCTGCACTTGCCAAAGCCAGACCCCCACTAGCACCAGAGGTGGGCCACTGTCCCAGTGGCTTCCTGTGTGCTGCTGATGGACTCCTCTGGCCCTGCCCATATGGAGGCAGGGCAGGGTGGGCGAGGGGACCCAGTGCCAGGGGAGGAGCACTGCATCTTGGCAGGGCCCATTACAGGAGTCAGGAAGGAGTGACCCAGGCATCCCGAATCCCAAGATTCTTGTAGCCAAGAGATGACGAGGAGAAGGCTACAGAGGAGGGCAGGGGAGGAGAGAGGGAGCCATGAGGTAAGATAGGGCCCAGAGGCCAGACAGAGGGAACTGGGTGCCACCCAAGACTGAGATTTGGAATAGAATATGTAAGGGAGAAAGGCCAGGGCTTGGGAGAGTCATGATGCCCAGGGCAAGACAATAAAACAGAGGGCAAACAGGGTAGCCACAGAGGGCCCGTGCTTGCTTTACTTTGCAGTTTGGTGGCCCCTGGTGCTGAGGGTGGTTCTCAGAGCAGAACCATCTTGTCTGCCCATGTTAGTCCATGACACTGAAGACTGGCAGCAGGCCAGGGCAGCCCTGGGCCCCAGGGCACATGGGGCTTGTTACAGCTGTCACTTGGGTGCCTCTTCCAACCTTTGTGCCAGACATCATGGCCTAGCTCTTTTATTGGCCCAGGCCATGTCCTTCTTCTTGAGCTGGCTCTCAGAAGCCAGAACTTTTTGCCCTTTTCTGGGTTCTCATGCTCTTTCTGAGCCATCCTTCTCCATCAGAAACCCAGAGGGGCTCCAGGCTCCAGTAACCAGATCAAAACGCACCACATCCAGGGGACAGGACGGGACTTTCTCCCGCATCGGCCACACGGGCCAAGCTGTAGGCTCAGCCCTTCATTCATCCCATTCAGCTTCCCTGGCCCTCAGGCTTCCAGAGTGCCTGTTTATCTGCAATGGTCTCTTGCAAATTTGTATGCGAAGCCTTAGGCCCAACAGCCTGCGTGTTTCTGCCTGCAATCCAGCTCATGTGCTGCCCACTGTCTTCAGCACACACCTCCACTGTGGCCGGATTTGTCGAAACCCAGTCCCCCGGGGTGAACAGTCCTGACTGCCCCCCACCGGCACCAGCGAAGACGAGCCTCCTCCCCTGCGCTTAGGACTTGCCATCCGTACAGGGCACAGGCTTCCTGTCCAACACAGGAGTTTGCTCCCCTGCCCCCCTTGTAAGACCCTCCTCAGAGCCTCGGTTCCTTATACCCCAGACAGCTGGCTGTACACGAGCAATATTGATCCCACTCACACAAGATGTTTTAAAATAGGCAAATCTAGAGACAAAGTGGTTTAGTGGCTGCCTAGAGCTGGGGAGATTGGGAAGAAATGGGGAGGGGTGCCTGGGTGGCTCAGTTGTTAAGAATTTGCCTTCGGCTCAGGTCATGGTCCCACGGTCCTGGGATCAAGACCCCTGCAGCGGTGGGGAAGCCTGCTTCTCCCTCTTCCTCTCCCCCTCCTTGTGTTCCCTGTCTTGCTGTCTCTCTCCATCAAATAAATATCTTTAAAAAAGAAAAAAAATGGGGGGGTACCTGCTAGAAGGTATTGGGGTTTCTTCTCAGGGTGTCAAAAATGTTACAAAATTGTGATGGTTGCACAACTCTGTGAATAAATTAAAAACCACTGAGTTGTACAATTTAAATAGGTAAACTGAATTATGTCTCAATATGTTGCCAACAAAAATAAAAAAGCAGATCAACTAACCAGAAGCTGAAGCTCCAAGCTCTGATGTCTCCCTGATGAAAGGGAAAAGCAGCATCTGAAGGTCTGGCTGCGGGGGCGGCAATCCAGCCCCGGCTGGACGTGCGGTGTGGTTTGACCACTGTTCATCGGAAGCCCCTTCTCATGCTCGGGAACTCCACACAAATCACGAAAGGAGACAGAGCCCACCTCCCATCACATAGAAGACCAGATACTTGGCTTTCCCAGCTATCTCCTTATAGTCCTATAACCAAGGCTTAGCTAATCAAATGCCTCTGCCAGGAATTTCTCAATCAACAGCAAAGCAGGAAGGAAAGCGAACTACCTCTGGTGGCAGCTGGGACAGCTTCAGCACACTCTGGTTCCCAGGTAGGATTTAAGGTGCTCTTAACGGCTCAGACTTATCTGCCAACCACCGTTCCTCTTGTTTTCTAACTGGTGTTTCTGTGAGCCCAAGAGTTCAATAGTCTTTCTGCTTTTATCAGCCAGAATCTGCTCTTTGGCTCTAACGGAGGATTGGCACATGTGACATCAGGGACCCTGTAGCACTGGATCCCTCTGGGCAAGGCAAACTATCCTGGTAACTTCACTCCTCAGCTTACAGTCACCGGGAGACAAACACCGTATGCTCATCTCACATTTCAGTCATCAGTTACATCTTTTCCCCCATTCGAGAAGCATCAAACCTTAAATGTCCTAGCTTCTAATTCCCTCTTCCTTTTCCTGATAGCTGCTTTTTAGATGTCTTTCAAGCATCCTTTAATTTCTTATGATTTATCAATTAAAAAAAAAATCTCTGTGCCCAGTGTGGGGCTCAAGTTCATGACCCTGAGATCAAGAGGCACACGCTTTACTGACTTGAGCCCACCATCAACCAGTTAGAATTAACTGGGCTTTCTGAGGCTTAGGGTTTATGAATTTCAATCCTACAAAATTCCCAGCATTTTTAAAATATTCTCTTCTCTGGAATTCTGACTGTATGGATCACATCAATCTATCTCCCATGTTTTTTCTCCATGTTTTTTCACCTCTTTTCCTCAGTTTCCATTTCTCTACATCCCTGTGTTCCATCTGTGTAACTTCAGATCTACTTCCAGTTCATTCTTCTTTTAGGTATGTTTCATCTGTTGTTTAACCATAAGGTTTCTAACTGCAAATGGTATACTGTTAATTTTTAAAAGCTTTACTTTTTTATCAAACCAATTTGGTCCTTTTAAATGTTCTTTTCTTTAGTCATACTTTATCTTTAAATATGAGCAAGATATTTTGTATTTTGTACTTTTTAAAATTTACTTATTTTATAGAGAAAGAGAGAAGGGGCAGAGGGAGAGGGAGAGATTCTCCAGCAGACTCCCTGCCGAATGAGGAGCAGGACACAGGGTTCAATCCCACAACCCTGAGATCATGACCTGAGCCAAAAGCAAGAGTTGGACGTTTAACATCCTGAGCCAAGTGCTCCTATGTTTTGTGTTTCATATTTCTAACAGGTTTTTGCTGGTCTGATTCTGTTGTGTATTTTTTCTAATGACTCTTAGTCATGGTGATTTCTTTCCTTGTGTGGCTTTCTATTTTCACTGAAAGCACACATTTCTTCAAATTTTATCTGAAGAAATTCCCTGAGGCTTGGGTTTAAAGTACAAACCTCAAGAGAAGATTATACTTGCTTCTGCTATGTGTCTGGGAGCACAACCACCCTAAGACCACTTCAAACTGAACTATTACCTTGAGGATTTTCCAGTCTACACAGGTAGTCTGAACTCTAGACCCAAACAGTACTGAGAACCAGCTGTGGTTACACATTACTGGGGAAACTCTGTGCTCGCCCCCTACCTCTCCTTGTATCCAAAACCAAAGCTAAGAAGGTGAGTTGTGGGAGTGGTTCGCTCTTTCAATGACTATGTTTATTGAGGTTTAAGTAGGAGGGGTCTCTTCCTTCTTTGTGGGAGCCTTCTTTGTTCGCTGCCAGCTGCACTAGTGGCCCACTGAAACAATTGTTCTAGGCCACTCACAGACCCCACCAAAAAAGCAGAAAAAAAAGAAGAGCGACAGGAATGTTTATGAACTGGCTCTTAAATAAAGTCCCAGCTCTAGGAGCCATCCACAGACGTCATGGCCTTCACCAGCCTTAAGATCACTCACTGGCCCATTCTCTTCTATACCACAATCATTGGTCTAAAGCAAGGATGGGAGGACATGAGGACATGAGGAACCAGATCCAAGCAGAGGAAGTGTGGCATAGCACAAGGCTGAGTTGCTCTTCTTGTCCAACCCTGGAGCAGTCCAAGGGCCCTCTAGTCGTCTTTGAGCCAACCTAGCTCAAGGGCTAAGATTCTTGCCCTTAGATGGAAAAGAACCAGAACAGGCCAAGCCCAAGTCTGTCCCCACAGATCCATTTCTCACTGGGCTCACAGTGGCAGAGCTCAGGACAGTTCCTTATTACTCTTTGCTCAAGGGGAGATGTCTCCGGTCCTTGCCCGCGTTTCGGCGCCTCTTTCGACTTAAAAAACTCTCTAGCTTCTTGCTGCGTTTCAGCTCCTTGAACTTCTCAGCTAGGACCAACTGGCGCTGCTCAGCTAGAGGACAGGGAGAAAAAGGCTGGTAAGCAAAGGAGGAGGCACCCTTCCCCTTCCCCAGGTCTGTACCTCTCAACCACTATGCTGGCATGCATGACTTGCTTGGAGTTCACTGGCGTGTGCAGCACGTGGACTTGTTCTAGGATCCTCTGCTTTATCTATTACACCAACTGTGAGTTCCTTCTCTATGCCCGGCCCAACATATGGAGGGGAGGCAGGAGAGAAAGAAAAGCAACCCTCCTCGCTCGTAATCTATACTTAGGGATATGAGAATAGTTACAAATAACTCCTGCCTACCATCTCTACTTTCCTCCAACTTCCCATGGCATCCTGCCTTCTGGCCTCCCTCAGGGAGCTCACAGACCTCCAACACAACGTGCTGCCTCTATGGCCGCCCAAGCCCATCCTTGCAACCAGCCTGAGATAGCTGTGTTCCACTCACATTTCTTCAGGAAGTATGGCCGCTGGCCCTGCTGGGCCCGAGCCCTCTGCTCCTGCTTCAGGGCCAGGCGCAGCTCCTGTTGCCGCTTGCGTTCCTGCTGTGCCCGTTCTTGCTGCTCCTGAGAAGCGAAGAGGAGGTGGATGAGATGGGTGGGCAGGAGGGCCTGGGAGCCACCCCCCCACTGCCTCGAGCTGCTCTCGCCGCCCACCTGCAGTTCTGAGCCACTCACCATCCTCTGAAGCAGCTGCTGCAGTTTCTCCTGCTCCTGCCCAGAACGGTGCTTCTTCAACTGCTTTTTCACCAGCTCCACAGGTCAAAAGGAACACGACGGTTAGCAGTCTGTACATGTCAACCAAAATTCTGTGCCAAGTATTATTCTGAGAGGTTCACATATGCTAATGCAAATGACATACTGAGATATGCATTATTATTACCTCTTCTTATGATTAGAAAACTGTGAAGTTAAGGAAACCTGCCAATGGTCACACAGCTAGTCAACTAATGAGCCAGGATTTGAAAACAGGAAGCAAATTAGGGAAAGTTAATCAGTTAAGGAGAAATAAATCCTCCCACCCCTATGCTCCCTATTCCCCTCTGCCCGACTCTCTAACCTGTCCCTTAGTTTCCTACCCTTCGGAATCCCCATGAGTCAGTCTCATGTTCCAAACCTCTTTCTCTTTGGCTCGGATGTCATTCAGGAATTCATAGGTTTTGTCAAACACCTCAGGATTATACTCTCCTGAAAGATCGTCAAAGCGGGGATCCCGGGCTACCTTTGAAGAAAACAAGAGTATAAAAGAACTGTTCCCTCTCCCCTGAGACACTTCTTCCTGCTTCTTCCTCACCTTCTTACTGATGGGGACAACTTGACGCAAAAATGGCACCCGGACCTTGGCTGACATTTCCAGAGGCCTACGGAGAAATTAAAGGACATGTCTAGGGTCTCCAGTCTTTTTTTTTTTTTTTTTAAGATTTTATTTTCTTATTTTTTTATTTTTTGAGAAAGAGAGAACGTGTGTTGAGGAGGGGGCAGAGGAGGGAGAGGAAGAGGATCTTAAGCAGGCTCTATGACCAGTGTGAGAGCCTGATGCAGGGCTCAATGACCCTGAGATCATGACCTGGGATAAAATCAAGAGTTGGACGCTTAACTGACTGAGCCACCCAGGTGCCCCAGATTTTATTTTTATTTTTTAAAGATTTTTATTTATTTATTTGACAGAGATCACAAGTAGGCAGAGAGGCAGGCAGGAAGAGAGAGGAGGAAGCAGGCTCCCCATGGAGCAGAGAGCCTGATGTGGGGTTGATCCCAGGACTCTGAGATCATAACCTGAGCTGAAGGCAGAGGCTTTAACCCACTGAGCCACCCAGGCGCCCCTTATTTTTTTGTTTAGATTTTATTTAAGTATTTGAGAGAGAGAGAGAGTGAGTGAGAGAGCACAAGCAGGGGAGAAGGAGAAGGAAGCTCCCCACCAAGCAGAGAGCCCAATGTGAGGCTAGATCCCAAGGCAATGGGATCATGACCTGAGCCAAAGGCAGACACTTAACTGACTGAGCCACCCAGGCACCCCCCACCCTAGATTTTATTTTTAAGTAATCTCCACACCCAATGTGGGGCTCGAACTCACAACCCTGAGATCAAGAGTCACATGCTCTTGGGGAGATCAAGAGTCACAAGGCTCCCCAGCATTTCCAATTGTGATCAAAGGCCTCCCACCTATGAATTCAGACACCTATTCAAGGTCCCAGGTATCCTCCAGTTCCTGGAGCAGGCCTTGCTCCTCACCTGTGCTTATCTGCAACACACGCATTTTGGACACGTGGTCTAGAACCTTGCTTCTTAGAACTGTTTCCAGCTGCCAGCTGTTTGTATGTCTCAGTCCCCACTGGGCTCTGCAATTCCAACAGCTCTTCAAATGACATGTTAGATGTGTCTGTGGAAGGAGAGGTGAGGACATGACTCAGCACAGCCTCTCCCAGCTGCAGAGACCTCATCCCACCCTCTTTTCTTTTCTTTTTTTTTTTTAAGATTTTATTTATTTATTTGACAGACAGAGATTACAAGTAGGCAGAGAGGCAGGCAGAGAGAGAGGAGGAAGCAGGCTCCCTGCTGAGCAGAGAGCCTGTTGTGGGGCTCGATCCCAGGACTCTGAGATCATGACCTGAGCCGAAGGCAGAGGCTTTAACCCACTGAGCCACCCAGGCACCCCCCCCACCCTCTTTTCTTAGGTAACTAACCCTTTCCAATATCCCCATCAGACCAATCACTACAGGCCAAGCAGCACAGATAGTAATGGTGCTACCTCAATACCTAACTTCCCAAACACTCCAGCCACCTGGGGCCTCACCTGGCTAAGAACTGTAAGGCCGGAGGTGGGTCAAGACACAGTCCCTTCTTTTTCATCTCTTTTGAATCATGCCTCCACAGGCTTCCCCACAGGGCGTGTCTCCCTTGCTCAGCGACCACTACCAGCGCTTGGCTTCATATTCTCGGCACCTCTTACTTTAGCTAGTGCTCTCATCTTCTAATTGGTCTCCCAACCTCTGTCTCCTCCCAAAGCTAGGTTTTCCAGTTCAGGTTTGACAGGGGCATCTAAAATGCAAAGCTGATCTCATCACTCCCACCTCTTTGCCACACATATACCCTTTGGATCACACCACTCCAGAACTCAAAACTCCTTAATGGGTTCCTCTTGATCAGAGTAAAAGCTACAGGCCTTATAATGGTTTGAAAGCCCCCCTGTGATCTCTAATCTCATGTCCTAGTAATCTCTTCCCCACTCCTCTCCAGTCACTGGTCTAGCAGTTCCTGAGCAAAAAGGTCTGCGTTCCTGCCTCAGTTCCTCTGCATTTGATATTGCCTCTGCTTGGGAGATTTCTCCAAATATATTTAGTGTTTGCTCCCTTAGCTCCTTCAAACTGTTGCTCAAACGTCCCCTACTCAGTGAGACCTTCTCTATCTCCAAAACCCTTATAAACCTTTTTAAAAACTGAGATATACTTCACATATCATAGATTCACCCTTAAAAACACACAGTCCCATACTCTGTTGCTTTTTACGTTATTCTTTTTTTTTTTTTTTGGTCACCCTTTCTAAAAGGTAAGTTCCATGAGGACGGGATTTCTTTTTAAAATTTTAAGTAATTTCTATACCCAATGCGGAGCTTGAACTGACAAGTCCAAGATCTTGCTCTACCCATTGAGCCAGCCAGGCGCCCCAGAACAGTTTGTTTGCTTTATTCACCGATGTAACTACAGCAGCTAGAACGGCATTTGGAACAGGTGCACAGGGTGTATGTTCACCAAATGTTTTTGAAACTGGTGAACCTGACCTATTGACCCCTCCCCAGCAACCCATGCGTCTCCTAATCGTACTTTTACACATGCGTTTTCTCCCTGCGGAAAACCCGCATCCTCCTTTTCGGAATCTGCCCGGGATCTGCTAACCCAGGAAGCGCCCCTCACTGCCCAATGCGTCGGCGGCGCTCCCTACAGCGGCTCCTTCAGAGAACTTCGCAGTCTCACGGTGACTGCACCGCCCCCTGGCCTTCTCCCCGCCCCCGGCGCCCCGCTGTCCCTCGGCCCGACACCGGGCCCTCACCCTTCCGCAGGCCCCCGGCGACCTCCCCGCCGCCCCGGCCACCGCGAGGAGGCCCGGCGGCCTCCGCGACACTGGAACGCTCTCTCGGCATTGGCTCGCGGGACACTCCGGCTCCGAACGGCACTACTTCCGCCCCGGTGGCTCCCGCCCCGCCTCTTCCGGCCTCACCCGGAGGCCGCGTCTGCGCAACTCGTTCGTTCAAAGGGGCGGACCGGCGGGCGGCTCGCACCCGCTCTAGATAATGTTGCGGCCTTTTTGTCGCGTGGCGCTGGATTCCGCGCTCAAGAGGCACAAGGTCTGGGCCTTGGTGGTTTTTGGTTTCCTTTTGCTCCTGGCGGAGAAGCTAGAACCTCAGCACCCTACCCCTTTGCAAGCTTCTGTCATCCACCTCCACCCATCGCACTTCACAAAACACATCACACGTTTGGAGATTTTTAATTCATTTTTATAAAATCTGAGCTGGCTGGGAGCGTCAGGGAACAGCAACAGCTCAGGGAAGGGTGGGATTATCTGCTGGTCCTCGCCTCCCCAGGTCAGGGAGAAGGAGGTTTCATGGCAACAGTTGCAACTCCTCTCAGCTCCCAATGGATGCTCATGGCTCAAGCGGGGGAGGGGGTGGAAACAAGGGTGGGGAGGAAGCTCCTGAGGCTCAGACACTGCTTGCTTCTCCCTTATCCCCATTTCCTTCGATTCCCAGCAGAGCCTGGCTGGCCTGGGGCAGAGCAGAGGCCCAGGAGCAGTTGGAAGGAGGTGTATGGGACAGAGCACCAAGGGGAAGGGGCCCTCGCCCCAAGGGGGGAGGGATCTCGCCCTCCCCCCTACAGCTCCCCACTGAGTTCACAGCACAGGAAACACCTCTAGTCCAACAACTCCACGCAGAGGTATACCGAGTCCAGGGTCCAAAGGGGCAGGCAGGTGAGGGATGGGAAGGGGCAGTGAAGACAATAGCAGGCTCGGGAAGGGAGGCGGCAGCAACTTTCTCCTACCCATGGGAGGAGACGATGGGGCGACTGATATTGCTGTTGGTGGTCATGGCATTCAGCTCCCACCTGGAAGGCCAACAATGACAGGCAGAAAGGACAGCTGGGAGAGCCTCCACGCCCAAGGCCAGAATTGCTCAAACAAAGGTATGAACACATCATCAGTCCCTTCCACATTCTAAAGCTCAACCACCCACAGCCATCTCCCTTCTTAGGACCTTACTAGTAAGTTCAACAATCAGGCCCCACCCACCACCAAATCCAATATCACCCACTCCTCCACCTGCAAGTTCATGTAGACTTCCTGTGTTTATATACGTGCGTTTGTGCCCAACACCTGGAAAAAACCATCTGTGTACACAGCTCAGTAAAATTTCCCAACCTACCTTTCATCCTCTGCTCAGACCCAACCAGGAATGCCTGTTTTTGCTCTCCAGTCCTATCCTTTTTAAGGGCCTGACTCAGCTCTCCTGGGCTTCTAGAAGCTTTCCCCGCCCCTCTCACCACATAAAAATCAAATCCCTTCTTCCCCCTTTTTTGACAATTCTATCACTCTACAAAGATTTACCAAGTACCTCCTTATGCCTTGCACACTGTGTCACTAAATGCTGAACACACACCCTCTCAGCTTAAACTTAACTGATACAAGGAGAGGGAAGTGTCCAGAATGACCCAGAAAAAACACAATATACACCAAATAACTTTTGGTGCTTGATTTGGACCTAAGAATGGGATTCAAAGGTAAATACCTAGGAAGGACCGCCCTTAACTCTGGAACTAATGTGATCCAGAGATTCCTAAACTTGTTGGTACTTTGCAGCTAACTTTGAAGACTGAATCCAACTTTCTCAGCATGTTAAAAAAAAAAAAAACACCAAATAGCCTCGGGACTCAAGAAGTGATGCTGCTGAGCTTGGTTTGAAACACCTGATTCTTTTCCCCCTATTACTTATCCGCCTGATAATTTTCAATCTCCTTCCCTCTCACTCTCCACAAGTGCGCTACATCTCCAGCAGAACAGAAACCTCCCTCCCCTCCACACTGAGGCCAAGCTCACCACATCATGCCTGTGCTGCCTGCTCACCCTCAACCAAGCCCTCCTCCCCAACTACCCACTGTACCTGATGTCATGGGGCAAACAGGACTGGTCCAGGTTATACTGAATCACGGCCAGTTTACAAAGAGTCTTCAGACTAGGGCCTTTAAAGAAGTCAGGGAGAGGGAGATGGTCAGAGCCAAGGAAAGGGTTTGTTCCTTAATGTCACCACCCAAAGCCAGGGACCTGAAGCAGCAGCACTCTGGGAATACATGTACTTACTAAAGTCCAAAATGTGTAAGTCAGAATGATCTATGAGGTCAAATTCATCTCCCAGACCTTCCTCAGGAGATGGACTGTGGGGATCAAAAAGAAATGAAGGAAGGAAGAAAGACTATCTATGAGACCCTGTCGCTCAAATGCCTCCCATGCAGTCACAGACTTGGGCCCTTCCCTGAGGCCTCCCTGCTTTCCTCCTAACCTGGTACCCCCAAAGAGAACAATCTTGTCACCAACAATACAGCAGCACTGGCGCCGGCGGGGACATGGCCCCTTCCCCTTTGGTTCAATCTTCTTCCAGGTAAAGGACACTGAAGAGAAGTTGATATGGAGGTTGAATACCTACCCAGTCCAGATATCCTCTCCACCCCGACTCTCACAGGATTTCCCCTCTCCCCCATCAACTGCCCCTCATTTTCCCCCTAAAGGCAGCGCTCTGTACCAGGGTTAAACTTCCAGAGGTCATGGAAGTGCCGGTTCAGCCTCGCATTATAGCCACCAAAGATGTACAGCTCCCCATTGTAGCCGACTGGAAGGAGAGAGGAATGTGGAGTGTGAGGACAGAGGGCAGGAAGGGGGACCCCAAAGGGACCAACAGACACTCACAGGCTGAGTGGCTCCGGCGGCCCTCAGGCAGCACCGGAGTTGGGGGACAGTCCAGCCAGGCCTCAGTCCTGGTGTCAAAGACACGGATGCGGTTGCAGTAAATCTCGTTGTTGGAATGGAATGGCCCAAAGCGGTCGGCACGTCCCCCGAAGACATACATGTGACTGCCCAGCATTGTGGCCGAGTGGAAATCCCTCCAGCGCGCAGGGTTGCCCTGGGTAGGAGCAGAGAGATGAGAGGGAGGGGGTCAACATGGAGCCTAGGAGGGGATCTGCTCTCACTGAGCTTCCTATGATTTCTTCAACTGAGGGTAAGGATCTGGGAGAAAAAAGAAAGGGCAGACCTTTGTACAGATAAGGGTCCATGTCATGGTGCTGGTATCCAGCTTGTGAATGTCATTGGAAAAGCAGTCCGCCTGAGTGGGAAGAGGAAGTGAAGAAAGGAATAAAAGATGGGATCAGTGGTCACTCTCTGACCCTCCACCTGTCCCCCCTCAAAACCTGCGAACAAGTCAAAGCCTCCTATCCCACCACCCTCAATTTCCCTTTTTCCTTCTCATTCCCACCCTAAACCTCTACTTTCCTGCCAGACATACCAGCTGCTCATAGCCCCCGAAAATGTACATGGTCTTGCCCAGGACACAAGCTGAATGTCCATCCCGGGCTCCAGGAACTGTTCCCGACACGCGGGGTGTGGACCACTTGTGAGTATCTTAAAGAGAGGAGAAGGGCCAGGTAAGCAACCTGACACCTCCTCCTAGACTCTGGGGTGCCCAATTCCCAGCCGCCCCAGCCCACATCTGTCCCCACCCACTTCCCTGAGGCATCATTTGGCAAAACACAGCCTCTCTGAGACCCATACTCACTGACATCAAAGGCATAAAGCACATTGCAGGCTCCTTCGGTGTCATTCCGCCCGCCCCAAAGGAAGACCATGTCGTCGATGAGGACGGTTGAGTGTCCATACCGCATGTAGGGTACCACAGGAGCCTGCCCACGGATGGCAGGCCTCACTGGGGGCAGCTTTGTCCAACGCAAGGACACTGTGGGCACAGTTCTGCTCAGCCCTGGAAAGCTCCCTCCCAGGCTGTCCACCTTTTCCCAAACCAGATATTCATTCCCCTGTCCCCTTTGGCAATGGGTACCACCACCAAACCTAATTCAGCGACCCATTCCCCTCCCTGATGTGGGTACCCAGGGATGGTCCCAGCATCAGCTTACCTGCATTGAAAATGTGCACATCAATCTGACGCAGTGTTTCATAGTCTTCACCAGAGCAGTAACCCCCGAAGGAGTATACCCGGTGCCCAACAGCCACTGCAGCATGGTTCACCCTGCGGGGCCCGCCCTCCAGGTGCACTGTCCACCGTAACATCCCCTGGGTCACTGGTTACAGCAACATGCCCCCCCGGCACGGCCTGCTGCCTCTGCTACCTGCACACAAGTTAGGGCCACAGGCTCCTCAGGCAGGGCCTTTGTCTGGCTCACCGTGACTCTGCCCAGAACCAGCCCTTCACTCCAAGTGTCACCCTGATGGCCCTCCCACACCACCTGTCCAAAGCTCAGGTGGTTGGCCCTGGCCCAGGGGAGCGGCAGAGGTCAGGGAGTTTGCCCTGGCCCTGTGTTCTCCAACAGGGAAGGATGGGGCCACTCCCGACCTGATTGACAGCTCAGAATCTGCTGATCAAGGGCTCGGCACAGTCATCCTCATTTACTCATGGAGGCCCCATCCCATCCCTGGCCTGGCACAAGCTCCAAGTGCCCCCCAACTCCCCCATCCCCCACCCCTCCTTCCCAAGGCAGTGCATTCTCTTGTCTCTCTGGCTCTGCTCCGCTTACTGCCACTTCTCTAAGAATCTCTGCTCTTTAAGGTGGGGAAAGGGATCTCAAAATACTCAGGACTATTAATAGCCCAGCCAACCCCAATTGGTCCACTGAAAGCTGGCACTGGTGCTTCAAAGCAGAAAAGCTTTTAGGCCTTTAGAGTGAAAACAGTCCCCCTATCCAGGACAGGGTGGGATTGATCCAGGGCAGGGACCTCCAGGGATGGTTAGGCCCTCATAGGGAACTCCTGCCAAGCTGAGCTGTTGTCATCAGGGTCATCCAGGGCCCCTCACAGGCACTCCGAGTTCCTCTGACAGCTGTGCCTGGTATCCTGCCAAGACTAGGAACTTAAGCCAGAAAGGTATGTGTCTGCTGGGGACTGAGGGGGTGGGGGAGAAGAGGAGGTGTTTTCCCCTCCTGCTACTTCCCCACCCCTGCTATTGTAAGGATAAACAAGCTATTTTAGCAGCTCTTTTCCCACTTGGATCCCTGAAATGGGGATGGGGTAGGGTTGCATTAGAAAAGAGAAAGGAGGGTTGCCTGGGTGGCTCAGTCAGTTAAGCATCTGCCTTTGGCTCAGGTCTTGGCTCAGGTCACGATCTCTGGGTCCTGAGACAGAGTCCCACAGCCGGCTCCCTACTGCCTACTCAGCGGGGAGTCTGCTTCTTCCTCTCCCTCTGCCCCTCTCCCAGCTCACGCTCACACACACTCTCTCATAAATAAATAAAATCTTTTAAAAAGAGAGACAGAGACAGAAAAGAAACAAACAAAAAATGTCCTTGGGCAGGACAATAAATAGACCCAGGCATGACCTGTCAACCTAGTGATAATGGGTACGTTTGAAGGCTCTGTCAAACAAATGCTCCTCCAACTGGTATTGCCCTCGCTGGCAGGCACCTGCTGTGTTTGAGTGGATCATCTGCTCCCTGTTCAGGAAGCCCTGGCAGAGGAAAGAGCCTGACAGAACCTCAGACACAGAGAAAGCAAGGGAGGCCCCTTGAAAGAAAGAGACACAGCTTTCAGCTGGCTTGCCTGCCGCCTCCCCCTTCAACCTCCCTCAACCCCCCATCCCTTGCTCTAAATAGCCAGCCTGCCAAACCTGAAATAGCCCCAGCAGGAAACCACTCTCACTTCATTATTCCTGTCCTCAATCCCAACAGATCTTGGATCTGGGCTTTCGGGAGATAGAAGGTTGAAGGTTTTAGAAATTTGAGTCTTTCATTTTCCCTCATAGCTTCCACTTCCCCTTCAGCTATGTCAAGATAAAGTAAAGAATTCACAGGAGAAGAGAGAAGCAATTCCATCCAAAGGTGGACAGAATCGTAGCTTGTTCACAAGGAAAACTCAAACTCATGGAGAAAAGCCCCCACCATCTCAGGGGCCCCGCTTATCTCTGGGTCTCCTGGATCCTTCATCACTGCTGCATTCTCCAGCTTCTTCCATTCTCTTCACGTACATACCCCCCCTCTGGTCTCTTGCCATGTTCACTCCCCGTTTTTGGCCCTTCTTGATCTCCTGAGAGCTTTGCAGTTTTCTGCTTTTTCCTTCTCCCACCGCACCAAGCTCCACCCCGACAGCCCTCCATTTTCCCTGAGCCACCAAGGGAGAAAAAGCTAATATTCACTGACCCCTTTCGGCCAGGGATATTCCCACTCTACATGACGCTATCCCTGTCTCCTTCCAGTCATCCCAACCTCTCCTCCCCCAGAATACTAAACCCTCCCCCCGCTTTTCTTCCATTATCCTCAGCTTCTCCTTCTCCTCATAGCCCAGTGTTTCTTCCAATTCCCTTCAGTGCCTCCGCCAGCCACCGGGTTTCCTCCATCGGTTTCCTCACCATCCTCCCCCAGCCCTTCTTTCCCCATTAACACTCTCCTTTCCCATCATCCCCCTAGTTCCCTCCCCACCCCCACCTCATTACTCTCAGGCCCCTCCCCCACGACTCCAGCTCCAGGAATAAGCGACCCCAGCCCCTCCAATTTTCCTTGTCCCTTAACCCATCCCGGGCTACCTGCCAGGCCGGGCCGGGGCGGGGCCGCGGGTCCTCGAGCTGCCTGCAGTCTAGAACCCGTTGCGCGCCAACCGACACCTCGGTCCCCAACGAGATAAACACAGCCAGCCTCGGTCCTTCCGGCGGGCGGCCGTGTGCGCACGTGCAGTCAGAGCTAAGTACCTGAAGCCTACCGGGACTTGTAGTCCACGGGTTTCCGGAGGGTCGTGAGGGGCCGAGGAGAGTGCAGGAGCCGAAGGAGATTGTGCGCATGTACGTATATGTGTCAAATCCCGTGGAGGGTCACTGGGTAATGTAGTCCTTTGTTGTCTGGGCTGGGGATGGCGAAGGCGGAGCAAGGAGCGTACTCCTCGCCCTCGATCGCGTCAATCATGAGCACGGGGCGGGGCGGGAGGACCAAGCGCCCGAGTACATCCTGCCTCGCCGGAAGTGAAGGTGCGGGTTCAGCCGCGGGCTCGGAGCCGGTGAGGCGCGCGGAAACACCGGCGCCTAGAATCGGTGGGGGCGGGTGGCGGACGCCGCAGCTGGGGCCATTTGAGGGGAGCCCCTGGGGCCTGAAGGGCGTTTGTCAGGCGGTACAGAAGGGAACCCGTTGGAGAGGGGAGAAGGGGAGGGTACGCCCTGTCTAGGGGGGCATGTTTGGCGACCCACAGTTCCCAAGTCGAGGACGGGTAGGGGAGGGCGGGGTTCTGGACGGAGTGTCTTTTGGGAGGTGGCGTGTTCGGGCTGTTATTTAAGAATTGGCAGAGCAAGTGGGATGGGCCTCGGTTCAAGATATGAGTCGATTTAGAAGGTGGAGGACCCAGGAGAGGGTGGGGTGCAGGAAGCTTGGGAGCGTTTGAATGTTTTGCGGGCCCAGGAGACCTCAAGGAACTGGATGAGGGGCCGAATGTGGACCAAATTTCATCCGATCCCTATCCTTCTGCCTCCCTGTTTTTGCAGCCCCTGCCCGGATGGCAGCAGTAGTTCTAGGGGGAGACACCATGGGCCCCGAGCGTATCTTCCCCAACCAGACTGAGGAACTAGGGCCGCATCAGGGCCCTACGGAAGGCACTGGGGATTGGAGCAGCGAGGAGCCTGAGGAAGAGCAGGAGGAAACGGGGGCAGGCCCAGCTGGCTACTCCTATCAGCCCCTGAACCAAGAGCCTGAACAAGAGGAGGTGGAGCTGGCACCGGTGGCGGATGGAGAAGATGTAGTTGCTGATATTCAGGATCGGATCCAGGTATGGTGGAAGAGGCCCTGTTCTGGCCAGGTGAAGGTGGGATCCCTGAAGAGCTGGCCCTGAGCTGTCTTCTCTGGCTCTGCAGGCCCTGGGGCTTCATTTGCCAGACCCACCATTAGAGAGCGAGGATGAAGAGGAGGAGGGAGCTACAGGATTGAGCAACCACAGCTCTATTCCCATGGACCCGGGTAAAGAGAACATTCTTTCATTCTATAATAATGATGGAGGAAAGGGACTGGTCAGACCCAGTAAAGTCACAGAGGAACACCCTGATCCTGAAACGATAGTTTGTAATCTAAGATTTTACAGACTTCGGAATCCAGGTGAAATGCTATTATGCTAGACTTGGGTGGTGGGCAGGCTTGCCTGGAAATAACAAGATAGATTTGGTCGCCCTCCGAGCCCAAACGTAATGGGTTAATTCAAGGAATGGGGAGCAGAGCTGGTCCCATAGTTTCTATCCCCTGACTGTTCTCTATCTGTGATTTCAGAACATGTGGAGCTGGTGAAAAGGACGATGGCTGGAGTAAGCCTGCCTGCGCCAGGGGTTCCGGCCTGGGCTCGGGAGATATCAGATGCCCAGTGGGAAGATGTGGTACAGAAGGCCCTCCAAGCCCGGCAGGGGGCCCCAGCCTGGAAGTGACTAGCCTGAGAGCTGCCTTATCCCCTTGCATTCCAGGCCAGAACCAGCACAGGACTGAACACATCCCTGGTTGTAACATCCATCTCCATCTTTCCCATCTCCCTTTCCACATCAAGGCAAATCAGACTTCTTCTCAGAGACCCACTTTATTCAGTTCTGTACATATGGGGACATCGGCCCAAGCCCAACCCATCTTCGCATGTATCACTCTGTGGAGAATAAAGCACCCTATGTACACAGCCAAAAGCTGCACTGCCTGTGCCCCTGGGACCTGGTTCCGGCCCTCCTCAGCCCCTCGCCCTTCCAAGGTGTCCAGCAGGGACAAGTGGGGGCCTGCCCATCATCAGCACCAACCAGGAAATAAACAGGTGCTGAGGGAGCCATGCTCAGGGCACTGCGCCCTGCTGCCTCCTGGCTTTGGGAGCCAACAGCCAGGGAAAACAGTTAGCCCCAGGGTGGTCCCTTCCATATCTGTGATCCCAGGGCTGCCGCTCATCAAAGAGGGGGCACAGGGTAGGGTGTTTGTTCACCCCCTTCTCTTGGTCCATCTGGGCCCTATATTCATCACCTGTGGTCCACAGCCTATGCTTTTCTCCTTTTGACCTCCCATGTGGTCTTGGTCAGGCAGGGGTTAAAATAATTCAGCCCCATCAGCCTGCTCACTGCTGGGGCTGGGGGCCTATTTGTGCCTGTTGGGGATTGGCTCCCCTCCAGCTACTCCAGGGGCCAATGGGGCCTGACCTAACTTTGGTGAAAGTAATCTCCTGCTGCTCCCTATGTGCTTCAGGGGAGGGAGCAAAGGAAAGACACCTGGAGTTCAAAAGAGGATGAAGGGAAGGGGAGGGGAGCGTTATGTATTCCTGTGTGTATTTCTCAGAGCAGCCTCAGGTAGCTGTGGGGTTAGGAGCAGGAGGGGGACAGGCATCCCCAAGTTGTCTGAGCGCTGAGGATCTCAGTGCTCAACCTGTCTGTACTAGCCACAGGGAGGCATGAACACATCTGGGGGAGAAGAGGGACCAGTGTGTAAGGGTCCCCACTTCAAGTGCTGCATCCCCTCCCTAGAGTAGCTAGAGAGGCACTGCCTTGCCCCAAGTCAGCCAGTGGGGAGCAGAGGGTTGAAGGGCTAGGGCAGCGTCCCAGGGCTGAGTGGGCTGTGGCCCTGCAGAAGGACGGTGAGGGGGTCAGAGAGCCTCTTGGCTGGCAGTTAGGAATTCTTCCGCCCGCTTGTGTGCCTCCAGCGCCTTGATGGTGTACACGTCCTGGGGCAGCTCTGACTTCCGCCGAAGCAGCACCTTCTCCTTCTTGATGTCCTTGAGCATCTGTGTGTGGGTACCAAGACGGTGAGGGATGCTGGTCAATTCCCAAGAGATTCTATGGTTTCCTCCCCTTATTCCTGGGCTCTGCTGCTCCCATCTCCTCTCCCTTCCAGAGCTTTTATTTCTGCTCCCCACTCCCTCTGTGCCTTCCCACCTGCACGGCCTCTGTCTCCACTGTCCTCTTCAGAAGCTGGATGTCCTCTGCCGTGGGGGTCTCTGTCTCCATCGAGTACACAGGAGGCAGTGGTGGAGGCGCTCGAAACATGGGATACTGAGTAAGGAAAGGAGAGGCACGGGCAGGTAGTGAGAGCCACTTTAGAAGTTGGTGGACCTGTCTGCTTCGTGTTCCTCCTCAAACAAACCCTCCCTTGGCCAAACTGGGCCCTGGAGTTCAGGGCAGTAACAGCAAAACCTCACCTGGGGATTAAGTCGGGCCAGCTCCTCAATCTTTTGCCACATCTCTTCCCTTTCCTTCATTCGGAACCGGCCCCTAAGGGAGCAAGGACAGGATTGGAGGAGGGGAGTGGGCTTGAGAGAGAACCAGAGGGACCCCAGGGGTGAAGATGGAAGCCCCCAGGTAGAGAGAGACTCACTTCTGTTTCTCTGCCTTGTACTGTTGCGTGCAGTCATCAAACAGCTTCTGGTTCATCTCCATAAACAGCTTCAATGCGTTGTAGATCAGTCCGTGGATTGTCCTGCCGCCAGGAAGAAGGATCGGGTATAGGAGGTCTTACCAACGCTGAGGGCGGTGCCAGGACCCCAGTCTGCTCTCTTCCAGGAGGAGTCTCTGCTAAGAGTTTTTGGAGACCTCTGCAGCGTAAGCTGCTTTCTCTAGCCAAATCATGTGACTGGACTGGCATTTCAGGGTCTTTATAGCTATTGGTCCGCCCGTCCGTCCTTCACCTCACCCCATGCTCCAAGACCTACCTTCTTCCCAACGCTTCCTACCCTCTGGCCTACACTAATGGTGTCCCCGCAGCAGGGTGGACGGTATCGGCACCACAGTGCACTTATGTTCAGCAGGAAAGCCTCTACAACGCTGGGATTCATTCAGCACAGGCTACAAAGATCACATGGGCTTCTCAGAGCACATCGTGAGGTCTCCAAAGCCACCCACTATCTGGCCATAGAAAGGACACGAGCCCTGCTCTGCTGTATGGTATCACAGCCCTCTCACAGAGCTGTCCCCTCCCTGGGCAGGTCCTCAAGGGCCTATCAGCGTGCAGTGAGCACCAGCCCCCCTGCTCAGTGGCCAGATGAGGCCCTCTGGCTCTTTGGTTCTTCCCCACACTTACAGGGTGCCAAACCGGAGCCCCACCACCCAGCCCTGCCCCAGCCCCGTACTTGTTCCAGTGGCTCTTGGAGTTCCTGTAGAGGGCAGGGAACATGATGGGGAGGACTCGGGCAGCATTGTCACTTATCAGGCTCATGATGTACTCATTGTTCCAGTAATAGAGGGCGCGCTCTGCCACCTGGTGGGGACAGGTGGGACTCAGCAGGGACACGGATAGCTCTGCTTAAAACCCTCCCCAATTTCTGGGAGGCAGGGGACGGGGATGTGCAGGTCAGAGTCTCACCTGGAAATGGGGGCTGGAGACACACTTGGCAAGCTGGCGGAAGAGTGGTTCCATCACTTTGCTGAACTCCGAAGGTTCAATGACATCCAGAATCTCCTCTAGCTCGTTCAGGAACATGACTTCCTTGGGGCTGTGGGTCTTGGGCCAGAACTTGAGAAGTCCTACAATCACCTGTCAGGAGGGCACAGGGATAAAATTCTCCCTCAACACCTGCCTGCCTCTGCCAGAAGTCTTCCAGCCCCCTCCCCCGACTCGGGTGGGCACTGCTTGGGTGGCCTCCCCCTAACTGCTCACGCTTCTCTGACCGGGATCTGTTTCCTACGTATACATAGGCTCTACTCTTCCTTCAGAGAGGAAAGCGTGTCACCTCTTGGGTCACATCCCTCTTGAACCCCTGCTTATGGCATTACTTGATAGGCAGACTGGCAAGTCTAACTGACAAGAAGAGGTGTCCTGGGGCTGGGAAGGGGAATTACCGGCTCTGTGAGGCTGCTTTCCTTCTCCAGGAACTGTACCACGCAGTAAGCCAGCTGCAAAAGGTTGAAGCAGGAAGGCAGTGAGGTGCAGGGCCCAGGTCTCAGAGAGGTCAGGGACAGAAGCAAGAGCCCAGAATGGAAGAAGAGGTGTACTGAGGAATTACCCACCCACTCCTTCTGCCACCCCCATCCCAGCTGGAATATCTTCCCCTCCATCTCTTTTCTCTGCTGCCAGAGTCAGGAATCATCAGGAGGAAGGCAGCTCACCTGAGGGTGGTAGACACTCAGGGACTTGACCTTGTGAAGGGGAAGCAGGACACGGATGAGGAACATCTTGTGCTCTTCCTTAAGGGGCAAGGCAAAGCCGTTGATGATGCTAGGAATTATGGGAGGCTTGTTAGGACCAAAGGACCGGGTCAAGTTCAGTGCTCCAATCCCTCCAGCCTCCCATGGGCATGCGTCCCCCCACCCCACCTCTCACCTGCCAAGAATCTCTAGGAGTTCAGCAATTCCGTTGTGATGTTCTGTCTCATAGATGAACCTGAGGGAAGAAAGAAAGGCTCTCCTGATAATCCCTGATGTCCCTCCAGCACTCCGCAGAGTCCTCCTACCTCCCTGCTCCCACCCCCACTTAGCAGGGCTTGCTTTGCTCCTAAGCCTGGCTTCTGGCCTCACCTGTAGAAGATGTGGTTGATCTGCCGACGGATATAAGCCCGGAGCCCCAAAAACTTGCCATAGATGCGATGCAAGATGGTCTTGAGGAAGTCCCGCTCTCGAGGATCCTCACTGTCAAACAGGTCCAAGAGCTGGGAGCCGGCGACGGGAAAGGCAGTTGAGTGAGGCAGGAGCCAGGGAGGGCTAGGGTGACACGGGGTCCTAGCCAGGGGACAGCTAGAGATTCTCTGGATGGGGGGCATGGGGACAAGTTTCTGGCAAGCAGAGACACAGCTCTCCCCAGGGCAATGTCTGGATACGCACGTTTACGTGCCCCACTGCCGGGGAAGAGGTAACTGCTGCTTGTTTCCTTCAGTTATGCTGGAAGCTTCCCGAGAGCAGAGAGGTTTGTTTATCCCTCCCACCACCACCTGGCCCTTTGTACCAGACCCAGATGAAAGCCCATCTATTCAACAGATGGAGAAGGAGCAGGGCTGCCTCAAGGGGGCGCGGGGCTAGAGTTCATGGACTAGAAGGAGGGCAGGACAGGAACTTCAGGGACTCACAGCAAGGACAAACTTCTGGTCGATATACTTCTTTGCTATGTTTGGCTGGAAATCAGGAGACTCAAGGAAACGTAAGAAGAACTCATACACGAGCTGTTGGGGGCAATGAACATCCGTTTAGGTGGAGTTCCCCAAGGTCTGGGAGATCCCCCCTAGCTGCAGGTCCCTGAGCACCCCATCCCCTGTAGCCAGGTCAGACTGCCCCCTCCCTCTGATACCTGCAGGTGCGGCCAGGCGGCTTCCAGGGTGGGCTCATCCTCTTCCGGGTCAAACTCAGCCCCGGTGGGGTTTGATGAAGGTGGCAGCGTCCGGAAGAGGTTCACTGAAAACTGAGCGGTAGGACCCAGGTGAGCGCTCCTGTCGGGCTTCTCCACAGCCACGGTCCCTCCCCACTCACCCCATTGCCCCGTGCCCACCATGGTGACTGCCTCAGGGTAGATAGCCTCAGTGACAACATCGCGGCTATGGGTGATGTACTCCACCATCTCGTTGAGTCCTGCCCGCTTCACCTCCTTGAATTTGAGGTCACTGAGTGGATCTGACACAAAGTCAAAGAGGACGCAGCACTGGCGCAGCTTCTGGATAAAGAGCTCCTCCCGCTCCTGGGTGGGCGAATCTTGGGGCAGGGAAGCAACAGTCACACTCTCGTCCCCAGCCCTTCACTGCCCTGTGCTACTCGCCTTACAAGGTTTTCCCCTACCCTGACCTGCCCCCCAACCCAGCCCTGGTGGAACTCCCTCTCATATTCTCTAGAACTTCCATCCCTCCAAAATACCCCAAAAGCCTCCATCTGCCAGTGCCCCCGGGACCCCCTAGGCCTGGTGTACCAGCGCCCTTGACCTTTTCCAAGTACCTTTCAGGGCAGGGAGCTTCTGCAACTCCCGGTTCTTGCTGAGATTGAAGCGGGATGAGCTTTGCCGTCGCTCCTTCTTGACAATCTGGGGCCCTCCGGAGTACTTGATTTTGCTGAGCTGCGTCGGGGGTGGCGTGCTGTTGCTGGGACGCTTGTTGGATGATGGGGGCTGGGGCTGGGGCTGCGGCTGTGGCTGCGGCTGGGACTGGGCCTAGTCAAACAAGTGGCTGGTTGGAGTCGGCTCCCCAAGGTATGCCTCCCACCCTGGGCCGCTGCCCATTCCACCCCTGCAACACCCCCCCGCCCATCCATCTTTGCCTGTGCAGACCTGGGCAGCCACGCAGCTGTCTCCCACCCTGGAGCAGCTCCAGTCAGCATCAGAGATAGTTAAGGTCTATTATCCCCAGAAGAGAGGGGTCGAGAAGCCGTGTCTTCCAAAATGATGCCCACTTCCTGGGCATCAAGAGCCTTCAAAATGCTTGTTCTGGTTCACGAACAGGCAAATCTAATTGATGAACTGATGGTACCAGAAGGCAGAAAAGTGGCTGTCTCTCCAGAGGAGGGCTGGCGGGGGTATGGGCTTAACAGAGAAGGGCCCTGAAGAACATTCTGAATAATGGAAATATTCTCTCTCTTAACTGGATCTGGGAGGTGGGTCCTAGCGGAAACACAGGTGAAAAGTCATTAAGCAGCACATGTGAGATTAGTGTACTTTACTGCTTTACTGACTGAGTCACATTCTTCGGTTCAAGGTTAAAAGAAACACCGCCCCCAATAAAAAAGTTCAAAGAAATTTATTCTTATGTCTCAGTAGTTTTAATTATGAAAAATATAGCTTAAGAAAAATCCTACAGGGGTGCCTGGGTGGCTCAGTTGGTTGAGTGTCTGGCTTTTGGTTTCGGCTCAGGTCACCATCTCAGGGTCCTGGGATGGAGCACTCAGTCGGAAGTCTGCTTGAGATTCTCTCTCTCTGCCCCCCCATCCCACAAGCACATATGCACACTCTCTCTCGCAAATAAACAAGAAAAACTTAAAAAAAAAAAAAAAAGAGGGGTGCCTGGGTGGCTCAGTCAGTTAAGGATCTGCCTTTGGTTCAGGTCATGATTGCAGGGCTCTGGGATCAAGTCCTGCACCAGGCTCCCTCCTCAGCGGGGAGCCTGTTTCTCCCTCTGCTTGATGCTCCCCTTCTTACCCTCTATCTCTCTGACAATAACAAAATCTTTAAAAAAAAAAAAAAGAAAAGAAAAGAAAAAAAGAAAAATCTTACATACAAAAGAAAGCTTTTGTGTACTTTCTTTACAGCGCTATTTATAAAAGCAAATAAATAAATGGATGGATGGATGGAAGGAAAATCATGGAGTTAAAATTGTGTTTATAAAAACTATGTACTAAATGTAATCATACATGGTTCAGCTGTGGAAAACATTTACATAGTCATAGTAATTTGCCCAAAATTGGTGATAAGTATTTTGGGAGCATGGGAAATGTCTGTGTTGGAGATATAAGATGCTGAGGCCTTAATTTTCCATAGTAGAAAGTCAAGAGATAATATCTAACACTCGAAAATTAAAGAGGGGCGCTTGGGTGGCTCGGTGGGTTAAGCCTCTGCCTTCAGCTCAGGTCATGATCTCAGGGTCCTGGGATCGAGCCCCGTATCAGGATCTCTGCTCAGCAGGGAGCCTGCTCCCCCCGCTCACTCCCTTTGCCTGCTGTTCTGCCGACTTGTGATCTCTCTTTCTGTCAAATAAATAAGTAAAATCTTAAAAAAAAAAAAAAAGAAAGAAAGAAAAGAAAAATTAAAGAACAAAAAGCAGTAAAAGAATCTTATTTGGAAGCACAGAAGTCAATTTCCAAGGAAAGGGGAGTTGAAAGGTGTCTTCAGAGAGCAATAGGAGAGCGGGGGGCTAGGCAGGCGCTGCTCTGTTCATTACAAGGCCAAGGGTACTACCTGACTTTCCTGACAATGTACATGTTGTCATGTTGATAAAAATTTTAAGATAAAATGAAGCTGAAAACTACGTAATGACAGAAAATTGCTTCCTATGCTAAGGTAAATAAGGATAATGCAAAACTGTACAAGCAGAATGAGCTCACCCACATTGCACCACATGCACAAAACAAAACCCAGTGCAGAAAGAAAAAACAAGAGCAAGTCCGCCACGGTGTTCATGACTATCTCCCGTTGTAGCACAATGATACAGGACTTTTCGTCTTTTCTAAATGGTCTGCCGGCTGACCCTTTTATATAATTGGAGAAAAACTGCTGATTTTTTTAAGCTGTGTCTCTACTTTCTCCCAGACGCAGGTGTGGGAGCCCCACAAAGCCCATCTTCAGACGGCTACACACAGGTGTGTGGCTGTCCGCCCCCAGGTCCTGCCAGGTAACCACCTGCGGGGAGAGGGCAGAGGCGAAGCCACAGGACAGCTTGCCCCCAGAGACTGCAACAGAACCAGAGGACTGAGGCCATGCCCAGCTGGGTACCCACAGGAGAAGCTGACCTTCTGTCCTCATACCTGCCATCCCCACCGGCTCTCTAGTCTCCTCCCCAAACTCTGACTTCCTACCACAGGAATGGGAGAATGAGAAATCCTCTGGGGTAGGGGGAAGGGGAGGAGGACAGAAATGCTATGCTTTGCAGGCTCTGAATTTTTTAATAGAAACAATTATGTCAAGCTTGTGACCTATCTGGGGATCAGAGGAGAAGAGAGATGCACTGGATCGAGCCTGGGGCAGGCCTGTGGGTCCAGGGTAGCTCATTACCTTTTTGGCCATCTGGTCTTCTCCTCCACCTGAAACGACCGCTTCAGAGACTAACCTGACTAGGGGAGTGCAAGGAAATGGGGCAAGAGCAGCTGCCATACTCGTCTTCTGCTGTGACCAGCGTGCGGCCAGCGTGATTTGGGGCAGACTGTGCAAGGCGCCCTGGCGTCTGGGGTCTCTCTTCTGGCATATGGTGGATGGGTCATACCTCAGTGAGGGATAGGGGAGAGAGGCAGAAGGGTGGGAGACCAGAGTCTGGTGTGCGTCAGACCCATCCCTGCTTCCGGCCTTAATTTCCCTGTTGTAGGAACAACCAAACCCTTATCTGTGGAGCTTAGTGGTCGAGAATACAGACTCATGCTAAGACTGCCTGGGTTTGACTCCTGCTCTGTCATTTATTAGCCCAGTAACCTCCAGAAAGTCATACAGTCTGCCCGCCTCAGTCTCCTCATCTGTAAAGTGGGCATGACAACAGTACCTACCTCATAAGGTTGTAATAAGGATTTAGGGGAATATTATATGATTCACAGTTTTTATGTGAAATGAAGAAAAGAAGAAATGTCTTCTACTGTTATCATGATTAATTATTTCCCATCCCTGGATTTTAGGAACGCAACCTAGAAATTCCTTAAACTATCACACCTCAAAAGTTCCTATGGGTCCACTGTCTTCCCTGGTCTAAAATGGGGGAAACCAAGTGCACCTGGGTGGTTCAGTCAGTTAAGCATCTGACTCTTGTTTTCGGCTCATGATCTCAGGGTTGTGAGATTGAGCCCCGTGTTCGGCTCCATGCTGGGCTTGGAACCTGCTTAAGATTCTCTCTCTCCCTCTCCCTCTGCCCCTCCCTGCCTTTTCTCTCCCTCTCTAAAAAGAATAAATACCATGGGGGCACCCAAGAAAGTATTTCATCTTTCAAGACACATTTAAGTTCCACCCTCTTCCAAAAAGCCTTCTCAACTCCAACCCTGCAGTGTCCAGTCCCTGCCCTTGACCTCTTGACACTACTTGTCTGTTTCACTGGTTCTGGGATTATCCCCAGTGATGTCTCTTGCTTGGTGTGTTCACATGTCCAACTAGGTAAGTTCCCTGAAAGCCAGGACCCTGGTTTGCACTCCTCTGGATCCCCTCAGCACTGGCACCTAACAGTCATTCCATGAAGGTCTGGACGGTTGACTGACAGGGGGCCAAGCCCAGGCCTTTCCTGTCCCAAGTTGGGACCTATCAGAACAGAACACTAAGCGGTGTCAGGAGCAGAGGAGGAGGGAAGAACATTAGTGATACCAGGGCCAAGGGCTCAGAAGAACAAAATTCTAAGGAAGAACATATCTCTCTCTGTCCTCCCAGATTAAGACAGACCCCCTGCACCTCCATAAGCCTCACACAGAGGAGAGGTCCAGGGAAAGGAGGCACTGGACCCAGAAAGGGAGAAGCAAAGCCTCAATTTTCTCTGTTAACAGATAAATGAACTAATCTCCAAGTAAGGTTAAGAAAACAGAGGGCTGCATGGCTAAAAATCAAAGTTTAAAAATCAAAGTTTAAAAAAAACAGGTTGATGCCTAAGGTGTCTTCCCTACTAGGATTGCATCACTGAAGGTGGGGGAGGCCCAAGAACAGCTGAGCTCAGCCTGCCCCACCACAGCCCATCCCACCGGGCCACCCTGGTTTTGTAAGGACCCTTGGCTCCCAGGCCCCAGACACAAGAAGCATCTGACAGACAGCTGGTCCAGCCAGCAGCACCGGGCTGCCAAGCGCCAATGAGGCATTCCTGGTCTTTTCATTCTTCCCTGGGAAACATGCTTGTCAGAAGGGATGTATGGGGCTGTGCCAGCGACCCACTTCATGTTCAACTCTTTCTCCTAAAAGCTTCAGCTTTTTTTTTTAACATGTTTTTTAAAGATTTTATTTTTTAGTAATCTCTATGCCCAACCATGGAGCTTAAATTTACAACCCCAAGATTAAGAGCAGCAGGCTCTGCTGACGGAGCCAGCCAGGCGCCTAGTAAAAGCTTCAGTTTGTTTTTTTTTAAGATTTTATTTATTTGAGAGAGAGAGCGCACACTAGAGGGGGAGAAGCAGAGGGACAGGAACAAGCAGACTCTGTGCTGAGCTCAGAGCCTGAGGTGGGGCTCGATCCCATGACCCTGAGATCGCGCCCTGAGCCAAAATCAGGAGTCAGACACCTAACTGGCTAAGCCACCCAGGTGCCCCAAAGCTTCAGCTTTTGACTCCTCTACTGACCCAGGCTGGAGGTGGGAAGCAGGTGAGTCCCCTGGAGAACCTTCTGCAACCCTCCCAGCATGGGTGGACACTGACCAGAGGCAAGCCAGCCAAGCCGCTCCCCACCCCTTACTGGTTCTGCCTGGTCCCACTTCTGAGACTATGTCATGGCCAACTCCTCTGCCTGAGCTCCCTCTCCTCCCACCTCCAAGAAGCATTCCCAGATTCAGGCCTCCAGCAGTCAAGTGGGACTTCAAATTTAGGCACCAAGCTCACTTTTAATAAGAGACTGCAACTAAACTTGCCCACTCTGAACCAATCCTAGTCCAAACTGATCCTAACACAACCACCATTAATAACCAAACCCAAATATTTAAACCTGAAGCCGGAGACAGAAATACAAATTAAGCACTATAGAAAGTATTATGGCATGGGGCGTCTGGGTGGCTCAGTCATTGTTAAGCGTCTGCCTTCGGCTCAGGTCATGATCCCAGGGTTCTGGGATTGAGCCCCAGTTCGGGCTCCCTGCTCCATAGGAAGTCTGCTTCTCCCTCTCTCTGTCAAATAAGTAAATAAAATCTTCAAAAAAAAAAAAAAGAAAGAAAGAAAAACGCAAAGATTAACATCACTGCTTTTGCTTAACGAATTAACTAGTCAAAGAAAGATCATTTTCCTGTAAAAGCCCCAAGACCGCAGGGGCATTCTCTCCTCTCCAGAGCTCCATCTAGCTGCGCTTCATTATTTTCTCCCTTCATTTATTGACTACAGTCATGCTAAGCCTTAGAGATTAAAAGGTGGCCCCTATCCTCAGAGAGCGCACAGTCCAGTGGGTGAGACCAACACACCGGCAGCTCTCAGGGGAATGAAAAAGCAGAGAGGGCCACCACGGATCTGGGAACACAGGCTCCGGCTGAACAATTAGCTAAGGCCCTCCTGCAGGCGTGACTTCTGACTTGGCTCTCAAAGGACACAAGTGAGTTCATCAGGCAAAGAAAGAGCACAGGAAAATAAAGTCGTCCACGCCAGCGGAATCTCATCAGTAAGGGCCCAGAGTTATGGGGTGGGGCCAGCTCACAGGGGTCCAGAGTGTGAATCTGAACTGTAACCTATAAGCAGTGAGATGCCAACAGAGCTTTTTTTTTTTTTTTAAAGATTTTATTTATTTATTTGACAGAGAGCACATGCACACAAGCAGGGGGAGCGGCAGCAGCTGAGCAGGGAGCCTGATTCGGGACTCAACTCCAGGGTCCTGGGACCATGACCTGAGCCTAAGGTAGACACTTAACCGATGGAACCACGCAGGCGCCCCAACAGAGCCTTTTAAATTCAGGATTGATAAGACAAAAAATGTTTTTAGGGTAAAAACTCTGGCTACTGGGAGGACAGGCTGAAGTGGGTGAGATTGGGATAGTGTCTTCTTCCCTCTGTCCCCGCTCCCAGAAATCAGGACGGGGCACAGGATATAAAAGGGTCCAGGGCAGTGAGCTATTCTCTCCATAGAGAGACCAGGAAGGACCGCTGCCTGCAGCAGTGGGTCAAAAGGGAGCCTGACCCCATCTCTCAAGCTCCTTTCCGCTCTAAGACTCTTCAATAACCTCAGAGCCAGCGTATCAGGTCAGTAAGAACCTGGGAGAATTGGCTCCTGGGCCACACCACACAAGGTTGCATTCCAGCTCAACTGTTTACTGGCTGAGTGGAAGCTATTTAACCTCACTAAGCCTCAGTTCCATCTGTGAAATGGGATGATGACGATAATGGAATGACCTCAGGGGAGTGTTGTCTAGATTAAATGAGATTAAAAGATTAAATGCAAGCAAAGGTCTGGGGCGCCTGGGTGGCTCATGGGTTAAAGCCTCTGCCTTCGGGGGCGCCTGGGTGGCTCAGTGGGTTGGGGCCTCTGCCTTCGGCTGGGGTGGTGATCTCAGGGTCCTGGGATCGAACCCCATATCGGGCTCTCTGCTCAGCGGGGAGCCTGCTTCCTCCTCTCTCTGTCTCTGCCTGCCTCTCTGCCTACTTGTGATCTGTCTGTCAAATGACTAAATGAAATCTTTAAAAAAAAAAAAAAAAAAAGCCTCTGCCTTCGGCTCAGGTCATGGTCTCAGGGTCCTGGGATCGAGCCCCACATCGGGCTCTCTGCTCAGTGGGGAGCCTGCTTCCTCCTCTCTCCCTGCCTGCCTCTCTGACTACTTGTAATCTCTATCAAATAATTAAATAAAATCTTTAAAAAAAAATGCAAGCAAAGGTCTGAGGACAGAGCCTGGGAAATTGAACAGTGTATGTCCTCAAATTCAAGTCAACTCAACACCTGTGAACACGACCTTATTTGGAAACAGGGTCTTCGTAGACATAATCAAGTTGGGGTGGGCCTTAAATCCCATACAGCTAGTGTTCTCATAAGAAGAGGGCAATGCAGGGGCGCCTGGGTGGCTCAATCGGTTGAGCCTCCAACTCTTGATTTCGGCTCAGGTCATGCTCTCAGGGTCCTGGGATCAAGCCTGGCATTGGACTTCCCGCTCGGAGTCGAGTCTGCTTATCTCCCTCTCCCTCTGCCACTCCCTGTGATTGCATGTTCTCTCCCTCACAAATGAATAAATAAATCTTAAAAAAAAAAAAGAAGAAGAAGAAGAAGGAAAGGTGAACAGAGAGACATAGAAAAACAGGGAAGCACCCTATGTGAAGACTGAGGAGAAGACTGGAATGATCTATCCATAAGCCAAGGAGCACCAAGGATTGTTGAAAACCACCAGAAGCCAGGGAAAGAGGCATGGGAGAGACTCTTCCCTGGAACCTCAGAGAGACACGGCCTGCTGACATGTCAATTTCAGATTTCTGGCCTCCAGAACCATGAGAGGATCAATCTCTGTCATTTTTTTTTTTTTAAGATTTTATTTATTTATTTGACAGACAGAGATCACAAGTAGGCAGAGAGGCAGGCAGAGAGAGAGAGTTGGGGAAGCAGGCTCCCCGCCAAGCAGAGAGCCTGATGCGGGGCTCAATCCCAGAACCCTGGGATCGTAACCTGAGCCAAAGGCAGAGGCTTAACCCACTGAGCCACCCAGGCGCCCCAATTTCTGTTATTTTAAGCCACCTCGTCTATGGGCATGTGTAATGGCTGCCCTGGGACCCTGACACACAAGTAACTACCCAATAAAATAAATGGTGGCTGCTATCATTATTAGGATCAATTGAAAAGGCTCTGGCAAATGCATGACCCAGGGTAAAAGAGCCCCAAACTCTGCACTAGAAAAAGCAAGGGAAGGACCGTGCCAAACGGCTTTGGAGGATCTGAGCCTGGTAGCCCGGCCCCCAACTTTTCCACCATCCCTCTGCCCGGGGCCCCATGGGGACAAGCCTGAAATCATGCACAGTTCCCGCCGCTGCCTCCTACAGGGGAGCCCTGGGCAATGTTTCACAGAACAGAGCCCAAGGCAAACTCAGCACTCTCCTCTTTCAGAAAGGCCTCACTCTTATCGACCCACTGCCTTTAACCCATGTTTCCAGAAAGGCAGTGGAGAGAAAACCCCACAGTTGGTCTCAGCATCTTTCTTAGCCTGTTTGAGCTTTCATTTTCCTACCTATGAAAGGAGACGGTTAGACTCTAAGGTCGCCTCCAGCACTTTTCTGAAGTTGACTGGTTTGCTTATTGGTCACTAATGCATTCAAATGCAGGTACTTCTGGTGTGCCGGGCCCTTCAGCATGGGAGGGGAGCCTCACAGAGCTCACTGCTGACACAAGGGTTCAAATTGATGAACAACGAATTTACATCAAATTGTTTAACTACAGCTGTGGTTCATCGCTGCCCCGACCACGTCCTGTCAGGGAAGGATAGGGAGGTGGTCAAGGAAGGCTGCTTTTAGGACAAGACATCCATTCTACCTAGTAACCAAACAAGTGGGAGTTAGTTAGGCAAGAGATGAGAACGGCCCTCTAACTATTCCTTTCTGTCCCTTTAAATCCTGTTTCTAAGTCCCTCTTGCTGCTTTGAATGTCGGTTGCCAGCTCCCAGCCACCTTCCCTGTGGGTCCCACAGATGTCACCATTCCTAAAAGGGAGACTGAGCCCAGAGGAGTGTTGCCCAGAAGCGCTGACTGATTATTTATTAAGAACCAAGTGCATGAGGACACCTGGCTGGGTCAGTCAGTAGAAGCATGTGATGCCTGATCTCGAGGTCGTGAGTTCAAGCCCCACATTAGGTGTAGAGATTACTTCTTCTTTTTCTTTCTTTTTTTAAAGATTTTATTTATTTATTTGACAGAGAGGGAGAGCACGCGTGCATGCACAAGCAGAGGGAGTGGCTGGCAGAGGGAGAAGCAGGCACCCCACTGAGCAAGAAGCCTGATGTCGGACTCAATCCCAGGACCCTGAGATCATGACCTGAGCCAAAGGCAGATGCTTTACTGACTGAGTCACCCAGGCATCTCTAGAGGTTACTTTAAAAAAAAGTTAATAAATATAAATAAAAACACCCCCGACCTCCAAAAAAAGATCCAATGCATGAGCATAGAGGTATGTGGAAAAAGCAATGTACCAGCTCCAGCACACCCAGCTCTTCCCTTCAGAGTCCATAGTCTGGTGGAGAGAAACACATGTTGGACAAATAGTTACAACACCAAGTGATAAGGCCTATCCTAGAGACACGCTCAGATTACTGCATAAGTGCAGAGGAAGGAGGAATTCATATTTTGTGGTCCCCACCCCCTTGTTTGTAAAATGGGGAAAACCGACCCTGCTTCTTCTGATGATTTAAGTGAGACCTAAAACGACGGTGAGGTGTGAAAAGTGCTTGGATCTCTTTAGAGGAGACAGGGACCAGAAGTATCCAGAAAAAGCCAAAACCAGGGTTAACCCCAAACACTTGTTAATCGATGTCTTCTTCCCAAAAACCCCACAAGCTGTGCCCATAACTGGAAAGCTATTTCCTGTTGTCCTCCAACCCTTTGAACAGTTCAGAACAGGACAGAAGAAGCAGAGAAAGCAAGGATCACCAATTTCTGAGTAACACAGGTACTTGCTCAACGTGTCCCCGGGCCTGGCCACCATCTTGAGCATCTCACTTTGCACACTCCTGAACTTTCCTGGACATACTCTGGACTTAAGTCTCTCCACCCTCCAGTGCTCTTTCGGCTTGCCATTTATGGCTTTACAGCCCTAGATTGCCAAGCTGTGCTGACCTCTGCTCATGACCATCCTTTAGCAGCTCCTCTACAATCAGAACCAAGGGCAGTGGGCCTTGTCTGCAGTGTGGGGACACCAGCCTCTCCCCACCCCCATGCCCTACCCTGAGCCTTGCTGAAGCCACTCATCCCCCACTGAGCACCCGTGTACTTTTTCCCCTTCTCCCCAGCCCCTGATACCCTTAGCTTGCTGCCTAAGGAGAAAGGAGTTCTCATCACTCACAGTTGGTAGACAGAGAAACGACTTGCACGGGAGCTGATGGGAAGTCTGAAGTCCCGCAGACTCTCTCTGCTCTACACCAGCCATAGGGGAAGGCTTCCCGAGGGCAGCTACCTGGCTGGGCTGTCCAAGTCCCTCCCAGGCTGCGGAAATCCTGTCTCTTCTGCTGGGATAACTCCCGGCCCCCTGGGATCCCTCACCCACCAGGCATCAAGCACATGGAGCTGGTGCCCGCCCCGTAACTAGGGTCCTGTCCGTGATCATTACCTCGTCGGTGCTCTCGCCTCCACCATCCTTGCTTGAGCTGCTGGGCTTAGCCGTGCCTTTGGCAAGCTTGGGGGGCTCCTGAAGGGGGAAGATGGAGGTAGTCAGCAGGTGCAAGGGGGAGAGGGTGGCCTCATCTGGACCCCTTAAGTCTGTGCTGTAATTATCCTCTGTCCAACCAAATCAATCAATCAATCGGAATCACGGAGCATGTACCCTGTACCCAGCCCAGGGGAGGAGGGCTGGGGATACACAGAGGGAGAGTCAGTCCCTCCACACAGTCTGGAATCTGGTCAGGAAGACACTGTGAAGATAGGATAATTAAGCAAGATAGTGTTCTGTCACCTCACATGGCTGGTGTAGGAGTTGGGGCCTGGGAGGGCCTCTGTCTAGGAAGAACCAGGGTGAGGGGCTTGAAGGAGAAGCACCATAGAACAAGATACTCAGCCTGGCTTCTGGCTATATTGGGAAGGAGGAGCCTAGGCTCTCACGCTGGAGGGGAGGGAATCACCACTCCCCCCTATCCAAGGCCATCTGCAAAGACCTGGAAGACTTTTTTTGGGAAATTACAAATCACACCCAGACTAGAGGGTGCTACTGGCCTAATCGGGTATAGGAACTATCCCAAGAACTCCCCGGTGGACAAGCACAGAGACAGAGACCGGGGTAAAACCCTGACCTGCCACAAAGACGAGCACTAGTCTGAAGTCTCCCTCGGGAACTGGGCCGCTGGCTCAGAGCTCTGGCCTGCCCAGCGGCGTCTCTTCCTATGCTTCGGGCCAAAAAAAGCAACTGCACAGGGACAGGACGGGGAAAATGTGGAAAAGACTTGGGGATTTAGGTCTGATTGCAAGCTCAACACAAATCATCCAAGTGCCAGGGCTATACCCCCTGACCTTCCATCCAATTAACAGACAGAGTGTGGAGTGCTTGGCATGGGGGAGGGGGAGAGCGGGAAAGGGCCCCTGTGCTTGGCACTTCACGGGACTGTTTGGCAAGATCTGGTTCACTCGTGAGCATCAGAATTTGGGAGGGACAACGACAAACCCTAGGTTTTCTTCTGGCGAAATACAACCCGTACTGGGAGTGGGTTCAAAAAGCCTGTCCTGAGAGCAACAGCTGCAAGGCTGGGATGGCTAACAATGGGAGGAGTCCCGGCGGTGGGTGAGCAAAGAGGGGGTTTTACGAATAAATGAAGAGCTGCATGCGAACTAAAGCTGCGACTTGTTCTATGTGGGTCCCGGGGCCCAAGAGCCATGGGATGAAGTGGCAGGAAGACAGACTGAGGTTCCGAACGAGAAAGAATTTTCTCCTAGAGCAGCAGCACAGAAACTGGCTGCCTCGTGGGGCTGCAAGCTCCCGGGTCCCGAGAGCCTTCCAGCAAAGGAGCATTCCTGACTCCTCTAAACCATGGGCAGAAGGGATGGGAGCCCTAAATGCAGACTCAGTCGGAGGACCTTGGAAGTCACTTCCAGCTCCTAGATTCTGCCGCTCAAAGGCACGTGAGCCCCTTTGGTGACAAATGTTAAGTCATAGGGACTATGGGGGCACAGGGATTTCTGCGAGAACAGAGCTCTGTGTGGGCTGGAGGAGGGGGCAGGGAGGAAGAGAGCCCTTCCCAGGTGTGGAGCAGCTCTGCGTGTCACAGGACGCTCCTCCTTGGGGCTAAGCACCTTCTCCACTGCCCACCGACCAGGCTGGGCACACTGACCCCTCGCCAAGGGGCCAGGGAGTATGGCTCAGAGCATGGGGTGTGGCGCAACAGGACGAGGGGGTGCAGGCATGAGTCACTGAGTTGCCCGCACATTCCCCAGACATGGGCCACGTGGACAAAGCTGACCCATCTTTGCATGGGTTTCATCTCTCTGCTCCACCGCAAGCTCCTTCTCCTTTTAGCACCCCTCCACCAGCCCGACTGCTCAAACCTATCAGGGAGTGCTCCTAAGAGAGATCCCAGCTGCCTGCCTGCGTGGGTGAGTGTGGGGGCATGGGGAAGCCACGCCCACCACCCTTGCTCCCTGGATCCTGCAGAACACAGGGAGTGTGCACACGGCAGAGCACCCCAGCGCACCCCAGAGCACCCTAGAACAGTCCAGTGTCAAGTGCCACCCGCACGGTGGTTCGGACCCCACACTCTGTTTCAGGCCCAACTCTTACTAGCTCTAGGATCGTAAGCAGGTGAACCAGGCTCTCTGAGCCTCAGTCCTCAGCTTTTAAGTGACAGCAATCAAATGATCTAATCTCCTGTAGCAGTGTCCATGCGGCGCGTGAATATCCCAATGTTAGCCAATGGTATGACTATTATCAAAAGCAACAAAGTAGAAAGGAGCAGGGGCACACAGCCTAGGAATCTAAGAGGTATGTTCCCAGATCAGAACCTGAGGGAAGAGGAAGGAAGCAGATCGCCTCCAGGGATTGACTCAGTACTCATCTACTGAGTGCCTACTGTGTGCAAGGAAGATGGCCAGCCAAAATGGAGCTGAGTTATTATCTCAAGGGGGAAGAAAAGATTTGTTCACAATTAATTGCAGTCCACAGGAACACAGAAAGACCACAGGGACCTATCAAGTGTTCTGCAAACCCAGGGGAGGAGGGACAGCTCCCTCCAGACTGAGGGCTCAGAAAAGGCTTCAGGGAGGAGGCCGTGAAGGATGACCAAGACTGGGCCCAGCAGAGATTAAGAACGAGGAAAGGGGATGGACCCAAACTAAAGATCCCCCGCCCACCCCTCCTCTCTGTTCCCACCCCATCAAGGCAAACCTCAGTCACACTGTCCCTCCACCCCCTCCGGACTTGTTAACACTGAAGGAGGCCAAATGCAACTGGAAATCAAGAGCAGAAAGTTAAACCTTCAAGGGAATCAAAGATGCCTGGCTTTGTGCACCCCAATTCCACCAATACCCTTTCCCAGCCAAGTACTATGGTCAAATATCTATGGTCCTAGCAAGTCTAAGAATCTTCTCAATCATCTAGTAAAAGGCTTTTGTAGATGGGACAGTATCTGTTCCAACAAGACTAAAAACTACAGATGGGTGGGGACCTCACCAGCTTCCTCTGAATTCCACACCCCTCCACACTCCTTGACGGAGCCCCTTAGCCTCGGGTGCGGCTGTGTGTCATTCACAGCGCCACTGCCCAAACCACCTCAGCAGGCCCACTCCCCAAGGACACAGGGCCTGAGTGCAGCACACCAACCTGCCAAACCCAGGACCCCAGAAGCTTCAGTGACTAGTACACCATCACCAGCCCTCCACTCAGAACCTCTGTCCTGTGAGGTTATGGGGACAACCCAGAATCACACTTGCCTGCCAAATCTCTGAAAGCCCCAAGATAAAGAGTTGAACTGATAAGGTCAGGAACCGCAACCCAGCAACCCAGCCCACTGGAGGGCAAATGAAAGCAAGACACCTCTGGGGTCATAAAGTGGCTGAGCAGAGCGCCAGACCAGACACCACGAGGGGCCAACCCCAGGAGAGGAAAAGCTGGGGGAGGCTGGAACTGGTATCCTAGCATCCTCTGTGTGAGTCTGTACCTCAAAGGAACCACACCTCTGAGTCAGACCACAGCAACAGCAGGAAATAGAAGGTAGAGAAAGGCAGGGATGAAGAACAGGGGAAGGCAGTATCGAGGTAGAAGAGGAAGGTAAAGAAGGCAACATCAAGAAACAGTCTGTATCAGGACACCATGAGAAAGTCAAGGTGTCCAGGGGCGGCTGTCTGGCCTTTGGGGTAAGAAGGAAAACTAATCCCATAGTAAGGGCAGATTCCCGATTTGAGGGTACTGTAGCCCAGGAAGGCAGGAATCCATCACTGGTGCAAAATTGGAAAAATGCAAAGGTTATCCTAAGATTAGGAATAAAAGGAGGAGCTTGCTCAGAGTAGGAAGGGTAACTGACTTAGGATGAACCTGCAAGTCGCTTGATGCCTGATAGGGAGGCTTTGGTACAAAGGAGGCCTTTAAATCAAGAGACCTCATATTGCAGCTGGGCCTCCAAGCAGGCTGTGTGACCTTGGCCAAGTCCCTTCCCCTATCAGGGCCTCAGTCTCCTCATCTGTATTACTAAGGATTGCACTGAATGCACTCAGTGGTCCCTTCCAGCATTGACGTTCTGAGGTTCCATCAACAGAAGGAAGGGCTCAGTTCTGGCTTACAAGTTTGTGTGTGAAGGAAGAACTAGAGGGAGGGGCCTAGGCCAGATTTGGTGGAGGAGAGAGAAAGCGGAGCAGTTCTAGGTCAAGGAGCTTCGCGGGGAGGGAGAAGGGGCTGTAGGGCACGGTGGAGATGGCCGGCCCAGGCCCAGGCCCCGGCATGTAAAAAGAGCAGGGGCTGCGCGCAATGGGGGGCGCGGGGGGCGGGGAGGTGGGCTGGAGGGAGGTGCAGTCTCAGATGAGGGGCTGTCCCAAACGGGTAAACGGGTGGGGAGGGGGCGCTGGTGGAGAAAAAGCAGGGGAGTGACCTGGGAGTGGGACAGATCTGGAGGGAGGTGGTTACCCAGGGCCGGGGGTAGGAGAAGGGAGGAATGGATGGAGGTGTACGCGGGGGACTCCATCCCAGGCAAGGTGAGGGAGGCTTCCCAGCTGCGGCACAGGCTGGGGGTGCGGCCAGCAGCGGGGGTGGAGAACTGGCCCCGGGAGTCCTGCGGGGGCCGGACAGGAGGGTCAGTCTGGGGCTGTCCCGGGCCTGGCTCGGCCTCTCCCAGAGCTCCGCGCAGGCCCCAAGGCGGAGGCGCGAGAAAAAGGGCCACACTCACCTTCTCTTTCTTCAGTTTATAGGGCATCTCGGCCCGTCCGGACCCAGCCCGGCTCCTGCGGCCCCGCTCCGGCTCCGGCTTTGCTCGGCCGCACTCGGCCCGCTCGGCGTCTCTTCGCCACCGCCTGCGCGCTGCGCCCGGGTCGAGCGGTGATTGCGCCTCCAATTGGCCCGAACTCTTACAAACCTGCCTGACAACCAGGCGCCGCCTCCTCGGATTGGTTACTGGGGCCAAGCGGCTTCCTTTTTTTCTCATTGGAAAGGAAGAGTACAAACCGCCAGGGTTCGTCTCCCAGAATTGGTTGAAGCGGAAGGTCCCGCCCTAAAGTGGGTCGAGCTTAACAAAGGAGGCGGGGATAAGGGGAAACCCTAGCATAGCATCTAGTGCCGCACTCCGGCGTCTGGTATGTGTCGGCCTCGGCCATTCTTCGCAGCCCGGTCCCTTCCAAAGTGGCTTTTACTCTTTCCCTGCTCTGCTCCTTCGCTCAGTCCGAATGGAAGGAAAGAAGCCGTAAAATGAAGGGTACCTTTCTTCATCAGGGTTACTTAGCACTAATTGCATATGCAAAATTGGTGGAGAGAGCTCCCGATTGTCTTCCAGGGAATCCGTTTCCTAGACGGGACTTGCAGAGAATGAAAGGAGAAGGCTGGCTCCCGGGGACCTTGGTGAAATTAAATGAAAATTCTGGGTTTGTTACAATTTTGGAAAGCCGGTCCCCGTTCCTATTGCCAAGCGTCCCGTGATTGGGGAACCAACTAGATTGGAACACTTGGGAATACAGTGGAAAAGCTATGTCGTTGAGTGTCTTAGGATAGACATCCCTTAACTTCCACCTTGCCCAAGCCAATGTCCTACTGAATGATCCTGCCTTTAGGGGGTTTACTGACTAGTGAAGTTCACAGACTTGTATGAACAGATGCTTAAGATACAATGTAATAATTACACAAATCTAGAAGTGGCTGGAGGAATATGTTTCAGAAAGTCAACTCCAGGGGCACCTGGGTAGTTCAGTCAATTAAGCTTCTGCCTTCGGTTCAGGTCAAGATCCCAGTGTCCTGGGATGGAGCCCAGCCTCTGGCAGGCTCCCTGCTCAGCGGGGAGCCTGCTTCTCCCTCTGCCTCTGCCCCTCCCCTAACTGGTGCTCAAGGGCAACAAGTGCTCTCAAATAAATAATTAAAATCTTAAAAAAAAAAAAAAGTCAAGGGGTGCCTTGGTTCAGTCTGCCTTTGGTTCAGGTCATGATCCCAGGGTCCTAGCTGGGCTCCGTGCTCGGTGGGGAGCCTGCCTCTCCTTCTGCCTGCTGTTCCCCCTGCTTGTGCTCTCTCTCTGACAAATAAAATCTTAAAAAAAAAAAAAATCTAACGCTGGGGGCATGGGGTGGCATTTGGGTGGCTCAGTTGAGCGTCTGACACTTGGTTTCAGCTCAGGTCATGATCTCAGGGTCAGGAGATGGGAGTCCCGGGCCGGGGTCCATGCTCAGCATGGCCTCTGCTTAAGACTCTCTCCCTCTTCCCCTGTTCTTTCTTTCTCTCTCTCTCTCACTCTCGCTTTTGCTCTCATTCTGTCTCTCTAAAATAAATAAATCAGGGCACCTGGGTAGCTCGGTCATTGAGCATCTGACTTCCGCTCAGGTCATGATCCTGGGGTCCTGGGATTGAGCCCGCATTGGGCTCGCTGCTGGGCGGGAAGCCTGCTTCTCCCTGTCCCACTCCCCCTGCTCGCGTCCCCTCTCTCGCTGTGTCTCTCTGTGTCAAATAAATAAATAAAATCCTTTAGAAAATAAAATAAATAAAATAAAATAAAATAAAATAAAATAAAGGGGCACTTTGGTGGCTCAGATGGTTAAGCATCTGCCTTCAGCTCTCCAGGCCATGCTGTCCAGGTCCTGGGATCAAGTCCCACATCAGGCTCCCGGCTCAGCACAGAGTCTGCTTCTCCCTCTCCCTTTGCCTCTCCCCCTGCTCATGCAAAAATTCAACTCCATTAGACTATTGACTATATGAAGAAACTGGAGAAGGCTCAAGAAAAAGCCTGTGACCCTTGACCCATACAGCAGTGTTAATAGAGAAAGGCCATGGCAGGGAGAAGACAAGACAGAATTGGGAAATATGTAGAATCAACAGGATCTGGTGATTCACTGGACTGTGCAGAAGATGGTAAGGGAAAGGGAGGGGTTGAAGATGACTTCTGGAGCCATCAGAGGTGTAGGTGGAAAACCGGTGTTGCAATGGCAAAGGAAGTAAAAAAGAGGATTGGTCAATAGTGACACATTCCAAGGAATGACTGAGTAAGATAATGATCAAACAACACTACCTTGATTCTGTAGTTGTAGATGATCTTTGAGGGAAAGTTTTATAGAAGTGGAAGGAAGGTTATAATGAGTTGAAGAGTGAGTGAGAGGTAAGGAAGTAAAGGCAACAAATATAGGTTCCTATCTTATGGAAATAGTATTTGGCTCCTACTGATTAATGACAATTTCTTTTTTTTTTTTTTTTTAAAGATTTTATTTATTTATTTGACAGAGGGAGAGATCACAAGTAGGCAGGAAGGCAGGCAGAGAGAGAGGAAGGGAAGCAGGCTCCCCACGGAGCAGAGAGCCTGATGCGGGGCTCGATCCCAGGACCCTGGGATCATGACCTGAGCCGAAGGCAGAGGCTTTAACCTCTGAGCCACCCAGGCGCCCCGATTAATGACAATTTCAAAGTAACAAAGCAGACTGCATGCCAACCATTATTTGCTGGGGGAAAAGCCTGGGAAGAAAGGATATTTGTGGGGGCGCCTGGGTGGCTCAGTTGCTTAAGCCAGTACCTTCAGCTCAGGTCATGATCCCAGAGTCCTGGAGTTGGGTCCTGCCTTGGGGCAGCTCTGCAGGAAGTCTGCTTCTCCCTCTGATCTTCTCCCCTCTCATGCTCTCTCTCACTCTCTCTCTCTCAAATAAACAAATAAAATATTTTAAAAAAAGAAGAAGAAAGAATGGATATTTGTGTCTATATGACTGCTGAACCAGACAGGAGACCAGGTTTATTTACCCATTCCTAAGCCCTCAAGGAGCACTGTAGTCCTGAGGCCCAGAGCTTGCCTATGTAAAGCCAGCATATCCTTTTTGGACTCACCCCACCATCCTCCCAGTCCTTGGTCCCTGTGGGAAGCAAGGGACAGAGCCACATTATACAGTTCAGAACTACCAAATGGGAACTTTCACCCATATGAATTCAGGTCTCTAGTACATTCTTACATGCACTTTTAAAGATGTGGAACTAGAGGAGGAGCGTGGCTGACTCAGTCAGTGGAACATGTGACTCTTGATCTTGGGTTGTGAGTTCCAGGCCCATGTTGAGCACAGAGATTACTTTAAAAAAAGAAAAAAAGTGGAGGGCTGCCTGGATTGCTCAGTTGGTTAAATGTCCAGCTCTTGAGTTTGGCTCAGTTCAGGTCATAATTTGAGGCTTGTAAGATGGAGCCACACACTGGGATCCAAGCTCAGTATGGAGTCTGCTTAAGATTATCTCCCTCTGCTTCTGTCCCCACCTCAAGCATGCCTGCTCTCTCTCAAACAAAACAAAATAAAACAAAAGTAGAATTAGGCAATTTCAAGTTTAAGATTAGAAGCACCTCCAGGAACTATAATCAGACTTTTAAAATATATTTTCTTGGAGGACTGGGTTGGCATCCGACTCTTGATCTCAACTCAGGTCTTGATCTCTGGGTCATGAGTTCAAGCCCTAGTGTGAAGCCCACTTAACAAATAAAAAATAGGGGCGCCTGGGTGGCTCAGTGGGTTAAAGCCTCTGCCTTCAGCTCAGGTCATGATACCGGGGTCCTGGAATTGAGCCCTGCATTGGGCTCTCTGCTCAGCGGGGAGCCTGCTTCCTTTTCTCTCTGCCTGCCTCTCTGCCTACTTGTGATCTCTGTCAAATAAATAAATAAAATCTTTTTAAAAAAAATGACAAATAAAAAATAGGGATCCCTGGGTGGCTCAGCCAATTAAAGGTCTGCCTTAGGCTCAGGTCATGATCCCAGGGTCCTGGGATTGAGCCTCATATTGTCCTCCCTTGCTCAGTCAAAAGCCTGCTTCTCCCTCTACCTCTGCCACACCCCTGCTTGTGCTCACTTGCTCTCTCACTCCCTCCGTCAAATAAACACAACTTTAAAAAAAAAAAAAACACACATAAAAATACCTTCTTGTCTCACTAGGAATAGAAATACCTTCTAACATGTAAATCTAATATTCAACTCTCAGATTTTCAGGAATTCATGATGTACAAATTTAAAGACTGCCTCAAGTTGTTCAGCTGTGAAGGAAAGGGGAAAGTTAGGCAGTGGTTGGAGAATGCAAGGTCCAGGAAGGGTAGATTACCACCAACCAATGGACTGATTCCAAGAGAAAAAAATTTTTTTTGTTAATTACTGGAGGTGTGGCCTGTCGGTGTCCAAGTGCCTTGTCCAGAGCAGTGGAACTGGAGACAAGGATGGAATCTAAGTAACAGCTAAAGCTGGGAAGCAAACTGTTGGTTCCCTCTCATGACTGAAGCCTTGGACCCCTTTCTTCTGCCTGCTCTACTGCTCCCATCACCACATCGCCCCTCACCCCGCAGGGTAGAAACAGGACGTGGGTCTCCAGTCTGCAAGGATTGGTGGGATGGGGAGAGCAACTGTTTTGGAGGATGAAAAAGCGAAGCTGCTTTGTCTTCAAGCTTGGTGGGAGTAGAACGAACAGGACAAGAAACAGGACAAGAAACACTGGGACGTGGGTTTTGTGTAGCATGTGCTGGAACAGGTGAGGCAGTACCAAATACTCCAGGGCTCCATGAATCACAGGTAGTTATCCAGCCTGCAGCCACTACATAGCCATAAGCACGGCTGAGGCAGTTTTATCCTACCACTCCCTCCTGCAATCTTCCCCACAACCACCAAGCCTCAGTGCCTACAGTTCCACCGTGGAAACTACAGGAGTTCCACGGAGGACTGGACTCCTTCCTAAACACTCCACCCGTAGCTCCCAGCCCTGGGCCAAGCTGGTCCTGGGCACGCCGACGGTTCGTTGATCATTCAATGAACTGTTAAGTGCAAGGCAGGGCAGTGGGGAGGACGTTACTCCCTTAGCAGGCGCGGAAAACACATCCCTGCAAACACCGTCTCAAAATGTTGACTACTCCGCGGCAGTGAACGCGTTACCGCCACCGAGAAAGCCACCCTTCAATCCGAGCGGCCGCTAAACCTCCACGCGGACGCCAGCCAGGAACCCGCCGCCCCGCCCACTGTCCTCGCACAGCCCTCGACGGAAGCGGAAACGGCGGGCGGCAGTCTGGCCCCGGAAGCCGCTCTCCTTCCCCTTCCTCGTTGGTCTCCTGTCACCATGGCGCTGGCAGTCTTGCGAGTCCTGGAGCCCTTCCCGACCGAGGCACCCCCGTTGGCGGTGCTGCTGCCCCCCGGGGGCCCGTGGCCTGAGGCGGGGCTGGGCCTGGTGCTAGCCCTGCGGCCCGCAGAGGAGAGCCCCGCAGGGCCGGCGCTGTTAGTGGCGGCCCTGGAGGGACCGGGCGCGGAGACCGAGGAGCAGGGTCCAGGGCCCCCGCAGCTACTGGTTAGCCGCGCGCTGCTGCGGCTCCTGGCTCTGGGCTCTGGGGCGTGGGTGCGGGCGCGGCCTGTGCGGCGGCCTCCGGCGCTAGGCTGGGCGCTGCTTGGCACCTCGCCGGGGCCCGGGCCGGGACCGAGAGTCGGGCCGCTGCTGGTGCGGCGCGGAGAGGCCCTGCCAGTGCCCGGACCGCGGGTGCTGGAAACGCGGCCGGCGTTGCAAGGGCTGCTGGGCCCAGGGACGCGGCTAGCTGTGACTGAGCTCCGTGGGCGAGCCAAACTGGGTCAGGAGGCTGGGGACAGCAGCCGACCCCCACCCCCACCCGTGGTGTCCTCCTTCGCGGTTAACTGCACAGTCCGGCGACTCCGGGGAGTTCTGGGAGGGACTGGAGATTCGCTCGGAGTAAGCCGGAGCTGTCTCCGTAGCCTGGGCCTCTTCCAGGGCGAATGGGTATGGGTGACCCGGGCGGGAGAATCTTCGAACACTTCCCAGCCACATTTGGCCAGGGTTCAGGTCCTAGAGCCTCGCTGGGACCTCTCTGAAAGGCTGGGACCCGGCTCTGGACAGCCGGGAGAGCCCCTCGCAGACGGACTGGCCCTCGTGCCTGCCACTCTGGCTTTTAATCTCGGCTGTGATCTCCTGGAAGTGGGAGAGCTCAGAATTCAGGTAGGATACAGGACTGAGGTCAGGAATGCTTCCACTCCTTATTCCCTCTTCCTTATCTAAACTATATTGGAAGAAGAGAGCTGTAGAGTTTAGATCACCTACTTCTTAGATCTTAATGTCTCTTAGTCTTATTTATCTCTGTAATCAAAATATAATCCTCCATGGTGTAGTGACACATGGGAAGGGCTTTCATCTATCCAGGTGAAAGGAAAGAGTCATCCTCAAGTTACCAGGTATATACAGTATATTAATCTGCTTAATCAGTTGTTTGTTGAATTGGTTACAGTGTATCCAGGATTGTACTGAGTAATATAGAGGATGATAACTCATTTCTTTTGCTTATGCTTATCCTTGTCTTCAAATTCCTTCCTTTTCTGCTGGCCTCATCTGTTAAGGTCCTACCATCCTTTCCTTCAAAGCCCATTGAAAGACACCACCTTCTTCTCAAAGCCTTACATGATCTTACCGTATATTTAACATGACTTCTTCCTCCTATAGCGTTTTGTACCTTTCTTAGGGCATTTATTTTCTTTCCCTTTATGATTATGTACTCTGTCTAATACTCAGTTATATATTGTAAATTCCTCGAAGGGGAGGGCTCGATATTCTCTTTAGTGCCTGGTATTTGGTTTTCATATTTTAGTAAATATACCCAAGAGAAATTTTCTTTCTGCCTTTAAGGAGATTACTTCAAGAAGATCATTGTATTTGGGGGGACAAATATAGTTTACTGTTTAATTAGGCACCTAGATGTATGGTTTAAACCTATACTGTCCAATATGGAAGCCGCTAGCCACAGTGTGGCTTTTTAAATTAATTAAAACTAAATAAAATTTAAAACTCGGTTCTTCGGTTGCTTCAGTTACGTGTCAAATACTCAATAGCACATGTAGGTAACATTTCTGTCACTGTAGAAACTTCTGTTAGATAATGCTGGCATAGCCAGTTAGTGCTCTAAGATGTCAAGAAGGATATAAGATATGCATGAATGGGAGTCAGGTGTGGGTTTCCCTTTGAATGGTGGAGAAACGAGCCCTCAGACTGAGGACAGCTCACTGAGGTTCATCTCATTCAGCTGAACCAATCCTTTCAGCTTCAGTGAGATCATATCCTTTTCCCACAGCCTGAATTCAGTGGCCCCACTAATGTCCAATTAATATCGATTCCAGTTGCGGCCTGGTGTCACTCAAAAGGACTTGTGGAAATTAAATGTCTTTACCATTTTCCTGGCTCAGGGTCAACTTAAAGGTATCGCAGAAAGGTTATTCGTACTGGGGAACTTTTTGGAGCTAGAGTCAGAAATCTCTTCCTGGTGGTGCCCATGAGGAGGAGAGGTTTCTGTTTCTAGGGAAGATACAGGAATTCAGTTTGGCTACCTTAGGCCTCCCCTCCCACAGGCCCTGTGGCTGGAGGATGCAAAGAGAAATATTGGCTGCTACAGTTAAGGTGGGGCAGAGCCTGACTCCTTGGAAGAAGGTTGTAAGGTGGTGGTTATTTCTCTGATAGAGGTACTTGGAAGGTTCCAGAACGCCCGAAGACAAAGGAAGCTGTTCAGTGCTGCCTGGGCCTCTGTTTGCCAAAGAGTTGCACATCGAAATTGTGTCCTCTCCACACTACAGCACCAACGGAAATTATGACCGTGTTCTTTACCGGCACTTTCAGACACCCAGGTTAGCTGCTTACCCCCTTTCAGGAGGATAGCATCTCACCCTTGCTCTTCTATCCCATGCCTTAGAATCAGGTCCCACAGAGCCTCTGACTTTACAAAGCCACATTTTTGGCAATACTGTGGCTAGATGCCTCTTCGTGTGGCAGGTGGTCAGTAGAAGAGAAATTGGTACCAGAAGGTGAATCTGGACATTCTAAACTGAGAAACCTCTTTGATTTGAGAGGGCCTGCAAAGAGCCAGGATCCTGCTCTGCCCCTCACTGCTGAGTCCCCCTTTCTAGCCTCTCTGCCATTCCCCCCAGCTCATTCTAGGTCAGACCTGGTGTCCAGACAACTGCTTGGGATCTCTGGGTGGGTGGTAGGCCCCTATGGTCTGCGGGTTGGGAGTAGACATGTGCGGATGCGTCATCCCATGTTCTTGACTCTCGCTGTGAGCTGACCAGGGCCACTGCTGTGTTGCAGGGCAGTCCAGGAAGGGGATGTTCTGTGTGTGCCAACAGTTGGGCAAGTAGAGATCCTGGAAGGAAGCCCAGAGAAACTGCCCAGGTACGCACCTGCCTCTTATCCTACAGCTGGGATTCCTAACCTGGGTGCAAGAGTTCTATAATCACCTCCCCACAAGTGAAATAATTTTTTTATATAAGAAACCGTTGTTGTCATGTACATTTTTAAAAAGATTTTATTCATTTATTTGAGAGAGCACGAGCACAGAGGAGGGGCCGAGGGAGAGGGAGAAGCAGACTTCCCCACTGAGCAAGGAGCCTGATTTGGGGCTCTACCCCAGGACCCTGGGATCATGACCTGAGCTGAAGGCAGACACTTAACTCACTGAGCACCCCCAAGTGCCCCTGTCATGTACATTTTTCTAGAGAAAAGGTACATGCTTTCTTCAGGTTCTCAAATAGACACGGGACTGAAAAAAGATTAAGAACCACTGCCTGCTGCCTTCGGGAGGTTTTTATCCTCAAATAATTGGGTGGTCACAGGTAAAGGAAAGCATTAAGAAGTTTAAGGGCCTAGACCAACATGAGATTCCTTGCTTTTCATTCACAACCACAGGGTCGTTTGGGCCAGGTTTCAGGCCACACCTCCCATATACTCAACATAAGGAGACCCGGGCTTTGATTTCTGCCCTAATTAATGGTGTGTGCCCATGCAGCTTTTCAATCGCATCTCCTAAAATAAGGGAGAGACAGATTGCTGCTGTCGTTGAAAGGCTGCCTCTTTTTCCTTATTCTCAGTAAAGAGTGAGAAATTAAGTATAAGTGACCCAAGCACCCAAAACAAGGAGTCCAACCTTTCTCCCACTGTAGATACTGATCATAGAGGTTCCATGTAAAATGGAAGGCAAAGAATTCAGAGACTGCTTTGGCTTTCTGTGAAGCAGGAGAATGCGTAGCCTGATACCCTAAGACTGGTTTTCTGTAGCCATGAACTAGAAGGAGAACACAACTGATAGACATGCTAATCCAACGTTCACAGGGGATTTCAATGAGGTGGTGCCAGCCAGCCAGAAGGAACTGAGGTGTACAAGTTGGCATGCCCAAGGTCTCTGGCCTAGCAGCCTGGGTCCTCTGCCAGGAGCGATGCCTTGTATGGAGTGTGACTGATTCATTCTTGGTCAACATTCAGAGCTCGGTTTATTCAAAGCTGTGGTACCCATGCGAGGGCCTGGTAGTGCCCTTTGTAACCCCATTTAATGCTCATGGCACCTCTTTGAGCTTTCCCAAGTCTAATCTACAACTGGGGCCTGGTAGAAAATGCCAGGCTGAATGTGTATTAGTTACTTCCTGTTTGTGTCTCCCATCTTAAATATAGCCAATATCTACGAGCTAGCTTTCTGTAGGAAAACTACAGGAGGCCCACCCTTTGTACTTCAAAGGGAAGCAGGCACTGGGCCCTTCTGAGACAGACCAGCAAGCCTCTTCTGTTCCCGGGTCTCTGCTGTTCCAGCCCTGTAGAGACCTGCCTCCCTCCTCTGGGTGCTGAGCCCACAGTTCTTCCCACTGAGCAGGCCCTGGAAAGCAGGATTGGGGTGGGCAGGTGGGTCCAAAGACAGACAGAGATGGGTGCTTTAGCCCTCCTCCCCCAAACCTGGTAAGGGAAGCCTTTGCTGGGGAGTCCTGTGATCCCTGCACTAGAATTCCAGTGGTGGTGCTGTGGCCTCTGCAAGCTCTTCCACGGTTCTGCTCCCCCAGAACAAGCCAGCAGGATCCAGCTCCACTGTCTCCCCTCTGTCTCTTGAGAACACAACCCAGCGTTCCCCAATACCCAGATATGTTCAAGAGGTCTGGTCCTTGTACTTACTGAGATGGTCCTTCTGTCAAGGGAGAAGGGGAGACTTCCCCCTAGCCTTCCACAGTGTTCCTCCTTGGATTCCACTGCTCACCATGTGCACTGTGACTCAGGATTGAGATGCCAGGTTCTAGAACTACCTACTGTTCATTAATACTGAATAACAGGAAGACACAGGCTTCCCTATGTTCCACTTTTTATCATGATATCTGCCTACCCTAATAACTGCCAGAGTTCATAGTACCAATCTAGTACGCTTCTCCCCTCCACCTGGAGTTATTCCCATACACCCCACTTTGCTGCCAGAGTAAGCAGCTTTATGAATGAGACAATGTGAACAAAAGAATTTGTACGGACTGGAGCTTAAAGAGGACCAAGTTAGAGTCTGGGCCAAGTCATTGCCTTTGCCCCTAGGATTAAAGAGGGGAGTCGTTCATCATTTCTTTTCTGGAAGATTCAGTTAGTAACTACTATCTGCTCCCCACTGCACCCTTCTTAGGCTGAGTGGCCCCAACTCACTCTGAGACTAGCCAGTGAATGCACAGCCCTGGTTATGGCTGAGGGGAGCTTTCAAAATTACAGATGCCTGAGCCCTGCCCCAGACCTACTGGCACAAAGTCAAGGTAAGGCTGGGGCCTGCCTGGCTGGCTCAGTCAGTAGAGCATACAACTCTTGAGCTCAGGGTCATAAGTTCAAGCCCCACACTGGGCATTGAGACTACTTTTTTAAAAATTGTGATCTCATTCATACATTTAAAGTGTACCGCTCAGTAGCTTTTACTATATTCGTAAGGTTTTGCAACCAACACCAGTATCTAATTCCAGAACATTTTCATCCCCCCCAAACCCCTTCCCATTAGCAGACCCTACCTACTCCCTCCTTCCCACAGCCCCAGCAAATACCAGTCTGTCGAATGGAATCATACAACATGTTGGAGATGTTGATGTGCCCAAGTTTCACAGATAATTCTAATGTGCAGCCAAAATGGAAAGTCATTAGGTGTCTTTAATAAGGAATCTGCAATTCGATTTTGTGGATTACTGGATAAGAGCCAAGGGCCCCTTCCTGCTGAGGTTTTGGAAGGTTTTGTATGAATTGGCGGGGGGAAGACTGTGTTCTGAAGGCTTTGAAAATGGTCAGATGATCATTTGCTCAGTGCAGCTGTGGCTTCTCCCACTGGAACTGTAGGGGGGGGGCCATTTACCTGGAGAAACACCCCAAGGCTCTCTGATGGTTGTCATGAGGGATATGGGGGACAGCTCTCGCTCCTGCCCTCAAAATGCGCAGGAGCCTGCCAGGGAGATAAGAAGGACCGCTACTTGCTTTCCCTTACCTCCCCTCCCCAGCCCCCTGCTGTGTCTGGGGGCAGTTGTTCGTGCTGCCCTTGAGTTTGTCCCTGCGGTCCACCTCTGTGCTGGAGACAGCCACCTTGTCCTTTTGGGAGGGACGTATGCGGGCTCTGGATCTGCAGTTCATTGGGCTTCTTTTCTGCAGGTGGCGGGAAATGTTTTTTAAAGTGAAGAAAACTGTTGGCGAAACTCCGGATGGGCCGACCGGGGCCTACTTGGCGGACACGGCTCATACCTCCTTGTACCTGGTGAGGCCCTGGGGATGGGACTAGGCCTGGGAAAAGGGACAGAAACAGATTCCAGACACTAAAGCTTCCTCCCACCTTGCATAGGTGGGTTCTACCCTGAGCCCTGTTCCCAGTCTCACTTCAGGAGAATCCACTCCCTGGAACAGCCTGTCGCCTCCGGGCCTGGAGACCTTGGTGACTGAGCTTTGTGCTGCCCTGAAGCCTCGCCTCCAGCCTGGGTGAGTGAGGCTGCAGCCCCAGGGTATGAGAGAAGCCTGCTCGGGACATCTCTGGAGGGGCAGTGGGCTGGACAAGCAGTCCCTAATGCGCTGGCCAGCATAGGGTTGGTGGTCCTCCCTCAGACCAGTATGCCCAGGCCGCTAGCCCACGTCCTTTCTGTAGGCAAATTCCTAGGTTCTTTCCTGGGGGTAACCTCTACCCGCCAGGGTTGGCTGTGGAAGCAGAATCTCCACCGGGGACAGCTGTCTTGGAGATCGCCCTTCCCCGCGGGGAGCCCACTAGCCATGCTGGCCTTCACCAAAGGACACAGCTCCTCATACCACTAGCCTATGTGTAGACACAGACCCTGCCCTCCCTCCTCTCAATATAGTCCAGACCAGACATAGTAGTCAAGGCTTTACTGAAGGCAGCGACGACAAAAGGGAACGGTCCTGGCTGCTGGGTACGCTCCCTGCCCCTGTCAGAGCCCCACAGGTGGCATGGGAACTACAGCCTCACCACGGGGCAGCAACCCTGGAGGAGGAAGGGGTCTACAAGGAGGGAGAGTGCCTGCATTCTCAATCCAAGGGTCCCTCTGTTACTGAGGGCTCTCAGTTTGAGCAGAATAGAAAAGACAAGTGTCTGTTCTCTGGTTGCAGAGGTGCTCTGTTGACAGGAACCAGCAGTGTCCTTCTCCGGGGCCCCCCGGGCAGTGGGAAAACCACAGCTGTCACTGCAGCCTGTAGCCGCCTCGGGCTCCACCTGCTGAAGGTGAGGGTACCTGGAGAGTTGAACCCCAAGTACACCTCCTGGCCCGGAGTTTCCCTCTCCCCTCCCCCTTCTGGCCACCAGCCTAGCCCCAGGACCTGAGCAGGTCAGACATATTCCCATGATTCTCTGCTACTGAAAGATACTTTCAAAAAGGAAGGGGTTTGAAGATTGTGATGGGCAGTCCAGGGACTGAGGTCAGGGTAAAGAAGAGGTACCACTTGGCCAGTGTTACTGCTCCCCCGTCTCCGCCCTCTAAAAAAAGATCTTCTGCCTCTTCTTGTGGCTCCTGTCCCTGCCCTTTCTGCCTCCATCACGCCTGCCCTTTGCTCACAGGCCACCTTGTCCCCAGGTGCCCTGCTCTAGCCTCTGTGCAGACAGCAGTGGGGCTGTGGAGACGAAGCTGCAGGCCACCTTCTCCCGGGCCCGGCGCTGCCGGCCTGCGGTTCTGTTGCTGACAGCCGTGGACCTCCTGGGCCGGGACCGTGACGGGCTAGGGGAGGACACCCGTGTGGTGGCCACGCTGCGTCGCCTCCTCCTCGATGAGGATCCCCTCACCAGGTATTGTGCAGAGCTGGGTCTATAAAGGGTGGGGCCCAGCCCCCCCCACCTCTCTTCAGCCTGTTGTCTTCTCTTCCTCAGTGGCTTATCAGACCTCTAGCCCATTTGGCTGTCCTCCTGGCAGTCCTGAGCTGAGGGGCTTGGGGTATCCAGAGGGAGGGGGATGATGCGGTCCCTAGTATTTCGTGGGGGAGCACCACATTAGAGGAAAAGCCCAGGGTCTCCCCTCAGTGAGCTCCCTGTGTGAGGGGGTGGACACAGGTCTCCCTCTCAGGGTGTGCCCATGGAGCCCCTGCAGGAAGCTTTGGGGTGCTCAGCTCCCTCTCGCAACCCAGCACCCACCCACCTCCCTGCCCCACTGCACCAGCCTCATGACACGACAGCCCTCAGGGGCCACCAGCCATGCTCTGGCCCTCAGCGCCAGCTCTGTGTCTGCAGCCGCCCGCCCCTGCTGGTCGTGGCCACCACGAGCCAGGCCCAGGACCTGCCCGCCGATGTGCAGACGGCGTTTCCTCACGAGCTGGAGGTGCCCGTGTTGTCAGAGGGGCAGCGGCTCAGTGTTCTGCGGGCCCTCACCGCCCACCTTCCCCTGGGCCAAGAGGTGAACCTGACGCAGCTGGCACGGCGGTGTGCGGTGAGTACCCTGAGGAGGCACGCACGCCCGCCCCCCAGTCCCGCTGCCCTGCCCCTGCGGGCTTCGGCGCTGGGCCTCTGTTCCTGCCGTGGGGCTGGCTTCTGAGGGTTCCTGCCTGCTGTGCCCAGCTCCCGTGCCCTCTCCTGTGCTTCCCCAGGGCTTCGTGGTAGGGGATCTCTATGCCCTTTTGACCCACAGCAGCCGGGCAGCCTGCGCCAGGATCAAGAACTCGGGGTGAGGAAACTGGGAGGGAAAGGAGGCAAGAGGAAATATGGAGGAGGAGGGTGGGAGTTGGGGAAGGGGGAGGAGGACCGTGTTGGGGAGGATGCTTCTGGTCAGCTCCTCCAGAGGTCCTCCTGGGTTTCTCTTTGCAGCTTGGCGGGTGGCTTGACTGAGGAGGACGAGGGGGAGCTGTGTGCTGCTGGCTTTCCTCTCCTGGCTGAGGATTTCGGGCAGGCACTGGAGCAGCTGCAGACAGCTCATTCCCAGGCCATTGGAGCCCCCAAGGTAGAGACTCCAGGTCCTCGGGCATAGGACAGGAGTTCTCTCCACTACCCTGCCCCCAACCACACACTTTCCATCTCCTAGATCCCCTCCGTGTCCTGGCATGATGTGGGCGGGCTGCAGGAGGTGAAAAAAGAGATTCTGGAGACCATTCAGCTCCCTCTAGAGCACCCTGAGCTGCTGAGCCTGGGCCTCAGGCGCTCGGGCCTTCTGCTCCATGGTCCGCCTGGCACGGGCAAGACCCTCCTGGCCAAGGCAGTAGCCACCGAATGCTGCCTTACATTCCTCAGGTGGCGACGGGGTGTGGAAGGGGTGGTGGGTGGACTGGGAGCTTCCGGAGGCTGGGGAGCCGGAGGGGGGGTGGCTGGGAGGTCGTGTGTTTACACATCTGACAAGTCTCATCCTCTCTCTCAGCGTGAAGGGGCCTGAGCTCATCAACATGTATGTGGGTCAGAGTGAGGAGAATGTGCGAGAAGGTGAGCGAGGAGGGGCCAGGCTCTTAGCTCTTCCCAAACCCTAATGGCCCTTGTGCCCCCCTGACCCTCCAGCGGCTCCTGGTCTTTGCACCGCCTCATGGTCCTTTCTGCAAGAGGACCTGCCCAGGGTGGCCTAGCACCTAGAGTGACGAATTGTCACTCCTGGCTCCCCTCCTCCATCGCCTGACTTCAGAACCCCCTGAACTTCCCCCTCCTTTGGGTCCCTTTCTCTCCTCAGTGTTTTCCAGGGCCAGGGCCGCAGCTCCATGCATTATCTTCTTCGATGAGCTGGACTCCCTGGCCCCGAGCCGGGGGCGAAGCGGAGACTCTGGAGGTGTGATGGACAGGTGGGGGTCTCAGCCAGATTGGAGTCTGGGGTCTAAGGCGGAGGGACGGGAGACAGGTTGCGGCTGTCTTTATAGAGCCCAGGGCTTGCCAGCCATTCCAGTTCCGAAACAGTATAACAGAGAAAAGGGGGCCGTGGGGTCAGGTGGGGGACACTGAGAACAGGGGGCCTGCGTGGAGGGGGTACACAGGACCCGGCCGTGCCGGTGGCCCCTCGGGAAGGCCTGGCGAGGAGGGGCCCCACAGGCAGGGCAGAGGCTGGGGAAGGGCCAAGGACACTCTGGCTCCATGTTCTCACTCACAGGGTGGTGTCTCAGCTCCTGGCCGAGCTGGATGGGCTCCACAGCACTCAGGATGTGTTTGTGATCGGAGCCACCAACAGACCAGACCTCCTGGACCCTGCCCTTCTGCGGCCCGGGAGGTGCGCACCCTGAACCGCTCACCTCAACCACGCCCACATGGGCCTGGCCCCTGAGCCCCAGCCTGTGCCCCCTCTCCACCCTGGCGCTGGGCTCCCTGACACTCATGCCTGACCGTTTCCCTACAGATTTGACAAGCTGGTGTTTGTGGGAGTGAGCGAGGACCGTGCCTCCCAGCTCCGTGTTCTAAGTGCCATCACACGCAAGTATGCCCCATTAGCGGGAGACTCTGAGGGGCCTTGGGCCTTGGGATGGTTAGGGAATAAAGGCAATGTGCAGAATAAGCTGGTCCGGGATGCCTTTTGACGGACTCAACCATTTCTTTCCTCTGCCGGCACAACAGATTCAAGCTAGAACCTTCTGTGAGCTTGGTGAATGTGCTAGATCGCTGCCCTCCCCAGCTGACGGGGGCAGACCTCTACTCCCTCTGCTCTGATGCCATGACAGCTGCCCTCAAACGCAGGGTCCGGGACCTGGAAGAAGGTGAGCCGTTTGCCAGCCCCAGAGGTTGACCAAAAAGCTAATGGGATCCAGGCCTGCTCCGGGATTTCAGAGGAGGGGCTACTGACATCTGGGGGCTCTGGGCAAGAAGGGGCCCACTCCAAGGCTCTGTCCTCCTCAGACCCAGACCACAGGCTGTTTCCCTCTCACCTCCCCCCACCAGGGCTGGAGGCCGGGAGCTCGGCACTGCTCCTCACCATGGAGGATCTGCTGCAGGCCGCTGTCCGGCTGCAGCCATCAGTCAGCGAGCAGGAACTGCTCAGGTACAAGCGCAGCCAGCGCAAGTTTGCGGCCTGCTAGGAGCCTCCTGCCGTCCGCCCCCCACCCGCAAGGGCCGAAGGTGCTAGGTAACCCCGCAGACTCGGAGATAGCAAAGGGCTCCTTCTCCTCCTGCTGCTGTCGCACCCAAAGGCTGCCTACCTCCAAGCAGACGCCCTCGGAGCCGGAGCCGGAGCCAAGCAGCCCCACAAGCGCTCAAAGAGCATCACCCCCGCCTACCGGTTTGTCCTTCCATGCCAGCTCCAGCTCCAGGACTAAAGACCCCCTGCTCAGGAGGAGGAGCTTGGGCCTGGATGGAGTGCAAAGGTTGGGCCCCAGAGGGAGCCCAGTCTTGGCTGAAAATAAAGTCTATGCTGCCCCCTGCTGGTTGTGGTCTGAACGGCTGGCGCGCTGAAGAGTAAGCTTGTGGAATGAGTAAGGCCAAGGGAGGGCACCTCCGGGAGTTGGAGCCTTCTGACCCAAACACAAGGTGTGCAGAAAAGGAAAAAGGCACGGACTGTATTGCTCATGCTTCCATTTGCCCAAATCCCTACACCTACAGCAGCAGTCTGCCCCTCCCCACACCCCAGGATCTGTGCTGGGGGCTGCCCTCGGTATGGGACCCCCAGTCCCCACCTCCCCAGCCAGATAGGGCAGGGCCTGGGCAGAGGGTTGTAGCTGAGACCACGCTCAGCGCTCAGTCCGTCCTCTTGAGCACGTGGATGAAATAGCAAGGAATGTAGGCCTGGCCCGGCTTGTAAGGCTTGAAGTCACCCAGGACGCTGTGCTGGCACTTGCCCCCGAAGGCTGCTCGGAGCAACTCCGTGAAGGAAGCCAAACAGTGTGGGTAGTAGGAGAGCCGGAACTTACTGCAACAGAGCCCCCAGGCAGCTGTGAAGACTGGCAGCCTCAGCACCACCCCACCCCCACCCCCCAGCGAGCCCAGGGGCTACCTCAAGCCAGGGGAACCATCCTGGCCAGCCCCTGGCACCTGCACCGTATAGTCCAGGGTCACCATGTGGGCCTTGTTGTTCACAGTCAGCACGGACGTCGTGATGTCCTTGGTCAGGTCACTCTGTAGGTGGCAGGACAGGCTACATTAGCCTCTGCAACCACTGGGGGACCTGGACCCCAGGATGCCATCCCCTCTTTCTGGGCTTCGCACCCTTGGGGACCCCCACCTTATAGTAGATGTTCTTTCCTGGGGGTGCACAGCCTGTGCTGAGGATGTGGTCGTAGTTGCGATGGTCAATGACCAGCAGGCCCCCAGAACGCACCATGCTCGCGATGTTCTTCAGCGCCAGCCGGTGCTCACTCTGGTCTCCTGAGCTCAGGGCGGGGGCAGAGAGGCTGCGTCTGCCGAGAGCCCTGGGGTCCAGTCTCCCTCCCATCTTCCTCCTCCTCCCTGGGGATACCGATGCCAAGGCAGAGCGGAGCAGAAAACAGTCTGCTCTGACAGGAGAGCAGGCACCCAGAGGGTCTGTGGAAAGAGGCAGAGCTCAAAGCAGGGGCCAGGATCCAGGCCACACCCCCTCTCACCTTTGCAGTCTGGCAGGTGGGCAAAACTGTTTCCAAGGCAGATGACCGCATCAAAGCCACCCCCTGGTGGCAGGGGCACATCTTTGTCCAAGGTCATCCAGTTGGCTTCTTCAATGACTGGGACCAGGAAGGGGAAGAGGGATCAGGGTGGCCCCATGGCCCCAGCAGTACCCACCTCCACCAAGTGCAGCCCTGCCTCAGTTTCCCCTTCAAGACACACGGGGATTCCCTATCCAGTTAGGGGGAGGGGGTCATTATGGGAATGGAGGGTGAAGGGGAGGAGGAGTCAAAGGGGGAGGAAGCTGTGATTGGGAAGAATGGCTCGGCGCTTCCCGGTTTTTATCTGGGAGAAGGGAGAAGATCCTACAAACATCATTAAAACTAGCCCCTCGTTACCAGATACCTCATTCCGGTGCCTGAGCCTCCCTTTCCCGGGAAATGAAAGTAATTTTGCTGTCCCCTTAAGGAAATCAAGCACTCCAGCCACAGGAGCTAAAGGAGCCCGGGGCAGAAAGTACTGCACCCTGGGGTGCTGGGCAGGGAGGGCCCGACTGGACCTGCGTACCCCACTTGTCGAAGGCTGGCTCATGCCTCCGGTTCCAACGCTCTTTAAGCGCGTACTTCAGCATCTTGTCACTGGCGTCTACACTGGTCACGCTGAAGCCCTCTTCCACCAGCATGATGGAGTCCACCCTGGGCAGGGCCGGAGGGGAGAGGCAGAGAGGGGCAGTCAGGGGGCCTGGGAAGGCAAGGAGGAGACCCTATGCTGGACATTTCCATCTCCTCCACTCGTCTTCTTCCACTCCTCTTCTTCGTCTCCCCAGGCCCTCTCTACCTACCTCGAATGAGGTTTCTCACATCCGTGCGTTATCACCAGGTAGCAACTTTCCTGTTTTGTTTTTTTAGCACCCATCCAGAGCCAGGCACCCTATCAGTGTGCACTAATCCTCCTGGCAACCCTGTGAGGTAGCTGGTGTTAGCCCCACTTGAGAGATGGGGCAAACTGAGGGCCCGTGCCTGGGGAGGTAGTATAGCCTGGGGGTTTGGAGCATCGGCCAGACCCGGACCCACCCGGGTCTGAATCTCCTCTCTGCTAGGTAGAGGGCCTTCACTCCTCTGAGGCAGGTTTCTGGCCACTGTAAACGGGACAGCATTCCCTAGCCCATGAGGTTTTGTGAGGACCTTAAACGCGGACCTGTGGACAGCTCCTGGCACAGTGCGTGGCACGGGCAAATATTGAACGAATGTTAACTGTTAACACTGCCCAAGGCCATCCCTGGGGAGCCATGCCAGAGCCAGCACCCGTGATAGCTTCCGCCGGTCTAGCTCCAAAGCCCGGTCGCCGGGTCGCCCCGAGACGCCCGGCAGTCCCCACCCTGAGTCCCCACCCTGCAGTGCCCACACCCCCCTCGCACCCTGGGCACCCTCAGCCCCGCCTCCCGCCCGCTATACCCCGCCGCCGGTCCCAGCCTGGCTGCGGGTCGCCAGAGGAGGCTGCCGGACGAGCCTGGCCGAGGTCCCCCCGCCGCCCCCCGCTGCCCCCCGCCCGGGCTCACCCGGTGCCGCAGGCCACGTCGAGCACCCTCTGGCAGCCGTGCTGGCGCAGCAGCCCGAGCAGCCAGGCCTTGTACTCGGCCGTGCGGCTGCGGGTGTCCCCGATGTAGAGCTGCCACACGCGCGCCGCCTCTCCGTCCGCGTACTGGTCCGGGAGCCCTTCGGCCGCCACCCCCAGGGAGCGGGTGCGGTACACGCTGTCCACCATCCTGCGGCGCGCCTGGCCCGGCGCGGCTCCGCGTTTATATAGTCCGGCCCTGCCAGAGGCCGGCCGCCCCACCTGCCCAATGGCAGGTGAGCGCGGGGACACGCCCCTGCTGGGCTTGCCGCCCCGGGGAGGGCACCACCTGGCGTGGCTAACCAGCCCTTCTCGCCTGCGGGAAGATCCCGTCCCCCCGGCGACCCCTTGGCGGGAAAGGGCCCGCCCAGCCCCACCCCCTTTAAGCCCGGCCTCTGGAGCACCCGGGAGGGGCCAGCAGGGGGGCAGCGGTGAGATCGCCCACTCCACCGCCACCTAAACTGGGTAGAGAGGAAAGAAAACTTGCCCGTCCACACCGAGTTCAGGGCCTCGGATTGGACCGTCCCCGGCGAAGGAAGATATTAGCATATCTAAAGAAGGACTGTCCGCTGAAGGAGGCCCGGGTCAGCCAGGAAAGGGAGGAATAGGGAGTATCTGGGGATAATGCTAGTCCCGCCACCCAAGTCCCGGAGCAGTTCTGGCCCAGCGGGTCATGGCCCACCTGGAGGCAGGTGCTCATCTGCGGTGGAGGTAACGCTTAAGCTTTCCCCTGAGTCGGCTAAGGCGGGGTCGGCCCTTTCCTCCCAATTCTTCACTGACTGGCACCCTTCTAAGCACAATTTGCTGTTTGAGGCCACTGTTTGAAACCCACCATCACCACACACACACAAAAAATAAAATAAAAAAATAAAAAATTAAATAATGAATAATAAACATAAAAATAAAAATCTTAATTTTTTTCTTAAAGATTTTATTTTTAAGTAATCTCTGCACCAAACATGGGGGTGAAAGTCACAATCCTGAGATCAAGAGTAGCATGCTTTACTGTGACTGAGCCAGCCAGGTGCCCCTAAAAGTCTGTTATTTTTAAAAATTTTTAGACGGGGGGGACAGGCAGAGGGAGAGGGAGAATCTCTAGGCGGTTCCACGCCCAGTGCAAAGCTGGAACTGGCTCCATCTCACAACCCCTGAGATCATGTCCCCAGCCAAACCATGAGTCCGGCACTTAACCGACTGAGCCACCCAGGCACCCCTAAAAGTTTTGAATTTTTGTTTTAAGATTTTATCTATTCACTTATTTTAGAGAGCGAGAGCCTGCCAGAGTGCAGGGAGGGGCGGTGGGTGGAGAACAAGAGAAGGCGGAGGGCTGAGCAGACTCGCACTGAGCACAAAGCCCCACCTGCCGCTTGGCTTGTCATGACCCTGAGAGCAAGAGTTGGCCGCTGAGGGACGCCTGGGAGGCTCAGTCTGTTAAGCTGCTGCCTTCACTTCAGGCAGGGAGCCTGCTTCTCTCTCTGCCTCTGCCTGCTTGTGCGAGCTCTCTCTCTCTGACAAATAATAAAATCTTAAAAAAAAAAAAAAAAAAAGAGTTCGCTGATCAACCAACTGAGCCAGCCAGGCGCCCCTAGAAGTTTTAATTTTGTAAACACTATCTGCTTTTGATAGAGGTACCCACAGGGTGGGAAGTCCAGGGTTAGGGGTGGAAAAGCTTGGTGCCCTTGCTGTTACAGTGCTTGCTGTCACTTCATAAATTGGCCGTTTGGCTTGGTTGGTGCACATCTACCCTTCTCCCCAAAGCAGATCTCTTTCTAGGACAAGACCCTAAACTCAGGTGGATTCAGCAATATGATGCCCCCCAGTGAAGCCCAAGACAGCAAGAACAGCCTTCCCGGCTATCTTTTGTTGGGCTTCAGAAAGAGCTAGGTATGGAATTTAGAATGAAGGTGGCTCCCCTATGCTCACCCTTTCATTATCTGTAGAATCTGGGAGCTAGAGGAACCCCAAAGATTACATAATCTTTCTTTAAAAAAAAAAAAGATTTTATTTATTTATTTGACAAAGAGAGATCACAAGTAGGCAGAGAAGCAGGCAGAGAGGGAGGGGGGAGCAGGCTCCCTGCTGAGCAGAGAGCCAGGTGCAGGCTCCATCCCAGGACTCTGAGATCATGACCTGTTCTGAAGGCAGAGGCTTCAACCCACTGAGCCACCCAGGCGCCCCTGCATAACATTTTTTTGTGATTGGTTTGCAGCCTTTAGAGGCTAAAGGCCATACTCTCCATTCTGATAAGGAATTGTATTTAAATAGTCATCTTTTATTTAAATATTGATGCTTACAATTTTTAAGAAACATATATTTTTACCCACACAGCCATAATATGATTTTTTATAAAGTTTGGGTTTTTTTTGTTTTTTTTGGACAGAGAGACACAGCAAGAGAGGGAACATGGCAGGGGGAGTGAGAGAGAGGGAGAAGCAGGCTTTCCACTGAGCAGAGAGCCCAATGTAGACCCCAGGACCCTGGGATCACGACCTGAGCTGAAGACAGATGCTTAACGACTGAGCCACCCAGGCGTCCTATAGTATGATTTTTTAAAACAATATGAATACTAGTGGTAAATTTAGATCTAAAAAAAAATAAAGGTTTTGAGTAGCTTGAAGTATACTTTCCAACTTTTTTTGTTTGTTTTTTTAAGATTTTATTTGACAGAGAGAGACGCACAGAGACAGAAAACACAAGCAGGGGGAGTGGGAGAGGGAGAAGCAGGCTTCCTATGGAGCAGGGAGCCCGATGTGGGGCTCAATCCCAGGACCCTGGGATCATGACCTGAGCCGAAGGCAGACGCTTAACAATGACTGAGTCACCCAGGCACCCCATCCATTTGAAAGAAAAGATTTTTGTTCTAAAGGTAATAATTATTTGCTTTCTTTCTCATCCAGAGGCATTAAAAAATGTCAACATAGTAAGACACATGACATTTCATGTACCTTTTTTCTTTTTTAACTTTTAGCCATCAAAAGCATGTTTTCTTCTCCTGACCTTAAATTATCGGGCCTTAATCATGCTTTCAATGACTACATGGAGTAGATGTGACTTGTTTAATCATTCCCCAAATCCTGAACATTTAACATTTTTCAAGAGAGTGAACACTTGGATAATTACAATCAAATCATTTTCCAAATGGAATTTTTCTATTAATCGATACTGTTACCCAAAACAAATGTTTCTACTCTTCTCTACATGAAGATGTTATTCCTTGATATTTAACAAGGTAGAAAATTTTATCTAAATGTTGTAATCTTTAATTGCCACCAAAACAGACCAAATAATTGCAGTCCTGCACCCCTAAATTGTCATGCCCCCCGTGCACTGATGCATACTGCAACTGCCTCTTGTTCTGTTAGTTCAGCGAATTTTAGAGAAACTAAATGTGAGGCGTTGGGCTGTGGAAGAGACAATCACAGACTCTAAATCAATTTACAGTCTGACTTAACTGAAAATGAGAACAGAGGGGTTTTAAAAAATTAATTAATTTATTTATTTGACAGACAGAGATCACAAGTAGGCAGAGAGGCAGGCAGAGAAGAAAGCACGCTCCCCACCGAGCAGAGAGCCCAATGCAGGGCTCGATTCCAGGACCCTGGGATCATGACCTGAGCCAAAGGCAGAGGCTTTAACCCACTGAGCCACCCAGGCACCCCAAAAATAGAGGGTATTTTTAAAATGCAGTGCTTCCCTGGATTAGTTGAGAAGAGTAAATTCTTCATCCCCAAATGTGTGATGTTTTCCAAAAAACCTTAGCTTGGGACTATGGCTGGAGCTAGACCAAATCCCAGGCTATTCCAACTTGAGGACACATTAAAATCCTAGAATTGTGAAGTATGCACATACAATAACTACAAGTGAAGGGCATCCTGTTGTTTAGATTCGGACGAGGTAGAAATTTTTCAGAGGATGGATGCCAGTTTCTAAACTCCAGTCCAAAGCTGCTGGAAGGAATCTCTTGTCTGCTAGGTCTCCCCAGACTGCACACTAGGACGCTGGGGGAGGGGAGGGGATGGAAGCCACCCACCCACATGGACTCTGCTAACAGATAGATCATGGTGGATTCCTCTTTGGACTTTTTAATATACCATATAAGACCTAATTTGCTTTAATAAAGTCCTGTTAAGTGAGTGTAAAATTGATCTGTACATTGGTGGATTGCCACACTAATGAAAGGTCGCTCCTTTACCATTAAACTTAGGGCACCTGCAAGGATTCCACAAATGTTTAAGAAGAGAGGTTTTCTTTGACCATTTCATGCTTTGTTATAAGCAATTTTAAGGTGTGCTAAAGTCCAATAAGACCTCTTCAGTGCAAACCAATCTGCTCACTGAGCTCTTCTTCCACCAAAAAATGACACACTATTTGAGCCCTGGTAACAGGCTAAGTAAGCATTGCTTACTCAAACAACTGACTTAGCACATGCCATCCTGTCTTGATGTGATGAATGGTAAGATACCAAGACCACTTCAGTAAGTAATTCCTAACAAAATAAAAATTTGGCTTTTTGAGTGTTTTGTTTGTTTTTAAAGTTGGCTCCATGCCCAGCATGGAGCCCAACATGGGGCTTGAACTCATGACCCTGAGATCAAGACCTGAGCTGAGATCAAGAGTCGGAGGCTTAACCAACTGAGCCACCTGGGTGTCCCTTGTCTTTTTTGTTTCTCTTCTTTTTGAACAGAGAACCTTTTACATATTTATATATATTTAGGGGTGGTGGTGGTGATAGGTGTTGCCATCCCTGGAATTGGTAATGGGCTCAGCCTGCTTCTCTCCCTTCTCGATGTGCAACAACACCTCCTTATAAAGAATCACAATCATTTTCACAGAAGTTTAAGTTCTGTTGGCTGGGACAACCTTAGTAGATGGAGAATACAATTTTAAAGAATGAATAAGTTAGGGTTCCTCTTCAAAAAACTAAACAGGAGCCAGCCCTCGAGGGGCCCCTGGCAGGCTCAGTAAGCAGAGCCGGCGACTCTTGACCTTGGGGTTGTAAGTTTGAGCTCCACATTGGGTGCAGAGATTACTTTAAAAAAAAAAAAAAAAAAAAAAAAAGCCAGCCATGAGAGCAACATGAGGGTCAAGCTGGCTTTCAGTCACACACAACTGTAAACTCTGAAAAGGGAGAAAGGTTTGAAAGTTACCTTCCTTGGGGCACCTGGGTGGTATAGCCGTTAAGCGTCGGCCTTTAGCTCAGGTCATGATCCCAGGGTTCTGGGATGGAGCCCCACTTTGTGCTCCCCGCTCAGCGGGAAGCCTCCTTTTCCCTTTCACTCCCCCTGCCGTGTTCCCTCTCTCACTATGTCTGTCAAATAAATAAAATCTTAAACAAAGAAAAAAAAAGAAAGTTATCTCCCTCCTAATTGTATTCTCCACATTGAACTCTGAAGACTGTAGCTGCCTGGTTTCTAGAAGAGAGCCATGTAAGGGGGTTTAGTGCCCAAGCCGGCCCATAGCTGCAGGGTGCTATGGCACTGTGGCTCTCTCCCACCCACCAAAGCCAGTCCACCAGGGGCTCATACCCTGCTTGGGGCACTTACAGAATGTGACCTTAGGGAAGTTACTTAATCTTTCTGTGCTTCATTCATTCAGCAGCTACTTACTAAGAAGCTACTCTGTGCCAGGTACTAGACTAAGTGCTGGGGATAGAACAGTGAACAAAACAGACAAAAGTCCCTGTTCTTTCTGTGGTGGGAGAGGTGTCTGTGGGGAGGGGGCACTGGTAATCAAGTTTTTCAGGAGCTGGGTGCTGGTGACTCGGGCATTCAGTTTGTAAAAAAACCAATGAGCTGTATACTTAGGTACAGTTTCCTGTATGTGCTTTACCTCAGTAGTTTTTAGGAATCCCCGGGCTTCAGGCCATAGCTATGGTAAATCAGTAGGTAAAGCACAGAGAGCTGGGCTCGTCGCAGGGTCCACACTCAAAAACCACCTGCTATTCTTGCCACAAAACTCCTTAGAACAAAATGGGCCATCAGGGGATGCTCAAGAGGGATTCAGCAGCCTCTGCTGCTAGGCGCAGCCCACGGAGCCTTCCTCTCAACCAGTTAGGAGAGGACTGTGCATCTATCACAAAAAAAAAAAAAAAAACAGGCTTTAAGCCAAAAAAGGTGGGGGGGGGGTACCTGGGTGGCTCAGTCAGTTAAGCAGCTGCCTTCAGCTCAGATCATGATCCGAGTCCTGGGACCAAGCCTCACATCGGGCTCCCTGCTTGGTGGGGAGCCTGCTTCTCCCTCTCCCACTCCCCCTGCTTGTATTCCCTCTCTTGTTGTCTCTCTGTCAAATAAATAAAATCTTTTAAAAAAATAGAAGAGGCATTTTGCTCTTGTGAACTCGGGCTGCAGGGCCGTTAGGGACACGTGGCCAGCTGTGTGCTGCACAAAGATTCCGGATCTGAGGGGCTGTCATTCCTATTGCAAATAGCATGGGTTTGCCAATTTATTATTATGTTCTGGCGGCCAAGTGTCTTATCCTCATAAGGTTTATATTAAATACATGACTTTCTAACAGATGGAAGTCAAAGGTGTGAAGAGCACTGTCTTCTAACTCACAAAAAAGATACCGCGTGGGAATCACATCCAGAAACTGGGAAACAGAGGATACCGCTTTCTAGTAATTGCCCTTTAAAATGAATACAGAGGAAGGCCTGGGTGGCGCAGTCGGTTAAGCTTTCCACTCAGATCATTATCTCAGGGCTGCAGGATTGAGCCCCTCGTTGGGCTCCGCACAGGGAGAGGGGCCTGCTCAAGATTCTCTTTCCCTCTCTAAAAATAAACTAAAAAATAAATAAAATGAACACAAAGTCCCTGGGCAGCTGCCCCTGAGACTTCACTCCCAGAAACTGGCTTTCTAGTTGGTTCATCAGCCTTTGCGGTTCTGGATGATGGAAGTTTCTGGCACAGACTGATCCTCTCTGGATTCTGACAGGCTGTGCCTCTGAGAACAAGACCCTGACATTGACTTCATGGAGGTCCTGCTGCCCGCTCTTTTCACAACACCCTGTGCTCCTCCTGCTGGAGTGGGCTCCAGCTGACCTCATCTTAACAGCTTTATTAGACAAGCAGGTCCCTAAGCCACCAAATCTGAGATGGGCCCAGACATCTGTCTGCTTAACAGGCATTCCATGTGACACTCATGTTCAAGTGAGTTTAAGAAACCCTGTTCTAACAGGATTTCCAATAAGGGGACTAAAATCTGGTTAACCTGAGCTCAGCCAGACCCCTCCCTCATCTCATGGAGAGATGGGGTGTGGGAGAGCAGGAGGCAGTAGGCAGGTCTGGAAAGGTCTGGATGTGCGGTGGGAAGAGGAAAAGAAAAACCTGGGGAGCTGGATCTCGCCTCTGGCTCTTCCAGGCTGGGCCAGGGAGGCGGTTGCCTGCTGGGGTAGGTGGGTGGAAAGCAGTGTGTGTGCAACACACCCGGCCCTTTGGGGGGTAGGGAGAGGAAGGTGCTATCCACAGCAGCCACAGGTCAAAGAGCAAAGCAGTCACAGCACCATCTGCCCTCTGGTCTGGGACCAGGCCTCGATTGGGCCACTAGGCCTACACCCCAGCAAAGGGATAGGTCTTTGTCTTATCCTACTTTAGGGACCAGTGAAGCTCTGGGTATGTACATAAGCCAGGCACTCAAGTGCAGTGTGTTAAAGACAGAACATGGGTATCAGAGACTAGCCACAAAATCCTACAGTCCATGGGGCTGCAAACAGTTCCCCAGCCCTGAGCTCCAGCCCCCAGAGTCCAGGGCAGGACCTGAGTCTCTGACTGGAATCTCACGGCCCACAGAGCCTTCAACAGGGGAAGGTGGGGGCAGTGGGGCTAAACTCAAGAGGAATGATACTCCAGGGACCTTTCGAAAGCCTCACCAACCAGAGGAAAACAGCTCCCAGTTTGCTCCACCCTCTCTGGCCCTGGCTGTCCCACCTCACAGAAGGCCTGAGCCCAGGCTACAAGAGCGCCCCTCACCCCCAGTTAGTTCAGACCCTGGAGCATTTCCCTGGAGTCGGGGTCTGGGGTGCTCCACTAGGCCCAGGCCAGAAGCATGAAGGGGTCTGCAGGGGTGATCCCTGGGGGCCAGGTGGGGGCATGGTGCTGGCAGGACCTCCTGCCACTGTCTCCTTCTAAGAAGCCATAGCTCCTTCCTCCTTTACTTTGGGAAGAGGTTTACTGGTAGGGGTGGAGTTGTGGCTAAGAAGCCAAACCAGTTTAATGTGGGTCACACTGCCAGTACCAGGTGGCAGCCATGGGGTAGTGGAAACAACGGACCCAGAGGCTGAATCCTGAGTGCCCCGGGTACACTTAACAGTAGGACTTCAGGCGTGTCACTTCACTTAAGCCTCAGTTTTGCCTTCTACCAAATGAGGCTAATGGCACCCACCCCACAGGAGTTGTATGGGTTCACAATAAAGCCCAGGGAGCGTGTACAGTTGTCATTACCACTGTTATGGAGCACCCTGATCCCTGCCCTCGGGGCAGAATGGGGAGGTACCTGGGCCTCCTGCAACTTCTCCCTGAGGCCAGGCTTCCTGTTCCTCCCTGCTCCCAGAGAACATGCTGGAACCTGCATTGGGGGACTGGAGTGTCCTCCCCTCCGGGCACAACAATTAGAAAGAGCGGAGTGCTAAGTTGTGGTCATCAGGGAACAAGGTTCAAGATCAACAAGTAGAGCAGATGGAGATGGGAAGGAGGGCGGGATCTGGTGGGGTCATCAGTAAACAGTTTACACAACAAATGGGAAGGCCTTCCAGGAGAGAGGAGAGGATGGAAGGCAGCCAGGTGCCCAGGGCACAAGTGAGGCCTCTCCTGGCCTGGGGAGCTCAGGGAGTCCAAGGCAGCTGAGTGGGCAGCTGAGAAGCAGTCCAAAGCCTTGTGCTGGGCCACGTCTCAAAACAACCCGGGCCTCCCTGCACTTGCCGTTCCCCAGAGAGACAGGCCAGCCTCAGTGATGGGAGGATGGGAGCTGCCTCTTCGTCCTCAGCCCCCCAAGGCTGGAAGGTAAGGGGCAAGAAAGAGCAACAAGGGCTCCAGGCCCCTCTGAGGAGCTGGAGGGGACTCAAAAATTGGAACAAAAAAGGCCAAAGGGTTTTTACTCTGTGAGCCCTGGGGAGGGCTGGGCAGAGTGCCAGGTGTCCACAGGAGGGGACAGCAGGGGTGGGGTGGCCTGTAGTCTTGCTTCCCGGTCAGGGAGGAGGAAGGGGAGGTGAAGGCTGGGGTGCCCTCCCCATGGGCCCCACACCTGCCCCTCCGGAGTTCACACCGGAGTCCCCCGCAGGCAGGAAATCGAAGGGCCTGCCCGAAGCTGGGGTCAGGAGAGCCGCTTGGCGGAGGGAGGAGGCGAGTTCTTCCCTGGCCCCGTGTCTTTCCTGGTGGCAAGCCACCTGGCAGGGAGGACCTGGAACAGGACAGCTGTCCGCCAGCCAGAACGGGGTCCCGGATTCCTCAGGTTCCAGGTCAGGGGGCACTGGGTTAGGCTCAAAGCTCATCCGGGGGGCTGTGTGTGAGAGGGGACGCCTTCTGGATGCCCTCATCCTCATCAGGGCTGGGGTCTTCCTCCAGGCCACCTAGCTCCTTCCTCTGTTTGCTGCCGCCGCCCGATGCCTTGACCCTGCTGCTCTTCTTTTTAGACTTCTTCCCTCCCAGGGCGGCTGTGTCCCCCTTCTTGCCGGACCACTGCTCTGCCAGGCAACCTGGGGTGAAGAGAGACACCCGCGACGGATTGGTTTGCTGGGAGCAGAGCACTGACGGACAGGGGGGATGAGGGTGGGGGCGGGGACGCGGAACTGGCACCTCGCGGCGAGTCCCTGCTGCCTGCCTCACTGAGGCCCTGGAGGGGTATCTGCGTCCCCTTCCTGTGGTTCTGCACCTGCTTTCAGTACCTCTTATTCCACCCTGTCCCCTCAAACTCCCCAAGGGCAGAGCTGCGAGGACGCCTTCTATTTCATATTTCTCTTCCGTCCTCATACCCACCTCCCCGAGGGGGAGCGAGCGGTAAAACGGAGGGTACAGCGCCCTGCCCTCTCCCGCCATCACACTCACTGGTGTCCTTGCCCTTCAGCACGTGATTGGCACAGAGGAACTGAGTCAGGTCTTCCTCCTGGTGGTTCCTGTACCAGTCCTCGATCACCTCCTCAAACTCTTCCACCAGCACGTCGCACTACGAATCACAACATGGTGCATTGGCAAAGCCCCAGCACTGACAAGCTCCCGGGGGAGCTCAGCTGAGTCTCACAACCCACCGCAGGCCAGGCAGGTGGCTGTGATTCCCCTGAGAAAACTGAAGCTGGAGAGATAAGACAACTTGACCAAAGCCCCCCACCCCACGCCCTCAACTCTTGGGGGCCTTCCTCAGCCACAGACTTGGTCCCCACACTCCCCTGTGAGGCAGGATAGCCTCTGAGGGCTGAGAGGCCCGTACCTGCTTCTTGAGGTCAGCCACCTCTGCAGAGGTCTCATTCCACAGCTCGTAGGGGATGTCCATCACCACCTTGACCCCTTTGTGGACGAGGTTGTGCAGTGTCTCAAAGGTCTCAGACATGCCCTGGAAGAGGCAGTGGGTCTGAGTGGCTTAGAGCGTTCTCCACCCCCACCCTCCTCTCCGGTTAGTGCCAGAAGCCCGACCAGCCAGCTCTGAGTCAGGGCCCTCCAAGGCTTCTCATACTTGACTTCACCTTCCTCTCCCCTCTTTCAGGCCTGCCCCCCACAACCCCTACACACCTACACACACACACACACCTACACACACACACACACACACACACACACACACACACACACACACACACCATGGCTCCCCACACCTCAACCTTCCAAAAAGGACTGCTGTTTGCCTTCAGGCCCTTTGAATGGATACTCCTTTTCCAGGAATTAAGTGTGTCCTGACTCTTTCCCCTCACTGTGCCCAGGAACACTCCCTCATGTCTAGACCCACTGACTACTCTGGCTTCTTCCTGGGGCTTGTGTCTTTCCTGGGTCAGAAGGGGGCAGGTGAGGCAGTGAGGACTCCTGGTTCTGCAAAAATATTTCTGCCAGCTACCTAGGTCTTCTCCCCAGAGACTCCATCTGTACACTGTCCACTTCCTCTTTCTTTCCAGAGGCGATGCATGCAAATACAAGCAAATCCACATACAAATGTATCGTCCTCTCTTGCCCCCACCTCTTATACAAGTGGCAGTAGGTGTCAGCCACACTATTCTGTCCTTTGCCTTTTTTACTGACTAACAGACCTTGGAGACAGTATGAATTCAACTCATAAAGAGCCAACCTCATTCTTTGTTTTGTCCACCAAATGGCCGTATCAATTTATTTAGCCACCAGTGAATGAGTAGAGTGTTTCTAACTTTATTGCTGTAGACAACAGTTTTAAACATTTTTATATTAAAGCAAAACACGGATTTATTATTAAACAGAGTACAAAATTTGTACAAATTTTATTTTTAAAATATTTTATTTACTTGTCAGAGAGACAGAATGAGCAAGGGGAGTGGCAGGCAGAGGCAGAGGGAGCAGCACACTCCCAGCTGAACAAGAAGCCTGATATGGACTCAATCCCAGGACTCTGGGATCATGACCTGGACCTAAGGCAGACACTTAACTGACTGAGCCTCCCAGGTCCCCTTTATTTTATTTTTTTATTTTTTAAAGAGGCTCCACTCCCAGCATGGAGCCCAATGCAGGGCTTGAGCTCACAACCCTGAGATCAAGACCTGAGCTGAGATCAAGAGTCAGATGCTTGGGTGAAAGTCAGTTGGGTGTCCACCTCTTGGTCTTGGCTCGGGTCATATTAGGGTTGTGAGATCGAGCTTGGCATCAGGCTCTGTACTCAGCAGAGTCTGCTTGAGACTTCTCCCTCTCCCTCCCTCCAGTGCGCACATGCCTTTGTGCTCTCTCTCTCAAATGAATAAATCTTAAAAAAAAATTTAAAAATTAAAAAAAGGAGTCAGCCACTTAACCAGCTAAGCTACCCAGGTGCCCCTAAATCTTAAAGATAAAGTCTAAGATTTCTGCTGCTTAAGACTATCCCTCTAGGTTCCCCAGGGATTTCTAACTAAACGACTCTGCGAGAAGGGCACTTAGGTAGAGAACTATGTGAGGCAAGTCTCTTACCATACGGGCCTGGCACTGAAAATGTTGAAGCAAAGAACTGTGGGCCTTGTGCTCATTCTTCAGGGACAGAGGCATTTGTGCACCAAGTAAGTGCATTAAATGTCACACAGGAACCCTGACAGAGGTCCAGGTGAGTGCCCTGTGGGCCTAAAGGGATAAGGTGATCATTGCCACCCTCAACCCTGCTGTGTCTTCTGACATCTCCTCTAAACCCCATAGCACTGCACTCTGAGCTCTCCCTGAGTCAGTGGTCAGGCCTCCCCAGGTAGAGGGTGGGGGGTGTTGCATTTCGGATGGGGAGGGTGAGGGAGGGCCTAGATGGCCCAGCTCACTGGCACCTGGGTGGCTCAGTCATTGGGCATCTGCCTTCAGCTCAGGTCATGATCCCGGGACCTTGAGATCAAGCCCCACGTTGGGCTCTCTGCCTGGCTGGAGGCCTGCTTCTCCCTCTCCTGGTACCCCCTGCTTGTGTTCCCTCTCTCGCTATGCTATGTTTCTGTCAAATAAATAAATAAAATCTTAAAAAAAAAAAAAAAAAGGTACCTATTGCCACTGGAAAGTCAGGGCACTCAGGAGGCGAGAAATGCAAACAGCAGTCGATAAAGATAGGGACAAGGCCAAGGACGGAAGCTCCCTAACCAGGATCTTCAAGTCACAGCCACACCAACAGACCACTTAGATACATGCAAGGCCTTGCCCCGTGGGGAAGGACAAGCACAAATCCAACCTTGGCAAACCGGTTGCTGCCGGTCCTCTCCTTGTGCAGGCTGTAGTCCAGGAGCCTCTTGCAGATGGTCTCAGTGACTTCGATTAAGCGTAAGTCCCTGCAGAGACAGGAGCACAAGAGGGACTGAGCTCCTCTCCCAGCCCCAGCAGGTTAGTGGTCCGTCCCTCCAGCCCTGATACCCCAACACCTGTGCATCTCACCAAAGGGAAGTCAGAGCTGGAAGGAAGATAGGTCATCTGGTCTGGGGGCTCTGAAATGCTGGAACACAGACCAGAGAGACAAAATGTAACAGCTCTATGGGAAGGCATCCTTTATAAAGCAAAATGATTCAATATTTAGATGTTTTTCTAAGGCAAAATGTATTAAATTTTGATGTCAAAATATTTTATTTTGAAAGGATGATCATGGCTGATGAAGGTTTTTTGGGGGCTTATTTTTAATATTTATTCCTGGTAAAATTAAAAGTGGGTAATCCTATGTTATCCATTTTTTTTTTTTTTAAATTGCATTGGCCCATGAAATCCAAGAGTCTGGGATGAGATAAGGTCGAACCATCTTGCTTTGACAGAGTCTTTGACAAGTCTGAGGCTCAGTGGAAGGAAGGGATTTATGAAGATCCCACAATTAGTTGGGGTAAAACCAGCGGGCAAACTCAGGTGTTGGTGAGAACTGCCTCCCTTTGGTGGGTTTGCCTGGCTGGGAGGGAGAGGGAATTCCATGCCACCGAAACCTCTAGGAACAAAGTAGTCCAGGCCAGTGGGTACCCCCCCTTCACTTACGACTTGGTGTATTTGACGCCGGAAGCCTTCCGATCCAGGATGCCATAGCCTGTGTCGATCACCTCCTTGGTCTTGCCTGTCTCCTCAAAAGCGGACTTCAGCTCCACGGCAACATATTTACACACTGGGGGCGGGAGACACAGCACAGCCCACTGAGCCTATGTGAGTCTGACAGGAGGGAGCCAGCTCCCAGCCAGATATGCCACGGTGGGTGCCTCTCCAGACGGGATCACTCAGGGCAGGGAAGGAGTTAGCCCCAGACCACCATGTGGAGGTCACTGGGTGACACTTGGCTCCAAGATTCGCTGCTCCCTGTCCAGTCCCGGCCCTTATCCTACTGACTCCATTTTTCCCAGTTGCTTCCTGCCCCCCCACCCCCTGTAATCATTTTACATTTTCAAATATATAAAAAAGCTGAATAAGTACGAGTAATTATACACCTTCCACTCATTTCAACAGTTTGTTCGTGATCTGCCCCAATCTCTCTCCAGTATAAGATATAAAATAGCAGGATAATACAGTAATATAGTTCAACAGCATATACACTGTTTTTGCTAAACCATTCTGAAAGTAAGTCGCAGACAACATGACCTTTCACCCCTCAAAATGTCCTCACACAACTCTGGAGAACAGGGATTTTCTTCTACCAACCATAAAAACATACTAATCCTCGGAAAATGAACAATAATTCCCATATCGCCTAATACTCAGTCCGTATTCAAATTTCCCCCATTGTCCCCAAATGTGCGGTCTGCCTGCTTTATGACTTGATTTCATATGCTGTTCTGGCACCACCGCTCTGCGCCTACCAAGGTCATCTGCTCCATCCCCTCCAAAGGCCTTGCTCCCACCAGCTCTGTTACATTCATCCTCTCGTTTCCTCTTACTCTTCCTCAGTTACTAAGCAACCCCTGTGTGCCAGGCACTGTCTGGGGATTCACAGCTGAAAACAGGTTCCTCCCTGCTACATACAGTCCAATGGAGTTATCGCTGTGCGTAAGGAGTGTTGCTACTGAAAGTGAGATTTGCCCAAGGCCCTGGGAGAGTGCTTCATGCCTTCTATGGGCTTTTCTACCCATTCTCCCAGCCTCACTTTTATTATTATTTTTTAAAGATTTTATTTATTTGAGAGAGAGTGAGAGACAGAGAGAAAAAGCATGAGCAGGGGTAGGGAGGGAGGGAGGGGCAGAGAATCTCAAGTAGACTGAGTCCAGAGCCTGATGTGGGGCTCAAACTCGGAGCTCAGGGCTCAATCTCATGACCCTGAGATCAGGACCTGAGCTGAAACCAAGAGTTGGCTGCTTAACCAACTGAGGCACCCAGTGCCCTACAACCTCACTTTATTTTTTTTTTAATATTTTTATTTATTTATTTGAGAAAAAGAGAGGAAACAGAGCACGAGGTGGGGGGCGGGAGAGAGGAGAAGCAGACTCCCAGCTCAGTGGGGAGGCTGACACAGGGGACAATCCCAGGATCCTAAGATCAGGACCTGACCCAAAGGCAGACGCTCAACTGACTGAGCCACCCAGGTGTCCCACAACCTCACTTTAAAAAACATCCTCCTGGGGCACCTGGGTGGCTCAGTTGGTTAAGCGACTGCCTTTGGCTCAGGTCATGATCCTGAAGTCCCAGGATCAAGTCCTGCATTGGGCTCCTTGCTCTGCAGGGAGTCTGCTTCTCCCTCTGACCTTTCCCTCCTCATGCTCTCTCGCTCTCTCAAATAAATAAATAAAATCTTTAAAATAAATAAATAAAATAAAAACCTCCTCCTGGGGCACTGGTTCTCCCTCTGCCCCTCCACCTACTCATTTTCTCAATGGCTCTCTCTCTCAAATAAATAAAATCTTCTAAAAAAATAAATAAAGCCTCTTCCTTCTGCAAAGCTCTTCTGGGCCCTCCCCCGACCTGTTCTGATTTCATCTGGGTCTCTACAGGATCCATGTTCTAAGAGCTCTTGGTCACTTTGTGTCTCCCCAACTATAAGGGTACACAAAGTGAGTATCACGTATTGGACTTCTTCTGTATTCCTCTAGTCTGGGACTCTGTGTTAGATACTTAAATACTGCCAAGAGACTGTGTTTGTGGTGGAGCAGCTTCTGATGCCTCCGAACAAATATGATCTGTAGGCTAAATACCATTAGTATTGTTATAATGCTGACAGCAGAATTTGGTAGAAGACCAATTTACCATCAAAAAAGCCCCCCAGAACCAAAAAACAAAAACAAAACCATCCCCTGAAGGCTTGCTTGGTAAAATTTTATAACATACACATTTAATAGATGGCTTAGAGAACTTGGAACACATGAAAAATTCCACGTGACCTCAGAGTCTGCCACGAATTGAGGTGGTTCACCTCCCTGGCTCTCTAGACAGGAACACCTGTCCCCCTCCCCATCTCTGTTCTGCACTCTGGGTAAGCTCATCATCTTTCTGGCTTTTGCCCCCTTCTCCCACGCCCTCAATGTGTAGGATTCCAGGCCCTGGGGAGCTGGAACCTCCTTTCTCTCTTGTGCCCATCAACCACAACCCTGCTTCACAACTCTTCCAAACCTTACCTCTTCAAGACTCCCTCTGGGGATCCCACCCAGAACTAGACTTGGAGGAGACTCATGGCACAGACCCCAGACTCTCATGGATACCCACCTACTCTTTTTCCAGGCAGGTCCTCCTTCCTCTGTGCCAAGGCCTATTTTACTCAGGCTTTAGAGCCAGGAGGCAGGCTTTGTGGACCAGACACAGTCAGCATTTAATAATAAAGGTACAACAATGATAAATAAGAGCAAATACACTATTAAGAAGAGCCTAAGAGTTTGCCAAGCCATCCTATAACTGAAAATCCCTTTAAAATTAATCTTTATCGGGATGTCTTGGGTGGCTCAGTCAGTTAAGCGTCTGTGTTCAGCTCAGGTCATGATCCCAGCATCCTGGGATTGAGTCCCCAATCAGCTCCCTGCTCAGCGGGGAGCCTGCTTCTACCTCTGCCTCCCTCCCTCTCCCCTGCAACCTGCTTGTGCCCTCTCTCTCTCTGACAAATAAATAAATAAATAAATAAAATCTTTAAAAAAATAAAAGAAAATATTCTTTATCTATTACCTACAAAATGAGGCTGGACTAGAATTATCTCTAAGATGTTTGCCAGCTCTGTGCTTCTCAATCTGTGAATGCCTCCTAAGGGAAAGAAATGTGAGGTCCTCAGGCTATGAGAATAGAAAACAAAGAGAGGAAGTGAAACCCCCAAACCATACCATATAGGTTAGGACTAGAGCAAGAGTGAAAGGAAAGCATCCCAACTCTCTACCTTCCTATTTATGGAAGAGATGGACAAGGTACAGGCTAGAACCCACACTGTGAGCCCTCCCAGTGAAGTCGGCTCATTTCATCTTTCATCTCTCAAATGAAAGGATTATGTGTCCCAATCCACCCCATCCCCACTTCCCAGTGCTTAGGGAACATCTGGCCTGCTGTACGCTCTGAACTGGGATGAAACGGATTTATAGCCATCTTTCGGAGGGGTCTGGGGTTATAGAAATGGCAAGGAAGGAGTGACTGTGAAGGTTGGGGTAGAAAAAAGAAATGGTGTGCCGGTAGGGGAGGTGCGGGGATGGCGGCGGGGGGGGGGGGGCGTGCGGGGTGCGGGAGAAAAGGTAGCCCATTCATAGTCCTGCATCACTGGTTTGGGTGCTGGTGGTCTTTTTCTCTCTCTGAAGTTCTATGCCTCCATCCCTGTATCTTTGGGATACACTTTCTCCTGATTCCTAAAATCCTCCTCCCTCACCAAATTCTCCCAGGCTAGATCTACTCTTATCCCAAAGTGGCCCTATTTTTCTACCCATAGGCCTCAGACCCTTCTCCTTCCTCCACACCCACCCGCAGCCCCCACGTGTTTGTCTTTATTTCAAAAATATTCCCTGGATGCCCACCAGGCACTGTGTGAATAAATATCTGAGACAAGGTCCCTGTCCTCGAGGAGCTTAACGCTAGTGGTGGAGTCTATCAATTACACAGAGAGCTTGTGGTGAGGGCCCTTCCTAAGGATAGTCATACGGACCTTTTCAGTTCCTCAAACTTGCCCTTTGCTTCTTAGCCTGTAGGCCTCTGCATCTGCGGTTTCCTGAGAGACTCCCTCTTTTCATGTCTCTTCGCCTAGCTAACTCCTAATTACTGTTTGGTCCTCCGGTACGAATTCCTGACTTCCCTCTGCACACAGCCTCCCCCCACCCCGCCCCAGGCTAGATTAGATGCCTGGATCGTAACTGCTTCTTCTGCACGGGCTTGAGAGCTCCAGGTGACCCGAGACCTGATCTCTTGCCCCGCCCCCCGCGTCCCCAGCGTCCAGCACAGTGCCAGGCACATAGTAGCTTCAGTGAATGAAGAGGATCCTCCTGCTCAGGGAGCCAAGGCCCTTCCATCCGCCCCCTCCCCGCCACTCCGCACGCCCCGCCTCTCTGGCGGGATTCTCCCCGCGGGCCCCGCCCCCTCACCTTCGCATTTGCTGGGAAGTCGAACCCAGTCGGTCTCCTCGGCGTGCGCCGAGCCGGGGCCCAGCTCCGAGGCCGGCAGTAGCAGCAGCAGCAACAGTAGCAGGGAGAGAAGCAGAAGACAGCGGGGCCCGGGCCGGGGCGCGAGCTCAGGCAACGGCTCCATGGTCCAGCCGGACCCGACCCCAGCGGACCCGGCTGCGCTTCCTCCCGCGGCGCGCGCTGGGCAGCTTCCCGCAGCCGCTTCCGGGACTGCACACGTGCCTCGGCGTAACCAGGGCAACAGGGAGCCCCCCGCCCCCACCCGCTGCTGCCTCCGGCCACCTCGGCCCGCCCCCAGAGCCCAGGAAGGCCCGCGGACGACGCAGCCAATGGGCTTTCCGGGGATTGCCCTACAGCGAATGGGAGGGCGATCTTTTTTCAGTTTCGACCAATGAGAGAGCTCATGGTGTCCTCAGTGACCTATGGCAGCATCTTTCCCCAGCCACTAACGGATGTTCTGGGAGGGCCTGGAGGACTAGGACGCGGAGGCGGGAAGCAGCGGTCTGGCCCTTGAATGGGAGGTCCGACTCTTGCATCCTGGTAGAGGTGCGGAAGGCAGTCTTCTCGGCCTTCTCCGCCTCCTTGCGCGTCACTTCACTCCTGGGGTCGTAATGCAGCAAATACTAATTAAGCACCTGCTTTTAAATTTTGTTATTATCGTTGTTGTTATTGTTGTAATTGCTAATCACTAGCAGGCGCTGCGGGTGAGACCTTGGCTACGCACAGTCCCCAGTCTTCAAACTGTCTTAGTGCCAAGTAATCCCAGATTGGTCTCCTGAGAGCTAGAACAAGTCGCCTCCTTTCTGAGCCTCAGTTTCTTTTCTTCTACCCTCCTTCCTGCCTTTCTCCCTTCCTCCGCAAAGCAAAGATTTGGCTAATGAACGATTGTATTTCCCTTCCAATACGATTGAATCTCCCCAGCAATAACAGGGTGCCTGACACGAGGAGATGCTCGGTAGGGCCCCATCTGCTGTATCATCAAGAGGAGGACTTTCTGGGTCCTTGGGGCTGCTTAGACTGCCCCTGAGCTGTTAGAGCATGGTTTGCTATCACCACCTTGGGGGAAAGAAGACTAAGGTAGAACCACTGGTCCAGCCAACTGTCCTGTTCTGCCCAGGGGACACCTAGGTTCAGGTGAAAGCTCCCAAGATTCCTAGGGGTTATTACTGGAGAGGGAAACCCCTGGAAAGCCTGGATCTCCTGCCAGTGCTGGAGAAACAGGCCACACACTCTACTCTGGGGGCCTTATATATTCTCAGCGCAAGAGCCCTTTTCAGGAAACAAAACAAGGGCGTGTGTGTGGCTCAGTCTTTAAGCATCTGCCTTCGGCTCAGGTCGTGATCCGGGAATCCTGGGATCGAGCCCTCCATCAGGCTCCCTGCTCAGTGGAGAGCCTGCTTGTCCCTCTCCCACTTGCCCTGCTTGTGTTCCCTCTCTTGCTGTCTCTCTATCTCTCTGTCAAATAAATAAAAATCTTTTAAAAAAGGAAGAAAGAAACAGGGCACCTGGGTGGCTCAGTTGGTTAAGCAACTTCCTTCGGGTCAGGTCATGATCCCGGAGTCCTGGGATGGAGTCCTGCATTGGGCTCCCAGCTCCTCGAGGAGTCTGCTTCTCCCTCTGACCTTCTCCCCTCTCATGCTCTCTCTTACTTGCTCTCTCTCTCAAATAAATAAATAAAATCTTAAAAAAAAAAAAGAAAAGAAACAAAACAAAATTTCTTTAGTGCCTGACTCAGGCCTGATGCTCAATGAATATTTGTTAAATGAATAATGACCCTTAATTGATTAATAAGGTGTAAGTTTGGAATTAACATCCATGCTCTTGGCATTGTACATGATCCTGCTACCCTGGGGTCCTGGCCCTGTTCTTTTCTGTCAAGTCTGTACAAAACTTCATGTGGAGCCCAGCACCCCACCTTCCTGGCTTCCTGGGCTCCTCGCCCTGACCTCTCACAGAGGCTGGGCCAGGTTGAGGAGACAGAGTGGAGGCCTCTTCTCATGCCTGGCTGTGGGAGGAAACAGAGGTAGGACAGCGTCCTCCCCAAACCCTGGCATCACTTTGCAGTTCTAGAGTCTCACCCTCAGGAAGCCCTCTTCCTCAAGGAAAACTTCCCAGATTTCTGGCTTTTCAAAATTTGCCAGATTCCCTCCTCCCAGGGCAGACATGAATTCAGGTGTTTCATTTGTGTCATTTACTTTCTCCTTTAATTGTTCTCAGTTCTCTGCCCCTCAAATGTCTCAACACCTGTGGCACACCACCCTCCTCCCTGAGAAGGCCTCAGTCTGGGACAAGAGACAGAGCCCTGCCCCGGAAACTTCCATCTGCAGGAGAAGGCAGGTCACATACAAATACTGCAAGCCTTAAGGAAGGAATTTCGGGGAGGCTCATGAGCACCGGGCCCAAGCTCGATGGGTAGAGAGCGTCCCCTCCTTCCAGCCTGAGCTCTGGGGGGGCTCCTGGCCAGAACGGCGGGGCTGCGGCGCCAGCGGGGTGGGCACGGCGAGCCCGGGGCCGGTGGCCCCTCCAGCACAGCTGCCAATCCAGGCGGTGGGGGCTGAGGGCCCGCCGGCGGGCGGAGGCTGCGGGAGACCGCCGGGCGCCTGCGGGCAGGTGGGGGGCGCGGGGAGCCCGGGGTCCCCCAGGGCGGAAGGCGGGGCGCGGAGGCTGCTGCAGGTCAGGAGCACGTCCAACAGCAGCAGCTTGAAGAGCAGCAGTCGCAGCGCCCCCAGCCGCAGGGCCTGGCCCCGCGTCCCTGCGGGGACGGAGATGAGCGGTTAGGGCCAGAGGCCGGCTTCAGTCCCACCCACCCGAGAAAGTTCTCCCGGGAGCAGGGGCCTTGTCCCCCCGCCCCTGCCATTCCTCCTTCCCGCAGTTCCCCAAAGCCTGGGAAAGTCCTCCCTGGTGTCTAGCCTCAGCTCTAATTGGAAATAGTAACACATTCCTTCCTAGCCTTCATTTTATTTTATTCTCCCAAAACCAGGGGGATGCAGGCCAAGCAGGGATTAGCATCTGACGCAGAGAGTAACCGGACCCCTATTCTCTATGTGCGGAAGTAGAACTGGACTCAGTACTCTGTCTGGTGGTGGTCTGGTCTCCCAGGGCTCTGACGCTGACACCATCTATCTGGGCTGCCCGGGGAGAGCTTCACAGAGCCCTCTGTTAGCTGTCGCCTACGCTTTTCAACTGGTGGCCAGGAATTAGTCTGGGGTCATAGGATCCACCCCCATCTACCTGTAGATAGACTGAAGCCCAGGCTTGTCAGTGCCCCAACCCAGCAAGGCAGCCTCTTCAGGAACCACCCACCAAGCCCCTCCCACCCCGCCCGACCCAACACCAGTGGGACCATCATGCCAGACCCAAACAGGCTGAAGATCCTGGTCCCCAGTACTCACCCCTGAGACGCTCCCAGAGGCAGGTCCTGGCTGAGGAAGCCTCTCCTGGCAGCCAAGAGGAAGAGAATGAGTCTTTTGGGATGGGCTTTGCTGTCCACCCAAGCTCTGTGCCCCAGGCCTGGCAGGGGGCAGCCACGCATGGCAAGTTGCATAAATGGACAAATGAACAAGCACCAGGAAAGCTGAGCCCCCTCAGAGGCTCAGATCTTTCTCTGTCCCCACTGTCCTCTATTCTGTGTCCCCTCCCCCACCCCCTCCTCAGGGAAGCTGAGGTCTCTCAGCACTTTTAGACGAGGACTTGGATTCTTAGCAGCCTTCTTTGAAAGGCAGGGCATTTATTCAACAAACATTCCCATTTGGAAGATGCCAGAACTACCATAATCCAAAAACAGGAAGCCAGTCATCTAGTAATAATAACAGCTGGCTTTGCACACATCCCTTAAACATCTCTGGCCTGTAAAACTGGGAAAATAATATGATTTTCTTCATGAATATGAGGTGTTTCCAACAGTGCCTGGGACAGTGTAGTCAATAAGTAGATGATAGCATTGTGTTATTTGATTGTCATTTGGTTCTGCTAGGTCGGGTGTCATAGATAAGGTGATATAGATATTAACCTTAGCTACATAAATCTAGATATCAACCCAAGGTAATAGGAGGGAGGCGGTGTAATTAACTCTTGGAGGTCATGCCTCAGAACCTGGATTTGAAAGAGATATTTGGGGGCTGGATATTTGAAGGAGTTGCAAACCCAGGACTCAGGGCCCTGAGGCCACACTGCTCTGAGCCCAGGCATTGCCTCATTTGGAGGGCTGGCACAGGGACACCCACCATGCCCCCATGGGATCCTGCCCTGTCTTCCAGCATATCCTGTTTCCAGAGTGTGTGGGAGGGGCAGGGAGCATCCACAGGGGCCCGGACTCTGTCCCCACCTGACAGCTGTAGGGGCCGTGTGCTCTGGCTGCGGTCGCCAGCCTCGGGCCCTGTGTGGCAGACCAAGTTTTCCCAGGCTGCCAGCTCCTCGGAGGGCAGAGAGAGCTGGGCCAAGCTCGTCCAGGTGCCGTCAGCCTCTGGGGAAGGGCCATAGGTGAAAGCGTCCAGGGAGCTGCCATTGCCAGCGGAGAACCAGATGGGGCCCCCAAAGCCTGGGGGTGCAACATCGAGGACCAGGCAGACCACCAGTGTCTGCTGTTTCCCATCCACCAGCAGCGTGATCGGCGGGGCCAGAGAGGGGAACGGTGTGCCCCCGACACCTGCAAGAGAGCATGCACCTGTGGGGGGCCGGTCTGTCCCTGCCAGCCTCCCATAATGGGTTTCTATCCTTCCATCTGGGTTTGCTTCCATCATCCATCTCTCCTTCCATCCACACATCCGTCCCTCTCTCCTTGCATTTGCCCATCTGTTTGTTCATTCATCCTTTCCCCAGCAACCATCTTTCCTACATCTACTATTTCTTTCTTTCTTTTTTGGTTTTTTTTTTTTTGAGATTTTATTTATTTATTTGACACAGAAAGAGATCAGAAGTAGGCAGAGAGGCAGGCAGAGGGGAAGGGGAGAGTAGGCTCCCTGCTGAGCAGAGAGCCCAATGTGGGGCTCCATCCCAGGACCCTGGGATCATGACCTGAGCCGAAGGCAAGAGACTTAACCCACTGAGCCACCCAGGCGCCCCACATCTACTCTTTCTACCTTCCATCCATGTGTCTGTCCATGCTTCCAGGCATCCATCCATCCCTCACCCATCTATCCTATCTCAACCTATCTGTGCCAGGAACTGGGGATGTAACACTGATGAAGACATTGGCCCTGCCCTCAAGGAATGCAGTCCCAGGGGAAAGATAGCAGATGCAGCAACAAATTCTTACAATACCTGGTCGTGCCAGCCTCAGGAGGGTGGTTACCACTGGGGGGGAAGGGAAGGAAACAAGATCTGGAATGAGATTAAAGAGGGTTTTTAATGTAACTTTTTGTTTCTTTTATCTGATTCAAATATGGCAAAATGTAAACCATTTGTTAATCTGAGTGGGATATGCATAGGTGTTTATTTAATCATTGTCAGTTCTTTTCTGTAGGTCTGTTGTTTTTTTTTTAAGATTTTATTTTTATGTAATCTCTACACTCAGTGTGGGGCTCCAACTCACAACCCAGAGACCAAGAGTCCCATGCTGTACTGACTGAGCCAGCCAGGTGCCCCTAAAGTATTTTTTTTTAAAGATTTTATTTATTTATTTGACAGACAGAGATCACAAGGAGGCAGAGAGGCAGGCAGAGAGAGGAGGAAGCAGGCTCCCTGCTGAGCAGAGAGCCCGATGCGATGCGGGGCTTGATCATGACCTGAGCCGAAGGCAGAGGCTTTAAACCACTGAGCCACCCAGGTGCCCCCCTAAAGTATTTTTTAAAGACCTTTGTTCAGATATACTTTATGTACTATACAATTCACCCATTTCTTTCTTTCTTTCTTTCTTTCTTTCTTTCTTTCTTTCTTTCTTTCTTTCTTTCTTTCTTTCTTTCTTTCGTTTTTTCCAAAGATTTTATTTATTTATTTGAGATAGAGAGTGAGAGTGAGAGAAAGAGCACAAGTTGGAGGGGATAGGAAGAGGGAGAGAGAGAGTCACAGGCTCTTCACTGAGCAGGGAGCTTGATGTGGGCCTCTATCCCAGGACTCTGGGATCATGACCTGAGCCAATGGCAGATGCCCAACCAACTGAGCCACCCAGGCACCCTACAATTCACCCATTTCAAGTGTATGTCTTTATTATTTTATATTTTAAAAATGTTTTATATTTATTATATTATTTATTTATATTTTTTTAAAAAAACAGGCGGGGTGCCTGGGTGGCTCAGTCGTTAGGTGTCTGCCTTTGACTTGGGTCATGATCCTAGCCCCACATGGGGCTCCCTGCTCGGCAAGGAGTATGCTTCTCCCTCTCTTCTCCGTTTGTGCTCTCTCTTGCTAGCTGTTTCTCTCTCTCAAATAAATAAATAAAATATTTTTTAAAAAAGAAAAGAAAAGAAAAGAATAAAAGAAAAAAGAAATACCCCAGGATGCAGGAATGGACACCAGAGGATCTTGTGGGGAGGTCAGAGAAGGGTGCTCAGGAAAGGTTTCTTGAAGGTCAAAGAACAGATCTAGAAGTTTGTGGACGGTAAGCAGCCTATTCAGGATTTGAACTCAGGTCTCTGACTCCCACTCCCGTAGACCACCCCACTTGGAAGGATGACTAAGATTTTGCTACATGACACAGTGCATCAAGCCTGGGGCATTGTCTCAGGCAGAGTTGGTTGGACTCCCAACTTGTCTGCTTAATTTACTGAATCTTAATTGCTGCATCAATATAATGAGGTTAAGGGGCGCCTGGGTGGCTCAGTGGGTTAAGCCTCTGCCTTCGGCTCAGGTCATGGTCTCAGGGTCCTGGGATCGAGCCCCGCATCAGGCTCTCTGCTCAGCAGGGAGCCTGCTTCTTCCTCTCTCTCTGCCTGCCTCTCTACCTACTTGTGATCTCTCTCTCTGTCAAATAAATAAACAAAATCTTAAAAAAAAAAATAATGAGGTTAATAACACCAGCCCAGTAAAATTGTTGTGAAGAAAAAAGATCATGAATGTCAAACACCTTGGCAGAGAAGTATTAGTATTATTATCAATGCTGATATAATAAGACATGGCAAACAAAAGGGACAGAGAAAGGTATGAGTGAGCTCCAGGACCCTCGAGTTCCTGAGCCTCTTCACTTATACAGACACTCTCCCCAGGTTGAGTTTAGCATGTGCCTCCTCCACGAAGCTGCCCGGGATTGCTTCTCCTCACCCTAGCTGCCCCCTTCTCAGAGCTCGGACCTCTTGCCATGGGCTCTTCCTGCTCCACGTGGATGTGGTTTATCTCCCTAGTAAGGGAGAGTTTGTGAAAATACTGGGGGCCAGCTTTAGATCAAAGATGACCTTCCCCCACCACATACATGCAAACACGTGCCTGCTTCTAGATGAAGCTGGAATTCTCATCTCTAAACACAAGTCCTTTGACCCCATCCTCCATTTTGAAGGACTGAGGGTAATACCCTTGAGAAGTCACTGGGGACTTGAGACCTCCCCTGAGAGCCTACTGAGAAGGGGAGCAGGGAGTGAACCTGAGACATTTTGAGGCCTATGGGAATAGGGCAATCTGAGGGCAGGAGCCCGGGACAGGAAGGACAGGAGATGACCTTACAACGTTGCCCTCTCTCAGCCCAGGCTACCCCATCTCCATCCTCTCTGGATGTCTATCCAGCTTGCTGTCATGTCTCTACACCTCCAAGAGGCGACTGCCCAACCAGGGAATCCAACAGAGCAGACTCCAAGGAGCGGACTCGGGGCCCCAGGGTGAGGCAGCTGGAAGGCAGAAGATGATGGGGAAGGAAATGGTGGGCTTATGATGAGACCCTCGCCTACCCAGGGAGTACCAGAGCTGGGGGGGTGGGGAGGGCTTGGGCCAACTAATGGGGCACAGAGAGGGAGGCAGGGAGGGGGCTCACCTGTGGGCAGGGCTGGACATCCGAGGGCCAGGAGAAGCAGCAGCCAGGTCCCGGCCATGGCCCTCCTGAGAGGAGGCAGGACCCAGCTGCAGACTTGAGGTGTGGGCTGTGGGAGGAGGTGCCCGCAAGACTGTCTCCCAGGCAGCAGGCCCAGCTGCTCCACCACGAGCCAGAGCCGTTCCCGGTGAGGAGCCCCTCCTGCCTCCACCCTGGCCCTCAAACCCGGTCCTCTCTCAGGGGCCCAGCAACTCAGGGTGCCCCTCCCACACCCTGCTCCCTCCTAGTTGAAGAGCACAGCATGGTCTGCAAAGCCCTTTCCCAGTCACTGGCTCAGCCACCCACGGGATCCTGAGCACCGGGCAGCACCCTGAGCCTTCCATTCTGCTCGTCACTCCACCCACCCAGCTGCTGTGAGCTCCATCGAACATGAGGCAACTGGGGCTCAGAGACATGGAGTGACCTGCTTGAGGCCACACAGATGGCAGGGGGCAGACTGGCCTTACTATAGCCCCAAAGCCCAACACACTCATTTCCATGTTATTACAACACCTCATACCCACGACCACCCATACCCACCTATTTAAAAACAGAATTTAGGGGCACCTGGGTGGCTCAGTGGGTTAAAGCCTCTGCCTTCGGCTCAGGTCATGATCAAGCCCCGCATCGGGCTCTCTGCTCAGCAGGGAGCCTGCTTCCCCCTCTCTCTCTGCCTGCATCTCTGCCTCCTTGTGATCTCTGTCTGTCAAATAAATAAATAAATATTTAAAAAAAAAACAGAATTTATTTCTCAGAGCAGTTTCAGGTTCACATCGAAATTTATGGGAAGTTTTGGAGATCTCCCATATATTCCGTGCCCCTTCCCTTGAACCCCTTTCTAAAAATAAACTCTTGGGAGGCCTTCTAGTATCATGAAGAAATATTAAAAATAGGGGCACCTGGGTGGCTCAGCTCTTAAGCCTCTGCCTTCAGCTCATGACCTGATCCCAGGGTCCTGGGATTGAGTCCCACATCAGGCTCCCTCCATCTCCCTCTGTCTGTGGCTCCCCCTGCTTATGCTCTCACTCTCGCTCTCTCTCTGTTGTATAAATGAATGAAATTTAAAAAACGTTTTTTTAAGTTGTGGTAAAGTACACATAACATAAACTTTATCATTCTCACCGTTTTTAAGTATACAGTTTAGTGGTAGTAAGTACAATCACAGTGTTGTGAGAACATCACCACACCCCATCTCTAGAATTATTTTCATCTTGCAAAACTGAAACTCTGTCCCCATTAGACACTAACTCTCCATTCTATCTCCCCTCAATCCCATGGCAACCACCACTCTGTTTTCTGTCTCTGTGAATTTGACTACCTCAGTAAAGTGGAATCATAGAGAATTTGATTTCTTTGTGCCTGGCTTGTTTCACACAACATGTTGTCATCAACTGTGTTGTGGCAAGTGTCAGAATATCCTTCCTTTTTTAGGGCCAAATAATATTCCACTGTATGTATATACTGATGTAGGAAAAGACATTAGAGTTCAAACGTGACGGCCAAGAAAGAATTCTTGAAGATGTCTTTGGTGCAAAAGGTGATTTTTTTATAGATAGTTTTTTTTAAAAGATTTTATTTATTATTTGACAGAGAGAGAGAGAGATCACAAGTAGGCGAAGGGCAGGGGGAAGCAGGCTCCCTGCTGAGCAGAAAGCCTGATGTGGGGCTGGATTCCTGGACCCTGAGACCATGACCCGAGCCAAAGGCAGTGGCTTAATCCACTGAACCAGTCAGGTGCCTCGTTTTGGTAAAATTTTAAAAACAAAAAGAGGCTTATCTCACTGAGTCACCCAGGCACCCCAAAAGGTGATTTATATTAAAGAACGGGGACAGGACTTGTGGGCAGAAAGAGCTGCACCGGGGTCATGAGATGTGGCCCATTATATACTCCCAAGTTGGTAGAGGGTTAGGGATAATGTAAGTCTCTAAGGAATTTGGAAGCAAGGTTTCCAGGACCTTGAGGGGGCTGGCGGCTGTTGGGAAAAGGTCATTTATTACCATCTAATAAAACCTTAGTCACGAGACCCTTCAGATGTATATCGGTGGGCCATATATGCTTGGGGATGATTGCCAACAGGTATCTTGGAAGATTTAGAGATAAAGGAAATTTCTAAAGGAATTTTTATATGTTAAAGTAGACTTACAGGATCCTGGGGGTGGATGGTGGGGCTAGGATTGCCTTTGCCTTTAGGGAAGTCAACACCAGAGGCAGTTGAGTCCCTGGAGGAAGGTCAGTCACTCTCTGCCTGTTTCAAGGACTTCTCAATGGGCTGTAGGTAGTAAGGAAATTTAATAATTTCTCTTTTGCCTTTGTTCCCCACATGCTATACCACACTTGGCTTCTTATCCATTATCTCTCGATGGACATCGTTCAATAGTTGCTTCCATGTTTTAGCTATTGTCAATAAAGCTATTGTGAACATGGGTGTACAGATATCTCTTCAAGACCCTGCTTTCAATTCTTTTTGTATGTATACCCCGAAGTGGAATTAGATCACAGGGTAACTTTGTTTTCAATTTTGGGAGGGAACTGTCATACTGTTTTCCAGTTATATTCCAACAACAGTGTACAAGAGTTCTAATTTCTCTACATCCTTGCCAACACTTGTGATTTTTTTTTTCATAGTGGCCATCCCAGTAAGTGTGAAGCGTTATCTCAGCGCGACTTCATTCTGCATTTCCCTAGTGATGACTGACGCTGAGCATCTAGGGCTCCCTGATACACATCTGTTATACCAATTTATATTCTACCTCAGTGTATGGAAGGCCACGGAGTCCCCACCAGCATTTGGCATTCCTTAAAAGAACAAAAAACAAAAAACAAAAACAAAACAAAACAAAAAAACCCAAAATCCTAATTTAATCAGTTAGAAAATGTTATCAGTTCTCTGATTACAGCATTCTTTTCTCATTTCCTTGTTTCCTTCATTGTATTGCTTATCGCCCTCTTGCAGTCCTGGTGTTTTACTAATTCTGTAAGGGCTTTCACATAGCGACCATACCAATCCTTGTGCATTGCACTTGCTGAAGCCATTCCTAACTCACTGGTTACTTTTATTTTCTTCTTATTATTTTTTAATTCATTTGACAGACAGAGATCACAAGTAGGCAGACAGGCAGGCAGAGAGAGGGGAGGGGGAGAAGCAGGTTTCCTGCCAAGCAGAGAGCGGGATGCGGGGCTCTATCCCATGACCCTGGGATCATGACCTGAGCTGAAGGCAGACCCTTCAACCCACTGAACCAACCAGGCGCCCCCACTGGTTACTTCTAATTTCGCTTTTTTTCTTACTTTTTTTTTTTTTTTCTTGTATGAACCAATGCATCCATCTTTCCTAATGGGAATTATCACATCCCTTTTAAGTCTAGAAAAGTCCTTCCCCCTCTAGAGATACATTCTACCAAGTCTTTTTGTGCGTGTGAAGTTTAATCCCCACACCCCCACCACCATTTAACTCTATCAGCGATTAATTTTGGTGTAGGATAGAAGATATGCATCTAAATTTCATTCCCCCTCCCCAAAGAGCTAATCGGTGATCTCAGGGTTATTAATTGAATACGCCTTCCTGTCCCTATTATTTGTGAAACATTCTCTACGTTAGTATCTTTTATGTTGGCCGGTTAATTTTTCCTGGCTCCCCGACTTCTTTATTCTGTGCCAGCCTCTTCCGGCGGGACGGTTGCCTTAATAGCGTGGGGACTGCATGCTCGGACGTGAGGAGGGAGGCCGGTCCGCGCTGGCCCAGCTCCCCGAGCTCCCGCCCCCTTCCCTCTGCGCGGCCTGGAGGCCTGCGGCGCCGCGTGTTCCCAGGCGCTGCCCGCGCCCAGGTGCGCTGGGTCCGCGCGGGCTCCCGCCGGGAGGGGGCGGGGGAGGCAGGTGTCCCTAACGACTCTCGCGCCCTCCAGCCCGGGGAGGTGCTGGCCCGGGATCCGTTACCACATTACAGATGGGGAAGGAATCCTCTTGCCCCTTTAGGGTTTTAAGAGCTTCCCAGGGATGGGGAGGCATTAGACCCCGGTGCCAGCAGCCGCCCCTGCCCGCTCAGCTACCCTCCCACTTAACCGCTTTCCCCTGCTCCCCGCCACAGGCCGGCTTGCAAGCCTTCCTTGCCCGATCTCTCATAGGTCTGCTCCTTCCAGGAGCCCCAAGACTCTCCCCTCAGAGGCCACAGTCTTGCTGACCTGAAAGATGCCCTTGCTCAGGGCGGTGAGGTTGCCCCAACAATCCGGCCTTGAATCTCAAAGCTGAAATCCTTCTCTGAGCTCCTCACTCCGGATTAAACCTGCGGTTTGCTGACCCGCTGCTAAGAGCCAGGTTCTGTTCGCAGACCTCTAGTTTGATCCTCACAACCACCCTACCAGGTGTTGGAATCCGTGGTCACAGCTGGGGAAACTGAGACAGAAAAACGAAGTCACATGGCGGAGATTGTTACGCAGCACAGCGCGGGAGCTGGGAGCTAACTGCCGAGACGGACGTTTACAGGTCTCTCTCCAGAGTTCTTTTTAGGAGATTGTCCAATCGGAGTACCCATCCGAGCGCCTGATGCACAACGGATTAGCCCTGTCTCCCCCTTTTTTGTCAAATAGAAAATCAGGGGCCCTTTAAGACTGAGATGAACCACATGAGACCTGAAAAAGAAAATTAAGGCGATGCCTGGGTGGCTCCGCAGGTCTTGATCCCGGAGTCCTAGGATTGAGTCCGGCCTCTGGCTCCCTGCCCAGTAGGGAGCCTGCTTCTCCCTCTGCCTGCCTCTCCCCCTGCTTGTGCTCGCTCTCTCCCTGACAAATGAATAAATAAAATCATTTTTTTAAGAAAGGAAAGTTAAGGAAAAGTAGCAGTGCTTATTGGAAAAAGACCACCAATATGAGCAAGCGATTACTGATTGTGAATCTGACCCATCCAATCAGAAGATTGCAACCAGTATGTGTGTGGGTGCTGAAGTAGCAAGGAGAAGTCTCTTCCAGTTAACCCTGACAGGAGCACCTATTTTCACTGATCAAAAAAAAAAAAAATCCCACTATGATAGTTATAGTACAGAATAAAAATCACCTGAATGTTCAGTAACAAGGAAGTAGCTAGGGGTGCCTGGGTGGCTCATTCTGTTAAGTGTCGTGTCCACTCGGGTCATGATCCCAGGGTCCTGGGATTGAGCCCCACATCTGGGCTCCCACACTCAGCCTGGAGTCTGCTTCCCCCCTCTCTCTGCCCCTCGCCCAGCCCATGTGCGCATGCACTCTCTCTCTCTCTCTCTCTCTGCCCCTCCCCGGGCCCATACTTTCTCTCTTTCCCCTATATCAAATAAGTAAATACAAATCTAAAGCAAAACAAAAACAAAAACACCCAAGGAAGTAGCTAAGTAAACTAAGGTGCTTCTATATGATCAAATATTATGCAGGTCTTAAAATATCCTTGTCATTTATTGGTGTCTGTTTTATTCCAGGAATTGGGCTGGAGATAATAAGACCAAAAAAGATGCTCCCAGTAGTCAAGGAAGACAAGCTCACAAACAGATCAGGGACTTGGAGCATAGCAGACACCATGACTGAAATGTGTGTGTGTGTGTGTGTGTGTGTGTGTGTGTGTGTGTGTAACAGTAGAGAGTGGGGTTCTTGGAGAGGGAAATCATCCTTCTGGAGTTGGTGTGAGCATTAGGAAAAGTGATTTAGAAGCTGACACTTGAGCCAAGTCTTGATTCTTTCTGAAGGGTTTATGATGACATGGGAAAATGTTTCAATTATGATGCTCATTTAAAGAGGATTAAAAGATGCATATATAGTATGATCTAATGTTCACGGAGCCACCACCAGCTTTGGCTTACTTAACACCAAGTTTAATTTATATGAGAAAGAATTTAGAGTGTTTTATCTTATATAAACTGTTGTTATTTGGGGTTTTCTGATGCTCACTGCCAAAGCCAATCCTAACTAAAATACATATTATAGGGACACCTGGGTGGCTCAGTCAGTTATGCATCTGCCTTCGAGCCCAGCATCACGCACGCCACTTGGTGTGGAGACTGCTTCTCCCTCTCTCTCTGCCCTCCCCCCAACTCATGTTCTCTCTCTCAAATAAATAAATAAAATCTTAAAAAAATAAAAGGACTATTTATAAAGGTGTGGGTAGGGGTTGGGGGAATCACTGGGGCTGTAACAGCACTCCCCAGCTAATAATGGCGGGGTACTGGCCCCCGAGGTCTGAAGAGGGGAAGAGGGGGAGTGGTTATGGAGCCCAGAGCCAGAGAGAGCTGTGTGGAGAGGGTGCCTGGCAGTAGATGGGACTTTCAGTTGATGGACATAGTTGGTGTGGATCCAGCAGCTAGGGAAGTGGGAGAATGAATTCCCTGACTTGGGCATCCTCCCATCTTCTGACCCCCAGCTGTTGCCCCCCTTGGATGAATCCAAGTGGAGGGTGTAGGAGTCCTTTGGTGCAGTTCGTCTTCTCAGAGCACATGCCTGGTGTGTGGGAGGGGTGTGGTGGGGGCAGTTCTGAAGGGCCTCAGGGAAGCACCTCTTTTTTTTCTTTTTAAGATCTTATTTATTTATTTGACAGAGAGAGATCACAAGTAGGCAGAGAGGCAGGCAGAGAGAGAGCGGGAAGCAGGCTCCCCGCTAAGCAGAGAGCCCTATGTGGGGCTCGATCCCAGGACCCTGAGATCATGATCTGAGCCAAAGGCAGAGGCTTAACCCACTGAGCCACCCAGCTGCCCCAGGGAAGCACCTCTTATCTTTTGTCCAGATGAAAGAAATCCATGCCCCTAGCACAGAGGACGCGCGGTGTCTCATGTACTACAATATCAGTGAGGGGGGATGTCAATTTGACCATGCTCCCACTGAAAACTAAAATGTTACCTACCACAAGGGTTCTTTACCTAAGTTAGCAGGGGACACCTGGGGGTTATGCAGCCTAAGTTCAACTCACACTTGCCTGCTTTCACTCCCATGACACATTCTCCTTATCCTTTGCCAGCACCAGATTCTTTCCCTGGTGGGTTGCTTCCTATGGGGTCTGAGTCCTTAGATAGTCTTGACTTTGTTGGGTTGCTGAAGTGTCCTGTTAAGCTGGACTCCTGTTGGAGGACTAAGAAGAGATACCTTGGTGAATCCCCTGGGCTCCAAACTGAGCCCCATCTCAGATGCAGGAGCAGCCTACTTTTCTCTAGAAATTTGGTCTAGTCAACCAAGACATTCCAGAGGTGCCTTTCTCTGCGTATTGGATCAGAATGGCCAGGGGCCATCTCAGCTTCCAAGTCATCAGTACTATGATTACTGTATGGTAGAAGTGTTTTTCCCTTGGGTACTGGGATCACCAAGTCCCCTGAGTCCATTCCATTACCGGAATGGGTAGCAAAAAATTTCTTCCAGTAGTTGGTAGCCTTGAGGAATAATCGCGAGGCGCCTCCCACTGCCCCTATGTCTTGGCTCTATATGACCGTGCATGGTTGTGGTGAGAAGAATACATTGCAACCAGTAGGACAGCCCTTGCCTCTGGCAGGTGCAGCTTCTCAGTTATGTTCTAGATGAACCTTCAGCAGGTCCATCCACCATCCTATCTCGCCAGCTGCTTTGGGTCATGGGGCACATGGGAAGACCAGTGAATTCCTTGGGAGTGAGCTCATTTATACATTTTTTGGCAGTGAAATGCGTGCCCCAGTTGGAGGTGATGTTAAGTGGAATGCCACGGTGATGGGTAAGGTATTCATTCATTCTTCATCAGAATGCCTGATGCTGGCAGAATGGTGGTGCTGACAGCAGCATTGGAGGCAGAGAAGGTGAATTCATACCTGGAATATGTGTCTGTTCCCATGAGGGTAAAGCACAGCCCTTCCATGCTAAGATGGCCCAGTCGGATCTGTCCCCAACCCGGTGAAAGTTGTGGCCAATCAGGGACCCAGTATTGGGCTGTAAGTCAGATGGGCCCTCAAGAGAGTGAGAGGCAGAGAGCACAAGCAGAGGGGAGCAGGAGAGGGAGAAGCAGACTCCCCATAGAGTCTTACTCTAGTAAGGAGAGCCCAAGGTGGGTCTTGATCCCAGGACCCTGGGATCATGATCTGAGCCAAAGGCAGCCGCTTAACCGACTGAGCCACCCAGGTGGGAGGTATTATAGCTACCTTGCCTTTGTCTGTTAAACATTACCACCTGGCCTTTACGTTACCAGGATACCATTATTCCCACTGAGATCGTAGACTATAATTCCACGGATTCATTCAGCTCCCCAGCAGCACCTCCAGCCGACAGAGGACAGCCATCAGAGCAAGTCAAAGAGGCAGGTGGCTCTCACCAATGCATTTCCTTTTCATTTTCTTTCTTTCTTTTTTTTTTTTTAAAGTAAACTTTACGCCCAACGTGGGGCTCAAACTCTTGACTCTGAGGATAAGAGTTGCCTCCTCTACTGACTGAGACAGCCAGGAGCCCCTCACTATTTTTTTTTTTAAGATTTTATTTATTTTATTTTATTTTTTTAAAGATTTTTATTTATTTATTTGACAGACAGAGATTACAAGCAGGCAGAGGAGATAGGCAGAGAGAGAGGAGGAAGCAGGTTCCCCGTCAAGCAGAGAGCCCGATGCGGGGCTCGATCCCAGGACCCTGGGACCATGACCTGAGCAGAAGGCAGAGGCTTTAACCCACTGAGCCACCCAGGCGCCCCTTATTTACATATTTGACAGAGAGAGAGAGAGAGAGAGAGCACACGCACAAACAGGCAGAGCAGCAGGCAGAGGGAGAGGCAGAGGAAGGCTCCCCGCTGAGCAGGGAGCCCGATTCAAGGCTCAAACCCAGGACCCCGGAATCATGACCTGAGCCGAAGGCAGACCCTTAACCAACAGAGCCAGCCAGGTGCCCCTCACCAAAGCATTTCTTAATGCTTTGGCGAAGGGAGGGTTTTCTAGACCCCATTAAAATATGTGCTGAGGGGTGGCTAACCAGGTTGCACATAATAAATCCAATCTAGCATTCCCACCTTCCTGAAATTTTGGATTCCTTCCTCTACAGTATGCCAGAGAAATTCTGGCATTTCAAGTTTCCTAACTGTAGGCTACCATTAAGTCCAGGCTTTAATTAACTAACCTCATAGACGATTGATGCCTCTCCCAGGTGCTCGAGCCCACACATTAAATCCCAAATCCTGGATGAGCATCCATGGCGTTGCGTTTGGCGAAATGGAGCCTTACATTCCACCCTCTTGGGTCTATTCCCCTTAGAACCCATTCCCACGCACACGGTTCTGGCCCCTGCCAAGGGAGTTTAGCAAGGTCTGTAATTCCTTCTGTCTGGGCGTTCTGCTCTCAGCGTGGGCCTCATGCTTCTCTGCCCAGGCTGTTCTGGTATCTAATTTGAGAAGAGCCAGGGAAGACTGGAGGTGGAAAGAGTCCTGAAGCTGATGTCCGGGGAAACAGAGGCACTACATGTCTGCCCAGACGTCCCCATCTCCTCTCGGAGACCCACACCTTCCCCCTCAGTGCCCTTGTGTGAGCACACTCCTGTGCTAACAGTTCATTAGCACTGCCCCTTATGAGAACTTCCTGGTGCCAGTCCTCAGCCATATGAACCAGAGCCATCTCGCCCGCCATTTCCCTACCTCGACAACGCAGTACTCACCACTTGACCCCTGCCACCCCCAAGAAGAATTTGGGTAATGGCCATACTCCTTACGCAGTGGATTACTGGGTGCATTGCTCCCGCGGCAAGGAGGCTTGCCCTGTACTCTCTGAATTTATGATCAGTCTAGTCTCAGTATTCTGCCTGAGGCTGTTCCTGGAGCCAATTCCATTACTGGTCAGTATAGGCAGGAAACAGAGGGCACTTGCATATAGGGAAATTTGAGAAGAATTTAATAAAGGGACTATTTATAGAGGTGTGGCATGGTAAAGGGAAATCCCAAGTGACAATGCGGTACTGGAACTGGTAACAGGCCTGAAGGGGTGAGGGAAGGGAGCGGTGGCAGGGCTCCCAAACCAGAGAGCTGGTGGAGGGACCCTGAAGCCAGCGGGAATCCAGGAGGGAGGGAAACTGAGGAATAAACACCCTGACCTTCTTCTTTCTTCTGCTGGGGACCCCACTGGCCAGACCCCAAAGCCAGAGGTTAAGGGAGCCCATTGCATGTCTATGGATGTCTATGGATGTCAGTGTGCAGAAGCTGGGTGGGTAAGGGTGGAGAGAGGACATGGAGGGACCACAGAAGAGAGTCCGCAGTCACCCATCTGATCAGAATTTGTGGGCATCCCAAGACACTTATGACACTGACATTTATGAAGCATCCAGGCCAGTCATTTCCAGAATGTCTCTCACTTTGCTTGGTCTGTTCATTTCTTCAAGACTAGATTCAGGGGTGCCTGGGTGGCTCAGTGGGTTAAGCCTCTGCCTTCAGCTCAGGTCATGATCTCAGGGTCTTGGAATTGAGCCCCGCATCGGGCTCTCTGCTCAGTGGGGAGCCTGCTTCCCTCTCTCTCTCTGCCTGCCTCTGCCTACTTGTGATCTCTCTGTCAAATAAATAAAACCTTTAAAAAAAAAAAAAAGACTAGATTCAAAGTGAACCTTTCAGGCAGGAATACTGAAGAAATAGAGTGTTCCTATCTCCATAGCATCCTCCTCAGTGGATCACCTCAGGAGAAGCAGGGAGCCAGTTCCTTCTGTTAATAGTAATTAGCCTTCCATTGCACGGTGAAGGCAGTGTGTGCCAGATCAAGCCAACTTTCAATAAACTTTGAAACTTGAGAATTATGGGCACTGGCTTTGCCAGCAGTCAGAGGGACTGCAGCACACCCGGCTCACCTTCATCTTTTCTCATCCCCCTTGCGAACACCTGGAATAGAGTCTCCTTGGCAGGAAATGGGGAGAGAGTGGCAAGGCTCTGTGGTACTGTCGCTTACTCCCAGTTCTCCTGAGGCCACTGGCAATCTCTCCACAGCTGTTTTTCGTGTGGAGCTGCGGAGTCCAGCTCGGAGATGTTCCGCTTGCTATGAGTCTCTACATGTGCCCTGTGTGTCTCTGTAGGTGTGTGAAGACAGGTATGTACTGAGGGTGTCTGACTGGCTCAGTTGGAGAAGCATGCGACTTTTTTTTTTTTTTAAGATTTTATTTATTTATTTGACAGAGAGAGATCACAAGTAGATAAAGAGGCAGGCAGAGAGAGAGAGAGAGAGAGAGAGAGGGAAGCAGGCTCCCTGCTGAGCAGAGAGCCCGATGCGGGACTCGATTCCAGGACCCTGAGATCATGACCTGAGCTGAAGGCAGCGGCTTAACCCACTGAGCCACCCAGGCGCCCCGGAGAAGCATGCGACTTTTGATCTTGGGGGGTCGTGAGTTCCAGCCCCAAGAGATGACTTGTTAAAAAAAAAAATTTTTTTTAAAGGTTCTATTTATTAGAGAGATAGAAAGAGAGAACACAAGCAGACGGAGATGCAGGCTCCCCGCTGAGCAAGGGGCCTGATACGGGGCTGGATCCTAGGACCCTGGGATCACGACCTGAGCCGAAGGCAGCACCACCCAGCAGCGCCCCAAGAGATTACTTTAAAAAGAAAATAAGGAGCGTTGGTTAAGCCTCTGCCTCCAGCTTCGGCTCAGGTCATGATCCCAGTCACTGGATGGAGCCCCGCATGGGGCTCCCTGCTCAGCGGGCAGTCTGCGTCTCCCTTTCCCGCTGCCCCTCCTCCTACTCGTGCTCTTCGCTGGCTAGCTCACTCACTCTCACAAATCAGTCAATCAACCAATCAATCGGGGAAGGGGAAGGGGGAGGCGAACTCACTCACTCTCACAAATCAATCAGTCAATCAACCAATCAATCTTGGAGAAGAAGGAGGAGGAGGAGGAGGAGGAGCGTGTCCGCACGTACGGCCCGTTCTGTGCAAGCCTTCGAGTTCCTTCTAAAGGATTGAATTTTGCAGGCTCTGGTGTGAGCTGTTTTCCGTGTGTGTAAAGCGTTTCTGCGTGGAGTTGGGGTGTGTGTGTGTGTAAAGGAAGGGCTCTGCGTGGAGCTGGTGTGTGTGTGTGTGTGTGTGTGTGTGAAGGGTTTCTGCGTGGAGCTGGTGTGTGTATGTGTAAGAGAAGCGCTCTGCGTGGAGCCGGTCGCGGTCTCAAGCGCTCCCCCTTCCTGGGCCGACTTGGTATGCTCTACGCATCCCCTCCATTTCCTCCGACGGTGGTTGCACCCACCCCACCCGGAAGCGCACGCAAGTCGGACTGAGCGGCTGGGCATGGAGCGGCCGGGTGGTCAGAGCTGCTCCGGCCCCAGCCCGGCGCCGGAGGACGCAGCCCCCGCCTCGGTGAGCCTGGCGCAGCTCCTGCAGCTGGTTCAGCAGGGCCGGGAGCTCCCGGGCGTGGAGAAGCGCCACATCGCGGCGACCCACGGCGAACCCACGGCGTCCCGGCTCCCGCGGAGGCCCAAGCCATGGGAGGCCGCGGAATCGGCCAAGGCCCCCGCGCCGCCCACCCTCGGATCCGGGTAGAGGAACCGCCTGGAGGGGCCCTGTTCGGCGGAGGCAGGAACTGCGCCTTCCTGATGGCACGGATTGGGTTCCTGTGGCTCGAGGTCCTTCGCCTGCCTCTTAGACCTGGAAGGCGTGACTGTGTCCTGCATCTCCTCGGACCGCGGATACCGGCCACGGTTATTCGTCTTTTGTGCATTTGCCCCAACCAGTCTCAGCTAGACTTTAGCCTCCTGGGAGCGTCCTTGCAGTTGACTTGTATCCATATTTCTGGACCATCGTCCACATTAAAAAAGTTTTACAAATCCCGTTTCAGACATTGTATTTGGCAAATCTCATCCTTCACTGAGATGCATAGATGTGTTTTCATCTTTAAACTACCACTGAGGACACACTGACAGGGTCTGGCTCAGGGGGAACAAATTCTGTTAGTGACGTAGGAGAGTGTCAGTGTTTCTCTTCCGGGTCAGTTTATTCTGGCGGCTGTGGAAGTGGATTTGGGATCCACGTGGTGTTGATTCCAGCCATTCTCCAGATCAGCGGCTAGCAATGCAAAAGATTTGATGATTACACTTGGCCCCAGAAGTACTTCAAAGATATATTAAACCAGTAAAATCCCAAAGCATTAAGAAAGATGATCAAAAGGGGCACCTGGTGGCTCAGTGGGTTAAAGCCTCTGGCTTCTGCTCAGGTCATGATCCCAGGGTCCTGGAATGGAGCCCTGCATGGGGCTCTCTGCTCAGCGGGGAGCCTGCTTCCTCCTCTCTGCCTACTTGTGATCTCTATCAAATAAATAAAATCTTAAAAAAAAAAAAAAAGCCAATCAAAAACAAAATCTCTGGCAACTAATTGGATCAGGCTTGGTTTTAGAACGGAAGAAAAGCTCCTACAACCACTTTCTTAAGCTTGTCTCTTAAATAGGCCACGTGGCTCACTGCCCCCACTGCTTCCTGAAACTGAGGTGTTTTCCACATACATATGGTATGTGCAGACAGGAATATACGCTGACAGCCATGAAAAAGTCACATACGCAATCTACGTACCATTCAAAAGGACTCGTTTTCCCCAGAAATGGCAGTTCCACAGCTTGTTTAGGAAATGGTATATCACAGTACACGATACAGTAGGGCATTTTTATAACATCTATTTCCATAAAATTATAAGTTAAAAAGTATTCTTTTCTTTAAACCTTTGAACTGCGCTGAATGAGGCACACACGTTAGACTAGAGTCCGATTCTGCAGGCAAGATGGAAACATTATTCCTGTATTTAGTATAAAATAGATCTGTGACAGAAACCCTGTGCTTCCACACTCAAAAATGCTCTTTTCCCATGGCTTTCTGATACGTCATTTTAAAGTAATTTGATTTCACAATGCTTTAAAGTTTAAGTGTAAGCTCTAACATCTATTCTTGGCAGGTTAACTCTTGAACCAACCAACCTAATTAATTACCTCATAACCTGGCACATTTTAAGGCATTGTTCTCATTCTAACTCAACCTCACAGCTATGTTTGAGGGCCCCATGAGCCAAAAGTGCAGCAAAGCTGATCTTAAGGGACCAGGGCACACAATGGTTAAGCATGTTTCCGAGTCTTGACCTATACCTGGCACAGCCTCACCAACTACTCAGATGGCAATTGAGGCAACAAAGTGACAGAAGCAGAGGAAGGGCCACCTAGGAGGGGGACACAGATGATAAACACAAGCATGATCAGATCCCACTTTTAGGTCTCAGTCCCTGGGAGCCTCGGTATTGTCCTATGGCATCGTGGGATCCCATCAGTGGGATAGACAGCAATACTTCTGCAGTCTAGAATATGCAAGGAGAGGGTCCAATGAAGCCTAAATGACATCCATGCCAAAGAAAATTTCATCCTGAAGCCCAGCAGAAATAAATGGTGGGCATTTCCCTAAGGTAGATGGCATGGGAGCTCAGAAATCTACCACTGTGTTGCTAATAGGAAACACCCAATTGGCTCCAAGGGAGAAAGCTATCTTGGTAAGCTTTGGTCTTCCACAGGATACGGGACCAGAGGAGACTAACAAGGTCAGGGCCCAGGTGACCAATGCAGGTAGTGCAGGACTTCCTCACGTAACATGCATGGCTCCCTATGAAGAGTCTATGAACAGAGAAACTTCTAAGAGAAAATCTGAATATATGTATTTTCCTGGAAAAAGGGTCTTTCCCTTCTCACAGACCCAAGAATAGGTTAAGAATCTGAGCTAAAGAAAAGGATTAGGTCAATCACGGCTAGGCTAAGGAAGCCACCAGATACACCTCAGGGCCATCCAAGTCTGAGACCTTGCAAAGCTGTCACTGAAAAGCGAGAACAGGGACTCACAGCAGAGACAACTGAGCACTGTTTTTGTGTTCTTCTTTGTAGTTGTATTTCAAGTTCCTTCCAAAACAAGGCCCTAGAAACCCCTAGGTTCAAGTACGTCCCTGAGGTTGGTCCACTGCTGTCTTGTATTCATGCCTGGGTATTCGTTCACCAACTTTAAACCCCAGGATAGAAGATGTGACACGGCAGAACTTCCCCTTCCGTGGCAGGAGTCTTTCGCTGACGTCAGAGGTGGTGGGGGTAGGCAACGTGGAAAACACACTGGAACTTTCCCTTGGAACTGGGCTGTGATGACAAATGCCTGCCAGATCATCATCATTTTTTCCCTGACCCTTCCTCTAGTTTCTCAAGATATAACAGAAAATAATCTTCTTCGAAGATACTGGTAACAATTCTAAGAGACAAAACACGCGCCACCGATGTGCTGTGTTTTCAGATATGCTGAGGAAGAAAAACACAAATTCATTAATAGAAGTTTAATGAAAGGTGGCACCACATATTAGTAATAATCAATTTCAAAAAATTAAGATACTTTTAACAAAATAGATGGGTTAGATCTTTACATCCTTTTTGAAATTGGTTTTTATTCTCTCCCCATTTCTAGGCCAAATGACCACAGCAGTACAGCATTTTCTAGCCTGTAACTGCTGGAATCCACATAGCCCCATGTCTTACCCAGGAATTCACTGCCCCAAGCACATTTCTATCTGTTAGACTTGTAGCTACCCATCTCCTCTCTCCCGCCAATGCCAGTCACTTTCAGATACTAGTAAATGCAAAAAAGGATTTTTAACTGGCAAAGCATGGTCCATTGAAAGTCAGCCCAAGGGCAGTTTCTAGCCTCACCTGGGTTTAATTCAACTGTCGAATGAGCTGATTGATGCGTTCACCTCGATAGCCAGGTAAGCCCACCTCCTTCAGGAAGCCCACTCTATTCTTGGTAGTGTGACGGGCCACTGAGAGATGGAAAGGACGTAAGAATGCAGAGATCTCCTGGAAATTCTTCCCCGGAAAGGCAATTTCATGAATGAGGTCTTCCAGGCAAATAACACCATACTTCCCTGGGAAACAAGGGTAGAGATTCCTTCACTCAACATTTGGCTCAGTATAAACCACGAGGCTCTTACATGCCCGAGATGGGCACTCTGGTGGTTTCTTGGGACCCCAAGAAGAATACAACCTAGATCTGACATCAAGACCACCAGAAATCCTTGCTTTCTATCCCTACTGACCCCTAAGTGCAACACTCACCCAGGTGCTCCTCAATCACTGTATTATCTGTCAAAGGGATGGTTTTATTCTTGACCTTGGCTTGTCCACGTTTCAAGATGAGTTCCCGGACAGACTTCAGATTTGGAAACCTATGTGAGACCGAATGAAGTACAGCCTCATCAGGCCGTGGCACACGGTGTGGCACTGGCCACTCAGTCCTGTAGCCCGGCTGAGGAGAGATTCTCCCACCACCCCTTCTTCCCACCAAGATATCTCCTGCAATCACGATGCAGCCGGGGTGCTTGGAAGTACACAAGTGAAGAGGGCAGAAAACCAGAGTGGCCCTGACTATGTAATTAGAAATTAAAATATATGGATATAAACATTCACCATGCAAAAAAATTTTTACTTTCCCAGGCAAGAATAAAACAAGTGCTGACTTACAGTTCAGGACTCTGGCCTCGGATGACCCTCTACCCAAGATGGGGCCAGAGTTTGAAATTAAATCCCGGCCTCTGCCGGGTTTTCATTTCATTTGAAGGAACACAACTTTTACACAAGCACGGCCCTTAGCTTGCTTCAAGACTCCAAGAGTTAATTTCTCTTCTACCCCTGACTCAGCCTTAGCCTGCAAGTGAACGCGCCCACTGGGGTACTGTTCATGGTGCGTCAGCAGCAGCATGGGTACCTCCTGATCTACCTGCCCCGTGTTCCCAAGTTTCACGGCCAGCAGCTGATTTCTGGTGACCGTGGTCACAACAGAATGTTTCTTTGAAATAGCAATATGAGCTCCTAGGCTTGGAGAACAGCACCCTGGGCATCCTAATGTTCTCCTCATGCTCAAATACAATTTAGTATGAATACACACACACGCACACACACCTTACTCACCCCCAGGCCACATAAGGTTCCACTACACGCAGCGTTTTTATGGTCTGGGGGGTTACTCTGAAAAAGACACCACTGAAAATCTTCTTCAGGCGAAGCCTTGCAATGGTCCTCTGCACCAGTGAACTCACCCCATTAATCCTGAAATGCAGAGCACAGGAAGTCAGGTTATCTCCAGTTTATGTCAGTCCAGCAAGCACCTACAAAATGTTTGCCACTACAGGGCATCCGGAGAGCAGGACACAAACTGTCTTACAGGTCACGCCAGGAGCTGGCAGGCATATAGAGAGATCACTCTTACATGATGTGGAGCAACGCCTGAGGGCTACAGGAACACAGAGATGGGCCCCGATTCTGTATGTGTAGGGCTGTGCATGTCAAACCAAAGAAGACGACTTGTGGGCAGTAAAGGCATGACAGATTCTAGGTAAAGGAGATACACTCCACTTTCTTTTTGACAATCACTGAGAAGAGCATACTGGACAGATCTGAAAGTGTGACACCAGAGGCAGGGAAACCCAGTTAAGAAGCTAACGTGGTAGTCTAGGAAAGAGATTCTGGGAAGCGAAGCGGTAGGAAAGGTTAGTAACAACGGCTCAAAAGTATTTAAAGCCCGCAGGTTTCTGGTTTGGCTGACTGGGTATGGGAAATAGGAAAAGGTAGCTGTACTTGCAGGTCGACTGAGAAAAGTACAACTAAATAAGGAAAAAGCTTTAAGAACTCTCTCCAGCACTAAATATGCTTCTCTACTTGACCTTAGTTCAGTTCCTAGAAAGACTCCTTGCAGGGCACCTGGGTGGCTCAGCTGGTTAAGTGTCAGCCTTCCACTCAGGTCATGATCCCAGAGTCCTGGGACTGAGCCCCATGGCAGGCTCTCTGCTCAGCAGGAAGCCTCTTTCTTCCTCTTCCTCTGCCCCTCCCCTCTCCTCATGCTCTCTATCAAATAAACTAAATCTTTAAAAAAATATATATATTTATTTATTTGAAAGAGTGAGTACAAGCAGGGGGAGCAGCAGGGGGAGAGAGAAGCAGCTCCCCACTGAGCAAGGAGTCTGATGTGGGACTTGATCCCAGGACCCCGGGATCATGACCTGAGCAGAAGGCAGAGCCTTAACCAACTGAGCCACCCAGGCGCCCCTCAAATAAATAAACTCTTAAAAAAAAAAAAAAAGAATGGTCCCCAATTCAGAATTTTCTACACCTAGAAAGTCCTCCCCCAGGTCTCAGCTTCAAGTTCCTGCTTTAAAGTGTCTTAAACCAGTACGGGCCTGGCAACAGTTGACCGTCCTAGCACTGGGTCTATTTTCATGCCTGTCTGCCTAAGGTCAGTCTCCTTAACCTTACAGATGAAACCTATGTTGTGCTCAACCCTGAATTCCCAGCATAACTTGCCTTAGTGGCTTAAAGCCTACTGTGTTCATCTCCCTAGAAAAGGGTCTAAAGCTGAACCAACAGTCTGCTCCAGCCTATGGAATCTGACAAGTTTCCCACCTTTGGATGCGTACAACAAAGGCCAAGGAATGTTTATCTGGCACTTCCAGGCCACGAGGTTTCACTTCTAGTCTTCTGAGGCGCACCCTGTCACGTTGCTGCCGCCAGGAATCATGTAAGAACCATTCCAGTCGCTTAAACTTGAGCTGTTTTCCTTTCTTCTGCTACAGAGAAGGCAGACCATTGTCACCATTTTGTGTGTCCATTTTTTATTTCTACAATAGTAATTCATTAGTCAGTATCAATTGAGTGTGTTTCCCACTGTGTTCCTTAAACAGAAGCACATCTTCCATGTAAGGGAAAAATGAGACACCCAAGTGAAGGTGGAGGTATGAAAACTCATAAAGTACTAGGAAGCGCCTCCAATGAATAAACACGTTAGTTTACAGGCCGTTAGCCAATGTTTACCAACCCATGTTTATAGACTCTAACACTGGGTTAAGCTTCATGAAGTACAGAATAAGCATGAGCCCCTTTCATTGTCCTGACTCCAAAATATGTAATTTCCAAAAACAGTGAGCAAACAGCAAAAGTTGTCTGCCCTATCTGAAAAAAAATACATTTTCTTCCAGGTATACAAGCATGTTTGGTCTTTCAAATCACTTAGTCTGAGCCTGAACAGTACAATGTCTATTCCATTTTTTTCCTTAACAAACTCTACTCCAGTATTTTACCTGCAGAAACTGTCTTATAAATACCTGTTAAAGTAAGACATGAACCATATACCTCTTAGAATCTATGCGGGAAGGACTGTCCATACCAAATCTAGTTCAAACACTGTAGATACAACTCACCAAATACACATTCTAATTCCCTTCTCTTGGTTCCCTATCGTTACCTCCTTCTTGTCCAAAAGTGCCTGCTTTGCTTGAGTGGCTTTAAGGGCCTGATAAGCCTTCCTCTTTTTCAGGAGATTTTCTGGAACCAACGGGATCTTTTTTCTTTGCCTGATAGGGAAAATTGCAATCAGCGGTAATGTTTAAAAAATAAATGTTAATGGATTTCTAAACCATTTCTTGGTCTTCGAGCAACATCACGCTCTTCAAATTCCTGAAGACAGACTTCGCTGAAACCTGTGATTTCTGACTCCAGTCCTCAAAACGGACCCCTTAACATTCACTCTTTCCTAAAGCAGTAAAGTCATGAACCCCTTGGCCACTAACCCCCCGTTTGCCTCCAAGGAGCTTTTACTACCACAGCCTTTTAAATCACACTAGGAGCTACGTGATTCCCGTAAAACCCTGTGGGGTTGGGACAGCTGCAGTTCCATCAGCAGGGCTAACACTTAAGCCAGGCTGAGTGAACCCAAGCCTGGCACTCTTCAGTCCGCGGCCAGAAACTCAATCCTCTCCGCTCAAGGGAACCCAAACTTGACGGCGGCTCCCTCCGTCTGATCGTCAGCCCGAACCCTACGGCTCCTTCCTCCTCATCCCACCCTCTGTAATGTGGAGTCTATTCTAATCTTTTCCTTCAGGCCACAAGTATCCTTATTTCCCGCCGCTACGGAATAAACACTGTGGATGGTACCAGATGTTCAAGACCCCACTGGAGAAATTCAAATCCCAAACACTCACTCTTCCTCCGCCATGTTTCCGAAGCTGCGACGACTGCTCATGCGCAGCCCCACCACGTGGGGGAAGAGAGGCCCGCTCTATAGTTACTTGACCATAGAGACCTGTCTTCCAGCTCCCGGCGTACCACCCCGGCAGCCGGCGCCCAGCGAGCGGCCGTGAACCGCTGAGGTCTCGCTAACACAGGTTCCTGCTAAATGCTGCACAAAACGTTCTTCTCACTGCTTCCAAGCCCTTTAGGGTCTGTGTCATCTTCAAATCCCGCCCTGTTCCTTGACGCTGTATTATTTTGATGCTGCCGGCGGAGCTCAAAAACAAAGCCGCTTCCCTCGTTGCACCTACGACTTCCGGGGTGGAGGGCGCGCCGCTCCTCCGGGTTTCCCTGCGGCCGCGCGAGTCCGGGAGGGAGGACCGCCTGGCGTGGTTGTCCCTTGCTGGGTGGAGAGAGCTGGAGCCGTGACTTTGGCTCTTACGTGTGGGTGGAGGTGTTTGTGGAGGACTTCGGGTGGCAGAGAATGCAGCTTCGATTCCATCGGCCTGGCGCGGTCGGTGCGTCCCGGAGTACTGGTCCCAGCGGACCTTGGTTTGCTTTACCCCTAAAATGGACCTGCCTAATAGCGTTAGGAGGATGATGTGAAATACTCGATATAAAGCGCTTAGCACAATGTCTGACTGTAAGCAGGCAACACTATGTTAGTTAGTAGTGCTGGATCGAAAACTAGGAATTTTTCCCGCCATCTCACAATCTTCCCTGCTATGGCTCTCACCACGGAATTTGCTGCCTTCTTTCCTGGTCTTCATAAAACAGTGAAAACCCTCCAGCGTAGCGCTGTCTCCAGCACTAATATGCATAGTAATCCCCTGAAGGTCTTGTGAAAATGCAGATTTTCATTCAGTGGGAGGTTGAGGGGTTGATACTCTGTTTTTTAAGCGTGCTTCAAAGTGATCCCAAGCTTCAGATCATGACCTGAGCCAAAGGCAGATGCTTAAGAGCTGAGCCACCCAGGTGCCCCTATTTTTAATATTTCTTCATGATACTAGGAGGGCAGGGGCCATAACTGCCTCGCTCATGGCAGTTGCTAAAGGTATAGCGGAGGCTTCTCAATCTTGGCACTACCGGCTTTTTTTGGCTAGATAATTCTTTATTATGTGGGGGCTCTCTGTGCCTTGTGGGGGTGTTTAGCAGCATCCCAGGCTTCGACCAACTACATGCCAGTAGCACCCCCATCCCAGATATGACAAAAATGTCTCCAGGCTTTGGATGTCTAGCCCAGTATGTATCCCAATGTCATCACTTGACAATGGGCACTTACAGGCATCACCATGGACTTTATCCTATACTGTTCGACTTACCCTGATTAGATGGAGTGCTCTGAAGGCAGGGAACTTACCTCATGCTTTTTTGTCTTCTACAACTCCTGTCACAATAGTGGGCACTTACAGGGGCTTTTTAAATAAGCTCAAAGCATCATATTGGTATGTGCTATGTAACTAGTCCAACCAGAAAGATAGTGCCCTACACAGAGCTCATTACCTATGAATAAACGTCAAAGGACAACACAGTCTTTGGAGTTCAAGACTGATACGAGGCTCCTCACTCAGGGTTTCATGTGTGTCTTACTTTGCAAAAAGGCAAAAACAAGGATCACCAAAGTGTAAAACATTTATTAGATAGTAAACAAGGAACAAAAATAAGTCACTATTTTGTAACTGTATCTATGTACAGATAAGAGGTAAGTTCTGCGGTAATGAAAATATTAAGAAGAGGAATTTCAGGGCAATTAACAATACTGGCGGAAAGAGACTTGGAGGCCATGATTCAGGAAAGGTTAACCAATGCCAGCAGATGGTGCTAGGAGCATACTTATTCCCAGTGCCTAAGCCATTGTTCCACAAAGATCCAGAGGAAAAGACGTCTTCAACCCCAAATTATTCACTAACTGAAAGCATGTTGTTTACTGAGCATTGACCATATGCTCCAGCACTAGGCAAGACCTTTTATTTCAAAGTGAGGATAGGAGTAAGAATGAGGAATAATGGGCCTCAAGAATAATCTTTTTTTTTTTTAATGAGTTTATTTAGTTTAGAGAGAGAGAAAGTTTAGAGAAAGAGTGTGTGTGCAAGAGCAGAGGGAGGAGCAGAGGAAGAGGGACTAGAAGACTCTGCATTGAGGGCGAGGCCCCACACAGGGCTCGATCCCACAGCCCTGCGATCATGACCTGAGCTGAAATCAAGAGTCAGATGCTCAACCAAGTGTGCCATCCAGGTGCCCCTCTTTTTTTTTTTTTTTAATTATTTTTAAAAGATTTTGCTTATTTTTGAGAGAGGGAGAGTGTGGGGGAGGGAGTGGGGGGGTAGAGAATCTCAAGCAGACTCCCCTGCTGAGCGCAGAGCCCCACGCAGGCTTGATCTCACCATCCTGAGATCGTGACCTGAGCCGAAACCAAGAGTCAGATGCTTAGGGGACTGAGCCACCCAGGTGCCCCAAAAATCTTATCCTTTTTAGCATGTTGTCATAGGCCTTTTTTCTTGACTGCTGTAGTTGTCCATTACAAGGGAATGATTAAATAAATTATAAAAGACTTTGCAATTATATGCAGTGAGGTAGGTTTTCATGTCCTGAAACCTCAGTGGTATTTTTTTTATTTTTTGGCCTGCTGATCTCCATGTCCATTTCCTAACAGTATCCTATTTCTCTTGTGGACTGGTCTCTCCTTCATCGCGTACTTTGTCAGAGGGGAGTGGGGTATCAACTCTAAATGTTTGTCCTCCCAGAATATAAACTGAAGGGATCTCTGGAAGATCTTTCCAACTCCTCCAATCTGTCCAGTGGGAGGGCGCATAAGATGCTATAAACGTCTCTGGGTGGGTGGGGCACCTTGGTGGCTCAGTTAAAGTCTGACTTGTCAGACTCCTGGTTTTGGCTCAGGTCATGCTCTCAGGGTCGTGAGATTGAGCCCCATGGCCGGCTCCACACTTACGAGGAAGCCTGCTGGGGATTCTCTCCTTCTCCCTGTGCTGCTCCCCCTGTTCAAGCTCGCTCTCCCTCCCTCTCTCTCTCAAATAAATAAATATTGTTGGTTTTTAAATTTTAATATTTTATTATTTATTTGACAGAGATACAGCGGGAGAGGGAACACAAGCAGGGGCAGTGGGAGAGGGAGATGTGGGGCTCAGTCCCAGGACCCTGGGATCATGACCTGTGCTGAAGGCAGATGCTTAACAACTGAGCCACCCAGGTGCCCCAATAAATAAATCTTAAGAAACAAAAAACTTCTCCCCTCTGGGTTTTGAATCTTAAGCAGGGTGACGATGGGAGAAACATTGGAGGCTTGGGGTAAAACTTTTAAGAATTTTACCTGTGAAGACCTGGAGCTTCCTTCTTTCTTTCTCAAGATTAGTGGTTCTTCAATTTTCCCTTCAATCCTTGTCTTTCCTATAAAACTCCATTATGCTGGTTAACCAAGCGGATCAGTTTCTGTTTCTTGCAACAAGGCTATAATAACTCTCAGATATTTGGTTACATTTGAAAAAGCAAGATACAGAATAGGGTGTAAGAGAGTGGCTCCTGCTTGTTTTGTGGTTTTTGTTTTTTGGCTATAGATGTATTTATATGTAACAATTTTGGAAGTATATACAAGAAAGTATTGATGGGGGTTATTTTTGGGAAATGGGAGTGGGGCCTGAAATATATTGGAAGACTTACATTTTGTACTATGTTTTTCATTTATCCTGTGTGTATTTGTTTAAAAGAAAAATGGGATGCCTGGGCGGCTCAGTTGGTTAAGCCTCTGCCTTCAACCAAGATCATGATCTCAGGGTCCTGGGATGGAGCTCCGTACCTGGCTCCCTGCTCGGCGGGGAGCCTGCTTCTCCCTCTCCCTCTGCTTGTGCTTTCCTGCTCTCTCTCTCTCAAATAAGAAAATAAAAAAAAAAAGAAAGAAAGAAAAAACTGTCTAGGTAATTACGTTTTTGTGATTTACCTTATTTATTTATTTTTTTTATTTGCCTGTTTTAGAAACCTCTTGACTATTTTTTAAAGACTCCGTTCAGGACATTTTGTGGCTCTCTGGCTTGGCTCCAGGGTTCCTTTCCTAGCATATTCCACAACAGGTTACTTCTGTATTGTCTGCATTTTGGGATTATTTGGAATTGTTTAGGAGATAACTGGAGCAGTGCCTTCTCAGGCAAAACCGCCACACCCACTGCACCCAAAAGGGGCTCCATCTGCAATTTCCAACATCGTCCCCAAACCTCTTTCTTGGATAATGAACCTTCTTGAAGTTGACTTCGTTTTGTTTCAAGTTTTCCTTGTTGCTTCCTCAGAGAGTGACATGGGGTTACCAGGAATCAGGTGGGAAAGAGATTAGTGTGAGAGCAGCCAGATGAGCCTAGAGTTGGGGAGGACATGACTCAACATCATGCTGATGAAAGACAAGCATGAGGGGGCTGAAGTATGAAGGAAAAAGGAGAGAGCCTGTGAAGGGCAGCATGCTTCTGAGGGGCCAGGCCAGACCCAGGAAAGCTAGAGTAGGAAGCAGACAACATGCAGGAGGTATGACCAAGAGCAAAACGGAAAAACTCAAACCTCCCCCCGAATTATTTCAGGAATAATGGCGCTTAGCTTCTCCCACCTTTCCCACTTCTTTAGTAACCTCATTTTACACCTTAAGGAGTGCAGGGTCAGGACAAATCTTCCTAGTTTATAGGCAAGGGAGTAGAGGCTGAGAGAAACTTAACACTAAGATCTCTAATTATGTGTTAGACAAGGTCCTAGAACCCATTTCTAGGTTCAGCTGCCAAAGGTACTTTCTGCCCTTTGCACGGTTTCTTACCCTGTTGCACTGCTTTCCTGGGTCTTCACAGAAGTGGTTTTTTCCCTGAGGATCTTCTTGCCTTTGCAAGCGTGTTCAAAGGCCAGGCTCCAGCACATGCCCATCGGAAATGTAGATTAGGGGGGCACCTGGGTGGCTCAGTGGGTTAAAGCCTCTGCCTTGGGCTTAGTCATGATCCCAGGGTCCTGGGATCGAGCTCCGCATCAGGATCTCTGCTCGGTGGGGAGACTGCTTCCCTTCCTCTCTCTCTGCCTGCCTCTCCACCTACTTGTAATCTCTGTCTGCCAAATAAATAAATAAAAATATTTAAAAAGAAAAGGAAATGTAGATTAGGGCTTGAAGGCCTTTTAAGGGCAGCAACATAGACACAGGCTACCCATATTACAGAAACCACTTAAGACTACAAACGTGCTACCATTTGTGTAAACCAGATTTCCCCACATATTTAACCCTATATTTACAAAATGCCTTTACCTTTATTCCTGCACCAAGTATCAGACATTTTTCTCAAATGTAACTCAGGATATACCTAGAAGGACATTGGAATATAGGCAGCAACTCTACTGAAGTGGTCGGCTGGGAAGAATTTCAGCCTTAGTTTCTTATCTCCTGAACTCCACTCAATTCCCAAATATAATGCAATTATTTGTGTGCTTTTTTCCTCTCTAGACTGTGAGCTCCTTGAAAGTAGGTGTCAGACCTGAATTATTCATGTATCCCCAGTACCTGGCACGGTGCCTGTCAACTGCTCAAGCTCTGTACGGCGGCTGATGCTCTCCACCTGCCGCTGGATACCCAGGAGCCCTCACTCTGTCTCGGAGAACAGCCACAAGGGTGAAGCAGAGTCAGAGCCCGAGGCTAGCCCCTGGAGGTCAGCACTCCCAGAGTCTTGTCTGAGTGATGCTGTTTCAGCGCCCCCAGACTGTGGTTTCTTTCTCTTCTCTTTGCCCCCAAATAATCCACTGCCCTCCTTCCTGGGACATAGCGCCCCCCCCCCCCCCCCGCCCCAGAACTGAGGGGTTTAACCATCTGTAAAGGAGATGCCTGGTCTTTCTCTGGGCATGCCCCTGGGGAACAGAGGCTGATCTTAATCAAGCAGCCAGGCCATCCTGCCTGCTTCATTCATGAGGCACTCCCATTGCCAGTGGCCTGAAGGGGGTTAAGGAATGTCATGTTGGGCACACATTTGTCATTTGTTCTTAGCAAGAAATCTTGACACCAGGGCAACACTGCAAAAGACATTAAGGGATCCATCCACTGATGTAACTATTCTAGCAGTAAGGATTCTGACTGCTCTTAGTTCTAGGAGAGAACAACTTCCTGTTTATATTATTGGTTACAGAATTTGATTTCCTAACTGCTACTGCTTTACCAGTGTGTGTGTATGTGTGAGGGGGGCACAATTAAACCATAAGGAATTTAAGTGTAAATCCTAGGCCCCAAAGAAAAACCTAAGGAGTCTTCTACATTTACCCCCAGAAATACATTTCACCCTATGGTAGTTTCCCTAACAATTTGGGCAGAGTCCCCACTTGTGAGGGCAAGAACTCAGAAGGGGCTCAGGGGGCTGATTTTGCACACAAGGTTACAGACGTATTTCTCAATGGATCCAATGTGTGAATCCAGACAGAAACATGTACATGACTAACCTTCCTCACTGACCAACCCTGTTGGATCTGAAACTGTTTGGAAAGGCCGACCAATTACACTCCTAACCCCTCACTAGTTAGGCTCCTGTTTGGGAACGATAAATCTATTTCAGTTGAACTCCCACTGAACACTTACCCTTTTCTTCTGGGGAAAGAGCCATTCCTATTTGCAAAATCAAGACAATCACAGTTGCACATTTTCCCAAATCTTTGGCTGTATTGCAATGGTTGTTTCATTTCGTAATCTCCAACTAAACATTTCCTAACCATGGATTAACAATATAGTTACTGACTGGTTTCTTTTAACAGTATTTATCCAACATAACAAAATAAACTGCAATTTGTTATACTTTTTTTTACAAAACATTTTATAAATATTTTTACAAAATGTATACAAAGCAATTTCAAGTGAGACATACTATACAAATGAAGGTATTTAAGCAAATAAAGCCCACACCACACTGACAGTGAGTGACGCGTCCTCTATAAGTCAAGTCAGTCTGTAAGGCCTCCCTAATCTAACAAAATCTACTAAATTCTTCAGAGCTAAAATAGTTCTTTTTCGTAATTGCCAGTTTTTAAAATTTGCTTTATCTTTAGGCAGTACTTAAGGACACAGAAAATCAAATGCTTAATAACAAATGCACACTTTTCCACAACAACAGAAAAAAAAAAAAAGAAAATGATTTTTGTTACTGAGTACAAGTAGTTCTAAAACTTAACCTTGACTAATGAACCTGAACAACTGAAAGTTGGCCGTCCGAGGCGGAGCTCCCTTACCCTTTGCCAGAGGGGGCTCGACATGCGAGTTATGACCCATGTGCGCATAACCTAATCACAGGAGTAAAATACATTTTCGTAATCTTCATTTGTCATTATCTAGAATCTTTCCTCCATAGAAAGTAAACTTACATACAAGGACACAAAAATTTACAAGTTTCATTTTGGTGAATTAGGCTCTCCGTTTGCTAGACAAGTGTTAGGGTTTGAAAGACCCTCTGAGATGGTATTTAGAAAGGCAGGGGTTGGGGTAGTAGGGGAGGATAGGGAAGAAGAGGAGGTGACAAATGTACATGAAGTTTATATTTTCTCTTAAGAATTCCACTGATTGGCAGTAATTAATGTAACCCATTAGTTGCCTACGTGAAGGCTTCCAGGTAGAGAGTTCCACAATGAGAAGAATTTGATTAGGAAGGACCATCTTTAAGTCTTGCTAGGAATGAGGGGAGCATGAGTCCTAAGAGAAGAAGAGCCTACGAAATCATGGGGTTCAGGGCAGAGTGTTATCCCAGGGCTGCCCAAACAGAAAGTTCCAACTGGCAATACCAACTTATCCTTCTAATATGTTACAATACAGGAAAAAGGGGAAATCTGCAACTTGGACATTGGCACAAATAAGGAAAAAATGGGAACCCTAAAATGGCCCAGATTTTCCAAGTTCTATTGGCTGGGGTGGGGGTGGGGGGACAAAGACAAGGTACTTTGCTTTTATGAAGACTGGCTGTCTGAGGGGGCTCCTTTGAGGGCAGTGCGGGGGACAGAGAGGGACAGGGAGAGTCTGGGTCTTCTGCTGCCATGTTTTCCAATAATCAGAAGCCTTCCTTTCCATCGCAGGCCAATCTGGAGAAGAAGCACCCAACATGATGACAATGGGGGTCATCCCTGTTCTGGCAACACCAGAAACAGATGCTGGCACCATGCGAGAGTGGAGACCAACGGGTGCACCTCTAAAGCCAGAGAGATCAACAGAATAAATGAGAGTGCACGCACATGGGAGGAAGAGTGGGTGTGTCCACACTGTCACCAGAGTGAGCTCTGGATCTGAACAGCTCCGGTACTCGCAAGCACGCGTGGAGGAGGGCACGTATGAAATACCGTTATGTTGCCTTCCCAACGATGGGAGAGACCGGCTGGTTACAGTGACGCTGAGGATGAAGGGAACAGCAGAGATGGGATGACTGGGGACAAGAACACAAGGAAGGAAAATGGGAAAAGCTCCCTGAAAAGAAATATAAATAAAGCAGTAAGTCATGTTCACTAATATGAACACGGGCCACACACAGACCATGACAGGGCATGTCCTTTGGCTCTCAAGTGGGAATCCCGTGTCTCAGATCTTTTCTTTCAGTGGGGGGGGCTGGCTGGTTACTTTGGTTTGTCTGTGTTTTGGTAATGATTGCTGCCGGGGGGCGGGGGGTGACTACTGTTCTCAGACAAGAAGCATAAACAAGGCCAAAGTCCCCCTAAAGTTTAAACTGAAAAACTACAACACAGTTTTCGAACGAAAGTGCTTTGGACGCTTGGCTGTTGGTGGGAGAGGGGGGTGGAGAGGTTAAATGAAAGGAAACCCAGCAACAAACAAAAACATACAGCATATGTTGACTATATCCAATTAGAAAATGCAAAACGCTTGTTTTTTTTTCTCAATAGTTCACATATATATGCTTTTACATATATACATATTATAATTCCTCAAGGCTCTATCCCGGCCTCCCCTGTACACTGTGCCACTTAACTGGTTTCCGTTTTCCTTTATTTAGCCTGGTGAAATGATCTCAAGTCATGCTGTTGCAACTAAGAACAGAGCATTCCCTAGATGAAACTCAACACGCATTGGCTGAAAAGCATGAGGCTTTGCTCTGGGAGCGTCAGAAAAGCACTTGAACGATGAGCAAGGAAGCCCTGCACGTGCCCTGCTGGTGTGCTACTGGCTGCTTCTTGAGGGGGGTGGGGGGGTGCTGCGGCGTCCCCGGCAGAGCAGCCGGCAACTCACCGCTCAGGGATGGCTGAGGGGGCATGAGCCGGTGGTCCACCCTCCCGACGACGACGACAACAGACCCCAAACGGCAACATTTGGAGATGCGGTGGGATATTCTTTAAAAAGTAGCTTCTATCAGTCCTGTTTGATTTTCTTTAATAAGTCTGTTCGTTTCAAATGACTTATGATTGTCAGAATTTTACCCAGGGCCAAGTGTACTGTGATCTAAGCGAGTTAACGGTGTTTTGTTTCGTTTTAAATTAAAACACGTAAACAAACACAGAAATGACTATAAGCACTTTCGTAACACTTGAAATGTGTCGGGCCTATCAGACTGCTCTCTAACAAGGATTCGTTTCGCGAAGGGATCTCCCTGTAACCACAACGAGTATTGCTCTGAAACAAAGAATGGGATCAAGATCAGAAAGAACAACCTGTGATGAAAGATCAAGCAGGCTGGAGACAGGAGACTGCTTCCATTTGCTTTTGCCAGGAAAGAACGTGACTTGTCCGGGGCGGGGTCTCGGGGCGGGTAGGGAAGGGCTGTGGCTATTAACACTCCAGGATACTATTTACAGCTGCTTCTAAAATGGAGTCAGTTTCTACAATGCCTTCACTGTGGTCCGGGATGAACTTTTCCAGGCAGTTTTCCTGCGAAGCCATTGGAGAAAAGTTGGGGAAATCTAACTCAACCGAGCCACTAACCGCGGGGTCACTCTGGGGCTGCCGCCCAGCCTTTTTGAGTTCCAAGATGTTCTTAAATGTTGTTTCTAAACTCTTAGTGAGCTGCAGATCTGGCTGGGGCTCGCCCGACCCTTTCATGATGTCTGTGTGTAAAACTTCATTCTTTGGAGAATTCCTCAGAGTTTTGTCCTGGAAGGAATTGTTACACGTCATCTCCAAGTGAGAATCTGCTAGGATACTGGAGAGTTTGCTCTCAGTTCCATGATCCGCTCGGGATGAGGTTTTCCGGGGCCCTTCGGGGCCGGGAGAGCACTCGCTGGCCTTCAGGGATTCTCTCCGGCTGCCTTTCTCCTCGGATGCACTCCGGTACTGAGCTAAGCCCGCCTTATCAAATTTCAGTGCTCTGCCGAGGCATTCAGTTTTTTTAGAAATGTTTCCTTCTGCGGAGACCACAATGTGATTAGGCACTAGATGAAATTGGTCATGATTCGTTGGTTCTGCCAGGCCTGGTTTGGCTCGGTCTCGGCCCTGGGCCTTGGCCGTCAGGTGTAGAGAGCTGGCGGCTTTGCTGCCGTGCTGGTCACTCCGGCCAAACTGGGTCTCGGGAGCAGCTTTATCAAGTTTGAAGGAACAACAGAAATCAGCCTGAAAACCCTCTGGAAATGGGAACAAAAAGAACACTGAGTGAACTCGGCAGGAAGGACTCTACAACAGAGCCCCCAGTGGGTCAGGTGCAAACCCAGCCCAGCCCAGTGAGCCAGTGCCTCGTGTCCAGGAATGTGCAGGGGCACAACACTTGAAGGGGCTTCCTGGACAGTAGCCGAGGCTTCCTGGACAGTAGCCGGGGCTTCCAGACAAGAAGCTTAACCTCTTTGACCAGGAAGATACCTGGTGACAAATGGGAAAACCAGATGGGCCAAAAGCTCCACTTTGTCTTGATTTCTTAGTGTTCTCTCTCTTTTTTTTTTTTTTTTTAAAGTTTATTTACTTATTTATTTAAATAATCACTACATCCCACCTGGGACTTGAACCTACAACCTTGCCATCAAGAGTCGCATGCTCTACCGATTGAGCCAGCCAGGGGGCCCTCTTAGTGTTATCTTTAGCTAGTTTTTTTTTTTTTTTTTTTTTTTTCCTTTAATTAATGGCTGCTGGGAAACAGTCTGAAAACAGAAATTCGATGCTAGTAGAGCTGGGTTTCTCCTTTGGAGCAGAGGGCCCTGGAATGAGGCTTTAGGTCAGGGGTGGGAGTGGACACAACTGCTTGTCTTTGAGCAATGGCATTTGGGTCCCTGCGGACACGTGTGAGAGGACCAGGCGTTATAAAGCTGCACTTTGCCAGAAGCACAGAACAGCCAGTCGACACACATCCAGAATGGTATGTGCTTGGAAGGTCAATGGCATGTGCAGTAACCGGGTCTATGAATGAGCCCTGCACTGTGCCAGGCCTGAGGTGCCCAGGATGGCGAGAGAAATGTTAGGATTGGGGAGGTTGAGGGCACAGAGGCAACCTGCTGTTACAGAAGAGCAGAAGAGGTGTAAGAGGGCTCTGATGACACCTGTAAAACCAAAATGTGAATTTCTTCACCGAATCACAAAATGTGAGATGTAGGGAACACGGCTTTGACACCTAAAAAGAAGACTCCACCCAACAAACACCGGCTGTGTGGGCATAATGCACAGGGGGATGAAGCCCACCTAGGTCCTCGGGATGCTGGGACAAAGCACGAGGGTTTATCTGTAAGTCCAATTCATTGTAAGGCAAGAGGAGCCCGCAGGTTCTAGGATAGAGGGACAGAAATATATCCTACATTGTTCCCTTTCTTTTTGGAAAGATCTGAGGATTCTCAGAGCTGCATGGCATTTCTTTAAGACCTTTCCTTTAGACTGAGTGTAAGGATCATTTCTTCTTTTTAGAGATTTCATGAGCCACACCAAACATAAGGCAGAATCTTGATATCTAAGAATCAAGTTACAGTAATGGAAATAAAGTCACTGAAAAATAATAGTCTAACAGTAGGGGGATGGTTTATTTTATTTATCTTTTTACAACATTAATTTATTTATTTGTCAGACAGGGGGAGACAGAGAGAGACCATGAGCAGGCAAAGGGAGAAACAGGCTCCCCGCTGAGCAAGGAGCCCAATGCCGGGCTCAATCGTGACCTAAGCCAAAGGCAGACTCTAACAGACCCAGCCACCCACGTGTCCCTAGGGGAATGGTTTAGCTAAATTCTTAAATTAATGTATTAAAAACTGATTATTATTTTGAAGACTCTAGCAAGTGCTAAGAGCTTCAGATGTGTTAAATGCAAGAAAATTAGAATAACAAAATCATATCTAGCATATGATTATAACTATATGTAAAGGATGTATGCAAATGGGAACCAAAACTGGAAGAAAACTGGGAGAAATAAGAACTTTTTGTTTATAGGATGGTGCAAGTATGGGTAAAATTTATACTCCATGAATTGTTATAATGTTATTTGATTTAAAAAATATTAAAGGCCAGAAAAAATGAGGAATTTAAAAAAAAAGTGTTTTTTTTGTTTTTAAATATTTATTTGTCAGAAAGAGAGAGAACACAAGCAGGGGGAATGGCAGGCAGAGGGCGAAGCAAGCTCCCTACTAAGCACGGAGCCCAGTGTGCAACTCAATCCCAGGACCCTGGGATCATGACCTGAGCTAAAGACAGACGCTTAACCAACTGAGCCACTCAGGCATCCCAAGGAGGACTTTTTTAGAAAAGATATTTATTTATTTATTTATTTATTTGAGAGAGAGAAAGAGAGAGAGCATGAGAGCGGAGAGGGTCAGAGGGCGAAGCAGACTGCCTGCTGAGCAGGGAGCCCCATGTGGGACTTGATCCCAAAACCCAGGGATCATGATCTGAGCGGAAGGCAGACGATTAACTGACTGAGCCACCCAGGTGTCCATATTTTTATTTTTTAGAAGATTTTATTTATTTATTTGAAAGAGAGAGAGAGAAAGCACAAGCGGGGGGAGGGACATTGGGAGAAGGAGGGAGAAGCAGACTCTGCTAAGCAGGGAGCTCTACATGGGGTTCAATCTGAGTCAACCAAGCCCCCCAGGAGGATCAGTTTTATTTTACTTTTATTTTTAAATTTTAATTTATTTTTAATTAAAATTTTTAAAAGATTTTATTTGAGAAAGAGAGAGAGAGAATCAGAGTGAGAGAGCATGAGAGGGGAGGTCAGAGGGAGGAGCAGACTCCCCATGTAGCTGGGAGCCTGATGTGCGACTCCATCCCAGGACTCCGGGATCATGACCTGAGCTGAAGGTAGTCGCTTAGCCATCTGAGCCATTCAGGGACCATTTATTTATTTATTTATTTAAGATTTTATTTATTTATTTGACAGACAGAGATCACAAGTAGGCAGAGAGGCAGGCAGAGAGAGAGAGAGAGGAGGAAGCAGGCTCCCTGCCAAGCAGAGAGCCCGATGTGGAACTCGATCCCAGGACCCTGGGATCATGACCTGAGTCAAAGGCAGAGGCTTTAACCCACTGAGCCACCCAGGCGCCCCCACCCTTAATTTATTTTTAAAATATTTATTTGAGAGAGAGAGAGGAAGAGAGTACACAGAGGGAGAGTAAGAGAGAGAGAGAAGACTCCCCACTGAGCAGGAAGCCCGATGGGGGACTTGATCCGAGAACCCTGAGATCAGGACCCAAACTGAAGGCAGAGGCTCAACCAGGTGCCCTTAGGATTCATTTTTAAAAGGCAGAACATGTTGGGGCAGGCTGAGCATGGAGCCTGCTTAGGATTCTTTCTCCTCCACCCACTGCCTCACGCTTGCTCTCTTTCTCAAACAAAAAAGAAAAAAAAAAAGCACAAAACAAACAAACAAAAAGCCAGCCCATGCAAGAAGGACACTTAGACCCTCTTCTGTCCCCCTGAGAGCAGGAAATAAATCTCCCACATGAAAAGTGCCCTCCCTGTACCAGGAGATAGAGAGACATCCTTATTATCAGAAATAGGGAATTCAGGGCCAAGAAGGTATAGAAACAGCCCATTTCACTTTTCACTAATTTACTACTCCAGCCCAAATTCTGTTTAAAATTCCTTACTAACTGAAGCTCCCAGAGTTATGTCTTCTTTATGCTTTCAACTCCTCACAGATTTATTGTTTGTTTGTCTAAAAAGTATACAAACTGCCTGCCTTGGTCTTTCTTTGGGGTTCAATTTCATTACTGGGTCTCTGTACCTGTGTAATAAAACTTTTTTTCTCTCCTGTTAATATGTTTCATGTAAATTTAATTCCTCCAGCTAGAAAAACCTTGGCCAGAGGAGAATTTCTTCCTGCCCTTTGGTGCAATCAGTGGGAAACTGGCAGGGGGAGAGAAAGGTACTAAACGGAGCATCTTAATTTACGAGCTCGCAGGCAGGGCCCCTAACAAAGCCTTGCACAGGGTAAGACAACTAGATAATTTGCTGAGGCTTACATGCTTCTGGGAAGGCTTCTGATTTAATTTAGTTCTCAAGAACTAGAGAAAGGGGGCGCCTGGGTGGCTCAGTGGGTTGAGCCTCTGTCTTGGGCTCAGGTCATGATCTCAGGGTTCTGGGATCGATGGCATTGGGCTCTCTGCTCAGCAGGGAGCCCGCTTCCTCTCTTTCTCTGCCTGCCTCTCTGCCTGCTTGTGGTCTTTGTCTATCAAATAAATAAATAAAATCTTAAAAAAAAAAAAAGAACTAGAGAAAGAATGACAAGTTTACGTTTATAATGGGGAAAAACAATCACACAACGAACGTGGAATCCCAGCGTGGATTTTCTAGACTACAGACCCCACAGAGTATTCACGCACTGCTCACTCTGGGTTGTTTCTCCCCAGAATGCGTTCTGTACCTTCAGGTTTCCCGCCCAGTGGCGGTTCAGACAGACTCCCCCAGGGCCGGCGGCCTGGAACCCTGGCAGCACCTCCCCTCCATTTTTTCTGACATTTCTTACCAGGATCTACAAGTGCCAGACGCTTGTCTCGGGACAGAGAAGCTCTCTCCTCCTGGTTGAACATTCTGTCGATCATCACCATCTCAGCAGAGGGATTGATCCGCTGAAAACAAGACAATCTGGTCATTTCAGATACCTTTTAATGAAGTGCACCCATCCCACTCCGTCTTTGAAACTAACGAAGCGAACAGACATGAAGATTTGGTGTCTAGGTTCTAGTCACGTCCCATTTAGCTCCATTTATCCTTGTCACGTAAGGATGCATTTTTTGAAATTGTAATTTTGGGGAAAAGGTGATTTACACTGATTAATCGAGAGGATGTGAAAACTAGGCCTGCCTCCCTTGCTTCCCCCGCCTCTCTCTGCAGGTACCCACACCGAGCAGTTTAATAGGCTCTGCACAAAGTGGTTTGATGCGCACAAAGTGGTTTGATGCGCACAAAGGCACTGACGTTCTTCTCTGTATCTGTATCTAATCTGACGTATCTTATTTCCCCTCTGCTTAGTAATATGTTAGAGATCTTTTCATGAGGATGACATTTTTCTTGATATTCTACTATGACTTCAATGTGTTTTTTAGAAGGCTTTCCGTAAAATTATTTTTTGCTGTACGGAAATGAAGCTTAAATTATATTTGTGAGTCTTATTTAACATGAAAATTCATAGCAGATATAACTTGACCAAGTAAGTGGTCCTTTCCTAAAAAATGGTAAGAGTTAAGTCTTTTTAATATCTCATTTTTTTTCCTGAAGTGGTTATCAATATAAGAACAACTATTTCAAAGTTTGGAGGCACAATTTAAAGTAAATATAAATTTTATATATATATATATATATAAGTAAACACACACACACACATTTATACTGTATCGTGTAAGTACATAATGTAATTCAACTAAGCTCCCAAGGTATATCTCAAAGCTGATCTTAAATTGGAAACTGCCTGTAAGAGGTCAGTTTATAGGTGAAAGCCTGTATGATTTCAGAATTGCTTCTAAAATCTCAGAATAGGGGGCACCTCTGTGACTCAGTGGGTTAAAGCCTCTGCCTTCGGCTCAGGTCATGATCCCAGGGTCCTGGGTCCGAGCCCTGCATCGGGCTCTCTGCTCACTGGGGAGCCTGCTTTCTTTCCTCTCTCTGCCTGCCTCTCTGCCTACTTGTGATCGCTGTCTGTCAAATAAATAAATAAAATCTTAAAAAAAAAAAATCTCAGAATAGGTTTGGTCTTTCAATCATTTCCTGAGGCATCTTCTTTCTCTAATTAACTGGTGCTTTAAAACTAAGTTAGTTTCTCTTTGGGATGATGAAAACTTTTTGGAATTAGACTAGTGGCTGATGGCTGCAAAACCTTAGGAACATACTAAAGACCATCAAGCTGCATATTTTTAGATCATGCATGAACTTTATGGTATGTTAATGATCACTCAGTTAAAAACAAGATAAAGCTAATTTCCAAATCTGTCATCATCTGGGCTTTTCAGATGTTCCTCTGAACAATTTTCCCCACATCTCTGGGCTGGTGAGAGGGAGCTGACGGCATCAGAGTGTGCATGGGGGCTGGGGGCCTCAGATGGTCCTTGTCTGTCCCCTAGCTCTGCTAACTGCTCTGCAAACCCCGTAGCTGCAGGACGTTTGGCAAATTACTTAACCAAAGCCCTGGTTTGCTCATTTAGAACCAGGAGAACCACAGCACTCATCAGGTGTGGGCAATCATGTCAAGTGCAGCGAATGCCAAGTTCGCTTGGCAGGAGGACCAGTCAGGTGGAAGGTTTTCTACAGTCTTCAGTATCTGTGCCTTTGAGATTATGCTGGGAGAATATAATTCCCTGAAGTTTTTTCCTCTATGAATTACTAGCTGTGACCTGGGGGGTTTTAAAAAAACAAATACACTTGGTAGCATGAATTTTACCATGGCATCTTCTAGAAGCAGGCATCTGTATTTGTTAAGCATAGCTTGGGTCCTTTTTAGGAGCTGAGTGGCAACTGTTTCAAATTCATTGTCGACTTTAAAAAAAGAGAGAGAGAGAGAGAAAATGGTAAGAGAGTGCAATCACTCACTAGGTCTTTTCTTTCTCAGGACTGAAATGCATTACTCTTCCATTACTCAAACATGTCTTGTCTGTGACAGTCTTCTTAGGTTAGCTTTCCTTGATTAAGCGTGCTTCTGCACTTTCCCTCACTGTCCACTGTTAGGTGACTGGGGAACTCATCGCAATACTAGCTTATTTTAACTTTAATTAGGAGGCCAAAACCAGAATACTTCTAACATGACCTATAAAAGAAAACCATAAAGCACAGACATGCAATAAATATCAATGAATAGAGAAAATCTGTTATTCTAGATGGGCAAACCTCCACTTCCTTCCAGTGCTATGAGAAACGGGAACAGCTGAACAAGGAAATCCTAGAGTGGGCTGGGCAGACTGGTTTTATGTAAGGACATAAACTAGTTCATGATATCTTACAGGTCACGGTGCTGTGGCTCTGTCCTTTGCCTGCCAGTCTCCAAAGGTTTCCCATTTTCTAGTCACTCCGTGTCTTCACATCCCTGTGTCATGCTGGACCTGGACCCTATTCCCCAGATGCAGGGGACTGACTGGGACTAATCTGCGCTCAGATCAGAGACCGCAGCCAGGTAAGCAAGGCTGGTGGCCGCTGCAGGAGGGGTGAAAGCAGCAGGGGGCAGCATCTGCAGCTGGCCGTCCAAACAACGCTTTGGGTTCAGTGCCCCCCCGAATTGGTCAATAAAATATTCTGACCTCTGGGTATCCCCTCACCGAATATTGAGAAGAGTAAGTCACAACCCTAAACAGGGACCACGGAAATGGAGTAAATTGGGAACAAGTTAGGTCTACAATGAAAGACACGAACATGACCACCATCTGGGAGACACAGGGCTTCTGCTCTTCTGTGGGGCATCTGTACGATGGTCTCTGGTGTCACAGGGGTGCTCTGGGGTGACAGCCTGTTTACCTTTCTTCAAGTCTTCCTCTGTGGGCATGGAGCCCTGGCACACGTGGTAGGACAGGAGCCTCTGTACCGCATCTCTTAGCGATCGGAACTGACTCTTATCGGGTGTCACAGCGTGGGCTTGGTCCCTCTGTAACTGCTGGAGAATGCTTTAAAAGAGGAATTGCCAATGTCAGTGGAGATTCGTGGCAGGAAATCTAATCGTGATGGCTATTTGCATGCAAAGAAAGTCAGACCTACGGAATGTTATTATTCGTAGGACGGTGGTTCCGTGTTTTCTTCAGTTTCATACTTTGTACACCATGGTGGGAGTACAGTTTGGTTGAATTGTCTCCACAGGGGACTCATACTATGACCTTGGCTTCAAAAACATGGTGTTCCCACCAACCCCTCATGTGGGGGTGCTCACACGGATCTTGGTAATGCCTGACCGTTGGCCAGCTAAGTTTATGCTAATATTTCTGTTCCAAACACAGGAATTTATCAAACCACGCTTCTCCGCAGAGACCCTCTGGCCAATCAAAGGGTAATGTGGCATGCTAAAGACAGAGAACTCCTCTCCTTCAGAAAAAACGAGCAGACAGTAGACTCAAACTATAATTGGTACATAGCTGACCCTTTAACAACATGAGGGGGCTGGGGGCACTGACTCCCGACATGGTCAGATATCAGTATATTACCTGACTTTTCCAGAAGTTTACTAAGAGTCTCCTGTTGACTGGAAGGCTTACTGATTACACAGATGACTAATACATATTTTGTACAGTACATTTATTATTCTTACAAAAAAAGCAGCTAAGGAAAACACTATTAAGAAACTCATAAGGACAGATAATACATTTACAGTGCTGTGCTGTATTTATTGGAGAACATCTGCAAATAAGCAGACCTGCAGAGTTCAAATCCATGTTGTTCAAGGGTCACTGTACTTATGGGTCCTAATAGCAGCAAACTGTATCATTATTATTATTATTATCATATATATAATATATAATAATGTTGTAATAAATATTATAGTTATTTTCAAAGTATATTTTTAAAAATATTACATGTATTATTATAACCTGACTTCTGTTGTATAGTGATTAAACATTAGGAACCTAGAGAAATGTTCAAAATGAGTCATTTCCAAGGGTCACTCACAAAGCTCCTTTAGTTAGCTGTTTTGCAGCAGGCCGCTTTTGTCCTCCTGAGTGACCATCCACCTGAAGACAAAACACATCTTTTAGTACTCCCTTCTGTAGAAAAAATATACAGAATACCATTACACATAAAGGACATGACGTTGTGAATATTTTCTTTTCTTTTCTTTTTAAAGATTTTATTTATTTATTTGACAGAGATCACAAGTAGGCAGAGACACAGGCGGGGGGCGGGGAGCAGGCTCCCTGCTGAGCAGGGAACCCGATGTGGGGCTCGATTCCAGGACACTGAGATCATGAACTGAGCCCAAGGCAGAGGCTCTAACCCACTGAGCCACCCAGGCGCCCCGTGAATATTTTCAACTCCATATCAAGAGCATAGTCTAAAAATGCAGAAGTGCCCTGCTAAAAAATAAAACAAGCAAAGCCATAGACCCATGTAGCAAAGTCACACCGTGTCAAGATCATGGGAGGCTGTGCAATTGGTTCCTTGGAAGGATGCAGCTTGTATTTAAAGCCTGAATCTCCAACTCTGTAAACGTATCATTAAACTTTTGGAGAAGTATATTTTGTGGGTGCCAACTCCATGCGCATCTGAAAATTCAGTCGCTGTTCCAGCCTAGGTGTGTGATCTAGTAGGGCATCTCTTTCTGTCTTTCTTTTTTCCTTTAAGTAATCTCTACACCCAACACGGGGCTCAAACTCACAATCCTGAGATCAAGAGTCGCATGCTCCACTGACCGAGACAGCCAGGGGCCCACAGTAGCACTTGTTACATCAATGTTAAGGAAACAAACGTGACTTATGTCAGAACCTGAGAACTGAGCCGGATCCTTCATGGAGTCTTCTAGGCGGACCCACACTATATCAAGTTTCATTAAACCGTTAATTGGGGTTTGATGGAGAAGAATCTAAGGGTTCAGTAAACTGAAAACAAGATTTTTTTTCCTTTCTTTTTAGATCACTTGTTGGGTTAAAACACTATAGGGACTGGCTATGTCATCACATTCCTGGTTGCTACAGCAGGAAAAAAAAACTCTCCGTATATGGGTACCTGGGTGACTCAGTGGATTGAGTGTCTGACTTCACCCCAGCCATGATCTTGGGGTCCAGGATGGAGCCCTGCATTGGGCTCCACGCTCAATGGGGAGTCGGGGAGTCTGGTTGTCCCTCTACCCTTCCCCCTGCCACCCCGCTGTACACTAGCTTTCTCTCTCTCTCAAATAAATAAAGTCTTAAAAAAAAAATCTCTCAGATAACTAAGATGAACAGATCCAGGGATGCCTGGGTGGCTCAGTCAGTTAAGCAGCTGACTCTTGCTCTCCGCTCTTAGGTCATGATCTCAGGGTCTTGAGATCGAGCCCCATGCAGGGCTCGGTGCTCAGTGGGGAGTCTGCTTGAGATTCTTTTAATCTGCCACCCACCCCTCTGCTCGCATGTGTGCGCTCTCTTGCTGTCTCTCAAATAAAAAAAAATAATAATAATAAATAAATAAAAAAAAGAGGAACAGATTCACTTTGGCTATGACAATGAGTGATCATTCAACAGTAAACAACATTTTTTCTTGAGTACCTACTATGTACTGGCTGCTAGTATATTGTTAATTCATGAGGAAATAACAGTATTGTAATTTGAGAAACAGAACAGGCACATTAATCCCGTAAACAGTAACATAACACGGCCTGGCCTGCACGGAAGGTCTTCAGTGAGCACACTTCTGTGCGCAGACGCCGGCAGGCAGCAACTACCAAGCTGAAGATGACAGGACTACATTTTCTCTCAGTCATGCTCAACATTAAGAAGTAGCTACGCAAACTGTCTTCTACCTGCACGGCCGGCTGGCTGGGAGATGATCCAACTACTTTTTCCTGCTGTGGCTGCATGGTTCCTAAGGACCCCGGCATGACTTTGCTTCCAGAATCCTGCCCTATTAGAATGAACATAAGACAACAGAAGCAGTTAATCAAGCCTCTTATACAACGCACAGAGCCCAGCGTATATGGATTACTGACCATTCTGAAAGGGATTTCTGTATTTCCTGCTCTGAGGAAGGAGAGCAGGAAGTACATTTATCTACAAAAGCTCTAGAGGCAGAGGTCAGGATTCGTAAAGCCTTTTTAGGTAGTAAATAGAAACAAATACATAAGTAAATGGTAATAAATAAAAGCTGTCAATGCAACAGTTTCAAATTATTCAAGGTCGGAGGACTAGGCCTCAAACCAGTAATCAGTCAGTAACACCGAACCCCTCAGACGCTCACAAATTAATGAATGAGGGCCCAAACAGGGGGCTGGCTAGGGGCGTTCCTGCTTTTGTCCTTTCTAGTATTTAATGAGCAGTGTAGACATTCGAAGCTTTAGAAGAAATGGAAGACATAGCATACACTATTTTTAGTCTTGTGGGGGATGCCAAAAATAGATAAAGTGACATGAGGATAGTTACATAGTCACCTGTGCCATATAGTACTAGATTTTACTGTTTCTGAGCAGCACATTTTCCCCCATATAATTTAGTGTGTCATAATTAATCAGAAGTGCTTTTTTTTCTTTCTTTCTTAGTAGTATATAAAATGAAGGTACAGACACAACATGGTCTGTTATTTGGGTGGAAAGGACACAGGAGACATGGTCAGAGTGGGGATGAGGTGGAATGGGAAAGGTTGCAGGCTGGCTGAGGGATGGCAGAAGATGTCCTCTGGGTTTGGGGAGAGAGGGGACAGTGGAGGGGAGCTTAAGATAAAGGCTCCTGACCTGGCAGCGTGGTGTTCAGGAGGCCAGGGATCTGTGCCTGCCTCAGGCCATCCGTGGTCTTGGAAGCAGCAATGGGGGAAGTCTGATTCAAACCTTTTTTCTGAGCCTGGGAAAAATATGGCCAAGAGAAGAAGTTAATTTCACCACTAAAAGCCTTAACAGATTGCCCAAAACACCAACCAAGCCTGTCAATGCCTACCTGGCATCACCTTCAGGTTAGACTACAAAGTGAAACTAGAATTTTACTCTACTTTCCTATCACTCGGGGAGGATTGCAAAGAGCACCCTTTAAGAATCTGTGGGCGTGTTGAATTTTCCGGACGCCATTCACAGGGATGCTGAGTGGACAGACACCAAGCTGCCTTCCTGCCCCTGGAACTGCTGTGTTCGTGATGCCCAGATGCAAAGGCTGAGCCAGAAAGAGTTTCTACCCCTAACAGTTTCTATCCCCAGAAATTTTCTATCACACCTGTGAGGATTATGACCCCGACTATCAGATCCTATGTAGGGTCTACACAGACTGAGCACCTGGTCAGGGCCCAAGTGCCAACCCCAAAGCTACTGTCAGCACTCACTGTTTGCTGTGTAGATGATCTAAAGCATGTGTCACCCCTGCCACCGGTATGTCTCTCGCTCACGTCATGTCAACATCAGGTGTAACTAGGAAATGTAATGTCAACTGAATGTTAGCCTTAGGAAAATATCATTAGAAAAATTAATCTGATGTTTTAATGGGTGTGTGCATCTTTTCTATAAATAGAAAAGATGAACTGTATGATGTTTAAGGACTGGTAAGTTCCTTTTAGCTCTAAAAAAATCTGTTATCCATTTATTTTTATTTATTTATTTTTTAAAGATTTTATTTATTTGACAGAGAGAGAAAGAGAACAAGCGGGGGTGGGGTGGCAGGCAGAGGTTGAAGCAGGCTGAGCAGGGAGCCTGATGTGGGGCTCGATCCCAGGACCCTGGGACTAAAAGGCAGATTCTTTCTTTTTTATTTTTTTATTTATTTTTATTTTTTATAAACATATATTTTTATCCCCAGGGGTACAGGTCTGTGAATCGCCAGGTTTACACACTTCACAGCACTCACCATAGCACATACCCTCCCCAATGTCCATAACCCCACCCCCCTCCTCCCAGCCCCCCTCCCCCCAGCAACCCTCAGTTTGTTTTGTGAGATTAAGAGTCACTTATGGTTTGTCTCCCTCCCAATCCCATCTTGTTTCATTTATTCTTCTCCTATCCCCTTAACGCCCCATGTTGCATCTCCACTTCCTCATTAAAAGGCAGATTCTTAACCAACTGAGCCACCCAGCCGCCCCTGTTATCTATTTAAAGTAAGATGATAACAGACTGATCGGCTCAGTCTGTTAAGCTCTGCCATCCATTTAGTCCTGATCCCGGAGTCCTGGGGTGGGGGGGGGGGGGGGGGGGGGGGGGGGGGGGGGGGGTGGTTCCTGCTCAGTGGGGGGTCAGCTTCTCCCTCTCCCTCTGCCCCTCCCCAATGCACCTGCTCCCTCTTTCCAATAAATAAATAAATAAATAAATAAATAAATAAATCTATCTTTAAAAAAAAAAGGTAAGATGATAAAGGGCTTTTATTTATTTATTTTTTTAAGATTTTATTCATTCACTTGAGAGAGAGAGAGAGAGAGAGAGAGAGCGAGCATGAGAGGGGAGAGGGTCAGAGGGAGAAACAGACTCCCTGCTGAGCAGGGACGCCCCCCCCCTCCCCAAATCGGGACTTGATCCCGGGACTCCAGGATCATGACCTGAGCCTAAGGCAGTCACTTCACCAATTGAGCCACGCAGGTGCCCAATAAAGGGCTTTTAAATTTCTCTCAATTTTTAACCTTCTGTATCATTACCACTTCATAGTGCAGCAAATTTTCAGAGTTTCTTCTCTAGTTTTGTATTTTGTATACCATCAGCAGATTTAGTTTAGTCCAACCACTCCATGGGGGACCTAAACTACGACCTCGGCCTGATTAGTATGTTTCCACCAACTATTCATGTGAGACAACACTTCAGGCAATACCTGACCATTGGCCAAGTAAGCTCATGTTAACATTTTTATTCTAAACAACTATTTGAAACAGTTAATTATATGGTTCCCCTTTCTAGTATAAGACTGGAGAAGGAGGGGCGCCTGGGTGGCTCAGTGGGTTAAAGCCTCTGCCTTCAGCTTAGGTCATGATCTCAGGGTTCTGGGATGGAGCCCCACATCGGGCTCTCTGCTCAGCGGGGAGCCTGCTTCCCTTCCTCTCTCTCTGCCTGCCTTTCTAGCCTACTTGTGATCTCTGTCTGTCAAATGAATAAATAAAATCTTTAGAGAAAAAACAAAACAAAACAAAACTGGAGAAGGATTTGACACTTCTGGAGGAGGTCATTACAAAGCTGGAAATGGTCACCTTGCTCATCCATTAGCAGGGAAGGTCAGACCTGCACTATTCTAGGCAGACAGGTAATACATACTTAGTAACAAAACCACAAGGGGAAAATTTTCCAATGTTCACAGAATTTCCACTAGAACATAACTCCACTCTCCTACTGTAGGAAGCTGTTCATGCAGAGAACACTGGGGTTGAGGAGAGGCCTGGGGCAAACAGTGAGCACTGCCCTTCCTCGTGAATATTTCCAGGGCATGAACACTAAGGGCCATCCTGAATAAAAAACAAAACAGATAAAAGTTGGGAAAATGCTGTTTAATTAAGGGGCAAGGCTACACAACTCTGAACTAAGCAGATCCACAGACAAATAGCTGAACCAGGGTGAATATGTTCAAATGACCGGAGTCCTTACAGCAGTGCTGTTAGTACTCAACAGTTCTGGCATTTTTTCCCACCATCCCTAGTTCATGTGAAACAGAAGAATATCATCCTTATTGCTTTAGAGCAGACAATTAAAAAAAAAAGTGGCATTACCCAGCCTGATCTTCTACCTTATTTATCAGACATGACCTAAAATGATTTATAGCTACTAAACAGATGAATAAAACAAAATCCCTTTAGTTGTAAAACTGAAAGAAAAGCAAAGGTGAGATCACTAAGAAAGCCAGAAGAAGGGCGGAGGTTGGGAAGGTATATGGCGGAGGCTGGTTTCTGGGACTACGGGCAATATTTTCTTCTTTTTTTTTTTTTTTTAAGACTTTATTTATTTGACAGACAGAGATCACAAGTAGGCAGAGACGCAGGCAGAGAGAGAGAGGAGGAAGCAGGCTCCCCGTCGAGCAGAGAGCCCGATGCGGGGCTCGATCCCAGGACCCTGGGACCATGACCTGAGCTGAAGACAGAGGCTTTAACCCACTGAGCCACCCAGGCACCCTCAATATTTTATTTCTTGAGTGTTCACATGGATGGGAATTTGATTTACAATTCTTTTATAATTTTATAATTCTGGGGGGCGTATGGGTGGCTCAGTCAGTTAAGCATCTGCCTTCAACTCAGGTCATGATCTCTGGGTCCTGGGATCCAGCCCCACATCAGGCTCCCTGATCAGCAGGGAGCCTATTTCTTCCTCTCTCTCTGCCTCTCCCCCTGCTTGTGCTCTCTCTCTCTTGGCCACTCTCTCTCAAAAAAATAATCAAAAATCTTAAAAATATATATATTGTTGGTTAACTGTATGCTGATGTTTTACGTATTTTTTCTAAATGTGTTCTCTTTCACAACACAGACAAGTAAAAAAGAGGGAAAAAAACCTAGAACAATCTCATGTCAAAGCCTGAAAACTCACCGTCAAATGGAGGGTATGAAGCACTGTTGTGTCTAAAAACAAGGACACTCTCTGAAGGGGCCACCTCTCGTCTGAGCACAGCTGGGAGTGTTTTATGGTCCCCTCACCCACCTGTGTTCCTCACTATACCCCTTCCCTTGGGGCAACTGCAGAGGGAGGGGTATGTAGGGCTGGGGGGTGGTAGAAGGATCAGGATTGGGGGGTACCTGTCCGGGTCCCCGCAGAAGAATCACTTCGATTCAGCTGCTCTGTATGCTTGGAAAGCCCAACTGCCTTGGGACTGCTGTCTCTAGCTGTACACTGTTGCTCCCAGCCTACTTATTCTCAGGGCAGGGCTTTTGTCCGTCTGGTTCCCTGCTGTATTCCCAGCACCAGACAGGGCCGGCACCACAGTGAGCGCACAGTAAATAGTTGTGAAATAAACTGAGTGCAGTGGAAGTCACGGGGGTCTGTCCTTCCCCGCTGGTCCAACGACCCCCACGCCCCAGGAGCCAGCAACTTTCCCCCATTCCCCAAAACTTCATGTTGCCTGCAGTTGACAATCTTTTCCAGAAATTTATCATTCTATTGTTTTTGCTGAACTCCTAGAGAAGACCTGATCTTTAAATACATTTTCTTAAAAAAATATGTATACATATATACATACATACGTGAGTGTGTGTGTGTGTGTGTGTGTGTGTGTACAAACATATATATTTATTTAAGGGCGCCTGGAAGCTCAGTTGGTTAAGAGTCTGCCTTTGGCTCAGGTCATGGTCCCAGGGCCCTGGGATCGAGTACCGTATTGGGTTCCCTGCTCAGCAGGTAGCCTGCTTCTCCCGCTCCCTCTGCCTGCCACTCCCCTCTGCTTGTGCTGTCAAATAAATAAATAAAATATCTCTCTCTCTCTCTGTCTCTCTGTCTCTCTCTCTCTCTCTCTCTCTATATATATATATATATATATATTTCACAAATAGACTATTTAAGGATCCTTTTTGAGACTTGGCTCTAAGAACTCTGCTAATATCAGTATTCATCTTAATTCTTTAGATCTATGGATTATCTTGATACCATGTAAACATACAGAAAACCCCTAACAAATCAAAATATTTAATGTGTCAATCTCCCCTTCTGTGGTACACTTTGAAAGAAACCAATTCCAACCTAGCAAGACAAGATTCATCCAACAACAGGCATTTATGGAATGAGGGAGACGCCTGGGGTCTGCCTGGCCACACTCTCGTCTGGGAATTGCCCCACTGCCACAGAAATGGGCTGGAGCCAGCAAGGCTGGAGAGCCACAAAGGTGTGTAACCCGTCACAGGCACCGAGAGCTAAACTTCAGGAAGGGAAGGAGCACTTTCTCTCCTGTCTTAAAGTGCAAGGCCTGGGGTGCCTGGGGGCGCTCAGGTTAAGCGTGTGACTACCTATTTCTGCTCAGGTCATAATCTCAGGGTCACTGGGCTCGGAGCGCAGCAGGGAGTCTGCTAAGATTCTTTCTCTCCCACTCCCTCTGTCACTCACACCCCCAATAAGTAAATAAATCATCAATCAATCAATCAAAGTGCCAAGCCTGCCAGTGGAGCAGTTTATCTACCTAGAGGGGGACTTTTTCTTAATTTGAAGAAAGGCCTTGGCTAGAGTAGCAGAGGCGCTGTACGGCTGCTTCCTCATGTCACCCATGCCCCTGCTCCTCTGACCCTGATGCACTGTCACCCAGACTCACCTGGGAATTCAGAGTGGTAGTGGGCGGTGGACACCCAAGAGCAGCGGTTCTCAAATGCAGGTTTATAGACCAGTTGCATCAAGATCACCTGGGGAGTTTCTAAATACCAAGTCTCTGGGTTCCATCCACAAGAGTCAGGAATCCGATATGGGACTTAGGAATTTACAATTACTCTAAAATGCTCTCTAGTTGATTCTGATGCATTGCTAAGTTTTGGGAAACCACTGCATTTGCCAGTTTCTGTTAAATGCTTGGATAATAATGTAAAGCTGGCCCAGGTAGCCGTTCTGGTGGAGCAGAAGAGTGAGAGAGAGCGATGAAGACAGATAGAAGGCCATGCTATCTTGAATAGGCCAAGAGAGAGCAGAGAGCCTGATTTCTGACCTCTAAGGAGATACATTATACCTCCTGGACATTCTCTGTTTGCTAAACATGTTAGGGTGAGGTTCCGAGAGCTGCAACCTAAAGTGCCTAGTCAGCTCCTTTGCCCATTTTCCACAGAGCGCGATCTCATTATATTCAAACCTGTAAGCCAGGTTAGAGCTTGTTCAACTCTCTCCCACCACAGCTACAACCTTCCCCGCATCCTGATTCGACCCTTCCTTGCTCCTCCTGCTACAAGGAAAGACGCAGCCCTCCTCTTTTCTACAAAGAATCCCACCAGTGCTCTGGAATTCGTGTCCATCTCCTTGCCATCACTGCTGAAGAAAGCTCAAGCCTCTTCCATGTCTTAAAAAACACGAATTCCCTTGACCCTGCCCATCCCATGGCTCTCAGTTACCTTCATCTTTCTGAATGCTGTCTCTGCTCATTCTCACACGTCCCACTCTCTCCTTGCTCTCCTTCAGTCTGGCTCCTGCACCTACCACTTCAGGGAAACGAGTCTCCCCAAGATTGACAGCCGCCACCTTGTTGATCAATACGTCAGAAAGAAGCATCCTGACCCTCACCAACTCTGGCTTCGCACTGGCACTTGGTTCTGCAGACCTCTGCCCTCCCACCTGTAAAACCCTCTTTCCTTAGCTTCCCGAATGCTGAACCTGATTGGTTCCTCTTCTCTCGAACCTTCTGAGTCTCGCTTGTGGACTCTTCTTTCTGTGTCCATCCCCTAAATGTTGAGGTGCTTCGGGGTTCTCTTCTGGCCACTTGTTTTCTTTTTCTTTTTAGTATTTTTTATTTACTTGACAGACAGAGATCACAAGTAGGCAGAGAGGCAGGCAGAGAGAGAGGAGGAAGCAGGCTCCCCGCTGAGCAGAGAGCCCGACATGAGACTCGATCCCAGGACCCGGAGATCATGACCTGAGCCGAAGGCAGGGGCTTAACCCCCGAGCCACCCAGGCGCCCCGGCCACTTTTTTTCTTTACTCACACATTCTCCCTGATCCATTCCACCAGTTTCTACCACCTGAGTTCCAATTTATATGCTGCTCAGTCCCTCTGAGCCCACATTTTGATCCTATGCTTCAGTGTCTGTAGCTGCGTATCATACGGTCTGGTTGTCCCACGGGTTGTGAGACTTGACGGACGTATCCTAAACTCCCAACTTCCCTTCAAACCATAATTTCTTTTCAGGTTCTCTAGCTCAGTGGAGCTGGTGTCATGGTCAAGCGTCTGTGTATCACCCTTTTTTCTCCACTACAGCCAACTGAAAGTTCTATCTAACCTAATGGTCTCAAATCCATGCCATTTCACCGTGTCTCGCGGCTCGTGTAGGGCTTCAGCATTTCACACTTCGATTAGGACACCGGCTCCTTAACGTGACATACAAGGTCCTGTGTGATTTGGTCCCTGCTCACCTTTCCCACCTAAATCTTCACACCTCACCTGAACCTGTTTTCCTGTCACCTCAGTATCACGGTCTCTTCTCTCACCAGCCTTTGCACGGCTATTCCTACTGCTGGAAAATTCTTCCCTCAGGCCCTTAATATCTGGGTAACTAACTCTCCTTTCCCTTAGCAGATCTCAGTCAGGAACCACTGGGTCAAGGAAACCTTCCCCAGCCATCCCATCTGGGTGAACGGCTTCTTTTCTAAGCCTGGAACTCTGGATTACTTCCAGCAGAGCATCAAACATTGTGCACTGCGGCTGTCAGTTTATCTGTCTGCCTCCTGCCCTGCAACAGACTGCTGTCTCCCTGGCACTTGGCCCAGGGCTGGCCATGGCAGGTACTGAGGTACTGGGGAAGGAAGGATGGATGGAGGGATGGAGGGATGGAGGGAGGGAGGGAAGAAGGAAGGAAACAACACTGTTGGTGGTTATGCACCCCAGTGAACAGTATGAACAGAAAGTGCAGAGAAGGTTGGGGGCGCCTGGGTGGCTCAGTGGGTTAAAGCCTCTGCCTTCGGCTCAGGTCATGGTCCCAGGGTCCTGGGATCGAGTCTCACATCGGGCTCCTTACTCAGCGGGGAGCCTGCTTCCCCCTCTCTCTCTGCCTGCCTCTCTGCCTCCTTGTGATCTCTGTCAAATAAATAAATAAAATCTTAAACAAAACAAAACAGTGCAGGGCGCCTGGGTGGCTCAGTGGGTTAAGCCGCTGCCTTCGGCTCAGGTCGTGATCTCAGGGTCCTGGGATCGAGTCCCGCATCGGGCTCTCTGCTCAGCAGGGAGCCTGCTTCCCTTCCTCTCTCTCTGCCTGCCTCTCTGCCTACTTGTGATCTCTGTCAAATAAATAAATAAAATCTTTAAAAAAAAAAAAAAAAAAAAAACAGTGCAGAGAAGGTATCTGGAGTAACTGGAAAAAGCTTCATTCGTTTAGGGACTTTGGGGGCTGCTCTGGAGGATGGGAAGCATTTCTACCTGCTATAAAAGGAAGTTTAATGAATACCAGTGTCAGTAACAACCTGGGGCTCACAGTGAGTCTGGCCTCATCAGGGAGGCGGGGAGAAGGGGTCAGCCTGGGAAGACGGAGGCTTTCCAACCAGAGCAGTGTAACTGTCGGCCAGGGTTTGTACTTTCTCCTGCAGCCATGGGGAGTCTCATGATCTGGTTCAGGTCATCAAGCAAATGTTTTAGGAAGATTAATGTGGTAGAAATCTGCCTTCAGAAAGAGGCCGAAGGCAAATAATCACCCAGATAATTGCAACGTTTGTTGATGTGTTAGGGTCTGAATGGGCCTCAGAAATCATCTAGCCCAGTACTTCTCTATTCTGGTTGCTCTTTAGAATCCCTTGGGGAGCTTTTGAAAAATGCTGATGCTTGGGGCCCTTTCTCCAGGCCATTTAAAAATCAGAATTTATGGAGGAGAGGCCCAGGCACCCATATTTTTAAAAAGCTCCCCAGGTGGTTCAATTGCATAGCTGGGGTTCCTCATTGAGAGAGAAATTAGGGCTCAGAGAGTTTAAGACACAAACTTAACCAAACCAGTCCCTGGCGGAGCGGGACCTACAAGCGAACTCTGATTCCTAACCCAGCTCCTGTTTTTCCCATTACATTGCAGTCCCTCTTAAAGCCTAGCTCAGGGTAAGGATGCAGAAAAGGAGGGAAATGGGAAAAAGTACATACACCATAGCCAACTAGCAGGTAGTTTGTCTTTCCAAGCAATCTGGCCATGCTCTGAACCTCCATCTCCTTGACAGTCAATTGGAAACAGTCACTTCTTGTAGCTCCAAGGTAAGGATTAGCAATAACATGGAGAGCCCCTGGCACTGTACCAACTGTTAATAATATGATCATTACTTTTATAATTATTGGCAAGAACAGGTGTGAGACATTCAAAGACAAATCAGTAGGATTTTTTTTTTTTTAATCAGTAGGATTTAATAACTTATTAAAAGTACAGAAGGAGAGGGGCGCCTGGGTGGCTCAGTGGGTTAAAGCTTCTGCCTTTGGCTCGGGTCGTGATCCTGGGGTCCTGGGATCGAGCCCGACATCGGGCTCTCTGCTCAGCAGGGAGCCTGCTTCCTCCTCTTTCTCTGCCTGCCTCTCTGCCTGCTTGTGATCTCTGTCAAATAAATAAATAAAATCTTAAAAAAAAAAAGTACAGAAGGAGAGGAAACAAATACCACCTAGATTTTGCAGTCTGGGTGTCTGAAGATCTGGTGGCCCCTGGCTCATTGTAAGGTTATCAGGCTGAGCTAGAGGGAGGTAGGGGAGTCGAGAGGGGCAGGGACAGGCTGGAGACCAGCTGTGATCACTCTGGCGACACACAGAAAGCATGGTGAGTGCTGCTCTCAAGGGATTTACGATCGCCTAAATCTTCTAGTGATCTAAGGAGATTTGGACTTAAAATAATTTAATTTTGCTTAATAGGCTAAACTCTTGCAAACTGCCTGCTTTAATCGCTGACTTTTGAATATTAATCTATTTACGAGAAAGTTTAAATCCTGTAAATTATGCTCTGCATTAAGGGATTTCAGTTCACAGGGCTCTCTGGAGGAATGGCTGATTCTAGGTCTGAGGCAAGATAATCAGAAGACACTCGCACAGGGTCTTGGGCCACAAAGCGCTCAAAGTAGACCAGGCCGCGTCAGAAGTATAGAAGCCAGCTTCAGCAGGCCTCCACTGACCACATTTAGGACATTTTATTTTATTTTATTTTTTCATTTAGGTCATTTTAGGTGTAAGGGCCTAGTCAGCCAGAGCGGCCCCACCCCAGTTGAACTGCCATTTTGCTGTAAAGCTTAAATTGACCCCCTCCCCCACCCCACCAGGGGAACTTACTTAAAAGCGAGTCCAGGAAACCAGTCCCAGGTAACAAAGTCCAAATACAAGGGTGGGTGAGGCCAGGCAGAGGTATTCAATCAGTGGGGGCGCGTACTGTCTCCTAGCTACCGAGGAGTATGGGCCCCTGCCCTTTGGGAGCCTTTTGGCGCCAATCTTAACCAAGGTGTGACAGGCTGGTTCAAATGTCTACCAGGGTAAATTGTAATTCAACTGGTCACCTAGCATCACTGTGGAGTTTCCTGTGTGTGTTACAATCTCATTGGCCACCTGTGTGTGGCCAGGTCCAACCACATGGCCTTTGCTCTATAAAAGTTAGTCTGGAAAGCAGGGAGGGGTCGTCGTCCTCTCTGGAGGGGCGGCCCCAACTGGTCTATTTGACAGTTGGTCTGATTCCTGATGCTTGGCGTGAAATAAAGCTTTGCTTGACCTTCGCTTTGTATCAGTCTCGCTCCTTTAATCACGGACCCATTATTGGGGTACCCAATTTTGGGGGATCCAACATTAGGCATTAAAAAAATAGTGAAAGCAACAGACGGCAACATCAACTACAAAATGAATACATGACCTTTTACAGATCCCAAATATCTAAATATCACAGATGAACTTCTATGTCTGGCTTAGCCTCAAAATGGTACTGGGCAGAGGGAGAGCGAGGGTTAGCTGGAACGGATGGAGTAAGCACAGCCATGAGTCAGTAAGCACTGAAGCTGACAGCCCCCGGGAGAGAGAGAGAGAGAGAGAGAGAGGGAGAGAGGGAGAGAGGGAGAGAGGGAGAGAGGGAGAGAGGGAGAAGAAGAAAAAGCTCTTCTTTATGGAACAGTCCCAGCCAAAACCTCTATAGATAGGATAATGCAGTTAGAAAATCGCCATTTTGCAACCACCAATGTAATATTCAGGAGAGGCTCACTGATGGAGTCTCAAATCACCAGAGAGATGGGAGAACAGACGTGAGAGACGGGAACGGGAGAGTCACGTGGTCCCAAAGCACTATCCTAGAGGTCATGTCTGCTTTACAAAGGGAAAAAGGTACCTCTGAGGACCTGGAGGAGAAACCTGACCTTAACCAAGTGATCACACCCAGAATCACCAATAACAGCCCCAGCCAACACTTTGTGTCTAGCCACAATTGTTTAGCTTGCCTCTGCCCATGAGGACACAATCAGACAACTCCACACTGAGGCCAATCTACAAGACAAATGATCTGGGTTGCTCCAGCCTAGAGAGGTAAAATATGAAATCAGTGCTCTTTGACTGGATTCTGGAGTGAAACATTGTTGTAAAGGCCACTATGGGTTAACTGGAAGAAATCTGATACAATTTTACTGTATTAATGTTAACTTTTCTGGGGGGGGGTATGATCATGACACTATGGCTGTGCTGAAGAAGGTCCTTGTTCATAAGAAATAGCTGGTGAAATATTTAGGGCAAGGGGTCAAGACATTTGTAACCGACTTTCGAGATGGTTCAGAGAAAAAAGTGTGTGTGTGTGTGTGTGTGTGTGTCTGTGTGTGTGTAGAGAGAGAGAGGGGAGAGAAGGAGACACACAATTAAAGCAAATGTTGCAGGGGCGCCTGGGTGGCTCAGTGGGTTAAGCCTCTGCCTTCAGCTTAGGTCGTGATCTCAGGGTCCTGGGATTGAGCCCCGCATCGGGCTCTCTGCTCAGCAGGAAGCCTGCTTCCTCCTCTCTCTCCCTGTCTGCCTCTCTGTCTACTTGTGATTTCTGTCCAATAAATAAATAAAATCTTTTTTAAAAAAAAAGGAAATGTTGCAAAACTATGGGTAAATCTAGGTGAATGGGTTCACTGTACTCTTCCAATTTTTCTGTGGGTTTGGGAAGCTTTCACAATACAAAAGGTGGGGTGGGGCCTTACATTCATTCTGTAAAAGGCTGGTTACATTGGTTGCCTGCAGAGAACATTGGTGGCTGGGGTACAGAAGCAGGGAAATTTTCACTATTATATATTCCTTTTTGTACCTTTTGAATTTTGAACCAAATAAATGCATTTTCTATAACAGAACCAAAGTTTCTATCTAGAAACTTATTCCTCCCTAGAATTAACCCTTTATAGGATCAAAACTTGCTGAGTTAGGGGTGCCTGGGTGGCTCAGTGGGTTAAAGCCTCTGCCTTTGGCTCAGGTCATGATCCCAGGGTCCTGGGATCGAGCCCCACATTGGGCTCTCTGCTCAGCAGGGAGTCTGCTTCCCCCATCCCCGCCTGCCTCTCTGCCTACTTGTAATCTCTGTCATATAAACAAATAAAAAAAAAAAAAAAAAAAAACTTGCTGAGTTAAATTTTGCAAAGTAGACAAACATGGGAAGTCCCTGTAATGGTGTTTTTGCTTATTATGACATTCTATAAAGTAATCTGTACAGAAATTTTACACGGAAATTATCAAGCAAAAAAGAGCCGCTGCAAGTGTTTCTGGATGTCCTGGGGCTTTAAATGTTAGATAACACCTCAACATTACTTTTCTAACTCATGCTGCCTCCAAGGCTCTATCCTCCTTATTCCAATATACCTGATACCTTAATTGTTCCAGAAAACCTACAGCAATAACGCGCTTGACATAATACAACTGACCTAGTTCCCAGTACCTTTTGGCATTAAAAGTCACAAAAAATTACTTTGGAGCTGTCAGTGGAGGCTTCTTGTTACCTCTGGATACTGAAACTTTTGGGAGTCAGAGAGATGTTTCTCCTTAATCAAGCCATTACTTATATAGAAAATATAAAAGAGAAAGAAATCATGCCATGGCTGATTTCTATATAATTAATTGTAACAACGAACATAAAGCAGATCAATACATACTGATATAAAATAATCCTCAATTTATGTAACTAAGTAAAAACATCCGTGGTATATTGCAGAGGTAAATAGGTCCATGTGGTATCTTTCACTGTATATGCAGAGGATATCTCTGGAAGAATATAAAGAACCTAGAAATGGTGGGAGCCTCTGGGAGGGAAACACGTGGACTGGCAGGAAGACTTGCTTTTCTTTTCTTCTTCTTCTTTTTTATTTTAAGATTTTATTTATTTATTTGACAGAGAAAGAGAGAGAGCGAGCGCACAAGCAGGGGGAGCAGCAGGCAGAAACAGAGAGAGAAGCGGGCTCCTGGCTGAGCAAGGAGCCTGACACAGGACTTGATCCCAGGACCCTGGAATCATGACCTGAGCCGAAGGCAGCTTAACAAACTGAGCCACCCAGGCATCCCAAGACTTGCTTTTCTCCGTAAACTATTTTGGAACTGTTTTAAGTTTTCACCAACTGCATATTTTACTGATTTAAAAAAAAATAAAAAAAATAAATATATATATGTTTTGATAAATGCTGTCCAGTTCATGTCTTCTATGTGGGGCAAGTTTTTAAATCTAGAAGAAAATGAGAGCAACCTGTAATTCTACTATACAGAGAACTGCTATTAATGTTACATTGCATTTCTTTCTAATGAAATTTCTGGGTTTTGTAAGCAAAAATGTTTTCTGTTTTCTAATTCAATATACTGTCTTGCTCCATTATTTTTCTAAAAGTGAAAACATATTGCTTATTAAATATATATATATTTTAAAAAGTGGGTTCCAGAGCGTGGCTCAGTTGGTTAAGCAACCTCTACTCAGGTCATGATCCTGGAGTCCGGGGATAGAGTCCCGCATTGGCTTCCCGGCTCCACAGGGAGTCTGCTTCTCCCTCTGACCTTCTCCCCTCTCATTATCTCTCACTCACTCTCTCTTTCAAGTAAATAAATAAAATCTTAAAAAAAATAAATAAAAAAGTAGGATCCACACCCAGTGTGGAGCCCAATGTGTAGCTTGAACTCTCAACCACCAAGATCAAGACCTGAGCTGAGACCAAGAGTCAGTCACTCAACTGACTGAGCTACCCAGACACCCCTACATTCATTTTTTTAAGTAAGCTCTATGCTTGAACCCACAACCTGAGATCTAGAGTCCTACGCTCTACTGACCGAGCCAGTCAGGCATCCTTCTTAATTATACATTTAAAAGCACATTTTAAATATTTCAAATTTAAACATACACTTAAAAATATTTTGTAAGCATTTCCCCAGTCTTTAAGTTATTTTTTAAAGATTTATTTATTTATTTTAGAGAGAGTGCACAAGCGGGAGGCACAGGGAGTGGGAGAGAGAATCTCAAGCAGACTCCACACTGATGTAGAGCCCAGTGCAGGGCTCAATCTCATGACTCTGATATCACGACCAGAGCCAAAACCAAGAGGTGGAGGCTCAACTGACCAAGTTATTTTTCTTAAACATTTTATTTACTTACTTTTATATAAAAAGATTTTGTTTTATTTACTTTTTAAGTAGGTGCCATGCCCAGTGTGGAGCCCAACAGGAGGCTTGAATTCACGACCCTGAGATTAAAACATGAGTTGAGACTGAGTCGGACGTTTAACTGACTGATCCACCCAGGTGCCCCAAGATTTTACTTTTTTTAAAAGTAATCCAGGGCACCTGGGTGGCTCAGTCGGTTAAGCATCTGCCTTTGGCTCAGGTCATGATCCCAGGGTCCTGGGATTGAGTCCCATATCAGGCTCCCCGCCTCTCCCCCACCTACCTGTGCTCTCCCTCTCAAACAAACAAACAAACAAATAAATAAAATATTTAAGAAAAATAATCTCAAAAAAAAAAGAAGAAAAAGAAAAATAATCTCTATGCCCAATGTGGGGCTCGAACCTACAACCCCAAGATCAAGGGTCACATGCTCCACTGATTAAGTAGCCAGGCACCCTTCAAAAACATTTTAAATAGCTGCAGAGCATTCATCATAGCCCATGATACTAGTATTAAACATCTCTGCGCTTTCATTTTTAAATTTTTATTATGTTTTTTAAATTCTTAAAAAGTGTTTTTTATTTGTCAGAGAGAGAGAGAGAGCGCACGCACACAAGCAGGGGAAGAGGCAGGAAGAGGAAGCAGCAGGCTCCCCGCTGAGCAGGGAACCCAATGTGGGACTTGATCCCAGAAACCTGGGATCATGACCTGAGCCAAAGGCAGATGCTTAACTGACTGAGCCATCCAGGGGTCCCCAGACATTTGGGTTTTTAAAAAACTTTTTGGCAACTAAAAAGTGTAGAAGAGTATCTACAGCACTCTATACTTTGAATAAGAAAGGAAAGTAAGTAAGAAAACATACACGTATCTGCTCATTTGTGTGAAAATAAACGTAGGATAAATCAACTAGAGAGTAATGAGATCAGTGACAAGAGAGGTGGCTGAGAACTGGCAGGGAAGGATGGAAGGGTGGGAGAAGGGTGCAGTGAGGTGCTCCAGGTACACTCTCTGCAGAGCCCTGACTTTTGGAACCATGCTAATGGGTCATACTTTCAAAGGAAACTAAGTAGGTAAAATCAACAAGGACAGCAGGGAAAGACTCCATAATGAAATATGAACAGAAACAAGCAGAACTATATTTCAAATGACTAGCATAACTACTCGAAGGGAGGGGGGAAGCACTAGGCCATGCAACCGTCAAATGCGGTAGTTTGAAAGATTCATTTATTTAGGGGCACCTGGGTGGCTCAGCCAGTTAAGCACCTGCTTTTGGCTCAGGTCATGATCTCAGGGTCCCTGGGATCAAGTCTCACATTGGGCTCCTTACTCAGCGGGGAGCCTGCTTCTCCCTCTGCCTACCGCTCCCCCTGCATATGTGCGCGTGCTCTCTCTCTCTGTCTGTCTGACAAATAAGTAAATAAAATCTATACATAAAAAAGATTTATTTATTTTAGAGAGAGTGCACATGTGTTGGGGGGAGGGGTAGAGGGAAGGGGAGAGAGACTCTTAAGCAGACTCCAGCTGAACACAGAGCCTAATGTAGGTCTGAGTGCATAACCCTGAGATCACGACTTGAACTGAAACCAAGAGTCAGATGCTTAACCAATTGAGCCACCCAGGTACCCCATGAACACAGCATTTTGACTACAGACCTTTAGGCTAAAGACAGAACTGTAAACCGCACTGATGTCCATTAGTAGGTTTGTTTTTCACAGCGGTATGGATTAGCATTTCTGAAACTCTTTTCTGGGATTCCAGGATTGAGCAACTTAGTAAATATATTGTGCAGCTGCCTTTCTCAGTGTTAGAAAAGAGGAAACATGGAAGATGTTTGGAAATGGAAAAGAAGGAGACTTGAATAATGAACACAGCGGTCCTGGATTAGAATCCAAAGTATCAATATAAACTCAATGTTTTTATTTATTTGTTTGTTTATTGAGAGGAGCAGGAAGGGGGAGAGGGAGAGAGAGACTCTTAAGGAAGCTCCATGCCCAGCGCTGATCCCAACATGGGGCTCCAGCTCACAACCCCATAATCACAACCTGAGCCAAAATCAAGAGTGGGATACTTAACTAACTCAACCACCCAGGCAGCCCTGAACTCACTGTTTTTAATAAAGATTGATCTATAAATAGCTACAGATGTTGGTTGTGTGTAAAGATATACAGGTCAGTTGCAATGAACATGTAGTGTTCAGATCTTGGTTTCTAAATACTGTTCTCCACTAAAAGGAATAAGGCTCCTTTTTTTTTTTTTAACAAAAAAAGATTTTATTTATTTGACTGAGATCACAAGCAGGCAGAGAGGCAGGCAGAGAGAGAAAGGGAAGCAGGCTCCCCGCTGAGCAGAGACACCCCCCCCACAATGCAGGGCTTGATCCCAGGACCCTGAGATCATGACCTGAGCTGAAGGCAGAGGCTTAACCCACTGAACCACCCAGACACCCCAGGAATAAGGCTCCTCAAAGAAATGGCTATTCCAGGGCAGAGGTGGGAAAGTAAAAAATGAACATGGAACATTTTGTTTTGCTTGAAATTAAAGAAAGTGCTCAAGACATGATGGAAACATGTCAGAAGGACCAGTAGCCAATTTGGAGGAGTGGCCAATGGCCATCAAAGTAACAAGCATCAAGATAAGTGACTACAACAATTTATAACTCATTGAATAAAATAAGAATGTATGAGGGGCGCCTGGGTGCCTCAATCAGTTAAGTGTCTGCCTTCAGCTCAGGTCCTGATCTCCCTGCTCAGTGGGGAGTCTGCTTCTCCTTCTCCCTCTACTCCTTACCCCTGCTAGTATTCTTTCTCTCTCTCTCTCTCAAATAAATAAATAAATAAATAAACTCTTAAAAAAAAAAAAAAAGAATTTGTGAATTCATACTGATATAAACAAACACATAAGTAAAAAGGGAAAAGGAAAAGCTTTCTTAGATATAATGCCAACAATTAATGTAGAACAAATGATGGAATTAGACAATCTCAATTTGATGGCTATCATGGTAATAGCTAATTTTGTAAGGAAGGATTTGGTCAGGAATTATCAATGGAAGCTTAATGCAGTGTGTGCAAGTTAGATGAGCAACTGGACACCTGCACAGTGCTGAAGTATCCCCTCGAAGAAACTTACTAAGAAGCATCAGACACCATCCGAAGCACGTGCTCAAAGTTTACACCACTGGTAATGGGACAAGTCCATATTGTAAGGATATATCACTTCTGTGGCAATGCTACCACAAATGTATGACTTGAATCTAATCATGAGGAAATGGCATAGAAACCTGAATTGAGGGGCAATCTACAAAGTAAGTGGTTTGTACTCTTCAAAAATACCAAGGTCAGGGGCGCCTGGGTGGCTCATTGGGTTAAAGCCTCTGCCTTTGGCTCAGGTCATGATCTCTGGGTCCTGGGATCGAGCCCCGTGTTGGCCTCTCTGCTCAGCAGGAAGCCTGCTTCCCCAACTCTCTCTGCCTGCCTCTCTGCCTACTTGTGATCTCTCTCTCTGTCAAATAAATAAATAAAACCTTTAAAAAAATATCAAGGTCATAAAAGACAAAGAAAGATAGAGAACCTGTTCTAGATTTAAAGGCATGACAACAAAATTAGGCAGTGATCCTGCATCATAAACACAAAACAATGTAATTTTTTCCCCCTTTTGCTGAAAAGGACATTCTTGGGAAAATAGACCAAATCTGGAAAAGGACTGTTGATTAGATGACAATACTGTAACCATGCTAATCTGATTTTGTTAACCGTATAACTTATGGTTCTATGGGAGAATGTCACCATTTTTTGAAAGTACACACTGAAGTCCAAAGAATTTAGGGGCAAAGAGGCACCATGCTTGCAATTTACTCTCAAAATTGTGTTTGTGTGTGGGTGTGGGTGCGTGTGTGAGAGAGAGAGAGAGTGAGTGAGTGCAGGGGGAGAGGAAGAGAAGGTTAAAATGAATGGTAGCAAAACAGTAACATTTGGGGAATCTTGGTGAAGGGGATATGAAAGTCCTTATACTACTCTTCAGCTTTAACTTTTCTAGAAGTCTGGCATTCTTTCATCACGCACACACATACACACCTCTGACACCGAAGGTAATGCACTGAATATCCTTGATCATAAATAATCTTTGTTTCCCTAGGAAAGATCGATGTACCTGGCACAGAAAGGTTTCTGAATACTTATAAATGCGGAGGAGCAAGGCAGTGGAAAAGGAGGACGAAGGAGGGTCCACTCCAGGGCTGCAGGCAGGGTGCAGAGCGGCAACTCTGGGCGGTGCTCAGGATGAGGCGGAAGCGGAAGCAAGAGTTGTTAAAGGATCGGCCGATGGGGGCAGGGCGTGGGGTGAGAACCAAAGCTGATGGCATTTGGGATGCTTTTCAGAGACATGGTCCTTCTCTGGGTTTACCAAACTGCCCAAGGTAATTTGGGATCCTTCCCGCCGTATGCATCCCTCTGGTGCAGGGCAGTTACCACTGATGAGTCACACTGAGACCCGGAGCCTTTCCGGTTGGCACCCGGGAAGCAGCCCCAACTTCTTCACCCAGTCCGTAGTTACATCACCTAGTGGCTTACTCCGTGATGTACGTAAATAATCTACACTAAACTCTAATTTTAAATGCCCATAGTACATTTCATCAAGTATATGTATCAATGGGCTTTCATTAAGTATTTGCTATTTGCTGTTAGGGACTGCACTAAGTGCTTTATGTGAATTATCTCATTTAATCCTCCAATATCCCCATGAAATGGTACCAGTAAATGTCTATTTCACTGATGAGGAAAATTAAGTCTAGAGAGGTAAGTTAAAGTAACACTGACTCTGTGTCGTAAAGCTTAGACTTAAATCCCTAAGTCTGACTCTAGAGACCCCACTCCAAACCATAATGCTAGGATGGATAAACATTTTAATTAGGAAGAAAAAATGTAATCAACCATAAGTTGGAAACTGGAAGTCAATAGATTGGGAGGTTAGGATGAAAACGACATGATGTGAAATACACATTCCATTTTTCTGTTCTGTAATCCTCCAAACGTTCGCGTGCTAGAGCAAACGTACCTGACAGAAGAGCTGCTGGCTTCCCGTTCCAGGTGTGTTACTGAAGGTGCTGGTAGATTTGGAAGAAGAAACTGGAAGACGATGAGACACGCTGACTGGTACTGGAGTCCTGTTTGGCTGGGTCAGCTGGTCTCCCGTAAAGTTTGATCCTGACGCACCCGACTGAACCGCAGACCCAAGACTAGGATGGGCAGTGCTGGAGGAGCTGACAACAGGGAATCGACTGGGTCCTGACATGCCGGTCACTGAGGGCACGGGGGTGAAGCCAGGTCTTCCTTGGGAGACACCGCTCTGCCCAGGTGACAGGTGTAATACGGTTGGCGATGCCTGCTGCAAGGGCATCTGTCCACCGACGATCTGAGGAGAGGCATGATTGACTATCACGGGGCTTCCAGAGGCGGCAAATGTCTGCCCAGACACCAACTGGACGGCGGCGTTCTGGTTATTCAGCATCTGCCCAGAATACGGTTGGTTGGTCCTGAGCATGTTGGAGGAGTTTCTGTTCAACATGACATGCTCTGAGGCCACTTGGCCGGAGATGAGCTGAGAAGGTTGAGTCTGAAGCAGTTGCCCATTTATGGTCTGGACGTGGTGTACCGAGTTGGAACTGACGGAAAGGCTTGTGGGTATGAGGAACTGACTTTGGGGCGTGTGAGGCTGGCCCATGGGAGAATGAATAACGATACTACCCCCAGCGCTGCTCACTGCCTGTGAGGTGACTGGTTTTCTTGTGTTTTGTTGGTTTACAATGTTCACGGACATGTGTGGTCCGACGACGGAGCCCTGGGGTGAGCTGGCAGAGGCAAAAGAGATCCCTTGTTGAACGTGGTGCTGCTGTATTCCCAAATTGTTCACATTGTATGTATTCTGCTGACCCATCTGAATAGGCTTTGGCTGGATATTGATTGGGACTTTATTTGAATTTGGTGCAAGACCCCTCTGTATGATGATGTTATGCACGGGTAAAGATGTCTGAAAGTTTGTGCTGTTAAATGGAACAGTGACAGGCTGTGCTACTGGACTGGAACTGGAGTTCCCAAACAACGAGTTGCCGTTAGGAGTCTGTCTGTGGACCAGGAGCCCTCCACTCACGTTTGATGGGGCTTGCTGCCCGCTGCCTTTCAATATGATTTGAGATCCATCTAGGTTATTAATAGTCATCATGGAAGGCTGATTACCAAATGACCCAATTAGCTGTATTTGACCAGAGCCACTAATCTGGCTGCTGTTAGACAGATGCTGGCTGGGAACACTGATGCCCACGTGTTGCATAAAGCCATGTTGTACACCCACCGTATTGCTTGCAAACGATGCTCCGACAGGCACGTGAGTCACCCCTATAGGCTGCAGCGTCTGACCTGAGTAATTCGAAACATTAGAAGCCTGAGTAAAGGATGCTGATGAAGAAGGATGAAGCTGAGCTTGTGCAAACTGTTGGCTTGAACCTATACTGGCATCCAAATATGCCTCTTCGGCCAATGTCTGTTCAGTGATATTGGCCTCCTGCAAGGATTTCTGAAGAATGTCGAAAGGTTGGTCCTCACTGAGATCAGGAAGAGGAGAAGACTCAAGTTCATCTTCCAGAAACTGAAGGCTACTTGAGAGTGGCAGTCCATCACTGGGCCCTTCTCCAAGCTGGTTGCTTACAGCTTTGAGGGATGACTTAGGATCAGCATTCTAAAAGGAAAAGCAGTGTGTTACCTGGCATATCGAACCTTGGAAAGATATTAAAAAAACAATAATAATAAAAAGCGCCTCACTTTTGAACAGGATAAAGCCTAACAGTCTGCTTTTCAGGCACGAGCTCTCCAAAGTGCTTAACTTATTCTGATGTTCTCTTTCCTTAGTAACATCTAATATTGTTTGTGTTAAGTGTACCCATTCAGTGCTCTGGTAAATTATTTATAGAAAGTAGATAAGTAACAGGAACATACTGATGACTACCTGGAGTTCAGCTTCATTTTTGGTGATATTGGGACACACTTGATTTTTCAGGATTGCCCCCAGTCCAGGGCTTGAGTGAGACTCAGCCCAGGGTGTGTGTGTATCCTGGAGATGGCCATGTCTAGTCCTCTGTATGATGGGAGTCTGAGCGAGTTTTGGGCATTCTGGGTATTGTTCTGTTAGAGGTCCAGAAGGTAGCCCAGAGTTAGCCCTGTCTTTCAAAGCTTCTCAGACCCACCTCCCATGTTCTAACCCCTAACACCCTAAGCAAGACCAGTCCAGACAAAAACAAGCTTCCCACATAAAATGAATAAATGCTTGTTTGATTTCTTAGAAAGAATCAGCCTATTATGATGCTTTCAAGACTACTTTCAGTGTCCTATTTACAAGTAAGAGTCCATCAACAGTTTATTGAGCACCCACTTGTGTGTTAGTTTGTGTCCTCAAGGAGTCCTTAGGAATGGGCATTCTAGCTAGAGACAACACAGCCATATGAAGAAAACTGAACATGATCACAAGTAGGCATAGAGGCAGGCAGAGGGAGAGGGAGAAGCAGGCTCCCTGCTGAGCAGAGAGCCCGATGTGGGACTCTATCCCAGGACCCTGGGATCACGACCTGAGCCGAAGGCAGCTGTCCAACCAACTGAGCCACCCAGGTGCCCCAAAATATTTCTACTAAAAAAAAATTCCTACTATACCTTACATCATGATGGAATAGAAATGCCCAATAAATACATACCGAATTAAACAGTCTGAAAAGTTAAATTAATATTCACATGCAAGGGGGAAAGTTGGTAAATAAAAATCATTAATGTTGAGGGGCAGGCTAAATATCTACTTTATGGGCTTAATGGCACCACATGAAGTTATTACTCATTACTCAGAATGAACTTCAGAAAAGCTCCTGGTTTGCAAGCCTTATGGGAGATCGGTACTGTGACTTTAAAACCACCCCTAGCACGTGGAGGTGTTTCACGTGATATGATCCGACCTAACTCACACACATTCAAATACTTGAAAGAAAGGTGCATTCCCAAGGACTTTCCAAATACTATTCCATGTTATAGATGAAGAAAATAAAAGTCCCTGCTGATAAGTTAACATTTATTGAGCACTGTACCAAGTAATTTCCACAGACTAGTCAATTAATGTTAACCAACCTAGGAAGTAGTTCTATTATTCTCCTGGTTTCATAAATAAGGAAACTGAACCTTACAGAGATGTAGTGCTAGATCCAAGGTTACATGGCGAGTAAGTGTTAGAGTAAGGATTCAAACCTGGGCAGTCTGACTCTGGGTTATGACAGAAGTAGGCACTTGAAAAGATGAAAGCAATATAGGCATAACCATAGTTATTTGGATGTAGTCTGCAAGCAGGACTTCCCTATCCCCCAGAGGTCAGGTTTCTTATCTAGATGCTCCTAGAGCTTGAGAATATGGGATCCAGAATGGGTGACCTGAGGGAGAGTCCTAGCTCTGCGATGTCTGGCTGTAGACTTTTGAGTAAGTACTAACCTCTCTGTGCTTTAATTTCCTCATGTATAAAATACAGGTCATAATAGATCGTACTTCACAGAGTTACCGTGTGGATTAATGTGCTTAATCATGCTAAACTCTTGGTGCCAAGAATATGATACGCTCAGTAAGTTTTAGTTATTACCTTTTTTTCTTGCTTAAGATGGAAATGTTTAGTAAGTAACTACAATTAAGAATAATTTCTTTAAAGCTTTGTGATAAGGTCTAAAACATTCTAGTATGACTGTCTTAGGTTATCACATTTTAGAGTCATTTTAGAAAGACAGTTGAAAGCTCGGGAAAATGGCAAAGTAAATCTCATATAGCTTATCTGAATCAACGAAGTTAGAAGGAGACCACGTCAACACCATTCAGTAGGTCCTCCCTCCGTGTCAATTATAAGAGACAAGGTAATAACTTTCATCAGGCTCCAAAGGCAATGAAAGCCTTGGTTCACAAGCCATCAATGAGACAGAAACACTTTACCACTGGATTCAGTTTCTAATACTCACACTGGAGTTGGCGAAAATTGAATTTGAATTGGCTGCAGAATATCCTGCATTAGTCAAGTCATCATTGCTCTGCAAAGGTACAAATTTGATAAAGTGATTACTTTAATTGTAAAGAAGACCCAAAATTTATATCTGCAACATTCTAAGTATTACTTACAGATTTATTACTAGGTCCATGTAGAAAATAGTTCAATGCTTGTGGGTCTCTGGAAAACAGCAAAAAGAAAGGAAAACAGCAAATAAATATGTGACCTATATTTGGGATTCATTTTCACTAGGGTAAAAAGAAAATGACATATTGGCCTGAGTAACATTCTCTCCCTATTTTTAAACAATTTTATTAATAGTTTTTTATTATTGATTTTTTAAAAAAAGATTTTATTTAATTATTTGACAGAGAGATAGAGAGAGAGCACAAGTAAGCAGGCAGAGGGAGAGAGAGAAGCAGGCTCTCTGCTGAGCAGGGAGCCCAATGCGGGGCTTGATCTCAGGACCCTGGAATCATGACCCGAGCCGAAGGCAGCCGCCCAACCAACTAAGCCACCCAGGCGCCCCTTATTATTGATTTCTTGATGTTGTTCCATTTCCTATTATCATTCATATCTGCCTCCTGGGATTTGTTAGAGGTAAATTTAATAAAGGACAGCTCAATTATGAACCCTATAGTATCCAAATATTTTGTCTTTTTCTTTGCTCATCAGTATTCTATGTTGATTTTCATTTTAAAAGCCCACCCGGGTTTTTTTGTTGTTTTTTTTTAAATTTTAAATAATCTCTACTCCCAACATGGGGATTGAACTAAAGACCCCGAGATCGAGAGTCACATGCTCCACCGACTGAGCCAGCCAGGCACCCCAAAAACCCACCCAGTTTTTAATATGCTTATTAGGTTGTTTTAGTACAGTGAACCTCACACATTTGATTTACCCTGATTTTGGAAGGAGTGTCTTACCCGATAAGATCAAGGAGACACGAGTCATCATCATCATCCATGACAACTGTAAGAAAAGGAATAAAGTGCTGATTAGCCAAGCAGATTAAAGCCAACAGCATCAGTACAACATAAAAATACACTCTTTATTTTCCTAGGTAAAGTAACTGTGTAATTTGTGTACTTTTTTTCCTCTAATTGCTTGTTTTTAATGGCATTTTTTTTTTTAAAGATTTTATTTATTTGTCAGAGAGGGAGGGAGAGAGAGCGAGCACAGGCAGACAGAATGGCAGGCAGAGGTAGAGGGAGAAGCAGGCTCCCTGCCAAGCAAGGGGCCCGATGTGGGACTCGATCCCAGGATGCTGGGATCATGACCTGAGCCAAAGGCAGCTGCTTAACCAACTGAGCCACCCAGGCATCCCTTTAATGGCATTTTTAAAATTTTGTGGTCTTTAAGACACTGAATATTCAATTTAAGTTGTTCTTATTGAATGCAAATCCTTAACTTACAAGTCAAAAAGGAATCTAGATAAATCCAAGATAATTGGCAGCAACCCTTCCCACACAGATTCCCAAAGGGACTGTAAACCAGGAACAGCAACTTCCTCAAAATCTACCATGAAAATGGGGGAGAAATAGTATTTTTGTTTTAGAAAAAAAAAAAAAATCTTATGTATTCAGAGGCCTTGTGCGTTTTATGACTGACTGTTTCCAAACATGGTGAGCAATCTGGATTTCTTGCCATATTTTGGCTCTCTTTACAAAAACAGAAAAAGCCAGTTCTCCCTACTTTTGGAGACAGAGGAGACACCACAGCCCCAAGCAGTCCTGCCTCAGGCTTGGCCCCAGAGGTCCCATATTTCTCCCCAGGCAGCAGCACCGCCAACTGTTTGATTCCAAACAATCTATATGCCATCGGTAGAATCTTTAAAGTAGAAAATCTCAACCCCCAACTCCCCCCAGCTCTGAGCCCCAAGCTCCTTCTCTCCCCAGCCGCAGACAGCATCAAGCTCAGCCAGCGCGATTACTGTGCTCCGGCTGAAACAGTAACAACTGGACGAGTTCCAAGAGCAGTTCTCCCCCTTTCTCCTCCCTCCCCCGAGATCCGGTAAACTTACACTAGTGATCCGACACCTGGCAACACTGCTTCGCACCCATTTCGAGCCATGCGTGGAATAATTTACATCACGGAATGCCGGGGCCAAGAGTTCTGGAGCAGTTGGAAAGGGCAGTTGTGAACGGCAGTTGGACGCAGGAATGAAATCCTGAAGAGATGCCCAGAAGAGGGACACGCCCGAAGAAGGCAGAAGGGATAATTTCCACTCAATGTTTTTTCTTGGTTAAAACCAAGATCTCCTCTCCAGTTCCCCCAAACTCCCCATCCTATCAGTCACAAGGCCAAACAAGTATAAAACTGGCTCCTGCCACATGGAAGGAAACTTGCTTCCTCCAGGAAGGGTCTGGAAGGGGTAAGTATCCCCCAATGTAAGACCTTCCTGTTGGGGGGGAGGGGGCTGAATTCGTTCAGCTGCTGAATGGCCTGGGGTGATCAGAAGTGGAACTCTGGTGGATGACCAGCGAGACAGGAGGAAGAAGAGGGGAAAGCTGATCCAAGGGTAACCTGCAGGCTAAAGCTGTGAAAGCAGGCCAGGTGAAATCCGCTTTGAGGACTCAGGAGTTACAAAGGAACATGCTAGCATGACCATACTTCTGAGGAGTGAAAATGTCACAGGAAGGAAAAGCAAGGAAACTTATCATTAAATAGATACATGGAAATCTGCAGGAAGGGCTTCTCTTAAATCCTGATACTGAGTATGGCAGAACTACATCAGCCACAGCTCATTACTGTGCCACAAGCTTGTCTCCCAGATACCACAATCACATGGAATAAATTGGGCAATTTTGACATATCATTAAGCCTATAAAGTGGATATTATTTCTTTACTTTGATATGACTTTTTAAATGGAGTTCCACTATATCCTTTGTAAATTATTTTTTATAGTGTTTAACAGTTTCTGGAACAAACTTAGGAAAACACTGTAAGTGAAAACTAGCCTGTACCCAAACCACCTTTCCCAACTATCCCTGCTTCCCTCTCTATTTTATATCTGTACGAGTTCCTCTAGCAGAGGAGACACCCAAGGGTTAACTCGTTGAGAAAGGAAGTCAGCACCAGTCACCTCTACCAAGGCGTCACCTCCACTGGGACTTTCAAGCCCAGAAAACATTGGCCGATGTTCGAAGTAACAAGCTACTCCTGAGTAGCACAAGAGATCAATTTTATAATACTGGATGAAATAAACAGCCATTGTGGACCCTCCCCTATCAAACCCAACGGACTGCTAAAAAGGTTGACAGAACGCTCCCCGGGGATATCTGTCCCAGTCAGTGGCATATGTCCTACCAGACAGGCCTCTGACTCTAACCCCCTTTGGGTAGAATTCCAGGAGCCTTTATAGTCAGGGGTACCCTGGGAATTCTACTTTTTAAAGGGCCATACTCTTTTCTGACTTTAAACAGTTTCAAAGAGATGACTCCCATTCCTATGTCCCCAGCTCTATGTAAGGCCAAAACACAATCATCCTCCACCTAACCCAGCAGGTCTTTTCCCCAGGAGGACACACGGTCCACCAAAGTTAATTCCCCAAAGGAGAGGTGTAGAAATTAACAATTCGGAAGTGGGAAGACAACCTGAGGATCAGAAACTGACTTCAAAAATGAAGAGTTTAGGGGCGCCTGGGTGGCTCAGTTGGTTAAGCAACTGCCTTCAGCTCAGGTCATGATCCTGGAGTCCTGGGATCGAGTCCCACATCGGGCCCCCTGCTCAGCAGGAAGTCTGCTTCTCCTGCTGACCTCTCTCCTCTCATCTCTCTCTCTTTCACTGTCTCTCTCTACCTCTCAAATAAATAAATGAAATTAAAAAAAAAAAAAATGAAGAGTTTAGTTCTCTTTGGAAAGGTTCTCCCTTTCCTTGCTGACTCTTCTCTCCTGAAAGTAACAACCCTGGAATCACTAAATGGCCTCTGGCCACAAGTGAAGTTTATAACATGGGAAAGAGGAGGCTCCCTCTTAGGGAAAACCTCTAGATCAATGGTTAAAAACTACTACTTAGCCCAGCACACACTCAGTAACAGCAGCTCACAACAGGAGGATTTGTCAGCAGGAAGGAGACTGTAGTTCTTACAGAATCCTGACAGGCATCACAAGAGGTCAGAAATCACTACCCCAGACACCTGATTACCACTCCTCTTTTTTTTTTTTTTTTTAAGTAGGCTCTATGCCCACCATGGGGCGTGAACTCATGACTCTGAGATCAAGACCTGAGCCAAGATCAAGAATTGGACGCTTAACCAACTGAGTCACCCTGGTGCCCTCTGATTACCACTCCTAAAAAAAAATTGAAGCTATTAAAATTGTCCTTATGCAAGTCAACACTTTGAATAATAGCTTCTAATCAAGAGGACACAGCATAAAAGTGACATTTTTAATCAGTTTTTAAATTTTTAAATCAGTGGGGGAAAGATGTTAGCTGTATGGAGAAAAGATGGTGGATCTGTACTTTACTAAAAAAATCCAATACTCCCAATTCATATCACAAAGGGCATTTCTTCCTAAATACATAAAGAGCTCCTATAACCAAGAAAAATAGTTACCCTGCAGAAAATCAAAGGGTATGAACAGTCAGTTCATTAAAAAAGGAAAGCAGCCCTGGGGCGCCTGGGTGGTTCAGTGGGTTAAAGCCTCTGCCTCGGGCTCAGGTCATGATTTCAGGGTCCTGGGATCGAGCCCTGCATTGGGGAGCCTGCTTCCTCCTCTCTCCCTGCCTGCCTCTCTGCCTACTTGTGACCTCTGTCTGTCAAATAAATAAATAAAATCTTAAAAAAAAAAAAAAAAAAAAAGGAAAGCAGCCCTTAAACATATAAAAAGAATCAACCTCACTTTGAATAAGAGAAATAGGAATTTAAAATTTCAGTGAGATCTTAGTATTTATCAGACTGGCAAAGATAAACAGGTTTTTTGGACTATGCCGATCTATAAGTGGGGAAATGGGAACTTTTATACCTTGCTATCAAGAGTGTAAACTCCATAACCTCTGGAGAGGCCAATTTAGCAGTATCTTTCAAAATTTTAGGTGCACAAATCACTCTACTTAGTGAATATTTCCAGGTACTTGTCCTTCAGATACTCTTGCACATGTATGAAAACATATGTGTATGAGAGTATCTAGGGCAGCACTACTGCTTTTAGCGAAAGACTGTAAAAAACCTAGATGTCATGGGTACAGGGTTTCTTTTTGGGGATAATGAAAATATTCTGGGATTAAATCACTGAACTGTACACTTTAAAAGGGTGAATTTTGTGGTATATAAATTGTAACGTGATTTAAAATATTAAGAAAAAAACCCAGATGTCCTTAATGAGAGACTTACATTAAATCAGTTTGGTTTACACACATAGTGGAATACTACCTAGCCATTAAAAACAATGGAGAAGCTTTATACAAACTGACTTCAAAAGATACATGGTCAAAGCAAAAAGGTATAGGAGTGCCTGGGTGGCTCAGTCGGTTAAGAGTCTGCCTTCCCCTTAGGTCATAATGCCAGGGTCCTAGGATCAAGTGCCACATTTGGCTCCCTGCTCAGTGGAGAGGCTGCTGCTCCCTCTCCCTCTGTGTCTCCTCCCCATTTGTGTTCTCTCTCTCAAAACAAAACAAAACAAAACACACACACAAAAAAACCTTTAAAAAAATAAAACTAAAGTTAAAAAAAGGAAAAAGGTACAGAAGAGTGTGTATACTACAGTATGTTCAATCTTTACCTTCTTGAACTTAAGAAAAATAGCAATAAATTTTTAATATCCTTCTCCACCAATTCTATCATTTATATCATGTTTGGGTCTGTTTTATTGATTTTTTTTCTCTTCATTACTGGTGGTATTTCCCTGCTGCTTTGCATACCTGATAAATTTTTATTGGATGCCAGACATTGTTAATTTTATATTATTGAGTACTGGATATTTCTGTATCCCTATGGATGCTTTATAATTTTGTCTAGGACACAATTTCTTTTTTTTAAAGATTTATGTATTTATTTTAGAGAGAGAGTGGGGGGAGGGGCAGAGGGAGTAGGAGAGAGAGAATCCCAAGCCGACTCCGCACCCAGTGCAGAGCCTGACGTGGGGCTCGATACCATGACCCTGAGATCATGACCTGAGCCGAAACCAAGAGTTGGATGCTTAACCCACTGAGCCACCCAGGTGCCTCAATTAAGTTACTTATAAATCATCTGATCCTCTTGAGGCTTGCTTTCAAGTTTTGTCAATCTTTAGGGGAATTCTGCCCTATCCTGAGGCAATACTCTTCACTTGTTGAGGACGTCACTTGATGTCTCAGGAATTACAAGGATTTTTGCACTCTCACAGGTAGGAACACAAACCATTTTCAGCCCTGGTTAAATACTATTTGATAAACAAATCAAACTTCTTTAAGGGATGCCTGGGTAGCTCAGTCGGCTGGGTGTCCGCCTTTGGCTTGGACTGTGGTCTTGGGGTCCTGGGCTGCCAAGCCCCACATGGGCCTCCCTGCTCCCTGCTCAGTGGATAGTCTGCTTCTCCCTCTGGCTCTGTCCTTCCCCGACCCCCCTCTCGTCCCTTCTCTCTCAAATAAACTGGTGAAGTCCTTAAAAAACAAAACAAAACAAAACAAAACAAAACAAAACTTCTTTAAGATAAATTCCAACAGAGTGATGATAACCTTAGGTTTATTGACCCTAGAATCATTAACCATACAAAGCAATGTTTCTCAAACTCAGGTCTGAGAATATAATTTTGGGTGTTCTGAGTTCCCAGGTTTGAGAAAAATTAACAGATTCTTGAGTCATCTGGAAATATACACACTGAAAAACTCGAGGCCTCATAAAAATTGTGCTCTGAGTGTTGTTCCCTTTAATCCTTTTGGGTGGTTCTCTCCCAGGAGTTGGGTCTCTCCCCCACACCCCATGTACTGACCAGTCATCAGCTAAGGACTCAGGGGTTTTCTCTCTGGGCAGCGCTCTCCTCTCCGGTATTCTGCCATGTGTTTTAGCCATTTTCACCTACCAACCACATCAGCTCAACCCTGGAAGATGATCAGACTCCATCTAGCATCCCATCCCCTATGCTGTGGTCTGGCAACTCTCCCCAGACAGTATTATAAATAGGGCTCATCTCATCCATTTGCCATTTCTCAGGAGTTCCTGTCCATGCTTCCTGATTTCCATGTCTCAAAGCCACTGTTTAATATGTTTTATCCTATTTTTAATCTTTTTTTTTTTTTAATGCAGGAAGGTAAATCCAGTCCCCATTCCTTCATCTTGGCTCTACAGTCATATTTAAGGTTTTGGAAAAAAAGCACTTTAGGCGGTAATAGCAGTTTACATGAGTTAATTGGCATGAATTATAAGATCAGAGTATACTGAAAGGGGGGGGAACTACAGAGTACAGTTATATCCCATACCTCCTTTTGTTTTCTACCCTGAAGAATAGCTTAGGGAGAGAGGAAAGCTATTTCTTTAATTCCAATCTTTATTAAAGTTGGTCAGTGGATGAAAACAGTATTCATTACTCATTTAGTAAACATTTAGCCCCTACTCTGTGCCAGGTACAGAATATTAAGGCTGAGAATGTCAAATAAGCGTGACATAAAATTTAATAATAAATGTAAACACACTTAATATTTTTGTAGGACCGCAAAAGCAATGCTGAAAAGTAAATTATCGTGTTTTAGCGAATGATTTTCTGAGAGTGTCATGATCAAAGAGCTATGCCATAGAATAGCCAGTTACCAGGGCAAGTAACTGTCAACTAAGATATAAAGTATTCTCACCTTAGTTCTTTTGCTCTACTGTAATTGTAATGGGCTCTTAAATTTTAAAATTGCAAGACAGTGTGAAACCTTCTGGCATGGTTCCTGACTTTAAGTTACTCACTTTCTTCTGGAAGGGAGACATTCAATAGTTTATTATAATGTAAGGAAGGTGAAAAGTGCTAAGAATTTTTGGCAGGGGTTTTCAAGCTTCTTTAGGTAAAGCCCCTGGGTTTTTTTTTTTTTTTTTTTTTTCTCTTTTTTTGGGGTGAAATAATAGAACATTTTACTAGGAAAAGAAACCACGATGGTATTTTCACAATTTTACCCATTTGCAATCAGAAGAAGCAGTCAAACTTAACATGATGGGCTCTGAGTTTTTCAGTTATTATTCAACAAAGAACGTCTTACATTTTGTCACCGGCTATAGACTTCTAGCAGCAACGAAGAGAAGGTAGAAAAGACTAAGAAATATTATTAGAGGAAAAACTTGAGAATTAGAAAATTCTTCCATCAGAAAAGATGATCATTAATAGGAGATACTGGGCCTTGCTTCAACTCATGCAATACAGAATTTGAAGGCTTGAAAGCTGCTTTAGTTCCTACTTAGAATAAAGTACGGCAGAAATAAACCTCACATAATAAGCAATCTAGCTGGCTACACAATGTGCTATACCATGGGGAGAAGAGGGGCCAACTTCAAGGCATCAGGGCCAAGTCTGGCAAGGCTTACAGAGGCTGGGGACACGTGGGGGAGAACACTGAATTTGGAAGTCCAAGGACTTGTTTTAGATATCTGACAATGACTACTGTGTGATTACCAACAAGCTCCAGTCTCTCAGGGAGCATCTTTCCATCCCCAAATGAAGTTAATAGCCATTGCTATGATTTGTTAAATTTTGTTCCCTGGAGACCTAGGATTCTCCAAGGTGTCCAGGAGCTTTCTTGAAGGCCTAAATTGGTGGTAGAGGCACTCTGATACTCTTACTTCTCCCCTTCACCTGAGCAACTCAATTCTTATTCAACTAGGATAAAAAAGTTTGAAAACCCCCAGAAAAGTTTATCCAACTCCCAGAATGCAATGGTTTGCTGTGTGCTGTGAAAGAATGATCATCACCAGTGTTCAATCTGAAAATGAAAGGACCCATAGATGCCAAGTGCATTAATGATTATTTCAGCAAGTGACAGAATAGTGATAAAAATAGTTTGACAGGGCACCTGGGTGGCTCAGTGGGTTAAAGCCTCTGCCTTCAGCTCAGGTCATGATCTCAAAGTCCTGGGATCGAGACCCACATCAGGCTCTCTGCTCCGTGGGGAGCCTGCTTCCTCCTCTCTCTCCCTGCCTGCCTCTCTGCCTATTTGTGATCTCTGTCAAATAAATAAATAAAAATCTTTTAAAAAAAAATAGTTTGACAAACGTATCAAACTTTTGGGACACCTGGGTGGTTCAGTCAGTTAAGGGTCTGCCTTCAGCTCAGGTCATGATCCCAAGGTCTTGGGATCAGCCCATGTCAGGCTCCCTGCTCAGCGGCGAGCCTGCTTATCCCCATTTTTGCTCTATCTCGGTCCGTCTCTCACAAATAAATATCAAACAAACTTCTTTAAGAGAAATATCAAACTTCTTTAAGAGAAATTGCAAAAATCTAACTTCTTTAAGAGAAACTGCAAAAAATATCAAACTTCTTTAAGAAAAATTGCAACACAGCGACAATAACCTTAAGTTTACTGACTATAGAATCATTAACCATACAAACCAGTGTTTCTCAAACTGGGGTCTGAGAAAATAATCTCGGGTAGTCTGAGTTCTCAAGTTTGAGAAATGAACAGATTCTAAAATTGGCCAGAAATATACACACTGAAAAACTACAGGGCTCATAAAAATGGTGCTTAGCATGCTTGCTAAAGACCTCCCAGAATCTTAATATCCACTAGAAATCTATAGACAGAAGACATGTGCATACACTGTCTGACTGATGCAGAGATGGTCCTGGGGGAAATCTTTCCAGGCCTCTCTTCTCCATCTTCTTTCAATCTTAGCTGTCAATTGTGTGCCAGGCTGGGGGGTCCCAGGTCTAAACAAAGGAGGGCATCAAAAGAGAGTACTGGCTGAGTCCCAAAAGTCTTTGCTGCATCTAGATTCAGAGCGGGGTTGGGGGGAGGGGGGGGTGGTTCAAAAGGAACCAACTCTGCAAGTGACAAGCCCCGGCAGCAAGGGCGCCAGCAAGGGCGCCACCCTCAACTCACACTGCGTGCTGCGGAGCTCAGAGCTTGGAGTGTTAAGTTACGGCTCAATTACAGTGGACTGACAGACCAGACTGACTTCAAATTTAAATGCTATTAATAGATTATCATCTAGAAATCACCAGTTGGTATTATACAAATACAGACTGTATTACAGCGCTACCCTCAGAAGCAGGGATCTTGTCATACTCATTTGTATACTCCCAGCAAATAGCACATAAATAAGTATAAGAAACAGTGAATAAATATCCACGCTTTGAATATAGCACAGCTGCGTTTTATGCAAGGATTGTTTTCCCAAAGACCCTGCATAATTAAAAACTCACATAATTCTAGACTAACCCTGACAAATTTACAGTTTTTCTAGAGACAATCAACATTGAAATTTCATAATTCCTGATAGGACTTATAAATATATTCTAGAACATATACAAAATCTATTAAGATTTTTTTAAGATGTAATAATGAAACTGGGGGTTATATTTAAAAAAATGCATTATCTTTTAGAGATCCATACTGAAATAGGTATGAATGAACGACTATGATGTCTAGGATATATTCAAAATAATATAAAGTTGGTTATTAAAAACATGGAATCCTGGTACACTAAAACTAATATAACACCACATGTTAACTCCACTGGAATTAATATTTTAAAAAATACATACAAAGAAAAGTGCCTAAAAGGAAATATAGTACATCAAAAAACCAAAACAAAAACCCAACTAACAAATCAAACATGGAATCCCATTCCCCCAGCCCCCTCCAGAAGATTCATCAGGAATCTGGGGTTACTATGGGGTTTTCTCTGTGACCACCTGAGTTGGTCACTCTTTCCCTTGTATTATAACACCTACTCTGGCAAACTTCAAGCAAACTGGGGAACTTGTTCCCAACTGACAGTCAGGTGGGACCTGCAAACAATGGTGTCAGGTCAGCTCAGAGACACAAATTGAGGCTCCTTACTCTTCAAACTCAGGGGATAGGTTCAGTGTTTTGGTAATTTGACCGAAGGACAATGTCATAGGTGAAATCTTATTTGGGAGCGTGTTACTCTAGACCACCTTGAGTATCACTCTTTCCGCTCCTTGCCATCAAATAATTTCATTTCTTCCTTCCTATCTTGACTGCATTTACTTAGTTACATTCGAAAGTCAGCTCCGCCAGCTTCACTGAGGAAACGCAGCACTCAGAAGAGCACCGGGCCCGTAACAGGAGCTCAAGGAACATTTAAAAAAATTTCTTTCTTACCCCCAGCTTCACTGAGATAAAAGTGTAAGTTTAAGGTATACAGTGTGATGATTTTGATATATGTGTATATTGTGAAATGATTACAATAAGGTTATTTAACACCTCCATCCCCTCACATAGTTACCAATTTTTTTTTATGTGGAGAGAATATTCAAAATCTACTGTCTTAACAAATTTCAAGTATATAATACACTATGGTCACCACGTTATGCATTATGTCCCCAGAACTTTGACCAACATCTCCCCATTTCCCAGCCCCCAGCCTCTGGCAACCACCAGTCAGTCGACTATGTTTCTGCAAGTTTGATTCTTTTAGATTCTGCCTATAAGTGAGACCATACAGTATTTGTTGATCTTTGTCTGACTTTTCTCACTTGGGTTTATGCTTACGGCCTCAGTGTTCATCCATGCTGTCACAAATGGCAGGGTTTCTTTCTCATGGTTGAATAATATTCCATTGCATGTATGTGTGTGTGTGTGTGTGTGTGTGTGCGCGCGCGCGCGCATGTGTGTGTGTAAAACAATTTTTTTAATCCATTGACAGACACTTAGATTGTTTCTATGTCTTGACTATTGTGAATGATGCTGCAGTGAACAGGGGGGGATGCAGGTATCTCTTTGCGACAGTGATTGCATTTCCTTCAGATATATAACTAGAAGTGGGACTGCTGAATCATACAGTGGCTCTATTTATAATTTCTTGAGCATCCTCCATACTGTTTTCCATATTGGCTGCACCAATTTACGTTTCCAGCAAAGTGCGCTAGGGTTCCCTTTTGTCCACATCTACGCCAACATCTATCTTTTTTTTTTTTTTAAGATTTTATTTTTTAGTAATCTCTACACCCAACATAGGGCTCGAAATCACAACCCCGAGATCAAGAGTCACATGCTCTACTGACTGAGCCAGCCAGGCACCCCTTGTCTTTTTGTGATAGCCACTCTAACAGGTACAAGGTGATAGCTCATTGTTGTCAGGAAACATTTTTCTAATATGAATCTATTACCTTTCCAGCATGTTGGCCACAAGATGGCAAAACCTCCAACAAGATCAGGCACACCAGGGAAAGTGTGCTCATTCCCTTTTCCCTGAAACCTACTTCAGTTTTCCAAGAAAGGATGCTTATTTTGGACACCAGGTTGTTCTTATGCAAAAACAATCTAAGTGGAAAATAATTCTATGTAAGCCTAGGATGCACAATGGGGCGAAGTCATTTCCCACTATCCCCCTACACTATTCTAGCCAAACTGCCACTCGCCTGCCCCCAGGAGACAATCTTCTTACCTGAAATGCTCTTCTTCCTTTCCCATATCTATTCATATCCCATCCATTATTCAAAATTTAGCTTGAATCTACCTCTGTGAATCTTCTCTGACAACCCTGGGCGGTCTTTAGGAGTCTTTAGCGAGAATTCTAAAAGCAATGACCACGTCTTTAGACACTGATCAGTCATTGCTCTCTTTGATTATCTTCATTATGCCTATCTTTTGCTCTCATCCAAAGCACAGCCCAAATTTAAGTAAAAAGAGTCTAGAGGGCTTTGAGAATACTGAAGAGCAACGTATTCAAATGTAAATAAGCTGAGCAACTTTCACACTGCATGGTTTTTTGACATCAGTCAACTGGAAATATTGGTTCTTTACGATAGGCTCCGGCTTCATTCTGAACCTCTACCCACCCCTTGGCTCTTGGCCATCTTGACCATTTGATATCCCTTAAACTTACTACATCACTTTTGAAATTCTTTGGCTTTGCACCTATATTTTTGAGAAGACAAGAAGACCTTCCCACTCACCTCCAAGTGTTGGCCGATGATGCCTGTTTATTTTTTAAGGCTTTGAGTAAAATTACACTGCCTCTATTTTTTTAAAATCACCAAGCAAAATTAATTGTTCACTCATTTGTATCCCTAGAGCATGTCTCACGTGTTACTAGCACCTGACAGGTGTATGACAAACCTTTGTTTTCTGATCCACTCACTCGTTAAGTTGTAAGTTCCATGAAAGTTGGGGCAGTTTCTTTCCATTTTTGTATTATTAGAGTTTAGTGCAACGCCTAATGTAAATGTGCCTAGTAAATGTCTTTTACTCTACTGAAATACTTTACTAAGATTTTGATCGAACTTTTCTAGGTGTGATGTCAGTTCCTTATTATTTAGTTTCCCATGCAGCTAGGCTACACACGAGCACTTTTCCACATCATAACGCACAGGATTTGGGATGCAGGGCTGCGGATCCATCGCCCAGGATCTGCTGGCTTATACTGGGCCCTTATGTATCTAGCCGGGCATTCTTGCTGTGTAGAAAAAGCTGTGAGAAGTCAACCGACTCTCCATCTCTGCTCCAGATCGGATAATTCCATCCCTGAGGCATAAGGAAGTGTCACTTTCTAAGATTCATGGGCAAAAGATTGTGTATGCTCCATTATAATCTATTTGTTATTAAATAAACCCTCCTCAAACAAGGATTTATGTACTAAACATAAATGCAAAATAAAGCCTTGGAGTTCTCAAGTCTTTAGCACAGTAATTTATTATATTAATAATAGTTGCATTCATTAAAAGACTTAGAAGTAAAAGTGTTAAGTCGAAGAATCTCTGGAATAGCCACGTATGGCTTTTTGAGGCACCAATGTTGGACTTCACAGCAAAGAAAACCAACTCTATATTATAGGAAAAAAACAGATGCCCTGCCAAAAACGTTTTGATAATTTACTGTGTGTGTGTGTGTTTAAGATTTTATTTATTTATTTGACAGACAGAGATCACAAGTAGGTGGAGAGGCAGGCAGAAATAGAGGGGGAAGCAAACTCCCCGCTGAGCAGAGAGCCCCATGTGGGGTTCGATCCCAGGACCCTGAGATCATGACCTGAGCCAAAGGCAGAGGCCCAACCCACTGAGCCACCCAGGCACACCAATTTACCATGTTTTAAGAGTGACTGACATTTTAATGACTATGGAAAACAATATATAGGAAATGATTGAGACATGATACAAAGATCTGCTGCTATCCTGACTGCTATTAAATATTAAGTAAAATGCAATTGAAACTATCTTTGTGATAAATCACAGTACGTCAGTACAGAGAATAATACGTATTAAAAAGATGAGTCAGTTCTCTTTTGTTACACTACTGCTTCAGTTAAAGAATTCTTGTATTTTACTTCCAAATAAAAGGTGAGTTTCTGTTTTAACCAACTGCTATATTTATTACGTTCTTCCACTAAAAACAGTCATTTAGGGACTCAGCTCCAATGACAAGCTAACTAGCAAGAGGAAGCAATGCCAATGTTGAAATTTATCACCCGTAAAGATGAACATCTATCAACCAAAAACACATTAGCAAAACTTTCAGGAATAGGAATTAAAAACTAGAAGCACCAAAAGCAAGTCATACTTGCATCCTCTCATAAAAACAAAATACCTGAATAGTAAACAGAAACTGTGCTGATATTTTTTCCTGACTTCAGTTTTATTCAGAAAAATATGATATGTTTTATTAAATGAAATGGAAATGTATCTAAGTCATTTGAGTTCTTCCTTATTAGGGAAATGGGATTTCTTGCAGAGAACATTTTAAATGAAGTAAAAGCAAAAACCCTACAAATGTGACTTTTTTCTACTTTTGATAACAATGGGTATTATTATACAGTACAAGTCACAACAAAGAGTAAAAGGGACTGCTGTCTGCCTTCTCATCCTGCAGTTAAGAATTTACTAAAATACAGTGTGGTAACAATTAAGCTATTAAAATAAAAACTAATGAATCTTTCTCTATACTTCCTCAAATATAATAGGACACTATTGCTATCTGTCAGTGTAGTTTGTAAGTATTATTGTCCCTATGTATGGAACTGTTTTTAAAAGATATTTTGAGGGGCGGCAGGGTGGCTCAGTGGGTTAAGTCTCTGCCTTTGGCTCGGGTTATGATCTCAGGGTCCTGATATTTAGCCCACATCCGGGCTCTCTGCTTGGTGGGGAGCCTGCTTCCTTCTCCCCCTCTGCCTGCTTCTCTGCCTACTTGTGATCTCTCTCTCTGTCAAATAAATAAAATCTTAAAAAAAGAGAGATTTTTAAATGGCAGTAGTTATAAGCAAAAAATATTTACAATTTACAAAAAGTATTTAGCAATCTGGTTAAACTTATTATGCAAACTCTTGACTTTCATTGCTCTCTCTCAATGAGTAACATTCAAAATATTTCGGTTTTATGGTATGTTCCAAGAAAAACAAGCACTATAAAAACAACTACCACTATTAACAAACAAAATTCCATTTTATGAAGTCAATGATGTTACTAAACAAGAGATGTCTAGGGTCCCCTCTTGTAAAAGTGGATTCACAAGGAAGATATGTGCACAAAAGCAATTAAGGAGAAGAGAATAAGAGAAACATTTTTTAAGTAAAAATGATTTAAGGGGCACTTGGCTGGCTCAGTTGGTAGAGCATGTGACTCTACCAACTCAGGATCCTGAGATTAAGCCCCATGTTGGGTACGGAGCCTAATTTTAAAAAATAATTTAAAAAACCCCAAATGAAGAAATACTAAAAAAAAAAAAAAAAAAAAAAAAAGATGTAAGAGAGGCTCCTGGGTGGCTCAGTTGTTTAACCGACTGCCTTTGGCTCAGGTCATGATTCTGGAGTCCTGGAGAATTGAGTCTCTCATTGGGTTCCCTGGTTAGTGGGGAGTCTACTTCTCCCTCTGCCCTTTCGCCCTCTCATGCTCTCTCTCACTCTCTCTCTCTCAAATAAATACAATCTTTTAGAAAACCAGTATAAGAAAGAATATGAATAAATATACCTGCAGTATATTATTCCAAACAAGACTTTAGTTTCTACAAAAATTTTAAAGAAGCTGAATTAATCTCACCTTTCTATATTCCATTTAAGAGACATATAAACATCTATCTAGTGTAGAATCTTTTCTAAACCCTAAGAAATGCCATGTGAAGAGAATTTATATTTATACTTACTTCTATCAAAAGACTGTAAGGAAGAGAGTTTCAGTTGGAGAAGATGAGAAAATTCTGGAGAAGGATGGTGGTAATGGTTGCACAACATTGTGAATGTACTTAATGGCACAGAACTGTGCTTAAAATGGCTAAAATGGAAAACTTTGTTATGAAAATAAATTTTAAATAAAATAAAAAATAAAGCATTTATGAATATTCTTACTGTCCCCCCAAAGACCATAACTATCTGTAGATCCATGATCAAAAAACCTTTTTCCCCACCCCCAGAAAAGCATCCTCCAAGCTGGCAAGTTTAAGACAGATGCTCACTGAAGTGAGATGAAAGACCCACAGCTCATTAGTTAAAGTTAACCTCAGTAAGCGACGGGATCAGAGAAGCTGAGGCAGTTTACCTCACAACTACCGACAGGTATCAGATCTAGCTGTGGGAAGAAATCTCTCCAAGGAAGGGGGAGGGTTCTTGAAACTTTGTGTGCCTTTTGGCTCTCTGGTGAAGCCTATGGGTTCTTTGCAGAGTAATATTTCGAGGTGCATAATACATGTAGGATTTTTAAAAATGCATTTATTAAAAAATACATATATATTTAAAAACTGTGATATGGTTGTATAAGTGATTCTTTGTCAATGTGTTAGTATACAAGATTTAGTGGTGAGTCTAATAACTACTATCATTTAGAAGACAGTAATCTTTCCAGATGTTTGCAAATGTAAGGGGATTAAAAAGATATTTCTACTAGTAACAAATTCCCAGGCACTGTTAATACCACAGTTTGTGGCCTTCATTCACAGATTAAGGAAATGATAAATTTCAACTGGAGTCTAGAGAAAATAACAAGCAATTTTTTTCATATCCAAGTTCATGGTCCACCCTCCCTCAAATTCTATCCCCAGACCTGTTAAGGGTCAGTCCACAGAGCCCTTCCACACTACTAAGGCCCAGGACAGTCGTTTACCATGAGAAGTGAATAAACTCAATCCAATAAGAGACAGTGGGATTCTAAACATCTGCATGTAATCCACAAGCTATTTTTATACTTGCTAAGCACAAAGTGGTCATTCCCAAACACTGTTTGATATAATTTTTGCAATGCAAAGATGCTGAAGGCACTGCCTGATACACAGGGGGGTACCAGCAAGCTGTCAATTTAACAGTGCAGAAAGGACACTCCTCAGTATTGCCAAAGTTATCAAAAAATTCCCTGAGTAAGAAAGGTCAAGTAAAGCTAATTTTTTGTACGCTCAGTGGAGAGCGATAGAAATACATTTTACAACTTAAAAAGCCCAAGACTGCAGTGGAAAAGCTCATCAAAATTCTCAACCTTGCACCAGAGTGAGACACAAAGGCAAATTTCATCTGATAAATATGTGACAATCTTCTGGAAAGCTTACTCAAAATTCACACCTTCATTCTCCCAAACATCCAAAGTGGAAGACATGTACATAAATAAATCATGTACTTTTCTAGTTTTTATATGAGTGCTTGGAAATGAATGACATCTGAATTAAACTTTTTCTTTTTCTTTTTTTTTTTAAAGGATTTTACTTATTTGACACAGAGAGAGAGCAGGAGCACACAAGCAGGGGGAGCGGCAGAGGGAGAGTTCGGAGAAGCAAGCTCCCCGTTGAACAGGGAATCCCATGCAGGGCTCCATCCCAGGACCCTGGGATCACAACCTGAGCGGAAGGCAGACGCTCAACCAACTGAGCCATTCAGGAGCCCCTGAATTAATACTTTTTCTATACTCACTTCTAGGCTATCCAGCTATAGATTACTGAACCCCTAAATAAGGGAGTCAAGTAACTTATAGACAGCCTCCAGTGGTCTAAGAATAAAAGGCTAGATTGATTGATTGACTGATTGATAGAATTTTTTAAAAAGATTTTATTTATTTATTTGACAGAGATCACAAGTAGGCAGAGAGGCAGGCAGAGAGAGAGGGGTAAGCAGGCTCCCCGCTAAGCAGAGAGCCCAATGTGGGGCTTATCCCACAACCCTGAGATCATGACCTGAGCCGAAGTCAGAGCCTTTAACCCACTGAGCCACCCAGGAGTCCCCGCTGGATTTATTTTTAAGGACAACTCACTCTGATTAATAATAATAATAATTTTAATAATTGTCCTTAAATAACAAAATAATAATAATTATTCTTTTATCATTATTATTTACTGAAAACCACATCATTCTCAAGGTGGCAGTCACATGTGCCAGAACTGAATGATGTTAGGAGAAACTGTCTTAATGATTTAGAACCCAGTTCCATCTTCTGAGACATCTGTGCCTACAATACAACCTTCTTCCTTAGGAAAGAGATAGTTTGACGCTATCTTATACCACTTCTGGGTCATTTAAAATAGGACAGACCCATCCGAATAGACATTTTTCTTTTTCCAAAGAAGACATACAGCTTACCAACAGACACATGAAAAGATCCTCAACATCACTGATCATCAGGCAAATGCAAATCATAATCACGATGAGATATCACTTTACACGAGCCAGAATGGCTATTTATAAAAACAGACAAAAAATAACAAGTGTTGGCGAGGTGGGGAAAAGGGAACTCTCATGAGCTGTTTGTGGGAATTGAACTGGTACAACCACAGAAAAAAGTACAGAGGTTACTCAAAAAAGTAAAAATAGAGGGGTGCCTGGGTGGCTCAGCGGGATAAAGCCTCTGCCTTCATTCAGCTCAGTCATGATCTCAGGTCCTGGGATCGAGCCCCGCATCGGGCTCTCTGCTCAGCGGGGAGCCTGCTTCCCCCTCCCCCCGCCTGTCTCTCTGCCTACTTGTGATCTCTGTCTGTCAAATAAGTATAAATGAATAAATAAATAACCTTAAAAAAGAAAAAGTAAAAACAGAAATACCATACAACCCAGTAATTCCCCTACTGGGTATTTACCCAAAGAAAATGAAAACACACCTATGTTTATTGCAGCATTATCTGCAATAAGCAAGATATAGAAGCAACCTAAATGCTCACTGCTAGATGAATGATGATGTGATACACACACACACACACACATGCATGCACACATAACAGTATTACTGAGATCTTGCCATTTATGACAACATGGATGAGCCTAGAAGGTAGTAGGCTAAGTGAAGTCCAGACAAAGAAAAGGATCATATGATTTCATTTACATATGGATCTAAAAAAGCAAACGAAAAAACAAAAACCCAGCAACTGACCCATAGATACAGAGAACAAACTGGTGGGTGTCAGAGGGACGTGAGTCCAGGGGATGATGGGATAAGGAAAGTGGGAGATACAGGCTTCCGGATTTTGGAATAAGTCATGGAAGTAAAAGGGGCAGCATCAGGAATATAGTCAGTGGTACTGCAGTATTGTTGGCTGGTGATGAATGGCAGCTACACTTGAGATGAACATGAACAGAGTTGTTGAATCACTGTGTTGTACACTTGAACTAATGCTACATTGTCCCTTATACTTCAATAAAAAAGGATAGGACAGAACCGTAGTTCTGTTTTCACCATTATTCAGTATCATTCTTTTGCACAAATTAGAATAACTTTTTCTTGCTTTATTACATCTTCACAGTTTTGCCTAAAAAACACCCTATTTCCCTCTCTAAATATTTAAATTCTTAGATTTTGCCTTACTGAGTAAAAGGATTTCTCTATGAAGGTTTGTCATTATTTAGCTTTTTCTTTTTTTTTTTTTTTAAAGATTTTATTTATTTATTTGACAGAGATCACAGGTAGGCAGAGAGGCAGGCAGAGAGAGGAAGGGAAGCAGACTCCCTGCTGAGCAGAGAGCCCGATGCGGGGCTCGATCCCAGGACCCTGGGATCATGACCTGAGCCGAAGGTAGAGGCTTTAACCCACTGAGCCACCCAGGCACCCCTATTTAGCTTTTTCTTAAACTTATGATAGCTTGCAACTTCTGCTAATGGTTCTCTTAACATCCCAATAATTTTTCTTCAAGAAAGCACATTAATATAGCATGACATATTAAGCAGTACCACTATAATTTATCATACTAATGATAATGAGAACTGGAGTCAATGATTATTTATTAGGTAAGCCTTGTCCTGGAGGGCTAAGCAAATATAATAATGTCCCAGCTCTCAAGTAGTTGATAATCTTATTAAAAAGATAAGACCTGCATCTGAGATAACTTTCCACACTACAGAAAGCATTAACAGTATACATGAAAATAAACATATACTAGTATGGATATTTATAGTAATACTAAGCCCCTTTTACTAGTAATTGACATACCATGGCACATGAGGTAATAAAAATTTTAATAGCAAGGGCGCCTGATTGGCTCAGTCAGTTAAACATCTACCTTTGGCTTAGGTCATGATCCCAGAGTCCTAGGATCGAGTCCCATGTCAGGCTCCCTACTAAGTGGGGAGTCTGCTTTTCCCTCTGCTCCATCCCGACGTGTGCTCTCTTTTGCTCACTCGCTCTCTCAAATAAAATCTTTTAAAAAACTGTAATAGCTAACATTTACTAAGTACCTTCCCTCTGCCAAGCAGTTCAGTTCTAACCCTTACAACACAATCCTGGCAGGTATGCACTATTACCCTAATTTTTACAGAGAATGTAAGATGCTTGCCCAACACTGCAGAGTTTGCAAGTAGCAAGACAGAAGTTTGAACTCAAATCTCTAATTCCCAAGCTTGTGCTGCTTCCCATCGCTGTGGGTGGAAATACCATGATTTTTGGAAGGTTCGATTTCTAGAAAAGTTTTCCATCCCAAAAGATAGCAATTGAGAATCTTAAAACATTTTCTCCCACAGCAAAAACCTCAGTATTCCACCAGTTAAAATTTTACAATTTTAAATCAACTAGTTATATGGTATTTTTGCTGAGAAAAGTGAAGCATATTATCTTAAATTGATCACTATAAAAAGGTATACGTGAGTAACAAGAACTATATTGCCACTGGCCTGTAGAAAGGAGCTTTTGGGAACATGGGCTGAGAGTAGCATTTTATAGTCTTTTCCTTGTAGAACTGCAGGTAAAGAAGTTTTTTAAACAAAAAAGGATGGCAGGGGTCCATAATGGAATGAGTTTGGAAAATGCTACATATTATATATATTTCTTGGTAATTCATAATGCTTATTAGACCTCTTGCTTGTTAAAACCCAATGTTTCACACGTTGACTTTGCCAGAGCCCTCCTCTCACCCCCAACTCCACCCTCAATACTTCTTAACTCCCGGAAGGTCTAGAGTAGCTCAGCTGTCCAATAGAAATGAGTCAGTGAGAGCCACATAGTCAGATTTAAAATTTCCTAGTAGCCGAAACTTTTAAAGTGTAATTAATTTTAATATATTTTATTTAGTCCAGAATACCCAGCAATATTTTGTACTAAATGAAAAAGATTAATATAGGGGCACCTGGGGCGCCTGGGTGGCTCAGTGGGTTAAGCCGCTGCCTTCGGCTCAGGTCATGATCTCAGGGTCCTGGGATCGAGTCCCGCATCGGGCTCTCTGCTCAACAGGGAGCCTGCTTCCCTTCCTCTCTCTCTGCCTGCCTCTCTGCCTACTTGTGATCTCTGTCTGTCAAATAAATAAATAAAATCTTAAAAAAAAAAAAAATATAGGGGCACCTGGGTGGCTCAGTCAGTTAAGCGTCTGCCTTTAGCTCAGGTCATGATTCCAAGGTCCTGGAATAGAAATTCGCACTGGGCTCTCTACTCGGCAGGAAGCCAGTTTCTCCCTCTCCCACTCCCCCTGCTTGTGTTCCCTCTCTCACTTTGTCTCTGTCAAATAAATAACTAAAATATTTTTTAAAAATTAAAAAAAATATTAATATAAACATACTTTAATATTTATTTAATCATTCCAATACGTAATTAGTATAAAACTAATGAGGTAGTTTACATCTTTTTTTTTTTTTTCATACAAAGTCTTTAAAACTCCAGTGTGGACTTTACACTAGAGCTTATCACAACTGGTGCTAGTCACATTTCAAGTGCTACTGGTCATACATGGCTAGTGGGCACCATATTGGACAGTCCATGTCTAGAGATGTTTACAGAATCTAGTGTAGGTACAACCTTGGCTTGGGGGGTCATTTTCCCTTTGTAAGCTCTTACAGATAGCCACAAAGTGGAAATCTTTAAGAATTAAGAACAGCTGAAGTATGGGCGCCTGGGTGGCTCAGTGGGTTAAGTCACTGCCTTCGGCTTAGGTCACGATCTCAGGGCCTGGGATCGAGCCCTGCACTGGGCTCTCTGCTCAGCGGGGAGCCTGTTCCCCACCCCCCCCCACCCCCCCACCCCGCCTGCATCTCTGCCTACTTGTGATCTCTTTCTTTTTCTGTCAAATAAATAATATTTAAAAAAAAGAACAGCTGAAGTGTTATGAGTAATATTTACCCCAATTATTTACAGGGTTTCTCAGAGGTTTTGTCATTTTTTGTGTTTTTTTGTTTGTTTTTGTTTTTTTACAGGAGGAAACGGTGGGAGGGGAGTTGCCATAAACCTTATCTTCACCTGCCTGCCAGACATACAGGGGCAGATTTAGTTTGAAATAAGAAGAGTTAATCATTAAACAGATAACCTCAGTCTAGCCATTGGACTGAAATAATCCTAATCTAAGAAACAAAGTTAATGTTACATGCCTGTCACATATTTAAACACTGTAATATATGTTTGTAAAAACAAGTTATTTCTGGCTCAGTGGGTAGAGCATGTGACTCCTGATCTTAGGGGTCGTGAATTCAAGCCCATGTAAAGCTTACTAAAAAATAAAGTAAAATAAAAATGAGTGATTTCTTTCTATTTGTATAAAATGACCATAATTATTCCCTGGGGTAAAAATCCAAAAATTAAATTATTTGAAAATAAAAACAAGCAAACAATTTGTTAGAAGGAAACTAAAGCTGATGCTGAGAGCTTCTGGAATGTTCTCACAGAAGCCTCCCCTCTGACTCACATCACCATTTTTATAAACCAGGAACGAAGACTCGCTCTTATCCAGTGGTTCTCAACCACCTGGGGGCTTGTTAAAAAAGCACATTCTCAGGCCCATCCCAGACCTACGGGATCCGGAACTCAAGGGGTGTTAACCAAGCCATCTGCATAATTCTGATATGAACTCAAGTTTGAGAACCTCTAGACCCACACAGAACTAGTACTTAACCATTTGTTTAACTCTGAAAGCTGTGTATCTTTTTTTAGAAGTTTTTTTTTTTTTTTTTTTTTCTGATGGAGGGTCTTGGGAATATTTGCATGTGTGTGTATGTAAAGTACACATACCATAAAATCTATCATCTTAAGTATTTTTTTAAGATTTTACTTATTTGGGTTAAGCCTCTGCCTTTGGCTCAGGTCATGTTCTCAGGGTCCTGGGATAGAGCCCCGCCTCGGGCTCTCTGCTCGAGCGAGGAGCCTGCTTCCCCCTCCCCCTCTGCCTGCCTCTCTGCCTACTTGTGATCTCTCTGTCAAATAAATAAAAAGATTTTATTTATTTGAGAGAGAGATGGAGCAAGCCAGATGAGGGAGGCAGGGCAGAGGGAGAGGGAGAAGCAGGCTCCCCCCTGAGCAGGGAACCCGATGTGGGACTTGATGACCTGAGCCGAAGGCAGATGTTTAACTGACTGAGCCACCCAGCCACCCCCATCTCAACTATTTGTTTTTTTTAAAGATTTTATTTATTTATTTGACAGACAGAGATCACAAGTAGGCAGACAGGCAGGCAGAGAGAGAGAGGAGGAAGCCGGCTCCCCACCGAGCAGAGAGCCCGACTCCGGGCTCGATCCCAGGACCCTGGGATCATGACCTGAGCCAAAGGCAGAGGCTTTAACCCACTGAGCCACTCAGGTGCCCCTTAACTATTTTTAAGTGTACAGTTCAGTGGTATTAAGTACATTTACATCATTGTGCAACCGTCCCACCAGCTGTCTTCAAAAGTCTTCATCTGGAAAACCTGTACACATTCAACATTAATTCTTCATTCCGCTCTCCCCCCAGCCCCTGGCAACCACCACTGTACTTTCTGTCCCTATGAATCTGACTCCTCTAGGTACCTCATATAAATGGAATCTAGAAATAGAATCTAGTTTCACTCAACCCCTACAACTACAGAAAGTTTGGAAAGTACAGAAGCGTATAAAGAGGAAAATGAAAATCACTTATGATTCCACTGCCTAGAGGTGACTGCTATGGACTGAACTGTGTCCCTTCCAAAACTCATGTTCAAAACCCTAACCCCCAGTATGACTGGATTTGAAGACAGGGTGTGTGTGTGTGTGTATTTTTTTTAAGAGAGGGAGGAAAAGGAGGTCACAGTGGAGGGGCAGAGGGAGAAAGAGAGAGAATTTTTTTTAAGATTTTATTTAATCATTTGAGAGCTGAGTGACAGAGAGCATGAGCAGGGGGAGGGGCAGAGGGAGATGCAGACTTCCCACTGAGCAGGGAGCCAGATGTGGGACTTGATCCCAGGACTCTGGAATCATGACCTGAGCTGAAGGCAGATACTTAACTGACTGAGCCACCCAGGTGTCCCAAGAGAGAGAATCTTAAGCAGACTCCCTACACAGTGTGGAACCTGACTTGGGGCTTGATGCCAGGACCCTGAAATCATTACCTGAGCCAAAATCAAGAATTGGATGCTTAATTGACAGAGCAACCCAGGCGCCCCAAGGCTGGTGCTTTTATAAGAGGAAGGGACATCAGAGCCCAGGTGAAGACACACGGAGAAAAAGCTGTCTGCAAATGAGGAAAAGGGCCCTGCCCAGCAACCAAATTGGCTGGGATGAAGACATTGGACTACCCAGCCTTGAGAACTGTGAGAAAATAAACTTCGGTTGTTTAGGCCACCCATAAGCCTTTGGTATTTTGTTATGGCATCCTGAGCTGATACCATGGAACATGATCTTTCAGTCTTCTTCTTTAGTACATTTTTACATTTAAGGCATATTTTTATATGTAAATGAAATCAAAACCCATATGCCTTTTTTTTTTTTTTTTTTTTTACTTTACCAGCATTTTCTAAATCTGTGTTCTGCAGAACAGCATTCAGCAGGACCTTAATTTTGGGCAACTGGGTTTTAAAGTGACATTAGGTTTCTGCTGCTACATTTCTCAGAAGCTTTTCTGTACTAAACTGGGAATATCAAGATGGCAATCTGTTAGATTTGATCTCTAAATGTTTGGGGGGAAATTCTGCATTACATCCCCTGCTGTTCTGATATACTACTGGACAACTAATAGGAATTTCAAGGGGCAATGCCCAGTCTTGGACGGAAATACTGACAGAAATTCACTTTAGACAAAAAGTCCACTTCAGTTCCTAAAGGAGCCATTCATTCACTGGTAGCAGACATGTCTAATGAAACACTGTTTTAATGTTACTTTTCATAGCAATAATAATTTTAAATAGCAGTGACAGCTGAGACCCACATGGGTCAGGCAGTATGTAAACCTTTATATGCATGATCTCATTTGATGCTTACAAACTTCCTTGGAATGGTAAGTTCTCAATCCAGAGGGAGAAACTGGGCACATTCCTTCAGGGAGGTTATATAATTTACTCAAAGACAGCACAGAAAGGAAAAGAGCGAGGGGTGGAACCCCAATCTGTCTGGTTCCGAAGCTATTATTAACTACAATGCTTCTTTCTTTTTAAGTTGCACCAATGCCTTGTTTGAAAACTGTAATTTTTTTAACATGTAAGGGAAAAATTCATATACTTGGACTTTGCATTTAGTGCATTTCACAAACTGATCCCAAATTCCCTTCCCAGCCTTCCTTTCCCCCCCCTTTCCTTTCTCTTTTACAAACTTCTCACTCCATCAAAGAACTTTCCTCACTGTCTTACCCCTTTCTTACACTCCTCACCTAATTTAGTTCCTTCCCACCTAACTTCCTCTACTTATGCCATCTTCTTGTAGTCAACAAATTCCTCCAGGCTTCAGCTCAAATTCCATTTCCTATATGTAACCCTTGACTGCTCATTCTCTTCTGCTCCACATCCATCAAGAAAGCCCCTTGGCTGCACTTCCAAAACAGATCAGAATCTAACCACGTACCACCCTCCACTGCCATCTCCCTGATCCAAGTCATCATCATATCCCATGTGGTCTGCTTTCATTCTTTTACCCCCTACAATCTATTCTCATCCCAACCTCCTGAGTAATACCTTTAAAACATAAGCCCTGAGTAGCATAGTCCATTAAGTGTCCGACTCTTGGTTTTGGCTCAGGTCATGATCTCAGGGTCATGGAATCAGGATCCATGCTCAGTGTGGAGTCTATTAAGGTTTCTCTCTCTCCCTCCCCTTATGCCCCAACCCGTGCTGGTTCGCGATCTCTCTGTAAAATAAATGAATCTTAAAAAAAAAAAATAAAACATAAGCCCACACCCTCCAATGAATCCCCACTTTCTTCACTGTAAAAAACAAAGTCCTTTCCTGCACTCAACTGTGGATACCCGCAATGCCCTACACAACTACTCTCTCGGCCCCCCAACCTCTCTGCCCCCCACTCTGATTCTATCCCTTGCTGACTTGCCATGCCCTGAACTCACTTGGGATGCTCATGTCTCAGGCCCTTTGCACTGGCTGCTCTCTGCCTGGAATGTGGTTCCTTTGGATATCCCCAGGCTTGTCCCTTACTTCAAGTCTCTGCTCAGATGGCGGATCCATGACCATGACCACCTTCCCATTCCCCAGCACTCTACATTTTCCTTATCTTGATTTATTTTCTTTCCTGTAACTTACTACAGTGTTTACCTGGGTTTACTGTCTGTCTTCCTATGAGAGAAGGGCCTTGGTCTTTTGTTCACTGAGGGATCTGGGAGCCCACAACGGCACCTGGCCCAGGTTAGGTGCTCAATCATCGCTGAATGCAGGAGCACGACACACTTTGAAGGCTCTCCTTTGCTCTCACTCGTACCACTCCCTTGGCACTTCTCATATACCATTGTGTCTTTTTCTGTGCACACCTACTATTCACCTAGCTAGATTATGTGTTCCCGTAACCTCTAAGTGCCCTGTACAAAATCAGCATTTAACAAATATTTGATGATGACATCAGTGCAGTGCCTTTTTCTTTCAGAGCAGATAGAGTAATATTTCCTCAAAAGATTCATTTTTGACATTCCATTTAGAAAAGAAGCATTCTAGAAAGCAGTATAAGAAAAATTTAGAATATATACTTTTTAAAAAAAGATTTTATTTATTTACTATGTCAGAGAGAGAGCACAAGCAGGGGAACAGCAGGCAGAGGGAGAAGTAGGCTTTCTACTGAGCAAGGAACAAGATATGGGAGTCGATCCCAGGACCCTGGGATCATGACCTTAGCTGAAGGCAGATGCTTAACTGACTGAGCCACCCAGGCATCCCTAGAATACATACTTCTAAATTAATCTTAAAAGGATGTATTTTATTCGCACATGCACACACACACACACACACACACACACACACTCTCACACAAATCCATTTCATGCTCTGAAAGGAAAATATGTGCTTTGTGACTTTTACAGCATCTTATAACCTGAAGACATTCTTGAGAGTCAAGCTTAAGTAATGTTTTCACAGGCAATACGAAACACAGAACATACTTTAAATGAGAATTATGAGTTGGGAAATTATGTAACATGTGACAAAAATAAAAAGTTAATGTCAAATAGGTTTTATTCATTTTCTGATCTAATGACAGCAGAAACTCTGGCTGGGAGAATTTAACTGTATTGAAGAAAATTGTTCTATAAAATAATTTATCTAAATTTATATTATACAGTTATTTAGAGAACAGAAGTATTCACCTACACAAACACTTGAGCCTACTCTCTACATTGTGCCTGTTGTGCTGCATACACAACATGTGTGTTTCTGAAAACCCCTTGAGACAACTTTGTAACATTAGCTGCAGATCTTTTCCTTAACTTGACTGCAGGGCCTGCACAATTCCCTCTGTGAGGGTTGGTGGGGAGCTCTGTAAACAGACTCCTGCAGGACATATGGTAATTTCTTAATTGACTGTATGTCTAATTTAACTCTAAAACTTGAACATGGCTTTGCGAATGAAAAAAGCATATATAGCAATATATTTGTACTTGGAAAATACCATCAAAAAGATAAGCAAATTTTCTTTGGGATGCATTAGGTGTTTCACGTGGCAGAATATCAACTTCACATACCTAGGTATGTGAAGGTCCTCCCCACCCCTTTTTTTTTTCCAAACAGCAGGGTTACCCAAATTTTATTTCTCTTTTTATTACTCTCTCTGGACATTTACTTTCAGATTCTTTTATCTACATGATATATGCTGTAACAGAAAAATAGTAAGGATATCACATGCTGTATAAAGTCAGATAAGTAAAACAGCTTTAAAATTTGAAAACAAAAAAAGCCATCTTGAGGTCTATGGATAGAAGCAGCTCCAAACATATCCAGTTGTAAATACTCATCTTTTAAGTGTGATCACACCTAGAGAAAAGGATTTGGGCTCTTGTGGATCTCTCCAATCCTGATATTCTCACAGATCTAGAGAATCAGAATACAAATTGGAAGAATAAAGTGACCTATTTCTAAATATATTTCTTTGCACTTCTAGGAAATGCCAGAGTTAAAACCAATCTAAATATAGCAGCATTCATTTTTATTTTAAATCCTAGAAGAAGTACTTCCAAATCAAAACCACACAAAAATAACTTTTACTCTCAGTAATCAGGAGGAAAAAAAAATCTGATTTTTTGGTGTGTGGGTAACAGTCTCTACATGGAAATTTTAAGACATTTCTCCACTATAAAAAAAAATATCTAGTATTCTACTTCTTTGGTTACTTCCAGTTAAAAAAAAAACAAACTAAAATTTGCTCTAGAAAACTTTCTTCGATGTGAATTCTAACTTTGTATGTAACAAATGTGTTTGCCAAACACAAAGATTTTAATCTCTCAAAATGGCATCCAGGTTTCTTCAGTTCTATTGTTTATTGAGAAATGAATTTTTTTAAGTTTTTTTTTTTTTAAGATTTTATTTATTTATTTGACAGAGATCACAAGTAGACAGAGAGGCAGGCAGAGAGAGGGGGTGGGGAAGCAGGCTCCCCACTGAGCAGAGAGCCCAATGTGGGGCTCGATCCCAGGATCCGGAGATCATGACCTGAGCTGAAGGCAGAGGCTTTAACCCACTGAGCCACCCTGGGGCCCTTTAAAAGATTTTCTGAAGTGAATTCTATACCCAGTGTGGGGCTTGAACTCACAACCCCGAGATCAAGTCACATGCTCTACTGACTGAGCCAGTCAGCACAATGAAAAATGATTTTTGAGAAAAAAAAAAATTATAAACTACCCTAATTTATTTTATATTCATAAAACTACCAGTTTTACTGCACTGAAGCTAAACTTGAATTCAACTATGACTTTTTTTTAAATTCACGGGAAATGCTTAGGGCTTTAAAACTTATTGCTAAAAATACACTGATGGGAGTGGTCCTAACAGTAAAAAATTTCCTAGGAGCACTAAACAATTCTAAAACAAAAATTCAACCAGGAAAAAGATAAGCTGATTTATCTTTTGTTTTATTATTTTTTTAAGATTTTTATTTATTTATTTGACAAAGATCACAAGTAGGCAGAGAGGCAGACAGAGAGAGAGGAAGGGAAGCAGGCTCCCCACTGAGCAGAGAGCCCAACGCGGGGCTCGATCCCAGGATGTGGGATCATGACCCGAGCCGAAGGCAGAGGCCTCAACCCACTGAGCCACCCAGGTGCCCCAAGGTGATTTATCTTTTAAAAACAGGAGTCATATCTAAAATATATTGCAAGCAACTTTTTTTTTTTTTTAAGATTTCATTTATTTAGGGGCGCCTGGGTGGCTCAGTGGGTTAAGCCTCTGCCTTCAGCTCAGGTCATGATCTCAGGGTCCTGGGATCAAGCCCCGCATCAGGCTCTCTGCTCAGTGGGGAGCCTGCTTCCCCCAGTCTCTCTCTGCCTGCCTCCCTGCCTACTTGTGGTCTCTTTCTCTGTCAAATAAATAATTAAAATCTTAAAAAACAAACAAACAAAGATTTTATTTATTTGACAGAGAGAGAGCGCACACAAGCAGGGGGAGCAGCAGGCAGAGGGAGAGGGAGAAGCAGGCCCCCTGTGGAGCAGGGAGCCCAATGAAGCGGAACTGGATTCCAGGACCCTGGGATCATAACCTGAGCCAAAGGCAGATGCTTAACTAACTGAGCCACCCAGGCACCCCTGCAAGCAACTTGAAGGATGGCTGACTCTGATACATAAAATAGCAGTCTTCTTACTCCTTATAGTCAAAATATTTACAGTCCACATAACAAATTTTGAAATTCTCTCTGATATTCCACTTACCACAAGATTTTGAAATTCTTCATCTCCCCAACTGAGGCTTCCCACTAATACGTAGTGCTACTACGTTGGTTCTCATTGGGCAAGGAGGAAAATTCTAGTCGCTGCTTGCAGCCTTGCATGAAGAGCTCACACACTACCGCAGACTGCTGGGTGAGCGGTGTGAGGCTCAAAAGCTGCAGGTCAGCCCTGATGAACTCAAATCTACAGTGATAATGTTACATGATCTTTTCACTCCTGCGGCCTCTCAGAGCTAAGCTTTCCTGCACAGTCAAAAAGAAAAAAAAAAATTACTTTTGACATGTGATCTTACTGGCCCCACTTAATAAATGTGCCTTACACTCAATTGACAGTATGGCCTCTTTAAAAGAACATTTCCTTAAAGTGAATCACACTTTGAGCGTTTTAAATACTTTCTCCCCCAAATCTGTACTTCTAATTACTGTGCTTACATCGACATTCCAAGCAAGGGAACAACTTGAGCTGCACTGTATCATCTTTAATTAAGGTCCTAAGTGTTCTCTTTTCTGATTAGGATTTTTTTTAAGTGAAAGATATGATTCATAATCTCTGATTGCTACCAAATGTAGAGCTAAAATGGTCCCCATGTTTGACTCACCACACTATGCAAATAAAAACTGAATAATCTGCAGAAGAAGCAGAATGACTGCTTTGACCTAGAATTTAACTATTACCAGAAGTTTTTTTGTTTTTTTTAATTATAATTTTATTTATCGATAAAAACACTCCTTTTCCTTATTCCTCCTACTGACATAACAGTCATCCAATTTTAAGATATTAAAATGTTTAGCAGGCAGCCATCTGTAGATTAAATTTATACACAGGCTTGATACCAATGGCAAAATGTATGCTGCACGGATCTACGGTTTGTATTCAAATCCTAACTCTGACCCTTAGTAAAGCAACCTTGGGTAAGTTATTTATCCCTTGTAAACCTCAGTTTTATTATCTATAAAATAGAGACAAAACCCACCTCCAGAGTTACTGTAAAAATTTAATGACATTAAACACCCATTAGGGCCTGAAATAATGTTAAGGTCTAACAAATATTATTTCTCTTTCCCTCCATTTTCTTCCTTGTGAAAATGTTTCAATTACGGATCAGGACATAAAACATAATTTCTGATGATGCAAGGAAGCATCTTGGATTTTGGCTGAACTGAGATAAGTCTTTTCTAAAAAGACAACACTTTTTCATGCCTCTCATTCCCTCACATTCTCACATTCAGGGTTTTTATTTCAGATAATATAGGTGATTAACGTGTTTGCAAGGCAGCCAAAGAACCCACAAAACCAGAAAATGTTCAACTTTACAACTTTATTAAGAAGAAATTTATCATTAAGTCACAACCAGATAAAGTCAATGAGCATTAAGGGGAAGGGGAAACTGGATTTAAGATCTGGTACAGTGAGGACCTAGGATCTCTTCCTGAGTGCAAGCACAAAGGAGGTAAGGAAAAGAAAAAAGAGAGAGTGAGATCAAAGCCCCCAGCTGTTTCTCCCACAGACCTCTTCCACTTTCCATACAACATGTGGACCCACCCTTGAGCTCTCCTGAACTGCACTACAGAGGGGCAAGCCATCCCCAGCAGAGCCACAGCCTGGGCAGTCCCAGGAGGTACCACATACTATTCCATTGTAAGGCCTTCCTTTAAAGTCCACATCCCATTCCTTTTCTGTCAGCACTCCCACTTTCCCACACTGATTTAACAAACCCTCCCTCTCTGCCATCCCTCTGACTTACTGTATTTTCCATTTCTACTCTAGAGCATTATGGACCACGGAATCTTGCCCTGCAGATGGATCTGGTATGTTACTTAATCCATGCTGCCTCCTAACAGCCAAGTACCATTTCTTTTGTCCATTTCCCCCCACATCTAATACATTCCACAAATTTCCTCCTCTCTTAAACTCAAAGCCTTTTGCCTCTGCCCCTGACAATGACCTTGCTCTCTTCTCAGTGGAGACCACAGACATCTATTTTGAGTCCTATCCTCTACCCTGTTCTCCTTTTCTCTAATTTCACTTTACTGTTACTCCGTAGGCGAGCTGGGGAACAGGGGACTTTATGAAAAGGTCAATGACATCACTCAGAGGAAAGAATGCAGACAGGGAGGTTGAGGGGAGTGCTACACACTTCCACTTGCTATTGTTTGAATCTTTAAAAAATGATTTTCCATGGGGCACTTGGGTGGCTCAGTCGGTTAAGTGTTTGACTCTTGGTTCTGGCTCAGGTTATGATCTCAGGGTCATGAGATCCAGCTCCAAGTCAGGTTCTGGCTCTGAACTCATCTGCTTGAGATTCTTTCCCCCTTCCTTGCCCTTGTTGCATAGGTGTATACTCTCTCTCTCAAAACAAACAAAAATCTTTAAAAGATCATTTCCCCACTACTTATTTTCTCCCTTCTTGCCTGTGATCTTTTTTTTTTTTTTTTAAATCAGCCATAGAGATCAGAATGTATAAGGCACTGTAGATCTCAACCTATCTGGAAAAGCTTTCCCTTTGGTTCCTATCATTTTACTCTACCTGGGATGTCAAACTAGTCAGCAAATGTTTATTGAGTGCTTGGCTTGTTTTAAAAGCTATGCGGAAGGGTTAGAACAAGTCACTGAAAAGGTAAAGAAAAAATATAAGGTTTTTTTTAGTGGTGCCACTCCAGAATCTCCAGGTGACTGTTCTGCACACACAAGATTGGGACCATGGTACGTGGCAATGCTCTCCCTAGCCCCAGGAATTTGAGGATTCGATTTGTAAAGCTACTTTCTTGTACAGAAAATACAGTACTCTGCAAAGAGTCCAAGGCAGTGTGCGAATAACATCTGTACCTGCCACAAAATGTTTCGATGCTAACTCATTTTTATTGTGGTAAAATACACGTGGTTCCACCTTTATGTGTATGGCTCGGGGGCCTTCTGTACATTCACCCTGAGGAGCAGCTGCAGCCACTACCTGACTCCAGGATTTTTCAGCAGCTCACCTTGACATTAACTCACTCTTTTTATTAACCAAGACTGATCTTCATGGTTTACCCTCATGGCCCCCAACCCCATTCTCTTGATTTCCTACCCAGCGAACACTCCAAGGTTCCTCATTTTAATTGCCCCCTGCAACCACCTTCGGGTCCCTATCTTCTCTCTTCTGTCACACCGGGGCTGAGAGGGTAGGGGGGATTCTAATTCTGGTCAAACCAATCCCCTGCCTGCTCTTGGCTTCCCTTGTAACAGGTGGAGGTCACTGGCGTAAACCGCTCAACTACCTGGACAGACTGGTTTCGAATTCAGACTCGAGAGCCTGGACTCACAGCCAGACAGTCCTGTGAGCAACAGTCCTACCTTGTTTCCCAGTGACTGACTTCACAGTTCTGCTGTCCAAGACGATGAGTCCTTCTAACCTGAAACCATCCCCAACCCTCCTTCCTTAACTGCTGGCCATGCCTGAGACTTCACTGAGAACACAGGACTGAAAGCCCTGTCTTCTACCCTCAATTCATACACGTTCTTGCATTGTGCCCATGTTCTCTGCCTTCTCTCCTTCTCAAGCTGTCTTGCTCCCACCAAAGGCAAACCTTCTTCTTGTGTTCTGAATAGCTTCTCACCTTCTCAAGAATTCTGCACCTTTGGTAGTATTATCTCTCTTCTCTATTATAGTCTCTCCCTCCCTATTAGATATTCCCATTAGTCTATTTATTTATTTATTTATTTATTAAAGATTTTATTTATTTATTTGACAGAGAGAGAGAGAGAGAGAGAGAGAAAGCACAAGTAAGCAGAACAGCAGGCACAGGGAGAGAGAGAAGCAGGCTCTTTGCTGAGCAGGGAGCTCAATGCGGGACTCAACCCAGGACCCTGGAATCACGACCTGAGCTGAAGGCAACCCCTCAACCAATTGAGCCATCCAGGCACCCCCGCCATTAGTCTATTTAAAAATGTTCTTCTATTCCCCATGATTTAAAAAAAAGCACATCTTTGACCCCCACCTCCCTCTCCAGCCTCTGCTGTGCTGTCACTCTTCTCACCTTACAGTGAGACTTCCCCAACAAGTGGGCTCCATTCGCCTCACCTCATCCCATTCTCAGTGCATTCCAATTTGGCTTCCAACCCCATATGCCACAGAAACTACTTGTCAAACAGCCACCTCCGTGTTGCCAAATCCTAGTGGTCACTTCTTCATCCTCACTGTTCTTAGCAGCATTTGGCAGAGCCCATTCCTTCTTTCTTGAAAAGAATAATGCACTCTTTCACATTCACAGCTAAACCTTCTCCATCTCTTTTGTCCAACCTTGAGCCACTGGATGTGTTTTATGGTTTGATGTTAAGGCTTCCCGGATCACAAACGATCTCAACCAGTTCTACAACATGCCATCTGTACCACTAGTGACTCCCACAATTTAAGTCTACTCCTATCAGTCCAATTTGAATATCCACTGCTTACCTGACATCCCATTTGGATGCCTTGCAAGTATCTCAAAAACATAACAGGCTCCACATGGAGCTCTTATTACCCACCCGTCCCTGCCTGTACCTCCAGTCTTCTCCACCAGCACATGGCACCATCAGCCACCAAGGCTTAGGCTAGAACCCTGAAGGCTTCCTTGATTCCTCCTTTCTCCACAGCCAACCCATTAAGTAAATACTTCTGATTCTGGAACCGGCCATCCACTTTGCTCCATCCCCACTGCCACTGTATTTGCCCAAGGTACCATCAATTTTGAGTTGGCCACTACATCGGCCTCCTAACTCCCCTGACTTCCTTCCTTGCTCCACAGAGGGGCAGTGACCGTTGAAAACAAAAACATTGAGGCCCTAATGAAAGTCCTTCAATAGCTTGTCATTTTGAGTAACATAAAACTCCAAACTCCTTGTACAGCTTCATACAGGAAGCCCCAGAGGCGCTCTCAACTTCCATTTCATTCCATTCTCCTCTTGCCTCTCTCTGTTCTAACACTCACGCCCTTCTGGGCCTTCCAGGTCTTTGCATTGGTTCACAGGCTAGCACTGTCTCCCCAGCTTCTTGGGGCTAGCACAGGCTCAAGCTTCAAGCCTCAGTTCAAATAACACCTCTTCAAAGGGATGCGTCTTGACTCTCACTAGCCAAGACATCCATTCCCCATACCACGCTCTTTTAGATCTACCACCAACTTATTAACTTTTTACAAGTTTCTTAATCTGTAATTATCTTATCAGTATTTAACTTATTTTCTGTCTTCCCCACTACACCATAAATTCCATGAAGGCAGAGATCTCACCTGTCTTGAATTCCACCAAAGGCTATTTTATTTTTTATAAATTATTATTTTTAAAGTAACCTCTACACCCAATGAGGGGTTTAGACTCACGACCCCAAGACAGGATGGTCTTGATGACTGAGGTCTACTGACTGAAGCAGCCAGGCACCCCCAATAAAGGCTACTTTAAAATAAAGACGCTATGCCTCCTGTCTAAGCAGGTTTATTTTAGATTTCCCCTCCTTTCAAGCTTCACTGGATTTTAGTTAAACAACATAATTACTCTGGCATTTACCATGAGACACGATGGGAGAAAAAGCACACAGGACAGTCAAAGCCTTGACCTCCACCCTCCTACTGATCTGGACTGGACTCGGACTGCACACAGGTATTCAACAGGTGTTCCTGATAAAAATTTTCAAATGTGGAAGGAAAGAAAGATGGATACGTATGCAAAGATAATATAATTTTGCCATCTGCATCAAAAATCAAAGTTTTTAACCATTCCCGCTAGCAATTACTAAACACAACAGGGATTTGAAAATAAAGGAAAACACAAAATATATATGGTTCTTACAGCAGAGAAGTTAATGATTTCATCATTGACTTCGTTCGCTCTCATTTTGGTCAGGTCAGTTATTCATCACCTGCTCTGGATGTTTCTTCCTGACCTTCTGTGTCCTATATGCATACTCTGTTCTTGAAAGAGTCTCACATTTAGAATAATTTCACCATCCTAGGTCCCGAAAGATACCTTCACAATTCAAAATTCTGAAAAAAAAAAAATCCTTTCTTCCAAGGACTTACCTCTAGGTCCCCCCCCCCCAGGATCTTTTCTACCCTATTCCCAATTTCTATATCAATTCTAGATTCAATTCTATTCTTGTTCCACAGCTATCTAGACTAAACTATATGGCCCAGCTAGACCTAGATGCCTGCGTGCTTAATAACTTCTCAGCAGAATGAGATACACTTTTGAAAAAGTACTGAGATTTCTAAGTCTTAGACTAGGCAAACCTTTCTCTAAGAAAATTGTTTCAATAATCTGATGAACAGGGGCGCCTGGGTGGCTCAGTGGGTTAAGCCTCTGCCTTCGGCTCAGGTCATGATCTCAGGGTCCTGGGACTGAGCCCCACATGGGGCTCTCTGCTCAGCAGGGAGCCTGCTTCCTCCTCTTGCTCTCTTGCTCTCTTGCCTGCCTCTCTGCCTACTTGTGATATTTCTCTCTCTGTCAAATAAATAAAAATAAAAATAAAATTTAAAAAAAATCTGATGAACAGCAGCCAGAGAAAAATGAACTTGAGAATGAGCAATAAACTTCGAAACTTAAAACGGTATGGGCTTCAAGTCTCACTCCGATTCAAAAAAGAGCCAGCAGCATAGTGCAGTATAGTGATATTCCCAATCCACATCTGTCACAGTGGAATCACCTGGAGAGCTTTGGAACAACAAACTCCTACATTGTCAGATTTAGGGGGTGTGGGTGGGCCGGAATTTCAAAATTGGGAGTTAGGGGCTTGGGAAAGTTGAAAGTCAGCTTAAAACTGAGACTGCCTAACATAAGAGATGTTTTGAATGAACACAAACACACACAAACCCAACTGGCCTTAACAAATAATGGGGGGAAAAGTGATGTTACAAATCTTTATTTAAAAATCTCTCCCCCCAGTTTGCTTCTGACTCAGATTTGGACACCATAGGTGCAGAACCAAGAACATGGCTTTTGGAATCCAATGGCAATTCTACCATTTAAAATGGCAAGACCTAGAACAATTTGTGTATCTGGATGAACACTAGTTTCTTCTCTAGTATAAATAGATAATAAAACCAGTACTGCAGGACTGCTATAAATAGGAGTTAAATAATGCACCAGGCACATACTTAACAGCAGCGTTCAAAACACTGTAGGTCTTATTATCATGCCTAAAACAGCCACTATATACATTGTGTTTATATATGCAAGGACACACCTACTGGTGCCACTATGTTACTTTTACCCAACAGAAGTTAACTACTTACTTTCCATCTCAGTAGACTCCTAGAGAGATCAGTTTTAGGGACTTGTTTCCTCCTCCCAATAATCTTTTCAGTAACAATTGAAAACAGTTAAAATCCACACATCTCTCTTCATACAGCTCTAAGAACAGATAAATACTTGTATGGGTGGTTTTAAGGAAACACTTAGGGAGTCAGGGAGCTGAAAAGCCTTTCTATACTCATGGGAAAGAACAGACACAAACAGTGCAGGGTTTTGGTTTTTTTTTTTTTTTTTTTTTTAAGAAAGGGAAAGGGGGAAAAATAGTCTCAGTTTCAAAGCGAGTTTAATTTTTCCGATCAGAGTGCTAACGAACTGTTCTAAGTCGCTACCATTTGGAGTAATTAAGATGAAACCCAACAAGATGTTTCAAATCACTGGAACCCATAACCTTCCACAGTTTGACTAGATCAGTGTCTCCCCAGGGCTGTTTTACAATAAAGCAACTAAAGAAAGAAAACTAAGGTAGGGTGCCTATAGAGAACCGTGTCACCAGAAGGCAGACACTGTCCTCGACTTCTTGCAATTTTGTAACCTGGTTTGACTTTACTCTTGAAGACTAACTGGAAGAGGATGAAAAGAAAGCCTCCGTGCCCTGCCCCCTGCCAGGTCTGGGAAGACAAAGCCGTCCAGTTTCAAGTCCTAGGAAAGAGGACGAGTACACCGCACCCCCCCCCATTTTGACCGGAGGGGGACGCGGGCTCAGAGGGGGAACCCACCAGCTGCAAGGCCCGACTCCCGGCCCCCTTTTTTCCTCAAACACAAGCGCTAAGGCTCCAGACGCCGCCGGAGCCGGCCGCCTCGCCTTTTGGGTCTGGGGGCCTGAGAAAAACAAAGCTACGCGGCCTCGGCCCCATTTACACACCCCCACACCCCGAGCGAAGCTCCCGGTTGCCCCCGACCTCCCCGCGCCCCGGCCGGCGAAGCGTCCACGAAGGGCGCCGCCCGAGCCGCCAGGGAAGATGGCGCCCGCGGAGCAACTGCGCCACCAGCCCTGGCGAAGGGCCAGGCCCAGCGCCATCTTAGCGCCTTCCAGCCGCACCCCCCCCCCCCAAAGATCCCGCATTCGGGGCGACTCGGGGGGCGCGAACCGCGTCGGGCCCACGCGCTCTCGGCCAAAACAGTGCCGCCACGGCCTCTCGTCTCTTCCGCCCGGCCGCGCGGGCCCGGCAAGAGGCCCCTGGCTGGGTCCTCGGCGCGGCGCGGGGGCTCATCCGGCCCGGCCGCGGGTCCTCGGAGGAGCTTCGGGGCCAGGCGGCGAGGCGACGGGGAAGGGCCCGACCGCGGCGGGCGCGCGCCGGTCACCGGGCCGGACCGGGCCCCGGCTGAGACGCGCGGCCGGCTCCGAGCTCTCGCCGCGGCCGCCCGCACGAGCGGCGGGAAGGAGGAAGCCGGGATGAAGAAGAAAGCCGGTCCCCGCCGCCGCCTCTCTCCCCACCCTCCCCCCTCCCCCTCCCGAGACGCGGGGTCCATTTTGCCGAGAAGAAAGAAAATGCGATTCACACCCAAAAGCTGCCGAGAGAGAAAAGAAATGAGGGGGGGAAAACCGAGGGGAGGAGATTGGAAAAGCTTATTTTTCTTCCTCGCCCGCCGTCACTCCTGGCCCTCCCTGCCCCCTGCTCGCGGCCTCGCCGCGCCGTCCTCCCCTCGCCGAGCCCCGCTCCCTCCTTCCCGGCTCCCGGCGGCTCCGGGGGGCGGAAAACACACTCACACTCGCGCACACAACTAATTTTAAACCGGCTCAATCAATGAGTCATTAAAAGGCTTCCCTCCCCTCTCTTCCCCACCACCAACCGCCACGCCACCCCCCTTCCCAGGCTCTCCCTCTCCCCGCTCCAGAAATTTGCATCCGCGGAAAAGGAAAAAAAAAAAAAAAAAGGCGCCGAGGCCCCCACCCCGCCGAGGCGCCCCCAGCCCGGCCCCGCCGCCCCCTGCCCGCCCGCGCCCCCGCCCGAGACACTGAACTTGGTCTTCCCGGGGCCCGGGCGGCGCTGGGAAAGGCATAAACACTCGATTCCCCTTTTCTCCGTGTCCATTAAACATCCACCCACCACCACCATCACCCACCCACAAACCCACCCCCCCCCCAAAAAAAAACACAGCCTTAGCCAATAGCTCTCTGGGCTGAAACCTAATATCCTGGTTTTGGCAACTCGGTGTTTAATTTGCTCCTCTTTCTTTTCTGTCTGTCTGGAGATAGATCTCCAGCCCCCCCTCCCTCGCTTTTCCCCTCCCCGAAGGAAAGAGGCAGAGGAAGGAGGTTGTGTGTGTTTTTTTTTTTCTCCTTGAAATTTTTATCACAAAATTATAATACACTCAAAGGGAAACTCACCGTCATGAAAAAGCAGTGCCTTGTCAACGGGGTTTCTGCGCCATCGCACCAGGGGCGGCGGCGGCGGCGGCGGCGGCGGCGGGCGCGGGGCGCGGGGCGCGGGCGCGGGAGCTCCCGGCCGAGCGGCGCCGGCCACACGCGCTCCGCTCTCTCTCTCGCTCACCCCCGCGCCGGGCGGCGGGCGCCCGCTCCCCGCGCCCGCCCGGCCTTCATGCTCTGCGCCCGGGCAAACCGCTCGCCTGCTCGTCTACCTCCAAACTTCGGTTCTCGCCTAGCAAAAAATGTGGAGATTAGGGTTTTTTTAATTTAAAAAAAAAAAAAATTTTTTTTAAATCAAGCTCCCAAGCTGTCAATTCCTGTTTCCTTCGGGATTCTTTTTAACTTCAGAAATGTATTGGTTTATTCAAGAAACAGGTTTATTTGGCTTTTTTTTTTTTTTTTTTTAAAGATCTACAAGATGCGTGCTATTCTCTGCAGGCGCCCTACACACACACACACACACACACACACACCTCTCTCTCTCTCTCTCTCTCTCTCCAGTTTTAGCTCGACGGGGGATGGGGGGTGCCGGGGGTTAAAAACAAAAAGCAAAATATTTGTTTAGAACTCTGATAAGAATCAGTAAATACCTTATTTTGCATATGCTTTTGAAAAAAGTAAAACAACACTTTTACTTAGTTATTTGGGAAATAACTGATTCATTCTAACTTTTAAATGTACTAGGCTTTCCTTTGCAACACCCTCTCTTTTCATTCCAGAATCGTGAAACCTTATCTGTGAAATCTGTAAGTCAGCATTAAAAAGAAAAGAAAAGAAAACATAACTTTAGCGGCCAAGATGAAGGTGAGGAGCTGATTAAGTCACTGGAAACATCCAATTCCTATTGCCTTCTCTTTACTGGATATCCTTTATCACCACCAATATTTTAAATTTGTGGAATTTTCATTACGTGATCCCCAGTCTTAAAAACGGAGCTACCCAATCTTCTAACACTCTTTGGTGCAAGTATATAGTTACTACCCATTCTGAATCACAAATCTCAAATTGTTGAGACCTCTCCATAAACCATCCAGCCCTCAAAGTGTTTATGTAAACGTTAATTATGATAGGGTGGATTGGGAGGGGTATCTTTGTGTCTAGGTTAATTCTATTTACTTTTCCTGTAAATGCCAAGGAAAATACAGTGGGGGTCTTGTTATCTTTTAAATAAACATCAAGGGCAGGTAAAAGATGAATTGTATAGGAATGTGACTTAGATTTTTAAAAAACTACATATGTAAGCTCCAAAAATGTTCTAAAATTATTTTAGTTTGTAATACATATAGCAGTGGGGGTCCTGCTGATAAACAGCATGTTCAGACCCATGTCCCCGAGATACTTGGTGAGTTTTAAATCAAGTTATCGCTAGATTTAAATTATTCAAGTGAAATTGTTTAGTTTCTATATCCCCTTAGAATTAAACACAGTAGTAGTACACCTTGCTTGCTTTTATAAGGATACTGTAACTATGCTGTGTTGCGCAAGATAAATATGTCAGTGTTGGCATACAATGTTGTCATACTCAAGATAGAAAATCTTTTTAAAAAACAAACCATATCTTGCTCTAGTAACTGCTGCTCTGTCGTTCACAATGTATGCTTTGTATTTGGACATGCCTTAAAAATATATTCAGTGATTTAGTATCACATAGTATCATCGAGGTGTTTTCTCAGAAAATGTGCTTCACATTCAGCCAAGGCCTTCCTGGAACAGTAGTCTCTGCATAAATTAGCATATTACTCTACACTTGACAGTTGGTCCAACCAGTTTTCTAATTGGCTTGGGAAATTTTTAAACACGTTTTTAAAGTGCTCTTGGATTGGCTGGAAGTTAATTATAATACCCATTTTGAAGAATTACATTTCAAAAGAGTTCATGGATTATTCATTGCAATTAGTACCCACCAAGCAAGTTATACAGCTGTTGCTCCACGGCTCCAATGAAATATTAATGGATTTCAGAATGCTATTCTCCCAAGTCGCCCCAAACCCAAAGACACACAAATTTGACTTTAACAGATCATCAAACAAAACTGAATTTGTATACTTATAAAGAGTATAGGGCACTGCAGGATTTTTAAAAGAATGTCCACATAGAAGAAAAGCACTGACATTTCCTGAATGCCTACTAACCACCTAGATGCTTATATACATTATTGGATGAACCTTCCTACAAACCTGTAGAATAAGGTTTAATCAACCTGACTTTGCAGCTGAGGCTCCCAATGGTTTCAGTAATTTGTCTGAGGTCATCAGTCTAATATGGGCTGGTGAGGGAGCCCAAGTCAGGTTGATGCTAAAAGTCACCCTCTTCGGGGCGCCTGGGTGGCTCAGTGGGTTAAGCCACTGCCTTCGGCTCAGGTCATGATCTCAAGGTCCTGGGATCGAGTCCCGCATCAGGCTCTCTGCTCAGCGGGGAGCCTGCTTCCCTCTCTCTCTCTCTCTCTGCCTGCCTCTCTGTCTACCTGTGATCTCTCTCTGTCAAATCAATAAATAAAAATATTTAAAAAAAAAAAAAAGTCACCCTCTTCAAGGCTTGAAAAGGATCTAGGGAACAAGCAGTCCTCCCTGTTTTAATATAAACAGAGTTCAGTACTGTGGCATAGGCAGACGGGACAACTGTCTGATTTGTGACGACCTAGTTTGAGAATGCCAGCTGTCAAATCTAATTTTTAAATTTTGGGGGGTGTTACAAAATCCTGGGACATCAGTGGGGAGAATCTCAGATTCACCAGACACCACCAAAACTGATATCACTTAATACTATAACAAAACAAAAGCATCTTTATTTTTTCCCATGTGATTAAAAAAAAAAAAACCTAACATTTTTAAATAAGGGATATGCCTTTGTACATAAAATTTTAAATTATGGTTTATATAAACAAGATTTTGGTATCTGAATGTGATATCAGGAAACTTTTTAAGGAAAAAAAAGGAAACTTTTTAAGAGGAAACTTCTTAAAATGGCTTGATTATACACAAATAACTTTAATAGTATTTCCTGTAATTATGTACAACCGAAATGGTCATTCCTATGATTCCCATCTGCATGTGTGACTTAGAAAGAAAGAAGGACAAGTGGATACAGAAGAAAAAAAAAGGAAGTAATTAAATTACAATTGAAATGTTCTAGCATGTGTTTGGGCATCCAAATAAACAGGCCCAATGTCCACAAAACACAAGTTGAAATATATCTGTTTTTTGTCTTTTCCCTCGATATGTTCCCCTTGGTTGGTGGGCCATTCTCAGAAGGGCAGAAGGGGAAGAAAGCAGATGCTGAGATTAAGTGGTGATGCGCATGACCAGATGTGCCCCCATCACAGAAATGCCAAAATATACCAGATGAGTTAGTAAATGCTCTATATAGTGTGTGTGAAATAAAAATGGAAAAATTGCCAATGTGCATAAAAAGGTATATACTTTTATTTGTACCTCTAGAGGTACTTATATTCTGGGGCTTAAGTGCACTAGCTCTGTATTCAGGCTGACCTGGGTTCAGATCCCACCTTTGTCACAACCAGGTGTGTGGCTTTGGGCAACTCACTTCACCCTTCAGAGCCTCAACTTCCTCATCTATAAAACGGGGTAATTATAATCATGTCTGAGAGTTATTTTAAGGATTCAGGAACTAGTCCATGCAAAATATTTAGCAAGCTACCTGAAACAGGAAAGGTCACAGTATTTAGCTAATATTATATTGTCTTATTTTAGTTATGCATCAGTAATTTATTTTAGTATGTCCCTTGTAATTTCCCAATGGCAAGCTCATATGATTCAACCTAATTATCTCTCTCTTATGTTCCCTCCCAGATAGGGAGCTCCATAAGGGCTTTCTATTCTCTAAGGGCCTACCAGAGTACTCTGTATAGTTAGCTCACCATCAGTACCTGTGGGATAAAAGAAAACCAGCCCAGTCCACAAGAAGCATAAGAACACAAGAAATCAAACTGTATCTAGAGACCTATATATTAAGGGAGTGCAGTAAGTCTCCTACAACCACATAAAACCATTGCCCAATGGATCACAGGCAAAAGAGGCTAATGGTTTAGAGTTCTTCCTCCCCTTCCCCCCCACCTCCCTCTCCTCTCTCTCTCTCTCTCTCTCACGCGCGCGCGCCAGTTAAAGCTGTCATTTCCGGATTTTAGCCCTGTGGTCTCTTTGTCTAATTTTTTAAACTTCTCTCACCTCTGTTTCCTTATCTGTAACATGAAGGTAACAATACCTGTATCTCAGGTTGGTGGAGAGTTAAATGACGTTAGTATGACAAAATCCTTGCTTTAGAGCCGGATATATAGTAAATATTCAATAATAGTTACCCTTAGTGTTGTCACTGTTAATACTATCATTAGAAGTAATTGTTTTCAAAGCAATGGTAAACATGCAATTTATTGGAGTCATTACAACTGTTTTCAAAACCTTGCCTACGTTATTTGATACACGAATATAAACATCTTAAATCATCTTTGTAGAGACTAAGGCTATTCTTGTCATGACATATTTCAAGCTGGTTATTTTCCTTGACAGATTTTTAAAAGTCTGAACTCCCACAAGCTTCTAGTACAAGGATAAGGATTATAACAGAACTGCAAAAAAAAAAAAAAAAAAAATGCAGTCAGCACTCCCACTGGCCTTACTGTCTTACACATCTAGCCTGCTTCCCCACAGAGTATAAGGGGGGAGGGCAGTCATCGGGTTCAGACACCACATGCCTGGGATGCCTGGGTGGCTCAGTCAGTTAAGCACCTGCCCTCAGCTCAGGTGATGATCCCAGTCCTGGAATAGAGTCCTGCATTGGGCTCCCTGCTCACTGGGGAGCCTGCTTCTCCCTCTGCTGTGCTCTCTCTCTCCCTCTCTAATAAATAAATAAATAAAATCTTAAAAAAAAAAAAAAAAAAGATACCACATGCCAGCGCAACTGGAAGGCATGGCTGGGATGTGTCACTTGCCAAGTCCCCACCCAGCCCCTCTGGTGCTCTGGCAGAATGCCTAACCTGTCCAAAACAGAGCACTCCTTCCCCACCGCGCCCAAGGCAGAATAGAAACTGTAACTTCTGCGATTACTTTGATCACTGAAGAGCCACATTCTTATTTGAGTTGAGGAAAGTTAATCAGGCATTTTTACAGCCCCATGCGACACCTCTCAGACCATACAATTCCCTCTCACCTACGTCTTTTTTTTTTTTTTTTATAAACATATATTTTTTTTTCCCCAGGGGTACAGGTCTGTGAATCTCCAGGTTTACACACTTCACAGCACTCACCATAGTCACCTACGTCTTTTAATGACTGCCTCCATTCCCAGGTACTCTGAGACCATAAAGGTGACACCCTATGCAAAGAGGTAAGTACTCTTGTACCTCACAAAGTTTATATCTCCCCTCACTGTAAATCATACCAGTCAACTAGAAGGTGAGTGTATGAATCAATCTCTTGTGAGTTAGATGACCTGGAGTCAGGTCTAAGGCAATTAGGATCAGAGATGGGCAGTCTAGGCAAAGGACACGTATGCTCTGGAGGTTTAGATGGCGTGGGGCATGGTGAAAGCTTGATGGGTTATTCTTGCCCTGTCCTAGGGCAAAACCCCAAACTCAAGTCATCCTCTCCCCTTCTGAATTTGGTCTTCCCTCTAGTCTCTGTGTTCACAGACCAACCCCAAATATTTTAGGATTGTCTATGATTCCTTCTTATTCTCTTATTTCCCTTAGTCCATGCAACCCACCTCCAACATCTCCCTCAAATCCAGTCTCTTGTCTCCACCTCACTTCAGGTCCTCATCTCTCCCTTGCTTGGCCTCCCCATTCAATCTTGTATCTAAATTACTGCAAAAACCACCTTTCGCAAACCCAGCTGGTTATGTCACACCTTCGTTAGCACCGCACTGCCCAGGGAAGCTTATCCAAAATATAGATTCCCAAGGCCTGGACACTTGGAAGTTCTGGGGAGAGATGAGGTGCCAACATTTATATTTTCAAGTGGTCCATGAATTACTCCACTTGCCCCCCAGGAGCACCTCTAGCCGCTCTTCTCCCATTACCCTGCAGTGCAATCATGGAGGACAGCCTGTTCCTGAATAAATTTGCCCACTGTGAGCAATAAGCTTTCCCCTCCTGCCTGGAATGCCCTTCCTCCTCTGGGGCAAGTCCACCATTCTCCAAAACCCAGCTCAAATGCCACTTCCTCTGGGGTGCCTTCTTCTATCCCCTACAAGTGGCTTTCAGACATCTTTGTCTGAGACTCACTCACTCTCAAGAAATAGACTTCACATTACCATGCAATAAATATCTAATTAAAACAAAGGTTTTAGAAAACAATATCTAAAAACTTACTATGGAGGTTGCAACTTGAGATGCCCTTGACCACTTAAAAACATGGGTTCGAAGTGTGTGGATCTCCTATATGCAGATTTTCTTTTTTTTTTTTTTTTTAAGATTTTATTTATTTATTTGACAGAGAGATCACAAGCAGGCAGAGAGGCAGGCAGAGAGAGAGGAGGAAGCAGGCTCCCTGCTGAGCAGGGAGCCCAATGCGGGGCTCGATCCCAGGACCTTGGGATCATGACCTGAGCCGAAAGCAGAGGCTTTAACCCACTGAGCCACCCAGGCGCCCCCCCTTATGAATTTCTTAATAACATTTTCTTTTCCCTAGCTTACTTTATTGTATGAATACAGCATATGGGTGCCTGGGTGGCTCAGTCAGTTAAGTGTCTACCTTAGGCTCAGGTTATGATTTCAGGGTCCTGGGATTGAGCCCCATGTGGGACTCCCTGCTCAGCAGGGAGTCTGCTTCTCCCTCTCCCTCTGTCCCTTCCACTGCTCCTTTGCTCTCTCTCTCAAATAAATAAATAAAATCTTTAAAAAGAGAAAAGAATACAACATATAATACATATGACATACCAAGTACGTGTTGATCAACTCTATGTTATGGAAGGCTTTCAGTCAAGAGTAGACAACAGTAGACTTCCAGTCAAGAGTAGCCAAGTTTTGGGGCAGTCAAGTTATGCATGGATTTTTGACTAAGCAGTGGAGGTTGTGGGGGAGTTGGGGCCTCTAACCCCCATGTTGTTCAAGGGGCAAACTTTCAGTCTATTCTACCTCACTTTTAGAAGGGCTGTTAAGCCACCTTGTAAATGGATTTCATGATCCACTAATGGAGGTGACCCTCATTTGAAAAATGCCGCTTGAAGGGAATAAATGCCCCCTTTCCCTATGCATGCAGTACATACCTCTATCATACTATTTACCATATTCCACAGTAATTATCTGTTTACAGTCTGTCTTCACCCCTACTTTCCCTCCCCCAAATATGCACACACCAGAACCAAGTCAAGATATCCTTGGGCAGTTACACAGCCGTTGACAAATGCAGAAATGAGAATACTGGAGAAGGAATAATTTAATTGCCTTTTTTTTCCCCCCCCTTTTCTGGTTATGGCTCACAGCATAGCCTATCAGCAGCTCCCAAGAGGCTGGGTCTAGGAATCGTATTAGCATCAACCCTTAAGTTAAAAGGAAACAGCCATTGTATTTCAGCACCACTGAACCAAGGTGTCAATTCTTCTCGCCCTCAAAAATAAAAACCACAGAGGCAAAAAAAACAGAAAATATTTTGTCAGGTTGTTAGCCTGCCAAGATAGTGCAAATGTGGGCAAACAAATCTCTTTCTTAGATACTTAGCAGCAAATATTCAAAAACCTCAAAACCCTCCTTCCATACCACTTCAGAAAGGAACCACCCCCTCTCTGGGGCGGGTGCAGAGACCTTTCTATCTGTGCTGCCCGAAGCTCTGTTTCTCACTAGGCTCTCTCCATCAACACAAACAAACGAAAAAAGTAGAAAAAAAAAAAAAACAAAAAAAACCCAAAACCCGAAACAAGAAAACCCCAGAAAAGCTAAAATGAATGGCAGCAAAGAACCCGGGCGGCAAGTTCTAGTGCGAAATGTACCTGAGCTGCATGCACCAGGCGAGACAGTGGCCCGCAGGAGAGGGATCCTGTTTCTGCAGCACGTGGCTCCAGCAACAGGAAACCTGCGTGCGACACCCCCCACCTGCCCGCTGCCCGACTGCTTGTTTGCAGCACTGCCATTTGCGTGATGCTAATTTGCTCCATGTCTTGGTAAACATATTTGGGGAGCCTTTATGAAAATGCATTGTGGACTTGGCGAGCTGGCCCCAGAGCAGGCTGGGAGGCAGGAAGGATAGTCACTAAGTGAAATGCTCTGAGAGCCTCACAATTCTACACCAGAAGAGAGGGGAAGAGGAGACACTTTAATGCTGGGTTTTAAAGAATGCCTAAGAGTTCTCTAAATGGTGTGGGGAAACAGAGGAGAGAGCTCTGGGCAGAGGAACTTTATGTGGGGCTTCGCAGCTCACGGCAGGGAGTCTGGGTGATTCTTTAGACTGCTGCTTTTCACACTATAGGTCACAATTCAATATGTTATAAAATTCATGAAATTGTGACCAGCTTTCATAAAAAATGAAAGAGCCTAGAATATAAAATATCTGAACATATCACAGGGAGTAAAGTACTGTCAACTTTTTTGTGAAATTTGTTTTCATTATAAACGTGTCTATATATGCATGTGCTGGTTTGTGATATAAAATAAGTAAGACAGGAGGACACAATGTATAGCATAGGAATATAGTTAAAAATATGTAACAACTTTCTCTGACAGATGGTAGTGAGATGTATCCTGGTGATCATAATGTTTATCAATGTTGAATCATTGTGTTGTATACCTGAAATTAATACAATACCATATGTCAACTACACTTCAATTAAATATATATATTTATTTATGTATATATGTATTTCTTACTGTGGTGGTGACTAAATTTTAAAAAAAATTTTATAATTATTTTTATTGCAATATAGTTGACACACAACGCTACTTTAATTTTAGGTGTACAACACAATGATTCAACAACCCTCTAGGTTATGCTGTGCTCACCACAAGTGTAGCTGCCATCTGTCACCACACCATATATTATAATTATTACTACAATGCTATTGACTATATTCCTTATGCTGTTCCTTTCATCTCTGTGACTAAGTCTTTCCATAACTGGAAGCTGGTATCTCCCACTCTTCTTGCCCATCCCTCCATTCTCCTCCCCTCTGCAACCACTGGTTTGTTCTCTGTATTTATGGTTCTGTTTCTGCTTTTGCTTATTCATTTGTTTTATTTTTTAGATTCCACACATAAGCAAAATCAGATGGTATTTTGTCTACGCTTAAGTAAAAAAATGAAAAAAAATGTATTTGTTCCTGTGGTGGTGATTAAAATTTAAAAAAAACAAGCATGGGGGTGCCTGGGTGGCTTAGTGGGTTAAAGCCTCTGCCTTCAGCTCAGGTCATAATCTCAGGGTCCTGGGATCGAGCCCCCGCATTGGGCTCTCTGCTCAGCGGGGAGCCTGCTTCCTCCTCTCTCTCTGTCTGCCTCTGCCTACTTGTGATCTCTGTCTGTCAAATAAATAAAATCTTTAAAACAAAAACAAAAACAAAAACAAAAGCAGGGGCACCTGGGTGGACCAGTCAGTTAAGCATCTGCCTTCGACTCAGGTCATGATCTCTGGGTCCTGGGATCGAGTCCCGCATCGGACTCCCTGCTCAGTGGGGAGTCTGCTTCTCCCTCTCCCTCTGCCTCTTCCACTGCTCCTTCGCGCGCTCTCTCTCTCTCTCTCAAATAAATAAATAAAATCTTAAAAAACAACAAACACCGCCCCCCAAACACCTGTCTAGGCAAAAAGGGGTACCATTTGAGGTACCCCTTTTTTAAGCAGCCTTTTAGATTGCTATGAACAGATTAGAATTTTATGAGAATAAGTGTGGTGGTAGTATGAAAGACGGCTGCACAGAAGTGAAAAAAAGCTCAGGGGACACATGGCGGTGTGTTTTGTAAGGCTTCCCCACACTAGACAGGGAGCTCCTCAAGGACAGAACCATCACATAGCTCTGAAATCCTCACACCCGGCATATAAGTAGGCACCAAATACATGTCTGACTGAGTACGGTAAGTCCTGAGTATGACTAATCAAGATGACTCCCAAGGAGCCTTACCATTTCGCAGTCTCACCTTTGTGTACCCCTCTCCCACGCAGTACCAGGGGTGGTCTGTGGCTAACAGAACAGGGAGGAAGCGACTGTTTACCACATATGAGGGTAGGTTATAAAGGCTGCAGATTCCCTCGGAGGTGCTGTCTCTGGATCACTCACTCTGGGGGAAGCCAGCTGCCCCATCCTAGGACAGTCTGTGGAGAGACCTGTGTGGCCAGGAACTGAGGTCTCTAGACAGCAGTCAGAGGAGCCCTGAGGCTTTTTGCCCATTGTGCAAGCACATCACCCACCCCGCCCACACCTCAGTTTACTGCAACCCCAGAGCACAGCTGGATTACAAGCTCCTTCCCGAGGCAGAAACTCCCAGCTAAACTATTCCTGGGTTCCTGACCCACATAACTGTGGTGTAATAAATGCTTGTTGCTTTCAACTGCTAAATTTTGGGGGTACCTGGCTGGCTCAGGAGATAGAGCAGTTACTCTTCATCTCAGGGTTGTGAGGTCCAGCCAAACATTGGGTGTAGAGATTACTTAAAAAAATAAATTAAGGGGCGCCTGGGTGGCTCAGTGGATTAGGCCGCTGCCTTCGGCTCGGGTCATGGTCTCAGGGTCCTGGGATTGAGCCCCGCATCGGGCTCTCTGCTCAGCAGGGAGCCTGCTTCCCCCCTCTCTCTGCCGGCCTCTCTGCCTACTTGTGACCTCTCTCTGTCAAATAAATAAATAAAATAAAATAAAATAAATAAATTAATTAAAATTAAAATTAAACTACTAGGGGCACCTGGGTGGCCTAGTCAGTTAAGCATCTGCCTTCAGCTCAGGTCATGATCTCTGGGTCCTGGGATTGAGTCCTGCATGGGGCTCCTTGCTCAGTGGGAAGCCTGCTTCTCCCTCTCCCTCTGCCCTTCTCCTTGCTTGCGCTCTCTGTGTCAATTAAATAAATAAAGTCTTAAAAAAAATTAAACTGGGGTGCCTGGGTGTCTCAGTCATTAACTGTCTGCCTTCAGCTCAGGTCATGATCCCAAGGTCCTGGGATGGAACCCCACATGGGGCTCCCTGCTCAGTGGGAAGCCTGCTTCTCCCTCTCCTACTTCCCCTGCTTGTGTTCCCTCCCTAGCTGTTTCTCTCTCTGACAATTAAAAAAATATTTTTTAAAAATTAAAAAATAAAAATAAACTGCTAAATTTTTTTTTAGAGATTTTACTTGTCAGTGAGAGAGAGAAAGAGAGAGCATGAGAGCAAGCAGCACAAGCAGGGGGCGTGACAGGCAGAGGGAGAAGCACGCTCCCTGCTCAGCAGGGAGCCTGATGTGGGACTCGATCCTAGGACCCCAGGATCATGACCTGAGCTGAAGGCACATGCTTAACCAGCTAAGCCACCAAGGCATCCCAAACTGTTAAATTATTATTTTTCTTTTTTTTTTCAAAAATTTTTTATTAACATATAATGTATTATTAGCCCCAGGGGTACAGGTCTGTGAATTGCCAGGTTTACACACTTCACATCACTCAACATAGCACATACCCTCCCCAATGTCCATAACCCAACTAAACTGCTAAATTATAAGGCACTTTGTTATATAGCCATACATGACTAATACACTGGGTTATTCATAAAGTCTGGAAGAGCTGAACATTTATACCAGCATACGAGAGTTACCCATTATTTAGTATCATTTTGTTCTTTTCTACAACAATCTAACACCTCACATCTTCAGCCTAATTAGGGAAAGGCCCATGACCCAACCTGGACCAATCGGACCCTCTCTGCTCATGTTAGTACCTGGGACACAGAAACTGGCTCAGCTGTGGGGAGCAGACAATATGGCTGGAAAGACTAAGGGTTATGGCCGCCATTTTGGAGCAGTTACAATTGGGCCCATGCCAGTGGGTGGGAACAGGAAGGCCACTGCATCAGGGAGAGGGGATTCTCACTAGGGGTGGAGGGAAGGAAGAGGGTTGGAGAAAGTGCCTGCTGATATTCTAAGCCCCATGAGGCCTGGCTGCCTTTCTAGCATTTGGATTGGAAGACTGTTCTTTAGAATTATTCCTCATTTTACTTGCTCTCCTATGAGTGAGTTTCCTCTCTTGCAACCAAAAGAGCCTCGGGTATGCTGCCCAGCAGCCTCTCCAGGGCGCTGGCCAGCGTAGCAGCTCCTTCCACTCCAGCAGGCCAAGTATCCCACTAAGCTTCATTATTACTGCTCTACAGTAATGGCTACGGATTGCGTAAAAGGTCCTTTCAGACCATCCAACTCCTTCTGCCTTAGTTCCATTTTCACCAAGTAATCCTTTGATTATTAATGTACTTCAATTTTAAAAGTTGTGTTCTGGCCAGCTGACCTAATCACTCCAGTGGTTGGGTAGGTTCATGCCCATTATAAATTCACAGACTGGCTCTTGGGTACAAATCATTCTTGAGTGACCTCCACTTCATTTCCACTGGCCTCGGTCAAGCCCTGTCACTTAGCCAACGAACCATTTCAGCGGCCCCCACTCCAATCCATTCTCTTCAACTTCTCTTCCTAATACACAAATCCAGTGCCTCACTCCCTGCTCAAAACCGGCCATGGGGCCCCAGTGCCACTGGAATGATGAAGGTGGGCTCCAGCCCATGGTTCACCACCTCCCTCTCTGTTCCCTCTGACTGCTCTCCGCTCTTCACACATGGTGTTTATGCCATGTTCTGCAAATACTATTGGTAGCTCCCCTTCCTGCTCACTTTCCCTCAGCCCTCTCTCTGGCCTCTTCCCTCTTCCCATTGTACTCCCAAAGAACTTCCTCCTTCCTTTATAACACAAACTGCAGTTGGCTTGACTTCTAATTAATCATCTTCATGTTCATCCCCAGATCACGAGACTCAAGGAGGTGAGGACTATGCTTTCCTCGTTTGCAGCACCCCCCAACCCCAGGACCAACCAGAGCATCTTCATCAATGTTCCATGCTAAAGGAATATTTACTGAGCATTTACTGTATCAGGGCACCTAGCTGGTGTTAGGAGGGACCAGGCACTCCACAAATGGCGACCAAATTGATTATAGTTAGTTGGGGTAGTAGAGACAAGTTCTCCCCAGACCTAATCACATTTAGGTAAGGTGCCACCTAGCCTCACTATGCAGAGCTGGGAGAGCAGAAGCAGGCTCCTGGTGACATCTATGGTGCAAAAATGACTGAATCCCAGCCCCCATTTTTTTTTTTTTTTAATAAAGAAGGGGCTACAATTTCCTGGTAAACTAACTTCCTTCTCCCCTTTTCCTCTCTTTCCCCATTTCTACCTTGTATCTGTGACTCACAGGCACATTCCAGAATGCTAGCTTCAGGTTGAAACACCTGGACAATAGGGAGGGGGTGATCCCTCCCCCCTCCAGCTATCCAGTTTATACCTTTTAGAGAAAGGGCACATGAGTCAACCCATCAGTGACTTTACTGTAATTCTTTCAAAAGAGTCAGCATCCACATGTGAAGGCAGAAGCAGAAACTGGTCCTGATTTATCCACTGACAACCCCTGTCCTGTCCCCAAGTGTTCCTCTACCCAGAGCTTTGTGAAGGCCTCAGCTCTCAGCAAACCAGAGACAGACAACGTGGAATCCTAAAGAGCATAACCACTTCAGGTCATCTCAGAGAACTTTACAGTCATTCCAAAGCCGTTGATGAAGAAACACTGATCAATAAGCAAAAACCAAACATAGCCCATAGAACATAGAATTGCTCCTCTTTTTAAACAAACATGCAAATTCCTACACACTAAGTCTCTGTCTTTCATAGGCTATACAGTAAATAAATACCGCCTCAAATAAGTGCTCACCCCACAGGCTCTACAAAGGCAGTAAAACATAGGGCACAGATCCCTGATCACGGCCAGAGCGACCTCCAGAGACCTCCAGGAGTCGCCAGCTTGGGGAACACAAGGACACTTGTAGTGACTCTGGCTTTCTGGGGAATGGCAGCTTTGTCAAGAAGCTGTCTTCCTCGCTGGGTCTTTACATCTCCAGTGACACCAAGCTTCACCTTTCACTTCATGGTCATTCTCCAGACGGAACTAACTTTTTATTACCTTATGGGAATTATGCCCTTAAAGAATAGAGGGCCGCCTGGGTGGCTCGGTTGGTGAAGTGGCCGACTCTTGGTTCCGGCTAAGGTCATGATCTCAGGGTCTCAGGGATCGAGCCCCACATGAGGCTCCTTGCTCAGTGGGGAGTCAGATTCTTTCTTTCCACCCCTCCCCCCACAAAATAAAAATAAATCTTAAAAAAAAAAGACCCAAAGAATAGAAAAAATGGAGATGATGGAGGGCAGGGGGCATGGCTCCCTCATGAGCTAAATAAAGGACTGTTTCTCTACCCACAGGCCAACTAGAATGTACTCACATTCGTGTCTCAGCACATTTCAAGTTACTACATGACAGGGCCCCTTCCAGAGAGTAAAACTCACAACTGTGAGAGGCAGAAATGCTTCACACTGTAGCCTGTTTCACACTCACATTCCCAAACTTTATGTGCTATTGTTCCCTCCTCCAATTTTTCACTTTTTATGAGCGAGACTTCCAGCATTTTTCCAAATGGAAGGAGTAGGAAGTACGTGCAGCACCAACAGGTTCCCACCTGAGAAGGTGTTTTGTAGGAATTAGCTCAGTATCCATTTTTCCTTACTGCTATCTCTTCATAATGACACAATGTCCTTTCATCCATGCCGAAGTATACTTTTGAATACCATAATGTCAAGGCATCATTCAGTAAACCATTTTATCTTTTTAAATATATATATAAATTATATATATATATAAATTATATATATATATATATATATGTATATTTTAAAGGCTCCACACCCAATGTGGGGCTTGGACTCACCACTGCAAGATCAAGAGTCACAAGGTCTACCGACTGAGCCAGCCAGGCGCCCCAACAAAACCATCTTCTCAAACTTTTTTGACTGTAACCTATAAAAAGAAATACATTTTATCTTGCAAGTCATGTTGTGTATCCATAAAACATACACATGTAATATAAACTCATTTATGCAACACAATGCACTGACATCTTTTTGACATTTTTAAAAGATTATTTATTTATTTGAGAGACCATGAGCGGGGTTGGGGGAAGGGGTAGAGCTGAGAAGGGAGCCTGACATGGGACCTGATCCCAGGACCCTCAGATCATGACCTGAACCAAAGGCAGACGCTTAGCCAACTAAGCCACCCGAGCACCCAACATTTTTTTAAAAAAGATTTTATTTTTAAGTAATCTCTACACCCAACATGGGGCTCGAACTTAAAACCTCAAGATCAAGAGTCACAAGGTCTACCAACTGAGCCAGCCAGATGCCCCTCTTTTGTCATTTTTAAAAGACCGCCATCCACTAAATGGATTTCATGATCTTACTGCATTAGAACATATGACATGAAAACAGTAGTTTATAGTATTTCACAGAAAAGTAGCATTTTATGGCAAATAATGAAATCCCACTAAAGAAGAGGGCCTTAAAAATTCCAGGCAGAAGAGTTGACAAAGAGTAAACTTTTTGCTTCTTATTTAACTTTCAACTTCCAGGACACTTTACAAGCATTTGATCTTAGTAAATGAACATTTCAACAAAAACTTTTAAACAATCTCAAAACCTTGTGGGTCGCACTATTCTCTTTACACTGAAGAAAGAAAGAAACTGAAGCAGAAAAGTTACCTCCACCTCTCACCCCACCCCCACAGTCTGTATTAAAAACACATCTGTTCAGGGATTACAATTTAACAATATCTTTTAAACAATCTTAAAATCATTGCTTCAAATTATGACATACAGCACAAACAGGTCCTGGCAAGGTTACCACGGAGGTTAAGGGAGATAATATAAGGGAAGTACATGGTGGCTCCTGCTACCATTCAGGTTCTCGGGTTGTCTTTTCTTGGCTATGTCTGATCTCTACATGGCCAGAGGCTCAATCACTCGCTGAGCACATACCCTGCTGGGCAATAGAGAACAGGGTCCCTCAAGGAGTCTACTGGCTCCATGAATAAAAACAAATACCATTAACAACTCGAATTCTATGCAAAGTAGTGCAGCCACTCTGGAAAACAAGATGGAGGTTTCTCAAAAAGTTAAGAATAGAGGGGAGCCTGGGTGGTCCAGTCTGTTAAGCTTCTGACTCTTGATTTTGGCTTAGGTCATGATCTCAGGGTCATGGGATAGAGCTCTGAGTTGGGTTCCATGTGCAGTGGGCAGTCTACTTGAGATTCTCTCTTCCTCTCCTTCTTCTTCTTCTTCTTTTTTTTTTTTAAGATTTATTTATTTATTTGACAGGGAGAGAGCACAAGCATGGGGGATGGCAAAGGGAGAGGGAGAAGTAGACTCCCCACTGAGCAGGGAGCCCGATGCAGGGCTTGATCCCAGGACCCTGGGATCATGACCTGGGTCGAAGGCAGATGCTGAACCGACTGGGCCACCCAGGCACCCCTCTCCCTCTCTTTCTGACCCTCCTTCTCATGTGCACTCACTCTCTCTCTCTAAAATAAACAAATAAATCTTTTAAAAAATTTTTAAAAAGTAATTAATTAATTAATTAATTTTTAAAGATTTTTTAATTTTTTTTATTTTTTTTTATTTGTCAGAGAGAGAGCAAGCGAGTACAGGCAGAGTGGCAGGCAGAGGCAGAGGGAGAAGCAGGCTCCCCGCCGAGCAAGGAGCCCAATGTAGGACTTGATCCCAGGACACTGGGATTACGACCTGAGAGCCAAAGGCAGCCACGTAACCAACTGAGCCACCCAGGCGTCCCATATCTTTTTTTTTTTTTTTAAGTTAAACTAGAACTACCCTATGATCCAGCAATTGCACTACTAGGTATTTATTCAGAGAATAAAAAAATACTAATTCAAAGCGATATATGCACCCTGACGTTTGTAGCAGCATTATCTACAACAGCCAAATTGTAGAAATAGCCCAAGTGTTCATCAGCTGATGAAAGAATGAAGATGTGGTATATATACAATGGGATATTACTCAGCCAAAAAAAAAAAAATGTAATCTTGCCATTTGGGGTGAATTATCGCTAGCAAGTACAATGCTAAGTGAAATAAGTCAGTCAGAGAAAGGCAAATACCATATGATTTTACTCACATATGAATGAGCAAAGGGACAGAAAGAGAGAGAGAGGCAATCCAAGAAACAGACTCTTAACCTTAGAGAACACACTGATGGCTACCAGAGGGCAGCTGGTGGGGGGGATGGGGAAATAGACGAAGGGGATTAAGGAGGGCATGTGTTGTGATAGAGCACCAGCTGTGGGCTGTTGTATGGAAGTGCTGAACCACTATATGGTACACTTGAAACTAATATTACACTGTATGCTAACTAACTAAAATTTAAATAGTAACTTTATACACATACATGATAAAAAAGAAATTGGTTTTTTGGGGCGCCTGGGTGGCTCAGTGGGTTAAAGCCTTTGCCTTCAGCTCAGGTCATGATCCCAGGGTCCTGGGATCGAGCCCCACATCGGGCTCCCTGCTCAGCGGGGAGCCTGCTTCCCCCTCTCTCTGTCTCTGCCTGCCTCTCTGACTACTTGTGATCTCTGTCTGTCAAATAAATAAATAAATAAATAAATCTTTAAAATAAATAAATAAATAAATTGGTTTTTGTACCTTGAAAACTACAAAGAAACCCCTAGAATTCTAGAGTGCCTGGGCTGAACAATTCATTTATTCCTCCAACAGATAATTATTGTCAGCCTCCCCTGCTAGGCATGGTGCCATATTCTGGGATTATGGGGTCCAAAAAATAGTAGATACAACCACGGTCCTTAGGGTGTCTACAGTCAAAGAGTTTAGAGTTTGGGAAAATATGACACATTGCTTTAGTATTACATAACATACAACTGTTTGACACTCCCTTATCTGTAAAGTGAGGTAAGATCAGTGGTTCCCCAAGGTAAAGATTTCATAGATAGAAAGGCTGTCATAAAAGAAATACTTAAAAAAAGAAAAAAGAAAAAAGAAAAATGATATGATCTGTTAATTCTTTAAACTGAATTAATTGTCAAGAAAAAAGAATCACCACATATCCTTATTTTTCCCTTAAACTATAAGCCAGGTTTTATCCTGATATATTAAAGGATTCGTCAGAGCTTGCGCAGTTCTCTTTCTGGGATTCTCTCGTTTTCTTTTGCAGGACTACTTACATGTAGCATATGCCCAAATATCCCCAGAATTGCAGAAACCCTGGACAGTAAAGGGTCCTTTCTGAGACAGTATATAATGCACATAGCAAATTCTGCTTCTACCACTCACCTTGAGGACTGAGAAATGTTCTGGAACAAAGGTCCAGCAACTGGCAGGCAGAAAGGGACCTGGCAATAGCTGACGGTCTACCATAGGTCTGCCCAATAGTTGGTACTTTTCCCACACATTATTTAACATCACAACAATCCTGGGAGAAATATATTTTTCTTTATTCCACTTTACAATTGGAGGAAACTGAGCTCAGAGAGGTTATGCATCATGCTCAGTGTCACAGAGCTAGTAATCAGCATTTAAACTCAGATCTGTCCACTTATTACCATCACTCTACTTCACTGACAGGAAAAGAAAGCAGAGAAAGGACAGATACAGGAAAGTTTTAAGAGATGTATATGCCTTTGCCACAAAAAGAATTTGAAATGATACTCAAAACTACCTACCAATTTAGGTAGCTGACTATATGTCCCTCCTTCTATGAGTCAACAGCTTCAGAGCCTCTAACTCAGCCTCTTTCCTGATCAGCTCAGCAAATACCCTCCTCTGGCCCTGGACTTTGTCCCTTTTCCTAGAAATGAGAACAAGAAGCCCCTTCCAATTTCTAATCACAGTGCTAGGAGAGCTCTTGCTTCTGGCCCATCTTCAGCTGTTAACTCATCTATTTAACATCTTTCTATCAGGCACTTCCTGTGTAGCTGGCACTGTGCTAGGCACACAGCTAGAACAGGACACATCCATGCTTGGAGAAGCCCAAGCGGTAGAATACGTATCTATAAATAGATACTGACCTCACAAATGGATAGGCGTTCACCCAGAGCCAATGGAAGGCAGAATCCAGATAGGCTTCCAGGAAGAGGTGTGTAAAATAGGTCTGGTGGGAGGCAAGGCCCCCAAGTGGAGATTAGAGAATCACAGGCAGTAGGACAAGGAAGCAAAAACAGGTCCCAAACGGAGTCACCAGCTCTCTCTCCAAACATGCTCTTCCTGGTTCACTATCTCTCGCACCAGGATCACCATGGACCCTGCTTCTCAAGCCAAAACCTTCCACAACTCTCTGACCTCCTTTATCCCTCGCCTCCAGTGAGTCAGAGTCCTGTGCAGTCTCCTAAATCTCTCATATGTTACCCCCTTCCTTCTCTCTCTTCACCCCTCATCGCGGCCTGGGACCTCCGCTTCTCCTTGGCTCCAGAGACAGCCTCCAAACTGGTTATCAGGTTACTTTTGCTCCAAGAGAATCCATTCCACATAGAGCATCCAGCCCGATTCTTTCTTAAGGCGGGGTGGGGAGGAAAAGTAATCTGCATCTGTCATTATCCTGTCAGAATCCTTCCCCAGTTCCTAGTGACTTCAACGTTAAGCCCAAACTGCGAGACCCCTGGTGGTCTGGCCTCGGCTCACTACGCCAAGCTCAACTCTGATCACTTACAGCTTCAATGTGCTGCAGGTCCTCTAACAGGGCGGCTTACAACCCTGGCTGCCCGCTAGGACCACATGGAGAGCTTTATAAAACACCAGTGCCGGGGTGCCTGGGTGGCTCAGTGGGTTAAGCCTCTGCCTTCGGCTCAGGTCACGATCTCAGGGTCCTGGGATTGAGCCCCGCATGAGGCTCTCTGCTCAGCAGGGAGCCTGCTTCCCCGCTTCCCCGCCCCGCCCCGCCTCTCTGTCTACTTGTGGTCTCTGTGGGTCAAATAAATAGATATAATCTTAAAAAAAAAACCACCAGTGCCAAAGTCCCATTCCCAGGGATTCCTCCCAGGACTACCAATGTGCAGCCAAGGCAGAGGGCACTGCTCTCGTCGAACACATCTTTTTCTCACGTCCGGGTTTACTGCCATGTCTCTGTTGCTAGAGGCACTGGAGCTCTCCTAGCTTCCTGGCCATCAGGCTAGGGACTTCTTGTCTTTCTCACTGTTGTATTTCCAGGACCTAGAATGGTGCCCAGATCATAGCTGGTGCTCCAGGAATATCCACAGAAAGGAGTGATAAGTGATTTCTTTCCCCCCTTCTCCAGGTTAGATCTCACTCATTTTTCAAGATTCAGCTTAGATTTTCTAAAAGACACCCCCCTACCCACCCCATTCCTCTGGTCTGGATTAGGTTACTGTGACCTACTGTGAGTGATCTTAGCACCCAGGATTCCCCCCATTAGAGGGTGTAGCCCACCACATTGTCTGTATCCCTCACTTAGGCTGTAAACTCAGAGGGGGCCCTTGTCTGTGTGTTCAGCACCTTGCAGAGCGCCTAGCACATGGTCGGGTCTGACTGAGTAAGCGCAGCCTGAGTAAGTAGAAGAGGGTGAGCATGGTGTGCTGGTGTTATGGCGAGTGTGGTGTGGCACTGGTGGGAGAGGAGGCTGGGGAGGTACACTTGGAACAGGCTGAGAAGGGCCTGGTAACAGCACTAAGGAATTGGAACAGTACTGGACAATAGGGAGGCAGCAGAAGTTTGAAGTGAAGTGACTTCAACAGTTGAGTTTTAGGGCAGTCACTGGCTGAGGCTTGGAGGGCTGGGGGAACGCCAGGTGGCACTGGGTAGGGAACCAGCTGGGAGTCTAGAACAATAGCCCAGGGAAAAGAAGATGAGGGGGGCCCAGAACTGAGAGAGAGACAGGACAGTACTTGCAGCCATGAGGCCCCGGGAGGGAGAATGAGGCACTGTCACCTTCTGCTTGGGAGCCTACCGATGTGGCGTTGGGAGCACAGTCGGGTGGTGCTAAAAGCTTGGACTCGGGAACCAGGCTGGCTCGATTCAAATCTTAGCTCTGCCACTTGCTAGGTCTTGGTCCTGAGGAAGTCACTGTCATTTCTTCAATTGTTCGTCTGTTAAATGGAGACAGCAGTAGTTCCTACCTCACAGGAGTGTTAAGACTGAATGAGATAATACATGTAAATGTTCAGCCACTGCCTGGCACACGGCGAATGTCAAGTAAGAGTTAGCAGAACAATTTCTATTATATAGCATGGCGGATTACCCTCGAAGATGGCAGCCCATTACTTCCATCTCTCTCTAGAGGCCCGTGGCCCCACCCACCAGGAGGCGGAGTCTGTTTCTCCTCCCCTTGAATCTGCGGTGGCTTTGTGATTTGCTTTGACCAAAAGAGTGCACTAGAAGTGACACTGTACCGATTCGGTCCAAGCCTAAATGGGCCTGGTGGCCTCTGCTTATGCCCCTTTGGAAGTCAGGCACCATGCAAAGTTGAAGTTCAACCACCACAGGCTAAGAGACCAAGCGTGAGGGAGAGGCCACCAGGAGAAGGTAGGTACACCAGGCAACAGCTAGCACTAAGGCCCCAGACGCGGGAGGGAGGCTATCTTGAACACTCCAGCCCCAGCTGAGCCCACAGAATTGTGAGAAATAATAAGTTATTGTTATTTTAAGCCATTAAGTTTTGGGATGGTTATGCAGCAACAAAGGATCGAAACTTACATAGAGGAGGAAAAGAGTATCACTGGGGCACCGAGGATTTCATTTTAGGCCCTCTACTTCAGATGGGGTATTTTTTGTTTTATTAAGATGAGGTATTTTGGATAGAATATAGTTCCAAGGACAGTAAATAGTGACTTGGCAATTGCTAGAAGGGTATTGGCAGTTCAGGGTCAGGCTTAGGAGAGAGGTGGAGGAGGCAGGGAATGGAGAGGTGGTCAGCATGTGGACAGGAGTCCTAGGAGAAGGTAAGGTGGCCAAGGAGGTGAGAAGGATGAGGAGGGGGTACCAGGAGAGAATCCTGACCTCACGGGTATTTAACGAGTGGGCAGAGAGAAGTCTATGAAGGAGACAAGAAGCAGCAGGGATAAGAGACAGACACGGAACTAAAAACCAGGAGCTGTGCTTTGAAAAGAGGTACTCAAGCTCTTCGAGCTACAAACAGCAACAGGTTTGAAGTTAGAGGGGAAGAGAGCAATCTCGAAATCAAATAAAGTGATAGAGGCAGAAGTCAGATGAGAAGGGGCTAAGGAGGGACGATAATCAAGAAATGTAGATTATGGTTTTAAGACACAGCAAATGTAGACATAGCATATGTAGATTATGGTTTCAAAAGTCTGTGGTTAAAACCAAACTCAGAAAAAGGAGTAGGCTGGTGGTTGCCAGGAGCAAGGGATGGTGGAGGGATGGGTGAAGATGGTCAAAACATATGAACTTCCAGGGGTGCCTGAGTGGCTGAGTTGGTTAAGCGTCTGCCTTTGGCTCAGGTCATGATCCTGGAGTCCTGGGGTTGAGTCCTGCATGGGGCTCCCTGCTTAGAAGGAAGTCTGCTTCTCCCTCTGCCTGCCGCTTCCCCTGCTTGTGCTCTTTCTCTCTCTTTCCCTCTCATTTTATCTCAAATAAATAAATAAAATCTTTTAAAAAAAAAAAGTACAAACTTCCAGTTATAAGATGAATAGGTTCTGGAGATGTGATGTATAGCACAGTGGCTATAGTTAACAACACTGTATTGTGTATTGAAAGTTGCTATGAGAGTAGATCTTAGAAGTTCTCGCCCGACACACACATGAAAGGTAACTATGTGAAATGATGGATATATTAACTAACTCTTGTGGTGGTTACTTTGCAATACACACATATGTATATCAAACCATCATGCTGTATATCTTAAACTCACACAATGTTATATATCAAATTAAATGTCCACAAAGCTGGGGGGGAAATAAACCTAATTACCTATACGCCCAAAACTGTTCTTAAAAAATAGAAGACTGTAGGGGCGCCTGGGTGGCTCACTTGATTAAGCATCCAACTCTTGATTTCAGCTCAGATCACAATCTCAGGGTCATGAGATTGAGCCCCACACCAGGCTCTGTGCTTGGTGTAGAGCCTGCTTAAGATTCTCTCTCTCCTGGGACACCTGGGTGGCTCAGTGGGTTAAGCCTCTGCCTTCGGCTCAGGTCATGATCCCAGGGTCCTGGGATTGAGCCCCACATCGGGCTCTCTGCTCAGCAGGGAGACTGTTTCCTCCTCTCTCTCTGCCTACTTGTGATCTCTGTCTGTCAAATAAATAAATAAAATCTTTAAAAAAAAAAGAGAGAGAGAAGGAAGAAAGAGCATCCACTTAAGTGGATGATGGGACAAAAAGAAAATTGTTGTAAGTTGAGGGAACCTACTTGCTGGGAGGAGATGCTGAAGAAGAGAGAGGAAAGATCCTGAAGGAAGAGATGATGAGTGTGGCTGGAGGTCTCAGAAACATGAAGGGGAAGGGATATGGAAACTCAGGTGGATGGCTTTGCGTTGGTTGAGAAGGTAAAGACAAAGAGGCGGATCTTCACAGACAAACTGTAATTGAGATGGGAGGCAAGTTCAGGTTCCAAACCGGTGAACTTTTTCCTCTGTGAAGAGGAGGTAAGCTCATCTGCTGACAGGCAGTGGGGCTCCTGGGAAGTGACAGAACTTTTTCTTTTCTTCCTTTTTTTTTTTTTTAAGATTTTATTTATTTGAGAGAGAGAGCACACACAGGAGGGGTGGGGGAGAAGGGAGGAAGCAGAGCAGAAGGAGAGGGTGGAGACTCCCCGCTGAGCAGGGAGTCCGATGTAGATAGTGGATAGCGCACTCCACCCCCCCACCCCCCCGCATGATGACCTGAGCCTGTTAGGCATTTAACTGACTGAACTACCCAGGCATCCCATGATAGAACTTCCTGAATGAGGGACTGCAGGTGGCAAGCCTCAGACTCTTCTGGAAAAGTTGCTTTACGTGGATTCCCTGCCTTCTGAGGGTCAGGCTCTCAACACCAGCTTCTTTCCTGGGGCCTACCCCACACTCCATGTCCCTCCCCTGAGTTGGTCTCTGGGAGGTTCTCAGTCATTCCCTCATTCATTCTCCAAGTGCTGATAATCTACACCACCCAGCCTCACTTCTCTGGGCAACATACTGATCCTCTTCCCACAAAGCTTTCTTTCTTTCTTTCTTTTTTTTAAGATTTTATTTATTTATTAGACACAGAGAGAGAGACCACAAGTAGGCAGAGAGGCAGGCGGGGGAGGGGGGCAGGCCCCCTGCTGAGCAGAGAGCCTGATGCAGGGCTCGATCCCAGGACCTGAGATCATGACCTGAGCCGAAGGCAGAGGCTTAACCCACTGAGCCACCCAGGCGCGCCCCCCCTCCCTCCCCGACAAAGCTTTCAAACCTTACCCACACTTACAGACAAGCCCAGCCCTCTCCTCCCATATCCAGCAGAGGACCTCACTGCCTCCTTCACAGAGAACAGAGAAACAATCCGACTCAGCTGCTGATTACCAAACATACAAATTTACCTACAGCTGCACCCTCTCCTGCTGATACAGCGTTTTTTAAACATGCAGTTTAATTTAGGGGGCCTTGATTAGTATTTCTGGAATGCAGTAAGTAGAACAGAAAATAGTATCTAGTGTACATTGTAAGCGTATTTACTGTTTCTTACAGCCTCTGTTTCGATTACCATGCATCTGTTACTGTGGGCTGAGGTCAAATAGTTTGTGTATGTTGGAAAACATGCAACAATAAAAAGTTTAAACAACAACACTGCAATGTTGCTCTATTTAGGATGGATCCTTGCACCCGTGCCTGTGCTTTGTGACCCACTCCCCCCACCCAGCCTTTTCAGGACCCTTCTACTATGAACCTTATATTTCTTTGTAAAAAACAAAAACCTCTCACTGGCCTCCTCTTATCCCCCAGTTACTGTCCCTTCCCCTTCACAGGAGAACTTCTCCAAAGAGTTATCTGTGTCACTAGCTCCATTACCACCACCCCCCAAGTCTACTGCCCACAGCAGTCCTCTGGAATATTCTCCAGAAAGTCAGCAGTGACTCCATGAGCCCATACATCTAGAAGATACTTTGCAGTGCTCACTCACTTCTTATTCTTACTCACCCTTTCAGCCTCACTTAAGCCCCACAGAAGTCTTCACTGACCTCCCCAACAAGGTCAAACCTCCCCGGGGCAGCACTCACTGTTCCTCTTTCTTCTGTAACTGTTGTCAGTCGTCACTGTTACACTTTTACATGTTTCTGCCATTACTGGCCCAGTTAGCCCTCCTCAAGGAGGAAAGGACTCTGTCTTTATTCACCTTTGCAGCCTGAAGGGGTCTGTGGGCTCAGCAGGGGGCTCAGCAAGTGCTTCATAAACTGAAGCTAGATTCAAAAATGGCCCTGGGTGTACAATGATGAAAAGCGTTCCAGAAAACTGAAAGGGGATGAAGGCGAGGAGAGCTAGGGGCAGAGGTGGAAGGAAGGGGCTGCTCCTGTCCGGCTTCCCAGACCAACCTGGAGCCTTTGCAAGGACAGTACATGCCAAGGACATGCTGTCATCTTTCCGGGTCGGGAAAGTCAGCAACTAAGTTGGGAAATTTGCCTAATGTTAAATACTTGGCATGTAGAGCTCTTTAATGAATGCTTTATATCTGCTATATAGTCAATGTTTGCTGAAAGATGTTACCTCCTTTTTGGAATGCAGCTACTAGAAAACAGGGCCTGGACCTCTTTGTTTGCCTGGTATCTCCTATCCACACCGGGTCTCTGCTAAATTCCACAGAACCGCAAAAGGCCTTATTCCTGGCTGGCTGGCCATAACTGAAGACTGCTTCTTGTGCTGAAATGTTTTCATTTCCTTTGGCATACTAATACATAAACATTCCTAATGATATGAAAAGATCAAGTGAATACAACAAATACTTAGCATCCAATATGGTATGGAGATGCGACCGGCAACATCCAGACAGGGAGAAACTCTACTGAACAAATGATCAGGCTCTTCCAACAAAACAATTGCTCAGGAAAGAGGGTGGCTTTAGAAGTGATTAAAGTAATTGAAGGAACAGATCAACTAGACACATTGTGTGGAACTTTTGGGGATCCTTAGTCAATAAGTAACTTAAACAGGGGGAAATTATAGCATAATCAAGGAAATATGAATACAGACTGGAACTCTGATGATAATGAAACTTCTCTATGTTTCCAGGGAATGTGGTGATGGTATGTGGTCAAGTTTTAAAAAGGCAGTCCTCATCCTTTTGAGACATACTGAAATACTCACAGACTGTAAAAGATGAAATGATACAATGTCTGGGATTTGCTGTAAAATAATCAGGGGGATGGGGTGTGTAAGTGGCCAGAGTTTTGGAAGAAACCAGACTGTCAGTTGGTAACTTGAAGCTTGGGTGATGAGTACCCATCCCCTTCACTGTCCCTCTTACTAGGTTTGAAATTTTGAAGATGTTAAAAAATCAATCTCACAACAGAATCATAAACCATAAATGTTTGTTAAGTAATTTTTGAAGCCTGGAACACCTTAGGAGTCTTTCAAGATGTCTCAAAGAGAGCAGCAGTCCTTGATTCACAAACTCTTTGAAATTTTGAAAGTAGGATTCAGAGTTCTTGTGCTGCTTGCCTTTTGCCACATGTCACATTGTTGTCATGAATCACCCTGTCTCCCGGCATTGGAACAGGCCCTCTCCTCCCAGGAGCTGGGATCCCTTTCAAGGATGCACACTGAACTGACTGCCCTCAAATGTCAGAAGAAAGACCCAAATACAGCCTGGCAACTGCTAGAGATTTTCTGGCCCTCCTGTTGCTTTTGAACATAGAAATGTAGCTTCACGTTCCTATCTTGGCCACCTACCTTGGCTTGCAGCTCTGCTGGGGGCTGTAGGGAACTGTCAAGCCAATGTTTCATGAGGACCAGATCACTGACCCCTGCCCATTCCCACTCAGGCTCCACATCAGTCTCTGAAACTGCCTTCAGTGCCGGGGGCGGGGGGGTGTCAACAAGCTGACTTGTATGTTTTCATCAAAGGACAAGGAAGGGGCTATTCTTTCTCATAAGAGTTTGATCTGGGGCGCCTGGGTGGCTCAGTGGGTTAAGCCTCTGCCTTCAGCTCTGGTTGTGATCTCAGGGTCCTGAGATCGAACCTCGCATAGGGCTCTTTGCTCAGCAGGGAGACTGCTCCCCCCACTGCCCCCACCCCCTGCCTGCTTCTCTCCCTACTTGTGATCTCTGTCCAATAAATAAATCTTAAAAAAAAAAAAAAAGAGTCTGAACTATTCAGAAACTTCCAAAGTCTACTGACCTTTATGCCAAAACCTGTTTTGGGGCAGAAATGAAGTTCTTGGGAAGGTCTCACGACGTTCAATTCCACTTAGGATAACAGACACTACCAACCACCCACAGATTCACTGTGGCTAACACAGAAATGTTGCCTCATGCACCTGCAGCTCCAGTAAACCTCGTTCCGCTACAAACTTTCTTAATTTGAGTGCGACAAGTTCGATTGCTGAAAAACTTAAGGAAGGCAGGTCGGTTTTTGTTTTTTGACGTTTCCCTAGCAAAATAAATCTTTAAACCTTCCTTGGTTAAATCAACTCTTTACAAAATAAAGCGGCTATTGCATTCCCCCGACTTAGACAAGATAACCAGCTACATCTCATTCACCAGCCTCAGAACCAAACCTCACAAAAAGCAAAAAGCCTCATCCAACTTGCACATGAAACAAAGCGAACGAAAACGAAGAATATATACTACAAGTACAAGCACAGAAAAATATTACCACCCAGTTCCCGGTTTCCAGCCGCTGCACACACATACACACCGGATACCCCCACCCCTCACCCTGGAGAGCAATTTGACGAGCGCTGTGATCTGTGCTTGCTTGCAGTGGAGAAATACAGGAATTTATGTATTGTGTTTTGTTGTTTTAAATGGGAAGGGAAGGAGGAGAGTGGGGCGTAAAAACTGGAAGTAAGTCTTAATTCTCTCGTTTCTTCCCATCTTTCTCTGCATCCAAATGCAGACGTATCAGTGAAATTTCAAGTGACAGTTTCTTGGACAAATACCCCAATTAGAAACGGTGGAGGCTGGGAACGCGGTGGAGAGCAGGGTGAAACCAAAGCCTTGCAGGGCGGGCGGGGTTAGAGACGCGCCCCGCGCTCGGCGGGCCGCACCAAGCACGCGAGGTTGCGGCGGGCCCGCAGCCGGTGGCGTCTCGGCTCAGAGCCGGCCGGTTGCCCGGCGTTTTGCTAGTGACTACGCCGGCTTGGCAGCCCACTAACACCTCCGGCTGATCCTGACTTTAGGCTAGGCTCATTCACTTCCGGTGACAAATCCCTCCCACCACCTCTAGAAATAATATAACATTTCCCCAAGGCTTTCCTAAAGACCGGCCCCACGGAGAGCTGCAGAGCCGGGGGCTGGAAATCTCACCCCCGCGCCGCCAGCAGCGCTCAGGGGCGGAGGGAGTGACCGCGAAGTGGTGGAGGGGGGAATGTGGGAGGAAGAGGAAGGGGGTGTGGAATCTCACCCTCCCCCGCCCCCACCCCTCCGACTGCAGCAATTGGCCAAAAAAATAGTAATCCGTTTTTAGGCTACCCCTGGGCCCCCGGAATCCGGTTGCAGTGAGAAACCCAGTCTCTTCCATCCCGGTGCCCCTCAGCTACTCCCGCCCCCGTAAGTGCCTGCGGGAATCCAGGAGACCCCAGGCCACGCCGAACTGCTGCGGCTGAGAGGGGAAGGCGGGTAGAATAAGGGTTTGGGGACGGCAGGAATGGGTTGGGGGAGGGGTGGTGAAAAGGAAAAGAAAAAACCAGAGGCATGCAAGCGGCTCCCTAGCCAGCTGTTCCAGCTGCCGCTTCCTCCGGCGCGGGCCGGGCGGTGCAATATACCCCCCCTCCATCTTTCTCACCACTACCTGTACCCCCACCCACCATACGCACACATTCCCCCCACCAGTAGCGGATCTCCGGCCCGTAAGGGGGTAGTAGGGAGGAGCCGGGGGGAGGGGGAGGCCTGCGAGTTTCTAACCTTGTTCTTATAAACAAACCCACATGTGCAGCTGCCGCTGCTGCAACTCACCCCACAATCCCGGATATAAGTCCTGCCCCTTTAAGAGGAAAAAAAGCTTCCCCCTCCTGTCTCCCACCCCACCCATCCACAAGGACCTTTGTCTCCCCACCCCTCTTGTCACTCGGCCCCGCCTCATATCCCCGCCCCCTCGACGCGGAGGGACCAATGGGCGAAGAAAATAAGGCCAGGGCTGACGTAAGCGTGTCCGGCCAATCACAGGACGCGTTGGTGGGCGGCCCCAGGGAGGGCGCGCCCGGAGGAAGCAAGGTAGGAGAAAGGAAGCTGGAAGTCAAAATGGAGAGCGCTGGTTGCTCCGCTGCCACGGCAAACGGGGCCATGGGTTCGCCGCGGGACCGGAGCATGGTGCCTGAACGGCTTCAGAGACGAGAACAAGAGCGGCAACTGGAGGTAGAAAGGCGGAAGCAAAAGCGGCAGAACCAGGAGGTGGAGGAGGAGAAGAGCGACTTTTTCGCTGCCGCCTTCTCTCGGGAGCAAGTGGCGGTGGGAGAGCTTCTGAAGAGCGGGGAATCCATGGAGCAGCTGGAGGAGGCGGCCGCTCGGCTCCAGGGCCTGCAGAAACTACTCAACGACTCGGTTTTGTTTCTGGCCGCCTACGACCTGCGGCAGGCACAGGAGGCGCTGACGCGGCTGCAGGCGATCCTGGCCGAGCGGCGCCAGGAGCTGCAACCCAAAAAGCGTTTCGCCTTCAAGACCCGGAGGAAGGACGCTGCTTCGGGCACCAAAGTCGACGCAGGTCCTGGCGCCCCGGCCGCTGAAGGCGTCCCGACCTCCCCGCCGCCATTGAAGGAGGAGGGAGGCATCGGCTCCAGCTTTGTCTGCGGCTTCTCCAATGTGGAGTCCCAAGTCTTGGAGAAGCGGGCGGAGGAGCTGCACCAGCGCGACGTCCTTTTGACCGATCTGAGCAAATGCACAATCAAGCTGTATGGCAATCCCAACACCCTGCGGCTGGCCAAAGCCCGAAGTTGCACACTGCTCTGCGGCCCGGTGTCCACCTCTGTGTTCCTGGAGGACTGCAGTGATTGCGTGCTGGCCGTGGCCTGCCAGCAGCTCCGCGTACACACTACGAGAGACACCCGTATCTTTTTGCAGGTGACCAGCAGGGCCATCGTGGAGGACTGCAGCGGGATCCAGTTCGCCCCCTATACCTGGAGCTACCCGGGCATCGACAAGGACTTCGAGGGCTCTGGTTTAGATAGGAGCAGAAATAACTGGAACGACGTCGACGATTTCAACTGGCTGGCCCGGGATATGGCCTCCCCGAACTGGAGTATTCTCCCTGAAGAAGAGCGAATGATCCAGTGGGACTAAACAGTTGTCGCTGTGTTCTTCACTCCTACCAAATACTTCCCGTGTGGGACCAGCTCCTGCTAATGGGACCTCAGAGTTTACTTATTGTTTTCATACTTTGTATGTTTTCAGTATTTTAAGGCATGAGATTGTGATAGGCTCCTACTTGTGATTTCCATTAAATTCACCACAGGTCTAACACTTTGAAGCATTTTTGCTGTTTCAGTAACGTGTAGTAGCTTTGATTTGACCATGATCGTTTGAAGCAGCAAGAGGAAGAGTGTGGGTGTGTGTTGGTTATTAGTGATTTGTGGCGTTTAAAACTTAATGACAAAGTAGGCTCTCAGTAAATATTTAATAAATGAATTTAGTAGTGCTCTGTTAGCAGCCAGTTAATGTAAAGTATGGTATCAAACTTGTGCAAAACACTAGTAATTGAGAGCTCTTAAATTGAAGGTTTGACTTCCACAGGTATTACTCAGCAGGGCGGTGCAGACCGGTGTTCAGGTACACATTCGCTTGGGCTTCTGGAATCCAGCTACTCATCCAATTGTTTGGATCCAGAGTTTTGGCATCGACCCCAGGAAGCTCATGAGTCTTACCTACTGTAAAGCAATAATAATTATAGCTACCAGTTTTTTTGTGCCCTTAAAAGGTCATAGACAATGTTCTAAGCACCTTACTCATATAAACATGACAAAGTCCAGAAAATCTTATGAGGGAGGTTCTGTTAGCACCATTTTTCAGGTGAGGCAGGTGAGTCGCCTGAGTCACACGGCTTACGTGGACTAGAATTTGAAACCAGGTGGTGTGGCTTCAGAGCCCACCTTCGCAACCCCTACAACATAGTGATTTTGAATTGTGTTAGTTGAGTTGGAAAGAGAGCTTCCAAAGTCATTAAAGAGGGCAAAATGCTTTTCCTGATAGCTCAGGAATAAATATGCTACATATCCTCACACAAAAACCAACTAGCTGAGTCTTAATTTTTTCCACTCATTTTGCTATAATTTTCGACTATTACATATTTGGCATTTTGCCCTGTTACCACCCATTATTCCTAAGTGGAAATTTAAGAGTTTCAAAAAGCTTTTTTGGGTCTAGTGGCCTTATAACTGCAGACATTTTAATAATGACCACAGGCATTAAAATGCTTGTAGTGCTTTAAATATTTATATGTTCTATCTTGTTCCAAAAAAGAACTTACGGTGGCTTTTAGGATATGTGAAATGTAGCAAGATAACAAATGAAAAGGAGGAACAAGGGTAGAGTCACCCAGGCATAATTGAGGCCGGTAAAAAATGTGGCCTACCAAGCTCTGTTCTAGCTAGAGATGAATCTGGATTTTTTTCCCCTCAACTATCGGCTGACTTGAAATAATCCTAATCATGTCACAATGTGCAACATCTACAAAGGAAAGGGACAAAAAAAAATCTGTTGTTTCATAGAATGAATTCTGGTAATAAAAAGAGACAACATGTAATGAAATTCTCAACTGTGTGTTCACGTAAGAAACTAGGACTGGTATTGTAAAGCAATGCTCCTAAAGACTGATAGTTTAACACCAAGTGAGTGCCCTTCAGGAAACAAAAACCATGCTTATGGCACTGATGGGCTTGCAATTCCTATTTGTGGATGGAACTTTCCTAGGACAGTTAAGTAGTTGCATCCAAAAAAAGGTCCCTGCTGTCTGTAGTAGATAATAAAAACAAAATCATGGCCGTTTGAACCATAGTTGGTGCTTGCTAATCTCAGCTGAGCTTTCCTCTATCTTTCGAAGTTTTTCTGACCTCCATAGCTTTGCTCTACCCTATGTCTCTTAGGACAGCTCTTCCCTTTCATTATGATTCCAGTGACTCAACAGCCCTTAAATTTAAGTATTACCCAAGGTTTTACCTTTAGCTTCTTTGTATGCATGTTCTCCAGAGCCGCAACTCTGAACCTCTGTGCACAGTTCTGTCAGTGGGCTCACTTGCCTGTCAAATTCATATATTCTTAAAATCTCCATTTTCACTTCTTTCCCTCCCAAGTTCCATATATTTTTTTTTTAAGATTTCATTTATTTATTTGACAGAGGGAGAGAGATCACAAGGAGGCAGAGAGGGGAGGCAGGCTCCCTGCTGAGCAGAGAGCCCAATGCGGGACTCCATCCCAGGACCCTGAGATCATGACCTGAGCTGAAGGCAGAGGCTTTAACCCACTGAGCCACCCAGGCACCCTCCATATTTCTTTCTATGGTGTTGCTCTTCTCCAGGCATTCGATGCTTATGAAAGCCAAGCAGGTAAGGTCAGGTTGTTGGGAGAAAGTCATTAGGGAGTGGGGGACCAGGTGACTTGGCAGACAAATTTAAGCATTTTAAAAACAATGTACAAGGGGCACCTGGGTGGCTCAGTGGGTTAAGCCTCTGCCTTCGGCTCAGGTCATGATCTCAGGGTCCTGGGATCGAGCCCCACATCGGGCTCTCTGCTCAGCAGCGAACCGGCTTCCCTTCCTCTCTCTGCCTGCCTCTCTGCCTGCCTCTGCCAGAGATTTATTTGATCTCTGTCAAATAAATAAATAAAAATCTTAAAAAAACAAAACAAAACAACGTACAAACCAAGCAAAACATTTTTTGCGGGGTCCGCATCTTGTCCCTGAGCTGGCCGATTTGTAACATCAGACTTCCAAATCCCGTCAGTTCTGCCCTCAGCAGATATTGCCTATTTATCCTATCCTCTCAAGTCTTTCTGGCATTTCAGAAAGTTAGACATTGTTACATTTTCCCTAGATATAAACTGTGATGGGTTTTTTTTGACCAAAAAAAACAACAAAACAAACAAAACCATCCCTGAATCAAAGTCATTGATTGGGAGGTGCTTGGCTGGATCAGCTGGTAGAGCAGGCGACTCTTGGTCTCAGGCTGTGAATTAAAGCCCCATGCTGGGCATAGAGATAACTTTTTTAAAAAAACTTTAATTAGAGTTACTAAGTTTTTATTAAGCAAATTTAATAATGTCATTATAGTGAGAGCATATTGCACCAATAAGTGTAATAACTATATATTTTCATTAAAAAGTCATTGGAGGGCACTGGGTGGCTCAGTGGGTTGAGCTTAGACTCTTGATTTCAGCTTAGGTGATGGTCTCAGGGTCTTGGGATAGAACTACATGTCTGCTTGAGATTCTCTCTCCCTCTGTGCTCCCTTTTGCTCTCTCTCTAAAATAATAAATCTTTTTAAAAAGTTAAAAAAAATCCTCTAGGGAAGCAATAAAATTGCACATTAATCAAGCAGTCAAGTTTATCAAACTTCATTTATGATTGGCTATGTTAGACATAATTCAGTACAGTATTACATAATTGTAAAGTATCTCTCCAGAGTATCAACCCCATAAAAATAAGAGAAATGGCCAATACATATAAATTCTAATCCTGAAGTTCTGACTGCAATGCAGGAGTTATTGACAAAGTTTTAATTGCATTAACTAGGAAATGAACTAAAGCAGCAAGATGAAAAGATTCAACTTTCTATGGGTAATGTTACAAGGTAATACAATGTTTTAGAAACATCATGCAATTACTCTAGTATCACAGAAATTAGATGACTAAATTGCACTTAATTCCAAAGTCTTGGGGCACCTGTGTGGCTCAGTGGGTGAAAGCCTCTGCCTTCAGCTCAGGTCATGATCTCAGGGTCCTGGGATTGAGCCCTGCCTCCTTTCTGCCTGCCTCTCTGCCTAGTTGTGATCTCTCTGTTAAATAAATAAATAAAATATTTTTAAAAAATAAAAAGTCTCATTAACTCGGAAACTTAGTCACACTACTTGACTATTTTTCTTCTCTTATGAAGAAGATAAGTTGGTCATTGCAATTAAGATGAAGGGAGATGAAGGGTCAATAATTATCCAACTTAAGTTTCAGGAAGGGCAGGGGCAATATGATACAGAAAGCCATGTTTGATTCAACTGAACAAATACTTGAGCAACTACGAGGCACCTGCTAGTGCTGGGCACTAAGAATGCAATGGCCAACAAGCATGTGGTCTTCCTTTACGGAGCATACAGTTTAGGGGAAGATGAATGAAAGAGCAATCCTGATAGAGAAATTCTGAAAGCTCTGAAAGGGCAGTGCCTTATCACCTCTCCAGTTTAGAAAAGACATTAAGTAAGGCATCTACATCAAACACCCATCCAGGGGCTGAATTCCCTGAATGACCTTTCTGCCCACTACCTACTTGGATCAGCAACCGTTCACAAAAGGATGCAGTTACTAGTCACAGACCTGTCTTCCAATTTCTCAGATACTGTACTCACTCTGACCTTTAAGAACTGACAAGACCAGGCAAGACAATTCAAGGCCATTTACTTACCTGGTAGGCAAGCTCAACATTCAACAAATGCTGTATTGTGAAGATAATATTATTATTATTTTTGGTTGAATACCTTTCAGTTGTGTTATTTCGCCAAGAAAGCTATACATAGCCTAATTTTTAGAACTGTTCTCAAGGTAGAGGTTTGAGTCTAAGATGGCAATGCAGTGGATTTTTTAACACAGGTAATTTATGCACAGGGACAATAAGATTAGAATGAAAGGAAAATCTCCCTTTGTTTGATCCTAGCCATTCAGTTCTCTTCAGAGAGCAATCATCCTGTCCCTGTTTCCTTTATTCTGTGTGGTTTTTTTTTGCATTTATAAACTTAAGTGAAAAATATCCTTTTATCCTCCCACCCAAATAGAAGCATATTATGTAAACTATTAGGCTATCTTCCCATGTGAAGACATGGTAATTTCATTCTCTTTAACTGCTGCATAGTATTCCATTCCATGGACTGTGCTATGCTATACTTTTTTTTTTAAAGAGTTTATTCATTTATTTGACAGATCACAAGTAGGCAGAGAGATAGGCAGAGAGAGAGAGGGGGAAGCAGGCTCCCCACTGAGCAGAGAGCCCGATGTGGGGCTCAATCCCAGTATCCTGAGATCACGACCCAAGCTGAAGGCAGAGGCTTAACCCACTGAGCCACTCGGGCGTCCCTGTGTTATACTTGTTTACCAGCCTCTAACGATGGACATTTAGGTTGTTCCAATATTGAGCCATTAGAAAAATGCTACATAGTCTTACATATAAATTATTTAGCATTTGTGCAATGTTGTCTATAGGTTAAGCACCTAAATGAGGAAATGCTGGACCAATAGCTTATGATCATTTACAATATTGATAGATATTATCAAATTGCCTTTCAAAGAGGTTTATCAATTCATGCCCTCACCAGTGATGTCTGAGAGCACTGCTTCTCTACATCCTAATCAACGTGCTGTGCTATCAAATCTTTGGCGCTCTGCCAATCTGATCATTACAAAGTGTACATCTTCCTGTAAGAGCAGTTGTAATCATCTCCTAACTTGTCTTCCCATCTCTGAATGTTAAACTCTTCTACATGCAGCTGCCAAATTATTTTTCTTAGAGCATGTCACTCCTGGTCTAAAACCCTCTGAGGTTCCCATTCCCTGGCCTGGAACACAAGCCCCTTCACCATCTGTTCTCCGCCTACTGTTCCTACATAATGTTTTGCTGTTTCATCACACAACACTTCATGCTCCAACTAGTCTGAACTAATACCCATTAATCAAACACAGTGCATCAATCAGGGACCTGGCAGGAAACAGATGGCGCACTCAAAATGGATAATTTAAGAAGAGCTTAATACAGCAGCTCTTTCAAAGCTGTGGGTAGAGTTTAGGAAGAGCAGTAAGAAATGGTGTGATACCTGTCAGCACTCCTAGGGCCGAATGGACAAAACCATTACCTGGCAGGAGCTTTGGTGGAGGGATGCCGCCACAGTGGGAATGAAAAAATGCCACTCTTCTGCTGGTGCTTTCCATTGCCTGCGCCCAACTGGAAACTTTAGGACAAGGAGGTCTGTTGGTGCAGTCCCTGTCTCCCAGGACGCAGAGCAGGGTGGAGAAAAATGAAGAATGGATTTGGAGGAACAAATGGAACATCATCAGGACAAACACCTGCCATACTTCCTGGCCTTTTCTCAAGCAGTTCCTACACTTGAGTCCCTGTATACGTGCCAAAATTTTGCACAAGCCAAATGTCACCTCCTTTGGGAAGTTTTCTGGGATTCCCCTTAGTTTCTTTGAAAAAGAAGCATAATATTTTAAGATAACAGGGCAAAAAAAGAAAAGTGAATGAGCAAGTCTTCCTGAAGTCGAATTGCATTCTCTGGTAGGCACAGGTTTTGAGGGAAGGAAAGATTTGAAGGAAGTGGGAGTTGAAAGCCAATGCAGCCAACAATCCTGTGATGGCAACACTTAAGAATGCGTGTCCTGCATAATCAGATACGAGAAGCCACTATGCCTCTGACTCAAGAAATGATTTCTGCAAAGTCATTGTCCTTTGGAAACGCTTAAGAGATGAGACATCAGAGGAAACACTTCTCAGAAAGACCACAGAATGAGCTCGCGAGAAAAGAACAGGGTGGGGTGCCAGGCTGGCTCAGCCGGTAAAGCATGTGACTCTTGATCTCAGGGTTGTGAGTTCGAGCCCCACATTGGGTGCAGGCATTACTTATGATAAAATCTTAAAAGAAAAAACCCCATAATTTATAACATTGCATCTCTAGGAAAGATGGGTTAGACTTGAAGCACCCTGATGATGTATGACTGACCATAAGAAACATTGACCTTGTTCAGTCCAGCAGCACCTACATGACAGCTGGGTCTCCCTGAGGGCTTTGTGAAAAGTGCTGCTTGTGATTATTCATATCAGAAATTTTCTCCTAATAGCACTTTCTATTATTTTAAGTAACAATAGTGTAGCAGGGGGCACTGACCACCCATATCTCTCTTTTTCTTGTGCCCCGGTGGACTACTGCAGGATATGGCCAATAGCTAGTGCCAACATGTTCTGGTTCCCAAGACTGTTCCAAACCCCGTCGCTGTTCTGTATGGAGGGCCGGAAGAGTGAAGAATTACTCCCTGGGAGCAGCCCTCAATGAAAGCTGGCCAGGAGCTAGTGAATAAATACCTGGGCTCCCTCAGCACAGATGGCATGACTCAGAGGTGATGCCCTCTGGATTTCCCCAGTGGAAGCTGGCCTGAAAGCATCCTCCCTCTTGGCTGCCTTCCCTCCTGTATCACTTCTTCCCCTCCCGATTGGTGCCACATGAACTTTCCAAGTTAACTACTTTCCCTCAGATCCCGGTCTTAGGGTGGTGTTTTTCAACGTTTCTTTCATTATTATCCCCCTAAGGAAACTTTTTAGACATTTCTTTCCCTAATCACCTATATAATTCCCTGTCTATATAATTTTAAGACCACAGATGCACTGTAGATTTCTGTGCTGTGCTGTATCATTCATTATGTATATCTATGCTTTAGCCATAAAAAGTAAGATTTTTCTTTTGCCCTTGAATTGCTTATATAAGAAGAAAGTCTAAAGATGAGTGAGCTAAGTGTCTAGCTTAAGAAGTTACAAAAAGAGAGATGCTTGGGTGCTCAGTCGGTTAAACATCTTTGGCTCAGGTCATGATCTCGAGGTCCAGGAATGGGGCCCTAACTCAGGCTCTGTGCTCTGCAGGGAGTCTGCTTGTCCCTCTCTCTCTCCTTCTGCTCCTCCCCCTGCTCAAGTTCTGTCTGTCTCTTAAATAAATAAATAAATAAAATCTTAAAAAAATTACTAAAAGAATAGCAGAAACAGAAGAAACAAAATACAGAAAAGAGGGCTTCCTGGAGGGCTCAGTTGGTTAGGCGTCTGCCTTTGGCTCAGGTCATGATCTCAGGGTCCTGGGATCAGCCCCGCATCGCATCAGGCTTCTTGCTCAGCAGAGAGCCTGCTTCTCCTTCTCCCTCTGCCTGCTGCTTCCCTTACCTGTGCTCTCTCTGTCAAATAAATAAATGAAACCTTAAAAAAAAAGATATAGCTTTTGAAGTACAGAACCAGAAACTAGATCTGTCCTGAATAAAGTTGTTTCTTTACTTTCAGAATTATTGAGGAGGACTGTTGAGATAAGAAACCTGCATCTTTGATGAGAGAGTAAATCACCATTATTTCATATCTTAAAAATTTTCCAGACTTCTTGAGCTATAATGACATATAACTAAGTTATAGTAGTTTAAGGTAGACAACATAGGGGTGCCTGGGTGGCTCAGTGGATTAAAGCCTCTCTGCCTTTGGCTCAGGTCATGATCTCAGGGTCCTGGGATCGAACCCCTCATCGGGCTCTCTGGTCAGTGGGGAGCCTGCTTCCCTTCCCCTCTCTCTGCCTGCCTCTCTGCCTACTTGTGATTTCTGTCTGTCAAATAAATAAATAAAAATCTTTAAAAAAAAAGGTAGACAACATAATGATTTGATGTATGTATATGTTGCAAAATGACTACCCCAATCAGTTAACAACTATTACTTCACCTAGTTTCTCCTCTTCTGATAAGAACTTTTAAGATCTACTCTCTTAGCAACCTTCAAATATACAATACAGTAGTTAACTATAGTCACCATGTTGTGCATTGTATCTCCAGAACTTTTCTACCTTTTACCTAAAATTTGTACCTTTTGACCACCTTTACCATTTCCCCTACCCGCCACACTTCCCCACCCCCTGCCTCTGACAAGCAATAATTTGTTTTCTGTACCTGAGTTCAGTTTCCTTAGATTCCACATACAAGTGACATCATATAGTACTTGTCGTTCTCTTTCTTATTTCACTTAATATAATGGCTTCAGGGTCTGTCAATGCTGTCATAAATGGCAGAATTTTTTTCTTTTTTAGTGGCTGAATAATCTTTCACTATATATATATGTATATATTTACATATATACATATATATGCCACATTTTTTATGGAGAAAAAGTGGACAGATGAAAAGTGGAGTATTAGTAATAATATTTTGACATATTATTAGACATTTACATGTCTTATGTAAATGGATTACCTATTTATGTCCTTTGCCTATTCTTTTATAGGAATTTTTTTCTTATTGATTTAAAAGTGCTCATTACATTTGAAGGTTATTGACCCCTTTTCATATTTTTCTTTGTCATATATTTTGTAATTTTAATTTTTAGCTCATTGTTTGCCTTTCACTTTTGGTTCATGGGAGTTGTTTTTTTTTTTTTTAAGATTTTATTTATTTATTTGACAGAGAGAGAGATCACAAGTAGGCAGGCAGGGGGAGGGGGGAGCAATCTCCCCACTGAGCAGAGAGCCTGATGTGGGGCTCGATCCCAGAATGCTGAGATCATGACCTGAGCCAAAGGCAGAGGCTTAACCCACTGAGCCACCCAGGTGCCCCAGGAGATTTCTTTTTATTGACAAATAAAAGTTTTTTATTTTACATACCCTTATCTACTGATATTTTCTATACTGACTTCTGGCTTTGAATCATGCCTTGTCCACCTTAAAATTATAAAAGCGCTACAAGAAAATGTAGGAAATATTTACAGATGAATGCATTTTATCACCTCGGGAACTTGTTGGAGATGCAGTTTTCTGGGACCTGCCTCAGGGCTTTTCATTCTTCAACTCTGTCATGAGGCCCCCAAAATCTGCATTTTTAAGAGTACATAAAGTTGGGTGCTTTTTTTTTTTTTAATGTATACATTGTTGGGGTGCCTGGGTGGCTCAGTCATTAAGTGTCTGCCTTTGGCTCAGTCATGATCCTAGGGTCCTGGGATTGAGCCCGGCATTGGGCTCCCTGCTCGGCAGGAATCCTGCTTCTCCCTCTCCTGCTTCTCTGCTTGTCTTCCCTCTCTGTGTTTCGCTCTGTCAAATGAATAAATAAAATCTTTAAAAGAAGAAAAAGCTGTATACGTTGTTACCTACCTTTATTCATTATATCATATTAAGTGGGGCTCTAGCTTTACTTTTCTCAATTATCACCCAGAGTTCCCATGGCACTCATTTAACAATCTGTTCTTTCTTTGTCACTCACTTCTCTGCTACAAGCATCCCTTGGCCTGGTTCTTGCACTTCAGACTCTGCCTTATTTTTGTCATTCATGGCCAAAGACTTTCACTGGGATGAAATGGCCCTCAGAATTCTTGCAGCTTTTGTCTATGGAAATTCACCTGAGGGCACGTGGGTAGTTCAGTTGGTTAAGCGACTGCTTTCTGCTCAGGTCATGACCCCAGGGTCCTGGGATCCAGTCCCACATCGGGCTCCCCCTGCTCTGCCAGGAGCCTGCTTCTCCCTATGCCTCTCTCTGTGTCTCTCATGAATAAATAAAAAATAAAAATCTTAAAAAAAATAAAAAGGCAGCTCTGCTCATAAAAGCAACACTAGAAATCATAAAAAAAAAAACAAAAACCAAACAGGGGTGCCTGGGTGGCTCGGGTCATGATCTCAGGGTTCTAGGATCGGCTCGAGCCCCGCATCAGGCTCTCTGCTCAGCAGGAAGCCGGCTTCCCCCTCTCTCTCTGCCTACTTGTGATTCTTTTTCTCTCTCTCTGTTAAATAAATAAAATCTTTAAAAAACAAACAAACAAACAATGGAAGTCAGCCATATATCCACTGACAGAATGGCCCATGCCATATGATCTATATATGCAAATGGACTATAGTGATATGCAGCAACACGTGTAAGTCTTAAAACATAATGTTGGGGCGCCTGGGTAGCTCAGTCGGTTGAGTGGCTGCCTTCGGCTCGGGTCATGATCCCAGGGTCCTGAGATGGAGCTCCACATCGGGCTGCCTGCTTGGTGGAGAGCCTGCTTCTCCCTCTCCCTCTGCCTACTCGTGCTCTCTCTATCTCTCTGTCAAATGAATAAATAAAATCTTAAAACAAAACAACAACAACAACAACAACAAAAACCCAAAACATAATGCTGAGTGAAAAAAACGTCCTGAAGGCTATGTATGACCTGAGTACAACTTTGTAAATCTCAAAAATTTAGGCAAAAAAATATATGCAGGGAAACACTACATGGTTTTTCTATGAGAAGAAAAAGTTGACATATCCAGAATAACGGCTACCTCTTTAGCAGGAGGGAAGGTGTCTTGGTCAGCTCGGGCTGCCTTAACAGAAGACCACAGACTGGGGGCGCTTAAACAACAGAAATCTATTTTCTCCTAGTTCTAGAGGTTGGAGGTCCGAAATGAAGGTGACTGCTGATTGGGTTTCTGTGAAATCTCTCTTCCGGCCTTGTTGCTGAGGCCTCACATGGCTTTTCCTCGGTGTGTGCTGGCGGGGAAAAAGTTCTGGTCTCTCTTCCTTTTCTTTTCTTTTTTTCTTTTTTTTTAAAGAGAACTAATATATTTTTTTTTCTCAAAGATTTTATTTATTTGACAGAGAGAGGAAGCGGGCAGAGCAGCAGGCAGAGCAGCAGAGGGAGAGGGAGAAGCAGGCTCCCCAGTGAGCAGGGAATCCAATGCGGGACTTCATCCCAGGACCCTGTGATCATGACCTGAGTCAAAGGTAGTCACTTAACCAACTGAGCCACCCAGGTGCCCCTAAAGGGAACTAATATTTATTGAGCACCCACTAAGTGCTAAAAAGCTTTAATGTATTGTTTCTTTTTTTAAAAAATTATTAAAAAATATGGGGCGCCTGGGTGGCTCAGTGGGTTAAAGCCTCTGTCTTCTGCTCCAGTCATGATCCCAGGGTCCTGGGATCAAGCCCCACATCGGGCTCTCTGCTCGCCAGGGAGCCTGCTTCCCTCACTCTCTCTGCCTGCCTCTCTGCCTACTTGTGATCTCTGTCAAATAAATAAATAAATAATCTTAAAAAATTATTAAAAATAAAATATTATTATTATTATTTTTAAGATTTTATTTGACATACAGAGATCACAAGTAATCAGAGAGGCAGGCAGAGAGAGAGGTAGAAGCAGGCTCCTCGTTGAGCAGAGAGCCGGACGTGGGGCTCGATCCCAGGACCCCGGGATCATGACCTGAGCCCAAGGCAGAGGCTTTAACCCACTGAGCCACCCAGGTGCCCCCTAAAATATTATTTTTATTTTTTAAATTCAATTAATTAACATATAATGTATTATTGGTTTCAGAGGTAGAAGTCAGTGATTCATCAGTCTTATAGAACACCCAGTGCTCATTACATCACTTGCCCTCCTTAATGCCCATCACCCAGTTACCCCTTCCCCCACCCCCCCCCCCCCAACCCCCCGCTTTTTTTCTATGATTAAGAGTTTCTTATGGTTTGTGTCTCTCTCTGATTTCATCTTGTTTTATTTTCTTATAAGAATACCAGTCTTGGGGCGCCTGGGTGGCTCAGTGGGTTAAGGCCTCTGCCTTCGGCTTGGGTCATGGTCTCAGGGTCCTGGTATCGAGCCCCACGTCAGGCTCTCTGCTCAGTGGGGAGCCTGCTTTCCCCTCTCTCTCTCTCTCTGCCTACTTGTGATCTCTGTTTGTCAAATAAATAAATAAAATAAATAAATAAAATCTTAAAAAAAAAGAATACCAGTCTTATCAGATTAGAATCCCGTACATAAGACTTCATTTAATCTGGGGCATTTATTTATTTATCTATCTATTCCTATGCTATCATTAACCTGGCATGATCTCAGGGTGATTGAGCTCTGTGTCAGGCTCTGCACTCAGTGGGGAGTCTGCTTGAGGATTCTCTATTTCCCTCTCTCCTCTCCTCTTTCTCTCAAGTTAATAAACAAATCTTAAAAAAAAAATACTTCATTTAACCTAATTACCTCCCTATAGGTAACATATACAGTCATGCTGGGGGTTAGGGCTTTCACATACGAATTTTCAGGGGACACAATCCGTCTATGTCAGAAATGAGATGAGAAGTGATGAGAAGAATCATATGCAGGTACAAGTTACTTGTGAAATTTCATTTATGGAATAGTATGGAATAAAGTATTTATTATGATGATTTTTATACTTACTGTATTCTTTGTATCAAAAATTATATTTAGGGGCACCTGGCTGGCTCAGTCAACGGAACCTATGACTTTTGATCTCAGGGTTGTGGGTTTGAGCCCCTTGTTGGGTGGATGTAGAGATTACTTAAAAATAAAGTGTTAAGGGGCACCTGGGTGGCTCAGGCTATAAGCCTTCGGCTCAGGCCATAATCCCAGGGTCCTGGGATGGAGCCCCACATCGGGCTCCCTGCTCAGCAGGAAGCCTGCTTCTCCCTCTCCCACTCCCCCTGCTTGTGTTCCCTCCCTCACTGTGTCTCTCTCTGTCAAATAAAAAAAAATCTTTAAAAAAATAAAGTGTTAAAAATTATATTGAGGGGACCTGGGTAGCTCAGTCAGTTAAATGTCCACCTTTGGCTCGGGTCACAATCCTGGGGTCCTGAGATTAAGCCCCAATTTGGGCTCTCTGCTCAGCAGGGAGTCTGCATCTACCTTTTCCCTCTGCCCCTCCCCCTGCTCACGCGCTCTCTCTCTCTCAAATGAATAAAATCTTTTAAAAAATTATATTTAAAGATAAAAAATAATGAACTTAGAGCTGCATATTAATGTTGATGAAATTCAAATGAAAAATTTAATGTTGATTGATCAAGCTATACATTTATGAGATGTGGGCTTTCTGGAGGTATGAAAAAAAATTTGTAAAGGTTCATTCTTTGGGGTGACCTGGGTAGTTCAGTCACTGAAGCATCTGCCTTCAGCTCAGGTCATGATCTCAGGGTCCTGGGATAGAGCCCCATGTCAGACTCCCCAGTTCAGTGGGGAGTCTGGTTCTCCTTCTGCCTCTCCCCCACTTGTACTCTCTCTCTCTCTCATATTAATTTTAAAAATCTTAAAAATGAAGATTTATTTTTTTTTAAAGATTGTATTTATTTGACAGACACAGATCACAAGTAGGCAGAGAGGCAGTCAGAGAGAGGAGGAAGCTCCCTGCTGAGGAGAGAACCCGACTCAAGGCTGGATCCCAGGACCCTGGGATCATGACCAGAGCTGAAGGCAGAGGCTTTAATCCACTGAGCCACCCAGGCGCCCCAAAGTAAAGATTTATTTATTTATTTGAGAGAGACAGACAAAGTGTGCGTAGGAGAATGGGGGAGTGGCAGAGGGAGAGGATCTTCAAGCCAACTCCCCAGGGAGCGCGGAGTCCGATTTGGGGCTCAATCTCCTGACCCTGAGATCACTACCTGAGCCAAAACCAAGAGTCAGACGCTTGAGCAACTGAGCCATGCAGGCACGCCTAGAGGTATGAAAAATTTACATGCAACGTTTGGTTGAAGAAAGCAAGAACAACAAAAAAGGAATACTTATATGATTCTATTTTTGTGAAGTTCAAAGTCATGCAAAACTAAATGATATATTGTCTAAGAGTACATGTATAGGTGGTGACACAAAAGAAAATGAAGAGAAGGATAAATACCAAATTCAGGTTACCCCTGAAAATAAAGAAGGAGGGGCACCCAGGTTACTTCATTGGTATTGGTGATATTCTGTTTCTTATGTGGGGGAGAGGATATAAGTGTTTATTTAAATATTATCCTTTTCTCTATGTATGATATATTTAACCAGAAAAGTGAAAGAAAGGAAGGAAAAGAAGGCAGAAAGAGAGAAGGAAAAAGAGTAGAGGGTACAGGGAAGTAAGGATGATGATCAAAGGAGAGAGGTTAAGAAAACAAAAGTCAGTTAATTACTCAAAGCACCAACCCCTGCCTCATTGTTCCTTGGTTCTGAGGCCCAAAGAGATGATCTCTTTGGTTCATTCATCATTTTTTTAACTGCATACTTCTGTTATTTTCATTTCATTATTATAATAGCATTAAAGGAATTCTGAAGAAAAATGAGTCAGCCTTAATTCCATTAACCTAGTCTACTGTCTCTATACCAGACTGATGGCATCTAGACTCACATCCATTGGTCCAGTAGGGAGGGAGCCAGCTTTCCCCCCATCCTCCATCCTCCAGCAGAGATTCATTGTTCCTTTATCTGCAGTCTACTTTTCTCCGCGTGAACCTCACCATATTCTGCCTTGCTTCTTCCCTGAAAGGTTTGGCCAGGGACATTTCTGATGTCTGTTCTTTCTCTTATTCCTTTCAGATAACAGCCAAAAAGCGGAAATCTCCCCTTTTCCAGACACTGAAGCCATTCTATTTCTGACCACCAGGGGGCATCCCCGCTCAGCTCTGCTCTTCCTCATGCTGTACAACTGGTCAACTGAGGAGAGAGAAGTCCCTGGCTAATTGCTAATAAGGTTATCCCTGTAGAAGTATTTTCAAATTTTTGTTTCTGGCTTCTACATCGACTTTTATATCCTGATTTTGTCTTGTCCACGTGCATGTTCCAAAGAAGTTCTCTGAGATAGCTTCATGGTCACCCACACCCTTTTTCTCTCAAGACTATTGTCTTTAAATTCTGGGTATAAGAAGTCTGGGTCTGGTCATGCTTCTGGTTGCCTGAATATTCTCTCTTGGGAAGAAAAACAAAAACAAAGCCAAACTCCAGAAAATGCAGCACATTCTGTTCAATGTTTCTTCTGGTGGTGAAGTCGAAATTCTTTGAACATCTGAGGTTTCTTAGCAACCAAGTCTTGTTTATATTCTTTTTAAAGATTTTATTTATTTATTTGTTTGTTTGTTTATTTGTTTATCAGAGGATTGAGAGACAGCACAAGCAGGGGGATCGGCAGGCAGAGGGAGAAGCAGTCTTCCTGCAGAGCAGGGAGCCCGATGTGGGGCTGAACCCCAGGATCATGACCTGAGCCAAAGGCCGACACTTAGCTGACTGAGCCACCCAGGCATCCCCAGGTCTTGGCCATGAAGAGAGTGAGAACTCTCTTAATACTAATGTTGTTTTTGACCCACAACATGGTGTGATGATAAAATAACAAGACTGGTTTTCCTATATGTGTTAGAACCAGACCTCGGCCCCTCCCACATTGGAGTCCATATTTGGATGGAGCAATGAAATAGATGTCTTGTTCTAAAGTGACTGTGCTGGAGTGGAAAAGCTCATTGCTTTGTTCCCATACCTCCTCTATTTGGAGAAATACTCCTTTGATTCTACTTAGTGACTTGGAGGTCTTAAAGAGGGACATGCAAGTGGCGGTTCTGGTATCCAATACATGTAAGGGAAGACGCCAGTTTCCCGGTTGGAGACCGGACCCATTTACTGCCTTGAGCTCAGGAGCAGCATAAAGACTTCTTAGGCATTAGGTGGACATGAATTTGAGGACACAATTGATTTGTTCCTAAAACTCCCCGTGTTATAGGCACAGGGTGTTTGAGAAGTGGCACTGCTGAACCACTGGGAATGTGAATTTTAAATTTTAATGGAGATAGATAAATTATTTTCCCAAAATTTACAGTCTAAAACCCCCAAGCAACCCAGTTAAAAAGAGGACAAAAGTACTGGACAGATACCTCACCAAAGAAGGCCTCTAATCATGAAAAGATGTTCCACATCATATGTCCTCAAGGAAATGCATATTAAAGCAAGTGAGATGCCTAAGATCCAGAATGCTAAGAGCCCCACGCTGGCGAGGGTGTGGAGCAATAGGAACGCTCATCCATTGCTGGGGGGAACGAAAAATGGTACAGCCACTTTGGAAGATAATTGGCAGTTTCTTGCAAAGCTAAACATAGTCTTACCATAAGACTGAGCAACGGTGCTTCTAGATATTTACTCAAATGAGAGTAAAACTTAGGACCACACAAAAACCTGCATATAGGTGTTTATAGCAGCTTTAGTTATAATTGTCAAAAATTGGAAGCAGCCATGATGCCCTTTAATAGGTGAATTGATAAATAAACCATGGCACATCCATTTTAATGGAATATTATTCAGCAATAAGTAGACATGAGCGATCGGGGTGCCTGGGTGGCTCAGTGGGTTAAGCCTTTGCCTTAGGCGCAGGTATGATCTCAGGGTCCTGGGATCGAGCCCTGCATTGGGCTCTCTGCTCCACGGGGGGCCTGCTTCCCCCTCTCTCCTTCTGCCTGCTGCTCTGCCTACTTGTGATCTTTTTCTCTGTCAAATAAATAAATAAAATCTTTAAAAAAAATGAGTGATCAAGTCACAGAAAGACATGGAGAAATACCAAGTACGTATTGCTAAGAGAAACAAACCAGTTTGAAAATGCTGTAATTCCAATTATATGACATCCTGGAAAAGGTGAAACTGTAGAGCCTGGTTGCCTGGTGTTGGGCAGGGAGGGAAGGAGGAATGACTGGGTGCAACACGCGGATTGTTAAGAGCAGTGAAATTATCCTGTATGATCTGATAATGGTGGGTACACGACATTATGCCTTTGGCGAAGCCCACAGGATGTACAACAAGCAAACCCTAATGTAAACTATGGGTTGTAATTAATAATAATGATGATGATGATAATACCAATATTTGTTCATCAATTGTAACAAATGTACCACACAGATGTAAGATGGTACTTACAGGAAAAACTGATTGTGGGAAAGGAATATATGGGAACTCTCCGTACTTTCTGTTTAATTTTTGAAGTATTTTTATTTGTCAGAGAGAGCGAGCCAGCACAGGGGGAGAAGCAGGCAGAGGGAGAAGCAGACTCCTCGCTGAGCAGGGAGCCTGATGAGGGAGGGGATCGATTCCAGGACCCTGGAATCATGACGTAAGCCGAAGGCAGACGTTTAACCAACAGAGTTACCCAGGTGCCCCCCATTTTTTTAAAACCTAGACCTGCTTTAAGAAATAAAGTCTGCTTAAAAAAAGAAAAAAAAGGAAAAAAAAGAAATAAGGTCTGCTAATTAAAAACATTAAAAAGTTGGGGTGCCTGGGTGGCTTAGAGGGTTAAGCGTCTGCCTTCAGCTCAGGTCATGATCTCTAGATACTAGGATCCAGCCCCATGTCTGGCTCCCAGCTGAGGGGGGAGTCTGCTTCTCCCTCTCCCTCTTCCCCAGCTTGTGCTCTGTCTCTGTGTCTCTCTCAAATGAATAAATTTTTAAAAATCTTCAAAACATAAAACATTTACAGACTCATCAAGAGTGTACATCTTCATTCCTATCTTTGTTTATACGTTTGGTGACAAAATTTTGACAGGTGTTCAATCTGATGGATCAAATTTGGTCTTTTATTATTATCTTAATCACATTTCCCTGTGTTCTACTCAGACTGAACACCTTTTCCAGATTGGACTTTCCAAGTTTGCCTATTATAAATCACCTGTTCCTGACTTTTACCTGTTTTTTCCAGTCAATTGTTGATCTTTTGAATGTGGAATTGTGGAAGCTTTAAAAAAAAAGGCTTATTCTTTTTTTTTTTTTTTAACATGTTGTAAATATTTTCCCACAATCTGTCATTTCTTTTTCAACTTGGATAATAATGTCTTTTGTCCTGGAGAAAGCTTTGAATTTGAGAGAGTCTGGCCTGGAAATGGGCCTCCAGGGAGCCACGTGATCTGAGCCAGCCCTCAAGGAGAGCCCACTCCTCTGGCCAGTCTTGTTCTTGGTCCTCATTCTTCAAGCTGAACCCAGAGCTCTCTGCTCCAGGGTGTCCGTTTAGGCTCCTCTTGGCCGTGCTCTGAAACTGGCACAGCTTTATCTAATGGGATGAACCTGGCTAATGAGATTAGCGAGATGTCTTGTGGTCCCCACTTTTAATCTGCAGCCTTCAGGCTCTCTCTGCTTGGCCGGGAAGGAAGCTGTAGGAACATCGCAGAGCCTGGGCCCCTTCCTGAGCTGCACCTCTGCAGCCCATTACCACGACTACGTCCCTGGGGGTCCCAGGGGAAGGAGTGCAGCATGGGCAGCTCCCAGGGTGGCTCCCTACAGCGTGGGCCATCTGCTCCCTTCCCAAGGCCCTGAGTTTTCAGCCTCTGGGCTCACGAAGGTCAGAAGTGGGAGCTGTGCTGTGGGAAGCTGCCTGGACCGCACTCGGCAAGGATGGCGCTGCTGAAGGTCAAATTCGACCAGATGAAGCGGGTGAAATTGGCCCAAGGGCTCTGGCTCATGAACTGGCTCTCGGTGTTGGCTGGCATCGTCATCTTCAGCCTAGGGCTGTTCCTTAAGATCGAACTGAGGAAGAGGAGTGAAGTGATGAATAATTCAGAGAGCCATTTTGTGCCCAACTCCTTGATAGGGATGGGGATGCTGTCCTGTGTCTTCAACTCTCTGGCAGGCAAGATCTGCTATGACGCCCTGGACCCTGCCAAGTACGCCAAGTGGAAGCCCTGGCTGAAGCCGTACTTGGCTGTCTGTGTCCTCTTCAACATTGCCCTCTTGCTGGTGACCCTCTGCTGCTTCCTCATGCGGGGCTCCCTGGAGAGCACCCTGGCCCACGGGCTCAAGAACGGCATGAAGTACTACCGAGACACAGATACCCCTGGCAGGTGTTTCATGAAGAAGACCATCGACATGCTGCAGATTGAGTTCAAATGCTGTGGCAACAATGGCTTTCGAGACTGGTTTGAGATTCAGTGGATCAGCAATCGCTACCTGGACTTCTCCTCCAAAGAAGTCAAAGAGTGAGTGGTCTCTGGTCCTGGGGTCAGAGCTAGATGGGGACTCGGAGGCCCATAGGGGTGCTCTGTGTGCACAACTTAGTACTTAGTACGATGTGTGGGAGGCTGGATTCAGTTGGCCCATAGGAAGTTGCCAATATGCTGACATTTTTGACCTATAAAGAAGGCGATGTCATATGTTCCACCTAATGTCTGGCTAAGGAATGGCTGGGAGGAAGGTGTCAAGTTATAGAAGTTGCTTGGATAGGAGTCTCCAGGGAGGAAGACACAGCCAGGAATGTGAGTCTGCTTCATTCAGTAGGGATGGGGCACTCACAGATCACAAATACTGAGATGTCATTTGGTTCTTTGTCTTATTCACTCAAAGTTCATGCATTCAGCCCCAGAACTTAAATTTCCTGGTTAGTTCCCTTGTTTTCCAACCTTCTGACTCAGAGCACCTCAAGGTGTTTGTCCTTGTGTGTGGTGGAAAGAGCAGAGGACAGGGCAGTCAGGAGGTCCAGGCTATAGTCTAGGATGTGTTGTAACTTAGCTTGTGACCTTGGGTAAGTCACTTGCCACTCTGGTCCCCTGCTTGCCCATCTTTTAAATGAAGGCACTGGAATAGATAATCTTGAGAGGTCACCTCCTAGCTTCATCTAGAGTCTGGCATACAGCAGGTGCCTATTAAATGCCTGCTGGTGTGTACTTCTTGAATCACGGTAGTGTGACACGATAATGTTTCTAGAGTATTTGCAGTGTGCATAAAAATAAAATCCTGAGGTGCGACGTAGTACTGGTGAGCTAGAGGTGGAGGTGAGAGCGGCTGACTCCGGCCCGCTGCTCTTCCCAAAAGACCCACCATTATTGGTCTCAAGTCATTTTCCAGGGAAAGGGTGGCCTGCCCTGAGCCCGTGGCTTGTCCTCACCTCTTCTTTCCATCCCATCCAACCCATTCCCTGGCTGAGGCAAGGGGTCAGCTGTTCATCCAGGTTGGTCCTGGGTAAGACTGGTGAGCCCAGGGGGACTTGCACACAGGGTGCTGGGCACGCCGGCAGCAGGGCATGGCTGAAGCCCGGACAACACCCAGGAAGCCCAGATGGGCTAGCTTAGCTGCACCTCAGATGGAAGGAAAGTCAGACTGAAGGTCACTGTTGGGGCTTCTATTTTCTCTGTGGGTGGGGATTACTGCTACAAATCTCCAGTCAAGGAGAGGCTGGTAAATCGCTTTGCCCTTCCTAGGTGACAGGTCTTGCAGGGACAGCACGAGGTGGCAAAACTCACACAAGCTGCCGCAGGAGGGACAAGCAGAATTCATGGGGATGGGAGTGGGAGAGGGGGTGAAGCTGAAACAGCCTTTGTGAGCAAATAAGAAAGGGCTTTACTTTTTCCTGTCATTTTCCTTGATTGCCTTCGGCACAGAATTAGACACGGGAGAGATGTACAAAGTCTCTCTTTAATCCCCAAATCTCCTCTTGCCCTGGAGCGGAGAAATTCTCCAGCTTGTTCTACTCCCAATGGCTGGTTTATCTGCATTGTCAGGCAAACAGCAGGCTGGATCCAAACCACCTCAGTGCTTCATAGCAACTTGCTGGAGAGAAACTATCCTAACTCGCTGACTTGAAAAAAAGTTTCTCAGCTACACAAAAAAATGCGGTGACAACATTAAGAGAAACAAAAACAGGAAAACAAAAACAACAACAGAAAAGCCAGAGTCTCACCCACCACTGACTAATGGCTTTAATTTCCTCCCATTTTGGTTTAGTCTTAACATTTACATAATAAATAGTGTAACCATGGAATAAATACAACTGAGCGCCCCATTTTGTAATATGATCACATAATATTTGCATAATGTTCAAAACAACTGTTTTCTCCCCAGCTTTGTTTAAATATAATTGACAAATAGCCTAGCATGTGTTTAAGGCACAGAACATGTTGATTTGATACACTTAGGTATTGCAAAGTGATTACTACGGTCACGTTAGCTGACACATGGCACGTAATGGCCATTGCATTTTTGTGGTGAGAACTCTCTTAGCAAGTTTCGAGGATCTAACACAGTATAGTTAACTATAATCTCCATGTTGTGCAGGAGATCCCCAGAACTTACTCATCTTATCACTGGAAGTTTGTACCCTTTCACCAACAACTCCCTTTCCCTCTCCCCGCCCCCAGCAACCGCAACCACCAGTCTAGTCTCTGCTTCTATGTATTTGGTTTTTTAGATTTTACAGGTCAGTGAGATCATCCAGTATTTGTGTAAAGGGATCATGTTTCAGTGATGCATCATATGACACTCACTGAAAGGACACACTTAGACACATTTAGGGTGTTCTAATTTGCCTCTTCTGGTAACACTGGAGTAGGCTTTGGCTTCTGTCTCTTTGTCTCTGTCTCTCTCTTACTTCCCTTAGGCTAAGTTTCCAGGTGGAAAATGTACCTGTTGGCTGTAACTTTTCATAAAGCTGGTCTTAAAACACAATGTTAGAACTGAAATGCCTTTCTCCTTTCCAAAACCTCCCACGATGTCACCCTCCTGTGCTAAGGGTACAGCCTCATAGGGTCACCTTCACAGAGAGAGGACCACGTCACTGCTTTCTGCAAATTCTCATGTTTGACCAGTGGACAACACCTGTGAGTGAGGGGAGGCTCCTGGGGTGTGGAGTGGCATTTCCTCCCTTTCCAGATGTTCACATTTTTTTCATGTCTTGACTTCTTTACTTAGGAGGATTATTAGTTTTCCAGACAAAGCTGGCCCCTGAAAATCCTCCTCTGAACAATCAAGTGTATTTATTTTTGGGGAGGACAAGCGGTGGGAAGTAGGAAGCATTTACTTTCTCTGGGTTTTCTCAGCAGCACCCTCCCTGGAGGGATCCGGAGGCAGCAGACCCAAGAGAGGCAGGGGTGGGGCCCAGCCAGAGGGCAGGATGAGGGAGAAGCAGCATCTTCCACCAAGATTTTTTTTTTAAGATTTTATTTATTTATTTGACAGAGATCACAAGTAGGCAAAGAGGCAGGCAAAGGGGGGGGGGAAGCAGGCCCCCCGCGGAACAGAGAGCCCGATGCGGGGCTCGATCCCAGGACCCTGAGATCATGACCTGAGCCGAAGGCAGAGGCTTAACCCACTGAGCCAGCCAGGTGCCCCAAAACTTTTTTTTAAAAAAGGGTTTATTTGTTTATTTGACACACAGAGAGAAAGAACAAGCGGGGGGAGTGGGAGAAGGAGAAGCAGACTCCCCGCTGAGCAGGGAGCCTCGATCCCAGGACCCCGGGATCATGACCTGAGCTGAAGGCAGACACTTAATCAACTGAGCCACCTAGGAGCTCCTTTCACTAAAATTTTTTTTAAGGAATTCTTCACTTTTTTCTCTTTTTCCTCTCCCCACCAAATTCAGAGGAGCCAATATAAAGGCTGGGTGGCCTCAGTTTCCTCCTTGACCCTGAAGACTCTGGGAGGTAATCCCAGGAGCAGTGAGCTGGTTGGAGGTGGGAAGACTGCAGAAAATGCACCAAGCTCCTCCAGTGACACTGGTCCTGGGTAGGGCAGTGTCTAGTGCCCATGACTTCTGGTCCTTTCTGGAGGCTCTGCCCCTGGGACATCTCTCCCCATTCCATACGATGCACACCTTGCTGGACTGGGCTACAGAAAACATTTCCAGCCTGGGTGCTGAAAGGTGGAACTGGGTTCCTGCACATAGGGCTCCCTGGGACCTCCCAAGCTATGCCCCTCCTCCCATGGTCCCCTGACAAATTGAGCACAGAGCTTGTGGTCCCGGCAAACATGGAGAGGTGCGTTGCCTGGGTGGCTCAGTCAGTCGGGTGGCTGCCTTCGGCTTGGGTCATGGTTCCAGGGTCCTGGGATCGAGCCCCATGTTGGGCTCCCTGCTCAGCGGGAAGCCTGTTTCTCCCTCTCCCTCTCTCTCTCTGCTGCTGCTCTACCCACTTGTGCTGTCAGATAAATAAATAAAATCTTAAAAAACAAAACAAAACATGGAGGGGTGGCTGGTGTTTAGAGATTTCTTAGGGGGATCTTTAAGATCAAGGACTGTTTCCTGAAAGCTCCTGGACTAAACAATATCAACTGAAGACTTTTTAAAAAGATTTTTTTTTTTTTTAGAGAATCTTTTTTTTTTTTAAAGATTTTATTTATTTATTTGACAGAGAGATCACAAGTAGGCACAGAGGCAGGCAGAGAGAGAGGGGGGAAGCAGGCTCCCTGCCGAGCAGAGAGCCTGATGCGGGGCTTGACCCCAGGACCTGAGATCATGACCTGAGCCGAAGGCAGAGGCTTAACCTACTAAGCCACCCAGGTGCCCCCAAAAAGATTTCTTTTTTTATCCACTTGCGAGAGACAGTGAGAAAAAGAGAGAGAGAGAGAGAGAGAGAATAGGCAGGAGTGAGGGGTAGAGGGAGAGGGAGAAGTAGACTCCCACTGAGCAGAGAGCCTTATGTAGGGCTCAATCCCAGAACCTAGAGATCATGACCTGAGTGAAGGCAGAAGCCTAACCCACTGAGCCACCCAGGCACCCCACCCCAGATTTTTATGAGTTTAAAATCTCCCCATCTGCCCCACCCCGGCAGTCCCAGGCAAACAGCCTGCTGGCCACACCCCACCCCAGTCTGCCCTATCGCTCTGCTGTCAGGTCCCACATTCATTCTGCACAAAACCCCTCCTTGGGGAGTTTGTAATTCTTTTAAGTGTGGTTCTTCTTTTAGGTATTGTTTTCTCTATTTTATAGGTGAGAGATGGGAGCCTCAGGTTGGATCTCACAGCAAGAAGCAGGGGTCGATTTTTAAAAAAACAGGCTTATTGATATCATTCACATTCCTTACAACTCACCTACTGAAAGAGGACAGTTCAATGGTTTTTGGCATGTCCACAGAGCTGCGCTACCAGTCAATACCATAGCTCACTCTAGAGCATTTTCATCATGGGGCAGGGATGGCCTCTACCCTAGCCTCCCATGGCCTGCCTCTAAAGGACCACTGTCTCCTCTCTGTCTCTACATTCCTCCCTCTTCTGGACACTTCATTTGAATGAAATCATATAATATTGGTCCTTTTGGGCCTGGCTCCTCTGACTTAGCATTATGTTTTCGAAGTTCAACCATGTTGCTACATTTGTTAGAATGTCCTTCCCTTTTATGGACAAACGATATCCTGTTGGATGGAGGGCCAGGTTGTAATTCTGCTCCTTCCAGACGACCGTGCTGCTTGCCGGTGATGTCGAGTCACCTTGCATAGCTTCAGTGTTAGATGAATCTGTGCCCTTACTGACTGACACTTGGAATTATCCAGGCCACGCTGTCTTCTCTCATCCTGTCTTTCTCTGTCTTCTTGTCATCAATGTCGTCCTCCTCCAGAGGGACAGGGGAAGGTGTCGGCAGAGATGACATAGGCTTGAGAAACTTCTGTGGATTGACTGGATTCCAGTTCTTCTGTGCCCGGGTCCTAGATAATCGTGAGGTGGCCGCACAGAAACCAGAGACACTAGCCAGGCTGCCTGCAGCCTGTGGCAAGCAAGGCTGGGCTCTGCTCTACCCTGTGTCTACCTTCTCACCAGCTCTGGCCTGGTGCTCCTGTGGGTGGGGAGACATGCTCCCTTATAACTGGGGGAAGCCCTCAGAGGGAGAAGCCATGTCCAGGGATGCTGTCCCCCTCGGCCACTGAATCTTCAGAGTAAGTTATCGCAACAGAAGTTTGTAGTTCCTATTCAGTGCTTCTTTTATTTTACTGCATTTTTGACTTTCATCATGGAAAATTTCAAGTATTCACCAAAGTAGAGAGATGATGGCTTTCCACGTACATCTCTCTTAGCTTCATCAGATACACACATTCTTGCTTTCTTGTTTCATTTCTACCATCCTCCCAAACACACATTATTCCCTCTGAGTATCTTAAAGCAAATCCTGGGCATGGTTTCCTTTCACCTGTGAATACTTGTGGAGGCATTTCTAACAGGTAAAGAGGGTTTGTTTTTTGTCTTTTCATTTTTGTTTGATATAAGCACAACAGTAATCATGCCCAACAAAAGTAGCAGCAAGATCATCTGGTCTGTTCAGTCTTCTCTGATTGCCTCAAACTATCTTTTCCAGTTGGTTTGATCAAATCAGGAGCAAAAAAAAAAGCCCACATTGTGCATTTGGTTCTTTGATCACTTTTGTTTGTTTGTTTCTTTTTTTTTTTAAGATTTTATTTATTTATTTGACAGGCAGAGATCACAAGTAAGCAGAGAGGCAGGCAGAGGGGGGGCGGGAAGCAGGCTCCCCGCTGAGCAGAGAGACTGATGCGTGGCTCGATCCCAGGACCCTGAGATCATGACCTGAGCCAAAGGCAGAGGCTTAATCCACTGAGCCACTCAGGCACCCCGACTTTTGTTTCTTTTACTCTAGTAAAAGAGTACTCTAGTAAAAGTTACTCTACTTGTCTCTTTTACTCATGCCATGTGTGTATTGAAGGAATGGGGCTATTTGTCCTAAAGAATTCCTTACATTCTCAGCTGGGCAACAGCAGCCAAGTGGTGTCATCTAACTTGTTCTTATGTCCCCATAAGCCAGTAGTTAGGGCTGAGGTGGGCTTGGATTCAGGTTTGGTTTTAGGAAGAACACTTCCTGGGGTGCCTTGTATATCTTAATGCATCACATGAAGAGAATGAAGTCTTCAGCCAGTTTATAGCAATTCCTTCAAAGTGTCCCCCTGATTTCAGGATGAGCAGAGCTTTAGTGTCTTGGGGTGAGAGGCCTTAGCACCAGGAACTGTCACAGCCACGAGGACTTGGCCTGGAGCCCTCAGTGTGAAGGAGAAGTTGGCACCAAGCTCTCTCAGTTTCCCATCCCACTCAGAGGATCCACAGGCTACAGACTTCTGTTCACTCTTTCTGAACAGTTTACAGAGATTTCATGAAGACCAGACCTTGGCTAGGAGCTCCCCGAAGGCAAGACTGAGTTTCCCCTCAGACTGGGATTCCTTGAGGGCTGTGCTGTATCTCCTCCTCAGAGTGGGGTTCTCCTGAGGGCAGGACTATGTCTCCTCCCATCAGACTGAGGCTTCCTGAGGGCAGGACTGTATCTCCCCACTCAGATTGGGGCTTCTTGAGGGCTGTGTGGTTTCTTCCCCCCTCAGACTGGGAATGCCTGAGGACAACGCCCAGGACAGCATAGGGGAGGCAGGCCTGACTTGATAGAGGGTGAAACTTCCCTGGACACCCAGCCTAGGATCTGTTGGGGTCTCACACCTCTGGAAGTAGGTCTCATACCCCCCCTCTCCTCTAGAAGCATCACCTTGTTTACTTACTGCTTGTCCTGGTTCCAACCACAGATTAAGGCCCCACTCACCCTCTTAAGACAAAGCCAGGCAAGGAGAGCTCCTTAGGTGGTGAGCTGGCTATTTATATCAGAGTATTTCCCAGGCTACAAATCTTGCTCTGCTCAGGGCTCACCAGGGCTTGTAAGGGTCTTGATTAAGATAAGACCTGTTTTCTAGCATACTCAGCCACAGCCAAGTCATATATGACTTGGGAAAATCATCATGCCAGAGTTTTCCTGGAAAAACCAACATAATTTAGGAGGTAAATCAATAAATGAACAAGGAAAGGCATACGGAAATAAACAGTGGAGGGGAGTGGGGAAGGCAGGAATATAACTGATAATGAATCAATCCCCAACTGGAATGCTAAGTGACACTTGTGGGAACCTTGGCAATTCACCTGGCCTTTGTCAGACTCCGTTATCTCATCTGAAAAATGACATGACAGGGGTGCGGTAGAGAGTAAATGGAATAATACACATATAGCAGTTGACATACAACAGTACAGTATTAGCATTTCCTTAAAGATTTTTTTTTTTGAATGTTACTGGACATAAAGTACTGCAGGTGGTGAGGGAAGACACAAATGGGAGACACAGCCCTACCCTCAGCGAGCCCAGTGTGAGGAGGAGTCACAGCCCTGCCCTCAGAGAGCTCCAGTGTGAGGGGAGACACAGCCTTGTCCTCAGGGAACCCCAGTCTGACGGGGGAGACACAGCCCTGCAGTCAGGTAGCCCAGTCTGAGGGGGAGACACAGCCTTGCCCTCAGGAAGCTCCAGTCTGAGGGGAGACACAGCTTTGTCCTCAGGGAGCCCCGTCTGAGGGGAGACAGAGCCTAGTCCTCAGGGAGCCCCAGTCTGAGGGGGAAGACACAATCCTAACTCAGAGAATCCCAATCTGAGGGGAGATGTAGCTTTGCCTTAACAAGGCTAGCAAGGTGATTTTTCCACTTGGGGGAGTGAGCTAGGTGAGGAGGAAAGATAAGGGCTCTCCAGAAGGCCAGCCTGTAGAGTAAGGGTAGAGTAAAGGTAGTAAGAATAACTGGCCTCAGCTCACACAACTGCAAGCCTGGCCTTCACTTCAGATACACATGTAGTATGTATGAGGCAGGTCTGTAGGCTTTACTCCAGCTTAATACGCCTGGAGAGTGCATAAGGAGCAAGGACCTCCAACAGACAGGAAGGACCTGAGAGACTGAAGAATCTCTGAGGGGAGGAGTGGGCAACTGCTATGGGCTAGTCTCCCACTTCTTGTTCACCACTTCTTCTTCTGTAGAACAATCTGGTGGATTGTAAGGTCCTGCCTAGCTGGCCATGGGCATTCTCTGAGGGCCTGTGTCAAGTGCATTCCACACCTTGCCTCATTAAAGCTCCCCACAGCTGCCAAGAGGGTAATCCCCAACTCACAGAGGTCCAGAGGATGAAGTTCCACAGATCAGAAAGGCAGACTTGGGACTCAAAGTCTGGGCCCTTCTACTATCTCCACTCTTCTCATGGGGACATTGGGAATGGCCCAGGTGGGATGTTGTGTTGGTGGGAGAAAGCTCAAGGGACAGCCTGCAGGTCAGGAAAAAGGACAGACAGAAATTGAGCTCAGAGACCCCCAGCATCAAGAGACTGGGGATGAGAGATTACTGTCTGCTCAGTTGGGCAGGGACTGCTGGCTCAAGAGGGGGACAGGAATCCCGAACTGATAGCCTTTCTGCTTCAGTCTTCCCAACTTGGACCACCCAGGGTCCCACCACCAGGTGCTGAGCAGGGTCTGCAGGGAGAGAGCAGAGTGGTTTCTGCTCCCACTGTGCTCTTGGTGCACTCAGTTAGACTCAAGGAAGAACTTCAGTAGCAACCGCTTTAGTCAGCGACAAATGTCTAATAGGGCTTGCCTCAGGTCAGCAGTGAGCTCTGCTCTTACAGACATAGTTGCTGTCCCCACAGAAGACTCTCATAGTGTCTTCTTCTTGGTTGGCAGAAACCCTGCCACCTGCTCCTAAGTGTCTACTGCCCGGTGGTGTTGAGTGGTCTGTTCATTGTCACAGTTGTTTCCTGAGGGCACACAGAGCACATGTGAAGGCTCCTGCTCCATCGCCTCACCTAGGCTTGGCCATGAGTCCATGCTTGTTGTGAACTTACTACGTAACAGCCACTCTTCCAAGACTTTTTACATGCATGCCTTCATACAATCTCGTATCAACTCCATTTTACAGATGAGGAAACTGAGGCCTAGTGAGGCGAAGGAACTTGTCCAGAGGAATGAACTGGGAGTAAGTTCAGGTGATCCTGCTCTTACCACTGCTCTGGATCTCCTGTGTACCCAGACCTACCCTTTCTCTGGGCAAGGGTCCTGCCCAGGAAGTAGAGGTCAGGGACTAGAGAGCATGTGGAAATATGGTCACCATAACCCAGGCAAGGACTGTTCTGGAACCAAGGAGGCCACATTTCGCAGAACATTCCTGAAGTCTTAATTATACTGATCAACAGACAGTTCACAGAAATGGAACCACACATGACCCTTCAACATAGCAGAAGATACTCAACTTCATTCATAATGAGGAAAATGGAAGTTAGATACTATCTTCCAGCTATCGGGTTGGCAAAGGTCAAAAATCAAACCTGTGTGGGTACAGCCATGGATAGGTCGTCTCATGCATGTCTGTTGGGGATGTGATTGTACGAACTCCAGAGTGAAATATGGCAGGGATCTAGGGTAATCACAGATGGACCCACACTTTGACGCAGGGATACCTCTCTAGGAATTAACCCTCTAGATATATTCACAATACCCAAAATGTTTGTATTGACAGGACACTGGGAAAACCCTAAATATCCAGCAGTAGGGAACTGACTAGTATCCCACGGATCACCTGTACAATGGTGATACCATGCAGCTCATTAAAAACCTGGAAGACAGGGGCGCCTGGGTGGCTCAGTGTGTTAAAGCCTCTGCCTTCAGCTCAGGTCATGATCCCAGGGTCCTCAGATCAAGCCCCGCATCGGGCTCTCTGCTTGGCAGGGAGCCTGCTTCCCCTTCTCTCTTTGCTTGCTTCTCTGCCTACTTGTGATCTCTGTCAAATAAATAAATAAAATCTTTTAAAAAATTGAAAGAAAAGAGAATGTCCATCACTAATTAAAAAAAAACACAAAACAAAAAACCTGGAGAACACTCTCCACTAGTAGACATAAAAAGATCTCTAAGATTCTGCTAAAGGAAAAGAGAAAGGTTCAAGACAGTACATTACCATCAGGGTAAAAAAATCAGGAAGAATAAGAATATTTGCAGATTCTGTGTTTACTTTTCATGTATGAAGCCTTTTTATTATTTATTTATTTATTAAAAGATTTTACTTATTTGATAGAGAGAGACACAGCCGAGAGGGAACACAAGCGGGTGAGTGGGAGAGGGAGAACCAGGCTTCCCGCCGAACAGGGACCCTGATGCGGGTTTTGATCCCAGGACCCTGGGATTATGACCTGAGCCGAAGGCAGATGCCCAATGACTGAGCCACCCAGGTGCCCCGTATGAAACCTTTTTAGAAGGATAGACAGTTGGCTACAGCTGGGTGCACCTGGAGGTCAAAGGGACAAGAATGAGTGGGAGACTAAACACGGACATTTAGAAGCTAAACACTGAAATTTCATTTCAATGAACATTGTTGAAAAGAATTTCTTTTTATTAATGTTTTTTGAAGATTTTATTTATTTGAGAGAGAGCACGAGAGAGAAAGAGAGCGAGAGCACAAGTGGGGGTAGGGGCAGAGGGTGAGGGTGAAGCAGGCTTCCCACTGAGTAGGGAGTGGGCTCAATCCCAAGACCCTGAGATCGTGACCTGAGCCAAAGGCAGACGCTTAACTGAGCCACCCAGGCGCCCCTTGAAAACAATTTCTATTATTTACTTATATGTTATTGAGGTATAGTTGACATGCAACATTATATTAGTTTTGGATACAACATATGATTTTCTGTTTGAATAAAATGCAAAGTTATCACCACAATAAATCTAGCTAGCATCCATCACCATATATAGTTAGAGAATTATTTTTCTGGTGATAAGAAACTTCAAGATTAACTCTCTTGGCAGCTTTCAAATAGGCTATACAGCATTATTAACTATAGTCACCGTGCTGTATATTATATCCCCAGGACTTATTTATTTATAACTGGAAGCATCTACTTTGGTCACCAACAGCCATTTTACCCACCTATCTCACCTGCCTCTGGTAACCACAAATTTTCTCTGTATCTATAAACTTGGTTTTTTGGCTTGTTTTGTTTTTAGAGTCCACATATAAGTGAGATCAAATTGTATTTGTCTTTATTATTTCACTTGGCATAATGTCCTCAAGGTCCATCCGTGTTGTTGCAAATGGCAAGATTTCTTTTTTTATAGATTTCTTTTAAAGATTTTATTTATTTATTTGACAGACGGAGATCACAGAGAAGCAGGCAGAGAGAAAGGAGGAAGCAGGCTTCCCGCCGAACAGGGACCCTGATGCGGGTTTTGATCCCAGGACACTGGGATCATGACCTGAGCCAAAGGCAGAGGCTTTAACCCACTGAGCCACCCAGGCGCCCCTAAAGATTTTTTTTTTTTTAAAGATTTTATTTATTTGACAGAGGTCACAAGTAGGCAGAGAGGCAGGCAGAGAGAGGGAAGCAGGCTCCCTGCTGAGCGGAAAGCCCGATGTGGGATCGAGTCCCAGGGCCCTGAGATCATGACCTGAGCCAAAGGCCGCAGCTTAACCCACTGAGCCACCCAGGCACCCCAAGACTTTTTTTTTTTATAGCTGAATAATATGCCATTGTGTGTGTGTATCAAAGTTTCTTTATCCATTCACCCGTCAATGGACACTTAAGTTGTTGCCATGTTTTGGCTTTTATAAATAACGCTGGAGTGAACACAGGAATACATTTATCTTTTCAACTTAATATCTTCTTCTTTCAAGATTTTATTTTTAAGTAATCTCTACACTCAATGTGGGGCCTGAACTCACAACCCCAAGATTAAGAGTCACATGCTCCAATGACTGAGACAGCCAGGTGCCCCTCGAGTTAATGTTCTCATTTTCCTTGAATACCCAGAAGTGGAATTATAATTTCTATTTTAAATAATTACATGCTTTCTATTCTTGCGTTGTAAAAGTATGCCACTATTATGTAATGCATTGTTCACATGCAACTTAAAAAAAACTTGGTACTCAAGATGACAGGCATACACTCGCACAGATCTTAAGTGTGAAGCTTGATGACGTCTCGCACATAAGACACCTGGGTAACTGCACTCAGGTCAGACAGGACATACCCAGATGCCTGAAGAGGATGGGGAGAGCCTTCACTGTAAAGATGTCTGCCCCTTTTGAATTCTCAACCCAGATGAATGTATGGTGCGCCCTAACCAAATACATAGTAAATATGGAAGTGCAGAAATAATGTGCACTGCATCCTTCAGGTGAGTAAGGAGAGCCCACCTGGCCACAGGCAGAGTTCACTGTGGACATCAAGCAAGCTGATGGCAAGGACTGTGACTGTCCAGTCTCATTCCCTGCCCGCACACAGACCCGGGCCAGAGCAGGACTTCTGGAAACATCTCTTGAATAGAACTGGTCTGGCCAGAGGGGGCATTGGTTCCCAGTGACTTGTTATTGGGAGATAGAAGGTTGGAGACAGGGCTGGGGGCTAAAGGTTGTTGTCAAGTCTTGTCCTAGTCACCACCTGTCCTGCTCCTCTTTCTACCAGCTTGACATGGTTCCAAATAATCCCTGCAGGCCATGGCCTGGCAGTCCACAGGGTGGTTGGAAGAATTTCTACATTTCTTACTGACTTGCTTCTTGATTCATCATCTGTCTCAACCCTGTAGGACATTAGCTCTAGGAAGGCAGGGAGATTGGTTTTCTAGGGTTATTTCTCTCTCTCTCTTTTTAAAAGATTTTATTTATTTATTTGACAGAGAGAGATACAGTGAGAGAGGGAACACAAGTGGGGGGTTGGGAGAGGGAGAAGCAGGCTTCCTGCTGAGCAGGCAGCCCGATGCGGGGCTCAATCCCAGGACCCTGGAAGCATGACCTGAGCTGAAGGCAGACGCTTAACGACTGAGCCACCCAGGCGCCCCATCATTTCTCTATCTTCAGCTCCTAGAACAGTGGCTGGCACATAGTAGATGCACAACAAATATTTATCAAGAATGAATGAATGAACAAATGGATGAATGAATATTATAGATTTTTGGAGGTAGGGATGGGGGGAGCTGGCTCCTGGTGAGAAATACAAGAAGCTCTCTCAAGCCATCTTTCTCCTCTAGTCGCATCAAGAGCAATGTGGATGGGCGATACCTGGTGGATGGCGTTCCCTTCAGCTGCTGCAACCCCAGCTCACCACGGCCCTGCATTCAGTACCAGCTCACCAACAACTCAGCACATTACAGCTACGACCACCAGACGGAGGAGCTGAACCTGTGGGTGAATGGCTGCAGGGCCGCCCTGCTGAACTACTACAGCAGCCTCATGAACTCCATGGGTGCTGTCACCCTCCTTGTCTGGCTCTTTGAGGTAGGCTTTGGGCCAGGTGGGGGCGAGGAAGTGGGAGCCACCTGCCCCATTTGGATTTCATGGGTGGGGCCTAGCCTGGAGTGCTTGTCTCTCTCCTCGGAACCAGCCCTCAGCCTAGCTGTGGGTCAGGCAGGCCTAAGTTTCAATCCTAGCACCTCCATTATTTTTTGTTTGTTTCCTATGACTCAAAAAATAGTTTATTGAGGTGAAATTCATGGAACATAAAATGAACGATTTAAAGTGAGCAATCCAGTGGCAGTTAGTACATTCACAATGTTGTATAACCACGACCTCTATCTAGCTCTAGATTTCCGTCACTCCCAAAGAGAAGCTCATACCCATTAAGGAGCATACTCCCCATCTCTTTCCCCCCAGCCCCTGGCAACCGTTAATCTGTGCTCTGTTCTTGTGTATTTATTTATTCTGGACATTTTATATAAATGTCATCACAGTATGTAACTTTCCTGTCTGGCTTCCTTCACTTTGCATGTTTTAGAGGTTCATCCTGTGCCTTTGTTTTTTCAGTCCGAGGTCGTGGAAAGTTATTTAACCTCTCTGTTATAGGGTGCCGAAAGCATTAGCTTTGGGACTCCTGGGGGGCAAAAGGAGATAATACGTACCTTGTGTTCAGGAAATGGGAGCTGTCTGGATTTGTGATTCTCTGGAGACTCTGGTAGCAATTTAGCTGTTATTCTAATTAGTGTGTTCATCTGATCTCATCTGTAAGGCTTAATTCCTCTCTGTACAGAAGAGTTTGGGATGTAGCCATTTATTCATTAATCGAAGAGTTTGTTCTTAGACACTAAGGAGTGCTAGGCGCTGTCCTGGGTGCTGAATGAAAGCAAGTATTAGGGAGTGATAAACCGTGGGGGTAGAGAGGGTGACTTAGGGGCTCCTGCTTTGTACTAACAGCAGAAAATCCAAACCAGATTCACAAGTACAAAGGAAGAAGCCTTAGGTGGGGAAAGTTTGTCCATTAGAGAAGATTCACTGAAAGTTTTCTTTAAGTAAGTTGTTCTCTTAGTGCTATGGAAGTTCACACAGAGTTGTGCCCTTGGCTGAGATGACTACTTCTAACTCACTACATCACATAAGAAGTACTGTAAAATCTGGGGGGTGGGCTGGTTGGGAAGGGAGGGCTTCTTTTAGTGTTGAGGCAAATGAATATCGTTTTATTGGCTATTGACTCCTTGAGGCACAGTCTTGGGTATGAGCGGGTAGAGCTGGGCGAGAAGCTTACTGCTAGAAGGTCAGAAGGTCATGTCCCCTGAAAACCCATGAAAAGAAGACTGAAAGGATAACAGAAGTCAGTGGGAAAACGGGGTCCCACTGGTTGCCTCTCAGTTTGCTCACCATTCTAGGGAGCTAGTGACTATATGAGATGAGGACGGGCTCACTGGAAACAGGGAGTAAATGCCCTTGATTTTTAGTTGAGGTCTTCGGTTAGCCGAACTCTGTGATGAGCACAAGGGTGGCTGAACTACTAACACTAGGACTCTGGCCTGAGCCTTGCCCTTCTGGGCCTCACAATCCAGTTAGGAGGTGATGTCTAACTCATGAACCAAAGGGAGAACCATTACCAAGTGCAAAATTCATAATGCAGCAGTAAGCCTCCTTCAGGAAAGCAGGAGGGGATCAGAGTGGGAGCATGCATACCAGAAGGACCTCCTGGAGGTGAGTTTTTCCACCATAAGAATATTTTATTAAACTTTCAATAGATGACGACAATAACAAAAACCTAAAGCTATTAGTTACTAATGTCATCTGCTATTGCAATGATAAAATACTCCTTGAACATTGATTCAATAGATGTTTCCTGAGGCCCTACTGCATGGGGTGCTATTCTAGGGGCTGGGAGACTGAATGAATGAGATGGATTAGGGGGTGGACATTCTCTGTTAGCAGGCCTCACCACCTCACAGTGTCTAGGAGAATAAAACCAGGAATCTGTGTAGAAACAAGTGGGTAACACAATACATTAGAACAGTGGAAACAGTACTTACCACACTAATAACCAACCACGGCCGACATGCGCACCACGTGCCGTGCTCTACGGCTACTGACATGACACAGCATGCACACGCGGCGGAGACACTTCATCTGAAAATCTGTAAACCAGATGAGTAAACTGAGGCTTCTTAGTCACATGGTTGGCTAAGTGCCAGGACTGGGATTTGAACCCAGGCATTTTGGCTCCATAGCCCGCTGCAATGACTGCTAGTGAGCAAATGCAAACTAATCATCCACTCATCCCTGCACGAATCAAAACACCGAAGTAGAGGAAACCACATACAGTGGTACTGTTTGCTGAGAAGGGGGTGACTTTAATTCTGTATAGCAAATAGTTACCCAACACCCAGTACGGGCCAAGCACTATGCTAGGAATGGGGTGGTTATGAGGAGAAGCCTGGGACTAATGCCTTCAGAATGTGAGACCTGAGAGGAGGAAGGAGAGGGAGTAGCAGGGCCACTCACTGAAGGCTGAAGCTGAATTAACAGGTGAATGTGGAGAGGAACAATGTTCTAGGCAAACAGCAAATGGTAAAAACTAGAGAGAAGAAAGTGTGGATGGGACCCTAAGGAGCCCAGGGTGACCAGAGAGAGAGGAGAATGGGGCTGGAGATGAGGCTGGAGAAGAGGCAGCTATCTTGAGTGCCAGGCCAGGCTGGTGTGCAGGCCCTCACTGACCCAGACTCCAGAGACCCTGCCACACTTGTGGGGCCCCGGGGTTGAAGAGGCTGGTGGTCTGCACAGTTTCCTAATAGCTCCAGCCCCCAGCTCCTTCTCCCAGACCTCCTCTAAATCTCTTCTCCCCACCAGGTGACCATCACGATTGGCCTGCGCTACCTACACACAGCACTGGAAAGTGTGTCGAACCCGGAAGACCCTGAGTGTGAGAGTGAGGGCTGGCTTCTGGAAAAGAGTGTGTCGGAGACTTGGAAGGCCTTTTTGGAGAGTCTGAAAAAGTTGGGCAAGAGTAACCAGGTGGAAGCTGAGGGTGCGGATGTGGGTCAGGCCCCAGAGGCTGGCTGATGGCCCTGGGGCGCCCTCCCCTCCTGAACACGGAGAAGTAGCGGACTCCAAAAAGTGGATACACCCCCATCCAATCTGAATCTCCCAAGGAGGATGGCCATTTTACAGAGACTCTTCTGGATGGTGGGATTTAAAAAGTTTAGGATCCCTAAAAGCATTTGGCAAACATTTGTTGAATGACCTAAAAATGAACGAACCCCTACTCAGGCCCACTACTTTTGGATATGCCCTCACGGTGGACTCAGGGGACCTCTCAGTGGATCACTCTTCATAGCACATGAATTCAGTTCCACCCTGAAGCTACTAGCCACACATGAGGGCAGCTCCCCCTTAAAGTGTATGCCATTACGAGCTCCAAGTTGCTTCATTCTGTATCCAAAGCGTCGCTCGGTGCACAAGCAGAGAAGTCTAAAAAATGTCCTGGCCCTGTTGTCATCTTTTTTTTTTTTTTTTTTTAATGCCAAGATCGACAGGTCAGCCATTTTATTTGTGTAATTGTGGAAGGAGGGGGCATTATACTTTTCTAAGAGTAATGCACTCTCAAAGCACTGAGGGCTTCACAAGAGGAAGTCTTCAATCATGGGGCAAAATAACCTAAAGACAGGAGATTACTTTCCTCACCAAAAACACAGTTAAAGGCTACTTTTGTGTCACAGTCCCATGCCCTCACTTAGCCTGGAGTGAGCCATGGGCTGAGGAAGTCAGGTTATTTGCATGTTCTGGCAACATCTCACCCCTCAAGTGCCAGCTGACCTCCTTTGGCTTGTCTGCGGAAGCATTGGGTTAGGTGGCTGCCCTTTACTGGAAGAGGAGCAACAATCAGATAAGAGTTCATCCTTTGGAGACCAGGCCTCACCTCTTGAGGGGCCCAGGAACACCCACACATGTGGCCATGACAGCTTCCATGGACCACACGAATGGTCTACAGTGGAGGGCAAGGTGTCCTCTCAGAGATTCTTCCTGTTTCTTTCCCCAGATACCCATCCTGCAAAGCACTATTTCTGGAATGCCTCTGTATTAAAGAAGATTCCTTGAGACAGTCCATCTTCCCGAGCTAGTGATGGCAAGAGAAATTTTAACTTCTCTCAGAAAAGAGAAAAAAAGGAAGCTTTTAGGGAAAGGAGAGAATGACTTTGTTACTGTTCTGAAGTGTCCAGTGGGGAGAAAAAAACTTCTGGTGCTGCCTGGGGTATGTTCTGGGGCTCTAATTCTCCCGGGCGTAAGATCAGATCAAAGGTATTTGGACACTGTCAGACTCTGGACCCAGGTTTAATTTAATTAGACTTCTGAGTCTCTTTGAGACCAAAGAATGGTCCACATTGAAAATGCTGAGGGAGTCAGCCACCTCTGACAAGGGGCCTGGAACTCTCTCCCCTCAGGAGTGCTGAGAACCATCGTGAAATTGCTGCTCTAGGCCCATGTGTAACTATGCTGTTAAGAGCTGTATGATAGACATTAAAAATTACATTGTGTGAAAATCATTTGTGTTAATGCCTATCTTAGCCTATTCAACAGTATGTTATCACAGCATCCCCAACTCTAGCTAGTATTTGTTAACAAAGCCAAATTGCACTTGACCCTAAAAGGAAGCGTTTCAACAAGATGGGTGTTACCTCTCTCCCTCTTACCATTTCCTGTCTGTAAGAACAGTGATTATAAGGTTATCCAAATAATCTTGACATTTGCTAGTTTAGACCAGAGCTGAATTCATTTAATAGGTGGAATCTTAGTTTAACAATTGAAGCAAAAATTCCAAACCATCTTTTTTCCTGCACTGGTCAAAACACATTTTCCCAAACAAGGAAATGTGAGTCTCTGTGGGCCAGGTTATAGGGCAGATGTAAATCTGAGAGCTGCCGGGAGGACTAAGGGTTAACTGACCTTACAATGAATATCCCTGGTTGGTTCAGAGCAGACTTAGGGTGACCTGCATTTATCAGGTCCTCTCAGGAAGCTGCTGGCAAGACTCTGTACCAGGACTTCCTTGTGTCTAACCTCAGTCTTTCCTGGGACAGTGTAAATTCATTTCTCCCAAGGGACTCAGCCAGGTTTTCAAGTCTGGCAGGCCTAGCCCTGGGGTAGGATGAGAGGTAAAGGCGTCACCTTAGTCCTTTTAAAACACTTACCCCATGGTGAAGTAGGTACTAGTCACTTATTTTTGAACGTTTAGGAAGACAAGTATCCTAGAATCCGTGGCTTTCAGTTTAAGAACCCATAGCCTCTTGCAACACTGTCCAGCGCAGAGCTGAGCCACCAGCAAATAAACCCCAAGTAACCTCAATACAAGTTAATAAGATTAAGTGCTTGCTCTGCACGGCCCCCTGCCCCTCCTTGTCCCAGCATCTGTAATGCTAGGCCAGCAGGTTTGCAGCTTAGCCAAGAGCTGGGGGTGGGGGAAGGGGGAACCAAGACAGGGCCTCTGACCTACTACTGGGTAAGAACATGGCTCCTGAGGACAGTGCAGCCAGCCAGCAGCACTGTGTGTTAGGAATAGGAATGTGGCAGTTGGGGGTGGGTGGGTGGGGACAGTATGTAAGTAAGGGAGAGAGGGGATGCCTTCCTGGTCCTCAGTGGGCAGGAAACTAGCTTGAAGGGAGGAAACAACAGTCTTTAACTTCCGATGGTATGCTTTGTCCTCCCAAAAAGAGAATGAGTATAAACAGCAAAGTTAGAGAATGTTGTGCAAAGATGGTATACAGTCGCTTAAGATAAAGCAGCAACTCCTAGTTATTTACCCAAGGAGAATGGAAATGTAGGTCCACACAAAAACCCGTGCATTAATGTTTTCACTTTTTTCGTATCACCAAAAACCACCCAAACATCCTTCACACCTGGTAACTGCATAAACATCTGCACAACGGAATGCAGCTCAGCAACCGAAATCATGCGGGTGATTCTCCAACGCATTAGTCTTCTTAGTGAGAGAAGCCAGGCTCAAAAGACTACATGATATATATTTATAGACCATTCTGGAAGAGGCAAAACAAAGGGACAGAAAGGTTAGTGGTTGGCTGGGGTGAGGATGGGGCAAGAAGGTGACCACAAAGGGGCTTGAGGGAGCTTTGTGGGGACACAGAACTGTACTATTTGATTGTAGCGGTTGTTAAACAATGTATGCATTTGTTAAAATGCATAAACCTTTCCACTAAAAATTAGGGTGAATTTTACGGTGTGTACAATAAACCTTAATAAACTTGACTTAAAAAAACAAGAGTACGGACAGAACAAGCAACATTTTCAGAGGGCCAATGCTAACATTAGGACCAGGGAAGGGAGTAAGCTGGGAGCAGCATGAAAGGCCAGGAGACAGGGAAAGTGGACGGAAACCTTAGTTTATACCTTCCACTTTAAGGCAATTTTGAAAAGCACAGCAGAGCTCTTGTAGGTAGTAACTCTCCTGCAAATGAAGGATATACGTGTTCTTACATGGGTCTCTCATAAGCAGTGTATGGGGACTGGAGGACACGGAGATTACCAGGGAAGAAAGAGAAAGAAGAGCATAAGCAGTGTATGGGGACTGGAGGACACAGAGATTACCAGGGAAGAAAGAGAAAGAAGAGCATACACCTGGAGACAAGTCTTGTTCCTGAGAGAGACTTTGAGTGCTGTTTTCCCAGTGATTTGAGGTTCAAAATGGATCAGAAAGGTCATGAGTTGTCATAGCCAATGAATACGGAGATTAATCAGCTGAAATGATGATCCAGCTATCTCTGGGAAGGTCAAGATGGTTTGTTTGGCTAATGGCCATAACTGACACTAATAATATAAGCATCTTAATTTTCAAGCTAATACAGATGTCCCACTTTAGTTGTAGCAAGGTGACATGGGGAACATTTCCACGGCATTTAAATGTGTGAAACAAAACAGAAAGAAAATGTAGGCAGATCCAAAGTAATGTCAACACCTAAAGCATTTATTTTGATATCTTTAAACTTTTTACATATGATACACTCCAAATTTTACAAGTTGTCCACAGATATTAAAGTTATAGCTAATTTATTAAACAGATATGATTTTCCCTGATATGGAAAGCATGTTATATAAACATTTCTACAATAAACATAATACATGCGGAACAAATCATAAAAACTAAGATGATTCATTAGGTAAGGAAGACAATTAGCTTAATGATGCACACACTAGAAAATAAAGGGCATACGTGTGTTGCTATTTCATGTAAGTTCATCATCTCTCAGACTCCCCGACATTTTCAGAAAATGAAATCCAGGGACACCCTCTGCTAACCAAGGACTTCTATGAAGTCATTCCTGAAAGCCAGAGTATTGCTATGATTTGGTGGAAATGTTTATAATCCATTTATAGAGGGAGAAACCTGGTCCTATTTTAAATTTAAGCTTGATGAACATATGGAGAAAGGCCAAAAGAAGCTGGGCTTAAAAGCTAAAGGAATGGGGATGTGACAAATGCCAAAATAAACATTAAAATCACTATGCCATCCACAGCCCCAGATCTTATGAATGGAAGAAAGGCCAGAAAAAGGGGTAAAGTGCTGGGTTCTAATTTGGATTTTCTTCCTGTTGGTCCTCCTCTCAGCTGGTGAGCCAGTCCCAAGCAAGAAGGGTTATGGTCATCCTTTCAGAAGAGGGCACTCCTGTCACACACTATCTTGGAGAAGCAGCAGTGAATGTGGCTTCTGCATTCCCACCACTTATTCTGACCCAAGGTCTGGATTTCTGACCTTCCTCCTAGGTTTACTGCAGTGTACGCAAAGCTGAGTGGAACAGAACTTTTAGATGCAGTTCTAAAAAAATGAGTGAAAGGGTTACTTGCACTGGCTAAAAAAAAATCCAAGAGCCTTTTATTATTCATTTGTCCCTCAGTCCCACCTTAGAGAGGCTCAGAATTTCTTCCTCCACTAAATCTGCCATCACTCTCTGTGTGTATTCAAGCTCTCAGCATACATATATCAAATGAGAGTGGCTGTGCAGTATGGAAGTTAAAAGTTATTTTACTAAGCGGCTATCATTCTATGAAGGCACCTCTTAGTAAGAACAATAATGTTGAAAAATAATAAAAAGCCTGGGCACACAGGCTGTCCCAGGAATATCTAAGTGAGCCAGCAGGTAAACAGCAATTCATCTAGTCCAGGAAATGCTGGAAGGAGTAGGAGAACCTCAAAACACTGAGTTCTCATTTTTTCTGCTAGTGTTTGATTGATTCTAGATGCATACGCTCTCTCAGTTTAGACTTAGAAATGGGAATATACTGTCTGAAAAATTAGGATACTCTAAGTTTTCAAAAAGCCCTTTAAATTGAGTTTCTCAAAGCCAAAAGTCTTGCAAAAAAATAAAATAAAAATAAAAAAATAAAAATCCAACTTCTATAGCCCTGAAAACCACCCAGCATATGAAGCAACCAGGCTCGCCCCTTCATCCCACAGGCTCCTCCTGTGCATGTGCCCCAACCCGCTCGTAACCAGTGGAGACAAGGGATAGCCGCTTTCAAAATCCACTGCTTTACTCTTAGAGGTAGGGTCCTGTCAGCAGAGGGGACAGCGACCTAGTCCCAGTGTTGAGAGTCACTGAAAGGGACCAGGAAGTGTGACCCCAACAGATTACAGAGACTGTTTCCTGCTGCTGTTGAGTCAGCTTCAGGCCTGGAGTTCCTTGTGATTAGTAACGTAACATGGCTCAGACTACTGGGAACCGTCAAACACAGTCAGATGCCCAAAAAGGGCTGTGCTCAACCTGGGAAGAGAAGCTCCTCGCTGGATCCTAAAACTTAAGCAGTTATATCTGAGGGGCACAGCGAACGGTGCAAGAAAATCCACTGATGGGAGATGATTTTCATCAGTCCCTGGAGCCAGAAACTATGAAAACAAAACTGGGAAGAAAAGCTTAAATAGAGAATTTATTTCCAAATTCAGCAGAATTTATTTCCTATTCTCTTTCCTGAAAAGCCAACTGGGTTACAAAAAAATCCAAGTTTATGTTTTTGGTGGTGAAGTAATTATAAATGTTGCCAGTCAATGCCAACCAGTGTCTGATTTGCTTCCTGTGCATGTCCAATCTCCTCCGTGATACTGTGCTGGTGCCAAAGCTTCTGAATCTTCTTAAATCGCTCTTTGCACAAATGTAAAGGATTTCCCCGTCTAGAAGGAAGACGCATGTCACTCAGGATGCATTCTGTTTATTCATCTATTATACCCCAACCTTTCCTGATTTAGGAACAGTTACAAATTACTGGTTTAAGATCCTCTGCACAATTCCTGTTCGGCATGAGACTGTGGCTATTAACATATTAGCTCTGAAGGCCGGCTAGGAGCAGCTGGGAGTACATCTTCTGAAAAGAAGGGGAAAATGTACACGAGCTACACTTACTCAAGCTGGGGAGAGGGAAGAGAGGGTAGGGTTGAGCAGGAAGGTCTGGGTGGAGAGGCTAGAACTATCCATTCACTGTTCACTTTGTTGGTAAAATGTAAGAAAAAAGGGAGAAGGCAGGGAAGAGGATGCAAGAATTGCAAGGGTAAAAAACACTCCCCAGAGTGCTCTTTCAGCCACAAAGTAGAAGCGAAGCAGCCAAGTGTGAATGACTTCCAGGTCTAATTGAACCAGAGAGAAGGTTTTGGTGAGTTCACGCTGGTGGCCTTTGCTCCTGATCAGAGCACATCGATCCTCTTACTCTCTTAACCAGGGCTCTTCCTCCTACAGCCCACACTCCTCAGGGCATCGGGAGAGCCATTATCAGGTGGCATATGCCTGTAAACTTGCGGCCGAGCTCATGCGGCAGGCCCCTACTTATCTTGCCTTGGTTTCCAGGTCTTCATTTTCTGCTCCCCAAGTCTGGATGGTTCTAACTAGGTTAAAATTTTCATCTCCTCTGGGCAAAGAGATGGTCTAAAAGAAGTTACTAGTGCTTGAGGGAACTGCCGTTAGCATTTTCTCATGCTATAATAGAAGCAACCAGAGTAGAAGTGATTAAGCCTCAAATACTGTTGTGTTGCTCTGTATGTTCTATATCTTTGTCCCCAGACTCTTAAGTTAAAAGGTAGCACATCTCTCTCTCTCTTTTTTAAAAGCAGGCTCCACACGCAGCATGGGGTCTGAACTCACGATCCTGCGATCAAGAGCTGCATGCTCCACTGACCGAGACAGCGGGGCGCCCCAAGCACATCTCTTACCAATTAAGATTTGCTCTTTTACATCATCTGAACAACACTGGGTCTCCTCATACAAAGCAACACAAATCACAACAGGCTATCCCTGCAGTGTTCTGATGCTGTCGATGCCACGTGGCCATTTCAATGGTTCCCTAGAGTGATAAATGGAAAAAAATTGCACTCTCTCCATTTCTTTTCCCTTATCTGTCCTGATGGCCTTCATGACATTAAAAAAAAAAAAATTATTTATTTGAGATAAGATAGAGTAAAAACAGGCGCAGAGGCAGAGGGACAAGCAGACTCTCTGCTGAGCAGGGCTCAATTCCAGAACCCTGAGATCATGACCTAAGCCAAGGTCAGATGCTTAACCAACTGAGCAACCCAGGCGCCCCCACTCATGATATTCTGAGGGCTGGGTAAGAGAATCCCCAATGAAGCAGACAGGGCGCCCTTCTTGGAAGATCCATCTCTGCCAGAACAGCTCTACAGCCGCCAGACTATTAGCCTCACTCAGGCTGATCACATTCACTGTGTGCTGATGACTCTAGAGGCCTAGGGTCAGCCAACCCAGCCCCCTAGGATGGGCTCTTACCTGAGTCCCTGGTCAGTCTCCCCATAGTCATCAAGGTAAGGAGGAGAGTAAAAACAGCCTTTGGTTTTGCCAGCTAAAAATAGCACCTGACATTCCCGCACTCTGTAGAGAGACCATTTACACATTATATATTAGTAACCGATGCTTGGATTCAGTTCCTAATGGACTGAAATCTTATAAAACTAAACACCAGTATTAGAAGAAACATTCAAGTAAAGACACTTCAAGTATCAACACATCTGCCCAAGTTTTAAAATAACTAAAATGATTGTACTGTAACCAATAATTACTGCATTGTAAATCAGTATAGTGAGGGTGAGGAACATTTTGGACTAGAATCAATGGCTCATGTAATACTAGCATTTAAAACATTATGAAGTGTGAGAGAGATAGCTTTTTTTTTTTAAAGATTGTATTTATTCATTTGAGAGAGAGAGACAGCACAAGCAGTGGGAGGGGAAGAGGGAGAGAGAGAGAAGCAGACTCCCCACTGAGCAGGGAGCCTGATGTGGGGCTTGATCCCAGAACCGGAGATCATGACCTGACCAAGGGCAGAGGCTGAACCATCTGAGCTATCCAGAAGCTCTGACAGTTAACTTCTAAACATAAAATAGTTACTGACATTTTAACCACTATTATGAAGAAATTGTTCATTTAAAAAAATGTACAAATCACTGATTGATTTGAAACACAAAGTAACACCGTACCTGACTGAAACAATTTTGAAATATGTGAGACAAGAGAAAGTGCTTTTTGATTTCCTCTAAGGGCTATTTAAAAATGTGTCTCCCAATCCCTTTGAGAGGTGTGCCTGACCTTTTTGGGGTATTAATAATTTGGCTCAATTCAACATTTACTGAGAACCTGTCATGAAGAAAAACTGTCAGGCTCCAGGGGACTAAGCTACCTAAGATACAGACCTAATTAATGCCTCAGGTGAGCTCAAACTCTTGTCACTTCTCTCCTTCAAACCATGAACTGAGTTTTCTCACTCAGAGGTGTCACCAGGACATAGCAAGTCCCAGGACTCCTCGCCTTACGCACACTATTCCAGTGACGTGAGCCTCACTGCTGTTTCCTGAACACAGGAGGCACATTCCCCAGCAATTTTCACAATTGCTGTACCCTCCCTAGAGTGTTCTCCCCACTTCTTTCAGTGTTTATTCAAAAGTCACCTTCGTGGTTCCCTAAATAAAATCCAACTCCCCATCTACCATTACATATTCCTCTCCCTGCTTTAGTTTTTCTCTTCTGAGTGTATCACTTTCTAAATTCTTATCAGCCTTATTTTTCATCTCCCACACTAGAAAATGAGCTCCACAAAGGCAGAAATTTTGGTCTATTTTGCTGACTACTGCGTTCTCAAAGTCCAGTACACAGTAGTCACAGTATTTGTGGTTTGTTGTCTAATATAATCACAGTTGACCCTAGAACACGGCAGTTAGAGATGCTGCCACTGCCGCCATGCGGCTGAGTATCTGCATTTAATTTCTGACTCTCCCAAAACTTAACTACCAATAGCTCACTGTTGACTAGAAACTTTACCAATAACACAGACAATTTATGAACACACGTCTCACATGTTTTATGTATTATGTACTGTATTCTTTTAATAAAGCAAGCAAGAGAAAAATGTTATTAAGAAACTCAGAAGGAAGAGAAAATACACTTGCAGCACTATACTGTATTTACTGAAAAAAGTCTATGTATGAGCGGACTTGAATATAGTTCCAAACCATGTTATTCAAGGGTCAACGGTATACATATCAGCCAGTGGTATCTTATGGATCCCAAACCATAAGGATACAACTAAAGAAGTAATTTTGACTGATCTGGGCAGGAAATCAAGGACAACTAAAGTTTCACACTAGAATGAGGCACACAGAAAGTCGAACTGAATTGCCATGGAAGTGGGAAGGATGACAATGGAAGAAGCAGCAAAGAGACAGCATGAGCCAAACAGATGTGAGGAGACAAGTCTCCCATGTTCCTTGAATGAGTAAAACAAGGAGAACAGCATTCTCAAAATTCTCTGCAACACAGGAGTTTCTTGTGCTATCCCTCAACATGCACATACCATGGCAGATGCAAAGCGAACAGCTCCTGTCAGGGTCTTACCTGAGGAAGATGCCCACCCCAGAACCACAGGAGTAGGTGTGAGCTGTGCAGGCTCCCACGTCTTCCCCATCCAGTTCAGTCTGACAGCAGTAGCTCTGGGAGCACAACAGAGTTCCACACACAAGGCACAGAGTGGGGGCTCTGCTCTTATCACCACCTGATTTGGGGCACCTCCATGGGACAAAAAAAAGCTCAAGTCATTGCTCTAAAAAAGAGTGGCTAAAGAGCTGATGGTGGTAAAGGCACCCTGGACCAAATTCTGCAACATCAAGCAGAGCTGAAGATGCCTATATCCTATGGCCCAGACAAATTTACTTCTGGAATTGGGAACATCTCACACAAGCACCATGTACTGGAAACATTCATTCAACAACTGGAAAAGAGGTAAATTAAAATCACTAAGAGGAAAAAAAACAGTAAATTCTGTCATGAAGAAATACTACACAAGATGAAAACTGATGAGTTAATAGTTATGTATGTTGAAAGTATAAAAAACCCCTGACAAACAGTGCTGAGTGCAAGAAACTATAGAATATGTACAACAGAGTGCCATTTTTAAAGCTTAGAAAGGCAAAATATGCTGCTTGGGAATACAAACATTAGTTGCTAACATATAAATGTAGCAGAAGCTTGATACTCTGTGTAGAACAGGGGATCTCTGCAGGGGGAGGAGGAGGACGAACACGAGAAGCATAGAGAAGAGGTACACAAGGCAGCATCAATTGCCTCGGTATTATTCCGGTTTTCACACTACCCATTATTCTTACGCAGTTTCTGCATCAAACGTTTACAAATACTACTAAGGGCTGTTATTACTTTAAAGTGCAAACAGTTATTTAGATAACCTGTAATGAATCCAATCTGTCACCCATCAGCGTTTCTCATACCTTATTCTGAAGCGTTCTGGAATGGTGCTGTTACAAGATGGACAGTGAAAAACACTACCAAAGTTCTAATTCCCCGACCCAAACAAAATGGAACAACAACAAAATCCCCTCAGATCTGTATAGAACAATGAGTGCTTCCAGTGGTAAGAAATGCTCAACACTTAAATATCAGAACTTACGAGAAATTAGATGCTTGATTAATGAGGCTGCTGTAATCCTCTGGAAGGTCTATTAATTTGTTGGATTCTCTTGGATAGCTATAACAAAACAAAACCAATACACAAAAAGCCACATATAAAACCAGTCAGAAGTCATAGTATAACAATGACAGGTAACTCTTAGTTGAAACAAATAAAGGAAGACTCAATCTGAGTGACTGGGTATTATCACAGTGGTAAGAGAAGCCACAATAAAAAGATTCAAAAGACACTCTATTTTTTAAAAAGATGCAGTATCTTTATTATTAGTATTTTAAAAATTTTTAGGAAAGCTCTATGCCCAGCATGGGGCTTGAACTCACAACCCCAAGATCAGGAGTACCATGTTCTCCCACTGAGCCAGCCAGGGACTCCTAAAAAGGCACTCTTAAATAACACAGGACCCTACTGTTTACATTTTTACTTGAAGAGCCCAGAATACATAATCAAGACAGCAGATAGTACTTAGTACCTGCCCCATTTAAGTGAAAATCTGGTAGCTCTGGGAAGAAGGGGAGATTCCTCCCTGGGCTTCTATGGAAAACAGCACATTAATGGAGAGTCCAACCACAAAACTCAGGATAAGACAGAGAAGATACATTTATTAAGGGTGAAATGAGTGGGGAGAAGAGAAGGCAGTAGAAGAACAAATAGATTTTCTTTGAATTCGAGACACCAGGCCATGATGATTCTGTGACAAGTTAATTCATGTAATATGTAGCTCCAAATTTAACTCAGTGTTCACATATGCCCAACACAGGCTGTGTAATATGGCCTGCCCCTTCTTTCCCTGAGGCAAGATACACAGCCAGGGGGAAGTGACTGAGACAGCAGATCGTTTTAAGGAAAAAAAAAGAGGGGGGTGGGGGAGTGGGAGAGAGAATCCTAAACAGGCTCCATGCCTAGTATGTGAGCCCAATATGGGGGCTTGCTCTTACAACCCTGAGATCATGACCTGAGCCAAAATCAAGAGTAGGACACTTAATTGACTGAGCCACCAGGTGCCCCTCAGATAGCAGATCTTATACCAAAGTCACATGGCGGGAACTTGGGGAGACACACATACCAATGTTAGAAAAATCAGATTTGGTAAGGCCTGGGTATTTTTTTTTTTTTCCCAAGATTTCTTTAATCTCTATACCCAATGAGGGACCCAAACTCACAACCCCAAGAATAAGAGTCACTGAGCCAGTCAGGCACCCCTAGGCCCAAGTATTTTTTAAAACCCGATGGAGATGTTAAGCAGAGAACTACTGTCCCACATGAGTTTTCTGACTGCAGAGTTGAACCAAATGACACTGGTGATACTTAACCATTTTTGACTTAAATTAACTGGAATTTCATGTGGCTCAACTTAATAAAATTAGGGTGCTATCATTTCTAGATTTGGGATAGGATGTGTATAAAATCAAAGAAATAGGGGCGCCTGGGTGGCTCAGTGGGTTAAGTAAGCCTCTGCCTTCGGCTCAGGTCATGATCTCAGGGTCCTGGGATCGAGCCCCACATAGGGTTCTCTGCTCAGCGGGGAGCCTGCTTCCCCCTCTCTCTCTGCCTGTTGCTCTACTTGTGATCTCTCTAATAAATAAATAAAATCTTAAAAAAAAAAATCAAAGAAACAGAATAGATCATCTCCTCTAGCCTTCTGAGTTTTATGAGTGATGTATTTGGTAGAACCAAGGAGAGATTAACAGATGAAATACATCTGTTATCACCACGATAGCATACTTTCCCATGGAATCAGAATAGAGCTAACGTCAAAAAGAATGGGAAAAAAAAGGCCATGATTTGATAATTACTGAACCTGAGTGATAGGAATGTGGAACCTTATCATACAACTCTTCACACTTTTGGACAGTTTAAAATTTTCCACAATAAATGGAAAAAAAAACAGCTAAGAAAAAATCTGAAAAAGGACCTATATTTTTAAAAAAGCAAACACTTCAAAATACAATAATTTTGTTATTTTTTTCCTCTGCCAAGAATAATGCACTACACTTAGATTCATAATTCTTATTCTTTAGAAACTCTCATTGTTAGACTAAGAAAAAAGTATGAAGGCAAGATGTTCTTCCTCTCAGAATCACTGAATGCCTGGGAGGTCAATTTTAAAGGAAAGGCATAGTTACATCCTACTTCTTCCCTACTTCCCGCCCAACCAAATTTTTGATAATCTTTAACTTACCTTATGGCATCTCTTTCACCTTCTAGATATCTTTTCACTTCAACGTTATGGCACCAACTTCAATGTGAATGGAAAAAAGAAAACCAAAATTTAACTTTTGAAAGGTGAGAATAGAATTTTTTCCTATTTCTCTATCCAGTAAGAGAAAAACAAACCTTCTTGGCTTAATATATTCACCATATCAAAAGGAGGAAGACATATTTTGCTGTAATTTTTAAATTCAGAAGAATATGACCTGTGATTTCCTAAAGAAATACACTATTATCCCACTAATTTGGGCACTCCGGAAAATCCAGTATGAATTAATGACAAGCTCTTATTATTTGGAGCTAGAATAGTCATTATAAAAATTTTTAAAAATTATTTACATAACATTAATTATATACATAACATAAAGCTTACTATTTTAACCATTTTAAAGCATATAGTTCTGTGGCATTAAGTACATTCACACTGTTGGGCAACCATCCCTACCATCCATCTCCACAACTTTTTCAACATTCCCAAATGAAATTCTGTACTCGTTAAACACTAACCCCTTCCTCCTTCCCTCCGGCCTCTGACAATCACTGTTTTCTGTCTCTATGAATTTGACTACCGAAGATACCTCAGGTAAATAGAAACATATAATATTCATTTTTTTGTGACTGGCTTCTACTCAGCATGTTTTCAAGCTTCATCCCTGTTGTAGCAGGGGCCAGAATTTCCTTCCTTTCTGAGGCCAAAAGAGTATGTCACTATGTATATACTACATATTGTTTACCTGCTCATCTGTTAGACAGGTTGCTCTACCTTTTGGCTATTATGACTAATGCTGCTATGAACACAGTTGTACAACTATCTATCTGAGTCCCTGATTTTGAGTCTTTTGCAATATATACCAGGAAGGTGAACTACTGGATCATACGATAATTCGATGTTTAACTTTTTGAGGAAATGCCATACTATTTTCCAGAGCAACTGCCCTATTTTCTATTCATATGAGCAATGCACAAAGACTTCAATTTCTTTCATTTCTAAAAAACATGTGTTATTATTGTCTGTCTTTTGATTACAACCATCCTAATAAGTGTGAAGTAGTACCTCACTGTGGCCCTTATTTGTGTTTTCTTAACGTCTAGGGATGTGAGCATGTTTTCATGTGCTTACTGGCCTCTATCTTCTTTGGAGAAGTCCTTTGTTCTTTTTAAATGGGTGGTTGCTTTTTTAGCTGAGATGTAAGAATTCTGGCCATATACTCATACATTCTGAATACTGATCTCTTACCAGAAACATGATTTGCAAGCCCCCATTCGGTGGGTGAAACAGCCAAATTCTAATCTTAACTCACTAACTTGACATGACTGACAAACAACTTTCTCTAGACTTCAATTTTCTCAAATATAAAGTGAGGGCAGTGGACTTGATAACACTCAAGGTTTTTCAGTTCCAAAAATTTATATAACAGAATCCTTAACAAGTAAGTTAATATGAGGAAATAAACATTCCTACCACTATCCTCCTTCTGAGCAAATCTGCTTATGCTATTCACTAGCTTGGCAAAAACCTTTCCACAAAGGTAGATTCTTAACTAAGAAGGCCTAATCCTTACAGGATGAATTATACAGACTGAATTCTGCCAGGCTCCCTATCTGAAAATTCTGTAATATGTGAAAAAACCTAAGTTTGTTTCCACAGAACTATTTGATATAATGGAAGAAAAGCATATAATCCTTACCTTTCAATCAGTAATTTTGTTATCTCATTATTTTCTTGAAAAAGGCAAATAAGGTTGTTTGGCAGGGAAAGGTAGTTACACAAATGGTCAAAATGGCTTGTTCCAGAAACTGCAAACGGGGAAGAGAAGAGAGGTGCATGTAACAACTGAGAGTGCATCCTGTAGGACAGTAAGCACTAGCAGAACTTAAAAGCATGATGAAAGAGTTTGGATTTACTAGATATATAACTCGTAGGAAGTTCACAAGGGGCATATGGAAGGGGTCCGTAGAAAATGGGAGAATTGAGAACAGAACCACACAGCTCCCACACCAAACTGGTCACGATTTCTTGGTGTCTCAATTTAACCATTTGAAAAATGATGTACCAGAACAGTCTACTTCATTGGGGTTATGTGTGAACAAATAGATGACAATAAAAAGTATGAGTGCTCTAGAAAAGTATAAAGCAGCACAGAAATAGAAAATGATTTTATCATGGGAGACGGATTTAAGCACTACCCTTAATCATCACTGCAAATGATTAGGAAGTCTAAACTGTTAGCTGAACGAAGGTGCCAGTCAACATACTTTGAGAGGACAATCTCACTGGTGGGCACCCCTTGCCCTGCGCCAGACACTATGAGGTACAGAGACTAAGTAAACTTTGAGTCTGTCTTGATGCTACAATTTTATGAGATGAATCAAAACAGAACATGGAAAATAACTGTAAAGCAGCAAATGAATTTCTAAATTAAAATCATATATGTGCAATTACAGGTATTCTGAACATTAACGCCACACATTTCAAGACATTTCAAGTTAACAAACACCTGACATTATGAGTTTTCCCTTTTTATTACCTGAAGAACCCAGTTGATGAATAACAAATAACTGAACACTCTAACTCTGAAGAAAAACTAGTATGTTTTTGTACATAAAAACAGTACATTTATGAGAGCTAAATAAAATCAGTCATATATACATATATATGCATTTTTATTCTATAATTGTGTACCTCACAACAGTCAATTAGCTATGTTCTAAGTTCTCTTTCCTTCTTTTTTTTTTTTGAGAGAGAGAGAGTGGGCACCCAAGTTGGGGGGAGAGGACCGATAGAGAGAGGGAGAATCTTAAGCAGGCTCCATAACCAGCATGAAGCCCCACACAGGGTTTGATCTCATGACACTGAGATAATGACCTGAGTCAAAATGAAAAGTTGGATGCTTGACCGACTGAGCCACCCAGATGCCTCCCAAGCTTTCATTTTTGCAAGTAATTTTAATTATATACTGCTGGAGCGAAAGACTACATACATTTCCTACATTTTGAAAGAAATTAGAAATTACCTTGAATTTCAGGTGGGGAAGGAACTCCATTTAAGTAGTGAAAAAACAAAGCAGAACATTTCAGGAAAGGCATGATTCCATTCCTGACATTCCTCCACAGATGCCAGCCAGATGGTGTTTCTTTCAAGGCACTAAAAAGAGAAAAATGGTAATTGGGAAATCTATGAGGAAAGGTCATTCTAGTTACAGCACATCATGAAAACGGGGAAAACTGCTCTTTGGAATCAGTGGCAGAGGCTTAAAAGGAGTGGGCCAGCCCCATTATGGGATGTCAGGTATAAATGGTGCTATAGCCATTATTATGCTGTTACTAAATACAGAATGCTGTTATTAAAATATAAAAAAGTGTAACTATGTAAAGTTTGAAAAAAAAAAAACCTATCCACTATTCTAGAAATTTTTATCACTTTATCACCATTACTCTAGCTATTTCTATTTTCACACTCATCTATGTCTTGTGTAGTTATAGTTGAAACATAAGAAATATAAAATTCTTTTTCAGAACATCATAAAACCGGGGTACCTGGGTGGCTCAGTGGGTTAAAGCCTCCCTTCAGCTCAGGTCATGATCCTAGGGTCCTGGGATCGAGCCCCACATGGGGCTCTCTGCTTGGCAGGGAGCCTGCTTCCTCCTCTCTCTCTGCCTACTTGGGATCTCTCTCTGTCTAATAAATAAATAAAATCTTAAAAAAAAAAAAAAGAACATCATAAAACATAATTTTTATCAGAACTGTAATATTCCCAGGGTGCCTGGGTGGCTCAGTGGGTTAAGGCCTCTGCCTTCAGCTCAGGCCATGATCCCAGGGTCCTGGGATCGAGCCCCACATCGGGCTCTTTGCTCAGCAGGGAGCCTGCTTCCTCCTCTCTCTCTCTCTCTGCCTGCCTCTCTGCCTAATTGTAATCTCTGATTGTCAAATAAATAAATAAAATATTAAAAAAAAAAAAGAACTGTAATATTCCAGAATACATCAATCACAATATTCAGAAAATTATTCCCCTGTAAGCAAACACTGCGATTGCTTTAAATTCTTTGTCACAGTGTATATCTTTATGACGATAGGTTTCTCTATATGTTGAATTATTTTATTAGAGTGCATTCTCAGAAATGGGAAAAAGAATAAAATTTAAAGAATAAAATTATGGTTCTTGACACACACTGTTAAAAAGCTAAGTGAAACTGCCATACCAAATCCAAATGACTCCACTCCAACAGTATGTGGAATTCTAATAATTCCCCTGCACTCCAGCCAGTCCTGGATATTACCTTAAAAATATATTATGCTGACTTAACTTGCATTTTAAAACTCCTAGTGAGACAACATATATTTTATTTTTTTAAAGATTTTATTTATTTATTTGACAGACAGAGATCACAAGTAGGCAGAGAGGCAGGCAGAGAGAGGGGGAAGCATGCTCCCTGCTGAGCAGAGAGCCCGATGCGGGGCTGGATCCCAGGACCCTGAGACCATGACCTGAGCCGAAGGCAGAGGCTTAACCCACTGAGCCACCCAAGCACCCCGACAACATATATCTTAGAATAATACTTTTCAAAGTAAGTTCCGTATTTTCACTAGTCCGTGCCAGATCCTCTGAGCAAAGGTTCCATGGCCAAATACATGTGGAAAGCTCTATATATTACTCGTTTCTCAGAGATTTCCAATCATGCTAGCATATTAAAATTTCATCCCTCATTTTCTTTTTTATACATGTCAACAGGCAGCAATGTCCCTTTCCAAAAGAGGAATTCCTTTCTCATGCTATCAGCCACTAATATTTGGGGAACTGTGATGATGTAAAGATTATGACCTCACCTTCCTGTATGCTGCTGAAGTGTTTTATACAAAGCAAGAACTTCTAATTCTTCTTCCCCAGCAGGATTTTCTTGATCCATGCCATCCTCTTCTGAAAGATATGAAAATATCAGTACCCCATATTTGCTTATAGATTAATGACATCATTTAAGCCCTCAAATAGATTCCTATATTTGCACATATCTGAAAATACTCACACGAAATACAAAGAAATTTAGCTTCCAGGTATGAGCACTGTGTCAATCTCTATCATAACAAGGAGCCAGCAGGCTTTGAGGAAATCAGCTAAATACACATTCTATGGTACTCGACTGTTACTGAACTTAAGAAATAATAAATAAGTAGAAATATTCACACTGCTAGGGGATTTTACTAGGAGAAAAGAATTGGTTTCAAAATGATCCACGTGAGGATGAACAGAAAAAAGAAGCCTAATTATAATTTATGCTAATTTATGCATTATCCTTGTCTGGGCACCTCTTCCCCCCCCCCTTTTTTAAAAGATTTTATTTATTTGTCAGAGAGAGCAAGTGAGTGTGTGTTTGCATGTGCGAGCTCACAAGTAAGGGGAGCGGAAGGAAGAGGGAGAAGCAGGCTCCCCGTTGAGCAAGGAGCCCAATGTGGGACTCGATCCCAGGAACCTGAGCCAAAGGCAGATGTTTAACTGACTGAGCCACCCAGGTGTCCCACCCTCTTTTTTTTTTAAACAGGGAAAACTCAAGTACACCCTTTAAGAAGCTGAAAAAAATGAGTTACCTGTACATGAGGTAAGTAAGATCTGTATGATGTGTGCCATAGTAACCAGATGGAAAATGTGAAGGTCTCCAGTGCCAAGGCTGATCCCAGAGAAATCCTGACACTGCAATGCAGGGAAAGCGAGCACCAAGCCCACCTAGATATCAAATGCCAAGGGTCAGACAGGTGACCTTTCCTTCCACAGCTGAACACATTTCCATTTTCTTAACATGATCTCCTTCTGAGCTCAGCCCTCCCCTTCAGAAATCTTTGTTGTTAAAGGGCACATGCTAGAAATTCCACTGGGATTGGCTAAATGAAACGACTTACGGCCTAATGCGGTCTGCATAAGTACCATCATTTCATATGTCCAGGGACTCCCTCATACATACCTTATTAGTAGTAAGAAAGATAACACTTGATATCTTTCTAGGGAGTGAGCAGTGGAAAAAAAAAAAAAAACCAGGGTTTTGGACACACAAAAATCTAGATATGAATCCCAGCTCCTCTTACAGGCTTTTTATTCAAGTTAACAACTTTGAGCCTCAGCTTAAAGTAATGCTTTAATACCTCAGCAGTAAGGATTTAAGGGCTAACTGAGAACGGACGTGAAAGCAGTCAGGTGCACAGTAAATGCTAGCTCGCTTGGGAGCCTCCCGTTGCCCATCAGTGGTGCCATGGTAGCGGTCTTTACAGGAGTCCTAGAATCAGTAACAATGGCTAACATTTACTGGGGACATGGTGCTCTAAGCTCTTTACATTGCTTGTTCCACTGAGTTCTAACACAATCATACGAGATAGGAACTAACTAACTCAAAGGTTCAGAATCTGATGCCCAAAGAGGTTAAGGGGACAGACAGCACATGGGGTTGCTGTGTGGTGGCACACTCAGTGTCCTGTATAAGGCACCCAGCTGATGCGGTGCTGAAGGTTAGCCACCCACTGCCTGGCCCGTGCTGTGTCCTGGCTCTAGAATGCACCTGCTCAGAAGACAAACCTTTCCTTAAATCACAGAAAAGAGCTGTCTGTTGCTAAGCAACATGACCATAGGGTTTATCTGTCCCAAAGCACTGTATGGGTAAAAAACATAAAGAGGTTAAATTACTGACCTCAGTCACAAAGCAAAATAAGAGAGGTCAAGCCTCTCAACTATATTCCTTAACATTTTCTTTTTTGAGCCTTCTGGGAAAAGAATTATACTCAAAAGTATTAAGAATAATAGATGACAACTCCTCCTGTTTGCCTTTACACTATTCACCAAGTCTAAGATAGAGTACGATAAAGAGAATTCCAAACACAAATCACAAGATACTCACCAACAAATGGAACATGTCAATATCTAATATGCATGGAAGGTCTCCATGGTTGTCATCTGGCACCAATGCTAAATAGTTAAAGAAAAATGTATTAGCACATCTCATATGCCAACATAAAAATGTATACACCCTAGAGTTTAAATGTATTCTTCTGTAAGATATGTATGAATTTATAAGCTAGAACCTCCACATAAACAGTATTACCAAACTATTTTTACTAATGGAGAGAAGTTGCACCACGAAGAACAAAACATGGAAGATGAGAAATTACCATATACAGATTAAGTGTTCATACTCACATGCAAAAAGTTTACAGAAGTGTCCTTGCACCACTGAAAGTGATGCCACTGTCCAATGTGCTGCAGCAAATCTTGTTAGTGACCTAAGACAGTCATCCTGAAATAAAGAGATTGATGCAATGAGCAAAGAAGCCAGCATATAAGGTACATTTCATCCTTGAGCAACGTGGGGCTTGGAGGAGCCGAGCAGTTGAAAATCTGCATATAACTTCTCACTCCCCCAAAACTTAATAGCCTACTGCTGACTAGAAGCCTTACTGATGACATAAACAGTTGATTAACACATTTTTGTATGTTACATGTATTACATACTGTATTCTTATAATAGAAGAAGAAAAAAGAAAATAGTAAGGCCATTATGACTTAGAGAAAATACATTTATGGCACTGTACACACACACAGACACACCATGTATAAGTGAACATGTTCAGTTCAAACCTATGTTGTTTAAGGGTCAACTGTAGTTCTCTCCTTTCAGGAATTCTAGTTCAGAGCACAGCTAGTCAAAGCAAAGCTGGATGCATATGAGATCTCTTCTGGGTATTTCTAGGTAGTAAGGAACTGACTCAGTCACATCTGTAATAACAGGACTCTAACGTGAAATGAATGGAATGAAGAATATCTAATTGTATGCAGAAAACACTGAAGCTATCTCCTTGCAACCATGCTGCTAGTTCTCTAAGGAAACGGACACATGCATCAAGACAAACTGTGAATAACCAAGACTCCCAAGGTGATGTGGTATTTCTTTTTTCTAAAAAGACATTCGAAAATGTGGGAAATCCTCCAAATAGTGGGGAAACTATGGGCAAGAAGATGGATGTAACAAATCAAGGTGTCTGCAGCTCATCAAAATTATTATAGTGAGGGGCGCCTGGGTGGCTCAGTGGGTTAAAAGACTCTGCTTTCGGCTCAGGTCATGATCCCGGGGTCCTGGGATCGAGCCCCGCATCGAGTTCTCTGCTCAGCCAGGGAGCCTGCTTCCTCCTCTCTCTCTGCCTGCCTCTCTGCCTACTTGTGATCTCTGTCTGTCAAATAAATAAATAAATCTAAAAAAAAAAAAAAAAAGTGACTACGTAGCAACACTGAGGAAAAAAAAATTTTTTTTTAAAGATTTTGTTTATTTATTTGACAGAGAAAGAGACAGCGAGAGAGGGAATACAAGGAGGGGGAGTGGAAGAGGGAGAAGCAGGCTTTCTGCTGAGCAGGGAGCCCAATGCAGGGCTCGATTCCAGGACCCTGGAATCATGACCTGAGCTGAAGGCAGAAGCTCAATGACTGAGCCACCCAGGTGCCCCAATAATGAGAAAAATCTTGATGTAAAGTGAAGAATATAGCAAGAACAAAACTACATGTTAAGTATCAACTGTAATCAAGTTTCAACATGCTAATGAAAAAGGTGGTGAACTGATGAGTTTTTCCCTTCCTGCTTAATTCTGTTTTCCGAATTCTCTGTAACACTGTTTGGTTCACCAGATATTGAGGACTACTAATATATGACAGTCTCGGTTTTGAAGATCTTAAATGAACACTTACCCCACTTCTCCTGCACTCAAGAAGCTCATGGTCCTGGCTGGGGGCGGATGGATGGAGGATTGGGGTGAGCAGAAGTGGGGAAGGAAATGGCGAGGAAATGACTGCAGGAGGTAGTATCACAGAAGAGGGATATCCCCCTCATGGGCACGGCTCAGAGGTTTCCCAGGGAAGGAAGAGCTTGAAAAGCCATCAAAAAGAGGAGTCTGTTTGGGGTACTCTAACAGAGAGGAAGGCCTGGGAATTAGCATTTGGGAACTGGCAGTAATTCTGTCAGCTTGGACCATGGATGTGAGGATTGGCAGGAAGTGACAATGGAGAAACAGGTTAAGAAGTTTGAGAGGGGCACCAGGGGGCTCAGTTGGTTAAGCAACTGCCTTCAGCTCAGGTCATAATCCCAGGGTCCTGGGTTTGAGCCCCACATCAGGCTGCCTGCTTTGTGGGAAGCCTATTTCTCTCTCTCCCATTTCCCCTGCTTGTGTTCCCTCTCTCGCTGTGTCTCTGTCAAATAAATAAATAAAATCTTAAAAAAAAAAAAAAGAAGAAGCTTAAGAGATAGGGGTGTCTGACTGGCTCAATCAGTAGAGCACGCAACTCTTGATCTTGGAGTTTGAGTTTGAGCCCCACATTGGGTGCAGAGATTACTTAAATAAATAACTAAATATACTTAAAAAAAAAGTTTAAGAGATATAGTCATTGTTTGGAGGAACCCTCTGATATTGTATTAGGAAAAAGGTTCAGGGTAGAGACTGATATAATAATCTAAGCCAGAAATGGTATGAACCAAACGAGCAGGAGTACGAATGAAAGGGACAGGACAAATAAAAGAAGAGGAATTCAACAAACTCTGCTGATCAACTAGATGGCTAGATTGCCTTTTTAATAATCAACATATTACCAATTCTTATTTACTGTAAGAAAAATATCACAGTCAACTCTGATATATCATATCATTATATCATCATATATCTGATAGTTAAGAACTACCATTCTGCTGATTTACTATAAAGATACAATTCAGGATGGTTTTAATACTAGGTCTACTTCCAGATTTTCCAAGTCCAAAGCAGTTTAGATACTTTTATTTTTAAAATGTTCCAAAGAGGATTTGAATGTACAACCCCAAGCTGAGTACTTCTGATACACAATCTATATTCGTTAAATGATAAAAAAGGGTCCTGAGACTCTAGTGTTTGCAATGAAAACAAAAGTCAGCAAATTCACTAGTTGTTGAGTGATCATGCTGAACTGTATTTTCTATACTGTTTGTTTCTTCATTAGGCTCTTATATCTGTATTGTCAATCTTGGCACCTAAGAAATTTTTAAAAAATCCTAATGTCTGGGGCCCATCTCCAGAGACTCTAATTGACCCATGTAGAGCCCAGGCATTTTTTAAACTCCCCATGTGATTCTACATGAATAAAATTACATGACTTTGTTCTTAAGTGGACTTTTATGATTTTAAACTTGGATAACAGGGCGGTCTATCACACTGACACTAACTACACAATAAAAATTAGCAAGCTTTGTATATTCCTTCTCATTCTTCTCAGTATTAAATGTATTATTTTCACATCAATTTGTACTACATAATGCTCATAAAAGGTAGTCAAATGTGGTAGAGAGTATGTTCTGTTTTATATTTCTAATTACTGCATTAAAAATTCAAGAACAAGAACTCTTTTTAGTTTTTTTCCCCTTTTCATGTGTTTAACCAAGATCTCTGGATGTGAAGAGCTCATGTCTATTTAAAAGAAAGTCATGAAAAATTAAACAACAAGCATGACTTCTTCACTACTGTTAAAGAAAATGGGTTTTACTATGAAAGGAGTGATAAACCTATGCTTAAATAACCAGTTCAGGTTTTTAAAACTAAAAAAAGTAGAACTTCTGAATTTCTATTCCCACCATTCTGTGAACTGAGCAAACTGACAACTTACCAGTCTGCAAGGCAAAGGACCAAATAATGGTTTATCTTCATCACTTAAAATTCTTTCTGCAGATTAAAAATGGTTAAGATGATAAATAAATTGGATATTATGTATATTGGAAAGCACGATATTGTCACATTTTGAAATCTTTTAAGTCATTTCACAAGACTTAACTCTGAATGAAAAGTAAAATTGAAAATACATCCTCTCAACCAACAAGAATGAGTTGTTGCTGTGCTTAATTTATAAGCTGTTAGTCTAATATTTTGTCAGTATCTACTTCCTGCTTCAAAGTCTTTATTTCCTCAGACTACTGCCACTTTAAAGATCTCATTTAAATAGAGGCTTCTACACATAATTCATGTTAGCACGTGCTTGTGACTTAATGTTGAGACAATTGTAAATCTCTTACCTATGCTTTGGATGGTGTATGCACAACTACCCCAACACATTATGGGTACACGGGGATCCTCCTCATTGGGATGAACCTTTAGTCCCACCTTGTAAGTAGCAGTTCCAAATGTTGTTAGCATTTCTTTTATGCTCTCAGAATAAGGGTTCCTGAAGTGAACATGTATAGAATTAGCTCAAAACAATGTGCTCGTGTTAATCAAATGGTTCAGTTTCTTAACAGCCATTTGCTGTGCTGGAATTGAACCACTTAAACTACTTAAAAATAGAGTGTACAAAGTGGGAATCAGAGACTTGCAAACTGTCTCTGCCTGAAAGGAGTTATACTTTATTTCGGTGGGCAGGGGTGAGGCCCAGGGCTGAAAATAAGCTATCCAGTGGAAGCCTACATACTGAATCATAACAAAGGTTAAAGTTAACCCTTGAACTCTTTCTCCATCTACAGAACACTGGCAGTGTATATCCACCGCCACAAATTTTAGTTTCTTCAGGGAAGAATCCTCAGAGGGAAGCTGTTTTACACACTGGCATTTGGGGATCCCAAGTAAAGGACCGGTGGGGGCCTGATCATTTCACTGTGAAGTTAACAGGTCAGCAAGCTCCAGCCTGCCCACCAGGAATCCAATGAGCTTTTGAATAGCCACCTGAGGAACAGTAAACATTTAAGGAAAGAATCAAACATCAAAGAGATAAACTCAAACGAACAGGCAGAAACAAAAAAATACAGGGGTAACAGAAACAGTATAGAACCCAGCAAATTTGTGAGAAATTTAGAGGATCAGTCCAAGAGCGCCAAAACTGAGGTAACAGTAGGACTATCTCAAAAAACCAAAAGGAGAAGACTATCGAAGAAACAGACAACTCTCATAGCTGAAGGATGGGAATCTTCAAAGAGCCTACTGAAAATGTAGCAAAAATGGATAAGGAAAAGATTCACATACCAAGGAACAACACAGAGAAATTTTTAGAACACTGGGAATTGGGGCGCCTGGGTGGCTCAGTTGTTAAGCATCTGCCTTTGGCTTAGGTCATGATCCCAGGGCCCTAGATTGAGTCCCGTGTTGGGCTCCCTGCTCAGCGGGAAGCCTGCTTCTCCCTCTCCCACTCCTCGTGCTTGTGTTCCCTCTCTCCCTGTCAAATAAATAAAATCTTAACCACAACAACAAAGCACCACTGAGAATTAAAGGGAAGATCCCACAGCTTCCAGAAGTAATAACTACAAAGGAACAGGAGTCAGAATAGCGTTAATTTCTCAACAGATGCTAGAATTTGGTAAAACAATCCTTTTAAAATCTAGATGAAAAATTACTTCTATCTACAGTTCTATACCCAAGCCATCAACCAAGTAAATAAATAAATGTATTTTCAAACATGAAAATTTAACACCCAGGCACCCTTTCTTAGGAATCAGAAGTAAATCGAGAAAGAGCATGATATGAGATTCGGGGAAGTTTGAGGGGCATGGCCAGGGGAAGTCTCAGGATGACAGCTGTGCCTTGTCCTGATAAGTACAGGAGGAGGACACAGGCCGTGGGGGTGTGGTCCAGGACAGAAAATCATCTGATCCATCTGAGTATTTTTGAAAAGCTACAGCTAGACACCATGGGTGTCTGTGGGGGAAAGTAATATACACATAGAAAACCAAGTACGTGAAAGACATAAGGTGATTATTAACCACCAGAAAGGCAAAATTATATAAGGAAATAAAATCATAACACATAACTTCTATCAGCAGAGACAATTACAATGTAAAAATTGCCAACTGATTTAACTAAAACCTGAAGTAACTACCTACGCACTGGTGAGGGGCAGTGAGGGCTGAATTAATTGCCAGTTAGTCAACAGAAAGGTAACGGTTTAAAAATGATAAATCAAGAGACAGTCGACTAAGCATTTTAACTAGATATATGGAAATAAATGGCAGAATAAACAGTATCATAGGACTGGTGATGGGGACGGAAGTAGGGGATGTGGAAGGCAAAGGACCGAGGCTTTTCTTGAGATAATAACGTAGTACATGCCAGGCGTGGCAGCCAGGTGGCTTTACCTACAGCATGTCACTTTACCCTCACAACATTGACAAGGGGAATATTAGTACTCTCACTTTATAGATTAGGAAACTGAAGTACAGAGAGGTTATGCATTTGAAAAAAAGTCACACAGCTGGTAGGTAGTGCTGCTGGAGACTGAATCAAGCAGTCACAGTTTGGCTCTATAATCTATACTACACTTCACAATTAATTTGCTTAAAACAGGGCTGAAAATATTCTGGTTTGATCCTGGGTTACTAAGACACTGGTGGGGCCCTCAACAGAAATATGAAAGTCAGAAGAAAAGCACAGGACTTCGTGGGGAAGCTGAATAGTTCAGATTTAGATGTACTGATTAGTTGTTGCTGGGGAGAGCAAGACAAAGGGTAGAGCAGGGAGTCAGCAATGCAAACTAAAAGAGGTTGGTAGGAGTAAAGCATGTCATATGGTTCTTTGGTTTTTATCATGTAATCCTTAAACCTCAGATTTCAAGATCAATGTCTCATAATATTTTGCTCCCTAGTTTGATAAATCATATTCTAATCACTAAATTTTTCATTTTAACTGGAACAAGTGTGAAAGAAATCAAATAATATACTCACTTAGGATGAAAATCAGGCCTAAACCCTTCAGGGAGCTGCAGTTCATCCATATTTTCTGAATTCTTTGAAGAAGTGGTATCTAAAGAAATAAGCATTTTATATTATTAATCATTGGTTTATAGTAGTTCTGTAAATTTCAGTCTTAAATTTCATTCTAAATATATGTAGGTCAAAGAAATTAAAAAATGACAGGGGAGAGTCCCATTAACAAAAACTGTCCTAAGGTACATTTAAAGCATGAGAAATAGTAGCTGACTGACCAAGGCACCTTTTACAGTCAACTACGCTTTCCTAATAGTAGAGCCACTAGAACACAGCTAGGGAAGGTAAGGAGAGTATGCTATTCTGTTTTAATAAAATCCAATGATAGAAATTCTGCTCAGACCGCTTTTCTGCAAGGTCATTAAATGCCGTACATATTTATGAAACTTGGGAAGTCTCTGGTAATACCAACAATAAAGTGAGTCGGCTCGCCATGAACTAAAGCTGGCTCTCCAACACTCAGTTACATTCCCCCACCCCCAGAAGCTCTTCAATAAAATGGGGGAATAAGTGAGAAGTATTTATTATAAACGTCACATGGGCTTGTATGTTTTTCAAGGAATAAGGAATAATGTAAAGTCAAAATTAGTTCATTAAGACAAAGAAAATTAGAATAAATCAATTTTAAAATGAGAGGTTTCACTTTTAAAATATTCTTAAGTAATTTCTTCTGGAGCTACATTTTCCAACAATCTCAGACTTTAGGGGAAAAATGAACTTATCAGAACTTACTAGGAATACTTTCTTCTTTCCTAAGAACCTGTAATGCTTTTATTTGCTGAGAGATTGTTCTAATCCACTGAGTCAGTTTTGGTTGGTCTGAAATATTTAACCTGCTAGAGAAGATTATAGAAACTGTTTAGTATTCTGTTGCTGCTTAGTTTAAGATACAAAAAGACTCTTCAAATGCTTATGAGCATAATAATTTAAACACATTTCAAATACTTAAAAAAAAAGAAAAAGGTAGGGGAAAATTTGGTGCCTTAAAAAAATAATAGGTATTTCCAATGGAAATGAAAAGATACTATTTGTTACTATGATGCTAACAACATTATTTGTCAAAAATTTCACTTTTTTCGCAGTACTGGAATTTGCTAATAATTCCTAGACAATCATAGCACCACCACTAGTATTTATTATGTGACAAATACTAAAAGCATTTTACAGTATTAGACTTACTAAAATACTCTCATGTGATAGGTTATGTTATTTTCCCCATTTTATAGATGAGGAAACTGAGGTTTAGAGCGATGTAACTTGACTAAGACCACAAAAAGTACAGATCTGGCATTCAAACCCAGTTATATAGACTCCAAAAAAAGCCTGTGTTCTTCAGGACTATGATGTAATTGGCCTTCATGAGAAAACAAAACAAAACAAAAGTGATGTGTGAAACACAACAAAGGTAATTTTTTACTTCTTATATGCAGTGAATCCTTAATCTAACAATGACGAATTTATTAGTTCAAATATAGATATAAATCACCATGACTTCCTGTTATGATTAAAAAGCATGACCTTACACTCAAATCTACTGGTGTGTTTTTTTTTTTCTACTGGTGTTTTAAGAAGATTTTGTGGTAGCATAAATAAGACACCATAGTTTGAATTCCTAAAATTGAAAAGAACTTTGCTTTGAGTTGAATCCAAAAAGCACAGAAATTAATGGATGATTCATATTCACAAAACTTAAATTAGTATTTGTGCATGTAAGGTAGATAGCATAATTCTATACTGAGATATAAAAACCAGATCTGAAGAGCAGACAGTATCAAATTCATATTTGAAATGAGAATATCCAATACTTCTATTAACTAGAAGCATCCTACAAATTATGAAATAACATAAAACAACAAAAATTTTCCATTTTAAAAACATCAACAGATTTTCATTTTTTTGGCCCAATTCTTGAAGGTATTATCAGCCAGTAAATTGTAAAAAATTATATTTGTTAGAATATTCAATAAATTCACTTTGAGCGGCTCCTCCGTCCCCTACCAATTTACCAAGCATATCTTGCAAAGTATGAGGAAGATACTTAAAGTAGGGTCCTAGAAATAAAGGAGAACAGTTTTCATAAACATATGGGCATTTTACACCTTCTATAATGGATGACCAAGAAACTGAAGTCTGGCCTGTTCCTTTCTAAAAACCAAAATTGTATTTCACAAGTCTATCAGAAGAAATGACTACAAAAAATGTATCGGGAAAACAATGTGATTACCTGGAGTGATTTCTCCCCTCTCTGGTTTATCATCTCATTATCTTTAATAGAAAACTACCGCTTAAATACAAAGGTTTCATGGGCCCAAACTTACCTGTTAAAAATATTTCGTGGAGGAAGCAGCAGAGGAATTACAGTATTACTCAAGCACTCACAGAGGGGACAGAGGAATTCTCCGTTTTCCACATCGTAGCTGGTATGTAAGCGCAATCTCTGTTGCCTTCGCTGTTCTTTAGCTTGAACGGAATCAAAATACCTTTACAATTAGAGAACACGAGGTATCAAAAACAACGGTAATTTTTCTCAATGAGAGCCACAAGCTTCTACGTTTTAACTATTTTATTTCCACAATACAATAAAATCTTCACAGTTCTTGGTCCCAGTGCTGTCTTGTCACTTTCCCAGGGCCGGTGGCTACTTGCTAGTGAAGTGCATGATCACGGAATGAGCACAGTGCTACAATAACACCACTGATTTGTTGATTTTGCAGGAAAATAGACCGAAGTAGAACAAATTTGAGGTTATCCCACCTTAGGTCGGGGAGCCAGGACAATCTCAGGAAGTAACAAGGTAAGAACAAGGTAAGTACTAATACCTTTAGAGTTAAGAGTGAACACCCTGGAAAGACATTACTCATCTAGTGTTTATGCCACCATAAAAATCTTTTTTCTTTGTCCAACTTGTTAGTTAATACAGATCCCCACATTAAAAGATATATCTGATATACTATGAAGTTTCTAAGTTACTCCTTTAACATGCAGGACAAAGCAGCTCAATTTTAATTGTTATTAGGTAGTGATATGCAGTTTTTCTTCAGCATCTCTAATTCTTTCTCCCTTTTTCTAGAATGAAATGTCCTTTATTTAAAGAGTTAATTTTGAGCGTTCGGATAAGCTTCTCTTGACTAATATTAAGAATATAAATTACCTTTGCCAACAATGGGCATGCATAATGTGCCCACAGCTACCAGTGTGTGTTCCGCAAGACAGATCAGGGTGCATGAATAATGGATCATATTTTTCTGCATTACAAAACAAAGAAACAAAAAACAAAACAAAAAACCAAGCATTTAATCTTCCTATAATAAATGTACAACTTTAAATTGGGAAATCCTCGATAAGGGCTTGTAAACTTGAAATGAAATGCTAGTTTATTCCTTCGAGATATCAGTCATTTATGCAAGACCCTGGATTATTTAGAAAGCAGGACTCTAATTTTTATCACCCTGAGCAAATGAAACATCCCTAAATTGTTAACTGAAACTGGAATTCTGTATTATGTACTTCGACTCTTTTGAACATTCCATGCTTTCAGGGCACTGAGAGACTCCCATCCCCTGCAAAAGCCCAGAACTTGTTCTTCATGGGGCTGCCTTTAATACTTTGGTGGGGCTGGGTCACCATATCTCCAACAAAAAGGTGTTTTGGCAGTAACGGGACGCCCCCTAGAGGAGATTCTGCCTAAAGACTTTCGTGCAAAGAACAGTCACAATCACAGTATCAGACAGAGCCAAAGTGGGAACAAAATGCCCAGGACAGCAGCCCAGACGGGGAATAAGATAATTTAGACAGTCGTCCGATCTAGTGCTAATTTTTTATATTCAAAGGAGATGAAAACATGAAGACAAACTTAAGATGGCTCCCTGGCTTTTTAGAATTTTTCAAATTCTCTATATTAATTAGTATGATCTTAGAAATTCCACAGCATTCTATAAAGAATTACTAAAGTTTCAATTTGCTTTACATAGCATAAAGAAAATATTTCCAGATGTAAGTTGTGAAAGCATTTGGAAACGTTCTTATAGCCAAAGTTTTTTCTTCAGAAAATAACTATTTAAATAAAACCGTTAACTTTAATCTTTGGCCTGGAATGAAATTTACAAATCGTGGAGTTCAAATGACCATTTTTTAAGATGAAGCAGACTAATCCTTATCAACTAGGTGTTTGAGAGCCACACTGTGAAGACTTTCCTTATGGAGAAAGAGCTATCGTACCAGTGGGTTTTTAATTCTACCATGTAAAAGGCACGTGTTAAATAAGTGCTTTGGAAATTCTAAGACACAGTTCCCACTCTCAAGAAGTTTACTGGAATGGTCGAGGCATATGCACATATAAACGAGTCTAAGAGTAGAGATATGAAAGTGTCTGTGGTGGAAACAATAATGTGCAGCTTAGATGCCCCTGCAGGAATGAATGACTTACTCCCTCCTTAGCAGTTGGAAGAGGGCACTTCACTCTTATTCGTAAGTGGCAACTGCTTTGCTCAAAGTCACACCTCTTTCCAGAGGTGGCCCACAGTCACTGATCAGTGTTGGGGTTTAAAGACCCTATTCCCCTTGCTCTGACTCGGAACACCTCCAAAGGGCCATCCAGCTAGAGAGCTCCAGTGGGGTGGGATGAAGCCTTTGGGGGATTGCATGAAGGCTCAACTTCTCCCTTTGCCCAAACCTGCTCCCTTCCTCTCCATTCCACAGATGTTTATTCCAAGGCTATCCCGAATAAATGTCTGGTAATCTCTATTTTAAGAGTCTGTTTTCTGGGGAACCCTATCAGTGATATTATTACTACTTTGCCTCAGAATCTGGCTCAAGGACTGCTTCTCACATAGGTAACTCACACAATTGTTCCCAAGAGATCCCATATTGGATCTATTCAGGAGACAAAATTATTATTATTTCCATGTGCCAACTAATTATTAGGACTTTCCAAGTGTATTGAAGAATGGGACTGTTAAGTACCAATTATGTTAATGTTATATCACAAAGAAAAGCTTCCTTTTGAATCCCTGTTATTAACCAGCTATCTAATTCATGACTGATACTTAACTTTCTGGAGTGTTTCCACATCTGTCAACTGGAAAATTTCTGTCTAAGACAGCTGCCTAAGACACCACCAACCCTATGGAGTTATTATCAGCTTAATAAAATTTCTGTGCCACACTGAGTGGCAATCATTAAGAGGGAGGAGAGGATCTAGCTATGACTTACCTGGATCCTGAATGAATTTACTCCTGTTTTTTGATAATACAGTTGATCTTTGAACAAATGCTGCCAGAACCATTGCCTTGCTCTCCACCTTCACCTCTTGCTCCTCTTGACACAATATACAAGTAACAAACTGTCTCTGTTCAGGGACCTGAGTTTGTGCTGGGCCCAACGCTGTAAGTGCCGTATCTGAAACCATAGGGCTGTGATAAAAGAGCAGACGTTTCATTAACAAGCCTAAGAAGTTTCCATTTAATCATAAAACAGTGGACTTTAGGTATGCACATACTGAACACATCGTATGATTTGAACTGGCAGAAGTCATTCATATTTCTCAAACCTTCTCCTATAATCCTCACAACAATCCAAAACGCAAAACAGAAGCCACTCAGTTAATTGGACCTAGTGTACTCATTCTTTTTTTTTTTTGTTTTTCCTTCTTAAGACTTATTTATTTATTTGAAAAAGAGAGCGAGCGAGCGGGGGTAAGTGCACAGGGAGAGGGAGAGATCTCAAGCAGACTCCCTGTTAAGCGTGAAGCCTGATGCAGGGCTCGATCTCATGACCCTGAGATCACGACCTGAGCTGAAATCAAGAGTTGGATGATCAACAAACTGAGCCACCTAGGTGCCCCTGTGCATCCATGTTTTTATGAATGTCAAGGGTGTTCTGTGTGACATATCATTTTGAGTGTTCACATGGTATCTCATCTATAGTCAAGAGATATACTCATAAACATATACTAATAAACTCAAATTCTAAGACTAATTCCTCTAGTTGGAGATTGTAAAATTTACCTACCAACCCTTCTAAATTACTTTAAGACTAAACATGTACTTTTAAGGCAAAAAAGCAACATCTTTCCCATTTGAGAACCAAGGGTCAAGAAATTTAAAAAAAAAATTTTTTTTTTTTAAACTTTTACCTATTATTAAGAACAGCAGAGGTAGAGGCATCCAGTTCTAACGTCTGCTGAAAGAGTTCTTTGTTCTCATCAATAAAGTGCCTCTGCATCTCAGACATCTGGGCCATGATCTTTTCTCTGCGCAGTCTGGCAATCTCAGCTTTTCTCTTCCTCTCAGCCTTGTCTTTGTCTCTTGAACTCTGAAAGTATGCTTCATTTAGTTAGACCATTAGATGCCAAACGCACATTTTTCCCCCAAAGCAGAACTACCCTGATTGTAAATACTAATTAAAAAACTGTTTTATAATGTCACTTATAAACAAGAGAAAAGATTTTTTTGACTTGTTTTAAAAAAAAGAACAGGGAGCAAAAAAAATTTGCTACAACAAATAAAGATAAATAGTGGCACATTTTTTTGCAATTCACATTTTTTTGTGAGTAATATCAACTACCAACTTATTACAGATAAAATCAATTGTGTGTAGTGAACTTGCTACAATCCTTCAGTAGGACCATGCTTTGCTTCTCATACCTCTTCCATTATGGTTCCTTCAGTCTCTGCCACGGGACTGGTGGATGAGCTTTCTCTTATCTTCTTAATAGCATTAAAAGTCTATGACAGAAAGTATCAGTTATTTGGAAGCTATGAAATATTACAAAAATTTAAAGATAACAAACACTGAGTGTTTATCACAAAAACAGTGATGCCGGAAATTGTACCTTTATTATCCACCTAATCATATCTTTGTGTACATCTAGGTAGGGAGCGCTCTGTAGTGTTTCCAGCATAGCTAGTATACTAGGGGAGTTGTTTGGTGCTTCACCAGGTTCTAAAGCAAAAAAAAAAAAAAAAAAAAAAAGGCACAATAACAACAGCTAAGACTTCACAGTGTTTATTACTATGCATGAGAAGATAAGGTTGCTTATAACATCATCTGCCCATCATTTAATTATAGCTCTACTTACTAGAGATTTTCAATACTTCTTGAGAACGTGATGTATCTGTACTTAACAAACAGGTTAACAACCAGAATGCTTTAATCATTCAAAACGGACACCTTACACCAAATGATTATTTTAACATAGCCTTTAGCTATTAAATAAAAACCCAGCTAAAAGATCTGAGATTTTACCAAGTCTAAGAAATGAACTGGATTTATAAGGATGTGTGTGTAAAAATATATCTTGTTTTCCTTTTAAATAAAACCTAGATTTAAAATAAAGTGCATTTTAGGGTGCATAGGTGGCTCAGTTGGTTGAGAGTCTGCTTTTGGCTCATGTCATAATCCCAGGGTTCTGGGATTGAGCCCTTTGTCAGGCTCCCTACTCGGCCGGCAGCTTACTTCTCCCTCTCCTCGTCGCTTGTGCTTTCTCTCACTCTCTGTTGCTTTCTCTGCCTCTTTCTCTTAAATAAACAAACAAACAAATAAATAAATAAAATCTTTATAAAAAATAAAAAAAATACATTTCTTCCTCTGTAAATTTATTTCTTCATTTGAGGAAAAAACATACAAGTCAAGTTCAGTGTCTCGAGAGTACACGTAATTTAATGTTTGCTAATTTAGTTCTATGGTCAGGAACGTCCGGTTATTGATTTTCTTGGTTTAAGTGTCATCATTTGGGCAAAATATTCTTTTTTTTTTTTTTTTAAAGATTTTATTTATTTATTTGACAGAGATCACAAGCAGGCAGAGAGGCAGGCAGAGAGAGAGGAGGAAGCAGGCTCCCCGCCGAGCAGAGAGCCCGATGTGGGGCTCGATCCCAGGACCCTGGGATCATGACCTGAGCCGAAGGCAGAGGCTTTAACCCACTGAGCCACCCAGGCGCCCCTGGGCAAAATATTCTTAAGAGGGGAAGAGACTGAACTATGGGATCTTTAATATTCTTTCAGATATAAAGTTCTATGGCTATAGTTTAGGGATTTCGCTCTAAACAGTGTGCTTTAATTAAATAAAATGTTTAAAGAGAAATATGAGAAATGTCTAAAGAAAAAGGTTGTTTGTTGAAAGAAAGAAAGAGAGACAAAGAAAAAGAGAGAGAGAATCTGGGATTGTATAGTGGTAAGTGGATGAAATCAGGCAGTTTTCTGTGTGGTTATCCTGAAGTAAAAGCCCTGGAGATGAAGGGGGCAAAACATACAATGCTAATCCATAGAAAGAAATACTGAGAGAAAAGAGCAGGGAAAGGCTGGCACCTAAGAACAAAGTCTTCAGTATGGAAAGGCAGTTTCCCCTCATTCTCCCACTTTTCTATGTGAGGGCAAAAAGGGGAAAAATAGAGATCCAGCAGCAAACAAAACCATATCATCCATTATACTACCTCTACTGGGTCATATTACCCATTATACTGACTGCTGTAACTCCTAGTATACCAGCATAAATCCATAAGTATCTCAGTAAATGCTTGATTGCACACCTGTCTGGGGCAGGGAAAGTATAAGATGAGCCTGGGTTATCTTTTGTGCCAGAAAGCAAGGTGCAGGTGCTCAAATACTAGTGGGCTTGGGTCAAAAGGGCAGTGAAGCCAACTGAACAGATTCCCAGTGACCAAAACTGGCAGTTTGAGCATCAAAAAGAATTTTTTTTTAAAGGAGACTTGATCATATGTGACTCAAAGACAGAGAATAAAAACCCAAGAGTAATATTAAAAAAATAAAGCATAACAATCCCAAGCAAATGAAAAAGATTCACAGTTGTCACCACTGAAGGTAACTACTAAACCAACTGCTTATTCTGAAAATCAGTAGATTTTTAAAAAAAATTTATTTATTTGACAGAGAGAGAGAGAGACAGCAAGAGAGGGAATACAAGGAGAGAGAAGCAGGCTCTCAGCTGAGCAGGGAGCCTGAAGCAGCGCTTGATCCCAGGACCCTGGGATCATGACCTGAGCTGAAGGCAGATGCTGAACGACTAAGCCACCCAGGCACCCTGGAAAAGCTTTTCTTCAGAGGTAAAATATGATGGCTAAAACAAATGGTTTAAAGAAGTGTGCAAATATTAAAGCAAATATAGCAAAATACTAACTACTGAATCTAGGTAGCAGGTGTATGGATGTTTGCTTTACCAACTTTTGCCTATATGTTTAAACTTTTTAATAATAAAAAGATAGGAAAAAATGTCTCCTGGCCTTCTAAAAAAGTCATGTTACCTTATATACAAAATGATAATCTAATCCACTATAATTTTCTTAACTGACTGAACCACCCAGGTGCCCCCTATAGCTAATTCTCTTATTTTCATTATGTCTTTATAAGGTAACAGCAATAATTTAAAAGTGAAATCCTGATAGCATACTTTGTGTTTTTAAAGCGCATCTGAGAATTATTTAAATGCATGTGCCATACTGACTTCAAGCTAGTGACTCCTCATTAATGTTTTCAGTTTATGAATTAAAACTATGTGTTTTTATGAAAATACATCAGGATCTCATATAGTACCTTTAACACAGATAAATATATATAATCTCAGAAATCTGGATTTAAATTTATTTTGAATCTGTATGAGCAAATAAGAGGTTATATTACATATTTATTAAAAAAATTTTCTTTCTAAGTATTTATTTGACAGGGAGAGAGCAAGCGAGCACAGTTTGCGGAGTAGCAGGCAGAGGGGGAGGGACAAGCAGGCTTTCCATTAAGTGGGAAGCTTGATGTGGGGCTCAATTCCAGGACTCTGGGATCATGACCTGAGCTGAAGGCAGCCACTTAACTGAGCCACCCAGGTGCCCCTATATTACATATTTAAAATCACTAGTATCTTGAATTAATTTAGTAAAAGGTATATACGTACTTGATATCTTCTGAGTGAAGGTAAATGTTACTACATGCTCTTCTGTGACATTGTCTAAATGCTGTTTTTCTTCTTGTAGTGCCATTCCAATTAAATGTAACACCTTGAATAAAACGTTTTGTAACTTTTAGTAAATCAAAAACCAAGTATATAGTAACAAAAATGAATTCACCACTGGAAAAAGATAAAGCAAACTACTAAAGACTAACTATTAAATTCAAACTCTAAATTTCATTTTCTGATAAAAAAATTCTCAGTAAGGAAACAAAAATTTCTACATCAGCTATGAAGAAAATTCAACCGCATATTCTTAGGGTAAGTTCATACACATCCCTATACTACAGTCTTAGAAAAAAAATCTTCTAAGGATCGGTGGCCAAATAATTAGAGCTGAAAGCATCTATCAGGTAATGATCTGGTCTATAATACTCTCTAGTTAAATTTCTCTAAGGACTAAAAATCTTAATCATCTCAGAAAGATACATACTTTCAATTTAATGCCACATAATTATTGAAGGTGTTTACAGTTATTCCCTATATCTCACAAAAAATTCCTTACTAGATTTCTAAGAAAATATAAAATTACACTGATCTTATTTGCATTTTTATTGCTCTTATCCTGCTTCCCAATTTTGGAAGGAGATACCTGTGTGGTGTCTGTATGTTTCCCCACACAAAAAGCTACTGTGGATGTCAGAGAGTTGGATGAACTAGGTTAACTTGAAGGACATGAAACAAATGTACACAAAAGGTAAAAGCTGTTCTTTTTTTCTCCATCATTTCCTACAACTCCTCTGCTCACATAATGATGGTCTCTAGTAGACCACAGCTCTGTTTTTACATTTTAAGTGTCTGTTTATAAATGGGAGGGGTGTGTAAGTATATATGTATCTTAGCCAATGAGACACTTGAGCCTGCTGAGACAATGGAAAGAAAAATAGTTTTGGAGGATGACTCTCGAAGAATGCGTGCTTTCATTTGCATCCTGGCTTCACAGCTTTCAAGGTAACATGCCTTCAGGGAATCTGAGCCTAATTTCATCAACTTTAAAGTGGAAAAAAAAAAAGGTTCCCTTTAGAGTTTTGAGAATTGCAAACATCGTACGAATGTAAAAGTACACACCACAGAATAAGGCACAGAACAGGCTAATTCCATTAACTGATTAATTACTATTATGTTACTAACTAGTTGAGTAACATGGACAAGTTACGTGAATCTCATTGAAACTTGACTTCCTCATCTATACAATGGAAAAAGTTGTATCTACCCAAATGGGTATTGTGTGAATTCAATGAAATAAACAGTAGAAGAATGACTCACATCAAGGCTACAAAATAAAATACAACAAGGTTCTAGACATGCCACTTATTAGCTACAGACCATATGTCTCTGAGTTTCAATTTCTTCAATTGTAAAATACAGATACTGATGAGCCCACAGGGTTTTTGAGGGGATTAAATTAAAAAAAATGTTGAAGATATGACATTATACAAATATCAGAGTACTGCATAAACAGAGACCTATCATTAACAATCAACGAGAAGAAGACTGGCCAATAAGACCAAGGTAATCACAACCAACTGGTATAAAAAATATCTGCCAGACTACCATTTTCAATGTCAGATACAAAAGCAGTAATAATATTACTATATTTCAAATTTAAACATCACTACATTTAGTGCTTAGTTGTCTATATCTAGATATTGACAAGAATACTTTGCTTTTATTAAAAAAGCACTAAAATTTAAACAATAAATGTTTTTAAACCTACCCTTTGCAGCATGGACTCAGACCAGGCATATCCGTTATGTTCTACAGCCCACTGGAGGACTGTCCTCATGATGCACAACATCACATCTGACTGCAAAATGTTTACCAGACTTGCAAATAGAGGGCAGAATGGAGGCAAAACTGGAGGTGGAAGTGCTGAAAATAAGGTTATTATTGGTTTCTTTTGTAGAACACGCTTAAAAAAAAAAAAGACCCTATCTTTAGATAGTCTTCACTCAAAGGATATTAATACATCTTAAAGCTGTATTTTACCTTCTCAAGATCAAATGCATAAAAACAGCTACATTAATAGTAGCAGTACAAAGGGAAGTCTTTTCCCTAGAAATATCCTAGGATCTGAGATAAAACCATTAACCCAGAGATGACTCAGTATAGCCTATTTCTATATTTGCATATTTATGAGTCTTTTGAATGTTCACTTGGAAAGCATACATTTACATCTTCCACTTCACCAAGGATAATCATAGTCAATAGAAAACAGCATTTAACACGTAGAAGAGACAAGAGATTTTTAGAAAGATTAAAAATACCTGTATCTTCCCTGTTTTGTCTTTTCAATTTTCGTTGAGCTTCCTCTGCCTAATAAAAAAGAAATTTGGACAGGGAATTAGTAATACATAACAACCTAATATCTAAAACATTAAGTTAATCTTTGTCATATTATCTTTTGATATTTACTATTAGTTTTATAGTGCTCTCCCCAGCCCCCAAATGACACATCTAAGTTATTTTTTTTTCCCCTCACTACTCACCGCCACCAAGCCCCAAGGAGTTCTTTCTTATTTTAAAACGTAGAGGAAACATGTACAAATCAAACCAAAATATTATTTAGGCTTAAACTCTATGACATGCATCCAAAACTAAACAAAGCTTCATGTTTAATTAATGCCATTTATGAAAAAGTATTTTATTTATTTTAAAGATTTATTTATTTATTTGACAGAGATCACAAGTAGGCAGAGAGGCAGGCAGAGAGAGAAGAGGGGGCGGGGGAAGCAGGCTCCCCGCTGAGCAGAGAGCCCAATGCGGGACTCCATCTCAGGACCCTGGGATCATGACCTGTGCTGAAGGTAGAGGCTTTAACCCGCTGAGCCACCCAGGAGCCCTGAAAAAGTATTTTAAAAGTAGACTGCTAGGGTGCCTGCGTGGCTCAGTTGGTTAAGTATCAGACTCTGTGCTCTGTGGGGAGTCCGCCTGAGATTCTCTTCCTCACCCTCTCCCCTCTCGCTCCCATGTGTGTGTGCAGTCTACCGCTCTAATAATAAGCAAATCTTAAAAACAAAACAGATTGCTAAAAGAGAAAATTTAGCCAAGAATCACAAGGAAAATTCCATAAAGTACTATGGAAAAGCAGAGTGGTAAGTAGTAGCAATTCTGAAATGAGCATAAAATAGCTTAACTATTATACACGTTGACAATTTCTCTTCAAAAGCCAATAAAATATAATTATATATGTATGGTTTATGATACAATTATATAGATCTTATAAATGTATGTAGTATACATGGCGGGAGGGAGGTGTTAGGTGGTGGTATTTTTAGGTAATCTCTACTTTCTTCATTATAGCTTTTTATACTTTTCAAATTTCCTACAATAAAAATGTATCCTTTTTTAATCTCTGAAAGACAGTAAAAGTTGTTTAGGAGAAACAAATCAAATAAACACACACAGCTCTTCCCCAGTACACTTTTTATTTTCCCATTTACCTTGGACTGCTCTGCCCTTGAAAAGTGATAGAAATACAAATTGAACTCTTTGGCACACTCTGGTTTCAGTTCATACATGCCTCGTCCTGTTAATCCAGGTTTTCTATGGAAAAAAAAGTCCTTAAAATATTATTACTAAAGTCACACCCTAATTTATGAGACAGTCTTAGATAACATAATAAAAAAGCAGAGTTCTCATTTACTGCTGATGAACGTAAACTGGTACTATTTTCTGTGGGCTAATTTGGTAACCTACATGCAAAGCTCTACATGCATCGTCCTATCGGACACATCCACTTTGAATTTATCCTAACTGGACAGGTGAATGTGATGGTCCTTATTATAGTGACAATTCAAAGGCTAACAGCAGGAAATACGTTATACACATTATGACACTGCCACACAGCTGAACATCACTAAAAGTGATAATAATTTCTAAATTTTGATGTATAAAGATGTCTCTGGTAAGTTCTACCAGGTGGAAAAAGTAGGTACAATTTTAAGGGTTAGGGAATGTTTATATATATATATTTCTGTATTTTCTCTAAAGGCATTACTGTATCTTTATAATCAACAAAACAAAGTCATCACAGGTGGGGTGGGAGCAAGGACAAAGCAGGAGTGAGGAACTGCCTCAACCACCCTCAGGGGGATCGACTAATTTACCTACTGGGCAGCACCCTGGCCTCCAGAGAGTGCAGGCAGTACTGAGAGCGCATTTTGCAACTTAGGAGGCACATTCAAATGGAAACAAATAAAGCAGTTTTAAGAAAACTCAATGCATTGACTTATATCACCTGCCAGTTTAATGTCAATTATCTGAAACTATCAGGAACACTGGTTCTGAGCACAGTGAAGATTCTCGTAAACCAGTTTAGGTTGCTGAGTGCAGAGCTAGATCAGAAGAGTGAAATGACAGAAATCTAGTTCAGAACTAAGTATCTGAAAATGTCTGTCACTCTCTGAAAGGAACAATTTCATTCTCAGTTCCATCAAAGGAAACACTAAGAAAAATTAATTTATATTAAAAAAATGGAACAGAAAAAAAACCGGAAATAAACTCACTTGAAATGGGCAACTGCTTCAATTACGCTCTCCATGCCAGTCTCCTTATTCTCCTAACAGTACGAGAAACAAGTAAGTGCGTTTCATGTTAACAGTATCGGCTAGCACTTTGAACATCGTGCTTTTCTCTCCTTACGACTTACAGCAATCGTATGAAGCAGATATATTATTTTTCCCAAATTTTTTACAGATGAGGATTCCATAGTAAACATAATTTTTAATTATAAACAGGGAAACTTATTTTGTAACCTAACATTCAGTCAGACTCATATAATTAAAAACAAGTCATTACTATATGGACTCAAGGCAACAGCTTTCAAAAGGAATTAAGCTAAAAACACAAAGTACACATAATATTTAAACAAAATTTATGTAAGATATTTATACTATTTTGTGAAAGTTACACTGATTCCTTATCTATTTTTAGTACAACAGCATTTCCTAAATCATATCCTACTTATAAAAAGATGTTAATACGAATTCTGATTAAAGAATTCTCTGGTCAAAGATGTTTGGTAAATAGAGTTGCCATCGTGTTGTACCAGATGTACTTTAAAATGCTGTTTAGCATATATTCCTCTTGGGATGCCTGGGTGGCTCGGTCAAGTGTCTGACTCTTAACTTTGGCTCAGGTCATGATCAGTGTCCTGGGATCGAGCCCTGTGTTGGGCTCTGTGCTGGACATGGAGCTTGCTTGAGTTCTCTCTTTCCTTCTTCCTCTGCCTCTCTTCCCACCCCCAAATTATATTCTTCTTTATTCTAAAGTCTAAGTGAAACTGTAATTGCTTCCTCATCTAACAACTCAGGATTCATATCCTGTATAAAAAAGTAGGAGCAATTTTTATCCTGACCAGGTATTTAGTGATATTAAGAAATTATTAATTATTGTTCTTTCATCACAGCATAGGGATAGATGGGTTTTTCTAAAAGTCCTTTTAGACCAGTTTCTCAACCTTGGCACTGTTGATGTTTGCATCAGATAATTTGTTGTTGTGGGGGTCTGCCCTATGGATTGCGGGATATTTAACTGTACCCCTGGCCTCTGCTCACCGGCTGCCAGGAGCACCATACAGCCCTGCCCTGAGCAGTGACACTGCCAAATGTCTCCTGGAGGGCAAAACTATCCCTGGTTGAGAACCACTGTTTTAACATATATACAGTTCTATTTATAGATGAAATGGTAAGCCTTGCATTCTGGTTTTTTAATTTTGGGGGAGGTTAGAACAACTCAGCAAAATAAAATTTTGGCTTATTTGTTGTACAACACTGTTTTACACATACATCAAATAGGCCAACCATCCCCCACCCCTGGCCAGGAAACTTCATAAACAAAAAAAGGAAAAAAAAAGAAATCTTCATCTTTGACCTTTTTAACGATCTCATATAAACCAACTACTTGTATTACAGCTAAGCACATACAAAAAAAGTTACTGCTATGCTTGGAATAAGACTGGTTTTTTGGTTGCTGTTTTTTTTTTTTTTTAATAAGATCTTTTTTCTCTCCTTTGAAATGATAATGAACATGGTCACACACAAGTAAAGTCAGAAGCAGGACAGAAGATGCTTTGAAGGCTGGTTTGGTCATCCAAGATCATTAAACATGGCTGAGCACTAGCAATATGTACATAAATATAAAATATAATAAAAAATACAAATTTTCCTTTTTAAGGTACTTTAAGAAAAAACGTAGGGTCTTGGAAGTTTTGGTTCATTTTTCCTCCCCTGTGGCAAATTCATTTTGTAGTTTTGGTTGGGTGGTGGAGACTATGTATCATCTGCAGGTAAACTTTGTTTTTCTTTTAAGATTTTATTTATTTATTTGACAGAGACACAGCAAGAGAAGGAACACAAGCAGGGGTAGTGGAAGAGGGAGAAGCAGTCTTCCTACTGAGGAGAGAGCCCCATGTAGGGCTCGATCCCAGGACCCTGGGATCATGACCTGAGCTAAAGGCAGATACTTAACGACTGAGCCACCCAAGTGTCCCTAAACCTAGTATTCTTAACAAAATAATCCAGTGGGCATGCAGGGATTAGTGGTTCGGGTATAGATAAAACAAGACTGGTTAAAACTGGTGTTGGGTTTTGTTACACTATGTTTTCTATTTCTATAGATAGTTAAAACTTCATAATATAAAGTTTAAAGGAAGTATTATTATGCAACAAATACAGGTTTAAATCCCAGAAGAATGAACATTAAAGTTGAAAGTTTTGATCTACGTTTCAAATTTGGGGGCGCATTTTGAAAAGCCTCAAGGAAATAAGGATCTCTCCTAACTACAAGTATTGGGTATCTATCTGGAAAAGCCCTGTGGCTGAAAAACAGGTGGCCAGGGAACTTGAGATCCTAGGCGGTAAACAGTTACAATTAGCCCATGAATGCAATGTAATATAAAGTAACATTCACTAAAATGAAAGAGATGGCTCCCTAAAGAGAGTTTTTGGATGCTTCAGAAGGAAAAAGTTCTGAAAAACGTTAGTATCCTCAATACAGATGAACAGATTTTTCTCACTTCCTTCTCCAATATATGAAGTTGTAAAGCATTATCACCACCCATGGCAACTTTGTAGTAAGGACTCAATAATAAACCCTGTCTACTGGATAAATAAATTCAGTTTTCAAGATCAGGTTTACTTTTATTCAGCATCCTTACCTCTTCTAAGAATTCACTGTAAAAGATTCTACTCTTATGCTGCGGTCTATTCCCAGTCACTAGTATTCTTTTTTTTGTTTCCCCCCCATAAAAAAAAAAAAAAAAAAAAAAAAAAAAAGGAAAGAAAAAGAAAAAAAATGAAGTAACCTCTACACCTAGTGTGGGGCTCAAACCCACAACTCTAAGATCAGAGAGTCTCGTGCTCTACTAACTGAACCAGCCAAGTACCCCTCTAATTATTTCTAGTAAGAGTAACTGGGAATTACAGTTGTCCTAGAACTGCGGTCTTTACCACTGTGGAAAAGGTATACGGAAGTAAATCTAAACATACTAGCCTGTCAGGAAAGGAAGAATTTCCATAATTTCTTTTGTAAGATGTAGGTACTTACATCTTCAGGTAAAGACTTCACCAATTCACTATGGGCCATAGGTTTGATGCTTAATTGATGGATAATCTCTCGCTTAATTTCATCTGTAGCATTTACCTGTCCAACTCCAGGACTAAATCTCTCTCCTGTTAGTGCAAAAGTACATATACACACATTTAACATAATCACAATACTTAAGCAGCATATACTTTTAATCGGTGCAATACAATAATGTATTTTTCTTTCTGTGCAGTAGGAAAGTAATAATTGGTTTGGCAACAAGCTAGAGTGAGAGCAGCTCCTAACCATACTTCTGAGGCTCAGACACAACAGGTGAGTACAGGCTTTGGGCAGCACAGAGAAAACTCTGGATGCTATTTTGAAAGAATGGGATGAGAAGGCAGGAAGGGACTAGATGTAGTCAATAACTGGTAGAGCAGTAGTTGTAATCAGAGGACTAGGAAACTGCTTTCACTCCATCTGCCACAGGTAGCAGGGAGGGAGAGCCTTCCTCTGTCCTTCTATCTAGTGGCAAATAAGATCACCCCCTGACAGAAGCCAGGGTGCTCTGTTGTACGGACTACAGAGTCTAAAACAGTAGAGGAGGTAGAGAAGGTAAAGTAATAGAACAGGAAAGATGGTGGTGACAGGACTGAAAATACAGGCAATAAGAGAAGAAATCTGCATCTGTTAGCCACAGGTCTCTATTAACTTATTTTTATCCTATCTAAAAGCCAAGATGACAGTTCTGCAACACAAAACCACAGAAAGAAACATGCTTAAGATATGAAGTAACAGTAAATAGCTCCTAAACATCTTATTTTTACTTGCTAAACTCTCCTGTCCTACTTTTTTCTCAACAAAGAGCCTTTCAGATTATTCTGCTTCAGCACTTTCACTCTCTTCTTCCAAAGCACCAAGGCATTATCTCTCTCAGTGCTACAGTAACTGGAAGGGAGAAAGAGACGGATGCTCTAATCTTCCCCTGAAACTGAAGAACTGCTCAAACAAAAGAACTGCAACTTAGAAACTTGGAACTATTTCTTATCACAAAAGCCAATGTAATTGATAAATGTCGCAAACAATCCAAACTTACCAACAAGCATTATAATGAGATACAACATTTCTTCTATTAGAGTGTTGTTTTGCTGAACTACATCCTGTAACAAGTGGAAGGGAGAGAAAGTTCAGAGATACAAATACAAACACATCCAAAAAGAATGAAAGATACTTCTTTAATAATGTATTGTGGTCTTATAAAACATGCTCTTACCTTATGGGTAATCTCAGAGCTAAATCTTTTTCCATAGTCTGGAGTACTGAAAATCTGGTAAAGTTCAAAACGGCTGAGCATTATCATCAGGAAATGATTTGGATCCATCATGGAGACACCTGTCTTTTTTTTTTTAATGTTTGAAATAAAGGAAAAGAGGGAGGTTAAAAGGGTTACTAAACAATTAGTGAAAGATATTTTGGGTTGAATAAGTGAAACAAGCTTACTTATTCACCAATCACTATAAAAGATGAAACCCCCCCAGTCAATTCCCTACCTGTTGAAGCTACAAGTGTGGACAAGAATCTAAGCTGGTAAAACAAAATAAAGTAGAGACAAAACAAAACACCCTAACCCTACCCATTGGAATAACACGGACTATATGTTCTCTTGCTTTTTAATGCTCTGACTTAACTGCAACCCTATAAATTCAGTTCTGAAATTTTATCTCTGGGCTCTCTTATCACTCTCTAGTAGTGCATGGACTCTGAGAGAAATGTGCTATGGCAATTAAGCTTCTAGTACTTCTTATTTACCTAATACTAAGTTGTTAAGGAGAACTCTCAAACTAATTTTTGGTGATAAAAACTATACTAAATGAAACAGCTTTTATTTATTTTTTTAAAAGATTTTTTATTTATTTATTTGACAGACAGAGATCACAAGTAGGCAGAGAGGCAGGCAGAGAGAGAGGAAGGGAAGCAGGCTCCCTGCCCAGCAGAGAGCCCGATCCCCGAACCCTGAGATCATGACCTAAACCAAAGGCAGAGGCTTTAACCCACTGAGCCATCCAGGTGCCCCTGAAACAGCATTTAAATATTAGTTTTAATTCTTCTTTAATTCCATTTGTATAAATTCTAAATCAACTCGTATTTTATTTTGAGCCAATCATTTTTGAAATTTACATTTCATAACCTTTCCTATCACTTTTAAATCTACTCATCAATAATATGGAACAACTACTATGGGATTATGCTATCTGAACAATGGACAAAAAGGGACTAAGATACAGTTGCCATAGTTTAGCGGAGGGGACACAAAGTAAATTGGCAACTGCTGATCCAGAGCTGTAAATGCTATGGTGGGGATGAACACCATGCTATGGGACTTCCCAAATGGGATATTTAGCTACATTTCTGTGTGTTGGGGAAAGCTTTCTGGTGAAAGTGACACTAAACACTAAGACATGCAGGAAGACAAGTTGCAAGGTGAACAGAAAAGGAAGGGGGTGGGGTGGGCAAACTGGGGAGCAAAAGAAACAGATGTGCAGAATTTAAGACTTAAGAGAGAGCATGGCAATTTCAGGGAATTTTAACATAGTTAAGTTTCATAAGCCTTGGGGTCTGGGGTCTTTAACCAGAGGACAATGAAGAAAAAGATGGCTTTCAGGTTTCTGACTCAACTATATGACTGTATAGATTGTTAAACAATATACTGAGGTAGGAAACCCAAGATAGAAGGAAGGTATGGAGGAAATAAGAGGAGTTAGTTTGAATATATTAAATCTGAAATGTGTCCAAGAAATCTAGATGGAAATGTTCTACAGGCTGTTAGCCATGAGTTTAGAGCTCAGTAGACAGGGCTAGGCTAAAGCTACAGATTTGGGAGTAATCATAAGTGACTGGGTTCTGTGGAAATGACAAGAAGAAAAACATTTCCTACAACCTCTAAGTTTAATGCTTTTAATTCATTACCTGAAGCATTATTATATCCTTGTCAAACATTTCACGTCTGCATTTCACATTATGGTAGTAATATATCTAAAAAAAAAAATTGATTATATTGGGTAAATAGGTTTTTATTTGTGCAGCTTCCTCCCCTCCCCAATCCCCAATAGCACATGGGTTTAATGCAAGTGTGAACGCAGATGCACACGCACATGCATGCATGTACACACACACACACACACACACACACATGTGGTTCTCTCAACAGTTAATACTATCCTCACAGAGATTAATTAATTAGAAATTTCCAGATTTCAGTATTCATTTTATAGCCCACATTTTGCAACCAACTTTCTGGTTTCCCCAACAAAACTACTTTTCTATAAGGTTTATGGCTATGAAGAATGAAAACAAAACCAAACCCAACCCTATACCAAGCCTTGATAAGGTCTAAAAATAAAACCTCAATTTCAGAGCTATAGTCATAGAACTTTTTTTTTATTGAAGTACAGTTGACACACAATATTCCATTAGTTTCAGGTGTGCAACATAATAACTGGACAAGTCCATTAAGTTATGCTGTGCTCACAAGTGTAGCCGCCATCTGTCGCCATTTAACACTATCACAATACCACTGACTAGAGTCCCTATGCTGTGCCTTTCATCTTCGTGACTTAATCATTCCGTAATTGGAAACTTATACCTCTCACTCTGCTTCACCCATTTAACCCATCCCCATACCCCTTCCCCTCTGGTAACCATTAGTTTCTAAGAAAATTTTCAACTTTTAGCACAATTTTATTTAAATAGATGAAATCTGGATTTTTACTACATTATGTTTTGTAAAACTGTTCTAAAAATGATTCAAGTTAAAAAAATCAAGAAACTTAAGTTCATTTCTATTTTTGATATTGTTTCTTGACAAAGTATGAATAAGAGTTCTAAGAAACTTTTTGGTTTAACATTACTTTTATCCTCTTGAACAATTTTAATATAGATACTCAACTTTCAATGACTTAAGTATAGTGAAAATTACAACCTTCCCAGAAGCCAAAGGAATAGATGGATTGAAATCTCTTCATGAACTAAAAAACACTTACCTGGTTTACTAGAGAGAACCCATTTCTTCTCCACATGCCTGCATGTACTTGGGCACATAAAACAAGACATCTAAGAGGGTGTTCTATCAACATGGGTGGGCTAAGTTCACTCTGTATATAAAAAAAAATTGTTTTTAATCCATAAAAATCTCAACTGTATAAAGAAGACAGGGTGATAGTGATGGAAACTATATAAAACAGCAGTCAAAATTACTTAAAGAATGTTTGCGTGATGGTTAATTTTATGTGTTAACTTGGCTACGCCATGGTACCCAGCTTTTGATTAAGACCAATCCACATGTTGCTGTGAAAAGTATTTTGTAGATGTGATTAGCATTTAAATCACCATACTCTGAGTAAAGCACATTACCCACCGTAATGTAAATCCAATTAGTTAAAGGCCTTAAGAGAAACACGGAGGTCCCCCAACCACGGCTAAAGAAATTTGGTTTCCAGAATGCCTATGGACCTCAGACTACAACATGAACTCTTCCTTGGGTCTCCATATTTCAGACTTGCCAGACCCCATAACTGTATAAGCCAATTCCTTACAATAAGTCAATTTTTTGTCTTTTTCTCTCTCCATACTTACATACCCCTGTGAACATGCACGTGCACACAATCTTCTATTGGTTCTGTTTTTTCTCCAGAACCCTGATTAATAAAGTTTGTTTCAAAGTAATTTCAAGTACATGAAACATAATAAATAGGCATTTACTTTTAAATGTTAGGATTACTTACTAGAGGTAGGAGTTCTGGAAATTTGTATGCCACTTCGCTTTTGCTTAATAATACATGTAAACCTGCATAGGAGAACAAACAAAAAAGCATTTCTACAAATGCAAATAATTTAGAAAAAAGTTCTAAATATCCATTCCACTTCGTATCTACTTTTTCTCTTTGTGAACCTATCTCATTACAAAGTAAGATAAAAAATGAATTGGATCTATAAATGAAGCTTTTTGAATTGATATTCTCATGAACCTCTGTATCAAAGGTACACTTAGAGCTAGAGTCCTAATTACATTTACTAATATACACTGATGACGTTTTATAGAAGTAAATGTTAGACGTACAAATATAGCAAAAGCAGTTCTGTAATTATCAAAGCTATTTATATATGTTATCCTCACTTTAAGGGTCATATTTCACTGTCCCCATTTAAAGTATAGCAGGAGATCCTTTTGGCAAGTGAACAGAGAGATGAGTCCTGGGATTCATGGTCCATGCCAATCCTGATCTCAGATTTAAATTCCCTTAGAACTTCAAAATCAAAGCCTCTCTAGTTCCTAACTGGAACTAGAACTAGAAAGGGCTCTTGTATTGCTCAACCTTGCTTAATTCTATTAACTAAGAACTAATTCTCCTATTTATGTTGCTGTCTACATAGAGAATGTTTTTTACAATCTTATCAATAGATATGGCTGGCCACTTGGTCAATACTGGCTTGAGGCTTTTGTACCCGAGAAGACCTGAATCAGGAGTCTCATTCTTCTTCTTCTTTTTTTTTTTTTTTTTTAAAGATTTTATTTATTTGTCAGAGAGAGAGGGAGAGAGAGCGAGCACAGGCAGACAGAGGCAGAGGGAGAAGCAGGCTCCCCGCCGAGCAAGGAGCCTGATGCGGGACTCGATCCCAGGACGCTGGGATCATGACCTGAGCCGAAGGCAGCTGCTTAACCAACTGAGCCACCCAGGCGTCCCCAGGAGTCTCATTCTAATGACCTGCACTCGACATGTGCCACTCAAGCTCCATTAGTACAAACCGCAGGTTGTTCTTAAACTGTTTTGTGTATGTTTACTTAGTAAGCTCTTCAATTAGATTATAAGCATTTAGGCCAAGTTTTATCAAATACAGTCAGGAGAATGCTCAAAAAGGTTCACTGAGGTCTGAGAGCAGTAAAGACCTAGGCAGAAATGAGTACAACTCTCAGAGTACTGACTGTTTTCCTTGTGAATAACTATCAGCACTAGCCTCCAACATAAAACCAGAATTTTTTTTTTTTTAAAGATTTTATTTATTTATTTGAAAGAGAGGCAGTGAGAGAGAGCATGAGCGAGGAGAAGGTCAGAGGGAGAAGCAGACTCCCCGTAGAGCTGGGAGCCTGATGCGGGACTCGATCCCGGGACTCCGAGATCATGACCTGAGCTGAAAGCAGTCGTCCAACCAACTGAGCCACCCAGGCATCCCAAAACCAGAATTTTTAAAGGCAGCAAAGATCAGCAGCTGAGTTGTAAATAGGACCGACATTCCCACTTCCCAGCTGAAAACTTTCCCACAACACCGTGCTGTCACCTGCTCACAAGTATCAACAGGTTCAGTATGCTCAAAGCACTTGTGGAAACAAAATAGGGCCTCAACAAGTTTCATACTAAGTACTTCTTTGTTGTTCTATTTGTTGCATTACTGATATTTGGATGTCTAAGTTATCTTAAATCTCCACAACCTCCATAAGACTGTTGGAATGCTAGGCTCTAGCATCAAGAAAATGTGACAATGCTCAGAACAGTAAAAAAAAAAAAAATGCATTCAGAAAAGAAAGAGGATTATTATTCCTGATCCCATGGACATTAAAAGAATAATAAAGGAATACTAGGAACAGCTCTATGCCCATAAATTTTGATAACTTAGATGAAATGTAACAATTTCTTGAAAAACACGAACTACCAAAACTCCTGGAAGGAGAAACAGATAACTAGAACTAACCTATATCCATTAAAGAAACTGAACCAATAATTAATGACCTTCCAAAAAAGAAAGTATCAAGCCCATATGGTTTCACTGACGAATTCTACCAAACATTTAAGGAAGAAATGATATAAATTCTCCACGATCTCTTACACATACCACTTTCACATAATAAATTATTCAGCCACATACTTAAGATAAACTACAAATTCTGCAGTGAGTAAAAATAGCTACCTTTAGAACTTCTTTCTACTCTCAAAGTTAAAAATGTAACTAAAGGGAACAGTAGTATGTGAGCAGGATAAGAATTCCTGTGATCAAGAAATATGGAAGGAAGCTACACTGAAATGAGACTGAAGGTAGAGATGGACAAGTGAATATTCAAAGTTTTTGGCTGCTGCAAAGTGGTGGCTTCAAATATTCCACCAAGTATAAAGGGCTTGTAAATCAACTACTTATGATTAAAAAACTGTCATTCCAATGTGGGACTCACTCTGGACCTGCTGCTTAAAAAGGTTATCAATAAATGAGTAAAAAACAGTTCAGAGAAGAAAAAAATTAGGGTGGTTTCAATTTATCAGCAATCACTTAAGTGACAGGGTGATTTGAATCGTAACAACACAGACTCTGAATGTGGGCTGAGTTAACCATGTGGTATACAACCCGTGGAATGTGCAGTTTAGAAGTCTGAGGCAGCATTATGGTACTGTCCTTATAAACATGGCTTCTGGGGCCAAAGCACCTCACAATTCCTACTCTGACTCTTTCTTGCTGCATGACACTAAGAAGCCACCTCTATGTCTCAGTCTTCCCTTCTGTGAAGCAAATGTAATAGTAATAATACCTACCTCATAGGCCGATGTGGTGATTAAGTCAGTGCTTATAAAACTCTCAATATAATGTATAGGAAGTATTCAATAAATATTAACCACAAACAACAATTTAAAAGATAATTTCAGGGTTCTCTTTTGGGGAGAAATGCTTTACCTGCAAGTAAGCGAGAAACTGGGAGGTGAATGCTAACTTTTTCTTGGGAAACACAGTATCTGATAGTTTCCACTGAATGTCCACAAATGCTTAACGTGATTGGCTGTTCACCATCAGTGAAACCACCATGACACTGCATCAATACAGCAAGGCATTTCTTGTAAGCTTCAATTAACACTTTTTCCTAAAAGAGAGGGTTTTCTGTAAGTGACTTAAAAGGTTGGGTTTCTACAACATTGAATAAGCCCTCTTACTTACTTACTGAGTTAGTACCTCAGATATCAATATAGGCAAGACCAAACTCAACCTTCCCTCCCCCACTGTGGTACCTCTTCCAGTGTCCTGTCTCAGGGAACACCATCTCCATACAGCTGTGGAAATCTAGAAATTATTCCAATACCCTCCTTTCCCTCATTTCCCACTGTCCAATCTATTACTAAGCTACAATTTCATCTCCTAAATTTCTCTCAAACCTGGCCACTGATCATCTCCAGTAACTCAAAGGAAAGCCAACCACCTATTAAATCCCCTGCTTCTACTTTTGACCTCTCCTCTATCTATTCTCATAGAGAGTAATTAAAAAAAAGAAATCAACAACATGTAACCTGGATCATGTCACCTTTTCTGCACGGTAGCCACTGGTGGCATCCCAACTCTATTAGAATAAAACCCAAACTTCTCTCTGTGGCCTCCAAGGCCCTGCAGTATCAGGCCCCTGTCCAGTTCTCTACCTTCAACCACTGCGCTCCAACCTGAGCCTTCTCACGGCCCCTGGTCCAACCATACTCTTTCTCGTCAACAGAGAATGCTGCAGCTGTCTCACAGTCAGGAGTATTCTTTGCTCTTTGACCAGTTAACTCTGACACATAGTTCAGATCTCATAGAAGTCTTCTCTTACCTCTTAACTTACACAGGCTCTCACCTAGACTTTATAGCCAAAGGAGAGCAAAGTAATTTTAAGACAGAGAATAAATGAAATAGTTGTAAAGCTTCATTTTTGGACAAATCTCTAAACTCTTTTTATATGCTCAAAATCTAGGTGAGATTATGGGGGGAAAATGTAGATAGTAACAGAAGAGAGAGTGGATCATTTCTTCCTGTTTTCCAAGTTTCTTCCTAAGGCTTCAGAATTTTAATGTTTATGGAATTTATAGGTAAGAGAAGAAAAAAATGTTATTTCATGAGTTAAGTATCACCACTACCCTCTCCAAATGTCCTCAGAATTCTTAGGAATCTATTGCCCCTCTTCCATTTATCTCCTTCCCCACTACCCCTAGAAGAAACTCACGTCTAAAGCACACCAGTCCTGCATCATTGAAATGACATGTGTTAATTTCATTTGCAGCGTGAAGGCTGCCTCCCATTCTGGTTCCATTTCAATATGCTGTCCTACTTGACGTGTAATTGGATCCATTCCCTTAAAAGAAGCAAAAAAATTTTATTTTATTTTTTAAATATTTTATGCATTTATCTGAGAAAAAGAGTGCACAAGCAGGCAGAATGGCAGGCAGAAGGAGAGGGAGAAACAGGTTCCCTGCTGAACAGAGAGCCTGACAGGGGGACTCATTACCTGAGCCAAAGGCAGACGCTTTACTGACTGAGCCACCCAGGTGCCCCAAAAGAAGAGAAAAGATTTTAAATGGATTAAAATTATGTTTGTCCTCTTACACTGAAACTTAAGAAACAGTATAGAATATATTTTGATTATAAAAACATGTAAAATGCAAGTTTTAACAAGAAGCTTCAAGTAGTATGAGAAGTCCAACTCCCTAACTTACATGTTTATATATTAACATTCTCTAAAATATGGAATTAAAAAAAATTAGAACAAATAATTTTGAGGCAATCTTGTTTACGTTTTAAACAATAAAATGTATACTTCACTGCAACGATCCTTCAAGTTATTTTTTTAGCTCTATCATTTACGGACTAAACTGTTGGAAGAAATTAGACAGGTTTTTAAAATAGTAATGAATTTATATTTTACAATATAATAAAGTTTTCATAATTATTGCTAATCTGCAACTAAAAGTTCTCACAGAATAAAGAAAGCAAAACAAAAAAAGCCCCTCCAAAACAGAAACACAGAATAAAAAGATAAACAAAATAGTTTTATAAGAATATACTTAAAAAAAAAAGATTTTATTTATTTGAGGGAAAGAGAGAGAACATGAGCAGGGGAGAGAGGCAGAGGGAGAGGAGAAGCAGGCTCCCTGCTGAGCAGGGAGCCCAACCTGGGCTTGATCCCAGAACACTGGGATCGTGACCTGTTCCTAAAAGCAGATGCTTAACCGACTGAGCCATGCAGTCGCCCCAAGAATATACAGTTTCAAAAGAACTTTAAGTAAGAATATAATGTTTTAGAAACTAGCTTAACAGGGTGTCTGGGTGGCTCAGTTGGTTAAGCATCTGCCTTTGGCTCAGGTCATGATCTCAGAGTCCTGGGATTGAGCCTTGCATTGGGCTCCCATGCTCAGGGGGTGGCGTGCTTCTCCTTCTCCCTCTGTCAAATAAATAAATAAAATCTTTAAAAAAAAAAAAAAGAGAGAGAGAAAAGAAAAAAAGAAACTAGCATAACTACCCTCTTTGTGCATCAGAACTGATTACAGAAAATAGAGGATATCTCTAATATTTAAAATGGCCAAAGTTTCTACAGATAGAAAAGCAGAGAAGTATTGTAATAAATTAAATTGGGTATCCTAACCCAATACAGAAATCAGAATATTTTCCAAAAATGGTAAGTTGATTTTATTTCTTGCTTAAGGAAGCCAGATAGCTACTAAAAGAATTATAATGGTATGGCTCAGATATTTTGGCATGATATCTACCTTCTTACAGTTAAAACCATACCAGTTAGCTTCCGCTTCTAGATTCTGTTCTGTGTATGACGGTGTTTCCAAAAAAACAGAATTAAACAGAGGGGAGTAAGTTCTATACTGTATTATATAAATATACCAAGGAGAGAAAAAGAATTATGGAAACATTAAACAAAAAAATTAAATATTATAGTTTCTTAAATAAACATTATAGTTTCTTAACTTCACAATATTTCCATGTAAGCATATTAAAAACAGTAAACTTGCAATCCTCAAAAAAAAAGAATGTTAATGGTAACCAAAAGAACAACCAAATACAAAAGAATAGTAGATGCCAGAACTTTTGCTTGGATGTCATTCATTCTATACCATTCTAAGAGTTTCCAATTTAAGAGGAGTTTCTTTGTCCAAATTATAGTCATCTAAATTATTCTTTTGGAAATGTGCCCCAAATGAAAACACAAAAGATGTTCAGTGCAATGAACCAAAAAAAAAAAAGAAAAGAAAAGAAAGAAAAAGAAAGTTCTCCTCTTTAAAATGTTCCATTTATACTTACCTGCATACATTTGAGTAATTCCAAAAAGGCATCAAATCCTTCTAGGAATTTCTCCCTCAGATCATCTGACCACTCGGTTGGTTTGCTAATTAACACATACCTGAACAAGATAAATATAGCAATGAACATATGGGTAAACACTGACATATTACAAGTTGCAAGTGGTTGGATAATTAAACAAAAACTTACTTGAGATCTAAAATAAGGCTCTGAACTCTCCTAAACTTGAAGGCTTGTAAAGCAGTGTATCGTTCAAACTGAAATCTACCCTGGGCATCTCGATGTCTCAAATGATCCATAAAAGTCTTAATGATGATGGTCATCAGGTTTTCTTCTGTGATAAGCATCCGAGCCTAGAAAAAAGTGTATCAGGGTACATTGGTGATTAAAACCTATTTACTAGAAAGCTAAAAAAAGTCACCAACAGTGGTTAGCTCTTTGAAGTTTAAACCTTTTTCACTGTAACTATATAATATCATAAAATGCATTACTGTGTATTTCTAAATAACAATTACTTACTCCAACTGCCACGTGTATGAAGCGACAATTATATCACGGAGAAAGATGCCAGAATTTTGGGAGACAGATCCAAGGCTCATTATTCAAAGACAATTCAGGGTGGGGGATCTGAACCAGGCTGCAAATTTTCCTTAACTGAGACATTTAGACACCTATAATAGTATGGTATAATTATTCTAGGATCCAGAGGTTCATATCACAGATTCTGTAGAACTCAGTATGAAACTGTATTTCCTCTTAATCTCCTTTTAAAATTTATTTTTTGTTTCTATGTATATATCTATGTATTTTTGAATAAGCAAATACATTTAAATGACTAAAAAAAAAAAAAGGTGAAAAGTTTCCTAGCTCCCAAGGTCCCCCTTGCAAAGGCAATCTCTTTGAGCAGTTTTCTTGCATATTCTTCCAGAGATGGTGTGTATGTGTATAATACATACATATATGTACCAACACACACACACACACACATATATACATTTATAATATATGGGTTAAGTGTTACTAAGTAGATAGAAGTATACATATATTTAATTATACCTATTTCTCTACATATATTTAATTATACCTATTTCTGACCCTTAAAGGATAGTATATTATAAACATTGTTCTGCACTTGTTTTTTTAACTTCATGTATTTTAGAGATTGTTCCGTATCAGTTCATATAAATTCCCTCAACAGTCGTAACTATCACCAGGTTATTTTTTTCTATCATACTTTATTTAGCCAGGCAGGCCCTTAATGGTGAGACATGAGACATCTGGGTTTTTTCCAATCTTCTGCTATTTATTACAAAAGATATTGCAATGAATATTAGTTGTGTACAACTGCAAGGATATTTATAGAATAATTTTCTAGAAGTGGAATTACTGGGTTAAAGTGTACATACATTATAAATTTTACTGATATCACCAAACTGTCTCCACAAAGAAGCTTACCAATTTATATGTCCATCTACAGTGTGTGACTTTCCCCTCGTGCTTTCAGTAACACAATGAAACTTTAAACATTTGATCTTTGCCATTCTGATGATTTTAGATTTCATCTTACTTTGAATGAGGTTGGACATTATTTTATAACAATTTGCATTTCCTTTTCTGCTCCATAATAAAGTCAGAAGGTCTAATATTATTTGAATACCTCATTATTACTGTGCTATAAATGATCATGGTTTTCCTCTACCTTTCTAGCCTAACTAGGCTCAAGGGTATTACTGGTATTGGGGGGACCTACTTAACTAGGTCTCCCACTAATCAATTAGCAATATAGAAAGTTCCATCAAAAAGTAGGACAGGGTGCTTGGGTGGCTCAGTTGGTGGTTTCCAACTTCTTGATTTCAGCTCAGGTGGTCATGATCTCAGGGTCATGGGATTGAGCCACATGCCAGGCTCCATACTTCTCTCCCTCTCTCTGCCCCTTCCCCTGCCCACATGTGCTCTCTTTCTCTAAAATAATAAATAAATCTTTAAAAAAAAAGTAGGACAAAAAAGTGCAGAAGATGTAAGTCTAAGAATATAGTAAGGCTGTGTTCTAATGTAAAGGTTCTGAGGTTATCAGATAAAGAGAAAAATCTATATAGTTAAATATTCCTTTGAAAAACTCAAAAGTCATCATCACATTGTCAGGACATAGGACCTAAGACCTCAAACATCAACAGGATTAAGTTCTGCTCATTTTCCTACACAGTGACGACTAAGGTCAACTTTGAAGAAGAGGAGGTATTGACAGGTTAAGATAAAAGGATGGGGCACTGGGTGCCTCAGTTTGTTAAGCAGCTGCCTTCGGCTCAAGTCATGATCCTGGAGTCCCGGGACTGAGGCCCACATCAGGGTCCCTGCTTGGCAGGGAGTCTGCTTCTCTGACCCTCCCTCTTCTCATGCTCCCCCTCTCTCATTCTCTCTCAAATAAAGAAATAAAATCTTTTAAAAAAAGACAGTCCTTTTCTTTGTTTGCTGAATTAGTTGATTTTGAGTAAGTAAAATGGGTATAATGCAATTTGAGTGACCTAAGAAAAAACTTTGTAGAGCATGCTTACAAGACGCATAATCAATAGGTGAAGGAAGTTTGGTAGAGACAATTTAATATTGGTGGAATGTAAATCTCACCAACCAAGGCATTTATTTAGCATTTTCAGTTTCAGATGAATATTAAAAGAGATGGTTTATCCACTGCATAATTTTGGATTGGATTCTGATTGTCATGGGTGCCAACTTAAAAAAAAAATCAGTTAAGACGTCCATTAGTAATGTCCCATTAAGAGATGGGAGTTATTCAGGCATTTCCACTTCTAAAATGAAAACTGATAAAGCAAGAACAAAAGTTCAGAAAAGAAGAACAAAAAACTTTAAGTACTTGGCTTTATCACCTCTTGCCTAGATTGTTGCTAACCTTTCAAGGTAACATTCAACATTAAACATCTAACATTATTATACAGTTCTAGAACTTATTACCCTGAAAGGGCTTAATTTTTATTTTTATTTTATTTATTTTTTAAAAGATTTTATTTATTTGAGAGAGAGAAAAAACAAGACAGCACAGGCAGAGGGAGCGACAGAGGGAGAGGGAGGTGGGGCTCGACATGACCTGAGCCAAAGGCAGTCACTTAACCAACTGAGCCACCCAGGCATCCCCAAACTGCTTAATTTTTAAATGTCTATAATTCACTTTGCTTTAAATTATACTACTGCTACTTACCTTAATCACAATTTTATTCATTTTATGTAATTTATATTCAATCTTGTGTTGCAAGGCTCATTACATATCTAACTCATATTCAAAATGGGTCATAGTCACCCAAGACTCTGAAAAACTTTATTTTTAATTTTTTAAAAAGATTTTTTACTTGATTTATTTGACAGAGAGAGTGAGACAGTGAGAGAGGGAACACAAACAGGGGGAGTGGGAGAGGGAGAAGGCTGCTTCCCGTGCAGGGCTTGATCCCAAGACTCTGGGATCATGTCCTCAGCCAAAGGGTGAGGCTTAATGCCTGAGCCACCTAGGGGCCCCCATTTTATTTTTTAAGACTTTTTATACAGATCTTAATTATTATTTTGAGAGCAAGAGAGTGCGAGCATCAGGAGGGGCAGGGGCAGAGGGAGAGAGAGAATCTCAAGCAGATTCCACAATGAGCACAGAGCCTGACATGGGGGTAAATCTCACCACCCTGAGATCAGGACATGAGCTGAAATCAAGTCGGATGACCAACTGACTGAACCACCCATGCACTCCTCTGAAAAGCTTTACTGAATAATAATGGCCTGTGTACACACTTTTAGTTAAGCTAAACATGATACAGCATACAGGGGTAATGCTGACTATAAATTAGGGCACATCTAATAAAAACAAATTAGAACAAGTAAGATACTGTCATCACTTGAACTATTAGTTTTGGTTTTTGACCAGGCTATTTAAAAATGAAGACTGAATTTTCAGTTAACCCAAAAGATCAATCAATATATCGGATTCTATCACGGATATATAACATTTCACTATTATCTAGGCAATTGATTTTTTAAAAAGATTTTATTTATTTATTTGACAAAGAGACACGGCGAGAGAGGGAACACAAGAAGGGGGAGTGGGAGAGTGGAGAAGTAGGCTCCCGGTTGAGCAGAGAGCCCGACGCGGGGCTCAATCCCAGGACCCTGGGATCATGACCTGAGTCTAAGGTAGACACTTAATGACTGAGCCACCCAGGCGCCCCTAGGCAATTGATTTTTAAGCATGGATAGGCAGATGAATTACTAATGGTGCTTTTTCAAGAAATGATACATGTAACTCTTCTACTTCCAGTCATGATGGAAGCTTGAGGCTGACCAACATTTCCCCCTAAGAACAAACAGAAAGGATCAGTTAGGAAGAGAAGTCTGATCATTAGAGTGCTGCTGAGACAATAAGGATTTGAAGGGATAAAACCATGGAGAAGGGGCATGGCAGAGGGAGGTGAGCCAACATTCTGGAGCTGCTTTTCCTTCAGCATCTGACTCTTCTGGGAACTGGACAAAATGAGACAGAAGATCCTGGGAAAGAGTCTGACAAAACTGCTAACAGGAAGAAAAACCAAAGATTTTATCTGGTGTGGAGAGTGGGGTGGCCCGAACTCTAGTAAGAATAGTAGAATAGGAATGGAGTCCAATTTTCTTCCATTTTCCCCCATAAGATACCTGCAAAATTCTGAAGCTATGCAGACCAGAAGTCAAGAGCAGAAAGACTAGAAGAGCAGAGGAGCGATGTGGCAGTTTTAGCAAGTGGAGGAAATAAAACGAGTTCAGGACCCTAGAGAGGGGAGGACTCGTGTGAACCCTCTAGGCTCTTGATTGGGAAATCTTAGAGGATAATGTTTCAGGGGTGAGAATGACTCAGAAGACAGTCTTGCCAAAACAACCTGGCGTCATGTCAATTCCTAACTGGACTAAGGTGACAGGCCTCTCTCCAGCTGCCTAACATTAAGGGGAATCTTCTTAGAAGAAAGATATCATGCAGTGTCTAAGATTTTGTAATAAAGAACATCCTAACAGAAGGCAATGAGAAAGAGAATGGAGAGAAACCATATTTGAGAAGAGAATGACTACGAAATTTCCAAATCTCAGAAAGCCGCCAGCATAGGGATACAATATCTACATCCAGTATCTATAAAGAAAATCAAAGCTATATAAATCATAAATCAAGACTGCTGAAATCTAAGACAAATGTCAATAAAAAGTTATTAAGCATTTTAAAGGACTAAAAATCAAAATGAGAGAGAGCCTGACATGGGTCTTGATCCCAGGGTCCTGGGATCAAGACCTGAGCCAAAGGCAGATGCTTAATGACTGAGCCACCCAGGCACCCCTAGGCAATTGACTTCAAGCAGGGATAGGCAGATGAATTACTAAGGTGCTTTTTCAAGAAATGATACATGTAACTCTTCTGCTTCCAGTCATGATGGAAGCTTGAGGCTGACCAACATTTCCCACTAAGAACAACCAGAAAAGATCAGTTAGGAAGAAAAGTTTGAAATCATTAGAGAGCTGCTGAGGAAATAAGGACTCGAGGGGATAAAACCATGGAGAAGGTGCATGGCAGAGCGAGGTGAGCCAACATTCTGGAGCTGCTTTTCCTTTAGCATCTGAAGGAAAACATCTGAAGCAAAAACATAAAAAAATAGGAATAGACCTGCAAATGATCTAGATAATGACATTATCAGACTATGACTTTAAGATGTATTTATTTATCCACTTAGAGAGAGAGAGAGAGAGAGAGAGCGCAGGGGCAGAGGGAGAGGAAGAGGGAGAGAATCCCAAGCAGAATTCACACTGAGCACAGAGGCTGACACGGGGTTCAAAGCCACGACCGTGACATCATGACCTGAGCTGAAATCAAGAATCAAAAACTCAATTGACTGAGTCACCCAGGCACTCCCAGATCAGACCATGGCTTTAAAATAACTACGATTTACATGTTCAGAAAACTGAGGAAAAAATGTAGAGTTTCACCAGAAAACTGGAATCCATTAAAAAAAAAAAAAAAAAGGATGGATTTTTTTTTGTTCCAGTGATCAGGTTAGAGGGAGTAGGTATAGTTTTCTCTAGTTTTCTAAGTACACCTAAGAATCCTGGATATTATATACAAAAGAACACCAGAAGATTCAGAGAGGTGGCTAGAAGGCAGACTGACTAGGGACCTCAGAGAACCCAAGAAATGACATGGCAGAGAGTTCTAAGAAGCTGGTAACCTGAATATGCCAATGGGGGCAGATTTTTTTTAAAAGCCCCAATAAAAGCCAGCTCTCTCAGCCACAGGAAAGTAGTAACCCAGCAGGAGAGAAAACTTTCAGACAAGAGCTCCTCTACTCTAGGCAACTGCTACAGGAAAAACTGTAGCTCCATTCCCATCTACACCAGCAAAGGCTGAGTGGGGACGTCTAGACTTCCACCCTTCAGGGGCTGAAAACATGGCGCTGGCCTGCAGTATCAGGGATGCACGCGTAAACTCTAGGGCAGTGCTACTCAAACTACAGTCCATGGACCAGCAGCACACAAACTGCTTGTTATGACAAGAAGATAAATCAACTAGTAACAGTTTAATTTAGCTGACTTTTTTTTTCTCATAGCAAGAGGTTTTTTTTTTTTTTTTTTTAAAGAGTTTATTTATTTATTTGACAGAGAGAGATCACAAGTAGGCAGAAAGACAGGCGGGGGCGGGGGGTGGGGAACAGGCTCCCTGCTGAGCAGAGGGCCCGATGCGGGGCTCATCCCAGAACCCTGAGATCATGAGCCGAAGGCAGAGGCTTAACCCACTGAGCCACCCAGGCGCCCCTCTCATAGCAAGAGTTTTGATGAGATCAACAACGTGTTGGTTCACATTCTGGTACAAATTGTTTATCCTGTCATTACTGACACTTCGGAGTAAAACTGCTTTAGAGTCACCCTTATGAGAGTAGTAAGTTAATGTAAGACAAACAAGTTAATAAAGGGTGGGGGAAAGAATAACTACTTAATCCAAAAGAAGGTAAGAAAGAAGAGAAAAAGAAACAAAATAGGTGGTTCAAACAGAAAAAAAAAATCACTAATTGATCTTTTTTTTTTTCCACAAGGTGATCTTTAAAGCTAAATATACCAGTAATTACATTAAACGAGCAGTAATCTGATTACATCATCAGGTGTGACAGATTGGGTAAACAACAAAACCCAAATACATGCTTTATAAAAGTGATGTAAGTTCAATATAAGGGTACAAAAGAGTTAAAAATGTGAGGTGTCTGGGCGGCTCAGCTGGTTAAGCATCCAACTCTTAATTTCAGCTCAGGTCATGGTCTCTGGGTTGTGAGATTGAACCCCATGTCGGGCTCTGCGCTGGGAGTAGGGGCTGCTTCAGATTCTCTCCTTCTCCCTCTGTCCCTTCCTCTACTCCCAACTATCTCTCTCTTAAAAGAAAAAAAAAAAAAAAAAAAAAGGAAAAGACATATTATGCAAACACTAACCAATAGAAAGGAGTTGTTGCTGTAATATCAGATAAATTATTTTAAGTCAGCAATATTACCTGAGATGAAAAAGATAACTCATAATGATAAAAGGTTTAATCTATAAGGTACAATTCTAAATTTGTATGTGGTCAATAACATAAAGATATATAAAACAGGTATATAGAAACAGAAGTAAAAGGAGAAAGACAAATCTAACAATCACGGTGGGAAACCCTAAGACGCTTCAACAGTTGATGGAACAAGCAGGCCGAAGATTAGTAAATATGTAAGACTTATAAAATGAAAATGAACAAACTTGACCCAAGTGACAGAAACACTGTACCCAATGATAAGAGAATATACATTTATTTTTAAGTTCACGTGGGATATTTACCAAAACTGAAAATATTCTGGGCCATAAAGCTAAACAGACAACTGAAATCAGTTAAGTTCTCCAACAACAGTAAAATTAAACTAAATTCAAAACAAAATAATTATTAGAAAATGCCCAAGTGTTTTGAAATTTAGCAATATATCTCTAAGGAGTATAACCACAAAGAAGAAAAAATAGGAAAAGGAAGAAGAGGTCCCAAAGGAACTCAGTGGATTTTTTTGAACTGTATAATAAAAATAGGACATTACAAAATTGTGGGATGCAGCTAACTTTATTGCTTAGATGGAAACTTAAGCCTTAAATGCACTTATCAGGAAAGAAAGGCTGAAAGCCAACAACTTAAACATCTATCTTAAGAAATTACAGAAAGAATGGTTGTCATCATGTGGTGAATAAAAGCAGGAATCTTTCTCATTCCTCATCTCAGGGGAAAAGCTTTTAATACTTAGCATTAAGTAGAATGTTTGCTTGAGGTTTTTACTTTTTGTTTTGTTCTTAGGTACTCTATCAGATTAAAGTTCTCTTTCATTCCTAGGTATGAGGTATTTTGTTTTAAATTATAAGTAAGTGCTGAATTTTCATTAATTCAGAAAAAGCATTTGATACAATTTTTTCCCCATCTGTTAATAAGGTGAATTATGCCAGCTGATTTTTTCCCCCCAAATGTTATACTACTCTTGCATTAAGGAAAAAAACCAAAGTTGGTGTGATGTATTATCCTTTTTCTATATTGCCTGATTTGATTTGTGCAACCTCATCTGTGAGAGGGAGTGGATGGTAATTTTCTTGTAAATTGCCTTGCTGGGTTTTGGTATCAAGATAACAGAGAACTCAATTAAACTGGCCAGTATATTCTCTTTCTCTGTTTTCCAGAAAAATTAATATAAGACAGGTATTATTTCTTCCTTAAATATTTGGAAGGATTCTCCAGTGTAGCCACTTGGGGCCGGGGACTTGTGAGAAGATTTTTATAATAATTAAAAATTTCTGTTCCTTATTTCTCTTTTAATAACCTGTGGGTTTTCTTAGGAATCTGTTCATCTCATCCAAACTTCCAATTATACTGATTTAAGTTGGTCCCAATACGGTCTTATTTTCTACTTAATATCTGTAAGGCCTGTGCTTTTTTGCAGCCCTTTTCACAATAAAATTTTTCTATTTTTCTTTATTAGTCTTTCTAAATATCTATTCCTTTTTTCCTTGGTGTGTTAAAAGAACCAAATTTTGGTTGTACTGATTTTTTTATTACATATATTTGCTTTGTTTTATTAATTTCTGTTCTTTTATCATTTCCCTTATTATACTTTCTTTAGACAAAAGACCTAAGCTCTTATAATGGCCCTTGCCCATTCCATCTTCAACCCTATACCTCAGCGATGTCACTGACCATTTTCCTCATTTATCTAGCAACACTGGCCTGTTTGGGATTCTTTCTTCCAAAATGTCAAGCGCACATTCATCTCAGAACTTTTGTACTTGCTGTTCTCTCTGCCCAGGAGGCTCTTCCACCAGTTAGTCACATTACTCATCTCTCACTTTCTTCAGGTTCCTGTTCAAACACTACTTCTCTGAGAGGCCTTCTGATAACCTTGTATAAAGTATGATCCCTTAAGTGTCACTCTCTATCCGCTCAACCTGCTTTCCTACTTCATAGCACTCATCAACACTTGATTCATAAATGGTATCCAACTGTTTGTATATCTGTCTCTTCCCAATGAGACTATAAATTCCATAGGATCAGGGACTTTTGTCTGCTTTGTTTACTGCAATATTTTTCTCCAGAGCCCACAACAATACCTGCTCAGTAAAGGTGCTAAATAAGTAAGTCCTGAATAAATGAGTACATACGCTATTTGTCTAGTGTTTCTAACTAAAAGAATCAGACAGGAAAAAATAGAAGATGGAATAGTAGAACAAAATTTACTTGTAGATTACTCAAAATCCCAAAATAATATTTTGTGTTTCAACACAAAATATTATTTTGTTATTTAATACAAAATTATTTAACACAAAATTTAACATTTAGATGTTAATTAAGACGACCAGAAAGATTTAAGATGAATATGTAAGTAACAGTGCTTTTTCTACATGCCAGACATAGCCAGATTAAAAATGTGTAAGACCCACAAGAAGAGAACGGTAAGTTTGTAATAAGAACATAAAATAAGACTTAATAAACGAGGACAAATTATGTTCCTGGACAGGGATATTTGATATTGCAAAGATATCAGTTCTTCCCAAAGTATCCTTAAATACATTTTCAATCAAAATCCTAATGTGTTTTTGTGTGATTTTAGTTCATTTTTTTAAAAAAAAGATTATATTTATTTATTTATTTGTCAGAGACAGTGAGAGAGAGAGAGAGAGAGAGATCGAGCATGTGCATAAGTAGGCCTAGTGGCAGGCAGAGGCTCCCCGCTGAGCAAGGAGCCCAATGTGGGACTTAATCCCAGGAGCCTGGGATCATGACCTCAGCCGAAGGCAGCGGCTTAACCAACTAAGCCACCCAGGCGTCCCAATTTTAGTTCATTTAAAAAAAAAAAAAAAAAAAAGAAGCCTGAGAACATTAAAGAAATTATTAGAACTGGGTACAGACATGGAAATGGACAACAATGGAGGAAGCACAGATATGAACACACACAGGACATCTCAGAGGCTTCTCAAACATCCCTGACTAAAAATGAAAGCATCACTTTCTCTCTTCACAAATCCTACTCCTTTTCCAAAATCCCCTGTGCAGGTGGCATGACATCCATTGGGCTGCAAGTCACAAACGTGGGAGTCATCTTTACCCTTTTTCTCCAGTTGAACAATCACCAACTGATCCCCCAAACCCAAGTCTGGCCAATTCTGTAGCTTTTACTATTTAAATCTCTCTCACAACTCACATCTACTGCCACAATTCCAGCTTGAGTTACCACCAATTCTTGTCTGGATCACAGCATCAGCTTCTAATTAGGTTCCTCATGCTCACTTTTGCCCCCTGTCAATTTGTTCTCCAAATTACAAACAGCACGGTCTTTTAAAAATCACAAACATGATGATGTAAATGCCACTTTTAAAATCTTCACTGATCTCCCACTGAACCAAAATCCTTCTCTTGGCTTGTAATATTTCATTAGTGGATACAGACAGTTTCAACTGGACTAGAATACATCCTTGAACATAAAGGTAATCCTGAGAAAAACACTCATTCAAAACAAACAAAAAAACTGGAAAATGCACCTCTGTAGGAAAATAACCCTAGAATACTATACAATTAGGCATCGGCCTTCTATTTTATTCCAACTTTAAGGATCTTCAACTGTGCTGGCTTTCCTTCTGTTTCCTGGATAGGAACTTTCCTAACTCAGGACCTGCTCAAGTGCTGGTCCATTTAAATGAACTTTCCTTCATGACCCCACATAAAGGTGCTTTCCCTACAGAACCCTTCTCTGAACTCTGGGAATAGGTTAGATCTCTCTATGATTCTCTCTCAAAACAATGAAATTCTTGAGTTTTCATTACAGTTTTAATTAACCAATTCTGTGAATCTTTCCCATTATATTAAGTTCCATGAGGGCAAGGACTGCATCTGTTTTTGTTCACCACTGTATTACCAAAGCTTAGAACTGTGTCCAAGAAATAAAAGATCTCAACACATTTTTGTCAAATAAATTAAATATGAATTTTAATTACTGAATAGCACTAAAACATAGTGATGCCTTCCTGGGCAACTAGTGAAACTTTGTATAAGACCACGTCCAACCACTATGATTCAATTGCCTTATTGGGGGGGGGAGGAAGCTTCTCAAAATGTGACATTGTATATAAAATGCTATTTCTAATGGATACGTTTGTTAAACCAATCAGCTGAATTTTAAACTTAACCAGTTCAAAATCTTGGGGAAGCAGTATGACAATGTACAGATTAAGTTTAAATCACTTTTTCTTTCTAGGCTATGTTCTAGTATGGCTGAAGGTGTCTGAAGTCTGATCACCCATTAATAAAATATTATTCTATTCAGGAATATACAAATCTTTATTCTCTAGTATTTTAAGGCTTTATTTCTGTCAATGGCAAACAAGAAAGTTCTTCTTAGTCTTTCAGTACTTACAAGTGAAGGAACCGTGAATATCTGAACCGAGAGGTCTGCGATTGAAAACTCTCTGTCGTGGTCATCTGTCACATAATCACTCTGCAAACGCTCATAGTTCTATTAAGAAGGCAAAAAAAGGCAAGGAGTGCCAGCTATCAGTTACAAAGAAAAGGCAAGCACTACTCACCAGAGTAGGTGCGGTGAAGAACTGGACAGACAGAGCAGTCACGGACACTGCTCGCTCGTGATCATCCTCCATAAAATCTCTCTGCAACTGCTGGTAATTCTAAACAACAAGGGGGAGATTCACCTCTAATCCACATCGACCAAATGTTTAAGGATTATAATGAAAAGTCAAGGTTGGAGGAGTCAGTAAGATAACACTGCTACGAGAATGATAACTAAAATAACTTCTACCAATTAAATTTTGTATAAATACTGATTCACTATACAATCTTTACGAGCTCAAATAGGAGTAACAGATTCTAAAATCTTGGGATGTTACTGTACACTGGTAGGGCTAAATTACAGCAGCTCTACATGGTCTCTGATGAAACCAGACTTTCATTTCCTATGGATGTATATCAGAATCACCTAATGGCTCTTTCCAAGTACACATGCTTGGATCCCATTCTTGGTAAATTTGCCTAATTAAGTTTGAGAATGGGACACAGAGAGATGTATTTTGAAAGAGCTCCCCAAACGATCCTTACATTCTTCCTTGATTAAAACTCCTAATTCAGGTGAATTAAAAAAAAAAAAAAAAGCACATACTACAAAAAGGGAAAAGAATATAATTCAACAGTATCAACAACCAAGAGTTCACGATTCTTAAATCACTTCCATATATACATATGTCATTTCACCTGAGATCTTTTCCTTATACAAATTTTAATGGGAATAGTACCATACATAATACACAATGGCATAGGTTTAAATTCTTCATTTATCATTTGATATCATATACATCTCACAGGTGGATGTTTGTATTATCATGGCAGGTGACGCAAAAGAAAAGCCTTACTGCTGGAATTTTACTCTATTTTTAAAAGATAAAAAGATCATCTATTGAAGTTTCTGAGAACTTAAAATCAAAACAGTGACATATTACTATTAGTTGCTAATATTATAAAGCCTGGATATAATCATGGGTTATATTTACTCTGTATATACCCATTTCGTTAAATTTCAAACTGAGAGACTACTTACCTTTGCAAATCGAACAGCAAACAATTTCTTGTATTTCAAATCCATAAGGAGACTGCTCATAAACAACTGGTGATACACACTCCTAGCACCTTTTACAAAAAGAGTAGATGTAAAATAATGATGTATCAAACAAGCCAAAAATTACAATTCCAAGGTTTTTATATGTCCAACTGTATTTCGAGTCTTAAGAGCAGAACTCTAAATGTGTTCCTTCAGTATAAAACACTTGCAATCTGCTTCTTAAAAATTTTTTTCTAAAAATAGTTTTCTAACAAAATATAAAGGTCATTTAATTTGGGTCATGGACTCCAAAATCTGTTGATGTTTTTTCCAAAGAATAAGACTGCATGTGTTAATTCTAAAAACTATATTTATTAAATACCTTCCCAAATGAAGACAAAACGAAACAAAACAAAACCAAACCAAAAAACCTTTCCCCATTTACTTATTTAAAGTTCTCCTATACCCTGAAAGTAGTTAAAAGATTACCTTTCCACAATTTGGAATCATTAAGCATCAACCTATCCACTAGAGAAGAATTTTCGCCATCTGGCCCTTCTTGTAAACCAACTTGACATAAAATTCGACGAAGCCCATCTTAAAACAGGAAGAAAAGTAGTCAATGAAATAGAAACATCAAATATTAAAATAAAATGACATTTTAATAGTAATGTTCCAGCGAATCTATAGAGCTTTACATGTTTGTTAATGGTCAACTTTATTCAGAAAAAGTAAACATATTAACTATTTTATTAGCATTTTCACAAAAAGAGAAAAATTCCAAATCTCACATTCTACACCAACACTTATTCCAGAATACCAAAATATAAGCCTATCAGAAGGGCAACGACCTCTATGTTGTAAAGAATTTAAATACAGTTCTTTAAGGACCTATATGTTAATTAAACCAGATTATAATAAAACTGTTACATCCATGACAAGTGAAGGTAGGTATAATTGTGCTGCCATTATTAAAAAAAAAAGTATGCATGGCCTCTGTACTATAATAAGCACCAGTCCACTTATCAGTACTGCGCAAAGTGTTTCCACTCATTAAATAAATGTTCTCTGTGAACCTATGTGTACCTACTATGTGAAAGGTCCTGGAAGACAAATTCCTACATCTTCTAAATGCTGAACTTAAAAAAAAAGCTCTTCAAATATTAACATAAACATTAACATAACCAAAACTTTAATACCTTATGTTTCATACTTTATAATTAAAATCAGTTTTTAGTCTTCTATAAGGATGCAAAATAAATCGGAAAGAAATGGAGTAATTTTAAAATTATAAAAGCCACCAAACAGGAATTGTTTATAAGACTAAAGAGAATACGTATATAGTATTAAATAAGAGACAAGGTCTTTAAATAATTAAGGGTAAATATCTCAAAAAAATTTTTGGCTGGAAATTGCTTCCATGATACTATTCATTACTACTCTAGTGGAGAATTTGGTGAACAGGTATCCAATGGAAAATACCAAAACTAAAAAGACTGAGGATAAGAAAAATAAATGGAAAGACATTTAAAAAGACAAGCAAATGTGGTTTCCTAAATTTTAGTACCTCCGTATTTTTTCAACTGTCGTGTTCACAGTGTGGCAATGCTCTTTTAATACAATACTTTAGAACTTCTCTTTATAATAAACATCACAATGTAATTTATCCAAACCACCACTCTTGCTTTCTGAAGAACAGTATAACAGATAGCTTAGATCTGTTCCTATTTTTCTCTTTAGTATTCTATTTTATACATCAAACTTGTATTTCTGGCATTAGCCAGGTGGGTTCTTCATTCTGCTACCACATTAAAAAGATTATCTAATTTGTGGAATGTGGAAAGACAAAAAATACCAAATATAAATCAGTAACTTCAAATCTGCAAGTTTTTGGAGTTGCAAATTATTAGTAACCATAAGTTAGAAGAGTCAAAACAAAGATATCAACATTAGTGTTGTATCCTTTAAACTGCTAATCACTTATGTTTTATTTATAGTAGTATTTCCTAGCTTGCTCTGTGGAACAGAGTTCCACAGGATAGGGTTAAAAAAAAAAAAGGTTCTTTTATTAAGTCTGCAAGATTTGTATTTCATTAGCATATTAAAGTCATTTATTATTGTTTAATCCAATATTTCCTGCATTTATTTGAACACATAATCCTTTGTATGCATATAAAAAATCCTATGGAGCAAAATTTGAGAAACACGGGTTTTTGTGTGCATAAATATATTCTGAGATGGTATTTTAAAATGTGAAACTAAAGAAAGAAATTATTTCACTTGATATTTTTTCAAAATAGTTTTTTGAACCTACCTGAATATCCAATAATACTTCCCAGCCAAGACAAAAGTTTCAAACCAAAATTCTGATGTGCGACAATAGACGAATGCATAACTTGAACTTTGAGTGGCTTTGTCTGTCTACTGGTATTTCTCTTAAAAAGGAATGGCAGAAAGAAAAAATAAACTTAAAAAGGCTGTCTTATAGAAAAAAGCTAGCATTTTTATGTAATGTAACTATACTCTCATCATACAGGAGAATTTTTTTTTCATGTATGAGTGTAAGAAAAATACCACTTGGCTTGCCTTACTCAGATCCTAATTTAGGATCTAGAAAGAATCTTGGGATTCCTCCAAAAAAGTAAGAAATTACATACAGCTTATGAGTAACCTGGGTCTTTGGTCCTATACTTGAAAATCTGCCCCACCAATTAGAAATTACTTAAATGCTGACATTTGTTTTAGGTTTTCAATTTCTTAAATGCAATTACATATTTAAGTAATTTGCTTCACTGTATAGAAGTGATGTTGTCCATACTTCGAAAAAAAGAAAAACTCTGCTGTATAATAAACTATAATTTCCAACGTAACCATTTTTAAATGTATAGTTCAGAAGTCTTAAGTACACTCACACTGTGGTGTAACCAATCTCCAGAACTCTTTTTTTTTTCTCCAGAACTCTTTTCATCTTGAAGAACCCAAACTTTATACCCACCAAACACTATAGGTATCATATAAATGGAATTATACACTATTTATCTTTTTGTGACTGGCTTATTTCTCTCAGCATAATGTCCTCAAGGTTCACCTATGTTGTAGCATGCACCAGCATTTCCTTCCTTTTTAAGGCTGAATGATATTATATTGTATGTACATAGATTTTATTTATCCATTCATCCATCAATAGACACTTGAGTTGCTCTGTCTTTTGCCTATTGTGAATAACAATGCTGCTATGAACATAGGTGTACAAATATCTCCTAGACCTTGCTTTCAATTCTTTTGTGCATATACCCAGAAGCAAAACTGCTGGATCATATGGTAATTCCCTTTTAATTTTTAGAGGAACTACATTACAATTTTCCATAGTAGCTGTACCATTTTACATTCCCACCAGCAGTGTGCGCAAGGGTTGCAATTTCTCCATATCCTTGCAAACTCTTTTGATGTTGTTATGGTTTTTGTTTATAATAACCATCCAAATGGATAACAGGTGGTATCTCATCATGGTTTTTATTTGCATTTCCCTAACAATTAGTGATGTTGAGGATGTTTTCATGTGCTTACTGGTAATTTATATACTTTTTTGAAGAAAGGTCTACTTAAGTCTATTATAATTTTTTGTTTGGATCATCTTTCTACCCCCAACTTCATCCCATCCCCATAATCCACATTAACACAGTATGTCTCTGCATATTTTCTCTATCTATATATTATATATGTATACATTTATGAAGATTTTTATTTGATCTACAAAAATGGGATACTATACATACTCTTGTGCATCTTTGCGTTAACCAATTTTTTTGGGTTAATGACTCATGATATTCTGTCTTGTGGATTTATTCAAACATCCTCTAGAGAAGGGCATTCATATTCCCTTTGTTTTCAGTCTCCTGCGACTGCAAAAAAAGCAGCACTGAACATCTTTGTATACACACTTGCTAGTGCTTACATTTCTATGAGATAAATTCTTAGGAAAGATAAAACTTTAGTAATAGATGCTACTACATTATTTCCCCAAATGCTGTAGCAATTTATTTTACACCAGCTTTCAAATTCTCTGCATCTCTGCCAGTAAGGTATTTTACCACTCTAACCTCTCCAACCTGATGAATATGCAATCTCCCCATCATTTTACTGATTACCAATGAGTGAGACTCTTCATGTATACTGACTGCCTAGATTTTTTTCTCTGCTGTAATTGCCTTTCCATATCCTCTGTCCATTTTTCTATTTTGTTATTTGTTCCCTACTTGATAATCTATGAGTATTCTGTTTATCATAAACATGAAATGTCTATCCTCTATGTTAGTAATAATTTTGCCTAAATCTACTGTTTGTCTCTTGACTTTGTTTATGGAATATCTTCTTATGCTAATTTTTTACGTAGCCAAAAAATACATTTCTTTATTAACTCCTGGGGTTCTAGTATAGGTTAAGAAGCTCTCCTCCTTGCTTAGAATGTACCTATAGTTACTTCTAGCTAGTATCTATTTCTGGACTTTCTTTTCTGTATTATGAATGTATCTACAGTCTACGGCCATACCACCCTGAACGTGCCCGATCTCGTCTGAATGTATCCACATAAATGCCACCAGAGATTACAAATATTAATTTTCTTAAAAAGGAAAAATTGAAATGATAGTACTACACCTAAGAAGTTATAAAGTAACCAACATAAGAAAAAAAACCTCTTTGCTTTACTCAGATTCATCTACTATAACTTTGATCCGATTGCTTTATCATTTCCACCTTATTTTTCCTCTCTCCACACAGATATACATACATGAACTTAAATAAAAAAAAAAAAGAAAAAAAAACCCAAGAACTACTGAGGGTGTGTTATATGCATCATCCCTCCTTATCCCTTAATATTCAATCTGCATTTCCTTCCTAAAAATGGAAATATTCTTCTACCCAACCATGATATAGTTTCTCATGCATTATTATGTCTAGATATTAAGAATTTTTAAGATAAGACATCAAATGTACAAATCATAAAGAAAAAGATGATTTTGCTACAGTAAAATTTAAAGTTTTTGCTCGAAGAAAGGCACCAGAGACAAATGTAAATTAAGTCACATCGTGGGAAAAGATATTTTTAACAAAAGACCACAATTTGGGTTACATAAAGAACCCCTAACAAAACAGTAAGAAAAAGACAAACCCCCCCAAATGGGTAAAGGATATGAATAGGAAATTCACAGAAAACATAAATAAATATGAAATAAGATGGGGTGCCTTGGTGGCTCAGTCAGTGTCAGTTAAAGTGTCTGCTTTCAGCTCAGGTCATGATCCTACGGTCCTGGGATGCAGCACTACAAAAGGCCCTCTGCTCAACGGGCAACCTGCTTCTCCCTCTCCCTACAGCTCTGCCTACTTGTGCTCTCTCTCTCTCCATCAAATAAATAAATAAATAAAATCTTAAAGAAAATATGAAGATACTCATAATTAAGACAATGCAAATTTAATTGACGAGATGCCATCCATACACATGAAATTGGCAAAAATTTAAAAATCTGACAATATACAGTTTTGACAAAGTTGTGGAGAAATGGGAACTCTCTATACACCTCTGGTGGGCATGCATATTAGTGCCACCATTCTGGAGACTAACTTAGCAAAATCTAGTAAAGATGAAAATGCTCTGAAATCCTATTTCTTGGTATATACCCTAGAGAAACTTTTACATCTACGCAACAAGGAGACAAAACAATGTCCATAGCAGGATTTTTAGTCATAGCAAAAAAAGAAAAAAAAAAAAGGAATTATCCTAATTGTCCATCAGTAGGAGAATGGCAAAATTATGGTAAAGTTATAATTGGCATACTTCACAGGTACATGCATCAACACACACAAACCTAGTATCAACACTGAAATAGAAAGCTGCAGTATAATACATCCAGTATGAATCTTGTTATGAAACATTATGAATTAATGTTTAAAGGCCTCCAAATCAATACATATAATGTTAACAGATTTAATAAATGGAAGCATAAAGGTACGCACAAGAATGAACAAACGAATTAATAAACATCGTTATCCATCTCTAGGGTAGGAGAAAAGGGAATAGGATAAAGAAAGGATAATACAGCATCCTCTACACTATTTTATTTACATAAAAAAAGTATGAGGAAAATGCCGTATAATGTGGGCATACAGGCATTTGCTATGTTATCTCTATTTTTATCTGCATATTTAAAATACTTAACAAAAAGGACATTTACATAAAATTCATTTACATGGAAGAGTTTAAAATAATTCTTACTTTTTAAAATAAATATAAATGTGGGGAATAGTTTTCTTTTAGAGAAATAATACATTAAGTGCTATTATTATATGCAGCATACCTTGGTATAAGTTACAAAGAAACAACCTCCCTTGAATTCTGATCTTGGTGCTAAGTCAGTTAAAGTCTTAAAAAGTAATGTGACATGCTATCAAAAACAAAAATGAAACACTTCCTAAGATGTTTCTGATAGAGAAATAGGAAGGCAGAAAATCTGTATCTCATGTAAATGTTCATTTTCAATATTAATCTTACACACCTTAAAAAAATAGAGCAATAATGCAATGCTCAAGAAACATATCATTAAACATGACTTTTGGCTGATGCTGGCTTTATATTCATGAAGGCAGAAATATGTGTTCATAAATGTCAAAACATGGAATGAGTTTTAAACTAATAAAAAAAATAATAGTGTAGGCATGTTTTTAAATTACTTACAACAATCACGGATTTTGCTTGTTCACAATACTGGAAATCTCCATATCGAACAGACCTACGACCCTGGTAAATGAAGATATTTTAAATTAACATGTAAAAATATTATATTCAGTATTAATAACTTTTCATCCAGTAAACAAATAAACATATTTGAGCATATAACAACTCCAGTCAGTTTTAATATTTACAACATTCATTCTATTCAATGATGAAAAGTAAATTATCTTCTTTTAAAACCATCCTAATATTTTCAACTCACTAATAAGTATATTTCCTTAAATGACATAACATTTATTCTTCTAGGTTGCTATAATATCTGTTTTCATAACTAAATATTTCTTTTTTTTTTTTTTTAAGATTTTATTTCTTTGAGAGAGAAAAAGCACAAGTTGCAGGTAAGAGCAGAGGGAGAAGATGACTCCCCACTGAGCAGGGACCCTGGAATCATGACCTGAGCTGAAGGGAGATGCTTAACTGATTGAGCCACCCAGGTACCCCATAACTGAATATTTCTAATCACGGGATAGAATGAGGGTAACTCCATCTACATTTCCTTCTAAACTTTCTGACAACAGCTTACATTTATACCCAGTATGTACCTGTCCCAATATTCAAATGAAATTAAAAAAAAAATAGCCTAAGAACATCTGGGTGGCTCAGTTGGTTAAGCGTCTGCCTTTGTCTCAGGTCATGATTCCAGAGCCCCGGGATCAAGCCCTACATTGGGCTCCCTGCTCAGTGGGGAGTCTGCTTCCCCCTCTCCCTGTGCTCCTCCCCTCTACTTGTGTTCTTTGTCTCTCTCAAATAAATAAATAAAATCCTTAAAACAAAAATAGTCTAGACTATTCAATTTTCCCAGAATAGCTTATCTGTAATAAAGGTTCAAATCTATTATGTGACATTAATATAATGAAAATTACTTACATCTCGATCTACTGTAGTTGCAAAGCCAATGGCTTCTTTTTGTGTACAGTTAACAGCTTTCTGAAGGGTATAAATAACTTGTTCATAGGTATGCACCTCATCATTAAACAGCATGCAATAGTAGGTATCCCTCTTCTCTCTGTGGGGTAAAACATTAATTATATATTATGTAACTGCATATTCTCCAGCTCCAGTCTGATTAAGTAAGAGCACACTTGGTTCTAGTGCCAGGGGATGTGCTAGGTACTGGGTACGTATCTGTAGCAAAGTCATCTGTGGTTCCCATGCTCCATGACACCACTATCTGTTGGGGAAGATATGTATTTGACATGTAATTCTAAGTGAACTGGCTTTTATCAAGAAGAACAAAAAACTGCAACAGGGTAAAATAGGTCTGGGACTTCAGAGAACTGCAAGAGAAGTAACCTGAGACCCAAAGTCAAACTATCAATGGTTCTAAACTAGAGGCACTTCTCCACTAACTAGCCACTTGGCAATGTCTAGAGACATTTTCTGTTGTCATGATTGGGGCAGGAGTGCCACTGGCATCTAGCAGTTAAGGGCCAGGGATCCTGCTAAATATTTTACAATCCACTGGGACACCTGGCTGGCTCAGTTGGAAGAGCATGTGACTTTTGATCTCGGGGTCATGAGTTCAAGCCCCACTTGGGATTTATATTAGAGATCCTAAAAAAAAATAAGTAACAGTCAGGTTTGCCTTGAAGTTCACTTTGCTACCATGTGGAGAATGAATCGTGAGGGATAAGAATAGATATAGCAATTCAGCTAGGGAGGCAATGTTGTCAATGATGAAATTAATTAATTTGGAGTAGGACAGCAGTAATGGAGAACAGAAGTTATATGATTTGATGGAGGAAGAACCAGCTGGGTTTGAAATCTAAATGGGTATAGGTGATTCAGGTTTCTGTGAAGATGGAATGCCATCTACTAAAAGTCAGGAAACCAGTATAAGAGAAGCAAGTTACATTCTTTTCCCTTCTATACTGGTGATTTTGAACCTACAATGAAACAAAAAGATAAAAACAAAACTCTTCTATTCTCTAGGGTCTAAATTTGTATCTTTGATCAACGGTTCCCAACTTGAAGTACATCTTGTTTTACTGTGCTTTGAAGATATTGTGGGTTTTTTTTGTTTTGTTTTTACAAACTGAAGGTTTGTGGCAACGCTGTGTTGAGCAAGCCTCTTCAGTGCCATCTTTCCAACAGCATTTGCTCATGTTATGTCTCTGCATCATGTCTTGGTAATTCTTGCAATATTTCAAACATCTTCACCGTTATTATATTTGTTATGGTGATCTGTGATCACTGATCAGTGATCTTTGATGTTACGGTCATAATTGTTTTGGAGCACCAGGAACCACATCCATTTAATCCTGCAAACTTAGGTATAAATGTTGTATGTGTTCTGACTGCTCCGCTGACCAGCTGTTTCCTGTTTCTCTCCCTCTCCCTGGGCCTCTGTATTCTGAGACAACTGAAACTCTGTAATGGTCTCTAAGTGTTCAAGTGAAAGGAAGAGTCAATTGATGTAGCAACCTTCACTGTTGTCTTATTTTAAGAAACTGCCACAGCCACCCCCTACCTGCTCAGTCAGCAGCCAACAACATTGAGGCAGGACCCTCGATTATGACTCCCTGAAATCTCAGATGATGGTCAGCATCTTTTAGCAATGAAGTATTTTTAAGTTAAGGTTATGTACTTTGTTTTTTATACATAATGTTACTAGACTACAGCATGGTGTAAATCTAACTTTCACGTGTACTGGGAAACCAAAAAAATTCATTCGACTTGCTTTATCGCAGTGGTCTGGAAACCAGCCTGCAATACCTGCAAGATATTGTGAAGATACATTCATACGACATATATGGGTATGTGTGGATATATGTGAAGATTCCTATGGCAATATGGATACATGTGAAGATAGATTCATAAGGCATTATTTTCAACATTTCCAAAAAAGTATAATTAACATCTCACTTTATTAAAAAACACTGAAGTGCCTAAGTGTCTAGAACAGTACTGAAAAGGCAAAAAAGAAACCACTGATGTTCATCAGACCCTCACTTCAACTTGTAATCAACCTTAAGTATGTACAGGACTCCAATAAACTTGGTTAGAATTAAAAGTTAAAGGGAAGGTTGTTTGAGGCAGGCACATCACATGGAAAAGTAAGCCCCTAGCCTTAATACAGCTATGGCAGAATCCAACTCTCTGGTCACAAGTTTGCGACCTCAATAATCAAAATGCAAACAGTAAAAATGTGAGAGTTATCAGGTTTATCACACAAAGAACAGAAAAGTGCCTTTGCCTGAAATACGAGGCTTAAGTAAACTAATCAATGAACAGGGAGAAATCTCTACCAACCAAGTGGATCACACATATTTAAAAACTCTGAAATAAAGTATTACCGAAAACTAATTACTAGAAGAGAGTATGTTCGATCTTAGCTGTATTAAAATTAATTTGAGGAATTAGAATCAAAATGCTTAAAACAGAGTTTGAGCAAATACGAATACAAAGAATAAAAGGGCTGTACTTACATGATCTCTAAATCTGCTGGCAATTCACTTTCTTTTTCCCAGGTTAGTATCTCCACTGCATATCTAAACATAATAGCAAAAATGTTGTAGGTTCTTGCTATCACATCTTCTGATAAATGCACAAGAGGATCCTGTTAAGAACAGAAAATAAAAATTGCAACCATCTTAAATGCATATTAATTCTCCTCTTTCCTGTTCTGCCTCCACCCCTCAAAATACTACTGTGAACAGCTGACTGATCTTCCAGCTTTGGCTTCTCTTCAGGTTGATCCTGTACGTCCTACCAAATCAAGCTTCCTGAACCATTCTGTTTATAATGATCCCAATTACTGGATAACCTAAACATAATCAATGGCATCCCAAGGCCCTTGATGAATAAATCTAAAAATTTAAGAATGGCATTCCAGGATCTTTAAAACCTAACATCAGCCCATCTTTATAGCTTCATATCCTACTAATCCCCAATTTCTAGAATAAACAAAGTAATGATACCTAAGGACAGATAATTTAGTTTATAGGTATAAAGGAGAGCCTCATTTTCAGCCCGACTCTAAACAGTCAGAAAACAAGGTCAGAAAACCGCCCCTTGATGCTGTAAGAATCACTCCCTTGTCTACTTTGTTTCAGCAGTGCATGTCATGTTATGTATGGAAGGGGAACTTTGCACCTTATACTTAACAGGGAGTAAGTCACAAAAATTCTAGGTTAATGTGAAAAAGTATTACTGTAAATATACACTAACTTTATCATACCTTTTAGGCAAAATGTTTTACACAATTTTAATCTTAAAGCTTTGCTTGTTACCTAGTTTAATGGCTAAGTAGTATTATATTCCTTCCTCAAATAATAAAATAGTATGTTCTGGGGCACCTGGGTGGCTCAGGAAGTTCAGCATCCAACTCTTGACTTTGGGCCATGTCCTGATCTCAGGGTTGTGATACTGAGCTCAGCAGCGGTCTCCCTGGTGAGTGGGGAGTCTGCTTGAGAGATTCTCTCTTCCTCTCCCTCTGCCCCTCCTCCCTCTTGTGGACAAGCTCTCTAAAATAAATATATCTTTATGAAAAAGGGAAAATCAGTATGCTCCAACATCATGGAATGGGAATCAACGCATTACTGCAAATATACATAAAGGATACAGATTTTTTGTACATCCTCACCAAAGATAAGCCTCGTGGAACTGATAGAAAACACATGGAGATGGGGAATAAAAAGAACGGAAGAAAAAAGACAGACTCCTAAAGGAGATGGGTTTAGAGTGTGAAGAACATAAGAAAAAGTAAGAAGAGTAAGAAGATTTTTGTCTTACAGGACTTTTTACCTAAAATCTTCTCAATGGTCTGCTTTATATGTCCCATGGGAAAAAATTTTTTTATCCTACTAGCAAAGTTTATTTTACTATTTCTTTCAGAGACTAGAAGTCACTAACATAGTGAAACCATCCATACCAAGAAGGAACTAGAACTGGTACCTCCTGGAGAGTCATAAAAGAATGGGTATTAATAATTATATGAACCTCCGGAGGCCTGCGTGGCTCAGTCAGTTAAGTCTTGCCTTTGGCTCAGGTCATGATCTCAGGGTCCTGGGATGGAGTCTTAGATCAGGCTCCTTTATCAGCAGGGAGCCTGCTTCTCCTTCTGCCTGCCACTCTCCCTGCTTGTGTGCGCTTTGACAAATAAATAAATAAAATCTTAAGACATGGCGGGAGGGCTGCCTAGGTGGCTCAGATGGTTGAGCGCCTACTTTTGGCTCGGGTTGTGATCCCAGGGTCCTGGGATGGGGCCCTGCCTTGGGCCGTCTGCTAAGTGGAGAGCCTGCTTCTCCCTCTACTGTTCCCCCCTGCTTGTGCTCTCTTGCTGTGTCAAATAAATAAATAAAATCTTAAAAAAAAAAAAATATGAACCTCTTTCTACACCAAAGTAGAATCAAAGCTCAGTTTGCTTGGTGATATTACCTTGCTATATAGTCACTCATTTCTCACAATTATGTCCCACAATACAAGACATTTAGAGAATGAAAGAATTACAATAAACAGAATTTATAAGAACGAAATAGGTCCTGAAACAGAAACAAATGCCAATTCTTGAGAATCCAAGACAGTAGTAGTCAAACTGTTCTATATAAATCCAAGGGCCTGGTAAAGCTGTTTCCTGTTTAAATTACACACTGGCTTAAAAATATGTAATTACCTATATTTTAAAATGGAATATAAAAATACACTCTAAGACATGTAATATTACATACTGGGGATCACCAACTAATAATTTTGCCATTACATTAACCCAGTTTGGGGCAGGGCTAGATTTTTCTGCCATCTCTGTATACAAGTTAACGTCTTCAAAGATGGTCAGTCATTAAGAAGAATTATTTCTGGTGACACCTAGAGGGCAGAGTCAGTTAAGCGTCTGACTCTTGGTTCCAGCTCAGGTTACGATCTCAGGGTCATGACATCAAGTCCCCCATTGGGCTCCATGCACACTGTGGAGTCTGCTTAAGATTCTCATTAAATGCTAAGGAAGACTTCTGCTCAAAGTGCTCTTATGATAGCATAAGTCAGTTGGAATTTGTAAATAAATGATCATCTCACCCTATACTGTATTATCAATTATGACTAATAATTGTAGTTCTTTGATTACATTTATTTTATAGAATGCAAACCCTGGTCAGTGAGTCAACTGTGAGTTACTCTTCTTTCAAACTAGAAGAACACAAGGCATATTACTAAAAAGGATATCTGCTTACATTAGAAGGCAGTGGGAATTATGGAAAACTAGTTTTTTATGCCATACGCTTTTTAAAAAAAGATTTTATTTATTTATTTGACAGAGAGACAGACAACAAGAGCAGGAACACAAGCAGGGGGAGGGGCAGAGGGAGAAGCAGGCTTCCCTCTGAGCAGGGAGCCTGACACAGGGCTCGATCCCAGGACCCTGGTATCATGACCTGAGCCAAAGGCAGATGCTTAACATCTGAGCCACCCAGGCACCCCTGTGTCATTTTTTTAAAGTGTAAGCATACACTGTATTACAATAACAATTTTAACTGTTGTCATATGCAAATAAGCTATGAATAAGGACTTTTCCTATACTCCCCAACTGAAACTAGTAATAAACTAGAAACTAAATAATTATCGAAACCACCTCCCTTATTTCAAAGTTGACTTTCTAGCAAGTAATTAATACACATTTCAACTGATAAAAAGTAAATTCATTAATAATACTGCTTTTAGTGTCCACTGATAAATGGATAAAGAAGCATCATATATATATGATGGAATATTACTCAGCCATAAAAAAGAATAAATCTTGCCATTTGCAACAACATGTATACAGGTATAATGCTAAGTGAAATAAGTCAGAGAAAGGCAAATACCACATGATTTCACTTATGTGGAATTTAAGAAACAAAACAAATGAGCAAAGAAAAAAGAGATAAACAAAAAACAAACTCTTAAATTAATATATGGAATCAAACTGGTGTTTACCAGAGGGGAAGTAGATGGGGAATGGGTGAAACAGTTGAAAGGAATTAAGAGTACACTTACCCTGATGAGCTGTGAGTGATATAAAGAACTAGTAAAACATTATATTTTGTACCTGAAGCTAATATAACATTGTATGCTAATTACACTGGAATAAAAAAATTCTTTATTCTCTTTTATTATTGGGATTTTAAAATTAGAATTTTATTTAAAAAAAAAAAGCAATTCCACTGCTGAAAATTATTTATAAAATCAGTGTAATGTAGCATCATCAACAGCCAAATTACAGAAGGAGCCCAAATGTCCACTGACTAATGTATGGATAAGGAAGATGTGAGATACACACACACACACACACACACACACACACACACACAATGTAATATTACTCAGTGAAAAAAGTGAATGAAATCTTGCCATTTGCAACAATGTGGATGTAGCTAGAGAGTATTATGCTAACTGAAATAAGTCAGTCAAAGAAAGACAAATACCATATGACTTCACTCATGTGGTGGAATTTAAGAAATGAAACAATGAATAAATGAACATTGGGGGAAAAGAGTGGCAAACCAAGAAACAGACTCTTAACCAGAGAACAAACTGATGGTTACTGGAGAAGAGGTGGGCGGGGGGATGGGTTAAGTAGGTAATGGTAAGAGGGCACTTGCTCTGATAAGCACTGGGTATTGTATGTAAGTGATGAATCACTAAAATCTACACTGAAACTAATATTACACTGTATGTTAAATAAAAATTTGGAGAATAAAATAAAATAAAATCAGTGCAAAATACTGTTAAAGAATTCCATTACTGGAGTCCATACTACTATTAAGACACTTTGGGCAAATTTTTTAACCTCTCCTAAAACTCAAGCTTCTGCACCTATAAAATATTCATAACAGCAGTATTTATCTTATAGGGCTGTTCTGAGAATTAAAGAAATAAACACAATACTTAGCATAATATTTAGCTAATAATCACAAATCTGTGTTTGAGATGGGAGCAGCACTGATAAGTAAAAATTTCAGGTAAAAGAAAGTCTTCACTGAGGTTGTTCACTCAGTGCTTTTGTTACTGAATTAAATCTCACTTCAAAAAGGATTTGTAACAACTTAAGAATACATCCAAAGTACAATATTAAAAAAAAAGATGTACAAAGAGGGCAAAACCAGAATAAAGATAGGAAAATGAAATCAAGATAACGTGTTTATTATACAGACATATTATACAATTTCCGAACAGCTACTATAGACAGGCACTGTTTCCAAACATTTGACTCTATTTCCCAAAAGCTTCAGTAAGAGGAACAATCAGTTACCAGACCCATAGAAAGAGAAAGTAACATTTCCTAATGCAGAGACCTAAGAGAAGTTTCTTATAGTTCCTATGAAGATTTTCAAAGGGGACACTCCAGCCTTCTTACTCTACCCACACGCCCAAAGGGCCCATTTGGAAACCTGGTCTGGCATTTACTATTGTCACAGTGATGGGAGATGCTATTGCCATTTAGTGAGGGGGAAGCAGGTATAATAAACACAATGCTTCTGACAGCATACACATGGGGTCCACAAACTCTTCTGTGAAGAGTCAGATACTGTCTCTTAGTTTTTGTAGACTATAGGGTCTTTGTTGTAGCTATTCAATTTTTCTATTGTAGTGGAAAAGCAATTTTGGACAATAAACACAAACATTGCTGTGTTGCAATAAAATTGTTTTATAGACACCAAAATTTGAATTTCCTATCATTTTCACATTCCACAGATACCATCCTATTGATTTTTTCCAAGTATTTAAAAATATAAAAACCATTTTTAGCTTATGGTGGTGCCAGTAACAGGTTGAAGATAAGATCTGGCCTGTGGGGCCACAGTTTGCTGACCCTTGGCCTATACAATAAAAAAATGTCCCATCCCATATGCAATGAGTTGACAAGACCTGTGGAAGTGCTAACTAAGCATTATCCCTATAGAAATGTATTAAGCTTTTTCCAACTTTGTCTTAAGATGCAGGCCAAATGTATAACAAAAATTACATTCAATAAAAACAATCCTATGACAGATTTTTTAAAAAAAGTACACTGCAAATATTATATAGCTTTCTTCCTTTTCAAGCACAAAATATAAAAAACCTAGATATATGTATAAATTTAATGAGTGGGGGACCAGCAATGCTAAACATAATGCTATTTTAAAAATAGCTTCTCTTACAGTCTTATCCTTGAGGACTTCATTTCTCTTAGCTGAATTCTTAAACAGGAATTAAATGGCAGAGTCTGGAGGTTTTATTTTCTGCCAAGTTGCTGAAGTATGAATTCTTCAGGCAGGACCATATAATTTCAGCCAGGAAGGTGATCTTGGTAACATCTTCCTAAAATTCAGGAAATTAACTCAAGTCTGCACTATTAGATAGCAACCCTACTAATGTATGAGGATAAGGTCAACAGAGTAAAATAAAGCAAATTTTCTTAGAACGTGATTTAAGTTTACTCTAAAACAAAGACTGAAAGATAACAAAAGTCCTAGGTTTTTCTTTGCAAATTTATTTAGATAAAAATCACAGTACCTAAACTTAAACGTTTGAAAGTAAACTACTCTGTGGTATTTGCTACATTCATAATGTTGTTCCACTACCACGTCTATAGAATTCCAAAACATCTCTATTACTTCAAAGTAAAACCCCTTACCCATTAAGCAGTTCCCCCCCATTCTCCCCTTCCACCTCCCTTGGCAATCACCAGTATGAGTTCTGTCTACAGATTTACCTCTTTCTGATATTTTATATCAATGGAATCATACAATATGTGGTATTTTGTGCCTGGCTTCTTCCATTTAGCATGTTTTGGCAGGTTCATCCAAGTTGTACCAAGTATCAGTATTTCATTCCTTTTTACCTCGGAGTAGTATTACACTGTACCACAATTCCATCCATCCACCCATAGATGTTATGGGTGATACTTATTTGAATACTTGTTTTCAGTTCTTTTGGGTATATACCCAAGAGTGAAGTTATAGGTTCATATGGCAATTCTATTTAATTTTTGGAGGAACAGTAAAATTGTCAAATTGTTCCACAGCACTGAATCATTCTGCATCCCATTTAAGCAATGTACAAGGGCTCTAATTTTTCTACATCCTCGCCAACACACACATTCTTTCTTTCTGATTATAGCCATCTTAGTAGGTGTGAAGTGGTTTCAATGTGCATTTCCCTAGTAACTAATGATGCTGAACATGTTTTCATGCGTTTATTGGTCATTTGTATTAGATCTTCTTTGGAGAAAGGCCTATTCAAGTCCTTTGCCCATTTTTAACAGGGTTATTTGTGGTTTTGTTGTTGAGTTCTTACATATTCTGGATACTAGACCCTTGTCAGATACATTAAATTCCCCCTTATCCACAGCTTCAGGCACTCCCAGGGCAATTGCAGACTAGAAGCTGATAGTCCTTCTTCTCATATATACACTCAGAAGCTCAACAGTAGCCTAACATTATTATGCCTGCGGCATTCACCTTACTTCATCTCATCAAAGTAGGCATTTTACTATCTCATATCATCACAGCACAATATTATAAGAACAAATGAGTGAGTGCACATTCACATAACTTTTATTGTAATGTTACTATCAGTCTCTTACTGTGCTTAATTCATAAATTAAATTTTGTCATAGGTATGTATGTATAAGAAAAAACAGTCTATGCAGGGTGTGGTACCATCCATGATGTCAGGCATTAACGGTGGGTCTTAGAACATATCCTCCATGGATAAGGTGGGACTACTGTATACAAATTTGTAAATATTTTCTCCCATAGTTTTATACCGGTTTTCAATTTTTTTTAGAAGCACAGCTCTTTTTGTCAAATACAGCTTTTCTATTTGTATTTTTACAAATGGAACTCCAATACAGTATATAAAAGAGATAACAACAGAGCTCCTTCAATATAAGTGGAGAGCTCTGAAATCCTGATCACTGGGCATCTGTCACAAATCCTAAAACACTTACACAAAGCAAATGAAACACAAAATATGTTTTCCATAGCACTCAATCACTTCATACAAATTTTAATCTGTCCTGAACACAATGGAACACAGTCTAAAAGACACTGTTCCATACTATAAAATCTTAGTCAAATTGTGAGACCTGTAAGGTATGTGTACCAGAAGCACTATTAATGTTCGCTTGTCGTAGATCTATAGCAGACCTACTAACACTGCTTAAGTACTTCAAATGTACCTATCTCTCTGCCATTTAAAAATAATATGTGAAATAAGGATCCTGAATCAAACATCAAACTGTCAGAAATAGCAGAAATTTATGTATTTATTTAGTAAGAGTCCACTACATTGTTACAAATATCATTTAGAGAAAAATAATGCAGAATCAATTACTTAAAAAAGCACATATTAACAGCTGGAGTGACTATAATGGGTACTGAGCAGTATACTGTCTTTATACTTGGTCCCATCACTTATCCGATGGTTGTGATAGGCAAGCTAGTGATTAGGACTGGCTACCGTGTACGCTTACAGAAAAGAAAGGTATCTAGCCTACAAAATCTTAGTCACAACACAACTATACAAAAACCAACCAAGTTAGTCTCTATATATGGGAAAAATATCCTTCAATGATAAATGAGGACTTAAAGCAAAACCTCAAATAATAAATCCAAATTAAATTAAATTTCCAAAATTTCAAGTGAGTACTACCAGCAATGGTATGGCATCCATTAAATGCAAAAAACTTACAAAGTATATCTAGCCACTGGTTATAGTGACAGGACTATTTTGCTTACCCATATTTCATAAGCTAATTCCTAAGTCTGAAAGTATTTCAAATTCGTGGTTAAAACAGTATTTCCTTAAAAACAACTTAGCGAAAATGTTTTTACCTCTTCTTCCTCAATTTCAGAGGTGTTAAGTTCATGTTTTTGACAGTAAGGACCCTCTTTCCAAGCTTCAGTATCACCACAGTCACAGAAACCTCCACCTCCTGATGTTGTCATCTTAAAAAAAAATTGTAAAGTATCTTGTCAATAAGTGTTTCCTGAGGGCTATCAGATTATAAATAAGAATATCAAGTGCTAAGGAAATAACATTGCTGAAGTGTTTAGTTCCTTTGGGAGTAAAATTGAATAAAAGGCCAAAACTCTCAATGTTTTAAAGCTTAAATAAGCCTACACTAATTTAAGCAATTTCAAAATAAAATAAACTACTTTGTAATGTCTAAAAACTACAGATATTTTAAAGAGGTAAAATGTGTCCACCTATAGGATTTCCTTAATTAAGAAAATCATGAGGGTTTTCCTGCTGGGTTTGGTAAAATGTCAGTATCAATGCCATCAGGTTATAGTGCTTAATGTAACATAACAGATTCCAGTAATAAAGGTAACTACAGTTGCTCTCCCCCAGGAACAGTCTCATGAGAGTGCTACAATTGCATTAGATAATGTGACCAACAAAAACCACAGAAATAGTTTGTTTTAAATAGTCTTCTTTGACAAGGAAAGAAATGTACAAGTAAGACTGTCCAGTGAGAAAGTTTTCACCACCTGCAGGGTTCAAGAATTATTCATACTTCCCTGATATGGCAATGATTCAAGGAATCTGGCAAGACAGACTTTTTATTTAATTATCAGAAATTCTGCTTTTAAAAAAAATACTGTGAGAGTTTAGGAGTGGGTATTTGATGCAAACTTTAGAATGAGCCCTATTATATTCTGCCCCCAAAAAGTTACCTGTGTGTTATATATCAAAATATAATTAATGTAAACCCACAAATGACAGTTATTCCCAGGAGCTGCAAGGATATATGCCAAGAAACACAGGCAAGCAACCATTTGGAAAATGATAACCCTGTAGCTTCTGTGCTTCTTATGGTTACCCAAGATAGGTAAAGCAGCTTAAAAGGAAACTGGGATTCTCTTACCGATTTAGGAAAATAAAGAGAACATACTAAGATCCAAGGGGTCCAATTTTGTATGTTTTAGCTCATTATTATCAATACTCGGGTAGAGTGAAGAAAAACAGGAGTAAAAGTCCTGAGCCAACAGGGCTCCTGAATTAATAACAAGACTGCAATATTCCCTCTCCATGATTTGAGAATAGGGTGCAAAGTTCTAGCTGCTAACACTTCCCTAACTTTTAAATATCCAAGGCTTTGTCTTCAATATCCAGTAGAGGAATCAACCAGGATAAGCTTAGCAATAATCTGCCTTTGGTCAGATCCCCGATTTAAAAGCAAACATACATGATTTTTGGAAAAGTACTGGTTGCATTATAGCAGTAGAAAAATAATAAAATTCGTGGGTGTCATGTTCCGGGGTTGGGCCCTCTTTCACAATGCAGAAGATGCCTCTTTAATATTAAGAAATGACAAATCTTCTGTAGAAGATGACCAATAGAATATTTCTTAAATTTCCTGACACTTTTCTTTACTCCTTTTCTCACACATCCTTCCCTTCAGAACCTCCCTCCTGGTTTTACCTCTCACCTTTACCCTCTAATTTTTGATAACCTTCTGCATAAACAGAGAATTATGACAATAATAAACATAAGGAAATAGCAAAACAGACTAGTTAAAAACCAATATGCAGAAACTGGTATCTGTGCTGTCGTTCCTAAACCATGTGTTCAAGAAGTCTGGATTCACAATTCATTTCTATACTGCTATCATATGTTTAACAGTATTTAAATAACACATTTATTAAACCACTCTCCTCCATTATAATGTTAAATCTTGGAATTTAAAAAAGGCAGAAAAGGTATCTAACATAAAATTTAATAGTTGGGTATGGTTATTATCTGGACATTACTAACCCTATATCGATGGTCTCTGTGAATACTTCCCAAAAAGCACTCCATGCATAAAACACAAGTTGGATCAACTGCACAGTCTCTGTAAAGTTAAAGAAAAAAAAAAAAATCAGGGTGTCATTAAAAAAACTGTATTTCACAACATAATATTTCAGTTGGAATCCATCCTAGAAAAGCCAGAATAGTGAACTGCCTTGGTGTTATAAGAAAGGAAGTATTATTTCCAAAGATCTGTCAGATCTTTGGGAAATGAAGTCAGCTTAAGAACCTCATTCTTAACACTACTGGATATGTATTATCTTGTACTAGATTTGGGTAAATCACATTTTCATCTCACTTCAGTTGTTTCATTTGCTTTTCTCATACTGCCAGTTAGATATGTTTATAGATCATATCTTAAACAAGAGACTCCCTATACTTCCATGGAATGAGATAGGGAGTTACAAAAATCTTTCCATTTCCCCTTATCCTAGTTACTGTAACCTGATAGGCTACCATTCCTCCGTGCTTACTCTTGTGTTCTTTTAAGTGCATGTATTTTTAATGCATGTAACTCTTATCATACCATATATCTCATTCTGTTACTTTTTCACTTCTATAACATAATTAATTCATTTTGTAAGTGAACATCTGATTTGCTGCTTCTAATCACTACATAACATGCCATGGCATTTTTCCAAAATATTTTATCTCTCTACTCTCCCTGTACTGGACACATGGATTAACTCCAATGCCTTTCTACCACATATAATGCTGTAATAAAAGCAGTATAAATGTGTTCTTACAGATGTGTCTGAGACTTTCTTTGGCACATAAACTCAGGAGCAGAATTGCTGGGTCATATACATGTCAAGTTCTTAATTTGAATGCCATGCTACTGTCCAGAGTGGCTACATATCCCCTACCAGTGTAGAAGGATTTTTATAGCCCTGCATCTTCAATGCATTTGTTTTATCTAGTTTTCTAATATGTGCAAGGCCAACATATTTGAAATGGTATATTATTGTTTTAATTTGCATGTCCTGATTGTTAATATGTTTGATCAACTCTTCAAACGCTTATTGCTTTTGGGGTTTCCTTTTCTATAAATTGTCTTTGCCCATTTTCCTGCTGGGATCGCTTTATTTTATTTGCACAATCTAATCTAGAGGATATAATCACTTGGCAATATCAAACACTGCAAATATTGTCTCTCATTTGTTACCTGTATATTAATTTTGCCTATGGGTCCTTTGTTAAATAGAAGTACCTATTTTGATGCAATTAAATTCATACATACACCTTCAACTGGTTTGTATTTTGAGGTTTTAAGAAGTTCTTTCCTGGGGCACCTGGCTGGTCAGTCGGTTAAACGGCTGCCTTCGGCTTGGGTCATGATCCCAGGGTCCTGGGATTGAGCCCCACCATCAGGCTCCCTGCTCAGCAGGAAGCCTGCTTCTCCCTCTCCCTCTCCTGCTCCCACTGCTTGTGCTCTGTCAAATAAATAAATTAAGTCTTTAAAAAAAAAAATAGTTCTTCCCCAAACCCAGGTCACAAAAATATTCTTTATTTTCTTCTGTTAACCTTTTGGTTTTATCTTCCACATTTAGGTGGAATACATTATACCTTTGCATATGATGTAGAATAAAGTTTAACTTCTCAATATATACTGAGCTCTTTTTTTCTCAAGACCATCTACTAAACAATCTAACTTTTATCTATCAGTTGTGGTGTCATCTTTGTAATATATTAAGTTCCTACATCTCCTTGGGTCTACATCTCAGCTAATATGTGCAAGTAGTCTATTTATTCCTACACCATACCACGTTATATTACTATAGCTTTGTAGTGTATCTGAATATCTGCTGGAAGTTCCCTTTTTTCTCTTTTTTAAAAATGTTGATGTAGCTATTCAAAAACTCTTCTTTATTCTTCCACACATCACTTAGGATAAGTGTACAGAACCTCTCAAAAATATCTAGCTAAAATTCTGACAGAGGTTACTTAGAATTTATTGACAAACTTCAGGAGTAAGAACACTGTTATAAGAGAAAATTATCATGTCCATGATTATTTCTTAAGTTTTCTACTGAAGTTAAAAAGTTTTCTTCAGATGAATCCTTTATATTCTTGATTAGATTAATATTTAGATACTCTCTAGGTTTTAAGCAAAAATATATTTTTTAAAAATATTTTTCTAGTTGCTTAAGGATGATGAAAAGTAGCAGCGCTGATTTTTAGGACCCTTGATGAAACTCAAGGCAGTTATTACAGTTTGTTGAATTCTGTTGTGTTTTTCTCCCAAGGTAAATGAATATATATAGTCTGTATATGGCAATTTTATCTCTTTCCTTGTAATATTAATGCATTTTATTTTTCTTCCTTTATACTGTTGACAAGGACCTCCAATGATATAATAAACAGCAGCAGTAAAAGTAGGCACCTTTGCCTTGCTTTAGATATTAAAGAAAAACATATCTAAAGGTTCTCCATTAGTATTATGTTCATAGTAGGTTTACTAAGAATGTGACCTTCTAGGGGGAAAAAAAAATCAAGCATGTATCTTGCCTTTTCTTTCCTATCTAAACTATATCTGAAGCTAATGAGAGGATTAAGGAAGGACTGTGCTTCTTTTATAAAAGACAAGCTAATAAAGGAAATGACAAGTTAGAATATTTTGTTACCTCCTAATAATATAATGATCTAAACAACAAGCATCAGTGACATTAAATAAAAAGGTTAAAGACCTTTTTAATGGTTGCATCTGCCATGTACCTAAACCCACTGATCATCTCAACAAAAAAAACCAAGCAAGCATCATGTGCTTCCTGACATTAAGAATTAAGCACATCAAGATTTATGAAGTTATAATTCACCCCCAATACCAAATAACAATTTAATCATGCCTAATTACCTGTTCAGAGGACATATAAGGAATGAAAAAACATGTTAAACAACATCATGGGGACACAGTAAACAAATCCAGACTATGGAAAATTCCACAGGACAAATGACCTGGTTTCTGAGTAATATAAGTGGAAAAAAGAAGAAAAGAAAAAAAAAAAATAAGAGAGAGAAGAACTATTACAGATTAAAAGAAAAAATGAGGAATAACAGCCAAATGCAATGTGTGGACTTTGAATCCACCTGTGAGTCAATCAGGACAATTCCACTCAGCCTAGGTATTAGATAATGTTAAGGAATTAGTGTTAATTTTTTTAGGATATTAATGGTTGTAGAGAAAAAAAGCTATATTCTGAGTAAAAAGGCATGCTGCTGGAATTTGCTTTAAAGTAATCTGGCAGATGGGGTGCCTGGGTGGCTCAGTCAAGCATCGGACTCTTGACTTTGGCTCATGTCATGATCTCAGAGTCATAAGATTGAGTCCCTTGCATCAGGATCAGCACAGGTCGTGGAGCCTGATTAATATTCTCTCTCTCTCTGCAACACCCCCTCGTCCCGCTACCACAATGTTCTTGCTCTCTCTTTCTCCCAGAATCCTGGGATCATGACCTGAGCCAAAACCAGATGCTTAACTGACTAAGCCACCCAGGTGTCTCTGCTTGCTCTCTCTTAAAAAAAAAAAGAAGAAAAAAAAAAAATCTTGCAGGGCAAGAGAAAAAAGTGTGTGTGTATATGTGTGTGCATAAAAAGAGTTGCCATATGTTGGTAATAGCTGAAGCTGAGCAGTAAGTACATTTAAGATTCATCATACCATTCATTCACTCTATTTTAATGTTTGAAAATGTCCATAACAAAAAGTTTCTAAAAATCTAACACCAAAATATTCAGTAGTTTGCTAAGAATTTATATAATAAACAATCGCTGAAATTTATATAATGCTCTCCAGAATCAACTCAGCAAGTTTTCTTCTCTATTAAAATGGTGAATTACACTTATAATTGTTATAAAAACAAAATATTTAGATTCCTGAACTAAACTCCATTTGATTATGATGCATTATTCTTTTAGTATATTCCTGGATTCAGGTAGCTAATATTTTATTTAAGATACTTTTGGCTACATTAATAAGAGAATGGCTTTAGAATCTCTTGAATTTATCAGGGATTGAAAACAAGATTATATTAGGCTCATAAAGAGTATATTAGGCTCATAAAGAGTATATTAGGCTCATAAAGAGTTAAGGCACTCTTCACTTTTTCCATTTTTTGTAGTAACCTCTGTAAAAGGGGAATTAATTTTCCTTTGAAATTTGGTAGAATTTACCTATACAGTCATACCTAATTTGTGTGAGGGAAGATTTTTGATTACCATTCTAATGTTTTTCATTCAAGCTGCCTATTATTTTTCTATGAATTTATCCATTTCCTTGAAGATTTTGAAATTTTTTTTAGCATTTAGTTGTTTATAATTCTTATATTTCAGAGGTTGCCAAGCTCTTTAGTGTCTCCATAGTTTTTTTTTTTTCAGGTACCCCTAGACTAAAAGAAACAATTGTTTTGTTTATCAAATAAGGCTCAAACAACTTAGTAACTATTGGTCACTGAACAATTTTTTAACACTTTGGAATCAAGTTGGACACTGTTACCTTCATTGCCTATTCCACAAAGTATCTGCTTTTCAATCACAGCAATGCAGAGGACCTAGTTTTGTAAGACATAACATCACCAAAAGGAATGCGTAAGTGTGTTTCCCAATTTTTCATTCTGAATTTTATGTATCTGCATTCTTTTTCTTCAGTCCTGCAAGGAAATTGGCTTAATTCCAAAGAGTCAGTATATCTCAATTTTTTACTTTTATTTTCTGACCATTTCTCTTCTCTCTCCTTTGAGTGTGCTCAATTGTTCTAACCTATTGAGCTGGATGTTTACTCTATTTATTTTTATTTTTTCTTTGAAATAATTTTATTCATAGGAAAGGTGCAAAAATAGTAGAGTTCCTTTATACCCTAAAAAAATCTTTCCTCATGTTAACAGTAATACAAGGAAATAAATATTGGCACAATATTATTAACTACAGCCCTTAATCAGAAGTAATTAGTTTTCCCCCTATGGCCCCTTTTTCTCTTTCAGGATACAATACAAGATCCCACATTGTATTAGACGTCATGGCTCCTTAAGTCTCCTCCAAATTCTAACAGTTCCTCAGCCTTCTCTCGATTTTTGTGACCATACCCTTTTGAGAAATGTTGGTTTGTTATTTTGTAGAGGTCCCACAATTTGGGTTTGTCTGACATGTTCATGATTAGATTAAGTTAGGTATTTTTGGCAAAGATACTACAGAAGTGATGTTGCAGGAAGTGATGCTCTGTCCTCAGTACATTGTAACATGGGGCACATGATGCTGATCTGATATGCCGTAGTACTGGTGGCATTAACCTTGCTTACTCTGTTAAGATGGTGTCTGCCACAATGTCCACAATAACCAAACTATGGAAAAGAGCCTATCTGTCCATCAACAGACGAATGGATAAAGAAGATGTGGTCTATACATACAATGGAATATTATGCAGCCATCAAAAAACACCGAAATCTTTGCCATTTGCGACAACATGGATGGAACTAGAGGACATTATGCTAAGCAAAGTAGTCTATCAGAGAAAGACAATTATCATATGATCTCTCTGATATGAGGAATCTGAGAAACAAGACATAAGTTCATAGTGGAAAGGAGGGAAAAATGAAACAAAATGAAACCAGAGAAGGAGACAAAACACAATAAACTCTTCATCTCAGGAAACAAACTGAAGGCTGCTGGAGTGGAGCGGGTGGGAGGAATGGACTTGGGGAGGGTATGTGCTATGGTGAGCATTAAGAATTGTGTAAAACTGATGAATCATAGACCTGTACCCCTGAAACAAATAATACATATTAATTTTAAAAAATGGTATCTGGGGGTGCCTGGGTGGCTCAGTGGGTTAAAGTCTCTGCCTTCGGCTCGGGTCATGATCCCAAGGTCCTGGGATTGAGCCCCACATCGGGCTCTCTGCTCAGCAGGGAGCCTGCTTCCTCCTCTCTCTCTGCCTGCCTCTCTACTTGCCATCTCTGTCAAATAAATAAAATCTTTTTAAAAAAAAAAAAGGTATCTGCCAGATTCCTTCACTATAATTTTGCTACTGTACCTTTTATAATTAAATATATTTGGGGAGATACTTTGAGACTATGCAAATATCCTACTATTTCTCAAATTTTCATCTACTACTTTTAGCATTTATCAATAAATATATTTGGGGAGATACTTTGAGACTATGCAAATATCCTACTACTTCTCAAACTTTCATCTACTACTTTAAGCATTTATCAATGGATCTTGTCTACAGTTACTGATATGTTATTTGCCTAATGATAACTTTCTATTTTCTGCCTTCCTGTCTTATTTATTAATTGGAATTTTTCAGCATGGGAAAACTACTGAAAACATCCCTTCTCTCCCATTTATTTATTCACCCAAATACTTCTATCAGTGTGGACTCATGAATATTTATTTTATTCTATGGGTTAGAGTTTAATCCAATCATTTTACTATTCAAACGGTTTCAACTGTGACCACCAGGAGCTCTTTCAGGTTGGCTCCTGTGCCCTTTCAACATGTTCCCTCTTTTTCTTGGGGGAAGAGAGCAACACAACATGTTCCAAACTTAATTTGTATTTTCTCTGTCCCAGCCCTGGAATCAATCATTTCATCATGGAGCTCTAATTCCTTTTATTGGACACTGGTATTAAGAAACCAGTATCTGGGTATTAGATGTGCTCACTGCTACAGGAGTTCCATTGTTCTAGACTCTTTCAGCAGACAAAACCAGGAAATGTATAGCTATTTTTTAGTATTTTATTTTTTTCATCGTGATAAGTGTACTCTTTAAACCCCATCTCCTATTTCCCCCATCTCCCACCAACCTCCCCTCCAGTAACCATCAGTTCATTCTCTATAGTTAGAGTCTGTTTCTTAGCTTGTCTCTCTCTTTTCTCTGCTTGTTTGCTTTGTTTCTTAAATTCCACATGAGTATGATCATACAATATTTGTCTTTGACTTACTTCCCTTAGCAGTATACTTTCTAGCTCTATCCACATTGTTGAAAATAGCAAGATTTCTTTTTTTTTTTTTTTTAATGGCCAAATAATAGCCCACTGTGTAATATATGCCACATCCTCTTTACCCATTTCACCTATTGATGGACACTTGGGCTCTTCCACAGTTTGGCCATTATGAATAATGCTGCAATAAACCGGGGTACATATATCCTTTGAATGAGTGTTTTTGTATTTTGGGGGCAAATATCTGGCAGTATGATTACTGGATCATTAGGTAGTTCTATTTTTAAGTTGTTGAGGAACCTCCATTTTGTTTTCCATAGTGGGTGAACCAGTTTGCATTCCTACCAATTGCTTTTTCTTCACATCCTCATCAACACTTGGTTGTTTGTTTTGATTTTGGTCACTCTAACAGGTGTGAGGTGGTATTTCACTGTACTTTTGATTTGTAATTCCCTGATGAATGATGTTGGGCATCTTTTTCATGTGTCAGCCATCTATATGTCTTCTTTGGAGAAATGTCTGTTCATGTCTTCTGCCCATTTTTAAATTGGATTACTTGTCTTTCGGGTATTGAGTTGTAGGAGTTCTTTACAGGTTTTGGATACCAACCCTTTATCAGTTATGTCATTTGCAAAGAGCTTCTCCCATTCATAGGCTGCCTATTAGTTTTGTTGATTGTTTCCTTCGCTGTGTTTAAGTTTTATTTTCTCTTGCCTCAGGAGATATATCTAGAAAAACATTGTTACGGCTGTCAAAGAGATTACTGCTGATGCTCTTTTCAGGATTTTTATGGTTTCAGGTCTCACATTTAGGTGTTCAATCCATTTTCAATTTATTTTTGATATGATGAAAGAAAGTGGTCTAGTTTCATTATTTTGCACGTGGCTGTCCAGTTTTCCAACACCCTTTGTTGAAGAGACTGTTTTTCCCCATTGTATATTCATTCCTCCTTTCTTGAAAATTAATTGATCATACACTTACAGGTTTATTTCTGGATTTTCTATTCTGTTCCATTTATCTGTGTATCTATTTTTATGCTAGTACTATACTGTTTTAATTACAACCACTTTGGGGCACCTGGGTGGCTCAGTCAGTTGAGCATCCAACTTTTTTTTTTTTTTTTAAAGATTTTATTTATTCATTTGACAGAGAGAGAGATCACAAGCAGGCAGGGAGGCAGGCAGAGAGAGAGGAGGAAGCAGGCCCTCCGCGGAGCAGAGAGCCCGATGCAGGGCTCGATCCCAGGACCCTGGGATCATGACCTGAGCCGAAGGCAGAGGCTTTAACCCACTGAGCCACCCAGGCGCCCCGAGCATCCAACTTTTGAGTCTGGCTCAGGTCATGGTATCAGGGTCCTGGGACTGAGCACTGATTTGGGTTCCATGCTCAGCGGGGAGTCTGCTTGAGGATTTCTCTCCCTCTGCTCATGTACGCATACACGCTTCCCTCTCTCTCTGATAAATAAATCTTAAAAAAAAATTATTACCATTTTGTGTTTTTTTAAGATTTTACTTGCTTATTTATTAGAGAGAGAGTGAGCGAGCGAGCAAGTGCGCGCAAGTACAAGGAGGGGGGAGGGGCAAAGGGAGAAGCAGACTTCCTTCTCAGCAGGGAGCCTGACGTGGGACTCAATCCCAGGACCGGGGATCATGACCAAGTCGAAGGCAGATGCTTAAAGGACTGAGCCACCCAGGCGCCCTATTTTGTAATGTAACTTGAAATTTGGGATTCTGATACTTTCATTTTTGTTTTTCTTTTTCAAGACTACTTTGGCTATTCAAGGTCTTTCGGGCTTCCATACAGATTTTATGATTGTTCTAGTTCTGTGAAAAATGTGTTGGTATTTTGATAGGGATTCCAGAGACTATGGATTGCTTTGGACAGTACAGACATTTTAATACTTGTTCTTCAAACCCATGAACATTCTACAGAATGTCTTTCCCATTTCCTTGCATTGTCTTGAATTTCTTTTATCAGTCTTTTATAGTGTTCAGAATACAGGTCTTTTACCTCTTTGGTTAAGTTTATTCCTAGATATTTTATTGTTTTTGGTGCAATTGTAAATGGGATTGCTTTCTTAATTCACTTTCCGCTGCTTCATTATTAGTGTACAGGAATGCAACAGATTTCTGTTCACTGATTTTGTAAACTGTGACTTTACTGAATTTGTTTTATCAGTTCTAGTAGCTTTTTGGGAAGTCTTTAGGGTCTTCTATATATACTATCACGTCACCTGCAAACACTGAGAGTTTTACTTCTTCCTTACCAATTTAGATGCCTTTAATTTATGTTCTCTAAATTGCTCTGGCTAGGACTTCCAATACTGTGTTGAACAAAAGTGGTAAGAGTGGACATCCTTGTCTTGTTCCTGACCTTAGGGAAAAAATTCAGTTTTTCACCATTAAATAGGATGTTGGCTATGCATGTTTCATATAAAGCCTTTATTGCGCTGAGATATGTTCCCTCTAGGTCTACTTTGCAGAGGGTTTTTTTCTCATGAATGGATGTTGTACTTTGTTAAATGCTTTTTCTGCATCTACAGAAATGATTATATGGTTTCTATCCTTCCTCTTATTGATGTGACATATCATGTAGACTGTTTTGTGAATACCAAACCACTTGATTGTGGTGTACAATTTTTTTAATGTATTGTTGAATTCAGTTTGCTGTTATGTTGTGGATTTTTCCATCTATATTCATAAGAAATATCTGGCCTGTGGTTCTCTTTTTTTGTGGTGTCTTTATCTAGTTTTGATATACTGGCCTCACAGAATGAATTTGAAAGTTTTCCTTTCTCTCGTGTTTTCTTCAGATTAGTTTGAAAAAATGTGTGACGGAATTCACCGGTGAACCCATCTGGTTCTACTTTTGTTTTTTAGAATTTTTAAATTACAGATTCAATTTAATTGCTGGTAATCGGTCTGTCCAAATTTTCTATTTCTTCCTGTTTAAGTTTTGGTAGGTTGTATGTTTCTAGTAATTTATCCCTTCCTTCTAAGTTGTCCAATTCATTGGCATATAGGTTTTCATGATATTCTGTAACAACTGTTTGTATTTCTGTTGTGTTGGTTGTTATTTCTTTCACTAGTGATTTTGTTTATTTGGGTTTTCCCTCTCTTTTTAAAAATGAGTCTTGATACAGATTTACCAATTTTGTCGATCTTTTCAGAGAACCGTGTCCTGGTTTCACTGATCTGTTTTTTTGTTTTAGTTTCTATATCATTTATTTCTGCTTTACTCTTTATTATTTCCTTCCTTTTGCTGGGTTTGGGTTTTGTTCTTTTTCTAGCTCCTTTAGGTAAAAGGTTTGGTTGAGATTTTTCTTGCTTCTTAAGGCAGGCCTATATTGCTATAAACTTTCCTCTTAGAATCACTTTGGCTGTATCCCAAAGATTCTGGACTGTTTTGGTTTTGTTTTCATTTATTTTCCACCACATAGCTTATTTTTAACTTTTCTTTCTTCTTGGCAAGTATTTTTTAAGTATGTATTTCCTACTGAATGAATACTCCCTTAGCTATGTCCCCAAAATTTCAATACGTTTTTATCATTCAGGTCTATTTCTAAATTTTCTTACTGATTTCAGTGATATTCTTTTACTTAACATTAGCAATGTTAGTTTCCAAACATAAAATTTATTTAACCTACTCTTTCATAGTTTCGAGTTTTATTAAACATAGGGGGAAAACAATCTGTATGGCTCTGAGCCTCAAGAATTAACTGAAGTTTCCTTTATGTTAAATAAACAGATTGCTTTTCAAAAATTAAGAGGTAATTCACATATAAAATTCATCTTTTTAAAAATGTCCACCTTAGAGGCACCTGGCTGTCTCAGTCAGTGGAACATGTGACTCTTGATCTCAGGATCATGAGTTCAAGCCCCATGTTAGATGTAGGACTTATGTTAAAAAAAACACACAAAAAAACAAAAAAACAAACAAAAAAAAGGGACGCCTGGGTGGCTTAGTGGGTTAAGCATCTGCCTTTGGCTCAGGACATGATCCCAGAGTCTGGGATGGAGTCCCATATCTGGCTCCTTGCTCAGCAGGGAGCCTGCTTCTTCCTCTACTTCCCTCTCCCCTTGCTTGAGCTTGTGTGCTCTCTCTCTGACAAATAAATAAATAAAATCTTTAAAAAACACAAAAACAAAAACAAATACAATGGCTTATTAATTTTTTAAAAAGTGTCCAACTTGGTAGCTTTGTAATATTACAAGGTTGCACAAACAACCAACCAGAATGTTTGGAGAAATGTCTATTCAGATCCTTTGCACATTTTTAAAATTTGGTTGTCTTTTTGTGTCCTTTAGTTTTCTAGGATAAATTCTATTTGTCAGATATAAAAATTGTTATTCCAGCTTTCTACTGTATTGTAGTTTTGGCTGGCAGTTTTTTCTCCGTTTCTATTCCTATTTTTAGTGACTTTCAGTTTTACTTTGTCTCTCATAAACAGAATTTTAGGGTTTCTAAAAATCGACCTGGGAGCCACTCTCTTTACATAACTACAAAGAAAAGTAAAGCCAGACCCTTTTTCTCTAAGAGCCCATCATTTAACAGAAAAGACAAATGTGTACAGTTACAGGACCAGTTGTTAACTGCCATATTAAAGGTATGTTGGTTTGGTGAAAGCACACAAAGATCCCTGAGATTTTAGAGCTTTCGCAAAAGCAGTCATCTCCAATCTCTCTTGAATCACACGTTTCTTATTAAAATGTTTAAAGCACGCACTATGTAAATACATTTGTATTACACACCTATCTCCATAGTAATTTTACATATATTTTTAAGTTATATTTATGCTTTACTACTATGTAGTAAAATTTGTCCCTCACTTACACTACTGTGTAACTGGAGTCCCAGTGGAAAATATGAGGCAGAAAGTATATTTGAAAAAGTAATAACCTGAACTTTCCAAATTTGGTTAAAGACATCAACTTATGATCCAAGAAACTCAAGGATATAAAAAAAGAACATACAGTGAGGCATATCACAGTCACACTGCTGACATCCAACAATAAAGTAAGAATCTTGAAAAGCCAGCTAGAGAAAAACAGCACACTTAATACAGAGCCACATACATATGCTAATAAAAACGGACATCATCAAAGCTAACAGAGGTCAGAAGACAATGGAACAAGATCTTTAAAATGCTGAAGGGGGGAGAGTATCAACCCAGAATTCTATATTCAGGAAAATATCCCTAAAAAATTAGAGCGACTTCCAGTTTCTAGTGAGCATGTAAGTTTGGAGGTTGCCACACTGTCCTAACAAGTAAAAAAGTTAAACAAACTGAAAAGCCAACAATACTACTTAGATTTCCAAAGGAGTAAGGTTACAGTCTACCCCTGAAATTACAGAGACCAATAAATGAATAGAGACACAACTTGTGAGAGCAGAAACCCACAAACACAAACCTCTACAGGAACCAGTGCTGAGGTAGGGAAACCTGAACTGTACCTGCCAAACTGCTGGAGGCTCAGTGTGAATGTTTGAGAGATTAAAACTCCAGTCACTGGGAGCCAGAGGGGTACCCAGTCATCGGGGGCCCTAACATTTTGGTGAGTTTTATTTCCTGGAATTCTACTAGGTTTTCACAGTGAACATCAGAAAAAAAATCTCAAATTTCCGGCAGGTAGGAAAAAGAAGGAACCATTCTGAAATATGCAAGGGCATTCTGTTCTTAAAAAGTCTGCCCTCAGAAGAAACTATAATCAGAGCTTAACCAGCTGGGGTTTTATCAGCGTCTAACTGACCTGGAAAAGAGAATTATCCACTTCCAGCCCACTCTAGCCATCTTGTCCCACATAAAGACCAGGGGGTGGGGGTGGGCAGGCGGGGCGGCGGGGTAATGAAAGGCACCTGAGAAGTTCAGAGTCCAGAGGCACATACTCACTAGAAGACTGAGATCTCATCATAGGATAGAAAATGTTTCCCCTTTCCCATACCTTACTACCACATCACTAAAGGCCTATGGTATTCCTTTTACCCGGTATATCATATGCCTGGCTATCAAAAAAAAAAAAAAAAAAAAAAATTATAAGACTAAAAGGCAAAAATTTAGCTTGAAGAGACAGAGCAAGCATCAAAATCAGACTCATGTTATGTCAGAAATGTTGGATTTACGGGGTGCCTGGGTGGCTCAGAGGGTTAATAAAACTGAGAGTTGCTGGAGGGGAGGGTGGTGGGAAGGATGGGGTGGCTGGGTGATTGGGGAGGGTATGTGCTATGGTGAGTGCTGAGAATTGTGTAAGACTGATGAATCACAGACCTGTACCCCTGAAACAAATAATACATTATATGTTAATATTAAAAAATTTAAAAGATAAGATACTCACAAATGACACTACAGACATAGGGCTGATATCCAAGATCTATAAAGAATTCCTCAAATTCAACACTCAAAAAACAGATAATCACGTCAAAAAATGGGCAGAAGACGTGAACGGACATTTCTCCAAAGAAGACATACAAATGGCTGACAGACACATGAAAAAATGTTCATCGTCATTAGCCATCAGGGAGATTCAAATCAAAACCACAGTGAAATATCACCTTATACCAGTTAGAATGGCCAAAATCAGTAAGAAAATAAACAACGTGTGTCGGAAAGGATGTGGAGAAAGCGGAACCCTTACACTGCTGGTGAGAATGCAAGTTGGTGCAGTCACTTTAGAAAACAGTGTGGAGATTCCTTAAGAAATTAACAAGAGAGCTACCCTATGACCCTGCAATTGCACCACTGGGTATTAATCCCAAAGATACAGATGTAGTGAAAAGAAGGGCCACCTGTACCCCAATGTTCATAGCAGCAATGGCCACAGTCGCCAAACTGTGGAAAGAGCCAAGATGCCCTTCAACAGACAAAAGGATAAAGAAGATATGGTCCATATATACAATGGAGTATTATTCCTCCATCAGAAAGGATGAATAAGGGGCACCTGGGTGGCTCAGTGGGGTTAAGCCTATGCCTTCAGCTCAGGTCATGATCTTGGGGTCCTGGGATCGAGCCCCACATCGGGCTCTCTGCTCAGCAGGGAGCCTGCTTCCCCACCCCCTCTCTCTGCCTGCCTCTCTGCCTATTTGTTATCTGTGTCAAATAAATAAATAAAATCTTTAAAAAAATGTTGGATTGATCAGATCTGAAATTGAAAACAACTATAACTAATAAATTAGGGTCTCTAATGGATATAGTAGACAGCATGCAAGAACAGAGTGCAATGGAAGCAGAGATGGAAATGTTAAGAAAGAACCAAAAAGAAAACCTAGAGATCAAAACATTGTAAGAGAATGACGAATGCCTTTCATGGGCTTATTAGTAGACTGGACAAAGCTGGGCAAAGAATCCTTGAGTTGAGGATATCTCAACAATCTGAAAAGCAAACAGAAAAAGACAAAAAAAAAAAAAAAGTACAAAATATCCACAAAATGTGAGACAACTACGAAAGATATAAATGTATGTTTAACAGGAATACCAGAGAAGAGAAAAAGAAGAAAGAAAAAGGAGGGATGCCTGAGTGGCTCAGTTGGTTAAGTGTCTGCCTTTGGCTCAGGTCATGATCCCAGGGTCCTGGGATGGAGTCCTGCATTGGGGGGCAGGGAGGGGGTGGGCGGGCCCTTGCTCAGCAGGGAGTCTACTTCTCCCTCTGCCTGGTGCTTGTTTGCTCTCTCTGACAAGTAAATGAGTAAAATCTTAAAGAAAAAAAAAAAAGGCAAGAAAGAAAAGGGGACAGAAGAACTCTTTGAAATAGAAATTACTGAGAATTTCCCTAAAATAATGTCAGACATCAAACTACAGATCCAGAAAGCTCAGAGAACATCAAGACAAATGCCAAAAAGACGATTCCTAGGTATATTATTTTCAGATTACAGAAAATGAAAGATAAAGCCACAAAAGGAGAAAAACACTTTACCTAACAGAGGAATAAAGATAAGAATTCTATCTGGATTTCTCATAAACCATGCAAGTTAGAGGAGGGTAGAGTGGAATACTTAAAACGTTGGAAGGATATGGGTGCCTGGGTGGCTCAGCCCTTAAGAGTCTGCCTTTGGCTTAGGTTATGATCCCAGGGTCCTGGGATCAAGCCCTGCATGGGGCTCCCTGTTCAGCAGGAAGCCCGCTTCTTCCTCTCCCACTCCCCCAGCTTGTGTTCCCTCTCTGTCTCTCTCTGTCAAATAAATAAATAAAATCTTAAAAAAAAAAAAAAGTTGAAGGATAAACCCCACAACCTACAGCTCTGTATCTGCAAAATTATCTTTCAAAAGTGAAGGAAAAAGAAAAAATTTTCTCAGACGAAAAAACTTGGATTAACTGTAAATATGTACTGCAAATTCTAGGGCAACCACAGAATATAGTGGGAAAAAAAAAGTATAACGAATATTTTAATAGGTAGGAATGGCTATAGTAACATCTGATAAAGTAGACCTGAGGCAAGGAATATTACCAGAATTAATAAAGGACACGGACAGTTCATAATGATAAAAGGGTCAATACGAAAGGAAATCACAGCAATTATAAACATCTATGTATATGGCTTATAAAAGAGCTGAAAGATAACTGAAAAATAAACTGATAGAACTCGAAGAAATAAATAAATCCACAATCACATTAGAGTATTTTCATACACTTTTCTCAGTAATTGATAAAAATTAGTCATAAAAATCACTAAATAAGCACACAGACGACCTGATCAGCACTACCAACCACCTTGTTCTAATTGACATTTATAGAATATTATAACCAACAACTGCCAAATACACCTTCTTTTCAAGTACATAAGGAATGTTCAAGACTGGCCATGATCCTGAATCATAAAACAAGTATATATATATATATATATTTTTAAGATTTTTTAAACTTGCAGGGAGCCAGCCATGGGGCTCGATCCCAGTACCCTGAGATCAGACCTGAGCTGAAAGCAGACCCTTAACTGACGAGCCACCCAGGCGCTCCTCATAAAACAAGTCTTAATAAATTTCAAGAAATAAATTACAGTATCTAGGAAAGCCTCAACTTTATGGAAATTAAATAATATACTTCTAAGTAACTGAGAGATTAAAGAATAAAATATAAGCACATTAAATCTAAAGTAAGCAGAAAGGAGAGTAACAATAGGAGCAAAAATCAATGAAACAGGGGCGCCTGGGTGGCTCAGCTCAGGTCATGATCCCAAGGTCCTGGAATCAAGCCCCGCATCGGGCTCTCTGCCCAGCAGGGAGCATGCTTCCTCTTCTCTCTCTGCCTGCTTCTCTGCCTACTTGTGATCTCTGTCAAATAATTAAATAAATTAATTAAAAAAAAAAAGAAAAAAGAAAAACATCTGAAAAATCAATTAAAGCAATCACTAATGAAATAAAAAAGGATAATTATGACAATTCTGAAAGCTGCAATATAAAAGCAGTTGACAATATTCAACAGTCATTTATAATACTTTTTAAACTCTACAAACTAGAAATAGGAACTTCCTCAATGTGATCAAGGGAATGTAAGAGAAAACTATACCTAACATTATACTTAATAGTTTAAGACTGAATACCTTTCCCCCTTCCCCTAAGATTGGAAACAAGGCAAGGATGTCCCACTTTCACCAATAAGGTACAAAAAAGAAATAAAAGGTTGAAAAGGAAAAAGTAAAACTGTCCCCACTTAAAAATGACCTGATTATGTAAAAATCCTAAGGAACAAAAAACAAAACGAAAACTACTAAGCCAATTTAAGCAAGGTCACAAGACATAAATTCAGTATTAGAAACCAACTGTATTTCTTTACACTCACAGGAAAAAAATGGAAACTAAGAAAAAAAAAATACGCAGAAATAAACACAACCAAAGGTGTATAGAACTTCTACATAAAACCTTTAACATATTGTTAAAGAGATTAAAGAAGACCTTAATAAATGGAGAAATACTATGATGTTCACGGACTGGAGAATTCAATATTGTTAAAATGTCAACTCTCCCCAACTGATTTATAGATTAAACACAACGCTAGGGGCACTTGGGTGGTTCAGTCAGTTAAGTGTTCCAACTCTTGTCTTCAGTTGAACTCATGATTTCATAGTATGGGATTGAGCCCCGCATCAGGTGCTGTTGCTCAGTGCGGAATCTGCTTGATTCCCTCTCCCTCCTACAGATTCTCTCTCTCTCAAACAAATAAAATCTTTAAAAATCAAAATGAAACAAAAACACAATCCTAATCATAACCTCAGCAGTCTTTCTTAAACAGTAACAACTGACAAGCTATAATTCTGAAATTCATAAAATGCAAATGATTTGAACTAGACAAAATTTAAAGGAACATAAATTCCGGATGCCTGGGTGGCTCATTCAGTTAAGCCTCTGTCTTTGACTCAGGTCATGATCCCAGAGTCCTGGGATCAAGTCCCACATCGGGCTCCTTCCTTGCTCAGCTGGGAGCCTACTTCTCCCTCTGCCTGCTGCTTCCCCTGGTTGTGCTCTCTTGCTCTTTCTGACAAATAAATAAATAAAATCCTAAAAATAAATTAATTAATTTTAAAAAATAAAGGAACAGAATTTTAAGATTTATACTAATCAGTTCAAGGCTAACTATGGCAAGACCAGCAAGATAATATGGTTATTGCCGTAAGAATAGCCATCTCAGTGAATGGAATACAGTAGTCCCCCCTTATCTGCGGTTTTGCTTTCAGCAGTTTCAGTTACCTGTGGTCAACCAAAGTCTGGAAGCAGATGATCATCTTTCTGATATGGTCAGAAGATAAGTAATGGCCTAATGCTATATCACAATGTTTATGTTATTCACCTCACTTCATTTCATCATGTAGGCATTTTATCACTTCACGTCATCACAAAAAAGGGTGAATACGTACAATAATGAGAGACCACATTCACATACCTTTTATTACAGTACACTGTTATCATTGTTGTGTTTTGTTAATCTCTTACTGTGCCTAATTTATAAATTCAACTTTATCACAGGTATGTATATAGAACAAAAACCACAGTATATATAGGGTTTGGTATTATGAATGGTTTCAGGCATCCATTGGGGGTCTAGGAACATATCCCATGTGGATAAAAGAGGGCTACGATAGATTAGGGTGTTCTGAAATAGACCCACACTTATATGGTCAAATGTTTTTTCATAAGGTACCAAAGCAATTCACTAGGGAAAAGAAAAAATGGTGCTAGAACAACTGGATTTTCACATATAAATACGTGACGCTCAACTCCTCAAACCTCAACAACAGGTAGTTGTTTGAAATGATTTCAAACATTTCAAAAAAATGTTTGAAAAAGATCAAAAACCCAGACATAAAATCTAACATATCAAAGTTTATAAAAGAAAATATACAGAGTATGCTACTTGGGAGAAGGCAGACATTTCTTAAATCATCAGAAAAGAAAAAAAACTGGTAAAATGACATCATAATTAAAAACTTCTATCATTAAGACACCATATAGGCAAGCCACAGACTGTGAGAAAATATTCACAAAACACACCTAACCCAGAGTATTTAAAGAACTCCAACACTCAATAATAGAAAGACAAACAATCCAATAAAAAATAGACAAAAGACTAGAACAAAAACTTTGGAAGTTAGATGAATGAGCAAAGAGTACTTGTAAAATTCCATCAACATCATTCATCATTAGGGGTAATTAAAAACATAATGAGATACCACTACACAGAATGGCTATAATTAAAAAAACTAACATCATCAAATGTTGCTGAGGATATGGAGTAAACAGAATTTTCACACATTACTGGTGGGAACAAAAACCATTTTGGAGAAAGTTTTGGCAGTTCAACATATACCTGCCCTTTGATTCAGCAATTCCACTCCTAAGGATTATCTATGAAAAAATTAAACATTAAGTCTAGAAAAAGACTTGTTTGCAAATGGTAATAGTAACTAATGTATCAGATAAGAATGCTCACTGTATTAGATTACTGTCCAGAAAGGCCTATTTTAATGGTATCTTAATATTCCTAAAATGTGTCATAAAAAGCTGAAGATTTTTAATAGTCCAAGATTTATGTTATTTGGCCTATTAAACACATACAAGTATGTTTAACAGAATAATAACACCCAGTACTTTAGTATGCTGCATTTAAAATAATGCTGGCATAAACTGATATGATTTAGGGGAACCTGGGTGGCTCAGTTAGGTAAGTGGCATCAGCTCAGGTCATGATCTCAATGTCCTGGGATGGAGCCTTCGTTGGGATTCACACTCAGCCTGTATATCTCTCTCCCTCTGCGCTCCTCTCCCAGCTCCAGGTCGCTCTCTCTCAAATGGATAAAGAAATAAAAAATAAAAATAAAAACTGATATGATATGATTTATGAAAGAAAATTACCATTTTCTTTCCTTTAAATTTAGAAAATTTTCACACACAAAAAATAGAACTGTTAAAAAAAAAAAGGAAAAAAAAAAAAAACGCAGCCACCTGGGTGGCCCTCTAGTTAATTGTCTGCCTTCAGCTCAGGTCATGATCCTAGAATCCTGGGATCGAGTGCTGCACTGAGCTCCCTGCTCAGTGGAGGGTTTGTGTCTCCCTCTGCCTCTTCCTCTGCTTCTCCCCCTGCTCAGGCTTTCTCTCTCTTTCTCAAAAATAAATGAAAAATCTTACTAAAAAAAAAGCAATTAAAAAAAAAAGGTCATAGAAATTTTACTCATCATAGCCTCTAACCGGAAACCATCCAAATGTTCATCAGCATGCCAATGGATTATGGGCAAATATAAAGACATTCATACAATGGACTACTACTCAGCAATAAATGTGGAATCCATTTTCCCACAATTGTACCAACATGGATAAATCTGATAGACATTACGTGAGTAAAAGAAGACAGGCACAAAAGAATGATTTCATTTTTATGAAGTTCTAGAACAGGCAAAATAAGGTGAAATTATCAGAATAGTGGTTACCTAGAGGCTGGAGCTACTCAGAGGGAAATTTCTAGTCAGATGGAAATATTCATATCCTAAAGGCATGTGAGTTACATGAGGTTAACTATTGCCAAAAATGTATAATTAAGATTTGTGCCTTTTGAAATATGTAAATTTTCACTTAAAAAACACACACACACACGACTCGATTGGGCATCAAAAGGAAAATTTTAGATATAAATCTGAGTTTCTGTACCTGAAAGGATCAGCCCATAGTAATCTAGTCATAGTTCTTCTGTTTCCTAACATCTAGACAAAGGCATACATATAAAGTTGATATTATACCCCATGCATGCCTATATTCGATCCTGCAACAAACTGGCACAGAGTAATTAAAAACAATCACAGATATCTAAAACAAGAATACAAGACTTGGGGCACCTGGGTGGCTCAGTGGGTTAAAGCCTCTGCCTTTGGCTCAGGTCATGATCCCAGGGTCCTGGGATCAAGCCCCACATTGGGCTCTCTGCTCAGCAGGGAGCCTGCTTCCTGCTCTCTCTCTGCCTGCCTCTCTGCCTACTTGTGATCTCTCTCTGTGTCAAATAAATAAACAAAATCTTTAAAAAAAAAAAAAAGAATACAAGACTCATTTTAGACAACTACAGGAATCCAAACTATCTAGGAGGTATCAACTGCCCACTCCCTGTCATTTTCCCGGGGCAAAGACAGCAGTGCAGACAAGGCAATTTCCAATACATAGAAGCTCACAGTGACAACACGCAGCACTGAAATTCTACTTCAAGATATTTACCTTGAGAAATACTGGGACATATATAAAAAGAGATGTGTACAAATATGAACAGGGTATTCTTTGCAGTAGTTTATTATGGGGAAAAAATCCTAGAAGTTCCCCATTTCTAATTTCATTAACAGGGCAGTGAAATAAATAATGGCCTGAACTTACTATAGAAACACAGCAGTTAGATGAGTGATGATTTATATATATTGACAGGGAAAGTTCTCTGAGACAAACTGTTAAATGGAAAAAAGTCGCAAATGCAATATACACAGTATAATTTCACTCATGCAGCACATCGTAATTAGAGGTAAACAGTATTTTTTAAAACTAACATAGCATTGATTTCAATCTCTAGACTATTCGAGACAAAAACAGTCTTAAATTATAACTCAGCTAAAAAGAGATCAAGTTTTCAAATTTTTTAAAAGTCAAGAAACTAAACGAACTCTTCTGATTGGAAATAAGAGGTTCTTTCTTCCACATTAGACCGTTATATTTCCACACAGAATAGAAATGAAATTATCTCTACCCCTCTACTTGAGGTATTACTCATGGCTCAGTAACTCATTCGAAGACTCCGTGTTTGGTTTAAAAATTCTTACCTATATAATTCCTCAAGTGCTGTATTTATGTATTACCTCATTTTTCCTAACTGCTCTATGAGGAAGGAAAAATAACCCAAAAACCTAAAAAAATCATTGAAGATACTTCTAATGTTCATCCACAGAGAGAGCTTACCATCTCTTCTAGACACAGGAGAATTATGCCTCCCCACCCTGTTTTGCAGTTAGAGGCCTTCAGATTAGTTCTGGCTAAAGGGATGTGGGCATGGTTGATAATTCTGAGTGCAATTTATTTGCTGGGCAAGACTCTCCAGCCCTACTCTTCCCTTGCTGTGCTGAAAAAGCATTATGTTAAGTTTATGAAGACTTAATATGGTGTTAAGTAACTAACCAAGATAGAACCCTTGACTCATTGCCTTCACCAATCTGAATGGGTCACAGTCTGAGTGATAAATACATTTTAGGTAGCTCAAATCTTCAAGACTGTAGGCTGGTTTGTTATTTTTAGCATAACTTCATCTATCATGATTAACAGAATCAAAGTTAAGAAAAAAAGTTAAACCTGAGCAAAACCATTTAATAGTTTATAATAAAGCATCATAAAGGCTTATCTGGAAACACACAGTAAGAATATTCCTGATGGCAGCATAACTTCTGGTTATCTGCAACATTCATGCAGTAAGTTTTTAAAATCATTAGCTAAAAAAAAAATGTTGTCAGGGTGCCTGGCTGGCTCAGATGGAGGAGCATGTGACTCGATCTCGCATAATGAGTTTGAGCTACAACTACAACAGGTGTAGAGATTACTTAAATAAATAAAACTCCAATAAAAAAAAGTTCTCAATTTAACTATGCAAAGAAATCATTGGAATTAAACCTAATTTCTTTACATCTAACAGAAGTGTTAAACTCAAATTAAAATTTATACCACGCTGAAGTATGATTTCATATTCTACTAATATTTTATTTCTGTTAATGGATATAAAATGGTAAATAGTAATGATCAGTACTAAGATTACTGTCCCTAATAACCATCCGTATTTAGAAAGGCATAACAAGTGTTAAATTTGACTACACTTTTCCTAATAGATAACTGAGTACAGACAAATATCATAAAATACTAGCCTACTGCCTGAAAACAGGTTTTTCTGGTATCACAGAGGCTTTAGCAAGGTAATTTGGGACCTATACAAATTTAGAAACTATGAACAAATCACTACAGAAAAACTAACCTAATTTCCTCCACAAATCCCTTTCCTAAGTAACACACATAAAAGACTCCTGAATATCATTTGTTTCTAGTTCAAGAAAAACTCTATCCTGTAGACATGAATCATTTTTATCCTTGAAGGATCTAGTTTACAAACTCCCCTAGAATTTCAATAATCGTATCTCATCTTTCCAAATGATAGGCTCCATGTTATTTTACCAGGAATACATGAGACATGGGAGTAACAGGAGACATTCATCCCCAGGACCCCAGCACAGACATTTACTAAGAGTTTTACCATGTGCTAAGAATTGTGGAAAGCAATACACAATGGATCTCTTTTACTTTCTCAACAACTCTGTAATTGAAGAATGTGGCTGGCTTTTGTCCCAGGATTTCTGCAGGGAACTCTAAATCCTTACAATTTCCTGTGATAGGAGTATCTTTGTTATTCATGCTGTCCCCTCCACGTGATAGTTTATGCTAATGAATGAGAGAGTGGGGATAGGTCATACTAAAAAGACAAACCATGTGATTGGAGGGTTGGGGCTTTCAGCAGCATAATATTAGCCCTACCTCTGGGAAGGGAAGTGGAGCTAGATATTAAGTCCATGGGCAATGATTCAGTTAGTCATTCCTACATAATGGAAACCCAACAGAACTCTGGACACCAAAGCCTGGATGAGAGTCCCTAGTTGCCAATACTATGTGTGGATCGTCATGCATTGATGTGTCCAGAAGATAATGTGTCCCTGAGGACAACAGGAGCTTTGCATTTGGAAATCTTCCCACGTTATCTCCCTGGCTAATTCTGATTTGTATCCTTTTTCTGTAATAAAACTTTTATCATAAGTACAACATTTTCCTCAGTTCTGGGAGTTGTTCTAATGAATTATGTAACCTCTGGTAGCCTGAGATACCTGAAATTTGCAGCCAGCTGATTAGAATTGAAGGTGCCTCTGAGAATCGATAAACTTGCGTCTGTATCTTGGACATTCGTGAAGGATGGTACCTTTAATCTGGAGTGTGGCTAACTTCAGGTATCAGCAAAGTTTACAAAGATCTGTTAAGCATGTAGTCCAAACTTAGGATCTACTGGACCCTTTACAGATTAAATCTTTCTCTCCCACCCCAGGGAGAAAAATTTCTGTTCTTTCACGTGAGATTCTCATCAGACACTGCTTTCTTTCCTCTACAGCTCAGGTAACTGACCAATCTGCTTCCTCTTTCAGTGGGTCGCACACTGTTCTGTTCTGCCTGGTTTCTTATCCCTGTAAGGCTGGCTCAAAGACAGATCCTCCAAACTTCCTCATCATTTCCATTGCAGGGTCTGTTGTTTGCCTCCGACCCTGCCTCCCTTGCTCAAATGAGCACATCACCTTTCCTTTTTGTTTTTAATATTTTATTTATATATTTGTCAGAGAGAGAGAGAGAGAGAGAGAGCGCGCGCGAGCTCAAGCGGGGGGAGCTGCAGGCAGAGGGAGAAACAGGTTCCCTGCTTAGCAGGGAACCGGATGTGGGACTGGATCTTAGCATCCGCTGGGATCATGACCCAAGCCAAATGTAGCTGCCTAAAAGACAAGCCACCCAGGTGTCCCCATCTCTTTCCCATTTTATAGGTTTTTACTACTGATCACGAAAAGAGAAATAAAAGTATGCATCCTTTGACCCAGAAATTTTACTTACAGGATGTATCCTATGATCTACTTCTACATGTGCACAAAGACATACAAAGATATTTAGTGTGTTATTATTTCTAATACTACAAACCACCTAAACATCTATTAATAGAAGGTTAATTAAGTAAAGGATAGACTATTTTGCAATAGAATAATCAGCCATTAAAAACATAAGACAAAGTCAGCATACGTACTCTCTCTCTAATGTTATGTAACAATTTTAAGGACAAATTTGAAACGATATAAACAAGGTGAAAACAGTTTAAGTGATATGCTAGCATTTACTGAATAAAATACAAATGCTTGCAAATGCATAGGATATCCGAAAGAATACACAAGAAACTACTAATGGTGGCCACTTTTGGATAAGGAAACAGAGAAATTAAGGGACGGAGGAGGAAGGCTATTTTTCATGGCATATGCTTTTGTACCTTTTGAAAGATATAACCAAATGCATGCTTTGCCTGTTGGGTTTTTAATTTCTAAAAAGCAGTAGCTAAGGCTGTTCTTCTGTGTTCTGTCCTTAATATACCCTCGCGACTCTCTTGAGATGATGTCAACGAAGTAATTTTCTCCTCATAACGTGAGGCATTCCCCTTACCAACTGTGCCTGCCTTCCACCGATTATATACAACCTCTTAATACAGTTAGAATACCCAGAACAGGGACGATGGAGTAACCTAAACCCCTGGACTATAGTGAAAAGAATTTATATCTCAGAGAAACTCCAGGCTGATGTACCCAAGTTCAAACTTGACCACATGTAATAAAGAAAAAAAATCTACTAACATCATCTCTGACTCAGTTTCACCCACAAATCCTTTACGCACACCTAACCTTTCAACACAGGAAGATAGCTTTTCAGTGCACCATTTTCATTGAGGGAATAAATATATTCCTCTTCCTGCCATCCCACTCCACTCCTCCAAGCTCCCAAAAGTCTATTCCACAGTCACTTTTGAAGACAAGATTCTTCTTACTTCCTCTTCTTCTAGTAATGGATGATCCCAGAACCCTGTCAATTTAATCAAGATCTCCGTATAAAGCATTCAAACCTGTACCCAACCTCTTCTCCCATGGGATGGGCCCACACTGACACATACGAATTCCTGGGACTAACAAAATTTCTGAATACTGTGCCTATGGTTAAAAGATAAATGAGATGGCAATAAATTCATAAGAGAGATTAATGTGCTATGTACCGGTAGCACCAGCTGTCCTATTAATGATTTGGCTGGATAGAAGAATGAATAGTCAAAGTTGTAAAATCTACAATGGGAAGGATTTCTTATACATAATCATGAATAACACCTCCCAAAGTAGCTGGCTTACAATAAATATGATATTGCCACCAGGCAGGTATGGAAATAGGCAAAAACTAAGAACACTCAAACAATTTAACTAAAGTAGGAAAAGCAGAATATCTTTAAAACTGTCCTCTGTACTTTCAACAATATAACAGACATTTCCTTAATAAATATTTGCTAAGCACATAATATGTATGAGGCTATCATTAGTGTCAAACATCTGCAATGGGGAAAGAGTATCTTATAGACTAGTCTAACTGGGAATAATGAGGGAAATAAGATTCAGGCCCAGTTCACAATACCGTCACCAAAAGCTCCTTCTCCAGCCCAAATAAGTTTATTTAATATTCTTTGCAGGTACTTTATAGTACAGAAGTACTATAATGCAACATGATTTTCTGCTTAGGAATTAAGTGCTAGTGAGTTTCTGGGACCAGTGGAATGACCACAAAAAGGATTGCTGATTTTTTGTCTAAAACCATTAAAAAACAAAACTACCTAGTTTATTGTCTTCATTTTATATGCTAATATCTTAGCAACAAAGAACATCTCTCAGAACTTGGGAACTAGACAGATTTAGTTGCAAGAAAAACAACATTTTTTCTATTTTTTCCTCTTTTACTGAATATGAATAAAAGTTCATAAGAGACCAGTATATGAGAATCGATCAAAGGTAAAATGAAAAGATAATGGATTTTAGAGTCTGAGAGCCCCCTGTTTCAATTTTTATGACTGCAAGTTAAGTCATTTAACCACTATGACCCTTAGTCTCCTCAGGGATATTATCTTAGAATTTTGTAGATGGATTAAACATGATTTCATATTAAACACTTAGCATTAAATGTGGAGCCTCCAAGGTGCTCAATAAACATAAGCAACATTGTTAAAATAAATATTAGAACTTCCACTTCTGGTTTCAACAGAATAACTAGTACTCAACCAGCCTCCCACTCTACACAGCCATAAAACTGGATGAACACATAAAGCTCTCTCACTGAGGGGGTAAATTCCCACCTGTGGCACAGTGAGCTAGAATCTAAGCAGTACAGGAAGGTCCCACTGAGCTGAGATTAGATCAAATTTGGGGGCAGGTAAAAGAGCTAGAAACCTTGGGTCAGGGTACAAGAGTGGAAATGTACACTGGTCGGGTGGGGCCAGGAAAGGACAGAAGTCTATATGGAGGTCACCAACGGATGAGTCCTTGGCTGAGGGTTGGGCTGCATACATAGAGAGTAACACTCCTCCAGGAATGGCTGGACTTCTTGTCAAGGCAGACATCCAGCTGAATCAACACAAAGGTTGTGACCATGTGTCTTGAAGACTTCTTTTAGATCTGTCCTAATGAGGGGTGAGGGAAAGCTACCATGACCTAGCATAGAGTGTGGAGCCCAAATGGGATAAGGCAGTGGCGGCAGCAGCGAAGAATGGTTGTATGTAAGTAAATGATCAAATAAAAAAAAATTTTTTAAAGATTTTATTTATTTATTTGACAGAGACAGAGAAACGGCACAAGCAGGCAGAGGGAGAGAGAGAAGCAGGTTCCCCACCAAGCAAGGAGCCTGATGCGGGACTTGATCCCAGGACCCTGGGATCATGACCTGAGCCGAAGGCAGCCGCTTAACCCAGTGAGCCACCCAGGTGTCCCTCAAATAAATATTTTTAGGATAATGAGAATCAGATTCATCAGAGACAGAAGTTAAAAATATACAAAGGGAGAAAACGAGAGAAGGCTGTGGCACTGGACTGGACTAGAGAGATTACTGCAAATGCATGATTTTCAGTATTTCTTTCAATATGTATCTAAAGACATCTGTAAATCACAGATCCACTGAGATGGCCTGGAATTAGTGACATACCAATAGCAACAAGCACACCTAGTATTTTATTTCTTAATACTAATGTCTACTGAAAAGGAACAAGGCTCCCTGAAGAAATGACTGATTTCAGATCTGGGGCAAGAGAAAGTTCAAGATGTGCCCTAAACATCTTGTGATAGAACAAGAAGTGATCAAAAAATGATGGGGATGTGAAAAGAACAAAGAAGACAGCTTGAATGGCCTCCCACTGGTCAAATACAGAACTATTTGAACATAATAATGGGATTCCATGAACATATACTGAGATAAATAAATGAATAAAATGAATGTTTTATAAGAAACAGGACATTTAATATCTTAACAGTACCTCCCCACAAAATACTTACTGACTACAAAGAGTAAAAGAGTAACTTCACAGTAGAGAAGTCTTGCCGACAGCCCTTTAATCAAGCGATCAAAATTAATATCCCCAGTTATCAAACAAATCAAAATCACATGCTACTTGACAGGGTAAAATGAAAATGAGAACATGTGATTTCTGTGATATTCCTGTGAAAGATGCAACCGAACTCCAACATAAAGTGGGCCAGACAAACCTAAATGGACTAAAAAATAACTGACTTGTAATCTTCAAAAGTATCAAGATCATGAAAGTTAAAAAAACAAAACAAAAACCACACCAAAACAACAACAAAAAACCCCGAGAAAACATTCCAGATCAAAGATTAAAAGATATGACATTCAAATGCATGTGTTGAAAACGGACCTTTTTGCTATAAAAGACATTAGTGGAACAAGTGGATCTTAGGTTCCTCGTCTGTACATCGTGATGTTAAACTAAATCTATTGCAAACATCAATAGAGAACTCAAGTTTTTATAAAGACAAACAAAAAACTAAATCTAATAGTATTCAAAATATAAAAAGACCTCCACTGGTATTCTAACCATGCTTATAAAGGAAGACTACCATAGACACTTACAGGCCTTAACCAAAACTGGTCTTATTAATTTTTTTTTTTTTTTAGATTTTATTTATTTATTTGTCAGAGAGATAGAGAGAATACAGGCAGGCAGAGTGGCAGGCAGAGGCAGAGGGAGAAGCAGGCTCCCCATGGAGCAGGGAGCCTCTGATGTGGGACTCGATCCCAGGATGCTGGGATCATGATCTGAGCCGAAGGCAGCCGCTCAACCAACTGAGCCACGCAGGCATCCCAAGTTATTAAATTTAAGTCTTATAGAAAAAAGTGTTAAGGAAAAGAAATGGTACATAATGCCTCTATAAATGGTACAACCACGCAGTGGAATATTATCTAGCTATACCAACTGATATGGAAAGAAGTCGAGACTTTGTTAAACACAGAAAGGAAAATTTAGCCCAGAATATATAACACATACTCCCTTTTGTATGTATGTTTGTATATATGTATAAGATAGCCATATATATGGGCCTGACTATGCATTAAAAATTTCTGGAAAGATACATAAGAAACTGTTGACAATGACTAGTTCTGTGAAATAGGAATAGATGGTTTTAAAGGAGACAGGGCACCTTCCTTTCCATCTTCTGCCCTTGTACACTCAATTCTCAACATTAAAAAAAAAAAAAAAAAAGAAATCACCAGCTAGAAAACTATCAAGAAAAGCAAAGAAATGATTATTTTAACAGTCAGGGCAGCAGTTAAATACAGGGCAGGAGGAAAACATACTGTGGTTTTCTGGAATGCTGATGATGTTCTATTTCTTTTTCTTTTTCTTTTTTTTTTTTTTTAAGATTTTATTTATTTATTTGACAGACAGAGATCACAAGTAGGCAGAGAGGCAGACAGAGAGAGAGAGGGGGAAGAAGGCTCCCCGGTGAGCAGAGAGCCCGATGTGGGGCTCCATCCCAGGGCCCTGAGATCATGACCTGCGCCAAAGGCAGAGGCTTAACCCACTGAGCCACCCAGGCGCCCCTGATGTTCTGTATCTTGACCTGGAAAATAATTATATGAATATTTGTTTCATGATTATTTAATAAGCCATATATATTTGTGCAGACTTTCTTAATATGTACATATTTCATAATTTTAAAATAAAAACATAAAAGTTTCAGGAAAAAAAGTAAAAACAAGAGCCTTTTAGAAAGAAAACTACAGTATTTTACCTGCAAGAGTATGTAGGTTCTCCTACTTTAAAAACACGACCACAAAGATGAGAAGGTTTGTTTGCTTGTTCAAGTTTTGGAAATCCAAATGCAGGATCTTCACCACAAAGGTACCATTCCATTGGTCCCAACAAAACATGCTGTGCCAGCATGTCCTCCTTCTGTGGAAAAGGGTTGGGACCCCTGCAGTAGATTTTGGGTACATAGTGGGCTAAATGCTGGTACACTTCTCTAGTGAGGTCAGTTGCTTGCAGCCATTTCTTAAAAAAAAAAAAAGAAAGAAAGAAAAGAAAAGAAAAGGAAAAAGAAAAATTAGGTTTAAAAATGTCAAACTACTAATCTAAACCTACTACATATTCCTTTAGTACAAAAACAGTGATTAAGATAATCACATAAATTATTTTGTTGACTTAATTCATAACCATGTTTTCTTTCCAAAAAGGGTAAAATTCATTTAGAACTTTATTAAAATGCCACTATTTAAGAATTCTACTTTACTTAAAGTAAAATGATCCCTCTCCTCAAAATTACTCTTGAAGCAACCTTCTGTAGGCAGTTATAGGAAAATGACCACAACAAATCATCATGTAAGACACAAACCATTATGCCCATCTGACTTCCATTCTAACGCTTTGCTCAAATGATACACTGATTGTGATTTGGGTTCTCATGTCAGTTTGCTAACAGGAAGAGTATGCAATGAACATGAACTGCCTTACACTATGCCTACTTACACTTCTCATTGATTAATAAATGATATACCAGTCTCTTATGAATAGGAATCTACGAGGGACTTTGCTCTATCAATCACGCCTTCTTTCCCTGATCAACCACTCTGTAAATCCTTTCCCCTTGGCTCTCCCTGCTCAAAAACAAAAGCTACTTTTCTGTCCCAAACTCTGATGTCCAACTACCTGTGATAATCTCCTTTCAACTGAACTAGAGCTGAGGTTAATAAGATGACTTTTGGAAAGCCCCTAGCGATGGATACCTGGTTGCCAGGGGAACATAGCATGTGATAAGAAGGTTGGAAATAATAGCCTCCACCCCCAACCTCAGGGAGGGGAGAGGTGTTCCCTGTTTAGCTAATCATTAACGGCCAATGATTTACTAATTATGCTTACATAATGAAGCTTCCATAAAAATTTCTATGTTGGGGTTCAAAGAGGTTCTGGAATGGTGAACCCAGAAGGGCTGGTATACCCAGATTCAGCATGGAAGCTCTGCACCCCTTCCCACATACCTTGCTTTACGCATCTCTTCCATCTGCTGTTTCTGAATTGTATCATTTTACAATAAACCAGTAATTTATTAAATAAACCATTTCCCTGACTTCTGTGAGCCAATCTAGCAAATTATTGAACCCGAAGAGGGGGTCATGGGAACCCTCAATTTGTAGCCAAGTCAGAGAAGTTCTAGGTAACCTGAGGACCCACTGTTTGTGACTGGCATCTTAAGTGGTGAGGGAGTCAGTCTTGTGGGACCGTGCCTTAATCTGTGGGATCTGATTCTAATTCCAGGCGTATGGTGTCAGAATTGTAGGACACCCACTTGGCGTCTGTAGGGAATTAGAGAACTGCTTAGTATGGGGAAAAAACTCACACATTTAGTGGCCACAGGTATTGTTAAGTGTAGAGAGAAACGGAAGAAAGTTTCTCTTGATTCAAACACCAACTCAATAGGTCTAAAATTGAACTTATGATCTCCACTACCCCTTCTCAAAAACCTACTTCCTCCACTTCCCTATTTTAGATACAAGCATCTACCTAAGTAACCACACCAACATAAAGTAGGCCAGAAAAACCTGAAAATCTTCCTTTATCTCCGTTAGTCTTGCCCTTGTACAGCCCATTTTCCAACCTCATTACCAGAGTGATTCTTGCAAAACGTCAATCTGATCATGTCATTCCGCTTCCCCTTGCATTTAGGATCAAGTGAAGTCCCCGACAGGATCTATAAGGTCCTCTGCCTCTGTCATACTTGTTTCCTCCACCTGACCTGTAGTGCTCTTCTCTCTGCTTTACAGGTTATTTTCACTCATTCTTCAGAACTCCATGTTTCACATTCTCTAAGATGCCTGCTCAGCCCATTCCTCATTCCCACCACCCATTCCCAGTTCCCCTAGGTCTAAAATAGAACTCAGTGTCAGTGGGCATTTAGTAAAATCTTTTACCGGAGTGACTATAAACATGTTTATACTACTTACTATCATATGCATTGATACTGCAGAAAGATGCTACTTGTGGCTTTAATGAAAGCAGAGATAATAGATCCAGGCCTGCAATCTCTAAAAACCAAACCAAATAAGCCCTAGATAAGGCATCCTTCAAACCACCTTCTTTCCTTTCCATTTTTACTTCCTTATATCTAAGTCTGTTCCCTGTATTGTCATCAATCCCCATCAATTCTGTCTGTATGTTTATTTATCCCCCATACTGCTTTGTGTATTTGCCACTTATTTTGGCTCTAAACCGGCAAAAATTTTAAATCAGAATACATGAAAGGACTTACTTCTACAAAGATGCAGTTAACAGAGCTGCTAACTCACATGCCCCATGTTTACCTATGGATTACAATCAAAGTTTACATTACATCCTTGTTAAAAGAGTTTACATTCTAGCAATGTCTAACACCATAAGACAACAGTATAAGGTCTTCATTTTAACTCTTAACTTGTACAGTCTTTACCCACTTCCTTCCTTCTAAAAATAACTATATATAGAGAGAAATTTTAAATATTTCTGAGGTGGTATATGTTAACTTTCTAGTCAACTTCATATTTTCATGTGTACTAAAAATGTAAAAATTTTGTTTGTAAATTAAAGGACTGAACTGAAGCTTCTTAGGGAGCAAAGTGAAAAAAGTTTTTATCCTGAAGAGAAACTATCTTTTTCAAATGTTACCAATTTAGTTGTTTGCTTTATGCAAGGAGAAAGACTAAACTACTCTTAAAAGCACTTCTTGGGAGATAATCCCACAGGATTAAGGATTACCTCTCTTTAGAGAAGTGATTTGCAATCAAAATTACACACACACACACTAAATTTAGCAATTATAAAAGGATGAGTTTAAAAAAAAAAAAGTAGTCAATATATAAGGCAAAGAGTCATCAACCAATAAGCAACCTAAAATCTAATTCTCTGGGCTAAAAAATACCTTTTGGCCATATCTAAGGATAAATGCCCAGTTTTTCACCCATTGTCAGAAACCCTATTTCAAAATCTGAATGAAGATAGTAAAATTATCCTAAATAACTTCTTTCTGGATAAAAAAGCTTTAAGATTCAAAGAATTCACTCCGATGATGCTAGAAAGTTACACTTCAGGCAATGTTAATTTGCAGCACATTTAAAGGTTTTATTTTAACAACAATTTTTGTTTTTTTATAGTTTATGTTCCCATTTTCTTAAAACCACTTTTGCAGCATTTTCATCCAGGGAGAATAAAAGGTGATGATTTCTAAAAGAAATTATATGTTTTGTGGCTCCAACAACACTGACAGGTCAAATCTGTTCATATATATATATTTTTTTTAAATAGACTCCATGCCCAACATGGGGCTTGAACTCATGACCTTAAGATTAAGAGTTGTATGCTCTACCAAAGGAGCCAGCAAGGCACACCCTGTTCATAGATTCCTTAAACAAAAAATTTAGAAACTAATATCAACTTTTGGTTAAGAAAAAAAAATCAGCATTCTTATATGAAATATTTTATATAATACTAACTACATGTTGTTATATATTTATACTATATCACTGTAATACTTGTATATTGTTATATATAAAATATTACTGTATATAATATCTGCTGATAATATATCACATATTAGTAAAGCATTTCAGCCTGAATACTGTTTGTAATATATTATTATAAATTACTAAGAAGATATAAATATCTGGTTTATTTATTTATCTTTTTAAAGATTTTATTTATTTATTTGACAGACAGATCACAAGTAGGCAGAGAGAGAGGAGGAGGCAGGCTCCCCGCTGAGCAGAGAGCCCGATGCGGGCTCCATCCCAGATCCCTGGGATCACGACCTGAGCCTAAGGCAGAGGCTTTAACCCACTGAGCCACCCAGGCGTCCCTAAGTATCTGGTTTAAAAAACACAGGCATATGCTTCAAATTTAAAATCACCTAACAGATTTGAGATCTGAAATGGGCATTTCAAACTTCTTTAAACAACATAAAAAGCAAAGTACCTTTTACATGAGAATTCTATACCAGAAATACTGAATTAGTGACTGGCAACAGTATAGATTTTAAAAAATTGTAAAGAGAAACTGAGCAGGAGGAAAAAATTTTTTGGCCACCTTTCACAATAGCTCATATTTCTCAAAAGAATAAAATCAATAGCATTTCCTCTCCTCACTAACATAAGCTAACGGTAACTGTTTCTTCAACAGGAAAAACTACTGATTTCTAACTTGGTTGCATGTTAATATTTCAGACACTTGTGGCTGTCACACCAATGTGCACAACAAAGTAATAAGCACTATCTTATTAGAAGTCCTCCATAAGGGAAGTAAAGAAACTGTCAACTCATTCCACTAAAGTAAACATGTTATGACAATGTTTCCAGGAGCTTTCCTTTTTTGAATGCTAAATTTAAGCCTTGGGATAGAGAGCAAGTACGATAAACACAAAAATGAAAGAATCCCTAGAGGTTAGCCTTTTCTTACAATATCTAATTATTATTCTATACCCAATTAAAACCTTCAACCTTAAACCACATTTGATTTGTTTTCAAACAAGAACCACCAACATGTAAGTTAATTACAAAACAATAATCACTAGTGCTGAAATGGAAATTTTAAGATTAAGAAAAATTTTAAACAAATCATATTAGTTCCAGAAATGAAGCATTCACAAATCAAAATAATACAGAAACTCAATAATAAAAGAAAAAAATCGAATTTAAAAATAAGCAAAAGACCTGAATTGACACCTCTTAATGTATAGTCAATAAGATCATGAAAAGATGTTCAGCATCAACAGTCATGAGGGAAATACAAATCAAAACTACAATGAGATACCACTTTACACTCAACAGAATGGCTATAATCAAAAAGATATAGGGTTGGAAAGGATACAGAGAAAGTCACTAGAACCCTCGCATACTGCTGGTTAAAGTGTAAAAGGATGCAGTCACTCTGAAGAACAGTTGAGTGGTTCCCCAAGACATTAAGCATAAAACTAACATAGAACCCAGCAATTCTATGCCTGGGTATATATGCCCAAGAGAAATTAAAATGTATGTTCCCACAAAAACAAACACAAATGTTCACAGCAGCATAATTCCTAATATCCAAAAAGTGTTAACAACCCAAATGTCCATCAACTGATGAATGGATAAATAAAATACGGTATAGTCATATAATGAACTATCATTTGGCAATAAAAAGGAATGAGGTATTGATATATGCTACAAGGATGAACCTTGTAAACATTTGCTAAGTGAAAGAAACAAGTCAAAAAGACAATCATATTGTTATGCTTCCATCTACACGAAATTTCCAGAATAGGGGTGGTGCCTGAGTGGCTCAGTGGGTTAAACCTCTGCCTTCGGCTCAGGTTGTGATCCTGGGATTGAGACCCACATCGGGCTCTCTGCTCAGCAGAGAGCCTGCTTCCCCCCCCACCCCCGCTCTCTCTCTGCCTACTTGTGATCTCTCTCTGTCAAATAAATAAAATTTTCAAAAAAAAAAAAAAAGAAAAAAAAAGAAATTTCCAGAATAAGCAAATCGATGGTGGCAGAAAATAGACAAGTAGTTTAGTTGGGAGTTTAAAGGAAAACAGAAGTGACTACTGATAGGTATAGGATTTCTTTTTTGGGATGATGAAAATGTTCTAAAATTGTAGTGAACATCACACAACTGTGAATATACCAGAAACCCACTAAACTGAATTTATATATCTGAATTATGTATAACACTGTCAAAATTTAAAAGCAAAAAGTATCCAATACAGACATAAAACTCGACATAAAACTTCTATAATGCATATGTATTTTAGGTTTGGGGAAAAATAATATATGTACTTCTTAAGTCACAATCATCCACTAGAACACATGATAATAAAATCTGTGCAGTAAAAAATGTAGATAGACTCAAGAAGCACTGGGAAAGTCATATTGTTGTGCAATCAATTCTACCAAGAAAAGGAGAAAACGGAGAAGAGAGGGCCACTTTAAGATAATTGATAAGCTTACAACTATCGCAGAGAGCGCTTAAAGGCTTTTGTGAGGATGCTTGTCAGGATACACAAAATCACAAAAATCCTTCCTCCTTATAATAGAAATTTAAAAAGCAGTGTGTAAATAAAGTGTGGGAAAAGCTTATCAAGTAATTTTAAATGGATGTGATCCCACAAATTACCAGTAACAAAGGTCTAAAGGCTGCAATTACTGCTTTGTTTACTCTAAAATTTACTTTTAACTTGAGAAAACTTTATTAATTCATTTCAATTTGTGATATAGAGCTGTACTGTAGCCCAAGCTGAAAGAACAGCTGTGTTATGTCATTTTAACTAAATACAGACAATTTCTCACAAAGTAAGGGCAGGATATACAGCTGGAAGAGCCTTGTATTTTAATATTAGTGTGCATCTTCTTTAAGGACTTCTGTTGGTCTTTAGACTAAATATTTTTTCATATTATTGTTCAGAAAGCCATTCAAAAGTAAACAGAACAAAAGTAAAATGTGGCTCAGACTGTGATCTTCACAAACTCAAATTAATAAATTTTTATTGCTTTTCCCTTAATTTCTCCCTCTGCATCTGCCTGAGAATTTCCCTGCGCAAGAATCATTGCACTGCCCTCCAACACCGTTTATATCTGGTCTTCACAGGAACTTCAACAAGTTGGTGAAACTCCCAATCACTTGATAGCTTGCACTTTCAGAACTGCAAATATAAAGCACACAGCCTGTATCGCTGGGCCAACACACACATAATTTGGTGGGTGTAAAAACAACACTTTGAGGTAGACAACAGATTAAAATATCAATATGGATACTGACACAGTGACAGATTGGGAATAGCTGTCATTCTGACCATTTTACTGTTTACTTGTAACACTTTTTCTTTTTTCACATCTCTTAGATAAGGGATGAAAACCCTCAGGTTGTTGCGATATTAAGTAGGAAGTAAATGAAAACAGACCTAAAGAAGTTGGTTTCAAAATAAAAAAATGCAGGAGTCATCATTCAACAACATATTAAACTCTTCACCTCTATTCCTGTCAACTGCTTCCACTCTGCCTCTAGTGTCTTCATCAAGTCACACAAAGAACTCCTCACTGACCAACAGCTCCAAAGGGCCCCACTAAAATTTTGTTCCTAACATTAGAGTTGTTGACAAGTGTTCAAAGGTCCCTCCCTCTCAATTAAGAAATTAAGCTTCTTAAATCGGAGACCTTAGAGGTGAGGTCTAGGTTGTTTTGGTCCATATTAACCATCCTGGACAATTTGTTCTAATGGTGTTCCCTGTCCTTCTTGAGCAAAGATGCCATCAAGTTTATTAAAGTAATCATTTTACAACTCTGCTACTTACAAGAGCATATTCATAATACACTTTCGTTACAATACTGGGTTTGAATGTTTAAGTTTGGGATTTAACTGCTCCCACTAGGCTGTGACCAAAACTCACTTTATTGGTTTCTATTTGTTGAAAGCTGCTCTCTCAAAGTTACATAACAATTCTTTCCACCCAACTAACCCCAACTCCCAAATATTATTTTTTTACTCTCCCAGCCTCCACTACTGCTTTCTCACACTCAGTAAACACGCCCAGACACTACTTTCCGCACATTCATCAACGCTGTCGAATGACCAAGCCGGTACAAAAATGCACTGAACAGGGGATGAAGGGAGAACAGCGCCGTTTGCATCCTCTGGTGCCCAGGGCAATCCCAGAACAAAGTAGGAACCCGGTTCGGGTAGCATGTTTCGGTGGAGGAGGCAATGCTCCGCTAATCTGCGGAAAAGGAATTAGGCAGATGAAGTAGAACGATTATACCTCCAAACCAGGAAGCGTCTCCCCTTCCCTCTTCCAGGAGCTAGCAAAAAGGGCAAAGGCCCTCGTGCTGGGGACCTAATGAGAGCCTGGGGGCAAAAGAGCAATAGTGGAGGAGCTGTCGGTTCTCCTAGGCAGAAATGGAACGCAAAAGTGGCTGGCACCCAGCACGGCTCTGCCGCCTATTAGAAGATAAAGGAAGGAAGGAGCGGGGCAAGCACGGTGGCCTCCCCGGGCCGTTACCCCACAAGGCGAGGACAGAGACCCGGCGAGGTCGTAGCCCCAAGTCAGGGCAGGGCTGCTCCAAGATTTCCAGGAGTCGGTTCCTCCCCCGGGGCGCGGCCTGTGAGGGCCGAAAGTCCCCGTTCGGGTCTCGGCACTCACCCCTGCAATCTCCTCGGCCGAACATTCCAGCAAACTCCGGTCGATGGCCTGCACCTCGGGCTCCAGCTCCGACGCCATCTTCCCTCCTCCTCCTCACCAGCGCTGACGCCGCTACCGCCGTCCCGAGGGCCGTGGCCTCGCCACAGCCCTGGCTGCCGAGACTGCCACCCCGTGCCCCAGGCAGTCAGTCCGGAGTCGTCCAGGCGGCCGCGGGTGGGGAAGAACAAGAGAAGTCTGAGGTAAGCCGGACAGAAGGAAAAGCGGCCTCCTGCGCTCCCTCCGGGCTCGGCGCCCAAAAGTCAAGTCACTGCCTCGTCCTGGCCCGGGAGAAGGACACAGAGAACCCAAGACCTGGCACTCTCGCTAGCTTCTACCGCGTCCGGCACCGGGAAAGGGGCAACAACACCCAAAAGAGGAAGCAGAGCATTCTGGGAGCTGTAGTCCTCCGCCACACGGCCGGGAAGCAGGTGGAGCCCTTGTAGGGTGCCCCACGAAGGCATTTTGGGAGTTGTAGTCCATCTTTTAAGCAGAACATGGACAAATGGCAGCTAAGCGGGCGGGGCTTTCCTGTACTACTAGAATCCTGGGAAGAGACTGGCGGAAAGAAGCCCTCACCTGGGAAGAAGCCGAAGAGCAAGACATTGTGGGAACTGTAGTTTTATTCCCTCAGTCTATTTGTTCCTGTTTGTATCTGCAGATCCTAGAACTGTGCCTGGCACGTGGCAACCGCTCAAGTACTTTTCAAAGCCTGACATGGGTAGACAGATAATCGTGGAAAGAATGGAAGAATCACATTCTATTCCCATAGTTCTATGGCCCTGTCATTCATCATGCCCTCATCTTTCAGACTGTAAGTGAGGTGGACATTACCCAGATTCTTTGAGGGTTTGAAACATACTTAAACACTAGGCAAGAAAAAATTTCCAAGTAATTTAGTTATGGCCACTTATCTCAAAGTTTATTATATATGTTGCTGGAAAGGAAAAGTAGCCTGTAAGCCAAATCTATCAAGATTTACTCTTGATAGGGACATTTTATAAAAATAGATTAGGTACAAAAGAAAATTATGTTAGGTTAGAGGTAATTAGGGTCTTGACTGACAGGTGAATGGGTTTCTTAGAACAAGTCTTCAGTTCTTTTAGAGTTTATCAGAAAATTGCTTACACATTTTATCAAGCATGCTAGTTAATTCCGAGAGATTGTGAATTAAGTGGGGGGGGGGGGGAGATCTGACCCAATCCAGGCCTGGGAAATGTTTTTGTTTTTATTGTTTTAATAATAATATTAACCAACTGTCTTTTTGTTTTTGCTTTTTTGGTTAGGAAATAAAAATTACCTCATAGTTCAATCTCATAGTTCAAATAAGTCTTGCTATCGCTTTTGAAAATAAAAGATTAGAAATTCAAACTTAATAGGAATATATTTTTAAAGGTTTTATTTATTTATTTGAGAGAGAGCAAAAGAGAGCAGGAAAAATCACACATGAGCAGGGGGGAGGGGCAGAGGGAAAAGAGGAAGCAGGCTCATCACTGAGCAGGGAGCTGGACTTGGGGCTCCATCCCAGGACCCCAAGATCATGACCTGAGCCAAGGCAAATGCTTAAATGATTGAGCCACCCAGGTGCCCTGGTAGGAATATTTTATTTATTTCTCTATTTATTTTTAAAATAAGCGCTATGCCCAACATGGGGATTGAACTCACGACCCCATGATCAAAAGTCATATGCTCCACCTACTGAGTCAGCCAGGTGCCCATGTAGAAATATTTTAAAAGGAAAAATGAGGGGTGCCTGGGTGACTCAGTTGGTTAATCATCTGTATTCGGCTTAGGTCATGATCCCAGCATCCTGGGATCAAGTCCTTCATTGGGATCCCTGCTCAGTGGGGAGTCGGCTTCTCCCTCCATCTCTCTGTCACCCTCTCCCGCTTGTGTGTGCATGCTCTCTCTCTCTCTGTCTCAAATAAATAAATAAAATCATTAAAAAATTTTTAAAAAAGAAAAATGAAAACTACTCCACTTACTCCCAGTCCCTCCTCCCCAAAGAAAATCATTTTTAATACTTTCTTATGATTTGATCTAGAAAAAATATATACATATATCTAGATAGATATCCAGAATGAGTTATCTTGAAATGTTGTTCTATATGTTACTTTCTTTTTTATCCAATTTCCTTGACTGTTACTCTACCTAGTCAGAGTCAAACTGGAGGAAAACTGGGATTGTTACAACCTGGAAGCAAAAGTAATGCCTCTTTAAGGGTCCTAACATAAAATTAAAGCCATTTAAATAAATTGTAAAGAAAATGTCTGCTGTTAACATTATTTCCTTCCTTCTATTATTTTAGATTGATTTTAATATTTTTTCTAAATTCTTGAGTTGGGTGTTTGCTATTAATATTTCTCTTTGTTTCAATATATACATTTAAGGCAGTGGTTCTCAAACTTAAGCATGCATCAGAATCACCTGGAGGTCCTGATAAAATACAGATTTCTAAATCCCACCTTCAAAATTTCTAATTCAATAGGTTTTGGGTGGATATAGAAAATTGCATTTCTGTCAAGTTCCTGGGTCATCCTGCTGGCCTGGGGACCAATTTTAGAACCAAAAGATTTATTAAGGCAATACATTTCCGTATCTACTGCTGTGACTGCATTACACACATTTTGGTATGTAGTGATTTCATTATCATCCATTGCTAAATATTTCCTGATTTTATTATTTCTTCTTTGATCCATATAGTATAGGTTAAATTTTTCAAATATGTGTGGTATTGTTATTGTTTGTTACTGCTTTCTCATTGTATCATATTGTGGGGAGAGAACATGGTCTATATGATGTACATTCTGTAGTATAAAATGACATTTGGTTTGCAGACTAGAGTATATGGCCAACAAATTCTTCAAAGCCATTGTTTTTTCAAATATTACCTTCAAATATTTCCTCAGATATTACCATTCTATTTTTTCCTTCTGGGACTTCTGTCTGACTCCCTTTTCTATTCTCTATTAATCTTTTTCATTCTTCTATACTTTTAAAAAAAATTTTATTTACTTATTTGACAGACAGAGACCACAAGTAGGCAGAGAGGCAGGCAGAGAGAGAGGAGGGGAAGCAGGCCCCCTGCTAAGCAGAGAGCCCGTTGCGGGGCTTGATCCCAGGACCCTGGGATCATGACCTGAGCTGAAGGCAGAGGCTTTAACCCACTGAGTCACCCAGGTGCCCCACATCCTTCCATACTTTTAACTGTCTGTGCTGCATTCTGGATATATCTTCTATTATGCAAACTCTCTCATTAGCTGTGTCTAATCTGATATTGAACAATCTGCTAAGTTATTTTCAGTGATTTCCTTTGTCATTCCTAGAAATTATATTTAATTCATTTCAAAGATTCTTGTTCTTCTTTCATAATGTCATGTTACTTATGTATGGTTCTAAATATTTTTATATCTCTCATACTTTTAAATAGGCATATCAGTATTCATTAGATTGTTGTAGTTATGAAGATATTGGGAATCTAATCTTACTTTGTGTGTTTATGTGTTAATCACTTAAATGATTGTTTCCTTTCCACTTTGTAATTATGAATTTTGAGATCATCTTCATTAAACATTAGCCATGAGAAACTTGAGAGGCCTCTGTTGAGAGCATGTACTTTCAAAGTGGTTTTGCATTTGCCTCTGCAAAGCCAAGCATTCTAGAAGCATCATAAACTCAGGACCAGGCCCTCTGGGAGTATCATATACATAGGGACCAATTTTTATGTCAGTTTCTTGTCTTGGGGTTCCCTAATAATATAAATTCAATTGTATGACATTGTCCCTGTTGGTAAATTCTTAAGGGAGAATACATTTTCCTTCTCAGAGTCAAGGTTAAAATCTTCCTTGTCATTTCCCTCTTCAGGTCAGTGTGTGTTTTTCTAGTCTATGTTTTCACTGATGTTACTTTCCTTTGAAAGCCGTGGCTTTATGTAGGGATCACAGTTTCAATTAGTGTTTCTTGGATCCAAGGTCTTGTCTTATGTTCCCATGTGGGCATTTAAAACATCCGGTTAGAGAGGACGTATTGAATACTCATAGTAGAGAAAGGGGGGGGGGGGGGGAAGAGGCTAGGGAATGGCAACATCAAAATTTTGGAAGATGGCAAGCAAATGGATGAGAAATAACTGACTTAGCAATTAGAGAATGCTGAAACCTAAGTTAGCAGCAGAAAAACCCAGAATCAAGTGAATTCATGTACAGAACTCTGAAAGACTTAGAAATTTGAAGCACTATGTTACTCTGAGAGTGGGTGAAAATGATCTTAAAAGCCAGAATATTGTTTGAAAGTCTGTATGGGGGCGCCTGGGTGGCTCAGTGGTTTAAGCCTCTGTTTTTGGCTCAGGTCATGATCCCAGCAACCTGGGATTGAGCCCACATCAGGCTTTCTGCTCAGCAGGGAGCCTGCTCCCACGCCCCCTAACCCCCACCCCGCCACCTGCCTCTCTGCCTGCATGTGATCTCTGTCTGTCAAATAAATAAATAAAATCTTAAAAAAAAAAAAAAGAAAGTATGTATAGCAAGAAGTTAGATCACCCCATCTTCTAACCTGGAAGAAGACTGGAGGCTTTTCCTCTAGAGAGGCTGCTCCTGAGATCTTTGGATTGTGAGACACCAGGCACATCTAAGGACGGTAATACTATACTAAATACTGGGGCATTAATTCAAAGTCTCTCCACTGAACAGGCTTACTCCAGTGCATTTCCCCCCACTTGACTCTGAGAACATCAGTGACTGGCTTATAACTCCCGGGCAGGAGTTTGAGAAAGTCTTCTGCAGAGAAACTGACCAGCCCAAAAGAAAGAAAATCTACCAGAGGAGTGGAACCCTATATTAGACAGCTCAGGCTGCCATAACAAAATACTACCAACTGGGTGGCTTAAATAACAGAAATTTATTTTCTCATGGTTTTGGATTTCAGAATATCAGGAACAAAGAGAGAATCCTATAAATTTCCAGAAAGAGAAAACAAAAAGGCAACAGAATCAGAGTAGCACTAACCTTTAAAATATTCAGAGTAAAAATTGAATAACAGGAGTTCTAGAAAGAACAACAAAAATGGATGAGTATAAATTATCGAGAAAATTTTTCAAGAAAACTTGCAAGAACTGAAATATATGAGATTCTAGACTGAATAAGCCCATTCAGTACCCAGAACAATTGCTTTAAATATAGCAATGTTGGGGTGCCTGGCTAGCTCAGTTGGAAGAACATGTGACTCTTGATCTTAGGGTTGTTGCTTCAAGCTCCATTAGGTATGGAGATTACTTAAAAACAAGATATTTTAAATTAATAAATAAATATAGCAACATCATGACAAATCATAAGGACCTTTTAGAACATCAGAAACAAAGAAAAAGTCTACCAACTTCCAGAAAGAGACAACACAAAGGCAACAGAATCAGAATGGAACCCATCTTTAAAATATGCATTTACAATCATATTTATTATATTTTTATCCAACATTTCTAGGTAGTTGTCTTGGAAGTGGTGGTTATTGAGGTGATAAAGTTTGTCATATTTTCAGAATTGCTAAAATTTGGGTTGAATGAAGGCAAGGACCCTGTTTTTATGCATGTATCCATGTTTCTAGAAGAGTGTTTGGAACATACTAGATGCTCAATAAATATTTACCAGATGAATGACTAAACCACAAATCCACATTGATCTTTTTTAAAGATCTATTTGTTTGTTTGTTTGTTTAATATATAGAAAGAAAATGTGCAAATCAGGGAGGAGCAAAGGGAGAAAGAGAAGGAGAACAGACTCTTCACTGAGAGCAGAGCCTGACATAGGGCTCGATCTCATGATCCTGAGATCATGACCTAAGCCAAAATCAACAGTCAGACACTCAATGACTGAGTCACCCAGGCGCTTCTTCATATTGCTTTTATTAAACCCCATAATGCTTCATAATTTTTCATAGCTACATAGTATTCCATGATATGAATGCATCATAATGTATTTAGCCTTACTGATAAACTCATTGGCTTTTTTCAGTGTTTCATGTAATTAAAATAATAATGAAATTCCTTGTTCATATAGATTGGCAAACTCTTTTTAAGTATAGACAGGTCAGGGAGGCATATGTGAGTTGGGGGTGAGGGTAAGAATTGAGTTGAGCCCTGGGATGCCTGGGTGGCTCAGTGGGTTAAGCCTCTGCCTTCGGCTCAGGTCATGATCTCAGGGTCCTGGGATCAAGCCCTGCATCGGGCTCTTTGCTCAATGGGGAGCCTGCTTCTCTCTCTCTCTCTCTCTCTCTGCCTGCCTCTCTGCCTACTTGTGATCTTTCTCTTTCAAATAAATAAATAAAATCTTAAAAAAAAAGAAAGAATTGAGTTGAGCCCTAAGTGAAAAGAATACTCATGTTAGGATCTGAGACGAGAGCATTCTAGACAAAGGATGTGGCAAATGCAAAGGCCCTGAGGCTGAAACAAACTTGAAATAAATAAAAAACAATATGAAAGCTATGACTTTATTGCAGGAAGTTTTCAGATGGGGTGCCTGGGTGGCTCAGTCAGTTGGGCATCTGACTCTTGATTTCAGGTCAGGTTGTTATCTCAGGGTTATGGGGTCAAGCCCTGTGTAGGGCTCTGCATTGGATGTGGGGCCTGCTTGGGATTCTCTCTTGCCCTCTCTCTTTGCCCATCCCCCCCAAAAAATATATTTTAAAAGTTTTCAGATAAATAAATGCTGTGCTTACTAGTGATTGGAACAAGTATATTATTCTTATTTACTAAAACCCTTTCAGATGTTACTTTACTTTCATGAAATGAAATGAAATGAAAAGTTACTTTACTTTCATTTAAGACATGATCAAACTTAGGCTCATATAGATAAGTAACTTACTCAAAGTCACTGTGATAGATTGATTGCAATTTTTTTTTTTTTTTTAGATTTCATTTATTTATTTGAGAGTGCGAGAGACAAAGCAAGAGAGCGTACAAGCAGGGTGAAGGACAGAGGGAGAAGCAGACTCTGCTTGGAGAAGCCCAACATGGGACATGATCCTGGTACTCCGGGATCATGACCTGAACTGAAGACAGATGCTTAACCAACTGAGCCACCCAGACACCCTTGATTGCAGTTTTATGGACCTAATTAATGCCCCCCCATACTATTTCCACTACAATGTGACTCTGTCAATCTTTGAGTCTATTTTCCTATCCTTTGAAACTGGGATGACCTTGTGATTTGCTTTAGTAAATAGAATGCAATGAAAATGATGGTATGCCAGTTCCAAGCCTAGATCCCCAGATGTGGTCTTGCGCATTACAACCCTCTTTCCTGGACCTCTGCTTTCCCCATGGCAACAAAGTTAGGCTGGCCTGCTGGAGAATGAGACCACATGGAGGAGAACAGTGGTACACAGGTTAGCAGCTAGCCAACTCCTAGAAGCAGAGTCACCTTGCTGACCTGTAGGTAGCTGCAAGCATGTGAAGGAGTCCAGGGAGACCAAGGTGCCCTCATCTTTTCTGTATCTGTTGTCACTGAGGTAAATGATGTCTTGGGAATGGAACATTAGGAGCCTTGTGGTTTTATACTCCCTAAAGGCAGCTTAACAAGACCGTCTTTTTTCCAGATGTGGCAAGGATTATCACATGGCATACCATGAGGAAAAATTGTTCAGCTAGCACATTTCATCCCTCCCCAATTATTTCTGTCCATTGAGTGTGGAGGCATGTGACAAAGACTTTGCCCTCGACCTACCTCTAGTCAGGCTCCTCTGAGTCCTGTTTTTGACTAGGCCTTGGGATCTGTCCTTGGCCTGCTTATTCGAGTTTAGCAAGAATACTGCTGAGTCAGTTTGGCAAGAATCTCCCACCTTTGGTCTGATTGACTTGATATTTAATCAAATTCCTCATCCCTCATCCTTGATATTTTATAACCCTAGCCTGCCTTCAGCAGGAGTCTGGTTGAGTTGGGCTAGCAAGAATCCTGCTAGCTTTGATGTTTCCTCTTAACAATTGTCCACCCCGTGAGCCCATCCTGCTCCTTGGCTATAAATCTCTATTTGTCTTTGTTGTATTCTGAACCTGATCTTTCTCCTTGATCACAAAACCCCATTGTGTAGTAGCCTTTTTGAATAAAGTCTTCTTTATCATCTTTAAACAAGTATCGTGGAAGTTTTTTTTTTTTTTCTTGACAGGTACAATATACTCTTTAAAGTGTATAAATGATTATACTTGGTCACTGTGTGAGTGAAAGAAATGATCTCTATCCACCTGGCTTTGCAAAGGCATTAGTAAGCCAATGACATCCAAACCAAAAAGCACAAAGGCTTAAGGCTGCTAGGAAGGGTACTAATCTACTGGCCTCTCAGGAACCATCATTCACAAGTTTAGTTGCTGCAGGAAATGCTGTGGATTGGTTTGCCAGCCAATTTCATCAGGTGTATGCTTTCACACGCCACGAAGTGTGGTAAGCTAAACACTACATTTCCCACCTTCCTTTGCAATGAGGGCTCTAAGACAAATCAGTTATATGTGCTCTGGTGAGATTTAGAAGTTGAAAGTGAGTTGGAGGCTGTCTTTCTGTTTCCATGGCTATTAGGGATATCAAGCATGATCATGGAGATGTTGAGTTATCTACACCATCTGTAGATTACAGACTATAGTTTCTAAAACATTAAGAGGCCATTATTGTGGCAGTAAATTTAGCAGTTCCAGGATCACTCTCCCAGATGCTCATTCTAAAATTGCACCCTTGTGAGCATCTACTTTCTTGTATCAAATACCTCCTTTCTTAAAAAAAAAAAAAAAACCTGCATAGAATTTCAATGCTTTGCAACTCGACCTTCATTGATAGTTACTCTGATGGTTAATTTTAGGTGTTAATTTGGTTGAGTTATGGTGCCCAGTTGTTTGGTCAAACACTAGTGTAGATATTGCCATGAAAGTATCTTGCAGATGTGATGAACATTTACAATCAGTTGACTTTAAGTAAAGAAGATTACTCTTGATAATGTAGGTGGACCCCATCCAGTCAATTGAGGCCTTAAAAACAAAAACTAAGGTTTCCTGGAGAAAAAGGAATTTGCTTCAAACTGTAACAGAGATCTTATTTGAGTTTCTAGCCTGTTGGCCTGCCCCACATTTTCCAGACTTGCCAGCCCTCTTGATCGTGAGAGCCAGTTCCTTAAAATAAATCTGTCTCTGTATATATAAATTGGTTCTGTTTCTCTGGAGAATCCTCATTGATACTGTTACTAATTAGCAAATACACATTTATTTTGTTGTTGGGCTCCTTTAATTAACTGTATGGTTTTTGCATTTTGTATTAAAATTTTTCTAATTAAAAATTCATTTTTAATAGTTAATATTATCACACAGCCTGTGATTTTAAAAGTATGAAAGGGTATAGTGAAAAGTAAGTCACACTCCTACCCTTTCCATTAGCCATCAGGTTCTCTCTCCTGGAGACAACTAATATTACTTTTTTTTTTTTTTTGCTGTGTCCTTCTAGAGTTTCTTTTCTTTTCTTTTTTTTTTTTTAAGATTTTATTTATTTATTTGACAGATAAAGATCACAAGTAGGCAGACAGGCAGGCAGAGAGAGGGGGAAGGAGGCTCCCCACTGAGGAGAGGGCCCGATGTGGGGCTTGATCCCAGGACCCTGAGACTATGACCTGAGCTGAAGACAGAGGCTTGACCCACTGAGCCACCCAGGCGGCCCTACCTTCTAGAGTTTCTATTCAAGTATTTTCTTGTTCCTATTCCAGTGGTAGGATCCATGCACATTTTCTGCATTTTTCTTTTTCAATTAGGAGATACTTCCACATGTATATCAAGTCACCTCTTTTTAAAAATAGGCAATCTAGTATTGCAATGAATATACTTCATTTATTTAATGAGCCCTTGTTGATGGTATTTAAATCATTTCTTATAGATCATGTTGCAATCAATAACTTTGTAAAAATGTCATTATGCAGATATGTAAATCGATCTGTGGGACAGATAAATTCTCAAAGCTAGAATCCCTCGATTTCAGGATATGAGTGTTCTTTAATTTTTAATTTTTATCAAAATTACTCATGCACAAATTTCAAGAGTTATAGGGTTCTGCAAAGTTTGGTAAGAAAAAAAAAAGGGGGGGGGAAGAAGAAAAAAACCAAAGCAGTGCTTAGTCTCCTTCCTCCCATTTCTGCCTTCTCAGAGGCAATCACTTTGAATTATTTTAGCTGCTTCCATATCTCAAAATAGCTTCCCTGTACTGCTTCTTGATTTTTTTTTTTTCCATTTTAGGTATCGTTTATGCACTTCCTGTAACGAAAGATGAGAATTTCACTCTCTTTCAGCCCCTGCCCCCACAACATACAGGCTCCTTTCCTATTCCTCTATCGTCCTAATATAGTCATGTGACAGTAATTTTGTGATATTTTTCTCTAGAGAGAATAGGGAGATAATTCAATCTTTTCTTGAGCGTGATTAGTCACAATTTGTTTTTATTATTACCGGTAGAGATGTATAAAATAAATAACTTTATATACACATAGTATTGCTCTGCTACAGGCTTAAGCAAAATTCTGATAAATTTCATATATGCATTCTCCCAAAAAAGAAAAACTGTACAGTGCATTTATAACTGTATGTGTGGCATTATCCAGTATATTCCTGATAGGAGAAAACTGAATTGCTGAGAATCAAATCCGTTGCTTGCAATTTCCTATATCTGATTAATGAAAAACGTTTTCCACAGACTAGCTTCTGGCTCCTTACATCAGTCTTTGTCTCTCTGCCCCTACTCAGCCTGCTGCCAGGCACCATAGCACATCTCACTCTAACCTCTGACCCAGCACCTTCATGTAATAGCTCTAGGTGAGCTGGGTACAGTAGGAGGTAGAAATACTCCTGAAGCAATTCCCACTGGGATGGTTGACCATAAGCTAACTGTATACAGATGTGACTGCAAGCTACAGAAATAAATCCAACTAAATCTAAACTGAAGGGATCTCCATTTACTTTCCCGTAACTGCAGTGTGAGAAAAAGTATGACAGAGGGAAAGTTGAATAGAAAAGAAACAGTGAATTTAACCAATCACAGTTAAAATATCTTACTTCGCAAATTTTATCCAGTTCATGATTGTGTGGAGGGTTCCGGCAGCCAAGGCTTCTTTAGCTTCATGAGAAGTCCACTTCCGGCTCTAAGCTAACAGGGCAATCAGCCCATTTTGGAGTAGGTCAGAAAACTCCAGGAGAGATCTCAACGAGATAAAAATTATAAGCAACTGCCTGTGTCTCAGTATAATGAAAGATTTAGCCAATTGGTGGAGACTTGGGAGTTGAACATTCTGATGTGTTCAGAGAGAAGTGAAAATGAAAAACAAGACAATTTTTAATGCCATGGAAAGCAAAAAGCTGTTCAGGAAGTCACCGTAATTTACCATATGGTTCAGCTATAATTAATTTTTATCAGCATAATAATGTAAACACCGAGGAATGGATAGATGGACAGATTGGTGATAAAATAAGCATAATAAAATGTTAAGTGTAGGATTTAGGTGGTAGGTATATAGTGTTTATTGTGAAGTTTTGGGGTCTTTCCTATAGTTTAAAATTTTTGCACAATAGATTGTGGGGAGGAAAATTATGCACCTGAAAAATATAGAGAAAAAAGATATTAAAGACATGGATCAGGGGCACCTAGATGACTTAGTCAGTTAAGCATCCGACTCTTGATTTTGGTTTCATCTTTTGCCTGGATGGTAAAATGTTCCTATCTTTTCCCACTGTCAATGGAGTAGTCCAATATGGCACACACTGCCAGAACCTGCAGGAACACAATTCCCAGGCTCTCAAGTTGAGTCAGTTAAACAAACTCACTGTAGACTGGAAGGGATGAATGTGCTCATTTTTTATTGTTAAAAGGATATCAGTATACTTTAAAAAAAAGTCATGTTCTGATCTTAGATCTATACATACCGATTACTTACTGTTGGCTTTTATTTCCATTCATTATTTATTTTTGCCAGTGGCTACAATAGTTGAATCCTTCCATAGTTGAGCTTACTCCCATATCGTCTTCTTTCTGTAAACACTCAAATAATTGAATGTTATTAATTAGAGTATGTGACTGTTTTTTTTTCTTTTTTTAAAAGATTTTATTTATTTATTTGACAGAGAGATCACAAGTAGGCAGAGAGGCAGGCAGAGAGAGGGGGAAGCAGGCTCCCTGCTGAGCAGAGAGGCCGATGCGGGGCTCGATCCCAGGACCCTGAGATCATGATCTGAGAGGAAGGCAGCGGCTTAATCCACTGAGCCACCCAGGCACCCCATGATTGTTCTTTTTATACATCCCATCCTGGCTTGGGAGAGTCTTACATGTCCAGTCTGTCTGCAATTGATGGATGAGGAGTCACCTTATGCTGGAGGTGTGTTGCCTCCCAATAGAGGGAATAATCCCACATACATCAAGGGCTGCTCTTTGAGCAACAGGAGCCATAATGAAAAGAAACAGGATCAGAGCAGCTATACTAGAAAAGGAAAATTCAATCAAAGACTTCGTCACATGATTTGGGAGTGCTGAATTTATGTTTATGATCATATTCAGTCTTTTCTGGGCCTCTCTCCTTCTCCCGTTCATGGTTTGATTCCAAGGTAGTAAGTTCATAATGCACCCACCATTTAGTTAAAGGGAGTTTTCATTTATACTTTAATCTTTCTGATGAATTGTGAAATCATAAGTTCCTGTCCCACTTTACCAAGTAAACGATCATCAGATTGGTCACCCACATTGTGTAAAACCCAAAAGATAGAGGGAAATTTCATCTGAGACTCATATGTTTAGTTGTTATTTTTTTCCAATTCATAGTTCTTTTCTCACATTTTGCCCACATCCTTCACTTGTGCTTTATCAAAGCCAGGTTTATTATTTTTTTATTTTTTAAAAGATTTTATTCATTTTAGAGAGAGAACAAATGTGAGCATGAGCAGGGGGAGGGCAGAAGGAGAGGGAGAGGCAGAGAATCTCAAGCAACTCTGCACTGAGCCCAGAGCCCGATGTGGGGCTCAATCTCACGACCTTGAGATCAAGACCCAAGCCAAAACCCAGAGTGGAACACTTAACTGACTGAGCTGCCCAGGCACCTCTATCAAAGCTAAGTTTAAAACTCCTTATTTGGGAGTGACTCAGTCCATTAGGTGTCTGGCTTCACCTCAGGTCATGATCTCAGAGTTCTGGGATCAAGCCTCACACTGGACTCTGTGCTCAGTGGGGAATCAGCTTCTCCCTTTCTCTCTGTCCCTTCCTCTGATTGTGCTCTCTCTCTCCCTCAAATAAATAAATAAAATGTTTTTAAGAAAACCTCCTTATTTGTATTTATCAGGTCCTTTCATAAGTGACATCGCCAGATATATTTGGGGATTTGGCTCATTTATTAGGACTCTTACTATACCTCATTATTTTTACTCATTCCTTGGTGCTGCCAACAGGTGGAATGTGGTAGAGAACAATTAGCATGAGAGTGACTGGCATATCATAGAATTGTAGACCTTCTAATGCATGTTCCTAACCTAATGGATATCCTCAGCAATGAAATGAGGGATCAATTCCTTTATCTTTCCTTACCTGCTGCTTGGGAGAGATGGACACATGGGAAGTTTGTTTTATATTTAGATTATAAACCCATTCTTGAATCACACCAGTTGTGAAGCTGTGTTTCCAGATCAGATGCTAAGAAATCAGGAATGTCGGGGACGCTGGGTGGCTCAGTCAGTTAAGCCTCTGACTCTTGGTTTCTGCTCAGGTCATGATCTTAGGGTTGTGAGATTGAGCCCTCGTGGGGCTCTGAGCTGGGCATGGAGCCTTCTTGGGATTCTCTCTCTCCCTCTGCCTCTCCCCTCACCTCTCTATCAATCCCTCTTAAAAAAAAAAAAAAAGAAAGAAAGAAGAAAAAGAAATCAGGACTGTCATATTCTTGTACAACTTCTTAGGAAAGCTTCTAAAGACATAATTCCATAATGGCTGATTTCACTTAATTAAGCATTAACTGGTGTGACAACACTCTTGTGGGTTTGATAGCCTGAGTAGCAGTGAAATTTCAGCAATGGGCAGGATGTTATCTCTAGGCAGAGTAGTATGGAGGGGAAGGCCAACTTCCTCCCAGGGTTGTTGAAAACAGCACGTTAGTTGTTATATATGTTGGACCCTTGTCTTTGCCTGGGCAGCATCCATTTCTCTGTGATCACTCTGTTCATGTGTCCACTTGCCTGCCTCCCCCATCTTGTAAGAACAAGGATTCCTCACGAGGGATTTGGTGGCATCCACACAAAGAACCAGGAGTTTAATTTTCTCAGAATTGCCAGTCAACTGAAGCAACCAGCAAAGTCAATTGTCAACATTCATCACAACCCAGGGCTTTGAAACCATGAGAGGATATCCAGTTTATCTCCAGAGTCCAGAGTCATGTCATTTGTACTGCCTTTAATCGGCCCCCACTGTGATGAGACCCCTCATTCTCCTTTTCAAGTGCAGTGCCACCCCCCAACCCAAGCTACGTGTAAGAGGACTACCACCCAAGCAGGTTTTAGATTTGAGTCAAGGCCATCCACTCACCTGCCTGAGGTTCTGAATTAGACCGCGCTCCCTGGGCAATGATGCTGGCTGCCTGCAGGGGGCGCTCTTGCCCAGGGCTGGCCTCTGCCGCGCGTCGGGGAGGGCAGACTCCGCAGGGCTGGGCTTTCCTATCCCTGGGGTTCCTCTTCTTTAACAATGGAGCTTGCATTTGTTTGAACATGAGCGATTCCCGTTGCACAGCTTGGGACGCAGAAGTACTTGATGTCCCTTTGTTGTTTTACATTCAATAAGCGGCTGGTAACTGACATTCAAAGGAGCGTGGTGTTCCGCCTCCTCAGGACCGGAAGCTTGGGGCCAATTCCTTCCCCTCCCTGAGGAATCCCAGAGAGGATCTAGCCTCCGTGGGTCAAGGAGACACACCTCCTATTCTGGTTTGTGATATGGACCCAGCGGAAGGGCGGCGTGTATGGCTGTCTGTGAGGCTTCCGAAGCTGTGTGTGGTTCAGACCCCATACAAATTCCGATACTGTACCCAGATGTGGAGTTGCTTTCTCTAGAGCCCCAAATTCCCATTATTATATGTCTGGTTTTTTATTGGCAGGGTACTTGAACAAAAGCCTCTTCTGCTTGCTCTTGGGGCTAGAGATAGAGCCAAACCGTGTCATGGAGGGCGCCTGAGGTGTTTTGTGGTTGACAACTCATCCCTTTTCAGTCAAAAAAAATAAATAAATAAAATAAAGGGAAGGCAGAATTTCAGGCACAGTTGTTTCTGAATCATCCTAATTAATATGTTGTAATTGAACTGAGTACCTTCAATATCTGCGTTATGCCACCTGTTGAAATCCTGTCTTATTCAGATTGAGGCATGTTGTGGGATCATTGGTATTTCACTGTGGCAGGAGCAAGGGAATTTCTGGCCTTGCCAAATGAAAAATCCTGACTCCCTCAGTTGTTAGCTGGGTGACTTCAAAGGGTTACTTAATTTCTCTGGATCTTAGTTTCCTTATCTGTAACATGAGAATAATAATAGTATCCGCTTAATAGGGTTTTAATGGAGGTTAAATGAGTCTGGCACATATAAGGCACTGAATGACTATCTATTATCAATAATGATAATTATTACCATTGATATTATATATCCTGTGTTGCAAATTCATATGGAGACATATAGTACTCCCCTCTTATCCATGGGGGTATGTTCCATGATTCCCAGTGGATGCCTAAAACAGCACCAAACCCTATGTATACTGTTTTTTCTGGGCACATGGGTGGTTCAGTCGGTTAAATGGTTATGTGCCTGATTCCAAGGTCCTGGGATGGAGATGCTGGTTGGGATCCCTGCTGAGCTGGTAGCCTATTTCTCCTTCTCCCTCTGCCTGCCATTCCCCTTGCCTGTGCTCTCTCTCTCTGTCAAATAAATAAATAAAATCTTAAAAAATATATACTTTTTTTTCCCTGTGCATGCATACCTATAATAAAGTTTAATTTATAAATTAGACACCATAAAAGATTAACAATAATAAAATTATACAATTATAACAATGTACTTTAATAAAAGTGAATGTGTGGACTCGGGTGGCTCAGTCAGTTGGGCATCTGCCTTCAGCTCAGGTCAAGATCCCAGGACACTCCTTCCTCAGTGGGGAGCCTGCTTCTCCCTCTGCCTACTGCTCCCCCTGCTTGTACTCTCACGCTCTCTCGCTCACTCTCTGGCAAATAAATAAATAAATAAAATCTTTTTTTAAAAAGTGAGGCAAATGTGGTTTCTCTCAAAATATCTTACTGTACTGTACTCACCTCTTTTTTCTTGTGATAATGTGAGGTGATAAAATGCCTACATGATGAGAGGAAGTGAGGGGGAATGATGTGGGCATTGTGATACAGTATTAGGCTATACTGACCTTATGACAATATGTCAGAAGGAAGACTATTTTCTTCCAGACCACGGTTTACCACGAGAATCAAAACCCCGGATTACGGGGGAACCACTGTACTGCATGAATCGTTCTATAGCTTGTTTTTATTCACCTTTTAAGTCTTGCTTATTTTTTTCACAGATCCATAGAAATCCTTTCTTTTATTTATTGAAAAGATTTTATTAACTTATTTGACAAAGAGAGATACAGTGAGAGCAGTAACATGAGCAAAGGGAGTGAGAGAGGGAGAAGCAGGCTCCCCGCCGAGCAGGGAGCCAGGTGTGGGGCTCCATCCTGGGACCATAGGACCTGGCTCCATCCAGGACCTGGGATCATGACCTGAGCCGAAGGCAGACACTTAACCGACTGAGCCACCTAGGCACCCCTAGAAATCCTTTAAAAAAATTAATTTGTTTCTATTGATGGTCATTTGGTTTATTTTCAACCCTCTTCTATCTGATTACTGCTTCGGTGAACATCTTTGTGGTGCAATGATTGTCCTCAAGTGCTTCTCCCAAGCAGTCTAGAAAACGAGCGAGTTGGAACTTGGAGTCTCCCTCCACTCTACTTTTATCAGTGGACAGGGTTGCACCTGAAATCTCCAGTAATACTGAGAGCTCCTTCATCCAGATGCAGGGTTGGGGGCGCTGGCTTTCCCAGACAGCATAGCCAACAATGGCAAAAGGGCTGAGACTATGGTGCTTGGATGCAACTTTTAAGAGGGATGTCAAATCTCAGTAATTAAGAAAAAAAATGATATTTGATGCAATATTTAAAAATCAATATTAATCCAAAAAATCCATGATGTACAAAATATCAACATTTTAAATAAAGACAGAATCAGTAACAGTGCCATGCCAAGTCATTTTGGCTTATATATTGATTTTTATTTTAATATATTTCATTAAAATATAAATTATCTTGATTACTGAGGTATGGGTGGCTTCTTAAATTTTGCACCTGAAATAGGTGGCTCTTTTGCCTCACCCTGTGTCTAAATTCACTGGCACCATATCTAGATGGCACAGCGTCCAAGCTTGTGCTTCATTGGTAAGGTGGTTCTCATGTTTCCCCTGAAAGATGGGATTCTGTCAGGGAACTGGAGTCCCTCCCATGAAACACAAACATGCATTGCATATCCAGTAGACTGCAGGGTCCTAGCACATTTCTCCAGGGGCAAATATGTTGATGCGGATCATGGGCCTTCTCTTGTTGACCCCGACCTTCCCTCATTAAAGTCTATTTTTTATTTTTTTCTAAGATTTATTTATTTATTAGAGAGAGAGAGAGAGAGAGAGAGAGAGAGAGAAAGCCAGGGGAGGGGCAGAGGGTAGAGAGGGAGGGAGAGGGACAGAATTTCATGCAGGATGAACATGGAGCCCGACACAGGGCTCAATCTCATGACCCTGAGATCTGACCTCAGCCAAATTCAAGAGTTGGACGCCCAACCAGCTGAGCTGCCCAGGTGCCCCTGAAGTCTATTCTTTAACCCACACTATGCCGCTTGTGGAATTTTTCTTGAATCCTATTACACAAATAGGAGTCCCCAAAGTGATATGTTTAACATGACACATCTTGTATATACGATTTTGTAAACATATGAGAATATATGTTTAGTATAAATTGCTAGAAGTAGAACTGCTGGTCCAAATAGTATTTACACTACAAGTTTTGATATATATAGCCAATTTCCCTTTTTAAGACAATGTATTGATTTACACTCCCACGAAAAGTATGTGAGAATTAACGTTTCCCCATATTCTTAGCAACATTGAGGATTATAGCACTTTTTAATCTTTGCCAATCTTACAGATAAAATAGCATTTTATTTTTGTTTTATGTCTCTTAATTATGAGCAAAATTAAACACTTCTTATGTCTTTTAAAAGCACAATTATGTTCCCTGTAAATAAATTCCCTAGTTCCATTTTTCAAGTAGATTGTTGGTCCTTTTTATTGATTTGTTAATACTCTTTATATGTTAAGGAAAATAACTCTCTGGTCATTATATGTGTTGCAACTATTATCTCTGTCTTTTTGCTTGTCTTTTGACTTTTTCATGATTTTCCCCCTGAAGGAATGATTTACATTTTTATGTAGTCAAAGTTATTAATCTTTTCCTTTATAGTATTAGATTTTGTCTTAAAAAAAAAAAGATTATTTATTTATTTATTTGAAAGAGAGAGAGAGAGGGAGGAGTAGAGGGAGAGGGAAAAGCAGATTCTCTACACGCGGCTCTATCCTTGGACCCTGAGATCATGACCTGAGCTGAAAGTAGACATTTTACTGACGGAGCCACTCAGGCACCCCAGATTTCGTACTTAAAAAAAAAAAAAAAAAAAAAAAAAAGATTGATTTATTTATTTATTTATTTGACAGAGAAAGAGAGCACACATGCATGAGCTTAAGAGGGGAGGGGCAGAGGGAGAGGGAGAAGGAGAAAGCAGACTATCTGCTGAGTGCCTGTTGTGGGGCCTGTTGTGGGGCTGGATCTCACAACCCTGAAATTTTGACATGAGCTGAAACCAAGAGTTGGACACTTAACAGACTAAGCCACCCAGGCATCCCTAGTTTTTGTTTTTTTATTTAAAAGTTCTTTTTCACAATAAGTTTATAAAGTATTTACCCATGTTTTCTCAATACCTATTATGACTTTATTTCTTCTGTTTAAATCCATCTAAGATTTATTTCGGAATGGAGAGTAAGAAAGACATCTACCTTTTTTTTTTTTTTCCCTAAATGGCTAGCCAACATGACTTATTGAGAAACTATCTTTTCCCCCACTGATTGAGAATGCCAACCAAATTACACTTTATTTTATTTTATTTTATTTTAAGATTATTTATTTATTTATTTGAAAGACAGAGATCACAAGTAGGCAGAGAGGCAGGCAGAGAGAGAGGAAGGGAAGCAGGCTCCCTGCTGAGGAGAGAGCCCGATGCAGGGCTTGAGCCCAGGACCCTGGGATCATGACCTGAGTCAAAGGCAGAGGCTTTAACCCACTGAGCCACCCAGGCGCCCCCCAAATTACACTTTAAATTCTCATTGGTATATAGAGCTTTTCCTAAACTCTTTAATCTGTTAAATTGTTTGTGTATTCCTGAACCTGCACCAAATTGTTTCAAATAGTAGATTTATAATGTGTTTTAGTATTCAGTATTTGTTTTCTGTCTCTGAGTTAATAACTGTTTCTTCCTCCCCCCCGTTTTCTTAGTTGTTTTTCTTAATGTCTTTATGATTGATTCCACTTCAAATTCTTTGCTAGTTTCTAGATCTCTTCTCAAGTTTTACTATTTTATCAATTTTTTTCTTCCTAAAAAACATGTGGATTTGGTCTCTATGCCTGGTGCATATTTTCCTCTCTTGGTCATTTCTTCTGGAGAGCCCCTCAGCCTGTCTCCTGTGAAAGAGCTCTAGTTTTTAGACGTTAGATTTTCCTTTTCTTTCTTTCTTTCTTTTTTTTTTTTTTTTTGTTTACTCTCATGTTTTGGTGAAGCATATCCTTCAATAGCTTTATAAGGAAGGGTGCTTTAGAGGTACATTTTCTCACATCTAAAAATGTCCCTATTTGACTCCTGTACTTCAGTAATGGCATCATGAACATGGATCTCTAAGTTGAAAGCCACTCTGGAATTTCGATAACTTCATTCTGTTGCTTTCTAGCCTCCTGTGGTAGAAGTCAGAAACCATCTCTATTCCCAGATCATTTTTATTTGAGTCTTTTGTTTACCTCACCAGAAATTTGTAGGATTTTTTGTTTGTCTTCGTTGCTCTGAAATTTTACGATGATAAATGTGAGCACAGGTCTATTTTAATTCTTTGTGTAGAACACTTCTAATTTGGAAACTCATGCTCTCCAGTTCTGGGAAATTTTCTCAAATTATTTCTTTAATAATTCCCTCCCTTTTATGTTCATTGTTTATTCTTTCTTGAACTCCTGCGTTTCGGGTATTGGACCTCTAGGACCAGGCTGCTAACTTTTTTATATTTTCTCTCCTGTTTGCCATATCTTTTTGTCTTTGGGCTTTACACTCTGAGAGATTTTCTCCACACCAACTTCCAACATTTCTGTAGATTAAAACCAAATCTCTCATATCATGTATTTAAATTCCAAAAGCTACGGAGTGGGAGTGCCGGGTGCCTCAGTTGGTTAAACATCTGCGTTTGGCTCAGGTCATGACAACCAAGATCTTGGCTCCCCACTCAGTGGGAAGTGTGCTTGTCCCTCTGTCTGTGCATATGCACCCGCTTTCTCTCTGTCTCTCTCAAATAAAATCTTTTTTTTTTTTTAAGGTTTTATTTATTTATTTGACAGACAGAGATCGCAAGTAGGCAGAGAGGCAGGCAGAGAGAGAGGAGGAAGCAGGCTCCCTGCGGAGCAGAGAGCCCGATGCGGGGCTTGATCCCTGGACTCTGTGATCATGACCTGAGCCAAAGGCAGAGGCTTTAACCCACTGAGCCACCCAGGAGCCCCTCAAATAAAATCTTTTTTAAAAAATTTTGAGGGGCACCTGGGTGGCTCAGTGGGTTAAGCCACTGCTTTTGGCTCAGGTCATGATCTCAGAGTACTGGGATCGAGTCCCGCATCAGGTACTCTGCTTAGCAGGGAGCCTGCTTCTCTCTCTCTCTCTCTCTCTCTCTCTGCCTGCCTCTCCGTCTACTTGTGATCTCTCTCTGTAAATAAATAAATAAAATCTTTTAAAAAAATTTTGAAAGCTCTCTCTTGCTCTTTTTTTTTCATATTTTTTAAAAAGCATTCTATTCTTATTTGTGGATGCAATGTCACAATAGCTTCTTATGTTCCTAAGGTTATTAATAATGGTTTTTGTTGTCTTTATTTTTGTGCTCTTCTCCTTGCATAATTGCATAATCCATTTCCTCCGACTTCCTTTTTCTTTTTCCGCATTTGGTTTCCGCATGTTAGAAGTTTTCCTCAGATGCTTGGCGATGTTTGGTCATCTGCTCCTATTTAAGCTGATTGGAAGCTTTGCAGGTGTAGGGAAGGATTTGTAACATATTCCGGGTGGATGGTTTCACTGGGGGGACCTTTGTCTATACCTTTATGTCTTTCCATGTGAGCTGGTTGGATTCCCCAGGTTAGTCTTTTCCAACCTCCTTCTGGAAGGGAGAAGGGCAGGCTGCTATCTCCTAGGAGCAGTGGTGGTGGAAGAGGGAAGAAGTTTCAGCAACCAATACTTAACACCTAGTCCTGTTTTCCAAGTGCTACCCCTGCCCTCAAGTGTGCCTAATGTCCTCCAAGCCAGAGACCTCCCGGTATTCCCTTTCCAGAGTATAAACCTCCAATCTTCTGCTGTGGTGAGGCAGGAAGGTGGGAGGATCCTTGGGATTCTAACTGCTTCTCAAACAGTATTTCAATCAATTCTCTTTGCTTTAATTCTTCCTCCACTTCTGAAGGGAACTGGTCCCACCAATTCCTGAGCCTGTGGGGGATTCTGCAGTGCAAATTGGTTTGATTCTTATCTTTCCCACTGCCACCTTACAATTCTATTTTCTCAGGTCTGAGTCATTTACTGATAGAACAATACATTTTGTTGTATTTATTTTGCAGTTAGACACTGTAGTGCAGTTTCTTACCCTTAAGTTTTCAAAATGTACCATCATAGCATCCGTAAATAATGAAAATTGTCTTTCCCTTAATGATTTTTATATTTCCCATTTCTTTCCCTTCTATAATTGCATTGGCTTATACCTCTACTACAACATGAAAAATATAATAGTGGCAGTGAGGGCATCTTTTTTTTTAAAATTAACATATAATGTATTATTTGTTTCAGGGGTACAGGTCTATGAATCATCACTCTTACACATTTCGCATCACTCGCCATAGCACATACCCTCCCCAATATCCATCACCCAGCCACCCCATCCCTCCCAAGCCCCTCCCTTCCAGTATCCAAATGAGGGCCTCTTTGTCTTTTGCTTAGGTTTACTGGGTATTGTTTTATTATTTCACGATTAAGCATGATGCTGGCTTTGGTGTGACTGAATACGTTTCTTATGTTAAGGGGATATCCTTCTTTTTTATTAAGAGATTTTATCAGAAATAAATGTTGCATCTTCCAGGTTTTTAAAATCTCTATTCAGGAGTGAAATTTGTGGTTTTCTTCTGGGTGTTGTATTTTTCAGGTTTTGATATCAGTGTAATACTGGTTTTGTAAAAAAGAGTCTGAAAGCTTGCTTTCTCTCTTATGCTTCTAAATTGCCTAACAGCATTGGAACCATCTGGTGAGTAAATTTGAAAAATAATAGTGTCCAGCACTTGGACAGATTGGCCCTTCCCCATCCTTCAAATCAAATCACAGTTGGTAGGGTGAGGCCCATCTCTAAGCAGATGTACCCTGTAAGCTGTAGTCTCAGCGGCGCAGAAGTAATATTGAATGAAAGATGTAAAATTTACTTTCTGGAAGCTTCAGGGAGCCGGAAAAGGAGGAGAAGGAAAAGGAAAAGGAGGAGGAGGAAGTTAATTGTATTGTTTGGATAAGAATTTAGTTCAACAGACCATGTTTCTCTTCGGCAGGCCTGATAAAATAGGACAAAGTAAAAGGAATTTCTACCACTCCTTTCTCCACAGTCCTCAGACTTGGCCCCACACTCCCGTGGTCTCCCCAGTCACCTTTGTAGACACTTCCCCAGAGGAAATATGTGAGGCCCTCTCTGCACCACTGGAACGAGATCTGGAGTTGCTACTTGCTGATAAACAGTTAAACCCTGTGCCGGTTTGGGGACTTGCTGATCCTTTTCTCTGATGAAAGGCGGTGTTTAGTTCACTGTACCAGCTTGATTTGCCTGTGTGATTCAAGACCTAATGGCTTTTCAGGGTTTTCTACCTCCAGGAGAAATGCTGAGGTGGAAGGTTCTGGAAAGGGTTCAGTACATTATAAAGGAGAAATGTTTGGCCATATTTGCAAATGAAAGTCGCTGCCTCTAGGTGCTTGACTTCACCACCTGTTGCCAGACTGGGTGCCTGGGTTACTCTTGTAATTTTCCAAGCCCACCACTCTATGAAATAGGGAGGTTTTGAATATGATTTCCTATTTTAAATAGAGCTTTGAATTTAGATCCTGACTATACTCCCTTTCAATATCATAATTGGTTAGAGAGTCTGTATGACTCAAGTGACCAAGAGCACAGACTCTGGATTCGGACATACAGTGGGAATCCCATTTCTGCTCTAACTAGCTGTATGACATTGGTCAAACTAATCAGTGTCTTGGAGCATAAGCTTATCTGTAAAGTGGGGAGAGTCTTTGTGCCTACTTCATAAGGGTGATATAAAAATCAAATGAGATAATGGGTTTGAGGCTTGTATCATGGCATCTGGCCCACATTAAGGATTTACCACATATTTGCTATAGCTAATACTGTTATTCTTATGTCACTAAATAGGAGCTTTGGGAGAGATGCATGTAAAATTGAGGCTTCTCCGGGAGTTCGATGGTAGCCAGTCAGCCCAGTGCTCACAGGAGGCTGCTGACCTCTGACTCTCCAGTTCTTGGTGCGCATCTTTTGTCTTAGGGGAAATGGTGGGGACTTTCTGGATGCCAAGTTCTGTCCTCTGAAAGTGCACTGGGATATTTGTTCTTGTTCCGATGGAATGACTGGACTCTGGGTGGGCAAATCTAGTTGCTATTTCTGACTGATCCTCAACAGACCAAAGGTGACTTGAGGGAGTCCCTGTTTCCTGCACACTTTGGCCTGCTCTGGTCACCACACCGTCCCCTGAACACCTTATGGACAACACTGCAGCCCAGTTTCCCTTCCCTCTGACTCTGGCCACCAGTTGGGTCCTCTTTCTGACTAGACAGTCGAACATTCCAGGAATAGTCTAGACTGGCTACTGACGGAAAGGTCTGTTCCCATCTCCCCCTATTCTACCGTCCCCACAATGTCTTCCCTCTCTCTTGCTTCTCCAGGGATCCCCCAGTCTCCACCTCATTCAGTCACCCTGCTTTCATTCTTCTTCCCATTAAAAAAATCAGATTTTACATTTTTTTGTCACAAAATGTAAGAAATGAGTCAAATTATGAGGAGGGTGTGTTGGACTCTTTTGCTTGTAAGGAAGTTTTTTCTGGTTTACCTTAAATAATTCCCCTCCCTTATTGGGCAGGAGGCTACACAATTATTGTGAAAAGTCCCTATAGTAATTGTGGGGCTCAGGGCCCCAGAAGCACCAGGGATGCCTTCCCAGCTGGCTTCACTGGAACACAGCTCAGGGACCGGAGAGGAGCTCTGGGAACTAGAGCCTGAAGGACAATGTCTTGTTCCCACCTTGGCAAGACAGTGCCCACTTCGCAGCATGACACAGCCTTCTTCTGCTTCCGCTTCTCACACTTCTGTTGCTGTCAGCCCACCTCTCACACCTCTTTTCTCTGCCTCATGGCTTCTGCTCTCTCTTAGCTTCTGCTTTTCGAGAGTTCTGGGCCTCTACAGCTTCTGTGTCTCATGGTGCTACTGCTTCCAGTCTGCTGAGCTGGGGGTTTTATAGCAGAGCTCCTCGTAGGTGGCTGGCTTGGCCCACATTGGTTTCCCTGGTCTTTTGGCCTTTGCCCGTGGAGACCTGTGGCTTTGTCTGGGGTCTTTCCCTCCATGAAGGGATCTGGCAGGGCTGTGGGTGTGCCCAGCACTCTGAGCTTGGTTTTGTCTAGGAAACACTGTTGTCCTTCCCACAAGTACAAAAGGGTAAAATTAGAATTTTGATGATTCTCAAATCAAGTGAATAGCAGAATCTCACGGGCAAATTTTTACACACAAAAATTTTACTTATTTGTAAAATGGAGACATAATAACACTTCATAAGAGCGATGTGATCTACCTTTTATCCCCTGATTTTTTTTTTTTTTTTTAGCTATGTTTACCTGAAAAGCAGTTGGAAGTTTAGTGCCTATAAAATAGGGAAGTGTTAAGTCAGCGGCTCTCAAGGTCTGGGAAGAAGAGAGAGGGATAGTATATAAGAGTTGTTTGTGGAGGGGTGCCTCAGTCAGTTAAGCATCTGCCTTCAGCTCAAGTCATGATCCCAGGGTCCCAGGATTGAGCCCCATGTCGGACTCCCTGCTCAGCAGGGGAGTCTGCGTCTCCCTCTGCCTCTGTCCCTTCTTGTGCTCTCTTTCTTGTTTAGTCTCTCAAATAAATAACAAAAATATTGAAAAAAAAAAAAAAGGAATCTGGGCTCCACTCTAGAGGTATTCAAGCAGAATCTGCATTTTGACGAAGTCACCACGATTGGTGTGCACATTAAAGTCCAAGACTCGCTGCTCTTAAACACTGGTTCTTATCTTGGTTGCTCATTAGAACTCACCTGGGGAGCATTTATTTATTTATTTATTTTTTAAGATTTTATTTTTAACTAATCTCTTTACCCAATGTGGGACTCAAACTTACAACCCTGGTATCAAGCGTTGCCTGCTCCACTAACTGAGCCAGCCAGGTCCATTTTAAAAAAATCCTGGTGCCCAGGTGGCACCCGATCCAATTAAATCACAGTCTCTGGGTGGGGGAGGGGCAGAGAGGGAGGGGGATGGGTGGTGGGCATCCTACAGCTTAGAAAGCCCAGGTGATCCTGATGAACAGCCAGGATTGGAAACAGCCGTTTCAAGGATCTCCCACAGGTGTTAGTGTACACTCCCTGTGGATGGTGCAGATCTAGCGGTTCCAACATTATACTTTCTGCTTTTCTGCATTTTCTCATTTTGTTTAGGGAACATGTATCATTTTTGTAATGATAAAGAACTTATTTTAAACATGAATGTAAGGTTCATCTGAAGTTTAGACAGCAGACTTGAAATGAGAAAGATTGTTTAGAGCAGGATTCACAATAGAAAAGGGAAGGGAGGGGGCGCCTGGGTGGCTCAGAGGGTTAAGCCTCTGCCTTTGGCTCCGGTCATGGTATCAGGGTCCTGGTTCGAGCCCCACATCAGGCTATCTGCTCTGCGGGGAGCCTGCTTCCCCCTCTCTCTCTGCCTGCCTCTCTGTCTACTTGTGATCTCTGTCAAATAAATAAATAAAATCTTAAAAAAAAGAGAGAGAGAGAAGAAAAGGGAAGGGAGGGCTCATGCTTCCAGGTCTAGAAGAGGGAGAATGACAAAGCAGTCCTTGTGCTATCTCTTTTATTTTTAGTCACAATATTGAATTTTTTAAATTGTATTTTGAGATAAATAATAATCACAAAGGAAACCATGAGCTTTTTGTGGTTAGCAAAAGGGAAGATGGGTTAAGCATACCGAAAAAAACCCTGTTTTAAAGAGATAAGAGTCTGTCCATCTACCTCCTACCAGTGCATCTCTTTCCCTTAGCATAAGAGAAACTAAACATTGCTGAGAGCTCACTGGCCACCCAGCACTGTAATAGGCATTTCACTGATCCTTGTGACAATGTCAAGGAGGAACGCTACAAATATTGCCATTTTAGAGAAGGCTGAGCCCTAGCGAGGTGACTTCATTTGCATTTAATTCCTAGCCCTGTGCTGTCCAATATGGCAGCCACTAGCCACATATGGCTCTTGAACACTTCGAATGGCCAGTCCAAATTTATATGTACTTTAAGTGTAAAATATCACCAGATTTCAAAGACCTAGTATAAAAAAAAGTAAAAGTTCATAATAATAATGCTAAGTATAATAATGTAGAAAATGTGTATATATATAATGTATATAACAATGTATAATAACATAATAATGTTATGTATTAATTATACATTGAAATGACATTGGTTTAGATATGTTTGGGTTAAATAAAGCATATTATTGAAATTATTTCACCTGTTTCTTTTTCCCTGGGTAAATGTAGCTAGCCAGAAAATTTTAAATTACTTATGTAGCTCACACTTTATTTCTAGCCAGGTAGAGGCAATGGGAAGTTAGACCCAGGGAGTTTATTCACACTTGTTTATTCTCTTTGGAACCCTCCTAAGAGTAGAGGAATTGGTAAGAGAAGAAGCAAATCCTCTGTAGATTGTCTGGTTGAAGAATGGATGGAGGTTTAGATGAATTCGAGGGCATTCTTGCCAAATGTCTTTAGCCTCAACTGAACATTAGAATTTCTTGGAGAGCTTTTTAAAATTCTGATACTCAGCCACACTACTGTCTGATTAAATCAGGATCTCTGGAGAATCTCTATTTTTCAGGACACTGAGGCTCAGCCAAGATTGAGAACCCCTGCTTTAGCCAGATTTATTCTTCTTTAACAGGGACAAACTACAGCTATCTGGGAAAGTAGGCTAGCAACTTTCAGAAGGTAGAGAGACCCGAGATTATCTTTAGGACTGTTACTTGGGCCGTGACAAATTTTCTATTAAAAAGAAATTGGGGCACCTGGGTGGCTCAGTCAGTTAAACACCTGTCTTCAGCTCGGGTTATGATCCCAGGGTCCTGGGATGGAGTCTCAGCATTGGGCTCCCTGCTTGGCGGGGAGTCTACTTCTGCCTCTCCCTTCTGCTGCTTCCCTTGCTTGAGTTCGTGCCCTCCCTCCCTCTCTCAAATAAATAAATAAAATCTTTTTTAAAAAGTCAAGGTTGTTTTATTTCCCTTTTGTGAATTAACCTTGAAATAACAGGATTAGTTTAGTTATGTTGAAAATTCAGCCCTGGGGCGCCTGGGTGGCTCAGTGGGTTAAGCCTCTGCCTTTGGCTCGGGTCATGATCTCGGGGTCCTGGGATGGAGCCCCGCATCGGGCTCTCTGCTCAGCGGGGAGCCTGACTCTCCCTCCTCTCTCCCTGTCTCTCTTCCTGCTTGTGATCTCTCTCTCTTTCTGTAGAATAAATAAATAAAATCTTAAAAAAAAAAAAGGAAAATTCAGCTCCTTGGCCACTAGGGGGACTGGCTTAAAACACTCTGGGAAGGATAGGCTGACGATCTTGGGGACATTGCTCAGTGTCATCCTGGTGGGCAAAGGACCAGCATGTATTGCTACTTTTAAACTTTTATTTGAGTTAAATCCTATCTGCTCCCTCAAATGCCATTGATCTTTGTTATCAGTGCAAACTATCTTTCTGGAGATCACTTTAGCAAAATAATTATAGAACGTATTTAGTGCTCACTGAGTGCTTCACATATATCATATCATTTGAATCCTCACAACAGCCCCATGCAGTGGGTATGATTGTGATGTTAATATCAGATGAAAAACAAGGTTTAGAAGGATTCGAGAAGAGACTTATGGCCACAGAGCTGGAAAATAAAGGCTTTAAACCTAGGCAATCTGTCCCAAGAAGTGGCTTCTTCACCTGCAAGTGATATTATATAAAATACATTTAGATTTTGCCCAGTGATGTTAGTTCTAGGACTTTATTCAAGGAAACAACCAGACAACTGCATAATGCAGAGCAAAAGTAGGCAGACTAGGAGACTAGTTCAATAAATTAATGAATCACCACGAAGTGAAATGATATGTAATAGCTAAGACTACTGATATAGAGGCAATTTATTGAAATGGAAAAAATCTTCATGAAGTATTAAGTTAAAAAAGTAAGTTAGAGGGCACCTGGGTGGTTCAGTGGGTTAAGCCTCTGCCTTTGGCTCAGGTCATGCTCTCAGGGTCCTGGGATCGAGTCCCACTTCAGGCTCTCTGCTCAGCAGGGAGCCTGCTTCCTCCTATTTCTCTCTCTCTGCCTGCCTCTCTGCCTACTTGTGATCTCTCTCTGTCAAATAAATAAATAAAATCTTCAAAAAAAAAAAAAGTAAGTTAGAAAACTATTCCAAGACACCTGGGTGGCTCAGTCAGTTAAGTAGCTGCCTTCAGCTCAGGTCATAATCTCAGGGTCCTGGGATGGAGACCCATATTGGGAATCCCTCTTCAGCAGGGAGTCTGCTTCTTCTTCACCGGCTGCTCCTGCCCCTTCCTCCTGTTCATGCTCTCTCTCTCTCAAATAAATTAATAAAACCTTTAAAATAATAACAATAAAAAAGAAAACAGACTCAGTTCAATATCCAGAAAGAATAATTTGGTGGGAGTGTGTGTGTGGGGGGGAGGGAACACTAAAATATTAACAGTGGCTATACTTAGAGGGTGTATCAGAAATTTTGGTTTTCATCTTCACCTTTTTCTTTATATTCTAATTTTTTTCATAACGTATTTTTCAGGTAGTAAGTTTTTTTAAACAAAATCTCTACACCCAACATGGGATTCAAACTTATAACCCTGAGGTCAAGAGTCAAGTTACTTCACTGACTGAGCCAGTCAGGTCCCCCCTCCCACGCCCGCACCACAAAGTAGAAATTTTTTTAAAGCAATGCAAACTGTGATATTTCAGGATATGAAAGAACAATGCCTGATTGAAGGAAGTGGAGGGAGTAAATGGGAACTAGTTCTTGAAGTTGTCCTGGGCACTAAATTTAGCATTAAAACTGTATGCCAAAGGAAAAAGAGAAACGTACTGGTTGTATAAATTTCCCGTGATTTCACTTACCATTTTAGAAGAGAGCTTCTTAGGGGGTGCTCTGCATTTCCAGTTGTTCACAGTGCAAACTTGAGGGTGTGCAACCCTGAGCAGATGCTCCATGCATAATCCAGTTTGTGTCACCAGGTCCATCAAAAGTGACTGACCTTGTGTTCATTGAGTACCACCCTTGTGTCAGGCCGGGGGCAGAATGCTCAATCATGTCTTCCATGCAATTGAACTCTGATTCCTACCTTCTGTTCCCTCCTCATCTGGAAACCCATCCCCCACACACGCTCTGGTTCTTAGGTCTAATTCGGGCACCTCCAGTGGAGTCTCCAGTCCAAACCAGTCATCCCGCTTTGGAGCCCTATTCCTCCACCAGTCCTCATGGAACAACTCAGTGTGTACACATTCCCTCATCATGCCATAGGCAGACACTAGAACTCCACTACTACTAGATTGGAAACACCTTGTGAGCACAGGCCTGTTTTGTCCCCGGAACTGTAACATCTTAGAGTTCGAAGGGAATCCCTGCCTGCTAGCATGACCAATGCATTCTGGTTTGCTGAGACTTTTCCTGGTCTTAACACTGAAGGTAACATGTCCAGAAAAACAAAACAAAACAAAACAAAAAAAACTTAGTTCTGGCAAAATAGTTGGGCAATTTACTGGGTAATTATTTCTTGATTGGTTGGATTGTTTTATACGGTAAAATCCCTCTTAGCTTGTCCCCATTGTTAGCTATATACTGGTAAAACAATAACTGTTGTATTAACATGGCTCTCTCTACTGAAGTGTTTGTATGATCCTCAGACCAACTCTGAAAGTAGGAACAGGTAAGGATTATTAGTTTAGTTGAGGAAACTGAGGGTGAGGAAAGTTTTGTGAATTTTTCTAAGTTTTAAGTGAATACCTAAAACCTATCTTTCAAGGGTTTTTTCTTTAAGATTTCCTTTCCTTTTCTTTTCTTTCCCTTCCCTTTCTTTCCTTCCCTTCCCTTCCCTTCCTTTCCTTTCCTTTCTCTTTTCCTTTCCTTTCCTTTCCTTTCCTTTCCTTTCTTTTCCCTCCTTCTCTTCTCTTCTCTTCTCTTCTCTCTCTTCTCTTCTCTTTTCATGTTCTTCTCTTGTAGGAAGTTCATGTTCTTTTCCTGTAGGCTCCACAACCAGTGTGAAGCTTTTTCTACCAACTGAGACAGCCAGGCATCCCAAGACTACTCTTTAAAGGAATCCCCACACCCAACATGAGGCTTGAATTTGCAACTCCAAGATCAAGAATCGAATACTCTACTGACTAAGCTCGTCTCTTTTAGGTCTTTAGGCTTCTAATTAGGGCTCCCTGGAATTTGAAAACCACTATAGAGCTTCAACTTCCCATATCTTTCAACATCTAAAATAATTGCACAGGATTTTTGTGAAAAAAATGCAAATTGTACTTTGATACCCAAAGGACCTGCATAAGTGGAACATGGAATATTGTCTTTCTAAATGGAACAATTCAATATTGCAAAGATAGGCTCCTCAAAATTACTTAATACATTGAATGCTGTTTTAACTTAAAATTTCAGGGGGTGGCTGGTGGCTCAGTAGGTTGAGCACCCTATTCTCCATTTTGGTTACAGTCAGGATCTCAGGGTCATGATCTCAGTGTTGTGAGATTGAGACCCACATTGGGCTCCACATTCAGTGGGGAATCTGCTGGAGATTCTCTCTCTCCATTTCTCTCTGTCCCTCCCACCCCCCTCTCTCAAAATAAATAAATAAATCTTTAAAAGATTTCAGTAAGTTTTTTTTTTTTTTTTTTTGAATAAAGCAAAAGTGATCCCAAGTTCATCTGCTAGAATACTTCCTGGAGAAAAGTGTGAGAAATTTTTGAAAAAGAACAATTATGAATGAAGTGTTGTGTTACTAGTTACTAGTTATTAAAAATTATTAAACCTTAGGGGCGCCTGGGTGGCTCAGTGGTTAAAGCCTCTGCCTTCGGTCAGGTCATGATCTCAGAGTCCTGGGATTGAGTCCCACATCAGGCTCTCTGCTCAGCAGGGATCCTGATTCCCCCTCTATCTGCCTGCCTATCTGCCTACTTGTGATCTCTCTCTGTCAAATAAATAAATAAATGAAATCTTAAAAAAAGAAGTTATTAAACCTTGGTACTTTGGGGGCATCTGGGTGGCTCTGTTGATTAAGCATCAGACTCTTGATCTCAGCTTGGGTCTTGATCTCAGGGTCATGAGTTTGAGGCCCAAGTTGGCGTCCACACTCAACATGGAGCTGACTTAAAAAAAAAAAAATAGGGGCCCCTGGGTGGCTCAGTCAGTTAAGCGCCCAACTCTTAGTTTTGGCTCACGTCATGATATCAGGGTCATGAGATCGAGCCCCACAGGAAACTCTGCACTCAGCGAGGGTTCTGCTTGAGATTCTATCCCCCTCACTCTCCCTTCCTCCCTCCGCCTTCATGCTCTCTCTTTAATAAATAAATAAATAAATAAATACATCTTTAAAAATAAAATAAAATAATAATAAACTTTGGTATTTTAAGCAGTGAGGTATTGGCATAGAATTATTCAACCAATGAAATGAAATAAAAAGCCCAGGAAATATACCAAAATTTGGTATATGATAAATTTGGTATATGATAAATATGATAAAGGTGGTTCAGGTCAATTGGGAAAGGATGGTTTACTTTGTAAATGATGTTGGGAGAACAGACTGATCATTGATCATTTTTTAAGGATTTTATTTATTTATTTGACAAACAGAGATCACAAGTAGGCAGAGAAGAAGGCAGAGAGAGAGGGAGAAACAGGCTCCCCGCTGAGCAGAGAGCTCGATGTGGGGCTCGATCCCAGGACCCTGACATCATGACCCAAGCTGAAGGCAGAGGCCTAACCCACTGAGCCACCCAGGCACCCCATCATTTGAACACAACTTAAACTAGGTTCCTATCTTTCCAAAATACCAAAATAAATTTCAGATGGCTTACAACTTTTAACATAAAAAAAAGTAAAAACCACAGAAGAATTAGAAGAAAGATCAATGATTACATGATTTTTGGGTGAAGAAAACTTTTCTAAATATAACACGAAAGGCAGACACCATAAACGTAAAAGCAGATAAAATCTGACTGCATGAAAAATCCATTTCAAAAAAGTACAGTAGAAATGACAATGCGGAAAAAACCTTTGCGGCATATATGATAATTTAAGAGAATTCTTACAAATCATTAAGAAAAAAATTAACATGCTAACAGAAAAATGGGAAAGTACATAATTTACCACAGAAGTGCAAATGACAACAAAATTGGGAAATGCTCTATCTTCTTAGTTAGCAAATGAGAGTAAATAACGACCCTGAAGATCTCCTCCTCCCCCTTTTTTTAAAAACTTAATCATACTGACAAAAAAATTTTAAACAATAGTATCCTTTGTTGGGAGACTAAATTGGCAGCCCTTCTGTAAGGCCAGTTGTATTATAAATCAAAAGCCTTATCAACGTACATTCATTTTGATTCAGCAATTGCTTATCTAGAAATATTTTCTAAAGGAATAACCAGAAGTATGTGTAAGTATCTCTTTATAATTATGTTCATGGGAATTGTATTTATTGTACTTAAAAGGGAGAAAAAACTTAAATGTCTATTTCTAGGGAATTGGTTGCACAAATGCCAGTGCTTTATATTATTCAGTTAAAAAAAACCTTATAGAAGGTACTACACAGCTGATATTGTAGAAGAATATTCAATGACATGATAAATATTCATGACAATGTGTATTGAAGAGTGAAAAATGCATGTTACTGGGTTGTATTCACAATACGGTCCTATGTTTGTTTACACACACACACAGCATGAATTGTACATTATAAAATATTTTTTTCCTTTTCTTTTTTTGCATTTCCACAGAACATATTTGTTGGTTTTCCCATAAGAATAATTGATAATTACTATTCATTGTTACTAAAGAGAATGTAACGAATCCTAGGGGGCATGGAATTACAGGCTTGTTCATGTCCTACAAGATATTCGTGTTATGATTGACCTGTGATTATCAAATCTGGTCATTTTTATAGTAAAAAAGAAACAATTTTAAAAACAAAGAAAGGGTTAGAGAACAGAGAAGTTCATGTTCTTTAATTCAACAATATCACTTTTAAATATGCTCTTAACCCTGAGGCACCTGGGTGGGGCAGTCAGTTAAGCATTTGACTGTCACTCTCCCGGGGATCTCAGGGTGGTGAGATCGAGCCCTACCCGGGCTCTGCGCTCCCCCCAGACTCGGCTTAAGACTTCCTCTCCCGAGGCACCTGGGTGGCTCAGTGTGGGTTAAAGCCTCTGCCTTTGGCTCAGGTCATGATCCCAGGGTCTCTGCTCAGCGGGGAGCCTGCTTCCCCCTCTCTCTCTGCTGACTCTCTGCCTACTTGTGATCTCTCTCTCTGTGTCAAATAAGTAAATAAAATCTTTGAAAAAAAAAAAAAGACTTCCTCTCCCTCTGCCTCGTCCCCCTACACATGCATGTGCTCTGTCTCTCTCAAATAAATAAATAAATAAATCTTAAAACAGAAATGCTCCTAACCCTGAAAATGAACAAATATTTATGCAGAGATTGTTCACACCAACAGTATGTACAACAGAAAAAAACAAAAAACCTGATAGCAAACATATAAACACCATCTAAATGTTCGACAATAGGGAGCTAGATAAATAAACTGTGATATGGGTCCATTAGGTGGACTGATAGTCCCGGAGTGAAGTCAGTTAGATTCAAATCTTCTCCACTTACCTTGCTGTGTGACCTTGTACAAGGTGTGTGTGACCTTGTACAAGGTCATCAGTAAAGTGGGGATAGCAATAATTACCTGCCTTGTAGGATAGTTATGAGGATGTTTCTCTGTTAGGGTGCACAGGGAAAACCAATGACACACTGAAATTGGGTAATTTGAGGAGAATTTAACAAAGGGACTCTTTACAGAGGTGAGGGCAGGGTGTCGGGCAAGCAACACAGACAGTGCAGTACACTGGGCTAGTAAAGTATGCAGTCATAGGAAGCAGTTGGGCAGTGATTGGAACCTGGTGAGAGAGAAAAAGAAGGCGAGAGAGAGGGAGAGGGAGAAAGAGGTCAATCTAGGAGGAGCTGTGCTTTTTGAAGAAAGCCCTCTGAGCCTTCATAAGTACCTTGACCTCACTCTCTAGGTCCTTCTGAGACACCTGTGATGAGTCTGCCATTTCTACCGTAGTGCTATATACAAACTACTCCAAATTTCAGTGGCTACCAACTGCAAACATTTGTTTTTCTCGCTCCCAGGTTGAGGGGTGGCTCTGCTTCAGGTTTTGGATTGGTTGGGTTCCGGTCAGCTTTGAAGGCCTTTTATTTTGGGGCCAGAAGTCAAGAGGACAAACCAGACAGAGAAGTCCATTTCAGGCCTCTGATTGCCCCCAGTCTACAACCATCCCTTTGGCCAAAGCATGTCACATGACTGAGCCCAAGATCAACAGAGTAGAAATATTTCTGTTCCGTGTATTCTACGAGAAGGCACATTGACATGGCAAATGCTAACACAGGAAGAGAGGCAGGGAGTGGAGTTGGGAATGACAATCCAGTCTACCACAACTTGTCACTGGCCAAACCCAAGGGAAGTGAGAGGGTACAGAAGCTTGTTGACCTACGCAGGTTAGCCTTCCGGGGCACAGAGCAGGGTGGAAGAAGGTAGAGGTGACTAGAGAGGCAAACGAAGGTATCTGTGCAGCATTATATGAGTTAATATTTTTAATGAGTTTAGGATAGTGCCTAGTATGTAGAAAATACTGTAGGGGGTGCCTAGTTGGCTGAGGTGACTCTTGATTTTGACTCAGATCATGATCTCAGGGTTGTGAGATCGAGTCCTGTGTCTGGCTCTGAGCTCAGCAGTGTCTTTTAAGATTCTCTCCCTGTCCCTCTGCCCCTCTGTCACTGTGCACTCTCTGTCTCTCTCAACAAAACAAAACAAAACAAACAAACAAACAAAAAAACAAACTAAGAAAGTACTGTACAGGGGCACCTGGGTGGCTCAGGTGGTTAAGCGGCTGCCTTTGGCTCAGGTCATGATCCCAGGGTCTTGGGATCGAGCCCCACCTCAGGATTTCTGCTCAGTGGGGAGCCTGCTTCTCTCTCTCCCTCTGCCCCTGCTGCTCCCCCAGCTTATGCTTTCTTTCTCATTCTGTGAAATAAATAAATAAATAAATAAAATCTTTTTTAAAAAAGGAAATGCTGTACATTCCCCCTCTCTCTGCCTACTTGTGATCTCTCTCTCTCTGTCAAATAAATAAATAAATAAACTTTAAAAAATTTTTTAAAAAAATTTTTAAATTTAACCACCATGTTTTTCAAGGGTCAACTGTGTAAGTGTTTGTTAAAATAAATAATAAAATATGGCACGATTGAGAATAATGTTTTTAGGAAATTTAAAAATGGAAAAGTTCATAATTAATTGTTAAGTGAAGGAGGTTAAAAAACAGATGTACATTATGATATTTAAAAACACAATGTACCTAGAAGAAAGACTGGAAGGAAACTTACAAAAATATTAATATTGTTGCTAGAAGGTAGAATCATGGGGAATTTTTTCACTTATGTGCTATGTGTTCAGAAATAAGTTTCCATATACTGTCTCATAGGATGTGCACTGCACAACTCCAGGGGGCCCCATTTGTCCCTCTTCACACCTCTGCCTCATACAACCTCCTTTATTGCCTATAGCTTCTGAAATCTATGTATATTTCTCTTGCGTAATCAAATAAATAAACAAATGCAGTTTTAATAAATGGCAACCTTGCTTTTTCTCCCTAGAACATTTAAAAGACAACTGATATTGACTTAGTTCAGCATTTTTACTAGAATGGGAAAGAAATTATCCTGTTCCTCCAAAATGATTGTTACAAGGGACACTCATCAATGCTTGAGACAAGTGGGGTATTCAGTCACTGCTGCAAAACTGAAAGGTTCTTCATAAGAAAAAGAAACATATTTGGTCCAAGGGTATTATTAAAATAATAAAATATAATAATTCATAATAAAATAATAAATAAAATAATAACAAACCACGAAATGTATTTTAGTTGCTGAAGAAATCCTGAACTGTTGGATCAGAAATGAGGAATATAAGAATGGAAACTTCATATTAAATCCACCGTGGGGAAGATTTAAAGTAAATGAAGTCTTCTTTCCCCAGGGCCAGGACAAATGGAACCTGCTTTGTTTTGTTTGTTCGGTTTTGGTTTTGGGGTTTTTTGGGAACCTGGTTCTTAATGGCATCGAGACCAATCAGGTACTTCCTGGTCTTCATACTTCTTGTTATATGAGAAGATAAACACCTTTACTGTTTCAGTAGTTGGATATTCTACTACTCAAAGTCAAATATATGCATATATATGTGTATATATTTATGCCCTTTGAAGCCCTTTCTTCCCTAGATAGAGTTAAAAATCCCCTCCTCTCTGTGTCCACAACCCCTTGTGTGTTACCTCTATTCCAGTTGTAGATGTGACTTGTTTGTGAGATCATCCCAAGAATTTGTGGTTTCTCTTTCATTTTGTAACCTCAGTATCCTTCCTGATAACCAACACAGAAACATTTGTTTAGTAGGTATGAGGATTCCATATACTCACTGTTCTGGGCAGTGTGGAAGACACTCTTTTTTTTTTTTTAAAGATCTTATTTATTTGACAGAGAGAGAGACACAGCAAGAGAGGGAACAGAAGTAGGAGAGAGGGAACAGAAGCAGGGGGAGTGGAAGAGGGAGGAGCAGGCTTCCCACCGAGCAGGGAACCCGGTGTGGGGCTCTATCCCAGGGTTTGATCCCAGGCTAGATCCCAGGATTCTGGGATCATGACCTGAGCCGAAGGCAGACGCTTAACGGCTGAGCCACCCAGGCGCCTTGGAGGACACTCTTTCTTGAGAGCACGGAGAAGTGGTGTACCCAGCCAGCATACATACACACCTGAGTAATCTCAGCCTGGGTGAGGCTGTTGGTAAAGGCTGAGTCAGAAATAGTCTCATGAAATCTTGCCTCAAGCCCTGAGCCCCTGGTGGTGCACTCCAGAAAACTGGTGGATGGAAGTGAAAGTCACCCTAGATGCAGGGGGACAACGAAACAGTACATCTCTTCTTCTGTTTGAATTTTTAGGATTATATATAAATTTTACATGTGTTTAACTTTATATATTTTTATATTTAAATTTTATAGATGTTTAAATTTTATTTTTTAAAAATAATGTTTATTTCTTTATTTGAGAGAGAGAGAGAGACCACTGGCTGGCAGAATAGCAGGTAGAGGGAGAGGGAGAGGGAGAAGCAGGCTCCCTGCTGAGCAAGGAGCCCAATGTGGGGTTTGATCCCAGGACACTGGGTTCATACCCAAGCCGAAGGCAGTTGCTTAACCAACTGAGCCACCCAGGTGCCCCTAAACTTTATTTTTAAGGAATCATTAAAATGCTGGTTTTTGGGTGCCTTCTGCCTTCAGCTCAGGTCATGACCTGAGGGTCCTGGGATTGAGCCCACATAGGGCTCCCTGCACAGCAGGGAGTCTGCTTCTCTCCCTCCCTCTGCCCATCCTCCCTGCTTGTGTTCTCTCTCTCTCAAATAAATAATAACATCTTAAAAAAATAAAATAAAATACTGGTTCCATTACCAAACTGGGTTGTGAAGTCAAATGGTCTTGGCAATACTCTCCTGTTTTGAATTACTCCAAAACACCATTGTCCACCCCTGCAGGGACAGAGGCGATCCTGTTTGGCTTATCATATGGCTGGGGGAAGAGACCAGAACACACCTGGACTCCACAGAGCAGGTTGCCAACTACTGGCCCAGGCAAAAGTGAATTCAGAAAGCCAGCCCACCAGGCAAGCATGTAGAGCTGTCCCCCTTATCTGCAGTGTCAATGCCGATGGTTTCTAGTACGTGAGGTCAAGTGTGATCTGGAAGCAGGTGATCTTCCTTCTGATGTTCAGTAGCTTAAGGCTGCATCACAATACTTCATGCATCTTTGGCACTCTGTTCATTTCATCTCATACGTAGTCATTTTATGATCTCAAGTCATCACAAGAAGAAAGGGCAGGACAGTACAATAAGGTATTTGGAGAGAGAGAGTACATTCACGTAACTTTTACTACTATCATTGCTATCATTATCCTCTTTCATTATTAGTTATTGTTAATCTCTTACCATGCCTAATTTATAAATGAAACTTCATCATAAGTATGTATGTGTAGAAGAAACCCAGTACCTATAGGGTTTAGTACTATCCACAGTTTCAGGCATCCACTGGGGGTTTTGGAATTAATCCCCCACAGAGAAGGGGGGACCACTATATAAAGTCGTGAACTTCTTTAGTGCTAATCTGCTGTTCTGCATTCTTTATAATCTCTCTCACTTTTCTCCCCTGCTTTGGATCATTGGGAGGCCAGAGGATAGAAACACTTTCTCCCCATCTTGGTTTGGTTTTTGCCTTCTTACAACATGAAGAATGCAGCCTTTGAACCAGCTGAGGAATGTGGGCTGCAAAGCGTGGACTGTTTTGTGTTTGCTAGCATCATAATTCCACACCTTCTCCACAAAATCTCAATGCAGTGGCTGGAATCCTCACTAGCAAAAATATGCAGAAAGCTGAATCTGAAAATTTGGGATCCAAGCCGTATAAAAGTAACCAGTCCAGAGAGCTATTTTCAGAATTCAAATGTCTCAATGGGCAAATCTTATCAATGAATTTGAAAGGCATTAATGGCAGAGAACAGGTTTATTTGTTAGGCCACCCAAACCTCATTTGCTGTTTAGCAGCTACTTTCGATGTCTTACCTCGAAGGAGGGTGTTCTATGGGAATGTTAAGCCAGGTGGCAGGTCTTCTCAGGGAACAGGGCTTTATCTGGTACCCCTAAATCATGGCATCTAGGAAGTGCCTACTTGATTCTCCCACACATGAGGCTGATGGCTTGTAAAGAATGTGGTGGAAAGGGGGAAGCTTTCCAGGTTTAATTCAGAAAGACCAAAACACAGGTGGCCTCAGAGCAGGGACCCTTCGAGCCCCACCACGTCAGGATACACTTCACCAGCTTGGGTAGAAACAGGAAGTAGGTAAGGGCAGCACAGAACCCACCGAAGTGACCAGGACACCATTTCTGGGTTCTGTAGGGTAAGTTGACCTCATCAGGCTGCAACCAACTAGTCTGAGACTCAGCCTCTCCTTCCAGCCTCCTCAGCCTAGTACAGCTCTGGGCCCCACGGCCTGCCTGTCCCCTACCCCTGCAGCCACAGTCCCTGCATTACTAATCCTGGCCACTTGTCAAATAAACAATCTCCTGGATTCTTAGGGGCCTGGGGGAGAGTGTGGATGACTCAGTGTGGCCCATCCCCACCATCAGAGAAGCTCAGAGCAAATGATTTGGGGCAGTGAGTTAGTAATGCCAGCTTCATTCGAGAGCATTCTGTGGAAGGTACAGCAGTGACTAGCACTTGCAGACCTCGTAAGACTAATTTCTGTGCCATGAAAGAAAGGGGAAGTTAGAATAAATAGACTGAGATTCGGATGATTTATTTTTCAGTTTAGACTTGTGTGTTTCATTCATTCTTGGGACATATATTCTCATCTATCTGCCTTTGGGGATCAGCACTGGAAGAGGAGTGAGTCATCGCTTGGCTACGCCTTTTCTGTCTTTAATCCCTTAATGTATAGGAGAATTAGGCAAGAAGATTAAGCAAGGTTAAACAAGATTCATTAATGAATTATTAAAAATTAAGCTCTAGCTTAAAACAACACAAGGGGAGATGTGTACAACCATATAAGGGACGCAAAAACTCTTTGGTCAAACACAAGAGATGTTATCCACTTACTTCCTTTTTTTTTTTTTAAGATTTTATTTATTTATTTGACAGAGAGAGAGTGAGAGTAAGCACAAGCAGGCAGAGCGGCAGGCGGAGGGAGAGAGAGAAGCAGGCTCTCTGCTGAGCAGGGAGCCTGACTCGGGGCTCCATCCCAGGAGCTGGGATCATGACCTGAGCCGAAGGCAGAGGCTTAACCCACTGAACCACCCAGGTGCCCCATCCGTTTACTTCTTGAGAAAAGTCAATCATTAACAATAATAATATGCTCAGACCACATTACAGTGTTTTTTCATCCACGCAGAGACCCTACTGGACGCCTCCTGAGAGAGGATAGACTTAGAAGAGTAGCTCTCTTTAGTCCCGAGTTGGGTTACCTGCTATTTCTCCCCATCTGCCATAGGACCAGGTCTCCTTATTCAGTGGGCACTCAGAGTTTCCAGCCCCTAAACCATCAAATAAATGCTCATAGGTTCATAAGCCTCTAAATAATACTCAGGCCAGGGCTTGAGTGAGAAATCAAAAAATTTGCAAATTTCCCTTCCTTCTTTTTAATGACAGACTTGGCTTCCAAGTTCAGCTTCTCAATCTATTTGTGCCTTTCTAGTCTCTACGTGGGAGAATAGAGAGTGAAGATCCAGGGGAAATTCTGGAAAGAATAAAATTAGGTTTTCTGCAGAGAACTTCTCAAAAAATTATTTAGATTGTAGAAAGATGACAGAAATGTTAAAGGTAAGATGGTTATGTGTTGCTTATTACATTTTATTTCTCCCAAGATAGTTCTTAAAACAACAACATGGGAAATTTTCCGTAGGGCCAGCTCAGTCCCAGAAGATTATACTTCCGGACATCAATGTAGACTGAGCCTCTCAAAGACACTGTCCATGTTTGCCTTTGGAGCTGCTCTAGTTTTCACGAAGAGGAGTTGCTGCCTTTTCTTTGTGGATTTCTTGCTGTTGTGTTTAGTCTAGAGCCAAGGCTTGGAACTCCCTAGAAGAATCATGAATGAGCAACTGAGGGTTTGTAAACCCATAAACTTGTTTATGTTTAGTAACATTTTCATCACACGAACACAGGTTAGGGGAATATGGAGGTTCCACTGCTCTCATTAAATCCTTAGAGGAGTCTGTGACCTTGGAAGTCAAGGTGCCTGGTCCAAGGCTGGAGCACTTGCATGCTTTCTGGATCAGCTGAAGGATCCCACACCTTAAATATAAATAATACTCTCATCCCTATTGTACAGATGAGAAAACATGCTGACAGAGTTTAAATGACCCATCCAAGAGTCATATGGCTGGCAAATGGTGAATCCAGGTTATAAATCCAGATGAATCTGACTTCAGAAATGGAGCATTTCATTAGTGGGCAATGCTTTGGCTACTTTGAACAGGTTTAAAATAATAAGATCTGGAATTTGTTTGGGTTTACCAACTTCCCCAAACCCTTATAGCAGTATCCATGACAGGGAACCCAGCTCTGTAGGAAGCCTTCTGGGGATGGGAGCTTCCTACTTCATCAGGAATCAGCAACGTGGTTGGACTTAATGAGTGCATTTAAAATAATAAATCCCAAATTACCTTAGGATCAGATGCTGGCAAGATGCCTTCAAATGTTGTAAAATGTAGAACATCTTCAGATGTGTTAACTAGGACTGGGGTTTGAATTTCTGCAGCATGGAGCCTCTATTTCCCTTCAACATGAGCCCATGGGGAAATACAAGCATGCCCATCCAGAAATAATCTAACATGTGGAATGGTGGGTAGGGCAATCTTCCAAAAGCATCAGAAGAAGGTGTGTTTTGACGATGGGAATGATTGACTGTTTCCATATAATTTTTCTTAGCTGCCATGGGGGTCTTTTTTCTTGAGTTTCTTTTGTAAGAATGATCCTTTTTGAATCTCCTTGACATGAGAGAACAAGAAATCTGGAAGGTGGGGGAGAATGTTTTCTTAAAGTTTCTTACAAAACCAAGTTCTTCCTTGCTTCCCAAAAGGTACTGAATGCTAGATGCCAGAAATGCCTTAAACATTGAAAGCATGAACAGTAATGTTAGTAAAGTAAAGCAATTGTTGATATTATTACCTGAGTGAGCTATTCGTTTTGCAGTAGCCAGACTACAAAGATGGTCCTCCAGGATCTGTCCCATATAGGAGTCTAGATTGGCCCAGATTCCCTTCAATCAATACAATATGGTGGAAGCTCTGCCAGTTCTAGGCCTAAGCTTTAGAAACGTCTCAAAGTCCAGCCTGCCAGCTATCTCCAAGAAGGTATCAGACATGATGATGTGCTATCTTGGCTGGTCCTGTGCAGTAGAGCGCCCCCCCGCCCCCGCCACCGTGGCTGTGGTACCAGCTGATAACACACATAGCAGAAGAATCACCCAGCTGAGACTTGTCAATCTATAGAATCATGAGAGCTAATAAAATGGTTGTTATTTTAAGCCCCTGAGTTGTGGGGTGGTTTGTCACATAGCAATAGGTAACCAAACACCTTCCATTTTCATATATCAAACCTGGTTATTTTTATGGATACACAAGGTTAATAACAATGCATTTTATAGCAAGGTAATTTAAAAACACTTGATATTTGGACCACAGTGAGATGGCACTTTTCACCTATCATTATGACAACAATTATCAAAGACAGATGATAGCAAGTGTTGACAGTTACGTGGAGAAATCGAAACCCTTATACACCTTTGGTGGGATGCAAAATGGTGTGGCTGCTTTGGAAGGCTGTCTGGCAGTTTCCTCATACAGTTCGCATGTGATCCAGCAATTCCATTACCATATACCCAGGGGAAATGGAAAATGTATGTCCCCACAAAAACTTGTACAGGACCGTTCTTAGCAACATTATTCATAATAGCTGAAAATCAGAAACAACCCAAATGTCCATCAAGTGACGAATGGATAAATCACATGCTCTATATATGTGAGTATTATTTGGTGATAGAAAGGCATGAAGTACTGACACAGGCTACAACGTGAATGAACCTTGAAAATGTTATGTTGGGGCTCCTGGGTGGCTCAGTGGGTTAAAGTTTCTGCCATTAGCTCAGGTCATGATCCCAGTGTCCTAGGATTGAGCCCAATGTCAGGCTCTCTGCTCACCAGTGGGCCTGCTTCCTCCTCTTCGCTGCCTGCCTCTCTGCCTACTTGTGATCTCTGTCTGTCAAATAAATAAAAAATGTTAAAGAAAAAGGAGTCTTAAAAAAATTGTAATTAAAAAGAAAATGAAAAATAAAATGTTATGTTAGGGGCCCCTGGGCTGGCACAGTATGTAGAATGTGTGACTCTTGATCTTGGGGTTGTGAATTTGAGCCTCACGTTGGGTGCAGAGATTAGTTTAAAAATATTTTTAAATAAAAATTTATTTTAAAAAAGAAAATGTTATGTTAAATGAAAGAAGCTAGTCACAGAGACCACATATTGTATAATTCTATTTATATGAAATGTCCAAAATAGGCAAATCTATAGAGACAGAGAGAAGATTAGGGTCACCTAGGCTGAGAACAATGAAAAACGACTGTCAGTGGGTAAAGAATTTGTTTTGGGGTTAATGAAAATATTCTAAATTTGATTACTTGAAGATGTCAAACTGTGGATACACAAACAATGAATTATACACTTGGGTGAACTGTATGGCATGAATTATATCTCAATAAAGGTGTTTAAAAATATTTTGATTATGATTTTATTTTTAAGAAATCACTACACCCAGTGCAAGGCTCAAACTGATGACCCTGAGATCAAGAGTCACACACTTAGGGCACCTGGGTGACTCAATTGGTTAAGCGTCTGCCTTTGGCTCGGGTCATGATCCCAGGGTCCTGGGATCAAGCCCCACATCAGGCTCTCTGCTCAGCAAGGAGCCTGCTCCTCCCTCTCCCTCTGCATGCCATTCCCCCGCTTGTGCTTGCTCACTTGCTCTCTCTTTCTCTCTCAAGTAAATAAATAAAATCTTAAAAAAAGAGAGTCACATGCTCTACTGACTAAGCCAGCCAGGCACCCCAAAGGTGTTTTTTTTTTTTTTAATGCAAAATTCTATGACACTGATTTCTATTTTGTTTTGACTATTTGGGGCACCAGACTCTTGCCTATCACCAGATAAGAGAAATCAACCCAGATAGCTAACAATAATGACACTTTAATGGGCTTTTTGATGGAGGAGTTTATAGGACTAAATGTGAAATGAGAACTGAATGTCAGTTTATCATACAGTTAATAGAGTATAATATTGCAGTTAATATTATTATATTCCTCTTACCAGTAAGGTGAAGATCAGTACGGAGACTTGATCCGAGTTCTTATGTTCTCTGAATGTGAAGTTTATTTTTTTTAAAGATTTTATTTATTTATTTGACAGACAGAAATCACAAGTAGGCAGAGAGGCAGGCAGAGAGAGAGGGGGAAGCAGGCTCCCTGCTGAGCAGAGAGCCTGATGACCCTGAGATCATGACCTGAGCTGAAGGCAGAAGCTTTAACCCACTGAGCCACCCAGGCGCCCCTGAATGTGAAGTTTAAACCACCACTTAGGATCTGCTGTGTTCTGATTATGAAGTGATAGTAGCTTGTCGACATGGAGAGAGGGGAGAGGGAAGTATTGTCCCCTCCTCAATTTCCCAGAAAACAAAACAGTGTTCATAACTTTATTTCCAAGAACCATTAAAGTATCTGAATTCACTTTTTACCTAATAAGAAAACAAGGTACAGTTTGACTCTCCTACAACAGCATAACAGCACATTTTTCATTGTCTAATGGTTACTCCATAGTTGACTTTCCCAGAAGTTTCACATGGTTTTGAAAAAAGTATATATGCAAGGTGCCTGGGTGGAGTGGTCGCTCGAGCGTCAGACTTGGTTTTGGCTCAGGTCGTGATCTCGGGGTGGTGAGTTTGAGCCCCATAATGAATACTGTGCTGAACACAGAGTTTGCTAAAACTTCTCTCTCTCTCCCTCTGCCCCTCCCTGCTCTCTCTCTAAAATAAATACATAAATAAATAAATAAATAAATAAATAAATAAATAAGTCTTTTTTAAAAAGTATGTTCCATTTGTTGTTAGGTGCAGTTTTACATATATCCATTAATTCAAGCTTGTTAATTATGCATTTATGTGCTTTATGACTTTACAAATGTTTTAGTTATTTAGAATTAAAATAATAAAATAATAAATGTTTATTTATTGATAAACTATGTCAGACCCCATGCTAGGCTCTGAGGGGTCGATCCTGAATTTTGTTCCTTGGGGACCTCATAGTAGTGACAAATGTCTCAATCCATGAGGATATATGACCTTCAATGGCAGTTTATTTTTACTTTGAATTTTTACTTTTATTTTTAATTATATTTTGTTATTATTTAACTAATTTATTTTCTAAAGATTTTATTTATTTACTTGATAGAGTAAGAAAAGGAGAGGGAGAGCACAAGTGAGAGGAGTACCAGGGAGAGGGAGAAGCAGACTCCCCAATGAGCAGGGAGCAGGATACGGGAATTCGATCCCACAACCGTGGGATCATCACCTGACCCAAAGGCAGAAGCGTAACCAAGGCACCTAGGTAGCCCATTTGTTATTGTTTTAATGTAAAGCTCTGCCTTTCTATCTAGCAGAATTTGATAAAGCAAATCTCTCACCATGGTCATGAAGTCATCAAATACTCCTTTAGGTCTGTCAATTTTTGTTTCATATACTTCCAGTCTCTATGTTTAGGTGCATGGCTGTTCAGGATTTTTATAACTTTCTAATGAACTCCCTTTTATTTCCTACTGTGGCCAATCTGCTGCTCACACCAACCAGTGAAATCTGTCCCAGACATTGTAGTTTTTATCTCTAAAGTTTCAATTTGGGTCTTTTTTGTATCTCTCATGTCTCTTCTTAACATGCTCAATCTTTCCTTCACCTTCTTGAACTTATGGAATATAGTTACAGTACCTTAGTGTCCTTATCTATTAATTCTATCCTCTGTGCTGTTTCTGGATGATGTGTTTCTATTAATTGAGTTTTCTCCTCTGAAATAAGGATTGCCACCCTAGCTTTTTTTAGATGTCCATTAGCCTGGCAAATTGTTTTCCACCCCTTTGCTTTAAATCTGGAGGTATCTTTGGGTCTAAAATGAGTTTCTTGCAGACAGCATATTGATGGGTCTTATTTTTTTTTATCCATTCTGATACTCTGTGTCTTTTGATTGGGACATTTAGCCCATTTACATTCAGGGTAACTATTGAAAGATATGAATTTAGTGCCATTGTAATGCCTGTAAGGTGACTGTTACTGTATATTGTCTGTGTTCCTTTCTGGTCTGTTATTTTTAGGCTTTCTCTTTGCTTAGAGGACCCCTTTCAATATTTCCTGTAGGGCTGGTTTGGTGTTTGTAAATTCTTTTAGATTTTGTTTGTCCTGGAAGCTTTTCATCTCTCCTTCTATTTTCAATGACAGCCTAGGTGGATATAATATTTTTGGCTGCATATTTTTCTCATTTAGTGCCCTGAATATATCATGCCAGTCCTTTCTGGCCTGCCAGGTCTCTGTGGATAGGTCTGCTACCAATCTAATATTTCTACCAAGTTACAGACTTCTTGTCCCGAGCTTCTTTCAGGATTTTCTCTTTATCACTGAGCCTTGTAAGTTTTATTATTAGATGATGTGGTGTGGACCTATTTTTATTGATTTTGAGGGGGTTCTCTGTGCCTCCTGGATTTTGACGCTTGTTCCCTTTGCCAAATTAGGGAACTTCTCTACTATAATTTGCTCCAATATACTTTCTGCCCCCCTCTCTCTTTCTTCTTCTTTTGGGATTCCAATTATTCTAATATTGTTTCATCTTATGGTATTACTTATCTCTCAAATTCTCCCCTTGTGATCCAATAGTTGCTTATCTCTCTTTTTCTCGGCTTTTTTATTCTCCATCATTTGGTCTTCTATATCACTAGTTCTCTCTTCTGCCTCTTTTATGCTAGCAGTAAGAGACTCCATTTTTTATTGCACTCTTTAATAGCTTTTTAAAATTTCTACTTGGTTAGATTTTAGTTCTCTTATTTCTCCAGAAAGGGATTTTATTTCTCCAGAAAGTGATTCTCTAGTATCTTCCATGCTTTTTTCAAGCCCAGCTAGCACCTTGATAACCATCATTCTGAACTCTAGTTCTGGCTTCTTACTAATGATTATATATAACTGGTGAATAGAACAGAGCCACACACTTGATTTTGGGTGTACTTTGCCTGTTAGAAGAAACTGCCTCCCAAATTTTAAAGAAAGAAAAACTTATATATACACAAAAATAAGTGTAAACACAATGAAGGATGGAATATGACTGTAAAGATGAAAATTTAAAAAAAAGATTCTAAAAAAGGAATTGATAAGATAAGAAGTTAAAAAAAAAAAGAGGAAAAAATGTGGTCAGGCTGGAAACTATAACAAAGCCATATGCTAGATTTAGGATATATTTTGATCTGTTAGAAGAAACTGTATCCCAAAATTTTAAAGAAAGAAAAACCTATATGTACACAAAAAATAAGGTTAAATGCAGTGAAGAGATAGAATATGACTATAACAATGAAAATTTAAAAAGTTTTTTAAAAAGATTTTATTTATTTACTTGACAGACAGAGGTCACAAGTAGGCAGAGAGGCAGGCAGAGAGAGAGAGGGGAAGCAGGCTCCCCGCGGAGAAGATAGCCCAATGTGGGGCTTGATCCCAGGACCCTAGGATTATGACCTGAGCCAAAGGCAGAGGCTTTAACCCACTGAGCCACCCAGGCACCCCAAAAAGATTGTTTAAAAAGATATTGATAAGATAAAATAGTTAAAAATGTTAAAATAGGAAAGAGGAAGAATTTAAAAAAATGGAATAAGAAAAAAATAAAATTTAAAAATTTAACTTGAAAAGACTAAAGAATCATGGGAGAAAAGCCATGAATCCTATATGTTGCATTCTCCTAGCTCTGCAGTTCCTCAGTTCTCATTGAGCAGTAAACTTGGTCTTGGCTGGATGTTCTTGCTGATCTTCTGGGTGAGGTGCCTGTTGCCATGATTCTCAAATGTCTTTGCCTGAGGTGGAATTGCACTGCCCTTGCCAGGGGCCAGGCTAAGTAATCTGCTTGGGTTTGCTCTCGGAGCTTTTGTTCCCTGAATACTTTCTTTTTTTCTTTTTTTTTTTTTTTTTTAAAGATTTTTATTTATTTATTTGACAGACAGAGATCACAAGTAGGCAGAGAGGCAGGCAGAGAGAGAGAGAGGAGGAAGCAGGCTCCCTGCTTGAGCACAGAGCCCAATGCGGGGCTCGATCCAATGACTCTGAGATCATGACCTGAGCTGAAGGCAGAGGCTTTAACCCACTGAGCCACCCAGGCGCCCCCCCTGAATGAGTTCTGTAGAGTTCTGGAGGACGGGAATGAAGATGGCGGCCTCCCAATCTCCAGCCCAGAGGAGCCAAGAGCCTGGGGCCCCACTCCTCAGTGCGCCCTCAGAGATAAGCAGTTAATCCCTCCTGTCTCCCTGGTCTCCGGTCCACTCCCTGCTCACCCAGCCTGTGACCAAGAGTTTCTATCTCTGGCACACAACCCTGTTTGGAGTCTCCAAACCTAGCTGATTCCTGCAGTGTGCTTCCGCATCACTCCTCCTGGTGGAGGAAGGTGAATCTCCCCAGATCTGCCACTTGCAGGACCTCTGCTCAATGAGCAGTGGTCTGACATTACTGCAGATCACACTTTAAGGTAACCCTGAGCTGAGAGCTCACTCCTTGGTTCCATCTCTGTAGCTGGCTTTCCTGATCTGATACCTGGGAGCTCTGCCACACTCAGACACCCCCGGTCTTTCTGTGACCCCATGGGTCCTGAGACTATACTATCCCCTGAGGGCTCCACCCCCCGCTTAGCCTCTGGAGCCATGTCCCTCAGTGGAGCAGACTTCTAATTCCAATTTCTAGTTCCAATTTTGTTCTCCACTTCTCTACCACTTACCAGGAGCCGACCCCTCCCCCTGTGGTCTATCTTCCCATATATCATCTCAGATTCACTTCTCTGTGTGTCTTACCTTCCAGAAAGTGGTCACTTTTCTGTTCCTAGAATTGTCGCTCTTCTTCCCTTCGATCTCCTGTTGAGTTTACAGTTGTTTAGAATGGTTGGATAACTATCTAGCTGATCTCCTGGGACCCAGTGATTTTTAGGTCTCTACTCCTCCACCATCTTCTCATCCTTATTCCCCAGCCCCCACCCCGACTTTCTCCTCATTATGGATCATAGTTTCCTGTTTCTTTGCATGCTAAGCTTAAGTTTTGCTTAGTTTCCGGACATTGTATATTTTACCTTGTTAGATGCTAGATGTTTTGTGTTTCTGTAAATGTTCTTGAGCTTTGTTCTGGGACACAGTTAAATTACAAGGAAACAGCTGATTCTCCTAAGGATTTTTTATTTTATTTATTTATTATTATTATTTTTTAATGATCTTATTCATTTATTTGACGGAGATCACAAGGAGGCAGAGACACAGGCAGAGAGAGAGGAGGAAGCAGGCTCCCCGTGGAGCAGAGAGCCGGATGCGGGGCTTGATTCCAGGACCCTGGGATCATGACCTGAGCCAAAGGTAGAGGCTTAACCCACTGAGCCACCCAGGAGCCCCCTAAGGATTTTTTTATTTTTTTAAGATTTATTTATTTATTTGAGAGAGAGAGTGCAGGGGAAGGGCAGAGGCAGAGCAACAAAGAGAATCTCAAGCAGACTTCCCACTGAGCACAGAGCCCTGTCAAGGGCTTGATCTCACAATCCTGAGATCATGATCTATGCCAAAACCAAGAGGCAATGATTAATTGACTGTGACACCCAGGTGCCACAGGATTTTTCATTTTTAAGCTTTGTTTAGTGGGATTCTTGTAGTCTGTAGTCTAGGGCTGTTTTCTCCCCACTACTGAGGCCGTATCCTGATTACTCAATGCTGCATCAATTACAGGGTTTTCCACTTTGTCTTATGGGAACCCAACTATTCCTAGCCCTGTGTCATCTCCCTGGATGGTTCACTCTGCTCCTTTTGGGTCATTTCTCTTCTGGTTTTTGGTAGTTTCCCTCACTCATGTGCTAAAGAGTACTCAGTTGAAGACTTAAGGGGGATCTTACATGCAGATCTCTGGAACTATTTTTCTCTGTGTGCAATTCTCTCCTGTCCAATGCTATGCCTGCAAACCATAACAGCTTTATCTCCCTGCTTTGGACTCCCAGACTTGTCTCTTCACCTCAGGGAGACCACAGGTCTGCCTGGGTTCTCCCTGCCTATGCCATGTCCTGGGAACTCTCCAGGCTTTAAACTGGAACAATCATACAGCTTGCCAAATTTGTTTCCCCTCTCAGGGATCACTATCTGTGCCATCTGATGTCCAAAGTGTGAAAAGCCTTTGTTTCCAGTAGTCTGCCCACTTCTGGTGAGAGGGTAAATCTGGGTCCTGTTACTCCATTTTTGCTGCAAGCTGAAGTTTAGTTAGTTTCTAGTAATGTTTTTTTGCCTGTCATTGCTATTGCCACATCAGCTGTCCTTCCTGCGGCATTTGTCTGTGTAGATGCTGCCATCTATTTACTTTGAACATTCTTATATCATTACGTCTCTGATTTTTCTCTTTATTATTATATTATTGTTTTTGTTGTTATTTTAGATCTTATTTATTTATTTGATAGAGCAAAAGCACAAGCAGGGGGAGGAGGAGGGGCAAAGAGAGGGTTGGCAGGGGGAGAGGGAGAAGCAGACTCCCTAATGGGCAGGGAGCCTGACTAGGACTCTGCTCTATCCCAGGTCCCTGAGATCATGATCTGAGCTGAAGTCAGCCAACTTAACTGACTGAGCCACCCAGGTGCCCCTCAGATTTACCTCTTTATTTTTAAAAACATTTTATTTACTTATTTGAGAGAGAGAGAGAGAGACCACGAGCTGGGGCAGAGAGAGAGAGAAGCAGACTCCCCTACTGAGCAGGGAGCTGGACTCAGGCTTGTTCCCAGGATCCTGGGATCATGAACTGAGTGGAAGGCAGGCACTTGGCACCCCCAGTGAGCCATGCAGTCACCCCCAGATTTATCGCTTTAAAAAGAACATATCTGTTGGATTTCACATCCTGGTCTGAGAATTTTTGTCTTTTTTATTTTACTTTTTTGGAATTTTTCTCTTTTAACAGCTGGATTTAATTTTTAAAATTTGTTGAAAAAAATTTAAAAAGAGAAGTAAGTAAATACATAAATTTATTGGGACTACTAATCTGTTTGGATTTATGTTATTGTCCTCTTTTTGTGCATTTCCTTTTTCAAGCTTTTTCTTTTTCTAAATTGTTTTTATTATATTAATAAAAAGTTTTTCATATGGCCTCCCTTTTATTTCTATGCATTTGGAAATTATGTATTCTATTTTTTATTCTTTTAGAAGCGACACTTAGCATTTTAATATATATTTTTGACATAATAAATTACAAAATTAATTGGTATTGTTATCTTCCCAAAAAATTCAAGGTCTTATAATGATTTAATACCTCCCCCCCTTACATTTCTTATTATGGGTGCCAAAAATGTATTTCTGTCTTGTTTCTAAACCTCCCCACACAAATTAGTAATTTTTAATAGTCAGTGTTTGTTGGGATTTAGATTACCAATCTACCTGTTTGTTCACCACTGCTGCTTTTTTTTTTTAACAGATAAATAATTATTTTAATGTCATGATGCCTCCCCCACCTCCCCTTCTTTTGGGGGGTGGGTTTCAGGACTAGAATTTAGTAACTAAACATTTACATATAACACCCAGTGCTCATCACAAATGCACTCCTTAGTACCCATCTAGCCCATTCTCCATCCACCTTCTTCCCAGCAACCTTCAGTTTGTCCTCTAGAGTTAAGAGTCTCTTATTCACCACTGCTCCTTGCATCCCACTCCAACTATCATCTTAGTGGAGAATGTTCTTCAGGAATTCTTTCACTGAGGTTCTGTGAGAAGTGAACTCTCTCCATTTTTAGCTTATCTGAACATGTCATTATTTTATTTTGAACTCAGACTGGAAACATGATTCAGGTGAATATAGAATTCCACATTGACAATGACTTTCCCTTGCTACACTGAACAAACTGTTTCATTTACTTTTCCTGTTATTGCGGATGAGAAGGTGGCTCTCAGTAATTACTGTGCTTTTGTAGACAATCTGTCTTTCCAGTTTGGTTGGATTTCTCTCTTCTTTGTCAATATTGTTCTGCAGGTGTGATGATGTGTCTACGTATGGATTTGTATTTATTTGCTCTGTCAAGACTCAATTGGCTACTTCCATTAGAAAGACTTACAGTGTTTTAAAATGATTTTTATATTTTCATTTTTTTAAAAAATTCATTTGATTTATTTATATTTAGAGTGAGGGGGTGCAAGCAGGAGGAGGGGCAGAGGAAAAGAATCTTCAAGCAGACTACCCACTGAGTGAGGAGCCCAATGTGAGGTTCAGTCCCATGACCCATGAAATCATGACCTGAGCAGAAGCCGAGAGTCAGACACCTAGGTACCCCAAGACTCATGGTATTATTTGTTTGTTTGTTTTAAAGATTTTATTTATTTATTTATTTGACAGAGAGAGGGACAGTGAGAGAAGGAACACAAGCAGGAGGAGTGGGGGAGGGAGAAGCAGACTCCCTGCTAAGCAGGGAGCCCAAAGCATGGCTCAATCCCACGACCCTGGGATCATGACCCAAGTCAAAGGCAGATGCTTAATGACTGAGCCACCCAGGAACCCAAGATTCATGGTGTTTGACACTGTCCTGACCACCTGGATCTCTCTTCAGGGCTGAAGGACTTAATCCTAATCCTCCAGATGCTAGAAGCTGGAAGTACTTCCAGCAGACATCTCACAATGTCAGGCCCTCTCTGGGAATTGCCTTCAGTTGAATGGGGCTGCTTCTTTCACAGCATGACCCCCCTTCCTGAGTGCAGCCTGCATCCAGTGATTGGTTGAGGCAGGGGTATAAAGAGTCAGCCCTCTTGTCTCTACATGGGACAATTCTAAAGGTCCATCTTAGCTTCCCAGTTCCCAACATAGGACGATTAATTCATCCTAGGTTTGCCAGAGACTCGTGTCTCTGAAAACCCTCAATTTTGCATCCTGAGAAATCCGTTGATCCTGGGCAAACCAGGGCAGTTGGTCATCCTTCCCATAAAGGTGAATGAAGTCTTTGTTGAGACGGCAATGCACTCCCCCTCTCCCTCTGCCTTGTCCTGCTTTCATCCCTTCCACTGATATTGATCCCAGAAGTATTCCATAATAAGCCTCCTATTCACCAACCTCCGTCTCAACTTACCTGCCCAGGAACCCAACCTGCAACACTAATGTCTCTCTAAATTTAATGACAGAAAATTCCTAGATATTTTCTTGAAATATCACCTTTTTGCATTCTCTGTTCTTTCCTTCCAGTACATTCACTAAATAAATACATGTTGAACGTCTTCATTCTATCCTCCACTCCTTGTAATCACCTTTTTTTTTTCATCTTTCTATCTCTTCCTTTGAATTTGCTAATTTTAACTTCATGTATGTCTAAACTGCTGTTGAACCCATCTATGGACTTGAATACCTTAATAACTTCCTTCAGTTGGCTTTGAAGACACACACTCATCTGGTTTTCTTCCTGTATTTCTGGTTGCTCTGTTTCAGTCTTGTTTGCTGGTTCCTCTTCATCGTCCCCACTTCTAAATGATGAAGTCCCTGGGGCTCAGTTCTTGAACCTCTTCTCTTTTTTCACAATCTAAACCACTTTCCAGATGAAGTCATCAGTCTTGTGACTTCAAATACCATAGATATGCTGATAACTTCCAAATTTATATCTCCAGCTCAGACGTCTCCCCTAAACTCCTGACCTATATATCCAGCTGGCTATGACACCTCTCCATGCAGGAGTTTGCAGTCTGAGCTCCTGATCTTCATTCTCAGATCCTGCAGTTTTCTTCCTCCTATCTCAGTTCATGGTAACTGTTATTACAGATGTTCAGGCTGAACCCCTCGGATCAGCTTTATCACCTCTCTTTGTCTCACACTGTAAATACTACAAATCCTGTGGATTTTATCTAAAAATAGATCCAGAATTTGGCCACTTTTTAAAAAAAGATTTTATTTATTTATTTTAGAGAGAGAGAGTGAGCAGAGAGAGGAACGGAGGGAGAGGAGCAAGCAAACTCCGTGGCGAGCACAGAGCCTGACACAGAGCTCAATCCCACAACCCTGAGATCATGAACTGAGCTGAAAGCAAGGGTTGGATGATTAACTGAGATACACCGGAGCCCCCACAATTTGGCCGTTTTTAAACAATTCTCACTGTTGTCCCCTCTGGTCCAAATCACTGTCCTTTCTTGCCTGGATTATTGCAATAACCTCCTGACCTGTCTGCCTACAGCCTCTTTTCAACATGGCAGCCAGAGCGATCCTGCCAATATGTTAGCCAGATCCTAACTTCCCTCCACTGAGACCCCACCAGGACTCCCTTGTCTCTCAAAGTAAAACCGAAGTCCTTACTGTGATCAGCAATTTCCTGCACGATCCAGCCCCTTGTTATTTCCTGGGCTCACCTCCCACTGCTTGCTCTTTCTCTCTCTCTCTCTCTTTCCCTCTCTCTCTCAGTCTCCCACTCTGTTTTTCCACTCCCACCTACACTGGGCTCCTTACTGTTGCTTAAAAACACCAGACATAGTCCTGCAAGGCCTTTGCTCTGGCTGCTTTCTCCATCTGGAAAGTTCTTCCTTACACATCTATATGGTTTGCTCTCTCACTTTTTAAGGTCTTGAATAAAACTCCTTTGCTCAGTGAGGCTTTCCTAGATAACTTATCTAAAATTTCACCCACTCCCTCTTGATAGTTTGTTCCCTTCTTCACTACTTTACTTTTTCTCCTTAGCATGTATCTCTCCCTCATATGCTGTATTTATTATCTGTCTTCATCACTAAAATGTAAGCTCTGCTAAGACGAAGTGTTTGTCACCAAAATGTTCCCAGAGCTCATGTCTACCATATAATATGGGCTCAAGAAATATTTGGTAAATGAATGAATGAGTGACTCTATTTGTTTTTATTTCGAAAAAGTTGAATTGGTTCTTCCTTCAAACATGCTTGTCCTTATTTAAGAGTGTCCTTTGCTTTCCATTTGGAGTGATGAGTAGCATGCACTCTAGCAATAGACTGCTTGGGTTCAGACCCCAGCTCTGTTCCCCTACTAGCTGTGTGACCCTGGGTAAATTCCCTCACATCTCTTCTGTAAAATGGAGAAATTAATAGTATCTGCTTCACAGGGATTTCAGGAAGATTGAATGAATTCACATTCTGTGAAGTGCTTTGAGGTGGCTCGGTGGGTTAAAGCCTCTGCCTTCGGCTCAGGTCATGATTCCAGGGTCCTGGGATAGAGCCCCGAATCAGGCTCTCTGCTCAGCTGGGAGTCTGTCTGCTTCTTCCTCTCTCCCTGCCTGCTTCTCTGCCTACTTGTGATCTCCGTCTGTCAAATAAATAAATAAAACCTTTAAAAAAAAAATCTACCTGTGATTGGTTTCAGATTTTCTATTATTTTGACTTTGGAGGAAGGGCCAAGTTTTCTTTCTCTTGCATATGCAAACTCTCTACTGATTAAGTCTAAATAGCTACAGACCACCAGGAGCAAGGCTACAGTGTGCTCATGTCAGTTACCGACTCAGTGCAGCAAGGGAAGGCATTCCATGGGAACTGTGGAATGTCACTCCACAACCGGGAGGAGGGGGGCATTTTTGTAAGGTTCAGGTCCCACTGAGGGATTCTGACGATGCTAAGGGAAATGGGTATCAATTCTGGATTGGTTGCTCTTACTGAGGGGGTATTAGGGGAAGTGCAGATTAACTAGGGTTTGGGTGCTTTCCTGAAGAGAAGGTGGTTGCTTCTCTTCATGAGGAGGTGGTTTAGCAATAGGGTACCCAAGCAATAGAAGGGTATGGCAAAATGATTGGGGTTTGGTAGGAAAACAGTAGTCACTCGGAGAGTCATTGTGGTATTTTTTTTATAATTTTTTTATTAACATATAATGTATTATTAGCCCCAGGGACACAGGTCTGTGAATCGCCAGGTTTATACACTTCACAGTACTCACCATAGCTCATTGTGGTATTTTATAAAGGTTGTCTGACCTTGGGAGTAAGAATATTTCCTGTTAACTCTATCTGGCTGTATTAGTACCTGTTCTCCTGCCCTCTCACCTAATTTGACAGAGCTGCCTTTTTCTTTTGTTTTCTAATTCAAACCAATTTGCACTCTTTAAATCCCAGACATGATTTTACTCTCTCACCAGCATGACAAGATATTTGTAATTTCTTGTGAACTTATCTTCATCAGAGGTTGTTTCTTCCTATGGGAATCTCTGAAGCTCTGAATAGTGGCTTATCTATGGAGCAGATTCATGATTTGTGTCTACTAGAATGCTAAGTGTCTCAATGCCCTAACCCAGTTTTTATGTCAAATTTTCATCTTGGAATTTGCACTATGCAGGTAGTTTAATTTAGACCTCCGCTCTGGCACATGGCATAGGCCCAAGGTTTAGATTTCTCATGGATGATATTTTTGCTCCACATCTAAGAACTTTGACAAGTGGTAAACTTCCTGGCCAGTTTCCAGGGCCTGTGTGCAATTTTTCTACCTTCATTTCACAGGGAAGTGTTCTTCTTCAAGACCTTAGATTTTTTCCTGGCTTGAACTCACAACCCTGAGATCAAGACCTGAATTGAGATCAGGAGTCAGATGTTTAATGGACTGAGCCATCTAGGCACCCCCAAGGCCTTAGATTTTATGCAGAGAGAACAATCATGGCTCGCCACCTTCCCCTTGCCCTTTATGGGTGTAAACCCCTGGCCCTAACTCCAGATCCAAATTCTTGTGGGCTGTTGTAACATTCGTGCACTTGCTGGCTGCTCTGCCTTTGATGGCTCTCTTCATTCCTAGTATTTAGACATTTTCCTTTACTTTTTTCAAACTTATTTACTTAAATACGTGTTTCAGTTGTATTTTATTCAGCATCTTCTATGTATTTGTGATAGAACTGAGCCCACATTCATATTAGCACAGCTCAGTCTAATGATGCTAGGATGTCAGTGGTTGTCTGGAGTCACACCTGGCTTTTAATCCCAGAGTCCATGCTTATTTTCTGTATAATTTTGATAAATTCTCTAAGCCTCCACCTTCTATGTATAAAATGGAAATGAGAAGCAGACATGTCTATAAATGAGGTAATGTACACAAAGTACAGATATAAGAACTCAGTAGATAACACTATTAATAGCATCAATATAGACAATTTAAAAATAAAAAAGGACAAGAAAGTGGTGTGTGCCCTTCAGTGAGACCTACTTCTTATCCACTGTACTTCAGTAATTAAAAAAAAAATTTTTAGAGGTTTTATTTATTTATTTGACAGAGAGAGACACAGCAAGAGAGGGAACACAAGTGGGGGAAGAGGCAGAGGGAGAAGCAGGCTCCCTGCTATCAGGGAGCCTGATTCAGGCCTGATCCCAGGACCCTGGGATCATGACCTGAGCCAAAGGCAGATGCTTAACATCTGAGCCACCCAGACGCACCAATAATAAAAATTTTTTTAAAAAAGACCTACCTCCTAAAACCAAAAAGTCGACCTCTGTCCATTTTTTATGTATTTTGCCTATGAACATAGAATGGTTACTTTTTTTTTTTTTCCCCAAAAGCCTTTGATTTCCTCAAGAGAGTTCTGGAAAATGCTTTCCTATAGTTATTCTACCCAGATATGGCTTAAGCCTTTGGCTGCTGGTCCATAGCAGATGTGCCTTTTTAAAAAAAGATTTTATTTATTTATTTGACAGAGAGAGACACAGTGAGAGAGGGAACACAAGCAGGGGGAGTAGGAGAGGGAGAAGCAGGCTTCCCGCCGAGCAGGGAGCCGGATGCAAAGCTCTAGCCCAGAACCCTGGGATCAAGACCCCAGCCAAAGGAAGACGCTTAACGACTGAGCCACCCAAGTGCCCGGCAGATGTGCCTTTTAATAGGAGAGCTCTGGGGGTGCCTGGGTGCCTCAGTCAGTTGGGTGTCTGCCTTTGGCTGGGGTCGTGATCCTGGAGTCCTGGGATTGGGCCCCATGTTGAGCTCTCAACTTGGCGGGGAGCCTTCATCTCCCTCTCCCTCTGCCTGCTGCTTCCCCTGCTTGTGCTCTCTCACTCTCTCTCTTTCGAATAAATCTGTGTTTTATGACTTGTGCCCACGGGCTAGTGGTTTTCTGCTGCTTCTGTGGAAGAAAAAAACTGTCTCTTTGGTATCTTTTGAGGCAGAATCCTTCCCTGTCACCCCACCACCTACACACATCCCAACCAGGCAGAAACACCAAGGTCATAACACTTCTTTCGCAACATCATTAACTTAAAGTTAGAATTAACTCCAGCAGCCCAAGGTCATGGGGGTTAGATGTACATTTAAATTTCCTTACGCATTTATACTTTTGGAACTCTGAAATCCTCTCTAAATGGTTATACCTTGCTTTCAATTCTCGCTTCTCTAGTAAAGATAAATGAGTTGCCGCTACATGTGCTGTTTCTACCGCCATCTTGCCCCCTCTGGGAAGTCAGTAACTGCTTTATATATGTAATATGTCTCATACCTCTGGAATTCCAAATTCATGTGTTATGAAGATTGAATGAAAAGAAATATTAGAGTATTTCTTGGTAACTTGTAGGCTCAGAACAAACAGATATTGTAAATTGGAGTTATCTCTAGCCTCTATATACCAATGTCATCTAAGGTAGATTTTTTTAAAAAGGAAATTACAAATTTCCTAATGCAATTGTTTTCAAAGGCTGTCATATATGTAATATATACTATATATAGTATTGGCCTGCCAATCTGAGAGTATGTTCCTATTTTTCAAATGGGACAGTGTAAGGTCTAGGTAGCCAAGGATGATATATACTCTCTGAGTCCTCCCCTGCCAGAAGGCCTTATGCTCTGCATGGCCTCCTCTTACACACAAGTTGTTCTTGGCTGGCCTTCATGTATGAGAGTGAACTTCTAGGGCCTTGGGGAAAATGAAGTCTTTCCCCCTCCCTCTTTTCATGTCAAATATTACAGATACACTCACTCAGCTCCATTTCAACTCCCTTGTAATATGCCTTTCTAAATGCTTCAGATAAAATGTAAAAGACAACATATTTCCTAGAGTCCTTGATGACCAGAGTTCCAAGCCCATCATGGAAACATGGTGGGACTTGAATGTCAGGAAGAGGGGGAGGCCATGCTTCTGTTGTTTTTTGTCATTCCTACTGGCTTGCATGCAAGTAGAGATGAGCTGGGTTCTTCTGCTGGAAGTCCCAGGGTCTGGTTCTTAGCTCTTTGGGGGTCAGGATGTAGCAGCGCTGACAACACTCAGTCCATCTTTGGCCCGCCATCATGTGGTGCCCACACCATAACCTCCCTCAGGGGTATGTGCTCCAGTCCCCTTGGAGATTAACCTATGCCCTGACCAGAATTCGAGGAGGTTTGCTCTGATCCTCCCTCAAGTGGTGCAGGAAAGGCATCACTGTAGTTACCTAGCGGAGATCCACAGTGGGTAACTAGTAGGTATGACTGGGTACAGACGGCCCACTGTACAGGACCAGCAGAGATCCTCCAGTGCACGGATGATACTACCTTAGGTAACTTCTTTTCACCTCACCACAGTGATCCCCTTGCTCTATAAAACCCATAGGTTAAGGTCCAGAAGGAGCTGGAGAATGGCTGGATGGTCTGTCTGCCCAATACCCTGCCCCACCACCATCAGTAAGTAACCCCAAATAAAACTCTGTGTAAACGATAAGGAGTGGCTTCCCTCGTTTTACTGTCTCTAAGTGCCTTCTCTGTCTGGAGGATACTTTACTGTCCCTCCCCCACTTACTAACACATGACCAAAGCAACCCTAGAGATTTGGGATTCCCTAGCTTAGTGATATTGCCAGCCACACCTCCCTTTGTGGGCCACTTCTACCATCGTGTTCTGGGGAGCCATTCCTGGAAGCTCTTAGCCTTCAAACAATTTTGTAAGCACCCAACTCCCTTATTAAAGGGTTATTTAAACTATCCAAAGTAGTTTCAGTTATTTGCAGATGGACCCTGACTGATAGAGCCTATAAATACCCCCTCCTCTCACACCCCACATTCCCTCAACCATGGCTTCGGGCCATAATTCTCATGGGAAAGTGTGTTCTATTTGTTTGAGCCTTTGAATCCTCGAAAAGCTTAGAGAACCTGGGAAGATACAACCTATTGTAGGGTATCCTCAACCCACTATAGCTCAGAACAATATACTCAGACGATATCTCCTGTAGAAGGCGTGGGGAAAAAGAAAGAAAAGAAAAGAAAGGAGGGAAAGTAGGGAGGAAGAGAGAGGAAAGACAGTAAGGAAGAAAGAAAGGAGAAAAGAAAGAAAGAAGGAGGGAGAGAGGGAGGGAGAAAAGAAGGAAGGAGAAGAAAAGGGGGTGGGGAGGGAAGGAAGGAGGAAAGAAGGAAGGAAGGAAGAAAGGAATGGAGGGAGGACAGACTCCAGGTATGTAAGGCACCTTTGGAGAGGGCTTGACACTGAGTGAGGAGAACCAGATGCTGAGCCTGAAGGTAACTTTTGCTCCCAACTTCTCCTGATGGTGAGGGGCTTGGTTTTAGCATGGAGTGTGACCATCAGGAAAACCATGCAACTGAGAAAGGGCTGGAGAAGTCACCCATCTCCATATCCTCCTTGTCTCAGCCTGCATTCGTGATGCAAATTTCCCAAAATGCTCTGTTTAGCACATTCTGAGTTGACTGTGGGATCTAAAGGAAAATCCCTGACACTATGTTTGTACCCATCCCAAGTCCTCTTTCAGCGGATTTTTTTTTTTTAATTTAAAAGTAAAATGTAGTTATTTTTATTTAAGACAGTTCCCCATTTTGAACACATTTACATTTTTTCTTCCCTCATTTACAGCCTGTTTCTCTTTTTTTTAAAATATTTTATTTATTTATTTGAGAGAGCGAAAATGAGAGAAAGCATGAGAGGGGAGACATCAGAGGGAGAAGCAGACTCTCCGCAGAGCAGGGAGCCTGATGTGGGACTCGATCCCGGGACTCCAGGATCATGACCTGAGTCAAGACAGTTGCTTAACCAACTGAGCCACCCAGGTCCCCTACAGCCTGTTTCCTGAAAAGTGTTGAGCAGATTGAATTGTCTATTATTTTCCAAGGCCCTTTCATGATTTATTGTTTGTTAAAATATCAGCCTTAAGAAACTGGTTTAAATGGGAACGTTCATCTGGATTTTCTCTTCTGATTTACTTCAAGGATGACACTAGAAAGAATGAAAGGATTAAAAAGTCAACATTGTGCTGAATCCCTTGACTAACCATGAAGACCCGTAAGAACCAAGTGAGGCTATGACCAGCACCCCTTGTCCTATGCTATAGTCATGTATTAATATAATTTGTAACCGTAAGGGGCCTTTGATCTGTCACCTCATTTCACAGAGGAAGAAAGTGGGCCGGCAGAAGGGAAATGACTAACCCAGGATCACACCTTTAGCCAGTGGCAGAGTGAGGACTAGAACTCAGGTCTCCTGAGATTCACCCTCTAGTGCCCTCCCTGCTCCAGGCTGATTTTCAAGTGCCCTCTTTTGATCTTTCTTCCTTTCCCGGCTCTGCTCTCCAGCTGTTTCTGTTGTAACAGGAGTCTCACGCTTTTGGAGTGCTCCTATTTATGTGAAATGAGAGATCATTTGAATAGCTGAGAATTTCCTTCTCACAAATAGCATAGCTGCATAGAGGCTGGGACTCCCATCCCCCTGGTGCAGATGAGGAAGACAAAGTTCAAACCTGGAGTTTGACGTGCCCGAGACCACAGAGCTAAGCCTTGACCTCAGGCCTCTTAACACTTATGTCCATGTCCTTCCCCACACATGACAGTAGGCAGCCTGTTACCGGAAGCGAATGCAACCCTGCTTTTATTTTAAGAAGTATATAGTAAGCAGAATTTGGTCAAATTAAAGGCCATCCAATGGGAATTAATGAAGTACAAAAAGGGGCTCATCAAAAGGAGCTGACCTCCAAAAAGTTACGTTTTTAAAGCAAACATTACAGAGGGGGAACCTGGGGGAGCCATTAAGCAACTGTCTCTTGGTTTTGGCTCAGGTCATGATCTCAGGGTCGTGATCTCAGGGTTGTGATCTCAGGGTTCTGAGATTTGACCCCTGCATTGGGCTCCATGCTGGGTATGGAGACTGCTTAAGATTCTCTCTGTCAAATAAAATCTTTTTAAAATGAGGGGGGCGGTTCTTGGGTGGCTCAGTGGTTTAAAGCCTCTATCTTTGGCTCAGGTCATGATCCCAGGGTGCTAGGATCAAGTCCCGCATCAGGCTTTCTGCTCAGCAAGGATCCTGCTTCCCTCCTCTCTCTGCCTGCCTCTCTGCCTACTTGTGATCTCTGTCTGTCAAATAAATAAATAAAATCTTCAAAAAAATAAAAAGATTCTTTCTCTCCTTCTGCTTCACTCCCTGCTAGTGCTTGTATGCATGTGCTCTCTCTTTCTCTCAAAAAAAGAAAGAAAGCAATGCCTGTGTTATTTTCCAATCATGTAACTTCAAGATTTTTATCTATAAAGTATATGTGGGTCTACATGTCCTTTTATGATGAACGGAATCAACAGAAGTCAACAGAAAGTTCCTAAAGGTCAATGGTCATGAACTAGTAGTTTCTTCTTGTATAATTATTTAAATTATGAACGTAATATAAGCACATTACAGATCTTTGGGAAATTTAGGAAAGAAAAAATATAATCGTATTTCACCATCCATTGTTATTGTTATTATTTTGAATATTTCCTTTCTTCTTTATAGAAGTGACTTTCACAGTTTTACACTTTTTCTCATTTCTGTAGCATGTTTACAAACTTGTACGCTGCTTTTCCCTGTGTCGTTATATCGTCAATATTTTTCATGTAATACATAGTCTTCATGAGCATCATGTTTAAATGGTCATAAAACATTCCACCTCATGAGAGACCCATAAAGTGTCTGCGATCCTCTGCTACATCTGTGAACATCATTCCAGGGAATTCCAGAGAACGTGGAACGTTATTCCTTTTTCAAAGATAGCTAAGGTATTTGTTTGAATTTCGAAAAGTAAAAAGTAGCTCAGTTAGTTATTCAAAAGCATTTGCCCTATAACAGTGAGTAGTGAGAGAACCTCTGGGTGTGGGCGCCTGGGTGGCTCAGTTGCTTAAGCAGATCCCAGAGTTCTGGGATAAAGCCCCGCATCAGGCTCCTTGCTCAGTGGGGAGTCTGCTTCTCCCCCTCTCTTTGCTGCTCCCCCTACTCCTTCTTTCTCTAGCTCACTCTCTCTCTCTCTCGAAGAAATAAATAAAAACTGGGAGAAAAAAAAAAAAAAGGAACCTCTGAGTGTGTGTGGAGACAGAGCACCCAGACAGGATTAGTGGAGATTGTGAAGCAATCCCCCAGTCCTTATCCTGATCACCACCACACCATGTTCCCTAATACCTAAGGAACCTATTGGCAGTTGTAAACTGCCTTTACTCCTGTTGTATTATTTAATCTACACACAGAATAGATTATAGAGTAACAACAGAAAGAATAAGGAATACTGTTATGTTAAAATATAATAAGTTGGGGTGCCTGGATGGCTCAGTGGGTTAAGCGCCTGCCTTTGGCTCAGGTCATGATCTCAGGGTCCTGGGATGGAGCCCCACATTGGGCTCTCTGCTTGGCAGGGAGCCTGTTTCCCCTTCTGTCTCTGCCTGCCTCTTTGTCCACTTGTGATCTCTCTCCCTCTGTCAAATAAATAAATAAAATCTTTAAAAAATATATAATAAGTTAATGGGAAGCATTAAAATTATAATTCTGTATTGACACATACTATGGAATGGGTGCACCTTGAAAACATACTAAACGAAAGATGCCAAGTGCAAAAGGCCACATGCTATATGATTCCATTTATATGAGATATTGGGAATAAGCAAATCCATAAAGCCAGAAAGTAGATTAGCGGTTTTGGGGATGGGAGGGAGGGACAACTGCTTAATGGGAAAGGGGTTTCCTTTTGGGTGATGGAAATATTCTCAAACTAGATAGTGGTGGTGGTTGCACAACATTGTGAATGTTCTAAATGCCACTAATGACAAATTTTACGTTACATGCATTTACCAAAATAAAAAATGATAATTCTGAATTTCTTTCCTTGGAGGAGAACTAATCAGATAGGCAAGTTTTATTTATTTCATCATTACAGTAATATGAATTTAAACATCAAAACATGTCTGGTACTTTAAAATCTGTTTTAAAAGTGGGAGGAGCATCTGGCTGTCTCAGCCTATGACTCTTGACTTTGGGATCATGAGTTGAAGCCCCTGTTGGGTATAGAGATCACTTAAAATCTAAAACAAAATAAAAGAAAGGCAGGAAGGAGTAATTCACTCCTAGGAATAATGATTATCTACACTCACCTTCAATTTCCAAATGTGTTTTAGAGAAATATTTGCAAATGAGGTGTAAAGTCTCCTTCATCTCTTCATTTTGGAAACAAAATATAAAATTATAAAGAGAATATAGTTGTTATTTTAAGTTAAAATGCAAGAATTCTAAACATTAGGCAACTAGAAAAATGTTTACCCATTTTAATGCCATAGCATGTAGCTTCTTTTAATAAAAATATAGATTTTGTCCCTAAGCATATTAAGCAATTCCATTCCAAAATGTATACCACAAATTATGCTTTTTAATACAATTAAAATGTAATTATGTAGTTATTTAAAGTATACATCACATGTTAATAGGACGTTATGTTTTTGTCTTAGATATTAATGACTGATGTATTAAACAATCTTTAACATACAATTTTAATACTATTTCATTAAATACAAAATATTTTACAAAAAGTTTTTATTTTATTAAGATTTTTATTTATTTGACAGAGAGCACAAATAGGTAGAGCAGTAGGTGGAGGGAAAGGGAGAAGCAGGATCCCCACTGACCGGCGATCCCAGTGGAGGGTTCAATCCCAGGACCCTGGGATGGTGACCTGAGCAGAAGGCAGATGCGTAATCGACTGAGCCAACCAGGTGCCCCAACAAAAAGTTTTTAAAATAGAGATATTAATATTTTAAAATACTTTTGAAGTTCTTAGAACCATGCCTGGCATATAGTAAGCACCATATGTGCTTGTTAAATAAAAATAATACAACAATTACAAAATGATTTTTTAAATGCAATGAATTTTATGAGATTATTATGAGAAAGAGATTTACGAGATTATTATGACAAAGACTTAGGTAGTAAAAAAAAACTATATATTTATATTTATATCTATAGGGAAAGGCAAATATATGTAATGATGTCCTCATTGTTGGCTATTTGGTTTACTGCCAATCCCTTGCTTTAATAAGGATTGCTATGATGAATATTTTTCAAGCATAAAGATGGTTCTGTAGTTTGTTATTTTCTTGAGGTCTATTTACAGAATTAGGGTTCTTAGTCCAAGTCAGGATAACACATATTACTTTTGAGTTGTGTTATCGCTGCTAATCTTCTTTGTGTGGCACTTACTTACCATAAGCCAATATGCAATGCCCTGACTCACACAGCCCTTTGTACCAACCTTATTTTTTTGTTCCTCATAATAACTGTGTAGGGTAGGAGGTATTATTATTCCTGTTTGCTAGATGAGTAAACTGTGACTTGAAGAGTTAAATCTTTATGATGACCCGGTATCTAGGAGGACATACTGAATTTCAACTGCAGGGTCAATTTCTTGTCTTGTATGGTAAATTTCTTTTGGCTCAAGGTGGCAGGAGAGGGTGGCGGTCAACTGTTGTCATCTGCAAAGGAAATGAAAAGGGTTTCTATCATGAACCTGACCATCTTGTGGTTAAAGATTGGAAAGATGCCAAATGGGCTAGAGAAGGGATGGAGGATGATTGGTAGGGTTGCATGGTGTATTCATTTCCTAGGGCTGGAACACATTACCGCACACTGGGTGGCTTAAAACAACAGAAATTTTTAATTGTTTCTTTCCCAGTTTTGGAGGCTACCAGTCTGAAATCAAGGCATCAGTGGGGCCATGCTCCCTCTGAAGGTTCTGGGAGAGGAATCCTTCCTTGCCTCTTTTAACCTCTTTTAGTTTCTAGGAGTTGCTCGTAATTTTTGTCATTCCTTGGCTTGTAAGTACATCACTCTAGTCTTGGTGCCTGCCTTCTACATGGCCTTCTCCGTTTATGTCTTAACATCCAAATTTTCCTCTTCTTATAAGAATACCAGCCAAATTGGATTTACTTACCCTAATCCAGTATGTCCTCATTTTCTCTTGACTACATCTGCATTTGGGCCGTCCTTCCAAATAAGGTCATATTCACAGGTTCTAGATGAACATGGATTTTTCAGGGCATGGAGAGGGGGGACACTACTCAATCCTGTACACTTAGGTAGGAGGAGACTGAGTGTTCTCTTCTTCACCACTTCCCACTTTGTGTCATATAGCAGTGAGCAGAGGTATCTGCCCCTGAAAAGTGAGAAGAGACCTTTGGGTGTAAGAGGCAAGGTCGAATCTTAGGGGGCTGCTGATAGTCAGAAACAGACAGCAGCTCCACATTCAGAAGACCAAATACAGGTCCATCCTCATTTCCCTCCCCAATGCTTACTGGCAGTAGGTTTCAATAAACAGCTCCCCCAGGCAGGATCAACAGAGAATCTCAAAGGAAAAGATGTGCATAGAGGTACGTATCACTAGTACATTGCCCAAGAGAAGCACAAAATATAACACATGATGAATACCTAAGAAACAGTTAACAGAAGTCACAGCAGGTGATTTTAACTGAAATATAATTAAAATCTTCACATGGTAAGAAATGTAACTGAATCCATGAGACAAAAAGGAAGCATGAAAAAGGACCAAGTACCAAGGATCCAAAGAGAAAGAATCAAGATCTTAGAAATGAAAAGTATTCAGAAGAGGGGGAAATAGCAGAATGAATACAGATAAAGAGCTACTTAGTGAGCTAGAAACAATAGCCAAGGGATTCTCCCAGAGTGCCAGTAGAAAGGGACTGAGAGTATGAAAGAAATGTTTAGAAACATAGACAATAGAGCCAGAGCCACCCAAACCTAGTCATACATGTTCCAGAAGGAAATTTTAAAAACAGAGAAGATGAAAGGAAAGAAAAATTCAAAATATAATAAAAGAAAAATTTCCAGAGTTGAATAAAGACACAGTTCTTCAGGTTGGGAACTGAGTGGGATGAATAAGAAATGACTATATCTTTGGGGCGCCTGGTGGCTCAGTCAGTTGAGCGTCTGACTCTTGATTTCCTCTCAGGTTTTGATCTCAGGGTCCTGGGATCAAGCCCCACATTGGGCTCTATGCTCAGCGTGGAGTCCGCTTGAGTCTCTCTTTCTCTCTCACTCTTTCTGCCCCTCCCCCTGCATTCTCTCTCTCTCCGATAAAACTTTAAAAATAAGAAAAAGAAATGACTACATCTTAAAAAAAAAAAAGAGGAAAGAAGGGAGAAAGAAAGAAATGACTACATCTAGATATGTAGAGTGAAATTTTAAAGCAATAGGGCATAAGGAGAATCCCTTAAAGCATCCAGAGATTTTTAAAAGCATTTCTACAAACGTTGATATCAGAATTTTCAATGAGAACATGTTGAAAACAAGAAAATAGAAATGTATAGGAAAATGGTTACAAATCTAGAATTCTATACTCAGCTATTATTCAGGTGTGAATGCAAAATAAATACATTTATAGGTATTCAAGGACTCAGAAAATTTACCATCCACAAATAATTAATAAAGGATGTACTTACCTAGGAAAAAATTTTAATTTAAACATAATCCCACAGAGACATATGAAGCAGTATCTTCTTAAAGAAATCAGTGAAACTTATTGTAAAATCCATATAAGTGAGGGTAACCACTGGAAGAAATAGCAGATAGACATTCCAAATGTTAAGGGCAAAATGAGACAAAGAAAATTTAATAAATCTTACAAAAGACAAAAGGAAACAACAAAAATCCAGAATAAGTAGAAAAGAAAATAAGATGAGAGTTCAGCTGTGTCAGTACCACATTGCCTGTGACTGGGTTAAGTTCATGGATGAAAAGAGAATCTTATGTTGGATTTTTAAAAATCCAGCTATTACAAGAGACACCTGTAAAATAAAATCACCTGTGAATGTTGAAAACAAAGTGATGGAAAAAGATATTCAAAAAAGAAATGAATGGAAAGAACCTCTATGTGAATACATTTAAAGCAAATAAAAGAAAATTCAAGGACAGTCTAGAAAAGAGATTCACCTGGTAGGGGTAAGCATCCCTGGTGCCTCAGTAGTGGTCTCTAAACATTATTTCCCACTAAAAGGGATCAGAGTTCACTTGAGAAAGCGCTGGTTCCAGGTCAGGGGCAGGAAATGTAAAAGATGAGCCCGGAACAAGCTGTCCTATCAGAAGCAAGAAAGTGAAAGACTACAGAGAGTGTCAAAACCACTTGGGAACCAACATAAAGAAGCTCCCCTGACTAATAAAAATAATACATGCACTGGATTAAAACACTTCAAATAATAAGTTTAAGCATCTGTGATAATTAAAACAAATGAACAATTCTTATTGGCTGCTTGCTACAAGAAATAGGAGACAATGAAGAAATTAAACAACACTAAAGGATATAATCGATAAAATCCAAACAGTATGCAATTCCACAGAACAAATGACTCAGTTCGTTCAACAAATAAATTCTTAAGCAATAATAAAACTTTGGGCAGGGTGGGGGCAGGGTTAAAAACGGTTCTTATATTTTAGAGATACATGCTGAAATATTTATAGATGTTATGTCAGAGATTTGCTTCAAAATGATCATTGTTACAAGTCAAACATTTTTGGCTATGAGTTAGTAAATGGGGAGCTATATTATTTCTTGCATTTTAATAAATTTTTTAAAGTTAAAAAAGGATGATAAGTCTAAGGAGTATTATGGGTGAGTGCTACAAAACTTTCCAAAAAATGGTAATTTCTATATTATAGGTATTACTCTAGTGTTGGAAGGTATCTGACTCATTTTGTAAGACCAGCAAACCATGAATCCCAAGACCAAATAAAATCAAGTACACTTGGGACATAGATGCAAATACCCTATTTAAATTTCAGCAAAGCAAATACAAGAGTGTGTCAAAGGAATCTATCATGACAATTGGAGATTAATTACAGAAGTCCATGGATCTAATGTTAACTTGGGAGTTAATATAATTCACAGGGCGCCTGGGTGGCTCAGTCTGTTAAGAGTCGAACTCTCAGTATCAGCTCAGGTCTGGATCTTGGGGTTGTGAGTACCAGCCTTGCACTGGGCATCACGCTGGGTGTGGAGCCTACTTAAAAACAAAACAAAACAACAAAAAAAAGATTTATATAAGCCACTACATTCACAGATTAAAGCATCTGATTATATCAATAAACACTGAAAAATAATTGATATTTAACATCTATTAAGGATGAAAAAAGACCTGAAGCAGCTACCTACAGAAAGGAAATTTCTTTCTTTCTTTTTTTTTTTTTTTAAGATTTTAAAAATTTATTTGACAGACAGAGATCCCAAGCAGGCAGAGAGGCAGGCAGGGGGCGGGGGCGCGGAGAGGGAAGCAGGCTCTCCACCGAGCAGAGAGCCTGATGTGGGGCTTGATCCCACGACCCCGAGATCATGACCTGAGCCAAAGGCAGAGGCCCAACCTACTGAGCCACCCAGGCGCCCCCAGAAAGGAAATTTCTTATTTTAATAAAGGACCAACCAAAAACTTACAGTTATTCTAATCCTTAGGGATGATTTTAGAGGTGATCCTGTTGAATCAGGAGTAAGACAGGGATGCCTGCTTTCATGCTGCAATAAAACATTACTTTGGGAGATCTAGTCAATGCAATAAAATAAGAAAAATGAATAAGAAACCTAGAAATGAGGACGTTTACATCTACAAATACTAACAGAAATCCTAATTTGGAAAAATTTATAAAATTCATTTTATTATCTCACATAATAAAAAATCCTGAGGTAGAAAGTCTCCAGAGTTGGCCGACTCAGTGGCTTGCTGACATCATTAAGCACCCGGGTTCTTTCTATTTTTAACTCCACCATAACCAGGAGGCCTGCTATGTAAGTGTCTCAAGCTTCCCCCTCCTGAGGCAACAACATGGCTCTCATACCAGTAAGCATCCTGTGACACAGAAGCGATGGCTTCCTGTTTGACTCCTCTCAGCAGTGAGGAAATGTTTGCCGGAAGTGCCCCAGGATATTTTGTCACATCTCATTGGTGCAAACTAGGTCCTATGCCCATCCCAGAACTATGGAATAGAGCTCCCAGTATGCCCATGGAATGGACATTTAGCGGGAGAAAGAAAGAAAATCCTGGTGGTTACGGCTGATTGGGCGGCTCAGTTTGTTAAAAGTCTGCTTTGGCGGGACGCCTGGGGGGCTCAGTTGGTTAAGCAGCTTCCTTCGGCTCGGGTCATGATCCCAGCCTCCTGGGATCGAGTCCCACATCGGGCTCCTTGCTCGGCGGGGAGCCTGCTTCTCCCTCTGCCTCTGCCTGCCATTCTGTCTGCCTGTGCTCGCGCTCTCTCCCTCTCTCTCTCTCTGATAAATAAATAAAATCTTAAAAAAAAAAAAAAAAGTCTGCTTTGGCTGGGGGCATGATCCCAGGATCCTCAGATCCAGTACACGTGGGTTCCATGCTCAGCGGGGAGCCTACTCCTCCGTCTCCCTCTGCCCCTACCTCTCCCACCTCACCCCTGCTCCTTCTCACTCCCTCTCTCTTGCTCTGCTCTCTCTCAAATTAAAAAAGAGAGAGAGAGAGAGAGAGAGAGAAAGAAAGAAAATCTTGGTGTTTAGACCACTGAGATTTTGGTGTGTTTGTTACTGTGACATACATAACCAAACCGATCCTGACTCAATCAACAAAATCTAAAGTTAGCCCACAACTTTATCCTCCTTTTAAACAAAGAATCCAGTCACTCCCTTCCCTACTGATAGGCTACCCTCCACTTCCTCCTTCTTGCTGCTGTTGAGCGCTTTTATCAACTTCTTTTCAATACTTCCCATACTCTTTCGGCAGATACAAACAAGAATATGTTTCCCCCCTTTCTTGCAAAAAAGGCAGAAAATTATAAATTACTCTTCTGTACCTTCCCTTTGTTCTTAAAGTAGACCTTAAAGAACTTTCACATCAGTCCATAAAGAAACTTCCTTTTTTTTTTTTTTTTTTTTTTTTTAACAGTTGTATTGTGTTCCATTGTGTGAATAGGGCATAGTTTACTTAAGCAGTTCCGTATTGGTAGGTACTTGTTTTGGATCCTTTCCTATTGCAGACGATGATGCAGTAATGAATTACCCTGCACATACATCATTTTGTCAGCGAGTAAGGGAACATATAAAATCTCCAGAAGTGAAAAATGCCAGGTCAAAGGGTAAATGTGTTGTAAATTTGGGAAATACTGCCAATTGCCTTCTGTGAGGGTTGTAACGTTTTTTACTACTATGGCCAATGTCTGAGGTGACCTGGTTCCCCACAGCCCTGCTAACAGAAACTGCAGTTCAACTTTTGGGTTTTTTCCTAATTTAAGAATTACCTTGGTTTAGTTTCAATTTGCATTTTTCTTATTATGAGTTAAAGAAAGCTTACTTTCTTTTTATAAGCATTAGGGCCATTTGTCTATTTTTTTGTGTGAATTTTCTGTTCCATGTACTTCGTTCATTTTTCTTTTCATTTCTTTTCTTTTCTTTTTCTTTTTCTTTTTTCTTTTTTTAAAAGATTTTATGTATTGATCTGAGAGAGAGAGAAATCGAGAGACAGAGCGTGAGTGGGGGTAGGGGTAAAGGGAGAGGGAGAAGCAGACTTTCCGCTGAGCAGGGAGCGGAACTTGGGCCTTGATCCCAAGATTCTGAGATCATGAACTGAGCTGAGCTGAAGGCAGACACTTAACTAAGCCACCCAGGTGCTTCTGTTCATTTTTCTTTAAAAATACTGATCTTTATTGGTCTTTTTAATATTGATTTACTGTTACTCCTTACGTATTTGGATAATTTGCTCTTTGGCAATGACCTAGGTTGCAAATTTATTTTCCCAGTTTGTCCTTTGTCTTTCAGCATTGCTTTTGTTATATTTTCCCATGCACTTAAAACTTGTTTTATGTTGTCAAATTACTAAGCTTTTTGTATATTTATTTTAAGTCATAGTTAGCTCCTAAAGAAATTCACTCGTGTTTTCTTTTCTATTTTTTTAATTTATTTTTTTAAAGATTTTATTTATTCATCTGACAGACAGAGATCACAAGTAGGCAGAGAGGCAGGCAGAGAGAGGAGGAAGCAGGCTCCCCACTGAGCAGATAGCCTGATGCAGGGCTCTATCCCAGGACCCCGGATCAGGATCCGAGCTGAAGGCAGAGGCTTAATCCACTGAGCCACCCAGGCACCCCTCGTGCTTTCTTCTGATAGTTTTATTGTTACGTTTTTTAAATATTTAGACTTTTTTAGGTTTATTTATTTTTTTTTAGTATCTCTACACCCAACGTGAGGCTCAAACTCACCGTCCCGAGTCAAGAGTCTTTCGCTCTTCCAATTGAGCTAGCCAGGTGCATCTTTTACTATTAAGATTTTAAAGCTATTTGCCTTTTTCCTGGTAGTGTAATGAGAGGTCTTGATTCAACATTGTTTTTTCCAGGTGGCACCCAGTTTTTTATTTAAAATTCTTTCTTGTCACTCTGATTTGAGTTGCCATCTTTTCATGTATTAAGTTTTTAAATGTATTTGGTTTTATTTCTGCATTTTATATTTTCCTCCTTTAGCCTGTCTAGTCATGCACCAATATCTGTTTTAATTTCAGGGACCTGTAGGTATATTTTAATACCTGTTTGGGATAAATTCATCACATCTTCATTTCCAGAGTGTTTCTGTCTACTCTTTTTTTTTTTTTTTAAGTTTTTAATTTAGGTAAGTAATCTCTACACCCAACAAGGGACTCGAACTTACAACCAAGAGTTGCACACAGCTCCAACTGAGCCAGCTGGGTTACCTAGTTATCCCTGCTTATACATTTTTTGAATGAATTTAAAACCAACTTATCCATTTCCTGGAGGAAAAAAATCTGCTGATAATCTTTTTAAGGTTAAATTTATAAATTGACTCAGAGAGAACACACTTTTTGCCATGTTGGCTTTTAGTGCATATATTTCTATCGTTCAGGATTGTTTTATTTTATTATTTCGTGTGTGTGTGTGTGTGTCTGTTCAGGTCTGTTTTAGTGTCCAACAGTGGTGTTTGGAAATTTTCCCCACAAAAGTGCATATTTCTTATGAAGTTATTCTTAAGTAGTATATCCATTTGTTGTCTTTCTTGCTACTGCAGATGTGGTATTCTTTTTTACCGTATTTTTAAACTGGTATTGTTTTATGTAAGAAAGGTATTCATTGATTTATATTAATTTTATATCCTGCAGCTTACTGGACTCTTTTATTATTTGTGGTAAATTTTCAGTTGATTTTCTTAAATATAAAATCAAATCATTTGAAAATAGTGACGTTTTTACCATCTCGTTTAAAATTCCTTACTTCTGGGGTGCCTGGGTGGCTCAGTCAGTTAAGCGTCTCACTCTTGGTTTTGGCCTAGGGTTGTGAGATGGAGCTCCTGTGTCAGGCTCCACACCGGGGATGGAGCCTACTTAACATTCTCTCTCTCTCCCGCTCCCTTTACCCCTCCCCTGTGCTCACTTGCTCTCTTACTCTCTCTCTCTCATAACTAAATAAATAAGGGAGGCCTGGGTGGCTCAGTTGGTTAGGTATCTGTCTTCAGCTCAGGTCATGACCAAGTCCCACATCAGGCTCCTTGGTCAGCGGAGAGCTTGTTTCTCCCTCTGCCTGCTGCTCCCCTGTTTGTGCTCCCTCTCTCTGACAAATAAGTAAAATCTTAAAAAAAAAAAAAAAGGTAAATAAATAAATAAAAAGAAAATTCCTTACTTTCTCTCATCTAATTATATTTTTTTAATATCTTCAGGACAATATTGAATAACAGTGGTGATAATGAGCATCTTTGTTCTGTTTCTTACTTCAACATGCATTCTTCTAGTGCTCTCCATGCAGACTGATTCTGGTTTCTGGATTAATAAATCTTAATCATGTAAAACAAATTACCTACTTATATTTTGAGTAATGTTTTTAAAAATCAAGAATGGATGTTTATCTTTTGCAAATACTTATTAGTAACAGGTGAGATGATCACATAATTTTTCTTTTCAGATATGTTAATATAGATAGATTCCTAGTATGGAACTGTCTTTTCATTCATGCAATCAACATCATTTGGTTATTATTTTTAATGTTCCCTTTGCTTCTGCTTGTTAATGTCTTTTTTTTTTAAAGATTTTATTTATTTATTTGACACAGAGAGAGAGATCACAAGTAGGCAGAGAGGCAGGCTGAGAGAGGGGGGGAAGCAGGCTCCCTGCTGAGCAGAGAGCCCGATGTGAGGCTCAATCCCAGGACCCTGAGATCATGACCAGAGCCGAAGGCAGAGGCTTAACCCACTGAGCCACCCAGGCCGCCCCATGCTTGTTAATGTCTTATTTCAGGTTTTTACCTTGATATTTTTAAGTGAGGTTGGTCTATAGTTTTTTTCCTTTGGGAAATCTTTGTCAGGTTTTGATGTCAATGTAATGTTTGCTCTCAAACCATTTACAAATAAATTATCAGATTGAGGTTTCTCAGAAAACACGGGCCACGTGAATTTAGGCCACACATCAACGGAAAGGCTAGCTGTGGTTCTATATTTTCTGAGGATATTTTTATTTCCCCTCCCACCCACCACCAACTTTAAAGCAGATAAGTTTTCTTACTGTACTTTTCTGTGGGCTTGATTTTTCTAACACATCTTTTGGATTTTAGCTTTGTGCGTGGGTCTTCTATTCATTTTCCTCACTTTGGAAGTACTTCAATGCTCTAGACCTTGGGAGGATGTTGAAATGGAAACTTGAGGTCATACAAGAGGACTATAAGGCACCTGGCATTCCACTTGGATTTCTCCTTTCACTCATTTGGCCTATGTAACTTTTTGTAATTTTCTTGCTAACTTATTTTTAAAATTGAAAATATATTGGGGTGGCTGGGTGGCTCAGTTGGATAAGCCTCTGCCTTCAGCTCAGGTCATGATCTCAGGGTCCTGGGATTGAGCCTCACATCAGGCTCCCTGTTCAGCAAGGGAGACTGCTTCTCCCTCTCTCCCTGCTCCTTGCCCCCCACCTCCCCCCGTGTGAGTGCTCTCTCTCTCTCTGCTCTCTCTTTCAAATAAAAAAATTGTTAAAATCTTTTAAAAATTTTGAAAAGACATCTATTTTATTCGAATTTTTAGTTGTCTTACACCAAGAAGTTATTCAGGGTCTGGTCTACTATACTCCTAGAAACAGACATTATGATTTGCTATATCAAATACAAAAATATTTTATAATACTAACTCAATTAAAATTGTGTGGTTTTGGCATAGAAATTCATAAAGAGATTAATGGGGCAGAATGGACACCATAGAAGTAGATTTGTCTATATGTGAGAATGTAGTAGTATATAATGTTAAAATTATTTTAAATTCAATAGTGTTGGAATAATTGGGAGAAAAAAAGCTACATCCCTGCCATATACCATTCCCAAAATTAAATTCCAAGTAGATTAAAGGGTAAGCTTATAAAAAATCCATAGTCTATGGAAGTATTAGATAAAAACAGACACATATATATAACTACTGAGAAGGAAGGATCATTTAAATCTCTCTCTCTCTCTCTCTCTCTCTCACACACACACACACACACACAATAATAAGAACATATAGGCAAATATTTTTAACCCATGGGATAGGAAAAGTTCTCTAAAGCAAGAAAGCCTCAAACTCAAAAACCTTTACAGGAAAGAGTGATAAGTTTGATGACTTCAAAGTAAAATCTTGTTCTTATAAAACACACCACAACCAAGTAAAATAAAGAGCAAGGTGAGAAGAAAGATTTGTATCATATTTACAGTAACAAAAATTAGAATCATAAATACATTAGACAGTCAACAAGAAAGAAAAAAGCAATTCGATAGAAAAGTTGTCAAAGGCTATAAAGAGGCAAAACAAGAAGCCAGTGAAGATATTAAAAAAATACCCCACTTTTACAGTCAGTTGAGGACATGCAAATCTTAACAATGAGATACTATTTCTTAACTGTGTCGTAGAGAAAAATTTCATGTTGATTATATCAAGTGTGGACAAATGTGTAGAATATTGATTTCTTATATTCCGCTGTTGGGGATTTGAATTGATATAATCTTTTGGAAGATAATCTACGGATATCAAAATTCTAAAAATGCATACCCTTTTATGTAAGAACATGACTTACACAGCACTTGGTAGAGGAATATATGCACATAGGACAAAGAGATCCATATTAATAAAAATTCAAAACAAACTAAATTTCCATCAGTGGTGATATGGTTAAATCATTATGGGTTGTACATATGCAGAAGGAGACATGTACAATAACATGCATTGCATCACTGTTTTTGCTAGCAAAGTCAAAAACAACCTAAATGACAACCATGGGGGAATGGATAGATAAAATGCAGTCTCATCATATGATAGATTCCACACAGCAGTTAAAAGGAATAAACTTGGGGCACCTGGGTGTCTCAGTGGGTTAAGCTTCTGCCTTCGGCTAGGGTCATGGTCTCAGCGTCCTGGGACCAAGCCCTGAATCAGGTTCTCTGCTCGGCAGGGAGCCTGCTTCTCCCTATCCCTCTCTGTCTGCCTCTCTGCCTACTTGTGATCTCTCTCTCTCTGTCAAATAAATAAGTAAAATCTTTAAAAAAAAAAAAGGAATAAACATATTTAACAATGTGGATGGATCTCAAACATAATTTATATGACAAAGCAAGTTGTAGAGACCTGTAGCATGATACCATTTTTTAAAAAAGCTTAAGCTCACTAAATAATGCTGTGTATTATATAAGAAAAACATGGCTGGTGGATTGAAAAGATATATATTAAATATCTAAGACTAGATGCCTATGTTAAAGGGAGAAGAACAGAAATAAAGGAAAAAAACCCCAAACTGGTTGTAAATGAATAATCAAATCATGTCAATCTATTTGTACAACTGGGGTCTAGTACAATTGGAAAAACAAAAAAACAAATGAACAGAACTGTATACAACCATACTAATACTTAGGTGAGAGTTAAGAGAAAATAATTAAGTTGAGCTGTATTTTTTTTTTGTCATGGAAATGTTATTTCCCAAGACATATTATTAAGTGAAAAAAGCAAGTCAAAGAAACATGTGTACAATGTTATAACACTTATGTAAAACAAAACTGCAAAATAAAACTCTTTACACACGCACACATGTAGGCAAATGCATAGAAAAAGTTTTGGAAAAGATAGCTACGGAAAAAATAAAAACAGTGAAATTTTCCTACTTTTTTTCCCCTACATTATTTATATAAATTTATAAACAGTTTGGAATAAAAATAAAGACAGAAGTTTTCGGAAGAACAAAAAGCATTAAGAAAGGAAATCTAAGGACCCTGGGTGGCTCAGTGGGTTAAGCATCTGACTTTGGCTGAGGTCATGATCCTGGGGTCCTGGGATCAAGATCCAAGATGAGCTGCCTGCTCAGTGGAGAATCTGCTTCTTCCTCTCCCTCTGCCCCTCTGCCCCTGCTTGTGTGCCCTCTCTCTCTCTCAGTCTCAAATAAATAAATAAAAATCTCAAAAAAAAAAAAAAAAAAGAAGGGAAATGTAACTCTACTGATCACTGATTCTGGAATGAGCAGTATTTTTAGTCATAATAATGTAGAGGTTTCTGTTTTTGTTTCTGTTTTCTCTCTTCCTCTCATTCGGCATGGGTAAGTGTGAATAATTTATCTATGTGTTTACATGTACATGAGTATGTTAACTTCCACCAGCATTTTATGTTCACAAATAGTCATGCCATGATAACATTTTGTTCACTTATGGTGTGGAATATAACTCCCAAGCAGACCAGATCCTTGCTTCTTACAATCGCATCAGCCCTGTCTGTTTGTCTCTCTCTTTCCGTCTCCATTCTACCTCTGTCTATCTCAGCTACATAGCAAGACAAGTTTTCAAGGACTTCATGGACTTAAAATGAGAGAAGATGGATGATGCTGTTATATATTTATTTATTGATTGATTGATTCATTCATTCATTCATTTAGAGTGAAGAGGGGCAGAGGGAGAGGGAGAACCTCAAGCAGACACCCCATTGAGCATGGAGCCTGACACAGGGCTCAATTTCATGACCTTGAGATTATGACCAGAGCCAAAATCAAGAGTCAGATGCTCACCTGACTGAGCCACCCAGGTGCCCCGGAGCACGGTATTATCGAATACTGTTCAGCCTTGCCATCCTGGTGCGTTCATTGCCAATAGCAATGAGTTTTCATTGATTTTTCTTCATGGTCAACCTACAGACAAAACTTAGACCATTTGGTTATAGTTTAAATGCTATCAACCTTGATAATGCAAAGGTTGAGTATGAATGACAGAAGGTACAAAGGGAAGTGTAGAATTACTAAATGGACTGGTTGAAGAGCTAATATCTTAATTTTATAAAGAGCATTAAAAGAGTTGATGGGGGCTCCTGGGTGGCTCTCTTAGTTAAGCATCTGCCTTCGGCTCAGGTCATGATCCCAGGGTCCTGGGATCAAGCCTCACATGGACATGGCGCTCCCTGCTCCATGGGAAGCCTGCTTCTCCCTCTCCCTTTGCTGCTTCCCCTGCTTGTGCCCTCTCTCTCTCTCTCTGTGTCAAATAAATAAACAAAATCTTAAAAAAAAAAAAGATAGTTGATGGACCAAAAAAATAAATCTGTTAGGATGACCTTTATAAAGGTAAAAGTTTTAAATGTTATAAAGGTAACCAATAAAGAGACTAAAAGAGGAAGTAGGAAAGGTGTTGAAAAGAGCCTATTTTTTTCATTTATCAAATGACAGATTAAAAACATAATATCTAATATTGATAAACCAAGAAATGGCCGTTGAAGTATAATTAGGAATATAGAAGTACATCAGGGTGCTTTTTTTTTTCCTATAAGATTTTATTTATTCATTTCACAGACAGAGATCACAATCAGGCAGAGAGGCAGGCAGAGAGAGAGAGAGGAGGAAGCATGCTCCCTGCCGAGCAGAGAGCCCAATGTGGGGCTCGATCCCAGGACCCTGGGATCATGACCAGAGCCGAAGGCAGAGGTTTTAACCCACTGAGCCACCCAGATGCCCCTGGGAGCTTTTTTTCCAATAACAAAAATAACCCTAATTCAATTTGACTTGGATTATAAGTATATGTTTTGGCTCTCATACTTAAAATTCAAGAGACAAGGTAAGTTTAAAACTGATCCAAGCCAGTATCTCTAGCTCTGTTTCCTTGCACTTCTCTTGGCTCTGAACTTATTTCTTGGTTGTTTTCATCCTCCTGGTACCGAAGTGGCAAGCATTACAGGTCTTTCCTCATTTCCAAGTCTTGGAAAAACTGATCTCTAATCCCCAAAAGAAAAATAAAATTTCCCTCTCCCTCTCTTGTTTAGGAGTCTTCTTACATTTCCAAATTCTAACTGAAAATGAACCTATTTACGACATGATTGATGGTGGGAACATCCATTCTTCATAGAAAGGAAAGACTTGAAGTACTTTTGTGGTAGAGGGTGAGCTGCTTAGGTACAGGTCAGGAGAAGGGCCAGGGAGTCACCTGGACTTAGAAAGGAATTATAAGTTGTCTTTTGTTTGTTTTTATTATTTTTAAAAGATTTTATTTATTTGTCAAAAAGAAAGAGAGAACATAATCAAGGGACCAGCAGGCAGAGGGAGAAGCAGGCTCCCTGCTACACAAGGAGCTGGATGTGGGGCTTGATCCCAGGGACCTGGAATCCTGACCTGACCCGAAGGCAGACGCCCAATCCACCCAACTGAGCACCCCCAGGCACCACTGTATGTTTATTTTTGAGAGAGAGCGTGCCCTCAGGAGCAAGGGTTGGAGGGAGGGAGGAGCGGGACCGGGGGAGGGGCAAAGGGAAAGGGAAAAAGAAGGAGAGGAGAGACTCCTAAGCAGGCTCCACATGCAGTGCACAGCCCTACCCCAGCTTGATCTCAGGACCCTGAGATCATGTCCTGATCTGAAATCAATAGTCAGAAGCTTAACCGACTGAGCCACCCAGACACCCCTATAGGTTGTTTTTGAATGGTACATCCTGCCTCTACTCTCAGCCTGTCTTCCTCTCAGCCTTCAGCAGGTATTATTAATGTTCTACTTCAGTCTCAGAGCTGCTGGGGGAAATTAGGAAAGAGCTGGTGTTTGGGCTTGGTACGAAGAAATAAGAAGGAAAGGTGGAAGCCCAAATTTCTGGTGGAGATGGTTAGCAATATCAGTCAGCAGAAGAGAGTCGTGTCAGGCAGAATGGTGAGCCAAGATGAGAGGACTGGAGGAGGAGCTTCTCAAACACGTTGGGGGATGGGTGTAGTAGTATATAGCAAAGTCTGCTAGGGGCATGAGTAATCATTATTTGGGTATAAAGAGAATGAATGACCTAATTTTATATATCGGTTTCAAATAAATTGGATCTTAACCTAATTTCCCACTAATCTTTTTCTCTTTGGAGGAATATTTTCCTAGGAAAAAATGTTCTCTTATTTTATAGAAAAGTCACTTCTCTCTATAAGTGAGTTTCCAGGACAGAATTCATGACCTGGCTAAGGGGGAGAAGGCTCCTTAATTAAGACATTAATATTTCTTTGTCCACTTAGCTATGGATTTGATTTTTTGGTAACTCAACTATTTGTGGGTCCTGTGTGTAGATGTGCCCATTTATGCTCAAAGATTACAGCAAGTCAGAGATGGCTGCCATTTCACTTTGTGTAATAGGGCTTATAATAAAAGATTCCATGTATTGGTGACCTTCCTCTAGGAAAACTATTTTTCTGGGGCACTCGTGGGACTGGAGATGTAGCTATTCTGGTCAAATATGAAAGGGAACTTTAAAATGCTGAACAAGACTCTGGGAAAACAAAGAATTTCCTGATTCCTAGAGACCTTTATGAATGGAATGGACGGAAACTTGTCCTTCATAGTTTAGCTGTTCATCTATCTGAAGGAAGAATAACCATCAGATACTCTTTCAGGGTCCTTTTCTAGTTCTGAGGTTTTACATTTTTAAAATTGAAGAGCACAAACACAATTTAAGCTTCCCATTTTGTTTTGCTCTCAAGGTACGTAAGTTTGGTATTAACTGTGGAAATGGTGAGTGGAAAGAAAAAATATAAAGTTGAATTTAAAGTTGTTTTTCCTTAAAATGACAAAGCTTATGATCTGCCACATAAGCTATACAGCTTTGAAACACAATTCTTCCACCATTTATTCCCAAGAATTATTATATTCAGGAGAAAGACATAGGGAAGAGGGTTTCTTTCTAAATAAGATTTTATTCAAGGTTGGCCATCAATGTAGGAAATGATAATAGGGCAATAATAATTTTTTCCTGCCTGCAAAGTGGTTTTCCATGGAAGGACCTTTAAATTCATTTGGAAATGGTGACCTCCTTAATCCCAGCCACATTTGTGTGGGAGGACTGGTACACACGTATGTGACAATGTTATAAACAGCCAAGGGCTGCAGAGGAAAGCTAAATGAATTGTCAAAGGCCAACCTACAGATCCCTAGGAAAAATGTGACAATCACTTTCTTATATTTTATGGTTCAAAATCTGTGGTTCAAAATCTACAGTAGCACTTCTTACTGATGGATGACTAGGATTCATATCACAGGTCGCAGATACTGACTCAAGGAGGTCAACATTAGAAGGTCAGGTTAATGAAAGAAGACTTGAACACAAAGAATTGTCCAGGTATATGAATGGAATGCCTTGTTTCTCCTCTGCCTGCAATGGAGCAAAAATGACATTAAACGTGCCCAAGATACCTTTCATGAAGGCTCCTCTGGATCGTATGATAAACTTACCTAATTCTGCTTGTGACCTAATCATGGCCTTCTTACTTTTCTGTGATCTCTTATATTTCTTACATAAACAATGACTTCATCTGTAAGGATACAGAATCCCACGCAGTGGAAACCATATCAACTTCTGAAATTGGAGCATAAGATCAATAAGCATGATTTTAAAGAGGGCCATTCTGCTTATTAAGGAGGATGAGAACTTTATGGGTCAGAAGGAAAATATTTTCCAGCTTTATCAAATAGCTGTTTAGAATTTATCATGTACTTTGTCAGGCACTTTTTGCCATGCAATGATTAAAAAGCCGATCTGCCCTTAATTTGCTGGACAAGAGAAGAAAGGGAATAACAATGGCTTAAACATAAAAGGTTTATTCTTTTTCAGAAAAGAAGTCTAGAGGAGATAAGGCACGGATGGAATAATGGCTCCACAAAGTCACTGGACATCGTCTCTTCTTATTTTTAACTCCATTATCCTTGACCATGGTGTCCATCCTGATGGTCCCCTCATGGTCCAAAGTGGCTTTCTTAGCACTAGCCATCCCCCCTTCTTCACCGCAGGCAGCAGGAAGGTGGAAGGAAGGAGGAAAAGACAAAAGGTCCAGTCTTCTCTCCTTTAGCAGTCTTTCTGTAAGTTCCAGAAAACATTTCTCCTTATGTGTCTCACTAATGAGAATGTAGTCACATGACCATACTTGGCTAGGTAGTCCCGAGAGGGTAGTTCCTCTGTGGGTTTATTGCCATCCTGAGTAACTGGGGGTCTGTTACTAAAAAGTGGGGCAGAATGGGTATTGGCTGGCGACTTACAATTTCTGCCTTAGGAAGTTAAAATTTACCTGGACAAATAACCTGTAGGCTTGAAAAACCAATCAGTACTATATTGAGAAGGGCCAAGCAATGGGTTATCAAAATTTGGAGGAGGGAGAGAAGGTGTCAAGGTAGCCTGGGAATGCTGCTTGGAAGAACTAGGATTTGAACCCCCCCCCTTTTTTTTAAGATTTTATTTATTTATTTGACAGAGAGAGGGGAGCACAAGCAGGGGGAGCAGACTCCCCTTTTGAGCAGGGAGCCTGATGTGGGACTCAATCCCAGGACTCCAGGACCATGACCTGATCCAAAGGCAGATGCTTGACAGACTGAGCCACCCACCGACTGAGCCACCCAGGCACCCTGAACTCCTCTCTGAGGATGGGAAGGACTAACACAAGAGACACAAAAGGCATTGACCTGAACAGAGGTAGAAGCAGGACAGGGCAGACCAGCCTCAGGCAGGAGCTGTAGCAACCACCGGTTACACTGCAACGTAATATGGAGTCTTGGGCGGCGAGGGAAAGAATACTGACTGATTTTTAAAAACCACCCAAGGCAAAAGCTCCAAAACCGCTTTGCCAGGATAAAATGCGAATGCCGACTTTGCTTCCCTGTTACTGGAACGGACACTGCTATATCCCATATACAATTTGCGCCAGCCGAAATCATGGCATTATTTACTCCAATGAAGTCCCCGATTTTGGATTGTCTGAAATAGCACAGAGAGGGTAACCACTGAATATATGACAACAGTAATCAAAATAAATACATGGGATGCCTGAGACCACAGTTCAAGGCCATGATTCATTAAATGGGGAGAGGAAAAGGCCTCCAAAAAAGGCTCTGGGCCCCTTTCCTAAATATTAATTGTTTATTTCATGATTCCTCGCCACTCTAAACAGACCCTAAACTGCCCCTTCCTAATACACTCCCATAAAGGATTATAAACTAGAGAGGAGGATGGTTTAAACAAAGTAATCAGAAAGTAAGCAATCTTTCTCTTTCTCTCTGGCTCAAAGCTTGTTTTGTCTGTTAGGGAACTTTTCAGCGCCCAGACCTCAAGGTCAAACCAAGGTCACTCTTCTGCTTTTTGAGGTATGGGTGCTTTCACGTTATTTGCTCATTTTTATTGCTGAGAATAACCATCCATTTGGCCCCCTAACTGGGGCCTCCCCAACACAAAGACTGGTGAGTGGGCCCTGCAGGGGGGTTAATCCCATTCAACACAAAGCAAACAAGTTCAAATCTCATTAAATGTCAGACTTTGCAGCAAGAATACAAGCGTTTCCAATTTAGAAAAGGAAGATAGAAATGTGACAGAGAAGTATTCTAATCATTTAGCAGAATAAATTGTACCAACATGATACTAAAGCTGTCAACTTGGTGGAAAAAGGATAAACTCCATTAATAATACAACAGCAATGCTTACTTTTTCACATGAGGAAAATTCCATTACAACCAACAGCCCGGGGCTTTCAAATTGCTTTTGTTCTAGATCAGTGGAATATTGTTGTAAAGAATATATTGCCAGCAATGATAGTTTGGATCTAAGACCAAAACTAACTGATTTTTTTTAGAGTGAACCAGCAAAGACCTTGGTGGATATGCAAGGGGCCAAGTGTGAATAACCCCTTTTGTGCATATTTTTAAAAGGTAAACCCTTCACATGGGCACACAGCTTGGTGACCAGAACACAGGCTGGAATTCAACTTCCTTTGCCCCCTCAGCCAGGGCGGAACATTTGGAGAGGCCCCTAGTGGCACAAGATTATTCTTTTAAGGCCTATTTATAAGGTGACTCTCTGGAATTTTCTTCCTTGGGTCTATCCTGGAACAGGTTGCATTTAGTGAGAAGGTCCTCTTCTCATTTAAGGATATGAACAAATGCTTTCTCCCTCTGGTTTTGGAGCTCTGTATTTTTTTTTTTTTTAATTTTAAACAGTTTATTTATTTTTTTTTTTAGGATTTTTATTTTATTTATTTGACAGAGAGAGACACAGTGAGAGAGGGAATACAAGCAGAGGGAGTGGGAGAGGGAGAAGTAGGCTCTCCGCTGAGTTGGGAGCCCGATGCCGGGCTGGATCCCAGGACGCTGGGATCATGACCTGAGCTGAAGGCAGAGGCTTAATGACTGAGCCACCCAGGTGCCCTGGTTTTGGAGCACTTTAGATCCAACCTACAAGGGTCTTGTGAGCATCCCGTCCCCAGTAATGCCAGGCCCATGGTGCCTCGACGACATTCGCACCAAGGTGTGTCAGAGGCCTGGCTTGCTTAGCAACGATTCTCAGCTGACATGTGATCTCTCGGGGATTGTCTTAGCTTGGCTTCCCCTAAAAGCAGACCCTAAGACAAGCATTTGAATATAGTTTACTTTGGAGTTGGCCCCAGGAAGCGGGGGTTGGGAAACTGAGACATGAAGTAAGGAAAATGTCAGTATCAGATGCATCAAGGAGCAGGCTACGGCTGTGGGCAGCTGGGGCCCCATCCCACTAGGGACGCTCTGAAAGACTGTGTAAAACACACCTCAGATTTGTCCCACTGAGGGTGGGCAAATGGAGTCATTTATTCATTAACTCCCGTCCTCATTGACGATTGTCCCTGGGAGCGCGGACTGATAGGGCACAGGGGCCAGAGGCAGCTCAGAGGCAGAAAAGAAGCCAGGATTTGGGATCTGAAGCTGATGGTGTGAACGGGGACTTGCCCCAAAGCTGAAGGCAGCTCAGTCACAGAGCACTGAGGGGCATTGACCATCTCTCCCTCAGAAGCTCTTCCTCGAACAGCAGATCCTCATACGGCTCCTGGTGGTCTGTGCCCTCTCGATGTGCCCTGATGTGTGGGGGCAGAAAAATCTTAAGAGCCATTTGGGTACCGAATAGCCCTTTCAACCTCAATCCTGCTCTCAGAATATGGTTCTTTCTCTCCCTTTACTGTAAATCAGTGCCTTCTGAGCTTTGGCATGTAACTGAACACATAGGGTCTTATCTGAGCAGCGTGTTGACTTTCTCAGGGTTTGCTTTTGCCGGGAACAGAAATTGAGAGGTTGCTCCCAGACAGAGATGCCCAAGAGCAGAGAAGTTCCAGCAAAGGGAGTTCCCATCCCAGCACTCAGCCTGTGCCTGCACGCCAGTAGTGGGGTCAGAAGTTCCATGCCTGGATCCTGCACCTTGCCAAGTCCTTCCAAGTCCTTCCACTACTTCTTGATACCAACGGCTCTAACTTTTCTGTGGTCAGGAGCTGCTTTGAGAATCCAATGAGAACCATGAACTTGCTCACTAAAATAACGTGCAAATACACACACATAGATTCACAGTTTGCATGTAATGTCAGGGGTTCCACAAAAACCGCAAAGCTCATCCAGGAACATTGTCTTACTTGAACCATGGTATGGCTTGGGTGTGTCCATTTCCTTCCATTTCTACAGCCCAAATCCTCCATTGGGTTTGCCCAGCTTCTGACCCTGTCTTTGAGATGATATACTGAAGAAAAGCCAGATAGCCAGGGATCATCTTCACTGGGTTATACATCAGCTGTGTGCCTTTGGGAAGATCTCTTAATCCCTCTGTGCATTAGGTTTCCCCACCTGTACAGTGAAGAAGAGTACCTACCTGAGAGGCCTGTTGTGAGGGTCAGAGTGTTAGCAAATGTAAAACCTGTGGTAACCATGTCTAGCGCATAGCAAGACTAGGCATATCAAAGCTATTGTGATCGCTGTTACTTACATGGAGGCCATGGCCTTGGAAATTAGAGTGGCTTAATCAAAGAGTCTAGACTTGCTGTCAGTCAGCAATGGGTATACAGCGGTCCTGTCTCAATTACCCACTGTGTCATCTGAAGCTTAAGTGAGGGTTTGGTGTGGGGGATTTTTGTTTTTGTTTTTTTTGTTTTGTTTTGTTTTGTTTTTCATTCTCTTAACCTAAATTTCCTTACCAAGGAACTCTTGGTTCACTGGTTTTCAAGAAATATTTTATAATGTACTTTTTTAATACCAAAATGAAATTCACAGGTGATAGGATCATTCTACACACAAAATTTTTAAAAATAATTATAATGCCCAAATATAAAGGAGAAATAAGAGTAGTTTCCCATAAAACTACATAAAATGTGTACACCTAACTACAATAGAAATAGAAATAGAAAGCATAACGAAGTCGTCAAATGTTTGCATCAATGTGTAGAATCACCATGAAGGTGATAATTTCAATCAGAGACTAATACCAATGTGCATTCTTTTTTTTTTTTTAAGATTTTTTATTTATGTGTTTGGCAGAGAGAGCACAAGTAGCAGGAGCAGTAGGCAGAAGGAGAAGGAGACGGAGAAGCAGGCTTCTTGCTGAGCAGGGAACCCAATGGGGGTCTCAATCCCAGGACCCTGGGATCATGATCTGAGCCAAGGGCAGATACTTAACCAACTGAGCCACCCAGGCGCCACAATAAATAACATTAAAAAAAAAAAAAAGTAACTCTATCCACTTACCCGGTCTTACTTGTAGTTGTATATATTTCAATTTATTCCATTAAAATTTTAGCTCCCTTGGGGCAATTTTACATCCTGTTTGGGGCACACCCTATAAAAATTATTAACAGTAGTTATTTGGGGGTGGTAGAATTATAGGTAATTTAAAAATCTTTTTGCTTGTCCACATTATCTTATATTTCCATGCTGAACATTTCCATTATGAAGTGTTAATTAGATAATAAGGATATATAATAGAGGCATCTGGTTGGCTCAGTGGGTAGAACATATGACTCTTGATATCCGTTTCCTGAGTTCAAGCCCCAAGTTGGGTGTAGAGTTTACTTTAAAAAAGGAAGAGGATAATAGTAAAATAAATATATGTCAACTTGTATTATGCTCCATAATGAGAACTAAGATGCTAAAAAGTAATACGAATATGTTCTTGCCTTTAAGAGGTTTATGATCTCATTCATTCATAAAAGATAACATACATTGGAAAAACACATAGTAATAAGATACTCAGGAAAGAGCATGCACTGAGGACTAAATGTACAGCTGGCAAGTACTTGGAAGGGAAATAATAAGTGGTTGGGGATCCCTAGAAGGGCCATGCGGGCCCAGCCTTGGATGACAAAACAGCTTGGCATCCGCCAGAGCCTCCCCGCAGAGGGTGAGGAGGAGGCAAGCATCTCGGCAAATCCCCACTGCGACCCGGTTACATAGCACAGTGAGTGTTCAGTGAACACTGTTGACGGGAAGACTTGAAAAATTATTGAATTCATATAGAAACTTTGCTTGGGCCCAGGTACACACTTGGCACAGAGACGAACCAAAATTAATTTCATTGTGGATTTATGACAAGTCAAGGATGGGAGAAAATTTAGTCATTTTCTTTTTTACATGATTCTGCACTGATGACCACATCCCCGAAGTTCATCCGTGAGTTCGCAGACAAAGACCCCTTTGGACTGGATCTACTTCTTAGGTATATTCTCTACTTTTGTTCTTAAGGTCAGAGAGTTCTCGCGTGCCCGGGTGGCTCAGTCATTAAGTGTCTGCCTTCAGCTCGGGCCATGATCCCGGGGTCCTGGGATCGAGCCCCACATCGGGCTTCCTACCCAGCAGGAAACCTGCTTCTCCATCTCCCGCTCCCCCTGCTTGTGTTCCTTCTCTTGCTGTCTCTATCTCTCTGTCAAACAAATAAATAAAATCTTAGAAAAAAAAATCAGAGAGTTCTCTTGGATTATTGGTCTTCTAGTTTCTCTACTCAAAACTCTACTTATGCTGAAGGAGCATCTCTTCACTTCTTCATATTTGGATTAATATTTTTCCTCTGCCTTAAAAAAAAAGCGTGGAGATGTCTATCTGGACAAGATAAAATACCAGGGACCAAATTTATTCTTCTGCTTTAAACAACTACAGAAGCAGATTGGGGTTCCTGGGTGGCCAGTTGGTTAAGGGTTTGACTCTTGATTTCAGCTCAGGTCTTGATCTCAGGGTTGTGAGTTTGAGCTCTGTGTTGGGCTCCACACTGGGCACGGAGTCTACTTAATTAAAAAAAGAAAAAGATCAAGAAAGCAGATTAAAGTATTATACAATATGTGGGCAGAGGTGGGGAGGGACTATGTGTAGGGAGCTGGACAGCGGAATTACAAAAAGGCACAAAGAAACTTTTGAGGGTGAAGGATATATTCACTATCTTGGTGCTTTCACAGGTATATGCATAATTCAAAACTTGGATTGTATGCTTCAGATATGAGAGTTTATTGTATGTCAACTAGATTTCAATAAAACTATTTAAAAATTACCGGGTAGAAAAAAAAAAAAAAAACCCAGCCTGGGAGCCATTAAAAGAAAGATCTCCTATTCATTATTTGGCTATTACTTGGATAATTTCCCGTTCTTTTAGCAGATTTTTAAAATTACTGTTCAGCAGAGGTGAATATACAGTGAAAAAGACTTCTGTGTTCTTTAATTGAATAATTTCTCCTCCTTTTGTAAGATTTGTTATACTGCTAAGCACAGGTAGACAGTTGATCCTCCAACAACACGGGTTTGAACCGTGACAGTCCACGTAATACATGCATTTTTTTAAACTGGACAGTGCCATATATGTACTTTCTCTTCCTTATGATTTTCTCAACATTTTCTTTTCCCTGGCTTCCTTGACTGTAAGGTTACAGGACATAATACATATAACTTACGAAATATGGCTTCATTGAGTTTGTATTATCCATAAACCTTCCGGTCAACAGTGTAGGCCATTTGTAGTTAAGTTTTGGGGGGAATCAAAAGTTACACATGGATTTTCATCTAACCCCTGCATTGTTCAAGTGTCAACTGCACTATTAAGCTAATGAAATTCAGGCTTCCGGACCCTCCCAGAGTTCTTTCCAAAGTCCTGTATTGAATTTTTGTATCTGTAATCATGCATGTGTGTTTTTAAAGACGTCCCAAATTGTGTAAGATTAGGGCCCCACCACACCTGGATTCAACCTTACTGTTACAAGGAGCTTAAAGGAGTGTCGAGTGAGCAAAGTGTTCCTATCACTACTGCAGACCGGACACAGACACCCAGAGAACATGAGGGCCATGGTGACCATGCTTAGACTTAGAGCAACACTCTCCTCTTGGAGAAGCCTTTGTGGACTCAGCAAAGCAGCCAGGGAGCTGTGAATAATATTTAAGACTTCCTCACCTTCTTTAGCATAAACTACTCTATGTAAAGGGACCAGACTGTGAAGGACTCACAAGGCTCAGTAGTACAATTTGTTTTCAGTGGCTCATGAATATTCGAAGGAGTCAACAGTAATCTAGGATTGAGGAAGCAATGTAGTGGAGGAGAGCTCTGTCCAGGGCCCTCTGTGATCGAACCTTGGGGCATTTTTCAGTTCCAGTACAAGACTCCAGACAAGGAGTCTTGAGATGGTGGTGGAAATGAGATATTTTACTATATTTGGATTACATCTCACACTTCCTGAGTAAAATATCCTTGCTCTTCTCTGCCTTCCAGATCCCACCAGTCCCTCAGTATCAAGTTCAATGCCTTCCTCCTACAATTGCTTTCCCAGATGTACCCAGCCCAGAGTGAAATCTCCCTCCCCCAAACTGGGTACTTAAGACATGTACCATTCTTGGTGCTGTGAGAAGTTTAGACTCCAGCTCCTATAAACATGGGATTTGGATAAGTGATAACCTTCCTGAGCCTAGAGTTCCCCAATAATAATTCATTTTCCACACTCATCATGTTAATTTTATCATTAAGATGTTTTCTGATGGCAGTCATAATTCCTACTGATGTCAGAGTTAGCATGAAGCTTAACTAAAACAATATATGTAAACATTGTTTGTAACTATAAAATGCTGTACATATATGAGGTAATGGCAGAGGTGATATTCCAAATATTTAATGACCAGTAGGCATTGCCCTAGACTAATCAGAAGAGTCTTCAACCACAGCCTTGGAACAGAGGCGGGTAAGCTCCTCCTGGGCCAGACGTTAACTCTTTAATTGTTAAATAAAAGGCAGGTTTGGAGTTTCCTGATGGAGAAGCTGAGGTAATGTGGGTCTAGTGGAAAGAGGCTCAGGGGGATAGGGTCAGAGCAATCAAAAAATATTTTAATATTTTAAAAACCATTTTCACTTGCAATGAGTGCAATAATTATTGCTTTGAAAAGAGCAATACTCAGGGCACCTGGGTGGCTCAATGGTTAAGCATCTGCTTTCAGTGCAGGTCATAATCCCAGGCCCCTGGGATAGAGCCCCACCCACATCCTGCTCAGCATGGAGTCTGCTTCTCCCTCTACCCATCCCCCCATGCTCTTTCTCTCTCAAATAAATAAATAAAATTATTTTTAAAAATTTAAAGAATGTTTTAAAAAGAGTAACACTCTTTTATTAATTTGCTAAAAAAAACAAAAGAGTTCAACACGAACCTTTGCATACATGCGTAGTGTATATGTTGTTGTTGTTGTTTTTAAAGAATGCACAATCCCCTCTTGTATTCCACGGGCTTGTAATGATATTACAGAACTCGGTTAAGCCTGAAAGGTGTACAATCAAATCCTTTTTGAGACCTGTTGTTAGTCTTAGAAATGTCCCAGATTTACAATCCAACACTAACCAGCATATGAAGAACCAGAAAAATCTCAGGTGATAAAGGAAAAAACAATCAATAGACACTAACATTAGGGAGACATAAGTGTTGTATTAATGAGACAAACTTTTCAACAGCAGTGCTCAAAGAGGTACAGATTGAAACAAACGGTACAAAGAACCTCTCAGCAAGGAGATAAAAGATATAAAGAAGCAATAAGGAGCACCTGGCTGGCTCAGTCAGGAGAACATGTGACTCTTGATCTGGGAGTTGTAGTTTTGAGCCCCACACTGGATGTAGAGATTACTTTAAAAAAAAAGTCTTTAAAAAAAGGAGAAGAAATGATGGAAAAATTCTAAATGAAATATATAGTAATTAAAATAAAAATTTACCGGATGAGAATAGAGATGATGCAGGAAAGAGTCTATGATCCTAAAAATAAATCAATAAAAATGATTTGATTTTAACAATAGAGAGGAAAAAAAAAGAAAAAAATGAGCAGAATCTCAGGAATTCATGAAACCATATCTGAAATTCTAATATATATTTCATCAGATATTTAGATAATCAAAAAGAAATAAGAATGGGAAAACTGAAGAACAAAAATCAGAAAACAAATAGTAAAATGGTAAATAAGTCCAATACACCAAAAATGACATAAAAATGCAAGTAGTCTAGACACATCAATTGAAAAACAGGGTTTGCCAGAATTGTTTTTTGATTAAAAAAAAAAAAAAACAAACTAAAGATATTCTGTCTATAGGAGAACAAGGTTTTTTTTTGTTTTTTAAAGATTTTATTCATCTATTTGACAGAGAGAGATCACAAGTAGGCAGAGAGGCAGGCAGAGAGAGAGGAAGGGAAGAAGATTCCCTGCTGAGCAGAGAGCCCAATGTGGGGCTTGATCCCAGGACCCTGAGATCATGACCTGAGGTGAAGGCAGAGGCTTTAACCCACTGAGCCACCCAGGAACCCTGGAAAACAAGTTTAAATATAATATCATAAGGAACATAAATTTAAAAATGTAAAAATCTATATCATGCAAACATTAAGCAAGAGAAAGCAGGAATGGCTAAATTAACGTTAGAAAAAGTGGGCTTTAAAGCAAGAAAAATAAACAAGCATAAAGAGGAACATTACAAAACAATAAATGGGTCACTTGTTGAGAAGACATAATAATCCTAAATGTACATGCATCAAACCACTGAGCTTCAAGACACATGAAACAGGCACCTGGGTGGCTCAGCGGGTTAAGCCTCTGCCTTTGCCTCAGGTCATGATCTCAGGGTCCTGGGATCAAGCCCCACATCGGGCTCTCTGCTCAGCAGGGGGCCTGCTTCCCCCCTCTCTATCTCTGCCTGCCTCTCTGCCTACTTGTGATCTCTGTAAAAAAAACAAAAAACTAAAAACTAAAAAGAAAAACAAACTTAAAAAAAAAGACATGAAGAAAAATACAAAAAATCCACAATTGTAATTGGAGGTTTTGCTACTTTTCTCTCATTAAAAAAATGATACAGCTAGACAGAAAATCAGCAGGGTTATAGAGCTGAATGGCATTATCAAACAACTGGATCTAATAGACATTTGTAAAGTATGCCATTTAACAGCAGAATACACATTCTTTTCAAGTACGCATGGAAACTTCATCAAGACGGACCACATCCTGGTTCATAAAACAAAATTAAACAAATTTAAAATAATTGAAATCATGTAATGCATATTCTCAGACCATAATTAAATTGAACTAGAAATCAACAACAGAAAGATAACTGATAAATCTCCACACTCTTCGAAATTAACACACATCTAAATAAATCTAAGGGCTGAAGAGAAGTCCCAAAATGTATTTTAAAATATTTTTAACCGAATAAAAATGAAAATACGACACATACAAATTTACGGGATGAGGTTAAAGCAGTGCCTAAAGGGGGAATTTATAATGTTTATAAATGCTTATAATGCTTATAAATTTAAAATGCCTATATTAGAAAAGAAGAGGGCACCTGGGTGGCTCAGTGGGCCTTTGGCTCAGGTCATGATCTCAAGGTCCTGGGATCAAGTCCCGCATCCGGTTCTCTGCTCAGCAGGGAGCCTGCTTCCCTCTCTCTCTCTGCCTGCCTCTTTGCCTGCTTGTGATCTCTGCCTGTCAAATAAATAAATAAATAAAACCTTTAAAAAAGAAAAAAGAAAAGAAGAAAGGTGTCAAATCAACAGACTGCACTTCCATCTTAAGAAACTAAGAAGAGCAAAATAGACACAACGTAAGCAGAAGGAAGGAAATCGTAAAGATGAGAAATCAATGACATTGAAAACAGAAAAATAGAGAAAATCAGTGATATCAAAAGCTGGTTCTATGAAAAGATGAATTAAATTAATTAACTCTAGCCATGATGACAAATTAAAAAAAGAAAAAAGACACAAGTCGATAATATCAGTAATGGAAAAGGGAATAACACTACAGACCCCACAGACAGTAATAAGAAATACTGTGAACAATTCTATACACATAAATTTAATAACTTAGATTAAATAAACCATTTTGTTAAAAGCCACAGACTTCCAGGATACCTGGCTGGCCTGGTCAGTAGATTATGTGACTCTTGATCACTGGGTTGTGAGTTCAAGCTCCACACTGGGTATAGAGATTACTTAAAGATAAAAATCTTAAAAAAAAAAAAAAAAAAGCCACAAATTTCCAAAACTCACCCGAGAAGAAATAGGTAACACATATATTAAGGACATTGAATCCATAGGTTAAAACCTTAAAACAAACAAACAAAAACCACAAAACCCCCTTCAGGCCCAGACCTTTCCACTAGTGCATTCTATCAAACTTTTAAAATACAAATAGCACCAATTTCATGCAATCTCTTCCAGAAAACAGGAGAGAAGGGAATACTTCCCAACTTAATTTATGATGCTAGAATTGCCTTGATACCCAAACTAGACCAACACAGTACAAGAAAAGAAAAGTACAGACCAATATCCCTCATGAGCAGTCCACAAAAGTCCTCATCAAAATACTAGGAAATCAAATCCGGCAATATATAAAAAGAATAAAACTCCATGACCAAGTAGGTTTTATCCTGGGAATGCAAGGCAGGTTCCAAATTAAGAAATCAATCAGTGTAATTCACTATATTAAAAAATTAAAGAGGAAAAATGACAAAAGCATACCAAACAATGCAGGAAAAGTATGTGAAAACATCTAACATCCATTTGTAATAAAATCTCTGAGCAATCTAGAAACAAAAGGAAATTTTCTACAAAATACCTATAGCTATCACAACGCTTAATGGTGAAAGACTAAATGCTTTCCCCTAAGATCTGGAACAAAGCAAGGATGTCCTCTCTCATTATTCCTATTCAGTATAGCACCGAAAGTCCTCGTCAGTACAATAAGATGGAAAAAGAAAATAAAATGCATATTAATTAGAAAGAAAGAATACTGTATCTCTATGCAGGTGACATGCCTTTCTATAGCAAATCCCAAGGAACCTACAAAAAATTTTCTAAGTTAATAAACAATTTTAGCACAACTACAGGTTATAAGGTCACCACACACACACACACACACACACACAAGGTATTTCTATACATTAAAATAAACAAATTGGAAACCAAAATTTAAAAATATACATATCGTTTGAAAAATTTCAAAGAAGGGCACCTGGGTGGCTCAGTGGATTAAAGCCTCTGCCTTCACCTTAGGTCATGATCTCAGGGTCCTGGGATCGAGCCCTGCATCGGGCTCTTTGCTTGGCAGGGAGCCTGCTTCCCCCTCTTTCTCTCTGCCTGACTCTCTGCCTACTTGTGATCTCTGTCTGTAAAATAAATAAATAAAATCTTAAAAAAAAAAGAAAGAAAATTTTAAAAGAAAGAAAATTTTAAAATTTAAAAAGAAAATTTTTAAAATATTTAGGTGTAAATCTAACAAAATTTGTGCAGGATCTGTATGCTGACAACTATAAACACTGAGGGAAGAAATCAAAGGACATAAATAAATGGAGAGACATACTATGCTCATGGGTTGGAAGACTTGATTTGGTAAAACATCCATTTTCTCCAAGTAAACCTATAGATTGAATGCAATTCCAATAAATATGCCAATAGAATTTCTGCAAGTGTAGACAAGCTGATTCTAAAATTTTTTGGAAAGGCAAAGGACTTGAATAACCAAAGCAATTTTCCTCATTGAAGTATAATTGATGTATAATATCCTATTATTTCAGATGTACATCATAGAGATTTGATATTTTTACACGTAAGCCCCATGATAAGTCTAGTTACTATCTGTCAGAAAGTTATTACAATATTATTGACTATATTCCCTATGCTGTACATTAGCCAGAACAATTTTGAAAAAAACAAACAAACAAACAAAAACAAAAACACGGTAAGGTGGGAAGAATCTGTCTACCTGATTTCAGGACTTATTGTAAAGCAACAGTGATTAAGACGGTGGGATATTTGCGGAGGGAGAGAGGCCTAGCTCAATGGAGTAGAATAGAATGCCCAGCAATTGACAGAATGTGGGTTGTTGACAAAGGTAAAAAGCCATTCAATGGAAAAGGGATAGTCTTTTCAACATATGGTACTGGAACAACTGAACATCCGTACACAAAAGTATTCCACAAAACAAACAAGCAAACAAACCTAAAAAAATCTTGACCTCAGGTGCTTGGTTGGCTCAGTCAGTAGAGCACATGACTCTTGATATCAGGGGTGTGAGTTTGAGCCCCATGTTGGGCATGGAGCCTACTTAAAATTAAAAAACAAAAATCTTGACCTGAATCTCATACTTGCTACAGAAATTAACTCAAAAATGGATCACAGATATGAAAATAAAAGGTAAAACTATAAAACTTTTCAAAGAAAATATACTAGACATGTTCTGGACTTGGAATTAGGAAGAGCTTTCTTAGACTTCACACGAAAAGCATAACCCATAAAAGAAAAATTATTAAATTGGACTTTTGTGAAAATGAAAAACTTTTGCATGTGAAAGACACTAGGAGCACACAAAGCTACAGATAAGGGGAAAGTATTTTCAAATCACATATCCAACAAAACTCTCAGAAATTAGTAACAGGAAAACAAAAAAACCCAATAAAAAAAAATGAGGATACGTAGGACACCTGTGTGGCTCAGTTGGTTAAGCATCTGACTCTTGATTTCGGCTCAGGTCATGATCATGGGGTTGTGAGTTTGAGACCCCCGACTGGCTCTGTGAGGAGTGTGGAGACTGCTTAACATTCTCTCTCTCCATCTCTTTCTGCCCTCCACCCTGCCTATGCTTACGTGAGCACTCTCTCTAAAAAAAAAAAAAAAAAAGGAAACCATCTTGTTATAGTTGAGTTCTTATAATCCTTAAAACAGGGTACTTACCATGATAAGAAACAATAACTGATGCCTTTTGTTTGATTTTTTTCCAACGTCCAATTCTCCTTGTCCAGTAGTGCTTCTGGGGTGTCTGGCTGGCTTTGTCAGTGGAGCATGTGACTCTTGATCTTGGGGTTGTGGGTCTGAGCCCCATCTTGGGTATAAAGATTATTTTAAAATAAAATCTTGAAAAAAATAAATAAAATACAGTGCTTCCTGGATAATAATATCACTGTAAGTGGGAATAAAAATAATTTTAAAATTTAATTCTGTTTAACGGTATGGGACAAGTATAAGCCAAGCATTTTTGTCACTTAAGTTTAATTCAAGCGATCAGCTCTTCCAAAAAACTTCCCTTGACCATTATGTGTGATTTCAGGGTTCCTCCCCTGTACTTTGGCAGGTTCCTATGTGTATGTCGTTATCACAGTGCCTTCCTTATTTTGCAATATCAACCTGCCTGACTCTTAATGGTAGCTGTAGAAAATGGTACTTTATTTCACTTTATTCCTATTTCACTTTTATCCCATAGTAACTGACACATAGTAACCACTCAGTGTGTTTGTTGAACAAGACTTGGAAAGAATAAATAAGAAGTATTGATAAAATAATTAAATGTCAACAAAAAATCTGATAATATGGTGTTTTTAGAATGGAACTTGACACATAGGAAATACTCAACAAATGTTAGTTTACTCATTCAATAAATATTAGGGAGAGATCTACTATGTGTGAAGCACTGCTACAGGTGACAGGATATTGCAAGTTATAAATATTTTCGGTTATAGCTGTTAGAGCACTGAACAGCATAGACCAGAATTCCTGTCCTCATGAACTTACATTTCATTTCATTTTATTTTATTTTATTTTTTATTATTTTTTTTTAAAGATTTTATTTATTTATTTGACAGACAGAGATCACAAGTAGGCAGAGAGGCAGGCAGAGAGAGAGGAGGAAGCAGACTCCCCACGGAGCAGAGAGCCCAATGCGGGGCTCGATCCCAGAACCCTGGGATCATGACCTGAGCCGAAGGCAGAGGCTTTAACCCACTGAGCCACCCAGGCGCCCCTTCATTTCATTTTAAAGTAGGCTCGATGACCAGTGTGGAGTCCGAAGTGGGGCTCAAACTCAGACTCAGATGCTTAACGGACTGAGCCACCCAGGTGCCCCAGAACTTACATTTTAACTTGAGAAGACAGACGATAGGTAAAATATATACTTTGTTAGATGGTTTAAAAAAAAGGGGGGGCAAGAGGCAGAAGCCTTAAACATATAGATATTTAACAAACTGGATTTGTAGGAGGTAAATAAACACATAAAAAGATGGTCAACATCAGTAGCCATTAAGAAAAAGCTAATTAAAGCCAGGATGAGATACCATTACACAGCTGTTAAGAATGGGAACAGAAATGATAACAAAAGCTCAACAATACAACTGGAACCCTCATTCACTGCTTTTGGGAATGTAAATGGTGCTTGGGAAAACAATTTACCTGTCTTTTATAAAGTTAAACACATACTTACCATATGACCCAGCGATCCCCCTCCTAAGTGCTTACCTTAGAGAAGTGAATCTTATGTTTACCCAAAAACCTGTACGGGAATGTTTGTATCAGCTTTATTCATAATCATAGCCAAACAGTGGAGACAACCCAAGAGTCCTTCAATGGGTGTATAAACTGTGTGCATTTATACTATTTAGCATTAAAATACTATTCAGCAATATATACTATTGCTAATATAATATAAATACTATTTAGCAATAAAAAGGAACTAACTATTATCATATGCAGTGGCATGAATGAGTCTCAAAGACATTATGTGGAGCGAAAGGAGTCAGTCTCAAAAGATTATATGCTGTGTGATTCCATTTATGACATTCGGGGAAAAAAGCAAAGTAAAGGGGTGATGGAGAACAGATCAGCGGTGGCCAGGGGTTAGGGATGGGGTAGACTGTGTGACTCTCAACGGATAGCATGGGAGAGTTGGGGGTGGATGATGGAACTGGTTCCTGATTGCGATGATGTTTATACATAGAACTGTACGCACATACACACACATACACTTGCATATACACACATGGAGTCAAATTTACTCTGTGTTCATTAAAAAAGAAAAGAATGCCTACATTTAGTCTGGGGCCTTTTAGGTGATTGATTGATTGATTGATTGATTTATAGTATGCTCCATGCCCAGCACAGGGGCTGTGAACTCACAACTGTGAGATCAAGACCTGAGCTGAAATTAAGAGTTGGACGCTTCGGGGGTGCCTGGGTGGCTCAGTGGGTTAAGCGTCTGTCTTTGGCTCAGGTCATGATCCCAGGGTCCTGGGATCAAGCCCCGCATGGGGCTCCCTGTTCAGTAGGAAGCCTGCTTCCCCTCTCCCTCCGCCTGCCACTCTGCCTTCTTGTGCTCTATGTCAGATAAGTAAATAAAATCTTAAAAAAAAAAAAAAAAGGAGTCGGACACTTAACCAACTGAGCCACCTGTGTGCTCCTTCATCTTTCTAAACAATATCTAATAAGTATGTGTTACATTTATGAACTAATAACTTAAATAAGTTGTAAGAACTCAAGTCAATTGCTAACTAGAATATCTTCCATGTAGAAATTTTTTGGACTGTGTTTTATTTCGTAGACAAGAATGGGCTTCATTCCTCTAGGTCTGTTCTCAAGTGATTGTAATTGAGTGCTTCTAAAAGAGATTTCAAACAGTGAGTACCCGAAAAAGATTTAGTGTAAACAGTTCGGCGGTTCCTCAAAAAGTTAAACATAGAATTACCATATGACCCAGCAACCCCACTTCTATGTGTAGACCCAAAAGAATTGAAAACAGTTATGCAAAGGAGTACATGCACACTCATGTTTATAGTGGTGTATTCACAATTGCCAAAAGGTGGAAACACCCCAAGTGTCCATCCGCTGATGATAAACAAAATGTTGTAAATCCATACAACGGAATTTTATCCAGCTATAAAAAGGAATGAAGGACTGATACACGCTACACAGATAAACCTCAAAAACGTTACACTAAGTGAACGAACCAGACAGAAAAGGTCATATATTGTATGATTCCGTTTATGTGAAATACCCACAATAGATAAATCTGGAGACAGAAGGCAGATTAGTGGTTGCCAGGAGCCAGGGGGAGGGGAGAATCGGTGATGACTGCATAATGGGTATGGGGTTTCCCCTTGGGATGATAAAAATGTTTTGCAACTAGATCGAGGTGATGGTTATACAACATCGTGAATGTATTAAATGCCACTGAATTGTAAACTTTAAAATTACTGATTTTATATTCTGTGACTTTTGTCTCAATTTTGAAAAAAGATGAGGTGTGCCCCTGTAATCTTATTCACATTTGTAAGCGAAATCTTTGTCTTTCATGGAGACCGTAATGGATAAATTAAGTTCAGCCCATGTCTGAATAGTCAGGAACTCTGAGTGGAATCCAAATTAATCAGTGATATGTACTTTTTTGAAAGTGATCTGGGTAGTAGAAACTGTTCAGAGGAATGGAGTAGTTGCAAGAGATACCAATCGGCATAACGAACTCCCTTTGTATGAGCTTTTCAGTGCTCCTCATATGTAAAAGGTATCTACAAATATTTAATTATATCGAAATCGTCTTTGGGAATAGATTCTTTTCAGCTGCTATTTCCCTTGAGGCTCTGGTAATCTGTGGAATTCTCTGCCTGTCAAAGGCCCTTTTTGTTGTCATGGTGCCTTGAAAGGGGAAGGAAAAGAAAGAGTAAAGAGGAGTGTTGGGGGGTGGTCTGCAAAATTTTACTTTGGGGCCTAGAATGTTTTGTGTTTTTTTTTTTTTTAAAGATTTTATTTATTTATTTGACAGAGAGAGGGAGAGAGAGAGAGAGAAAGAGCGCACAAGTAGACAGAGGCAGGAAGTGGGAGAGGGAGAAGCAGGCTCTCTGCTGAGCAGAGAGCCTGATGCAGGGGTAGAACTCAGAACCCTGGGATCATGATCTGAGCCGAAGGCAGACACTTAACTGACTGAGCCACCCACGTGCCCCAAGGGGTCTGGAATGTTTCTCAAAATTTTGAAATTTCAGGTTTATCTCTTTGCTAATGACAGTTCCTTCCACCACCCAACCCAATTCTTTGAAAATTCTTAAATTGTCTTGTTTTTCTTTCGAAAGTGTATAAAAACCTGTGCATAATGCACACCAAATGACTATCCTTTAAAAATCATTACAATTTGGGGTTCAGTCAGTTAAACCGACTCTTGATTTTGTTTCAGGTCATGATCTCAGGTTGTGGGATTGAGCCTGGGCCATGGAACCCAGTGTTGCATGGGGTTTGGTGCCCAGTGTGGAGTCTGGTTAGGATACTCTCCCACTCCCTCTGTCCCTCCCTCGCTTGTGTGTACACATGCTCTTTCTCTCAAATAAATAAATAAATCTTTTTAAAAAATCATCACAACTTAAAGTCCTTTACTGAAGTTCATTGTTTGTTGTATTTCCATTTTGTTTACTCTTAAACCTGACCTTGAAGATTTCAGGAAAAGTCCTGAGCTGGATATTTTCTGCCCTTTCCAGATTCACTCTTACCTTTTTCCATCGTACCCCAAGCTAATACTCACTGATTTCATCAGTGGGCTCCCAGACCCTCTGGTTTCCTGTAGGGTTCAACCAATGGGAAGCACATGCAAGAAACCAGAGGGGAGGAGCGGAGAGAATCTTGGGTATCTACTCACCTGCCTCCCTCTGTACAGTGTATGGGGTGACTATTATTCTTCTTCTACCAAAGGCCACTGCGTCTCTGGTGTGACTTTGTCCTATAGCTATGGCTACAGTCACAACTTCAGTAACAGCCCTCTCTCCACACCAGGTACTTCCTTTGTTTGCCCTTTCTGTCTTAGGGGGGGTTAAAGGCTCGTACACCACTTTGATCTTCAGGTACTATACTTCTTGCTGGTTTCCCTTAACCCTGCACGCAAGACTGGCTACATTATTTGTGAGACCCAGTACAAAATGAAAACGCAGGACACTTTGTTAAAAAATTACTGAGAATTTCGAGATGGTAACCACAAAGCACTATGCTCAGTGTAAGACCCTTCTAAGTGGGGTTCTTGTGTGAGCACATCCACGAAGTCTGCCCTGCCTGAATATGATTACAGCTAGTGCTTACTTTAAATACTCGTCAGTCACTTGTTGAGTGGGCTAGCCAGGATCCTTTCTTTTCTTTCTTTTTTTTTTTTTTAAAGATTTTATTTATTTATTTGACACACAGAGAGAGATCACAAGTAGGCAGAGAGGCAGGCAGAGAGAGAGGGGGAAGCAGGCTCCCTGCTGAGCAGAGAGCCCAATGCGGGGCTCGATCCCAGGACCCTGAGATCATGACCTGAGATGAAGGCAGAGGCTTAACCCACTGAGCCACCCAGGCACCCCGCGCCAGGATCCTTTCTAATGCAAGTTCTCATAGGTCCTCTCTCCCACTTAAAAAAATTGGGGTTCTATCAGGGGTTCTGGGAAAGTAGGTGTTATTGATACTTAGATTTAAATTGCACAGGGATGCAATTTAAAACTTTTTAATAGATTTGCATCCTAACTAGGAAATTCAGATAATCTCGTGCTTGCCCTCACAGTGAACAAAGCCACTCATATGGGAACCATTGTGGGCCACCGCAGCCCTTGAGCACCCCCCACCATGTACTAATACCATAGCTGAAATGAGTGACTCCCAAGCGTGCCTTCTGGACAGGGGTGGGAATTTTTAGCAGTGATTTCCACCAGTTAGTCCCTTTTTATTTTTTGTATTGGATACTGAAATTACTAAATATCCTAGCTTTTCTCTTTCTTTTTTTTCCCTCTTGGAAATATGACTGAAACTGAGAGCATTCTCAAAGCCTGGAACCTATTTTCTCCCTCTGGCTAGAAACTTGGCCAAGATAGCAATCTCTTAGTATTACCGCAAACACCAGTTAGGCCTCCTGTCTTGAGTAAGGTCTTCTCTGTCAACACCATCCCTAACAGACTTGGCGGTTGAGGTGACTTATGCTATCTTACTGGTTTTAAAGGTTTTAAAGTGAGAGCCCCATCAGCCCTTCCTTGCCATGATTTTTTGCTTTCATTGCTTTGGTTGTTCTAGATTTAAGGAGAAAGAAATGAGAGCTTGAGTAACAGTCCATCACCATACTGTTTCTTTGCTCTAACTTGCCATCACCACTGAGCCTCCTTCGACAGCGGCATTAGTGACATCCTTCCATCCATCACCCATCCCTAAAGCACACAGTCCACTTCTTCCATGGTCCCTTGACTTGCTCATATTGTCTGTCAGAGCCTTCACTCCGCAGCCTCAGATAATACAGGAAGCAAGGTGATATAGGCTTCTCCCCTATTTCTTCGTACCTCCCCTTCTTCCAGCTTTTAGAAAGTTTACAAGAGCTAACTTTAATATAAAGGAATGTATTATACAGAAGGGTTCCTTTCTTTAAAGAGTTGCCAAATATATTGTTTATCTTTTCTCTGAAATGCAAATTTTTTCTCAAAGAAGACAAACATTTATTTCAAAATGGGTCGCATGTAAAAATAATTCCAGCTGTTTGAATCCAGAGCATTAAAAAAAAATTACTCCTAGAACAATAAACAAATGCTTGCCGGTCCTAAAAAATCTTATTTAGTTATGAGTTGGATACATTTCCATTTCTATTCAGCTCTGATCTGTTCTTGAGATAAGCAAATAACCAGAGTGGCCTCAGAAATGATGCTTTTCTTGTGGAAGGCCAACAGCATTCCTTAGACTTCCAGTTTGGACAACAGAAGGGGTGGGAGAAGTCTTGTACCCAAACTGCAAACAAGGGAACTCAGGGCCCTCTGGACTGAGTAACAGCATTGGTAGAATTGAGAATTTTGCCCAATGCATCTGATTGATTCCTAATGCATTCAATTTTGAAGTGGCTCCGTGCAGACGTACATTTTAGGGGAAAATCCACCCCCAATTTCAATTTGTCTGTGCCTCTGTGCCCCATTCGTCCTGCCATTTACCTGCCTGTACATTGACCTCTGTGTGGTTGAATGGGTCCTTAACAATTACCTGTTCACCTCGCCTTCTGCAGCATTCATTCTTTCCCATCTTCCCACCCCCACCACCTGCTTAGCTGCCAACAGCAGCTAAGACCTGTCCTGAATGTCTCCTGGGAACAAAACTGCCATTTTTGCATGTAAGTACTGTAAGCTAGTACTGTATTTCAATAATTTAGAAAATTTTATGATTATTAACAATTCATAGTAATTGAATGATCATTTTAAATTTTAATGTTTTAGAATATAATCATTTTACTTTTAAATTTATTTCAAATTGATCTGAAATATTTCAATTATTCAACAGAAGTAGGGAAAACAGCATAATAAACAGCTTCAACACTTATCCATATTTTGCTAATCTCGTTTTATTTGTCTCCTGTTTTTTGGAGGAGGAGGCTGGAGTACTTGAAAATAAGTCCTAGACATACTCTTACCCCAAATCTTTCATTATGCATCTCTAATAGATAAGAACTGAAGAAAGAACCTAACCACAATGCCATTATCACACCTATAATAGTTATATCTATCACATATCTACGATATTTATATATATCACATCTATATCACATTAATAATCTCTTAACATTTCCATCAAGTCCGCATTTTATTTCCCTGTCTCAAAAATCTCTCTTTAACGATTGGCTTATTCAAATCAGAACCACACAAGATTTAAACACTGCATTTGGTTTGCTAGGCATTTTGGAAGCCATTATTTACATGCATTTGATCCTTACACTATCCCCACGAAAAGTGTACATTCCCGGTTCACAAGCGGGCAGCAAACTGGGGCCCAGAGAGCTGAAGAAACCTCCTCAAGGTCTCATTGCTGTGAGAGCCAAAGCCAAATTTTGAATTGAGGTCTGACAAAGTCTGAAGACTCCATTCTACTCCTTCCCCTTCAGGCTACCAAAAAAATTTTTCCTGTGTTGCAGAGGCAAGAGGACTGCTGGTTAGGAGAGAGGGTTTGGGCTCAAGTTGGCTTGCAAATTGGAGTAAGTTATGTACTGATCCTCCACTTCTGTCTGCATCTGTAAAGTAAGGATAATGATGATTTGGGGCTGATTAAGTAGGATTAGGCATGTCTAGTACTTAGCACAGCGCTGGGCACATAGAAAGCACTCAATAAACCTTAGTGATTATTATTGGTGTAGAAAAGGAAAAAGAACCCGCAAAGTGTTTGCTTTTGTTGGTAGGTCAGGAAATGGTGGTTCATCACTAGTAATACAACCTGAAGGGGGTGGCTAGGGTGGGATTGGGTAGTGATTTCTGCCTGGATTAGAGAAGGGAGCTCTGGACATAAAGATATAAACAGGCATCCAAGGAATTCTCTGAAGGCCTCAGCTGGAAAACAGTTAAACATGTCTTCTGAAGACTGACCTTGGTTGCTTCCACAGAGGGAAAATCGGTGGGTGTCAGACAGGGTGGGAGGGAGACTTCTCAATGTTTATTTGAATCCGGAGCCATGTGAGTGCATTTTTAAAAACCCCCTTATCGTGGGGGTACTGAGAATGGAAAGACTAGAATCTAATGATAAGAAAAATAGTCCCCTTACATTTTTTGCAGCCCTAGGAGGGTCTAGGTTATACAAGGTGGGTTTTAGGAGTATTTCAGGTATTATCAGGTTATACAAGGTGAGTATTAGGAGTATTTCAGCCTGACTTTGATTTTTTCCCAAGATTTATTTATTTATTTGAACATGAGCCGGGGAAGGGCAGAGGGGGAAACATTCCCTGCTGAGCCATTGATGGTCATTGTTCACAGGACCCTAGAACCAAGGCAGACCCTCAACCAACTGAGCCACCCAGGTGCCCCAAGCTTGACTCTAATTTCAAAGATCCAAGATGATATTTTAATCTCAGGTGTCCTCCCTCTGACACTCATTCTAAGGGTCCAGAACCACAGCTCACAGAATGACGGTTATCCACCCCGTGGACTGTCTCCAAGCACTTGCACTGTTGAGGGTTGAATATACTGGCTAAATAACATATTTGTGTGTTATCTGTGCATTTATCAGGGCTTTTGAGTTCTTTGGGCCAGATCACTTTTGATGGTTAAGTCTGTTGTAGTCTCTGAGGACCTGATTTTCTAGGGTCCTTGGGAAGGGGGGAGGCACCTAACTCCCTCTCACAAATAATCAAGAATTTTTCTAGACACTTTTCTAAGGCCTTTACGTATATTAATTCATTCAAACCTCACAACACTACACTGTAGATACCACGATTCCAATTTTATAGGCAAAGCAACTGAATCAAGTTGCTTCAAGGTCAGAGCTTGCTGGACTAACCAATAGGCAATACTACTTCTCTGTTGGTAGTGGCCCAAGGATGCAGGGGGTCTTTGAAGGTGACTCAAGCCTGATTGATTGTGTAGCAGCGATACCTTGGGTCCCAAATCCCAAATCCTTCCTTTGGTGCATCTTCTGGTTTAGGAGCCGGAAAGAGCAGAGTGTGAATTTCTGCATTGACCCTGGGCCATTTACCTACTCGGTCTTTGCTTCAGGTTCCTTATCTGTCTGCCCCAAGGAGGAGTTTCAGATGGAAAGCCCTCTCTCTCCTTGCCTTCCACGTTCGGGTGTGTGCTGGGGGTGGGACGTGGAAGTGCTGCTTCTTCCAGGTCTCTAGAGGTGACTGGGTATTTGGAGGTTTTTTCCTGGCTAACTCCCTTCCAGAAGGTCGGGCCCCAGGCAGTGATGGCGCTCAAGCTTAGCTATTTTTCCCCCGCTGGGAAAAGGGCAGTTACTGGGGCCAGCTCCAGCTGCAGCTGGATTGGAGGGAGAGGGAGGGGTGTCCTAGGGAGGGTCTTTCTCCCCCGAGGGTGTTAGAGATGAGATTGTATGCTCAGGAAGGCTTCTTGAAGGTAGCGACGACTGTCGAGTCCATTCCTAAAGGTCTAGCGGGAGTTAGTAATAAGAAGGTTAGAGATCTCCCCTCCGCCCCCCGCCCCATGCAGAACAAAGAAGCACCACCCGCCTTACAGTGTGGGAGGGGAGGGGCTGGGAGAGTGGGGAGGTCCGTAGAGGCGAAATCACGCAGGGGCTTCAGAGCTTGCCTTTATTCTAAGAGCAATTGGGAGGGTTTTGAAGGAGTGTGCGGAGTTTTAGAGACTCCTCTGGCCGCTAGGGAAGAATGGGTGGGAGGGGGGCAGGAGGCTATCACAGAAAGCAGTCCGATTGAAAGAGACTGAGGACCAAAGAAGGGGGGGGGCGGCAACCGAGCATCTGAAGCCTTTCTCAGTCCCCGAGACACTGTGCGCTGTCCCTCAGCTTTCTTTGCTTCTATGGAAGGACCTCATAAAGGGCTGGGCACCGGCCAAACACTCACTGAGCGAAAATAGCCAGAGCCACCCTTTTCTTTCGGGGGCTCTCTGGCCCAGGCGCCCCAGAATTGGTAGGGTCAGGCGGGAGAACTTGCCACTGCTGAAGAAGAATCGTTACCCCTCAAAATACACACAAACCTCGGCCGCTTTTGGCAGCAGCCTCCTCCACCCATGACCTCATGCTTTAAGCTCCCATATAGCCTTCCCCCGCCCTGTCCCCACCCAGCGCCCGAGTGGGGGTGGGGTGGGGGACAGCAGTGAAGATCTGGGTAGGGGAGCCCCTCATTTATCCCGCGCGAGATCTGGGGGAAGGGACGCAACGATTTCCCCTTACTAGAAAAAAAAAAAAAGCATGGCTTAACTTTCCCTTGAGCAAAAACTACTCGCTGTCTTGTGGGCCCTTCCAGAGATCGACGCCTCGGACCCGGCTCGAGGAGGGTCTGTCTAGCCTGGTCACCTTTGGTTTCCCATTCCCTCTGACCGGGAGAGAAGCCTGGAAATGCCGGGGTCCCGCGCTGGACCGACCGGCGGCCGCGCCTTCGCGGGGCCCCGGGGGCCGTCCTGCCCTCGCCCCACTGGCGCCGCCGAGGTTTGAACCCTAGGCTCGCCTTTCAGCCCGCGCCCTGCCCCCTGCTCGCAGCTGCTCTCGGTTTGGGTGCAGCGGTTTCCCCCGCAGCGGAGGAGGAGGAGACAGCTCGAGGAGCGACTCGGGGCTCGGGTTTCCGCACCAATGCCGAGCAGCCCCGGGCGGCCCCCGGCGGCTGTCCCTCCTCCCCGGCACCACGTTCCACAGTCATGGCGCGCGAGGAGGGGCGAGCGCGCGCAGCCGCCGCACCCCCGCCCCCTCCCCTCCCCTCCCCTCCCCTCCCCTCTCGGCCCCGGCTCCTCTCCTAGGCAACCTCCCTCCCCGGCCTGCAGCGCCGCGGAGATGGAGACCCCTCCCCAGAGAGCTGCGTTTCCAGCGCCGGCTGCAGCACCCCCTCCCCGCCACGATGGGGGCGGGGGGATGGAGCCGCGCGCTTCGCGAACCTCCAGCCCCTTCCCGGGAGCCCCAGCCCCTCTCCCAGCCCCGCCGTGCCTCGGTGCAGCGGGGGTAGGCACAGGCCATCTCTCCGCACTCCACCTAGACCCTGGCGTCTTTGCAACCCCTTAAAAATAAAAAATAAATACCCCCCCTCCCACCCCCAGTCGTTCAATTGCAAAGCGCGTTACAATAACCGGGACGGCTACGCAGGAAGCAATCCTGCACTGGTCCGGGTCTAAGGCGGCAGCTTCCAGACCACGCCGCCTTCTCCCGGGCCTCGATTTTCCGGTCACGCCGGAGAGTCCGCCACACCCCGGGGCTGACAGGTCTCGCACGGGGCCGCAACTCGGTCCGCGTCCCCCGCCCCATCCTCGTCCAGAGTCTCTCCAGCCTACAAAAGGTGCAACTTCACGCACATGCAGAGCACACAAATAAGGTCGGCAGCGCATCGCGGGGAGGCTGCGAACAATGCGCTAGGCTGCCCGCGCCCTCCCGAGCGCGTCGCCCGGGGGTACAGGGGGCGCGGGTGGGGGCCGCGGCGGAGGACCCGCCGGCCGCGGCGCTGGACACCTTACTTCCTGCTTCCCCGCCCGCCGCCAGACCCAGCTCTGCGGAGGGATATCTCTCCCCTCCTCTGTCCCTCTCTCCCTTCCCCCGCCCTCCCCTTTTTTGCTTCTACTCCCCCCCCACCCCGCCTTTCTCCTTTTGCAAGAAAATAATTTGACAGTCGATTTGCTGACAGGGGAGGAATTTGCATCCTGGATTAAAAAAAAAAAAAAGGCCGAGAGGAGCTTGGGAACGGTTGCTAGGGGTGGGTAATGGGTGAAAAAAGGGGGGCGCCGGGGAGCGGATAAGGAGGGTTAAGGGAGGGGGCGAGGGTGGGGAGCAATGCAAAAGGTAAGGCCAGGTTACCGCGGCTCGGCCCCGAGTGGGCTGCGGCCGGGGGAGGGGCGAGAGATACATATGTATTTCTGTCTCCCTAGCACACCCCCTTCCCTCTAAGCGATGGCTGAGAGGCGGTGCATGCAGATGGGGAGTAAGTTTCCTGAAGGGGAGGGTGGATGCACGCGCGCGGCCCCGCGCTGCAAATTTCCACCGGGGAGGGAGAGTGGCTGGATGCGGAGAGTTTGGAGTTGCTTGCCGCGGAGGGCTGGAAGGGGAGCAGGGCCGGGAAAGGGGGCTGGCGGGCGCTATATCTGGGAGTAAGTTTCCAGGATCAGGAGAGCCTGCACGCTTGCACGCTAGTAAGTTTCTGGTTGGGGAGGGCGCGTGGGGAGGAGGAGAGGGAGGGGTGCATGTATATAGAAGGGGGGAGGGGGGAGCAGATTTCCTGCGGGGAGGCTGAATGCATATGGAGAGTAGATTTCCTGAAGGGAGGGTGGAGGCGTAGACGGACCGAGTAAGTTTCTTGCTGGGGTGGTGGCGGAGGTGGTGGGTTGGTGCTTTGGGAACCCGGAGCTTCCTCCTCGGGGTGGGGGCGCATGCTGTTGGGGGTGGGGTGGGGGCGGCGCAGGGCCCTGTTCCCTGCTGGGGAAGGGGCTTGCATCTGGGGAGTATGTTTCCTGGCGGAGCGATATTTGTTTACAGGCTGAGGGCAGTACTGTAAGTGAGTAGCGCTTCGAGAAGGCGGCTCTGACATAAATTAATATTGAAATTACTCCATCAGCTCTGCTCGCCCCCCATCTTACCCCCCAAGCGGAGTCTGGTCTTGTCGGATTGCCCATGCACTTGTTGCAGAAACAGCCAAGGTAGGCAAGAAGCTTATTAAGTTTCATTTAAAAAAAATTAGTTGGGGGATGCTCCGTGAGAAGACGGGGGAGGGGAAGGGAAAAGTCTGCCCCCCCCACTTCTGTACTTTCAGTCTGTTAGCAGGGCCTTCTTTCTGCTTCCCTTCTTCCCTCGTCCCTCTGCGGGCTGTCCAGCATCCCCGCAAAGGGGGAGGGCCACGGTGGGCGCTATAATTGGCAGCCCCGGGTTAAAGGGTGGTGGTGGTGGGGCTTGAAATTGAAGCTTGTGATGTTATAAAGCCTTCATTCTTCCAGCCAAGAAACCGCAGGACCCTAGGGATGTGCCTTTGGGGGTTTTTGACATGATGCATATGTGTATGGATATGTGCCTGTAAGGCTCTTTGGGGGCTGGGTACTCCCCCAAGTTACGGCGGCCACCCAGATAAGAGAAATGTGTAAGGGGGTAAGCCTGCCCCCTTCACTCCCTAACTTCAGTTTAGGAGACTGGGAAGTTACTGCTGGTGGGCTGAAGAAATAGACATTTAAGAATAACACAAAATCACCCATTCACTGGCAGAGGCCGAGAGCACCTGGCGGGCAGCCTCTGGCCAGCACTGGGCTGGAGCATGTGCGCCTGCCATCCTTAGGTTAAAGAAAATGACTTCTGGTTCCTCCGAGTACCTTCGGCTGGTCTGTTACAGCCTGCTTTGTGGAAACTCTTCCCCAAGATCAGACGTGGCTTTGGCAAATGAAGTGTTGAAGCCGGTGGCTCACAGCGTGGCCTGGGCTGTCTGGTGAAGTCCGTGGAGGTGATGCTTGGGAATGAAGAAGCCAGGGATGACTGAAGAGTTCTTAAAAAAAAAAAAAAATGCCTCCCCAAAGCCACCTGGGTTCCCCTTTTAGCAGGCGGTGGCGGAGAGCCTTAAGAGAGGAGTTTTAAGTTGTCCCAGTTGGTACCAACCTTCGGCATCATTTATATTTCAAGAAAGCAATCTGATGGTAGAAAATGTGGTTTTGATGCCCACTGTCAGAATAATAAGCGGGACTCCAAGCTTAACCAGTTAACCAGCAGTCTTTGCTTCTCCCAGCCTCTCTCGTCCTGGTCTTCAGCCTGCTGGTTTCTGCAGATGAGTTGTAGGATTTGGCTATCAGGGACCCTGATGATACTGGGAGTTTTAACTTTGCCAGTATAATTTTAACTCCAGAGACTCAAACCCAGACGTGTTTCTTAGGGTCAGGTAGTAAACCCTACATGTGTGGTTAACTAAAGTTGGTTAAGCTTTGTGCAATTCTGTGGATGATCTCAATTCTAGGAGGGGAAAAAGTGGGTTTTAAAAAAAGATCTCTCTACGTGTTACTGATGGACGGTACTTTTCTTCTTTCTTTCCTGTCATCAGATTTCCAGATTGAGAATTTGATTTTTGGCCAGTTGAGAGTTGAGTTCATTGGGAATTAAATAGTATTGCCACTTATCAAATATTCCTAACTAGGCATTAGTTAAGCAAATTCACTATTATTTTTCCCTGCTGAGAATCTTAGTCTGGATGGTGTATATTCTGGGAGGGTAAACAAAATCTTTATATTTGTTTACCCCAGGGTAGTAGAATTATTTACGTGTCTATCCGAGAAGCCAAGAGCAGTCTTTCAGTTTTTTTTTTTTCTTATATTTATGAGATTTATTTTATTGTCTTGCTTTGGCCATTAATCAAGTCACAGTAGCTTTTTTTTTTCTCTTTTGCCGAGAATGTTCTTGTGGTAATAAAGGTTTGAAGGCCCATGAATCATAATTCATTCTTTTTAAAATATTGTGGTGATTGTCAGGATTTGATTTATAGGAATTGATACCGGGAGTGACACACCTCTTGGGGCCCCGCCCTTTTAGGCATGTCCATTTTTGCCAAAGGATTGTTGAGAAGCCAGCTTGACATCTTAAAAAAAGAGCATTTCCCTTCTGCTTTATGGGCATTGAGAATATTAATTCTGCAGGTTCCATGGTGAACATGGGTCTTTTCACAGCTTGGTAAGCCAGCTTCCACCTAGCAGGCATGTGTTAATATCACATAGCATTTATGTGAGCTTGCTGTGAAAACAGTTGTTCTATGAACTGTGTGAAAAGTATTCAGTTTTGCCTCCTTTAACTGGCTTGGGCCTGTGGTTTTTGGTGAAGTAGGAGCTTTCGTAGTAAAAGAGGACTGCTGCTTATATAATAAAATGTGTAGTCACAAAGACAAAGCTTACTCAGAATATTCTTTTTCCTCTGATAGGTAGGTTGGTCATAATAATCAAACGCATTGATTTTTTTTTTTTTTTGAAAGTTTAAGGGTTCTCCATCAAGTCTATTAATCAGAAAGTGTTACCATTGTCTTGCATTGGAGAATTGGCTCAGTTCACAGTATTTGTAAAGTGACAAAGAACTTTTAAGGTGATTTGATTCTCAAAGCAGGGAGTAAATGTCACCTAGGAGAAAAGTTGGGAAGGTACCAGTTTTTAGCCATTTCTGGGTTTTGTTTTGTTTTTTTAATCTTAAAAATACGTATTTGACCCATGAGTTTCTCCCATTTCTGAAATTCTGTGACTTGGGTCTTGTGGAGCGAGGTCTCAAGAGGTCTCGACAGGCTCTTCCTGGGCCAACGGCCAAATTGCTTCATGGACTAGGACGAGTTGATTAACTTCCGTTTTTGTCTTCTCATGGAGAGAGTGGATTTGTACCTTGGCATTCCAAAAAAGACTCTTAGTAGCTAGCTGGTAATCTTGACCGTAGAATACAAGGAAATACTTAACGAAAGTCTGCCACTATCTTGGGAAAAAAAAGTAGATGGTTGTTTCCCAATTATATGTGCTAATAGAGCTTGGGGGCACATAACCCCAGGCACCCAAAATAATTTCAGTTAATCTTGAAAGTTTCCCCTCCAGCCAGCTGGCTTACCTGTCTAATTATGCTTGGTCAAGTCTAAGGTTAATTGAGCTGTTATTCCCACGCCGCAGGAGGAGGTAGTCTTGGGGGAGGAGGCCGAGTGTGGCTTTACTCACTTTCTGTGGAGAATTTACATACAGGTAATTGGGATTTGGTCGTATGTTTGTGATAGAGTTCATAATAGTAATGTCGTATTCCTGTCATTTCTGGGATATCCTGTATTTCACCTTGGGTGTCTTTTTGGGGGAAAGCTCTAGATGTTTTTATTGACTTTGAACATTGACATAAAAAGTGAGGATCCAGACAAGAGGCTCAGACCCCAGCCAGTACGAATGGATGTTGGTTGTTCTGCTCTAAAAGCAGTTGAATTCAGCTTATTTTATTTATGACCTCATAAAACAGTGTGATTTAGGGAGAAGGGAGGATTAGAATCAGCTGGGATCTTGTGGATTAATAATATTTCTGAATTTGCATGTTGGAGGGGAACCACAGAAATAAAGGGGAAAGTAAAACATAGTTGATTTCTTTTGTGGGGAGAAGGAGACAGGAGTAGCTGGCGACCCAAGTTATTGGCACTTGTCACCATGGGTACTGTGGCATTTTAAGGAATAATACAGTCCTGGTAACACTAAGTTTGATCCCATGGCTTCTTACTAAATCTTTTCTTCTGGGTTAAAGAAACTGCATAACAAAAAGACCGTATGATATTTTCTAAGAATTTTTAAGTACTCATGGTATCTGCTTATAAGATCTTCTGGTTAATTTGCGTTTACTGAGCAAGAGGATGGTTTTTGTGTTTTCCTGGTCAAAGACAACAAGCTGGGGATGGGTGGGATATGCTGAGTTATTGGGCTGTCGGTGCAACAATACTAAACATTTTTTGTTGTTGTTATTAGAAAGTGAGGAAGAGAACCCGTGTGCCCTAATGGCAGTGATAACTCTGGGCTCCTAGAAGGTAACAATTATTTTCATGCCATAATTGGATCTACTTTATTCACTGGTATGTTCAGCAGCTACTTTACTGAGTACCTACTATTCTAGGCACTGTCTTAAGGCTCTGGGACTATGATGATAATTAAAATAGACATATTTTACTCCCTCTCCCCTTCCCCCCACCCCAGACTCTAGCTTACCATTCAGAGGGGTGGTAGACACGTACAGAAATATATATTGCAAAGTGTGATAAATGATGAAACCACAGGGAACAGTGACCTGGCCTTATGCAGCTAGAGCAGCCTAAAAAGGTGCTCTGAGGTTTGGAAGAGAGCACCAGGAGGAGAGTCTGTGTGGAAGGACTTGGGTTGGGGGCTGCTGTATAAGAAGGGCACAGGCAGACAAGAGGGACAGAGAGAGGGCAGCATGAGGTGAATGTACAGGACTTTGGAGGCCTCTGAAAAGGTTGGGTTTCATTTGAAGTGCAGCGAGAAACCACTGAAAGTTTCCAGTGGGAAGTGACACTCCCAACTTCTGATAAAGGGGCTTGCGGTGGTGGACATGGGCAGGTGTGGAGTTGGAGAGCAGGCCTGGTGGAAGATGATGGGCAGTGGAGGGAGCAGGTGCATGTGAGATGCACTTTGGAGGTATCAGGAAGTGCGTACCTTTGGAGGTATTTCCTTTTGGGTTTGATGGTAGCTGGTGAGAAAGAGTTGAGGATAGCTCTGAGTGTTCTGACTTGAGCAGTTGGGTACATGGCTGGTGCTATTTGCCCAGATGGGGAAGATTGGGGGAAGGAGGGGAGTGGAATCAATCTATTTTTGTTTGGGTCCTGCTAAGTTTGAAGCGCTTGTTAGACTCAAGGTGGAGAGGTCAGGAAGGCAGTCTGACAGCGGTGTCCAGCACCATAGGAGTGGCCAGGCAAGAGATAAAAATGAGCCATTGGCCAGGGAGCTGGTATTTAAATCTAGGAGACTGGATGGGATGCCCTAAGGAGCCTATAGAGAGGAGAGGCGCTGTGTGTGTGTGTGGGGGGGGTGTTGGTGTGTTGGTGGGGAGGGGGTGGTCGTTAAATGTTTCATGAGGTTGATAAGGCCTGAAAAGTCACCACTGGATTATTTGCAAAATGGAAGCCACTGGGGACTTTCCAAAGAACAGCTTCCCTGGAATGCAATGGATGGGGTGGGGGCAAGATTGGAGGGGTTGGGGGGGTCTAGGAGGTGGAACTGGTCACAGCATATGTGGACAACTTTTTGGCAAAGTTTGATTGTGCAAGAGAGGGCAGAGATACGGAGCGGGAGCAGGAAGGACCCGTGTAGAATGGAAGGGTGTTTTGGGTGCTGGTATTACCTTGGTGTATGGACAGGAAAGATCCTGGAGAGGGAGGGATTGAGGAGAGCAGCTGGTGGGTAGGGTCAGCTGACTAAAGCCCTTGAGAAGGTTTCCGGAAGATGTGGCCTTTTCCCCAGGGGCGGGGGAGGGGGTGTGCGTGGGTGTGGAGGGCCTTCGGTCCTGGACCAAGGGAAAACCTGAGAAGACAGGTGCAGATGAGCAGAAGGTGGGGAAGCTGCTCCAGGCTGCGTCTGCACCCTCCTAGGGAAAGGGTTCGGGCTCAGGACCTGACACCAGCCAGAGACTTCTAAGGGTTAAGACTGCATCAGAAAATTGTACTGCATTTTTCTCAACATTTGACTGCATTACTGAGCAGTACAGAGGCGAGAGCAAATTCTTTTCACTTGAGGAAGAGTCTTAAGTTAAAGTAATTTGGGCCTCACGTTAGATTTATTTGAATACTATCATTGGAAAAAAAAATCTATGATTTTCAGCCCTGTTCAAAAAGTTGGTGGGCACTGTGGCAGAGGTTTGGAGCAAGAGGCTCCAAAAATGGAAAAAAAAAAAAAAAAAAAAAGAGCCCTCTCCTCTGGGCAGCCTTTCAGGAGCACACGCCACAGACTGCCAGCCTGGGTGGCCCCCAGCGAGGGGTCTACATGGGGATTGGAGGGTGAGGAGGGCGGCTGAAGGTCGAGGTTGGAGTCCGGTGCCCTCATGGTCTCCTGGCTCTGGCCAAGGGGGCCTCCCAGCCTGTCTGGGCATCTGTAAAGGGCGGGTGATACCATCTGTCGCCTCTCCCCTCCACTTGTGAGGATGCCATCAGATAATGTACGGAAAGTGCTATGTAAACTGTAAGAGGCATCGCGCGCTGAGAGCAGCGAGGTGAATTAATCTTCAGCCAGATCTCCTTTTCAGATATAAAACCTGACAACCACTGAAACGCTTCCCTTAACTTCCCAGAGCCTCTGCCCACACCCCTGTTCACCAAGCCCTCTCTCACTCTTGTTCCCGCCTCCTAGCCACTTTCTCCTTAGGGGTTTCGGGTCCTCAGGGATCTTTGTATCGAAAGTGCTACAGGAAGGCTGGCATCCGAGCTCAGGCGGTGACATGCTAGGCGGTCTAGGTTCAGACTCTGATCCCGGATTGAAACTTGGAGACCTGCCCAGCCGAGGCGACAGACACACTTGGCTTGTGCACTGGGTGCAGGGGAGCCTTGAGCCTCCGCAGGAAACCAGGCTGGGGTCCGAGGGTCCTGGCAGGTCTTCATTTGCATTCAGCTTTTGTTTTGCAAATGAGGCCTGTTCTGTAAAGCGGAGTCTACCAAAAAAAAAAAAAAAAAAAACACCACCAAACAACAAAAACCAGCCCTGGGCCCTTTCTCATACTGTCATGCTGCAAAAGTCATTTCTAGTTTTAAGAAATACCTTGTGCTTTTCCCTCATCAGACCACTCGCCTCCGGGCTAGAGGGGGAGGCTTTATTTGTTTATTTCTGAATTAATTTTTATGATGGGAAAACTTAAAATGCAACAAAAGCAGACAGGCTAGTGTAATGAGCTCCCTTGTACCTGTCACCCAGATGCAGCTGTTACTGAGATTTTGCTCACCTGTGTGTAAGAGGACTCCTTGTAATTGTATAATAAATACAAGTTGTCAGTTTTGAGAGATCAGTGGAACTGATACCAATTTGGTTTCATAAAGGGGAAAATAATCAACGAAAAATCAGAGAGAGAGGAAATGGATGCCATCATTGAAATAACCGGTGTTTACCTAGTTTGTTGCTGGTCCAAAGCCTCTTCAGCATGTCTTATTTTATCTGACGACAGAAGCAACAACCAGAGGAGGTTGGTATCCTCATCTGACAGCAGAAGAAAGTGAGGCTCAAGAAGGAGAATCGAAAAAAATATATAAATAAGTGATTAACCCAGAGTCCCATGTCCAGCCAGCATCCTGGTTTAAGGCCAGAAGTTGAATGGTCTCCAGATGTTGTGCGCCCTCAAACAGATAATGCTATGCAGTATTAAGGATATGGTACTGAGTAGATGTAGAGATCATGGAAACCAAGACCATCATCTGGGAACTTTGGGCTTCTAAGTCCCAGTCACCTTAGTTGGAAAGACTCAGATGATTTAAACATGTTTCCGACATTACATGTTTAAAAAACTTGAATTGTCTGGCTCGTTCTGGCACACACAGCTCAAAGGCTGCCTCATAATTAAAGCCAAAACTTGACTTTAACAAATTGCATGGCCATTCTCCATCAGCCTCCTACCCTTAGCCCTGTCCTTTTTGTGGGGCTCTTAAGTGGAGGGACCTGGACAAGCCATGGTGGTTTCTAGACGGCCTGGCCTTTAGCTTCCAGTAGTTTGCTATTTGCTACCTTGGAAAGCTTCCTGGGGGCCCCTTGTGTGTGGGGGGGTGTCTTTGTCATAACAGGGACAGTTCTGAGGGCCTCTCCCCTCGTCTTGGGAAACTACCTCCAATCTAATTTCTTTGAAAGATGTTTTAAAAAGGGAAAGGGGAAAAAAAAAAGTTGGAGTTGATGCCCAAGGCGTTTGAATAGGGGGTGTCATTCGAGTTCCCTCTGATGTCATCACAATGGGAGATATCAAACTCCCTTAAAATTCAACTCAAGGATACCAGTAATGAGGCTGATTCTCAAGTACCAGGGCTTGTTCACTTTTCGTTCTTAATTGGGTGAACACATGTGAGCTGGGGGGGTGTTATGGGGAGCCACAGTAGGTAAGGACATTTAGAGGCCTATCTTCTTTTGCAGAGTCTGAGCTGCTTTAGAAACCAGTATGGAATTCAAACAATTTCAGTGTGCATACGCTCATTCATTCCTTCTCTCTCTCTCCAGAGCCCCGTGTGCCCCCATGTGCCTGGTCACTGGCCGGTGCTGTGGGCTGGGCTGGGCTGTCAGGATGCTGTTGTCATAATATCCGCCCCCCCCCGCCCCCCCCCACCCCGCCCGTGTGTCTTTTACCCCTTCCTTGCTGCCCCAGGGAGGGCAGAACTGGGTCAGCACTCACTGTTGTACCCCCGGCACCTGGTACTAGTTGGTGCAGTATAAATGCTTATATATTTAAGAATCAACTGGGGTTTTTTTTTGGCTTTTTTGTTTGTTTCACCTCTGGCTCCCCGGCCTCCTCCCCCCACCCCGCCCTCTACTGGTTCTCCCTGGAGGGAGAAATCCAGGCCTCTCTGCCACCAGGGTCAGCTCTAGCAGCCCCTGAAGGAGACCAGGCTAGAGAATGTTTCCTTCCCCCTTGCCTCTCGCGGTCTGGCAGCCTTTAGCTGGGGTGCTTTAACTGAGCTCTCAAATTCAAGTGCAGCCCCATCCCCCATGCCTTTTAATAAGTGACATTTTGTTAAATCAGTTATTCAAGGCCTTATCTATATTTCTGTCTGTGCTGGTTTAGTCAAAATAGGAAAGAGAGTGAATATTAGATTTCTTTCCCCGCCCCCCTTCCCCCTCCCCTTGGAGCAACTCTACATAAGATTTCTGATGGTGGGGGGGTGATATGTCCTTGAAGAAGTAAATGCTGCATGCAGAAAAAATGTGGAGGGCTTTGACTTGTAGCGAATGCTGTTTTTCAGCAGCTGTGATTTTTCCATTTTTCTTTTTCTTTCTGTTTTGATTAGTGGAACTCATTGTGCTCCAGGGTTGGGATTGCGTTGGGGGAGGGCGCGGAGGGAACAACATTTACTGGGCGAGCTGGAGTTGGGGAGGAGGAAGGAGAGAAGGGATTTATTGAAAATATATGTCTACTTCTGCTATGATAAAGCGGCAGGCATGTAAAAATGCAACGGGGAAATCATTATTGTGGTAAAATGTAGGCAGAGCTCCGTTTTCTCATTAACAGAGCTTAGCTCGCATGGAGGAGGGGGCGGCCAGGCTGCTTTGAGAGTTGGGGTATTCAATAATAGCAGACACTCGGGGGATTGTCTCCAGCCCCCCTGCTCACCCCCTTCGGCTGCCTTCTCCTTTCTTTCTCCAATCAGTTTGTAACCTTTTTAAAGCTGCTTGTTGGATTTCATGGTCTCCATTGTCACTCCGTGCCACCCCAAAATGCTGTAAGGACTGTTTAATTTTTAAAGTTGGAGGGAATTAAAATAAATCTTCTCTTGGGAACTCAGGGAGAATTTTGGCAACACACTGTGAGTCAGAGATTGGATTGTATCCCTTGCATCCCGGAGAGCACCAAGAAGAGCCTTATTTAGGGGCTCAGGAATTTGCATATGCTGTGGGGTATCCAAATGAGGGTTTCAGATGGCTTTAGGGGTAGTTGCTACTGTTGACTGAGAGCTTAGTGTGTGTCCCTGGCCCTGTGCAGGTGTGCTAGTCACTTCAGTCTTCCAGCATTTGTAGGAGGCAGATGGGTGCCCACTTTACACTTTACACTTGAGGAAACTGGGGCTTAAGGAGACGTGGGTGCTGAGTTGCCAAGCTGGTCTCCAGACCCAGGGCTAACCCCCAAAGACTGCCTGGGCACCTTCCCCGTACGGTTATCTAGATTCTAGGAACCTGTACTACCCCAAGGCCTGCCATTGACTGAAGGGTAGAGTGCTCAGGATGTTCACGAGAACCTTTGCCAAGCCCCTGGACAGAGCTGTCTTTCTAACATCTTTGTTAGAAGAAGTGAGCGAGCGCCCCGTTCCTCATCCTGCCAGGCTACAGGGACAGTCAGTGCTGACACCTTGATCCTCAAGTATGTCTGAGTGCTTCTCATGTGCCCAGACTGTACCAGTGGCTGGAAGTACCAGGACCAGTAGGAGAAGGAGCTCAGAGTCTGGTAGGGACAAGTCAGGAGAACATATAAACCCGGCACACAGAGAGACCTGCTTAGAAAAAGATCACACTGCAGAAGCAGTCAGTGGGAGAGACCGTGTGGAAGAGCCAGGGAAGTCTTCAGAGAGGTGGTACATGGGTGGGGTTGTGTGGGTTCAGTGGGGGCTTGCTGGGTAGACAAGGGGGGAGGGACTAGCAGATAGCATGGTGAGTATAGGAAGCTACACAGAATCTGGCTTTACTGAAGTATCACTTCAAAGCTTACCCTTCTGGGGCGCCTGGGTGGCTCAGTTGGTTGAGCGTCTGACTCTTGACTTCAGCTCAGGTCATGATCTTAGGGTCGTGAGATCGAGCCCTGTGTTGAGCTCAGCGCAGAGCCTACTTAAGATTCTTTTCCTCTCCCTTTGCTCCCCCTCTATCCCTTGCCTCAAGCTCTCTCTCTGTCTAGGAAATAAAAAGCTTACTCATCTAATGTTATCTTCCATCACCTTCAGTTTAATGCTCTGGAACTGTGCCATCCAATATGGTAGCCATCAGCCATGCATGGCCATTTAAAAAAAAAAGATTTTATTTATTTATTTGACAGAGAGAGAGATCACAAGTAGGCAGATCTATAGGCTGGAGGGGGGGCGGGGGGCGGGAGCAGGCTTCCCACTGAGCAGGGAGCCTGATGCAGGGCTCGATCCCAGGATCCCGAGATCCTGACCTGAGCCAAAGGCAGAGGCTTAACCCACTGAGCCACCCAGGTGCCCCATGCATGGCCATTTAAGTTTAATTAAAAATTAAATAAAATAAAAAATTCGGTTTCCCCCGTGGCACTAGCCCCACGTCAAGTGCTCATTAGCTACATGTGGCTGGTGGCTGCCATATTGGAGAGCATGCATATAGAACATTTCCATTAGAGCAGACAATTGTGTAAGGTAGCACTGCTCATGAACTTTGCCCTGAGGCTTCTTCTGCAAGCAGTGTTTTCCTTCTTTATCCCTTACCTAGCTCATTCCTACTTCCTCCAGAGGGACAAGAGTGCACCCCAGGGTGGGTCGCCATCCCACTGTCCACCTGGATTGCAGTGATCCCTTTCTGTGTCTGTCTGCCTATGAGGACTTTCAGCTTCTAAAGGGCATGAGCTAGGTCGTGTTCATTTTTGTGTCACGTCTTGTGTATCGTTGTGTCCCCAGCAACCAGTCAGGGTCCAGCACATACGAAGTTCCCAGTCATATTGCAGGTGATGAGGCTGGAGAGGTGAGAAGGGATTGGGCTGGGAGGACCTGATACCATGATAGGAAGCTTAGACTTGACGTTATAGGCAAACCCTTCATTGAAGGGTTTGAAGTGAGGAGAGGTGTGTGGGGAAAGTGGACAAGTCAGATTTCTGTATTAGAAAGGTTAGTCAGGGGCGCCTGGGTGGCTCAGTGGGTTAAGCCTCTGCCTTTGGCTCAGGTCATGATCTCAGGGTCCTGGGATGGAGCCCCGCATCGGGCTCTCTGCTCAGCAGGGAGCCTGCTTCCTTCTCTCTCTCTGCCTGCCTCTCTGCCTCCTTGTGATCTCTCTCTGTCAAATAAATAAATAAAATCCTTAAAAAAAAAACAAAAAACTGTCGGTCAGAGGTATGGAGGACAGGCTGGAGGGGCCGAGGTTGTAGACTGAGATGAGGTAAGAAAGTATTCGGAGGACAGGAGCAGGAAGGGGAAGGTCTATACTCCTTAGCTATGCTAGCCAGTTTGAGGAGTAACGTCACCATCTTGCCAAGTCAGGGTTTCCTACCATTTCTGTCTCCATTTTGGATGTTCCCGTTTGTTTCTAAGGGAAGCTGCAGAAAGCATTCCCTTCCACTTCTTCTGGGTACCCCCAACCTCTTTCTTCTTCTTCTTCTTCTTCTTTTTTTTTTTTTTTTTAAGATTTTATTTATTTATTTGACAGAGAGAGATCACAAGCAGGCAGAGAGGCAGGCAGAGAGAGAGGAGGAAGCAGGCTCCCCGCTGAGCAGAGAGCCCAACGCGGGGCTCGATCCCAGGACCCTGAGATCATGACCTGAGCCGAAGGCAGAGGCTTAACCCACTGAGCCACCCAGGCGCCCCCTTCTTTTTTTTTTTTTTTAAGATTTTATTTCTTTGTTTAAGAGAGAGACAGTGAGAGAAAGCATGAGAGGGGAGGTCAGAGAGCGAAGCAGACTCCCCTTAGAGCTGGGAGCCCGATGTGGGACTCGATCCCGGGACTCTGGGATCATGACCTGAGCTGAAGGCAGTTGGTTAACCAACTGAGCCACCCAGGTGCCCAACCTCTTTCTTCTTAGGGGGCCCCAGCCTTGGTCTCTACTTTTGTAGATGGGCTCCCCACCCCCTTACCCCCTCACCCTCTCACCCTCACCCTGACGGGTGCTCACCCCTCAGGGTGTACTTTACTCAGTACGGCTCCATGTCTGACCCCTTGTAGTAAATCTAATGCTCAGAGCACAGAGGCTGGGGTTTTAGCCTTCTGTCTTTTTCAGCCCATGATGGATTCTCCTTGGAGGACACTTTTGGGGGCCTAAATTTAAGAAGCTTGTAGAGAGTTTTGCAAAGGAGTCTGGAAAGTAACTGAGATCAATCTAGGCTCTTTGAGTCGAAAGGAACCAGGATAGCAGAATTAGAGAAACATTAAGAGGATTATTTTCTTTAGGAAGGTGAGGTAAGGTGCTCTTCTGGACATGGTGACCTCACACTGTATGTTTGGGGATAGGATGCATTTCAGAATGTGACAGCTACCTCCTAAGTGCAGACACATGCCATCATTTTATATATAGGACCTCATTAAAGCCTCACAGCAACTCAATGGAGAAGGCATTATTATCCTTACTAAACAAGGGAGGCAAGTGGGGGGACAAAGGGATGAACAGACTTGCTCAAGGTCTCGTGGTTAGCAGGGATTCAAACCTAGGACTCCAGACCTGTGTGACTGTAAAAGCAGATGCTTTTCCCCCTTCCTCCTCCTGCCTCCCACTCAGCCTTACCAGACAGTGTGGCTTGAGTTCAGTTCAGAATGTGGCCGGGATAATACGGAGAAGGGACACCACACTGACCCTCGTGGGGTACTCCTGGATAGCGGTGTAACTCTCCGAGCCTCATTTCCCTTTTTCTCAGTACTTTTGCTTTCCTGGTTGAAAAGGCTTATTTTAAGAATCAAAGGAGAGAAAGGATGCACAAGTGCTTTGACAAATACAAAGCCATATACTTTACTCTTCTGCAGAATTGTTTTGTGAAGGAGCGAAGCACTGAGATGGTTGGGTCCCAGGGCTGTATCTGGGTTTTGGCACAATGTGTGTGTGTGTGTGTGTGTGTGTGTGCGTGCGCGCGCGCGCCCTGTCCCACAGATCTCCCTTGTCTTCTTCGGGAGACTTTGGTTTATCTCCCAAACTTTGCAGTCACCACGATTTGGGGGAATGGTTGGTGGCTGGACATGTGGTAGGTGGAACCTTGACCAGAGCTGGAGTGCTCTGCATGACCTTGGGAAGGTCACTTCACCTTCCTAAAGCTCCATTTCCTGAGATGGTCACATCTACTCGGAGGGGTCATTGGGAAGATTAATGGCAGAATATGTGTATGAAACAGCACCTTGTCAGCCAGTAGTGACGTGTATATGTGCAATGGAGGTCATGGGCAACATGGTCGGTTGAGCACACTCTCAGCCCATCCCCTTTCCTGGTCAGAATGTATGGCTCATATTTATATAATGTTCTCCTGCTTTTAAGACCTGGAGAAGGACACGATTCAAAACCCCTTTGGAGCTAAGACTTTTTTCACTGAAATTGTGTAAATGATAAGTGAAAAGTTCATAGAACTTTTTAGTTTGGACAAGGAGACTACGGGTAGTGCGAGGTGACTATAGAGTATTTGGAAAATATTGGTAGGCCTTAGGAAGAAAATACCAGTTGTCTTTAATTCCTTCCTGTTACCTTTTTAATAACTTCCTTCCAGTATTTTTTCTAGGCAGCATAGTCTGTTGATTAATAGTTTAAGTTCTGGAGTCAGACATGCCTGGCTTTGGATCCAGGATCCTTCACTTCATGGAAATAATGGGGTTGGGTGAGATGAAATGAGCGGATACATGTAAAACATGTGGGGCTGTGCCTGGCACTTAGTAAGTTCTCAGTAGACATTAGCTATGATATTATGCCTTAAAATAGTATTGGGCTAATTTTGAATGAGATTTAATGTTAATATTTTGTTCATTAAATATTCTTTGGATCCTTTTTTTTTTCATAGTTTTTTTAGTATATTCTCATATGGATTTTATGTTCAACAAATATTTCTGGAGCACCAGAAATAGTGTGCCTGTGTGCCAGGCACTGGGTCCCAGAATTTATTTTACTAACTCCTATTATTAGAAATTTAGTTTATCACTCCATTATAAATAATGCTTCGATAGACATCCTTGTACATAAATCTTTGATCACATCTCAGATAAGTTTCTTAGGATAAATCCCTGGAAAGGAGAATTGCTATGTTAAAGATAATGGGCGTTTTTAAGGTTCTCAGTAATATTTCCCAATTGTTCTTCAAAACATTTTTAAAAATTAATTTTCATTCATCCGACTAGCATGTGAGAGTACTGACCTCCCTTCACCAGCTCTAATACTATTTTTCAAAAAATGGTAATTCTTGTGTAGTGTGGGTTACCCTTTCTACCATGGACTACAGCTCTTCTCTGGGGCTCATTTTTTTTCCTGCTGCAAGGTGGGGTACAAAGGTCTCCTGCTGATAACTACTATTTATAAATTTAGCAGGATCTTTGGATTTCTGTTGTAGAAAGACTGTGCAGATGACCTGAATTATTATCAAAAGTGCTGCTTTCAACCAAGTTAGAATTTCTTTAGGCTTATGCAGAGACTTGAGAAGTACTTTCTTCTCACCACATACATCCCTGCCCAGGGCATGGAGTGTGTCAGATAGCTGGTTTGTATTGACAGGCGACCAGGATTCTCCACTCATATAAATAATCGTTGTTAGCAGTTGACTGCCGAATTACGGGGTCCCTGTTGAAAGTTTTAGGAATTTGTTCTGTTTGAAACTTTATAAGGAAAGGAAGGCTCCTTTTACCTCCCACAAGTATAATAGTGTCCAAGTGTTGTATGAAATGAAATATGGAGAGAAAAGTTGTTCTATTGAAAATGCTGAAAAGTAGAAAGGGAATGAAAACAGCCCCACATGTTTTACATGTATCCGCTCATTTCATCTCACCCAACCCCATTATTTCCATGAAGTGAAGGATCCTGGATCCAAAGCCAGGATTTTTAAAAATGTTTTGAAGAACAATTGAACAGCATTCCATCATCTAGATAGAATTTTTAAAAATGTTTTGAAGAACAATTGAACAGCATTCCATCATCTAGATAGAACCTCTGTTTTTAAAAAACAATGGTGTGTTCCTTTCTAGTGTTTTCTTTTCATCTATATCTATATCTATATCTATATGTATCTCTTCACATAGTTGGAGGCTTTCTGTGTGTGAGTTTGTTTGTTTGTTTTAGAGCTGACCCTAAGTCAATCCTTTAACCTACTGGTTCAAGCTACTTATATACAACACTTAGCCTCCCTTTACCTCCTTTATGCCTCTTGTGGTCTTGTGATTTTAATCCTCTCTATATTAAACCCCAAGGGATGTTGTTTTAAAAAGTCAATAATAATTTAGATTAATCTACATAAATATGTAGATCTCTTTGTGGTGTTCTTCGTTTCTTCTTGTATGACCGTGCTCATGATGTTCTCTCAGATTAATTTCCTTCTTTCTGAAGAAATCCCCTTAGTTGTGTGTGTGTGTGTGTGTGTGTGTGTGTGTGTGTAATCATGCATAGGGGGTGTCTGGTGGTGCCCTAGTCTTTCAATTTCTGTTTGTCTGAAAATGTCTTTCACCTTTTATTTGGAGGATATTTCCACCAGGTATAGAAGTCTAGGTTGCCTTTTTTTTTTTTTCTTTTAATTCCTTAAAGATAATGTTCCATTGTCCGCTGGCTTCCTGCATTTCTGTTAAAAAGTCATCTGTCAGTTTTATTGTGTTTCTTTTAAAGTAATATTTTCTTTTCTCTTTAGCTTTTTTTTTTTTTTTAAAGCAATTTCATTATGGTGTACATTAAGTATGGCTCTCTTTGTATGTATCCCTCATGGAATTTGGAGAGCTTTTAGAATTCATGGCTTGATTTAAAGTCCATTTTAGAAAACTTGGGGGGAGTTCTCTTTAAATTGCTTTTGTCCCATTATTTCTCTCCTCTTCTTTGTCTTTGCATTTGTTAGACTCTTTTGTGGTATCTGACAGGTCCCTGAAGCTTGTTTTTGTATTTTCTGTGCTTCAATATGAATATTTTTTCTATTGATCTATTTTCCACTTCATTAGTCATCTCTTTCCTGTTTGTTTGTTGTCTAACCTATCTAGTCAATTCTTAATTTATTTTAATTGTTTGTCAATATCTTATTTATAAAAAAGATACTTTCTGATTGTTTTTAATGATTGTATTTTTCTCTTGGTTTGGTCCTGATGTGCTTGGTAATTTTTGTTTGAATGCTGGGCATTTCAGATGGAAAAAGTAGAGGCTCAGGATGTTGGGTCACCTTGATTCTGTTGAGGCTGGTCTACTTTTGATCTGCCCTTGCTTTGAGAGTGAGTGTTTATTGGGGTCCCTTTTCCTTGATAGACCCTGATATTCACAATTTGTTTTTCTACCTCTGGGAGACTACCAAAATCTCTGCTTAGCTTTTCAGTTTTTTAACTTTTTTTTTTTCGGTTTGGATTTCCAGGACCTAGCTCTGTACATATGTGGTTTCAGTGTCATCAAATGCCTTGAGGGGAAATTGTTGAACATTGGGTTCATGTATGAGTGGTTCATTTTTCCCTGAGATCTTGGGTCTTAAATCCTGGTTGTCATTATAGCTCTGAACTGCAGCTTTTGTTTCCTTGTCCAGGGAAAGAGCTGCAGCAAGCTGTATCTTGCTGCCTTTTCCCTCAGTGTTTGTTTTACCAGATCAGCACATGTTCTGGGGAGAAACATCAGCAAATGTTATGTACCTCACCAAGGTTCCCTTTCTTCTAGGGGCATCGTCCTTCCCAGCCTGGCTGCCTTGTTGTACTCCCATAGGTTCAAACAGTTATTATGGTTATTATTATTATTTCATATTTTATCTATCTTTTATACTTGTTCTATACAGGAGGGTTAATCTAATAGCAGTTGTGTCATGACAGTTGAAAGTGAAGTCTAGTTTTTTTAATCTTTTATCATTTGACATTTTAAGTATTTTGTATGTCTTTAAAAATTCTTCATTGGGGGGGGGGGCGCCCGGGTGGCTCAGGTGGTGAAGCAGCTGACTCTTGATTTCAGCTCAGGTCATGATCTCAGGGTCCTGGGATCAGGACTCTGTGCTCAGTGGGGAGCCTGCTTCTGGATTCTCTCCTTCTGCCCCTCCCCCTTCCACCCCGCTTACTCACTCTCTCTCAAATAAATAAATGAATTTTTAAAAATTCTTCGTTAGGTGATTTTTAATATCTGCACAAAACCATTTGCTATGGCTTTTATAATCTACTCAACCATTTTTCTAATGTTGGATGCTTAGGTCATTTCCCATAACTTGCTTTTTAAAAAAATAATGCTGCAGTAAATGTCTTTGTGCCAGAGCATCTTAATATATTTTAAAAGCATGGACTATGAATGATCAGAGTTGAAAATATTAATCAGTAGCGATTGTTTCCATGTATATGTCAGGTACAAAAATAAATACAAAACTTTTCTATCTCAGATGGTCCAGAGAGAAACATTCCTTTTTCCAAAGTGTTTTTATTTCTTTAAAAATATTCATTTAGTGCTTACCATGTGCCAGGCATTCTTTTATATGCTTTATAATACTAATTTTAATTCTCCTAAGGGCCCCAGGACACAGGTACTAATAATGATAATGGCTTTAAAGATGAGGACTCTGAGCACAGGAGGGTAGATAACTTGCCCAAGGTCACCCAGGTAACTTCCAAGGTCACACAGCCTGTCAGTGTGGCAGAGCTGAGCCATGAGTTCCTACTCTAGAGCCCATGGTTTTGGCTCCTCCCCTGTACCACCTGGAGCTAATTGTTCTAACTTATCACTTCCTTTCTCCCCCATTTTAGCTTATTCCAGAGCTGCCCCAGCCTTTTCTTAATTGACCTTTTTTTTTTTTTTTTTTTTTTTACCCTCTGCCTTGTGGTTGCTGGAGGATGAGTGTGAATGTGGGTACAAGGTGCCAGGGACAGAAATTGCTGTTTCTGGGACTGGGTCTGTGTGGTGACAGCTCACTTTATAGGTTGACCAGATAAGCTTGCTGGGTGGCTCGTAGTGTGTCTACTGGGGACCTTGGGTGTGGATCAAATGACAGGGAATTCTGCCTCCACCTCTGGTTTGACGGGCCAGCGTTAGCTGGGCTGCTGCTTTTGCCATTTAGAGAGGCAGAGTGACGTAATCCTTTTCTCTTCTCCCTTTCTACAGTTCTACTTCCCGTTAGGAGCATGAGTAGTTAAAGAGGTGTAGGGAGGGCTTGCCTGATAAAGCACTGGTGCTTTGGACTTTAGGGACTGTGGGGTGTGGATGAAGAGTGGAGAAGTCGTTGACATTTGTCTTTCTGCCTCTCTTTGGATCTTTCTGTAAGTGTCCCCATCAGTCTCTTTGTCCTTCTCTGCTTGTTATGTCTTCCTCCTACCCACTCCCCTCTTTCATCTTCCTGCTCATCTTCCCTTTTGGGTGTAACATGGATTTGGGGGAGAGGTGGATGTGGGGATGACTGGTTTCCTTAGGGTTGTTGGGTTTATACCTTGCAGGGGTTCATCAGAGAGAGCTTTGCGGGTGAGGTGGCTTTGAGCGTGTTGATTAAGTGGTATCTAAGGACCTATGTAGGAAGGATGACAAGGTGGCAGAGAAGTGAAGGAGAACTTGTCTCTTCCCTGCTCACAGCCTTTCAGCAGCCCCTACTGTAGTCAGTGAAAGCCAGTGTCCTTGCAGTGGCCTGGTGATACTCTGCTTGAGCCACACTCTGCCTCTTCGCCATTCCCTGGATGTACCTGGCACCTTCTTGCCTCAGGGACTTTGCATAAGCTGTCTTCTATGCTTGGATTGCTCTTCCAGAACCTAGATACCCATCTGCATTGCTCACTGTCTTCCCCTTCAAGTCTTTTCTCAGACGTCCCTTTCTCACTGAGGCTTTCCTCTCTACTGTATTCAGTAATTCAGATAATTGCCCATCCCCTTTAATACATTTTGCCTGAATTTTCCATTCCCTCTATCTGCTCTTTGTCTTTTTTAGAAATACTTAAGGGGAAGCTGAGTGGCTTAGTCTGTTAGGTGTCTACCTTCGGCTCAGGTCGTGATCCCGGGGTCCTGGGATCGAGCCTCTTGATGGGCTCCCTACTCAGTGGGGAGCCTTCTTCTCCCTCTCCTCCCTGCTCATGCTCTCTCTCCCTATCTCTGTCTCTCTCAAATACATAAATAAAATCTTAAAAAAAAAAACCCACTTTAACCGTCTAAGATTCCATATAGTTTACTTGTTCCTTATCTTTACTGTCTCCTCCCTTCTAGAACATGAGCCCCGAGAAGCCAGAGTTCTTTATGTGTTTGTTCTCTGCCGACCCTAAGCACCCAGCATGGGGCCAGGCACATAGTAGGCCCCCAGGAGATGTTTGTTGAGTGCTGGGTTCCTGGGGGCTCTGTAGGGCCCCCAGCTCGAGACTTTTATCACATCTTAGGATCTGAAAAGTCTTTGCCTGTAGGAATTTTTTTAATTAAGATTTTTATCATTGTCATCCCCTTCCCCCTTCCAGTTCATTTAAGACTGTTATGAAACAAAACTCATTATGCTTCAAAATCTGACAGAGCTAAGGCCCCAGGGAAAGTGCGAGGAGGCGGCCGTGGCGGGTACTTCCTTCCATTTCCCCCGTCCGTGGTTGTCTCGTGGGGTTGGTTCCCTTAGGACGGCCTGAAGCCCCCAGGTCGAGGTGAGCAGGGGTTCCCGGGCCTCCAGGGGTACAACCAGCTGGAGAGTTTCTTGTCAGCCAGAATAGAAAATGCTTCCTTCCCACATTGAAGGGTTTCTCCAGTCACCAGGAGTCAGGATAGTGAGGTGTGTTTTGTATGGTTCAGCTGGAGGAATAATGGCCCAAGGAGAAAGTAGACATGTGGTCCTCTGTGGGTGTGACTTTTAGTTTTCACTTAAAACAACCAGTGGATTTTGTTGATGTGTACAGCAGTGGTTACAGTACAAATAAGCTTGAAGGGCCTGTGGGCCTGGGCTCCGGGTCACTCAGTTCTCATTCTGCTGTAGGAGGGACCCCACCGGGGGGCGGGGGGCTTGGGTGTGGAAACTTGTGGCTCTGAACCAGCGTGTTGAACTGGATCTGTGGGTTCCTGGGAAGGGGGCAGACCTGCTGGGAGTAATTAACGTGTGTGGTGGATGGGGAAGGGGCTCAGACTCCTCCCAGCATTCTTTTCCAGAGATTTCCCTAAATGAATCCATGCTCTGGCTTCTCAGGCAGGGCAGACCTGTCCTCTGACTTCAGTACGCCAAAAAGGCTTTGTTCGCCCTAGAGCTTCAACTGCGAATCTCCTTTTGACTTTTGTTTTCTCCCTGTGAACAAAGGAAGGGAGCTTAGAGGGTACAGTTGACTCTTTTTTTTTTTTTTAAGATTTTTAAATTATTTATTTGACAGAGATCACAAGTAGGCAGAGAGGCAGGTGGGCGGCAGGGGGTAAGCAGGCTCCCTGCCTAGCAGAGAGCCCGATGTGGGGCTCAATCTCAGGACCCTGGGACTATGACCTGAGGTGAAGGCAGAGGCTTTAACCCACTGAGCCACCCAGGTGCCCCTACAGTTGATTCTTGAACACTGGGGGATGTTTTGGGGCATTCGAAAATCTGTGTATAACTTTCGACACCCCAGAAACTTAACTGCTAATCACCTGCTGTTGACAACAAGCCTTACCAATAACAAGCAGTTAACATGCATTTTGAATGTTGCATGTAGCTCATACTGTATTCTTAGGATAAAGGAAGCTAGAAGAAAGAAAATGTTATTAAGAAAATCACAGCGAAGGGAACATACATTTATAGTAATGTATCATATTTATCAGAAAAAACCCGTATACGAGCGGACCTGCACCATTCAAACCCATGTTGCTTAAGGGTCAACTGTAATATTCTTGGGTTGTCACAGGGCTAGGCCAGGATAACAAAATTATCAATAGGCTGTCAGCGTACAGTGATGTAAGTGAGACGTGGGGATCTGATAAGGGAGGCCTGGGGAGAGCTTCAGCCCTGGAGACCTGGGGTTTCACCCTCTCCCACCCCCTCCACCCCAATCTTGGCATTTCATCTGCTAATAAAGTAGCAACACCAACTGATGTGAGTTTTACCTCCTTTCATTTCCTTTCTGTCGTCTGTACTGGGGCCATAATGAGCTTCAAAAAGCCACCAGCCGAATGATCAGCCTCTGAATAATCAAGTCTGTACAGCTAAAAATACACGGTTGCATTATAATGCAGATATACTGATAAATTAAAGGGAAAATAATTGAGCCTACTTTTGTTTACTGATGCATTGTCCTGACCAGAAGTTACATAGGAAATAAATAAAATGATTTCACCCTAGGTCGTTCGGGCCCTGTAGCTTAGTTGTTTAGAACATACAACTAAGGAGGCCAAAATCCTGCTTTGAGCCCCACATGGGATTATTACCACATGGTGACTAGTTACCCAGACTTGACTCTTCCTCCTGGCCTCAGATGGCCTGCCAAGCCCTCACCAGCTGTCTCTCACTGTAGCTCTTGGGTGCAGGTGATTTGGTGTAATCCATCTCCACTGTGGAAGAAAATGCTCAAGGCATAGCCCTCCTACTGAGGGTGTCAGGAGTCCCACTTTTGATTTAAATATACAAGAGTAGATTTCCCAGTTGTTAGACATCTGTTATTATGTGTCTTGGGTAAATAAGGTCTTTGTTCTATCTAGTAGCTTGATTTGGACTTACTTACTTGGACTTACTTAATTAATTCAGTACACATTATTGAATCCTCACAATATGCAGACTCCAAGCTAGGCATTGGCAAACTTTCTTTAGAAGGCCGGAGAGGAAATATTTTCAGCTCTGGGGGCCATGTCTCTGTCCTCTGTACTAAGTACTCAGTCTTGCCATTGTAGCATAAATGCAACCACAGACAGAACGTGTTTGGATGAATTGTGGGGCTGTGTTCCCATCAAACTTTATTTACAAAAGCAGGTGGTGGGATTGGCAGTAGGCCAGCTACTGACCCCTGGTCTGACCCCTTCATCTCCTTCAGTAAAGATACAGCCATGAACAAAACAGACCTGATTATGACCCTCAGGGAACTTTCATTTTTGCTGGGGATGATTCTTTGCTACTGTTAGTAGCATTGCTTTGAGACCACACCTGTTGTAAATAGTTGACAAGTAGCTTTCGGGGGGCCATGGAAACCTAAGTAACTTTACTGAAGAAATGTCCTCCTGCATAGGCAGTTCTATTTATAGTACCCTCTGGTGTCTGAGGGTACAGTGTGTACTTAATTTGGCACATAGATACATTTTTGAGTTGCTGGGTTTTGTTTTGTTTTTTTTTTTCACTTAACAATTTCACATGCATAGTTCCATGCATTGGCCTGGATTGTTTAATTGTAGTGGCTACGTAGTATTTCTTGCTGAGTTAAGGCCTGTTAGGTGCCCCGGTATCATAGGCATTTCTTAGGTGTTTGTTTCCAGTTGCAGTAAAACCCCTTTCTGAGTTGAAAAGGAGCTAGTCTGTGCAGAACCGCCACTGGTGAGAAGTGTTGACTTGGGAGAACGCTGGGAGAGTCGGGCGTGGGTGGTGTCCTCATGCCGGCCTAAGGGGTGACAGTCCATACCCTGTAGCCGGGGACCTGCCAGGTAAGTGTGTTCTCAGGGTAAACGTTTCAGTGACAGATAGCAGGGTGATCTTTTACTCAAGCACCTCTCCCCCACTGCAGGGAAAGCATTTGGAAGCTGTGGAGCAAACCTGGAATCTGCAGAGCTTTTGGGGAGCAGATGGGGAGGGAGAGCAGTCCTGTGCAGAGAAGATAAAAAGCCCAGGAGGCAGGGTTGGCAGCCAGTGTGTGGAAGGGGCATGGGTTCTGGGGCCAGACTGACCTTGATGTGCCTCTGACTCTTGAGTTTGTCCCTTACGCCCCACAGCTGGGTGCTTCTTAGCCTCTCTACGCCTCAGTTTTCTTTGCTATAAAATGGGGCTATAATATCCATTCCATAGTGGGGCACCTGGGTGGCTCAGTCGGTTGAGCATCTGCCTCTTGGTTTCGGCTCAGGTCATGATCTCAGGGACGTGAGATCAAGCCCCACGTCAGGCTCCTAGCTCAGCAGGGAGAGGGCTTGAGATTCTCTCTCTCTCCCTCTGCCCCTCCCCACACATGTGGGCTCTCTCTCAAACAAACAAAATAACTCTTTAAAAGAAATAGTAATACCATTCCCTAGAGATGGTGAGGATCAGACAAATAGTCCAGTAAGCACATTACACAGTGCTTGGTTTATGAGTGCTCTGTGTAAATGATGGCTGTAATTGTTTGGTGTGAAGCAAGTGGCCCATGTTAGGCTTGCAACTCACAGCAGTAGTCGTTTTACTGTTCTTGTTATTGGGGAGGCCCTGGGAATTACCCGGGACAAAGACTGGACTTCCCCTCCTTTCCCTCCCATCACTTCTATCCCCACTCCCTTGATAACTCAGCTGGGGAGGTCAGACCCAGATTCCTGAGCCCAGGCTTTTAATAAAATCAAATCGGAGTCTGACGACCGACGGGATCATCTTATTGACTCAGCCGTTCATGCATTCATTCATTCAGCACTTATGCAGAGGCTCTACTCCGTTGTACAGTGCGCAGTGGTGAAGAAAGCAGGCATGGCGATGGGCTTTAATCAAATAATCCCACAAATGTTTAATTATAGACTGTGATAAGAGCAGTGAGAGAAAAGTACAGGGCTTTAGGTTGGGAGATGATCTTTCTTTTTACAAGACACTTAATTTCATTAGTAACCGGGGAATACAGCTTACGGTGAGATTCCATCTTATCGGCACTGGGTGGCCAGACATGAGGAAGCCTCGCTGAGCGAGCATTGGAGGGAGTGTAGAGCCCCTGGCCTCATGTGCACTGCGGGTTAGGAGCCTGAACAGATGCAGCCACGCTGGAGAATGTTTTGGGGCTGTCTTGTAAAGTTGTATGTGCATGTACCGTGTGACTTGGCCGGTCTACTCCTCGGGGTACAAAATCACGAGAAACTCATTCAGAGGGGCACTTGGAGACGTGTCCTAAGAATGTTCCTCCTCAGAGCACTGTGGATGTGAGCAGGAAGCTGGAAGCCTGAATACTCTTCTGCTGGAGAATGAGATTGTGGTCACGTGACGGGGCGTTAGACCGTAGTGACAAGAAATGAACAGCATCTGTGTGCAGGGATAGGAGTGAATCTTAGACCTGTTTTCGGTTGAAGCGAAAGCGAGACCCTGCACAACCCACAGAGCGGACTACCTTCCAAATACATTTTAAAGCCAACAGAACATTTAAAATACATTGTTTCGGGGGGAGGGGGGTGGGTTTGGGAAGGATCCTCTGGTGGGGGCCCGTCTCTTGAACCTACTTCCCTGGACACTGGCTCTTTTTATTTTTAAAGCACAGTGAGGAGAGGGGAGTGGGGAGGAACCAGGAGCCAGCTTGTGTTTTGTAGCCCTTTTTTTGCCAATTGCTTTGGAAGCTTTTTTTTTTTTTTTAACCCAAATTACAAAACGTTACCTATCAGAGTAGTGACGCTAGGTGCCTCTGTGTGCATTTTATGTATTTTTTTTTTATTACCCTGAACGCCTTTTTTGATGACTACAAATGCAGATGGGATATGGGAAACTGTGGCCTGAGCGTCGTGATCGCTGCCGTTTCCTGCCCCCGAGAGTGCCCGAGAGTGGTGTCGGCGGGTGTCAGCTCGGAGGGCGGCTGTGTTTGCAGCCAGCTGTGAGATTCCTGGTCACAGGGCCCCCTTCCCCATGAAGAGACCGATGTGGCGCTGTGATGAGGCCTTCTCCGTTCGGTTCCAGGTTTAGCAGGCAGAGATAGTTCAGAGATGAGTAAGAGGGGAGCACTTTTTGTTGTAGACTCAGGCTCACACATGCATATCGAAACTCTTCCTCACTTTCGCTTTTCTCATTGATGGGCCTTGAGGCGTCCGAAAGTCATCTGTGGAAGGACAGAGGAGGGAGCAGAGGGAGCACCTTTTTGTATGAAAGCACCAGAGGGGAGTTGGGGATGGGCTGGAAGAAACCAAGATGTGCTCCTCTGGGGATGAATAGCTCATCTGGTGGGAAGGTTTGAAAAGATGCTCTTGTCAGGTTGTCTGACCCGAGGTGACATGGAAGCCATCGGGGGCACAGAGCACCTGCTGATTGAGTGTGGCCCTTCCCGGCAGCAGGGGTTAAGGGGGAATGTTTGCAGAGGAAAAGAAGGAGTCCAGAGGAGGGGATGTGGATAAAGGGGGATCGGCAAGCCAGACCGTATGCAGTGACTGTGTGAGAGAACAGGAAGTGCCTGGAAGGTGAGCGGGTGGAACGGTAGTTCTGTGTGGTTCCAGAAAGGAAAGCCCGAGGTGAGAGCTCCAGGAGGAGGTATTTGGTCTTAGTGTAAGTCAAGTGTTTTTCAGACTGCAGTTTGCAGTCCATTAGTGGGTTGTCTAATTAACTAAATGATGAAGACCAGCAATTTAGAAAGATGAAATATAATGGAAAGGAAAGAATAAAACAGGAAGACAAATTTCCTGTGGATCAGAGATGTATGGGTCAACATTGTTTCTTGAAAATGTTTGTTCAGGGTCACCTGGGTGGCTCAGTCATTGAGCATCTGCCTTCGGCTCAGGTCATGATCCCAGGGTTCCTGGGATCAAGCCCCGAGTCAGACTCTGTTCGGCAGGAAGCTTGCTTCTTCCTCTCCTACTCCCCCTGCTTGTATTCCCTCTCTTGCTGCCTCTCTCTCTGTGTCAAATAAATAAAATATTTTTTTATTTTTTTAAAGATTTATTTATTTATTTGACAGAGAGAGAGAATAAATAAATAAAGTCCTTTTTAAAAAAATATTTATTTATTTATTTATTTGACAGGGTGAGACAGCAAGAGAGGGAACACAAGCAAGGGGAGTGGGAGAGGGAGAAGCAGGCTTCCTGCGCAGCAGAGAGCCTGACGCCAGGCTCGATCCCAGGACCCTGGGAGCAAGACCTGAGCTGAAGGCAGAAGCCCAACAACTGAGGCACCCAGGTGCCCCATAAATAAAATCTTTAAAAAAAGAGGGAAGGGGCGCCTGGGTGGCTCAGTGGGTTAAAGCCTCTGCTTTCGGCTCAGGTCGTGATCCCAGTGTCCTGGGATTGAGCCCCGCATCGGGCTCTCTGCTCAGCGGGGAGCCTGCTTCACCCCCCCCCCTCTCTGTCTACCTATGATCTCTCTCTGTCAAATAAATAAATAACATCTTTTAAAAAAAAAGAGGGAAAATATTTGTTCCATTTTATATATTTATATGGATATATAGATATTTTAGGTACTGAGTCATGCATGATAAAAAGTATAATTTCGTTTTAGAGGTAAGGTGGAGAAAGTTTGAAAGTCTTTGTTACAAGCTACCATTTAATAATAGTCCTTACTATTTATGGAGCGCTTATACCGTGCCAGGCACTCTGCTAAGTGCTTTCCATACATTTTCTCATTTAAATCTTAGGACAACTCTTTCAAGCAGATATTATCATTCCCATCTTAGAGATGTGGATATCAAGTTCAGAGAAGCTAAGTGACTCTCCCAGGGTCATGGAGTATGTGAGTCTGGAATTGAACCCAACCTCAAGCCTTTTACAGGCCTATGCATATAATGAATGTCTACTGCAGGAAGAAGCATTGATGGCGCTTTCCCAAAGCCTGGAAAACGGGTGGAAAGTGGGAAATCTTTGAGCAGAGGCTGAGTTGCACCTCTGGGACAGTGGTGTTGGGGGATTTCATTGGATCACTACTGTGGATCCCTGACTATTCCCACAGATGTTTTATGGTGTAGCTAGGAATGCAACCTATTTCTCTCGAAGGGCAGTTCCAACTCTTGGGTTTCTTTGATCCTTGATTAGAGTACGACTTACTTAGTTAACATTGTTGTAGACTTGTTTACAGGTGGGGTTTTCTTTTAACAAGGTTTCTGTAGTGAATGTACATTTATTTCATGATTTTAAAAAGGTATGAAAAAAATGTTTTCTGGTTTTGTGTAACAAGCACACATCCATTTTTTAATTTTAAAAAAGTCATTAAAAAGGAAATAATGGTGCAGTGCAACAAAAACTTTAATTAAAAATTCTTCCTGGCAAGTTTGTGAAGATAGCTGGCAGGTGGCTGTTTCTCTTCCAATGTGGACTGGAGAGGCTCTGTGCGCACGATGGGAGGTGATTGGTGGACAGGTTTTTTTGTTTTGTTTTTTGTGTGTGTGAATGGTAGCTTCTTATCAGTTGCCTGTACCAGCCCATCCTGCTTGCACAAAACAGGATGACACGTGGGACCATGGCTTGGAGGGATCCCCTATTCCCTCCTGACTGCAAAGTGAAGCTTGCCCTGATTTTATTTAAAGCTGGAAAGGATCTTAGAAGTCATCTCCACTAAACTCCTCATTTTATAGAAGAGGAAACTAAGTCCTGAAGAGGGAATGTGACTTTGTTTTGCCTTTGACCCATCCCATGGAGAGCAGAATGGGACCAGCTTTCATATGGGCTAAACTGTGTTGCTTTCTCAAGGAAAAGCGGTCCTAAAAGTTGGTTGAGGTTGGGGTGAATAAAAACCAAAGAAGTGGCCAACTTCAAATTCTGAATTTATGGGGAAATTCCAAAGCAGAGGTGAGAGGAGTGGGATTTAGTTGAAAGAAACTTGATCTGGGAATTGAGGGACTTGGGTTCTGCTTCCAGCTTTAAAGCTCTCTGTGTAATCTTTGGTTAGTCACTTGCTCACGGTCATTGGAGGAAATTAATTCCTCTTCACATATCACTTAGTCAGCTCATGGCAGGAATACTATCCCCAAACAGAGCAGGTCCTCAGGCTAATTTCCTTCTAGAGTCAATGGCCTCATCTTCCTGGAGCTGTCATTGACCATGTTCTGTAGACTTTAGGCCACAAGTGTAGAAAGCTCTCCAGCTTGATGGGTGCCAACCATCATGGAACTTAAAGTACATGCTACATGGCCATGGAGAACTTTATCTTCTCTTTGACTGGTTCCTCAAGTTCAGAGATTTTTGTTTTCTGAATCCCCATAGTGCCGAGTAGGTGCTCGGATTGTATATGCTTTACATGTCTGAGTCATTGAACTGATGTTTGTGTGTGTTTTCATGAGTCACGTGGAGGTACGGTCCAAGTCTACTTTGAATAGTTTCTGTTACTGTGGCTCCATGGATCAACCAGTCGCCTCATCTCCAAGTGGTACAGGCATGCATCTTGAAACACAAGCCATCTGATTTAAGAATTGATCTGTGTTGAGGAGCTCTGTGGTTTGTGATGGGGTTGATTTGAAGTCGGTCACTCTGTGCCTAAGTAGGCAACAACCTGAGGGGAGGGGATGCCACGGAAGGAGTGGGGAGATAGGAGGGGTGGGGAGAAGCTTCTTCCAGGCTTCCATATTACCCAAGGAAATGTGGATAGCAAAGAAATCGCTAGGATTGTGGTGGATTGTGATCAGTTTCCAGAATCTTCTCAGAGGATTGTAAGAGAGCAGATAAATTTCTTGTACGTGACCCATCCAGAATAGGAGATCCTCATTGGTTAGCTGTGTTTTTCCTTTACCTGGGGTGTCATGCAAATGCAGTCAGTTAACCTGATGGATGGCTTCAGCTGGGATGGAAGGCAGTTGATAGAGTTTGTTTTACCCTCTGTTATCAAGGCTCATAATATGAGCTTTAAGGCTTTATGACTTGATTAGTGGCATCAGCGCTTGAAAGAGCTGGCTTAGGGCTGCTGTGGAAGGTTACAGGGAGAGTAATTAGATGGTAGTTGCGAAATTGGGGGCGGTTTCCATTTACTAATGGCTTTGAGGGAGCCCTGCCTGGCACTGAACCCCTATGGTGAATTTATCAAAAAGAAAATGAGTTGGTTAGTTTGGGTGCTCTGCTCTCAGCTTTCACTCCACCTGTGGTTAATGCCCGTAACCTGCTGCCTGGGAGCCCACTAGAGCCTCTGTTTCCTCTAGTCCTTTGCTTCTCCAAGCATGGTCCCTGGATCAGTGGTGTCCCGCATTCCCTGGGAGCTTCTTAGAGTAAACGCAGAACCCACACTGGCAGAGTCTGGATCTGCATTTTAAACAAGGTTCTCAGGGGGTCTGGGTGTACTTTAACGTTTGAGAAGAGCTGGGCCAGCACAGACGCCCCCTCAGGTTAGAGATTTGTGGCAATGTGGTTTTTATTGGGTAGTGCAATAAAATATTTGAACCCTAGGGCTGCTGTAGGTTTCCAGCCGGTGTCTTTAATTAGAACCTGCATTTGTCTGTGTGGACGTGTGTGTGTGTGTCCATTGTCACTTGAGGCGTCAGTATAGGGTTGTGGTTTACGCCTCCTGTGCCCCTACCCCCCTCCGCTAACCGAGTTCTTGGCATAGCTAGTCATTTCTCTGAATGCAAGTCTGGCATCATAGAATGCGGCGGTGGGGAGGATGACCAGAACACCACTTTCTTCCTGTTGCTCCCCTGAACAGGAGCCGATGGTACCTCCCATTGCCTGCTGTGTCATATCCAAACCTCTCACTGGGGTTCCTACACCCCGGGGCCCAGGTTTATCTGCCCCTTTCCGAGGCCAGGCAGCATCCCACTGTATAGTATGATTGCACTGGGCTGACTGTCCTTGAACCTGACTTGGGGTCCCATGTCTGAAATATCTTTCCCACTGCCTTCCTGGTAGTCCCGTGATTTCTCTGTTCTCTGCACCCTTGGTTTGCTCTGCTGCGCTGTTTTGTCCTTGGCGATTTGGGGCTGCTTACTGAAGCCTTGCTGTTCTTGTGGGCTGGTCTTAAACCCTCGCTCAGATAACACACTTACATTAGAGCGCAGGACTCTTGTATGGCAGCAGGTGCCTGATGAATGAACACCTGTAGATTCCTTGAGGCTGTCCATCATCAAGAGGCCAAGGATTCGGTATGAGTGGGTAAGCTGGGCTGCTGGCTTCACAGTTGGGGTGGGGATTGGTGAGGGCTCTGAAAAGAAGCCTAGAAGAGATTGGAAGGGACTCCACAGAGAAGAGGTGGGAATTGGGCCCCTTGTCTATAGCCCTTCCATAATGGTCCCAGAGGGAGAGAATGAGTGCCCTCGTGTATCTGGTTTATTGCAAACCTGTCCTTTCTCTTTTTACATAAGTCTGGTGGTGGGGAAAGATAGATTCTTTAAGGAGAGGCAGGGAGGACAGGTGCAGATATTAGGAACTGGAATTGTCCTGATAAGGTTTGGGGTGGAGGCTGTATTTACTTCGGACAGGTATACTGGTAGGATCTTTTTCTGTGTTTAGAAATAGTTTATGGAAGATGAGCATATGCATTCTTAAAAAAAAACCCGCAATAAACTGACACCAGAACAGAATAAAATTTAAACAGATCAATTACCATAGAAGAAACTGAGAAAGTTATCGAAGAGCTGTTCCTTAAAATAGTCATAGGACCAGATGGGTTTCACAGGTAAAATTGTTCAAATATTGAAGGTGCAGGTGATTCTAATGCTACTTGAATTGTTCTAGAGCAAAGAAAGAAGGAATGCTTACATTCTTCTTGTGAACGTAGCGTAATAAATACTGGCAAGAGAATAGTAGGGGCACACACAACTACACAGTGATCGCAGTTTTGAATATTGATGCATAATTCTACTACCGATTAGCACACAGAATCTAACAGTTCACTGAAAGAACTGCATAAGCATGAGGGTTTCAGAGCAGGAATGCAAGGATAGGTTAATTTTAGGATTTCTATTAATACAATTCCCCATATTCAAGGGTCTAAGATGCTGAAAAGGTTTATGAAAAATTAAGCATCTCTTTCTAATAAAAACTCGTAACATAAGAATAATTAGATACCTCCTCACTGTGAGAAAATGGATCTTTGTCAAACTGGTAGCCAAATTTTGCTTAGCATTGAAATGGTGGGTAGTAGATGCATTCCCAATAAAATCATGATTCAGCACCATAATTCTGTAACCTTGTTTTGGAAGGATAAGCTGGTAAAATTAGATAAGAGAAAGAAATAAGAGGTATAAAAACTAGGAGGAGGAGGCAAGACTAAGGACAGAGAATTTGTTAAAGTAGATGAGTATATAATGAATGAATGAAAATCAGTAGCTCTCCCATATAAACAATATCCTAACTGGAAAACATAATGGAAGAAAAAATTCCATTTATGTAAGCAACAAAAGAGATGAACTATCTAGTTATAAGCTTCAAAAATTATATGTGACTTCAGTGCTACGCGAAGGGACATAAAATACTAAACAGAAAGATAATATAATCTTGGCTGGAAAGAGTCAGTGTTAGAAAAATATCAATTCTCCTATACATTAAAAATGTGACCACAATAAATAAATAAATAAATCTCTGTCAAATAAATAAATAAAATCTTAAAAAAAAATAAAAGCTGCAGTAATTAAGATAACGAACAAGTGACAGGGCAGAATAGAGAGTCCCGAAATAAATAGGAGGTGTGTGTGTGTGTGTGTGTGTGTGTGTGTGTGTGTGTGTGAGAGATTTGTAATAAAGGCAGCATTTCAAGTTTATGGGGAACGATAATATCTTCACATCTAGATAGCCGTCTGTGGTAGGGGGAGGTGCAGGAAGTAGGATCCCTACTCTGTGCCTTAGATCAAAATAAGTTTATCAGAGATAGGTGAAAGATTTAAATGAAGAATGAAAGTATATAAGCACTAGAATCTTTCTACGGTCTGGGAGTAGAGAGACCTTCCCAAGTGTGACACACTTCCCAGAGGACATGCAAGATTGATAAAACTGACAACAGAAAAATGAGAATTTTTGTACAAGGAGACCATCATAAACAAAGTCAAAAGATAGGCGGTCATATGGGGCACCCGGGTGGCTCAGTCGGTTGAGCTTCTGACTCTTGGTTTCGGGTCAGGTCATGATCTCCTGGGTCATGGGACTGAGCCCCTTATTGGGCTCCCCTCTCAGTGGGGAGTCTGCTTGAAGATTCTCTCCCTGTGCCCCTCCCCTCATGTGTGTGTGCGCCCTCTCTCTCTCAAATAAAATAAATCTTTAAGAAAAAAGATTGGTGATAATCTGAGAAAAAATATTTGCAACGTATATGATAGAAGGAGCTAACTGTCTTTATATGTAACGAGCTCTTAGAAATAAGGATTGCTGACTTAACTGAATGGGCAAAGGACAAGAACAGAAATTCACAGGAAAAGAAAGGTAAAAGACTCTTAAAAAGAAAAGATGCACAGACTTTTCCAATAAAACATGCAGATCGGAACAACAGTAAAATGACATTTTCATCTCTCAGATTGGAAGAGATGAAAGCATTTGAGAATATATTCAGTTGGTGAGGGTGTAAAGGAAAGGTGCATTTGTACATCCTCGGTGGGAGCAAATGGGTACAATGGCTTTGGAAGGCAGTTGGTGGTGTTTATCTAAATTATACATGCCCATGTCTCAGGACCCAGTGACCCCACTCCTAGGTATCTGCCCCAGAGAAACGTTCACACCCATGGGCAGTGTTCATGGAACATTGTTGTAGAGGAGATTGGAGAGGACAAGGGGAACATCCATCAGCATGATGGATAAATAAGTATGTGTTTATTTAGTGAGGGCTAAATACAGCTGGGGCTGCTCAGACCCTGAGGGTGCCAGTAAATCAGCGTGGTGGGGTGGGAGGCAGTGGGAGATCAGGGGAGCCTTGTCCACAGTGGGGGCTGATATTTGGCAAGACTTTTTGTTTCAGTTTTGCATGTTCACCAAGTGTGAACTGGGTCACACTATAAAATAGACTTCGTCTTATGGGACTCAGTCCAGAAAGTTGGAAAAACTCTGTAGGAGTGGTTCAAAGGAATAGATAATGTTGTGATAATCTTGTGATAAAGAGTAGACCTTGGAAATGTAATACCGAGTGCAAAAGGCAAGTTGCAGGGTGATATGCATACGACGTGATGCCATTTTTGAAAAGGAAGATGCTATCATCTTTTTGACAGTATCGTGTTTTGGGGGGAATCGTGTATTCATATAAAGCGGGCCCGAAAGGTGGGCACCGAGCTCTTCTCGGAGGTGCCCTCTGGGAACTGGAGTCAGATTTGAAAGTCTTCAGCTTTGAGTTCCATGCTTTAATTTGTCAAAAGGAAAGTATGAATGCTTTAGCTGTTTACTGGAATGTTCAAAAATGTTTACACATCGCAGAGATTTTCCAATGGAGCCATTAAGCACAGGCGCTTTTCCCTTGGTTGTTTCTGCCTTTTTGTGACCCGTCTTCGGTTTCTGATCAGTTTACTTGCCTTTTTTTTTGCTTTAATTTGAGGATCTTATACATTTATCAGCATCATCCTAGCCTTTTCATTGATTAGCTTACGATCGCCTGAAACTGTTGGTGTATCAGTGGCTCATTTATGAGGTTGTGTTTCTTTTCTGACTTTCCTAGTTTATTCTTTTTTTCTTTTTTAATTTTATTCATTTGTTTGACAGACAGAAATTACAAGTAGGCAGAGAGGCAGACATAGAGAGAGAGGGGGAAGCAGCCTCCCTGCTGAGCAGAGAGCCCGATGCGGGGCTCGATCCCAGGACCCTGGCATCATGACCTGAGCCGAAGGCAGAGGCTTTAACCCACTGAGCCACCCAGGTGCCCCAAGATTGTTATTTTTAAGTAATCTCTACACTGATCATGGGGCTCAAACTCACAACCCTAAGATCGAGAGCCGCTTGCTCTACCGACTCAGCCAGCCGGGCGCCCCTCATTATTTTTTCTAAGAGCCTACTTTGGGCTTTTGTTCTCTTCCCGGACATTTGCTCACATTCTTGTTTGTTCCTTCTATTTTCACTTTTATTTTATCTTTCTTTTTTTTTTTTTTCCTCCTGTGAATTTCCGTCCACACAAGTACAGCAGCACTTTTCCAGCTTTAAAGTGCGCACAAATCCCCTGGGGTCTGGGGCCTTTGTTAAATGCAGATTCTGATCCTGCCAGCCGGGAGTGAGGCCCCAGATTCTGCGTTTCTAACCAGCTCCAGGTGGGGCCGACCGCTGAGGAACAAGAAAGGAGAGGAAGTGGCACCTGTTCCTTCTCTGACCTTTAGGCACTAGATCTCCCGAGGGAATGGTATGCAGTGAACCCGTCAGCTGTCCACAGATGATGCTTCTAACTCTTGTGATAAAATTCATTTTGTTCTCCTTTGAAGTAGGGAAGATGGGATCCCCCCCCCCCACCACCACCACCAAATCCTGGTCACTTTCTCTGGCTTCATTAGTGACCACACATTTTGCAGGTGGTCTTAGACACTAGAAGGTCCAGAATTTCTTCAGCCATACTTGGTGGGTGAGTGGACTGCCTTACCTCAGCACTGCTGTCTAGCCTGTCCTGGTTTAGCTGACTTTAGGTACATTTGGATCCATTGTTCTGAACCTTTTTGATGGTCCGTGGACCCATTGAAAATGTGAGGGAAACTCTAGACTTCTGCTCCAGAAATATGCCCACCCCCATTCGTGCCCACTGAAACCCTCAATTCTTTTGCTTGTATGGGCTTCAAGCATCCTGAAGCTTATGTCTAGGTCATAAGACCCCTGATTAAATGGTGCTGCTAAAGCAAAGAATCCCAAAACGAGGTCTAGAACCCACAGTATCTACAGAAGGCCTCTGATCCGGCCCTGTTCCCTTTATGCATAAGGAAACCAGAGGCCAAGATTTTCAGGCGTTTAAGTGGAATTCTCAGTGTTCCCCAAGCCCCCATTCTAAACAGTTGCCTGTGGCAGTGGAGGGCCTGCTTGGCTTGACCCTGCTTCCCCTCGCAGTCTGTGGAGCTGAGAGGCATGCCCACCCGGACCCAGCCTGCATCACCTTGGGAGAAGACAGTCCTGTGGGCTATTTCCTGCCACTCCTCCCTGCCCTCAGCTCTTAGAGTCCCCTATGGTCTGAGGAAGCAGACTCCAATCCCTTGCGGCCAGGATTCTGGGCTCAGACACTGTTCTGGCTCTGACATGGCAGGGGCCTCCTGCGTTGTTCCTGTGTCCCGTTTCCTTCTCTGAGTCTCGGTTCTTCTAAGAGGCTTCTGTGTTGGTTCCTGTTCTGCTAACATGCCTGATATATGGGTCTTGTGCTGGGACCAAGATCCTGCCTTGGCCCTTTGCTGGAGATGGCAAGGTGTGGCCGGAAGACATCAGCCAGAATCCCATCTCGTCCATTTACTGGCCGTGTGGCTCGGGGTAGATTACTTGACCCGCCTGGCCTCAGTTTCTTCGTGTGTGTGACAGGAAGTGTTGAGGATACGTCCCAGGGTGGTTGGAAAGATAACTGTGTAGGGTGTCTGGGGCATGGATGTGTGTTGGTAAGCCACAACTAACAAGACTAGTCCCACTCCTGGGTGTTGGAATCTGGCCTTAACCCGCCAGCTGGGGCTTTGGTAACCTTTTCATAGATGTCCAGATGCTTGTGTGGTGGAGGGTCACTGTCTGGGCTCCCCTGTCAGAGGGTTTTGCCCTTTGGTAAAGACTGTTCATCACCTCATCTTACGCTGTCGCCTACCCTGAAGTCACTGTGAGCCCATCCTCTAGCTGGAGTTTCTTAGGATCTCCTCTGACTGGAGGCCTACGCTGCAGGAGACAGCTTCTCTGTGTGTGTGTGTGTGTGTGTGTGTGTGTGTGTGGAATTGGGCTGGCTTGTCCACGTCCCGCTGATCCTGAGAAGGATTTTACATATCAGTTTCACTTAAAAATACAGCTGCAAAAGATCATGGGTGAAATAAACAAATAGATGAATGACCTAACTACTCCGGGAAATATTTATTGAGCAACTCTTGTCCGCTAGTCGCACCAGTGAAACACCCAGGCTTCTGTCCTCAGGGCATTCAGTGATGGAGCCCTGAGGTGGGGCAGAGAGCTGGATGTCTGTATTACAGCCCCTGCAGTAAGTGCGGTAAGGGTGGGAAAGGATGGGAGGGGGCCATCGTGCCCAGAGGAAGGAGCTGGGACCTCTGCTTCGGAAGGGCGAGGCAACATTAGAATTGCTTCTTGGAGGTTGATAACTCAATATCCTTGTCTATTAATTTTTCCAGATGAATTTTTAAAAAAGATTTATTTATTTGAGAGTGCATGTGTGTGTGCGTGCGCGCACGTGTATGTGTTTGTGTGTGTGTGTGTGTGTGTGTGTGTGTGTGAAGGAGAGACTCCCCAGCTCACCAGGTAGCCCAGTGCAGGCCCTGATCCCATGACCCTGAGAACGTGACCTGAGCGGAAACCAAAAGTTCGGACACTCAACCGACTGTGCCCCCCACGCGCCCCTTTCCAGATAAATTTTACAGCCACTTGGGTTCTTGGAAAATGAGTTTTGAAAAATTACCAAGTAGGGCTCATCCCAGGAATATATGCATGGTTTAATACAGAGAGACAGCTATTAATAGAAATAAGCCATAAAAATCAGAGCATCCAATATTTACCACAATGCCTGGAACCTAATCAATGCTGAACAAATACTCAATGAATGAAAGAGTTAGGTCTCAGTAGATGCCAAAAAATACTTAATTATAGATGCATTATAAAGCATCATAAGACTAAAAATAGGATTGTTGGGAGATTTACTCCTAAACGAGCTAAAGAGCCTGATGTGTATAATCATGTACTAAGCCTTCCAGGAGTGCAGATACCAAGTGGAGAAATACTAGAAGTGTGCCCTGAAAAACGGGAACTAAACCAGAATGTCCCTTATCACTACTTTTATTTAACATAGTTTAACAGATGCTTGTCATAACAATATAGGAACAAAAAGAAACTGGAGGGATTGGTATAGGGAAGGAAGAGATAAAAATATCACTGTTTGCAAATGACACAATTTCTATTCAAAGAAAATTACAAAATCCTGCATGGCTGTTTCTGATCAGAAGTTTAAAGTACTGAAAAGTCAGTCTCCCAAGGTTTTTGCCTCGATTTCATGCCCTGGCAGTTAAAATCCCAGTGAAAAAACTTTCTAAAGCATGCAAAATGATAATAATAGCAATAATCAGGAAAAATTGGTGGGTAAGCATACTGAAATATCTTTCGAAAATCTTTTAGCAGCGGGCTCCTCTTGGCAAACGGGGCAGGCAAGCAGTGGTTATTAAAGCTGTGCAGTATTATAGAAAAATGGGAGGTTGGTGCTAGGAAATGGATCTAAAGAAATGGAAGACATTCACACGTGGCAAATTTGGAATGGCGAACAATAGCGAAGGATATTATTTTAAAGGGGCTCTTGGGAGCCACCAGAGAGCCACGCAGAGAAGGCACACTTAGACTTACATCTCATCATAGGTTATAAAATCTCAACATATTAAAAACTTGATGTTAAAAACTCGTCAGAACTCAGAGGAAGCAGATGGAATACTTATCCTCACTGAAGGGAGCAACGGTGTGTTTGTGAAAATTCCATACCAGTGATCATTGACGAAACCTAGATGCGTTCAGCCATAGAGGAGTGAAATCTGTGAGGTAGAAGGAATACACGTGTACCCGGTCATTTCAGGGCGGGCTTTGTGGCCCCAGGCTTTGGGGTGGGGCTCTCCCAGGGACATGTTTATGCTCTGTGTGGCTCAGTAAAGCGGGGGAGGGGGGTGTTTCCCCCCCAGAACTGATAATAAAAATTGTGCTAAAGGGGAGAGTAAGAGGGAAACAGATGCCCTGAGCTGATGGGTAAGGACTTGTTTAAAAAAAAAAAAAAAAAAAAAAATTTGTTGTCAAAGGTAGACACAGAACTGGCAAAGATTTTAAAGGCAAATGTTTAGACTGTTGGTAACATAACAGGGTCATTTCGTCTGAAGCCCAAATACCCTGAGATGTGCAGTTTATCTTCCTCAACGCCAAAGATACATGAGTTCAAACAGCTCGGTTGGCCTATAAAGTTAGGAGCACATCGATGAGATTTCTAGAACCCAGTGCGGAGGCCTGTGGGGAAGAACACAGGGTGCCTCTTGTGTGACTGAAAGGTGGGGCTGTTTTTCTGGACATCAGGATGACGTTGGGCTCCAATAGCACCGGGACGGTTCATGCCTTGGGACCAGTATTTTTACTTCTGGGAATAAGTCCCACAGAAGTAATCGCAAAGGGGCCAACAACCAGCTTGTCCCACAGATGGGGAATAATTGGAAATAATCCTTGTGTAGGTAATTAGGGAATGGTTAAGAAAACTCTGGGACAGTGATCCAGTGGGATCCCCCACATGTGGCTATGTGGGGTGAAGTTAGGTGGAACGAGGAGAGGTTTCACCCCCCCTCCCCCGTAAAATTGGTGATATGCAGTGCAGAAAGGAGGGGGAAAATTCTGGTAGTAAAAAGAGGAAACGTGGGCACCGTGTTGTGGTGGAGAGACAGCACTGGCTGGGCAAGGCGTCCACATGGGCTGGATTTGAGTCACTGCGTTGCCATGTGGTTTGGGGCTAGTCACACACCTTGTCCAGCCCCCTTGTCCCCACCCAGAGGGAGGTGATGGTGACACCCAGAAATTAGATCCCAGGAGCTCTTGGCTGTTGCGAGCACTCTTTTCATGAACAGCTTTGCAGGGTGCTGGGAGCCCCTGCCTTCTCTCCCTCACTTTCTCCCCAACTCTGCAGAATGTCACTTCTAGCGGGAGGGAGGCAGACAGATACACCCCTAGACAAGACAGCCAGCAGAGCCACTGAATTACTTCTGGAAGGCATTGGCAGCCCCGGGAAACATTAAACAAAGATATGTGCCCCTCTCATGTTGGAATGGGAGATGTGGCCCGAGGAAGACACAGGGACTTCAGGAGAATCTTCTGGTGAGCAGGTTCAGAATTACCACAAAGCTGAATCTTTTTAGAAGCCTAGCCTGTGGACAAGGCAGGAAGGGAAGGAGGCCAGCCCCTTATTTGTCCTGTTTGGGACACTTCGGAGCCTCACTAAGAAATTCTAGTGTCAAAGCTTCTCATCCAGTTTTCTCATTGTGAAATGAGGGTAACCTCTCTGTCTCCCTCATTGGTTGTGAGAATGACTTAGGATTTCTCTGTGCTTTCAGTTATTATTGGTCAAGGTGTTCCCCGAATGCGTGCCCCCAAAAGGCCCCATGCTGCATCCCATAGGGATATGGGGCCGTCTGATTGATGGTCCCTGCCTCTGGGGAGCTTGACCAGCCCAGAGGGGGTGATGATACAGGTTTCTACAAAGGGGCAAGTGTCCCGAGAAGCCGGCAAGGTCAGAGGTGGCCTTTTAGGATGAGGGAAATTGGGGCTACTCAGGGCAAGGGGCTAGTGACTAGGCAAGAGACTGAGTGTGAGGATGCTCGAGAGAGAGGTGGTGTTTTCTGGAAGGTTCCAAAGGCCTGAGATGGATTTGGGCAGTTCTGTGGGTTGTACTGAACACATCCATGTCTGTTACCTCACGTGAGCCTTACAGCAGCTTATGAGGGGAGGGGCTTATGAAGGGCAGCTTGCGAAGGGCTCTGAGCTCCTTCCTGGGCTGACAGGGGTCCAGGATAGGCCCCTGGCTTCCTCTGCATCTGGGCCACAAACCTTCCTGAGAACGATGAGTTGCGGGCACCAACCAGCGAGCACTCTGCTTCTCCCTCTGAGTGGGCAGAAGAGGATGAAAGGCAGGGAATTTCCGAGGTGGAGAAGATGGAAGGTGAGGGTCATGATGTGGGTCTGACTGATTTTAGGGAGGCAGTGATAGAGATAATGCGGCCTGGAGTCAGTTACCTGGGGGTCAGCCCCAGCTTTACGACTGCCAGCCTGTGTGACTGTGACCACGTTGATCGACTTCTCTGAGCCTCTGTCCCTCCATCTGTAAAAGAAGGATAACTAGCTTCCCTTCTGGGGTGTGAGAGGCCAACTCATTGAGAGTTATCTGTGGAAAGCGTTTGCACAAAGCGCAAGCTTCCATGCGCCATAGCTGCCGATGTTACTATTCTGTGATCACGAAGGATTGGAGCCTCCAGGAAATGATTGCATTTGCTTCTGTGTCGTTGGCTTTGCTGCCCAGGGGGTCAGTGCCACTTTTTACTTCCCAGGGGCAGGTGGATGCTTCTCTCTTTCTGCCTACCTCTCTCTGTCCCTCTTTCTTTGTCTCTGTCCCTCTCTTGGATTTAAGGCACTTCAGCTGTATTAGGCACCTTCCTCGGGTTAGGCATTTTGTTCGGTTATTTTACCTATGGTACCTCATTGAAATCCTCCCAGTAACTGTTGGAGGTGGGGGTCATGCTTCTGGTTTTTCAGATATGGAAGTGGAGGCTCGGAGGGTTCCGTAGGAGGGATGCCAACCTGTCTTGGTCCCTGGGGACATGCAGTGGTCGCTGTGTGCAGGAGCTCAGGTTTCCTGCCCCCTCCCCCCAGCCCGTGAGCTGGGACACAGCAGGACTGTTGCATTTCACTTTTTCCCTGTAAGATTTGGAGTCAAGGTGCTTAACCCCTTAGGGCCTCACCCCGCTGTCTGGAAAGTGGCAGTGATAACAGCAATACTTGGCAAGGGTATTGTGAAGATTAAGTAAGATAACAGCCAAAGCTTTGGAGCGTGGCTGGAAGTGGGGGCGGCGGTTACCCCATCTGCAGCCCCAGGCATGATCCAGCCCCGTGGGAAAGGGACCTGGTCACTGGCATAAACGGCGGGGTGGGGGGTGGCACATGAGCTTTGACTAAACATGTGAACACTTCTGCCACCCTCCAAACCTCTGGTGGTGCCCGCAGACAAGAGGAGATCACTGAGTGCAGCAAGTGTGATCTTAGCTCCACTCTGGTCAGATACAAAGAAAACTCCATGTGAGAGTTTCCTAGTGAGAGAAGGCAGGCCGGCGATGGTGTTGACTTCTTGAGGCCTTCGGCTCTGCGTTGCTTGGCTAGGACAGGAAGCAGGCGTTAGCAGAGAGAACAGTAGGAGGGTAGGAGCGAGAGGTGGGAGGAGAGGACAGGGAAATGAGTTTGGGTGGGACTCCTGCCTGAGTAAAGGCCTATGAATCAGCCAGAGCCTTGAGGCCGGGTGCGGTGGGGCCAGAGGTCAGGTGTTCTGGGAGCTGTGCTTCTCTGTCTTGGCTGTGGCTGTGCTGTTCATGAGGGCTGGATTGGGGTGGGGGCCGGTAAGGAAAGGGGGACGGGTCCTCCCAGAGGAATGAAAATTCATCATGTGGCCATAGAGACATCCAGAAGGTAGCGTAGCGCTCCCATGACGGGGGTGGAAAATGGAGTGGAGTGGACAGTTGGTGACCCCTGATGAGACCAGCAAGTACATGGGCGGGAAGATCACTGGAGGTCACTAACAGGCATCCATAGGACTGGAGTCCCCAGCTTTGAAGGGCACAAGCTTCGCACTGGTTATAAAACACGCCCTTGAATATACCCCCACCTCCAGACTCCTGATGCCAATGTGTACAGCCTGTCAAGAGCAGGCCTCGTGTTAGCTGGGTGACCTCAAAGAACAGAAACATGTTCTCTCAGAGTCCTGAGGCTGGAAGTTGGAAATCAAGGTGTTGGCGGAGTTGGTTCCCTCCAGAGGCTCTGAAGGAGAATTTGTTCCCTGCCTTTCTTCCAGTGGCTGCCAGCAACGCTTGGCGTTCCTTGGCTTGGAGACGCATCCGTCCTCCAATCTCTGCCTTGCCTGTGACACGACCTTTTCCCTGCGAGCGTTTTATGTGTGTTTTCTCTCTTCCTCACTGCATCGGTGGGCTTAAGATGAATAGGAACTCATCTTAATTAAGTATATCTGCCACAACTCTATTTCCTAGTAAGATCGTATTCCGAGGTTCCCAGTGGTCATGAATTTGGGAGAAGGATGGCGCTGTTGAATCCAGTCTAGGCCTCGCCTCTACTTGCTTTTTTGGCCTTATTCTCACTTCCCCCCGACCTTGGCTTCCTTGTGCGAAGGCGTCCAGAATCCATCCTGCCTGAACTTCATTGTCTCCTTCTGAGCTTTCCTATTTATTTATTTATTACTTATTTAGGATTTATTTATTTATTTAAGGGAGTGGGGAGGGGCAAAGGGTGAGGAAGAAAGAGACTCTCAACCAGACTCCCCACTGAGTGCAGAGCCTGATGCAGGGCTCCATCCCACCACACATGAGATCATCATCTGAGCCGAAACTAAGGGTCAGAGGCTTACACGATTGAGCCCTCCAGGCACCCCTCCCAGCACCCTATTCATTGTCATTATTATTTGTAATTATTTATCTGTGTTCCGAGTAACGTCGTGTCCGAGAGCCCAGACCCGAGGGTGCTGTAGAAATGGATTTGAGTCCTGGCTGTCCACTTCAGTCAGCCCCGTGACCCGGCTCTAACCTCCCGGCCTCAGTGTCCTCCTCTGTCGGCTGGAGGTGTGGCATGAGAACTTCATAAATCCAGTGAGAAAAAGTGTGTAAAGTGGCGAGGGCAGGACTTAGATTCTCCTTGAGGGTCGTGGCCATGGTTTTTCTTTGCTTCTGTCTATCTGGCACTGGGCCCAGTATCTGACAGAGTAGCTGCTCCCTACATATTTGTTGAATAAGTGGTTGCATGAGGAGACTTAGTCTGATGAGAAGTGACATGTCTGTGTTTATGGATGTGACCCTTCCTTAGAAACCCCCTTCCTCCTGCCCTTGGTCCCCAAGAGCCGGGTAATTACAGTTTGAGTTTCAGCTAAATGCTGATGAGTGGCGGTGAGTGGGGGTCACAGTTTGAGTCAGACTCATAGCCCTGCACCCAGTGTTTCTCTTTCATGTGGATGGAACAAACTCGAGCTTATTATATTAGCGGTACCTATGGTGGCTGCAGTAGGTGAGTCACCGTTTACTGTAAAGCTTTCAGATGCCCGGCAGGCCCTTCCTTGCCAGACGGGAGCGGTAGGGCCTTCTGCCATAAGGCAGAGCAGCCATCAATGTCTGAAGAAGAGAGAGAAAAGGGGAGCCAGGGTGGCTCAGCCATTGAGCATCTACCTTTGGCTCAGGTCATTATCCCAGGGTCTTGGGATAGAGCCCTTTGTTGGGCTCCCTGCTCAGCAGGAAGACTGCTTCTCCCTTTCTCACTCCCTCTGCTTGTGTTCCCTCTCTCGCTGTGTGTCTCTCTGTAAAATAAATAAATAAAATGTTTAAAAAAAAAAAAAGAATAAGAAGAGGGAAAATACTTGCCGCGGTCCCAAGTAGCAGGAAGGTCTTGGGTGAGGGTCCGTCACTTTCTCGATTTCCTCCTTCCCCAGATTTCCCATATGAGTTTTATTTTGACCCAGAAAACGGTGCTAAGCATTTTTAAAGTCAGTTAAATAAGTCTGTGCAAATTGGTGTTTGCCTGCCTCTCAACTAGAGGTTTATGCTGTGTCTGCTTTTGGTTTCGTGTGAATATTAATTTTTTTTTTTAAGGGATCGACTCTCATCTCTTGATTATCGGCCACTGAGAGCAACGCTTCAAAGCCTGAGACCTTTTTTCGTCTTAAGTAAAAATGTCTTTGGTTCCTCTCTGCCTGCAGGTGATGGTTTTCTTTTCCTTTCAAGAGATGAACCTGTGAAATTCCATTTGGTCTCCAGTGGCAGACAGGGCTTGGGGCATTTTTAGTCTTTGAGGATGAGCTCGGTTGTGAAGACTCGAGGCGGGGCGGGGCAGCCTGTTCCCTCTTGCAGGTGGGGCTGGGTGGGGCAGGGCGTGGGGAGTCATGAGTGGCTGCAGAGGCGGCCACGGTGCCCTGTACATACCTGGGACCACCGTTCTAGCAACCTGGTTCTCTGCAGGTGGGCTCTGTGGCCGGGTCTGAGGCTCTGATGGAACTTAAAGTTGGAGTGAACAGATAAAATGTTTCTCCGTGTGTGTGTGCATGTGTGCATGCATATCTGTGTCATGGGACCTTGGGTAAGTTATGTAACCTCTCAGCCAGTTTGCTCATCTGTAGAATGGGAATGCTGACACTTTGCTCAGTTGGATTGTTCCAAGGATTTGATGAGATAATTAAGGCACTCACTACAGGCCTGGTACAGAAAAAGTGGTAGTTATAAAGACAAGCAGTGCTGTGAATCTTGTATTTTGAAAGCAGGGATGATGGAGGAAGCCCTGTGGTAAGAAGAGGGGAGAGAAGATGTTCCTTCTAGGTAATTAGTGGTGAACTCCCTGGTTATTGATGGTACTTAATTCAGTATCTTAAATTGGCCTCTCTGTTCACTTAACTAGTTCCTGCCTCTGCACCTTGGACTTGCTGTTGGTCCTGGTAGAGCATGCGCCTTTCCCATCCTCTCTCCTCTTGGGCTTCTCCTGGGATTGGCCAGACCAGGCTTTTCTGGTGTGTTGAGACGATGGCCATGAACCCTTGCAGTTCAGTACACACCCTGCCGTTTTGCTCTGGCCGGTCAGGCCCCGGGGTCTTCCAGAGATCTTTGTGCCTCCCCTGGGAAGAGGAAGTTGTGAAGGGCATCTGTTTGGGCCTCCTTGGGAGATGACCAAAGTTTATGGGGGCAGTCATGACACGCCGCTATTTGCGATCAGAACTTCGGGACATTCAGAGTGGCAGTTGCTGTAGCTGACCTTACCTGTAGTGAAGGACAGTGGGATAAAGGGATCATCCTTTGCCTCTGCCTCCTTCCGCACTGGCATCTCCTCAAGTCCCTCTAATGCCATCCTCACCTTTCAGTGGTGGGGATGGTTTTCCTACTGCGGAGCACCCTTGCTTCTTGACTTTGTCATACGGTGATACTGCTGCCTCTACCAACCCCATGTTTGTTGCCCTCCCAGAGGGTACAGTCCTGGGCGGGGGGTTGGGGGGGATGCTTAGTGTCTTACTTGGGACACTCATCCAGTACATCCCCTCTGTAAGGCAGTGTTGAGAGAGGGAGTGAATGAAGGGAGCTCAGGATGAGAAAAACTCAGGTGATTACCGCCCCCCCACCCCCATGGGAAGTAGGTCATTATAATTTGTTACTTTCTTCTTTCTGTGTTTATGTCTCTTGAGTTGTGCTCTCTGAGCAATACAGATGCCTTTGCTTGGTTCTCCCTGGTGTAGTAATGGTGCAGCATTTAGGCAGTGGCTGGATGGGGTTGGGGTACTGCCCATAACTGGGACCAGCAATGCTTTTCTCTGCACAGAAAGTGTGGATCCTATGACCTCAGTTTCATTATAACTGGATCCGGCTGAGGAAGAAAACCTGTGCACGTCAAGTTGGTCAGGGAGGCCAAGTGACACCCTGTATGTAATAATCACTATACTAACACAGTTCTGGCTCCGAAGGTAGTGTTCCTTCCGAAGCATCACACCGACTTCTGGAATGCTAGAAGGCTCTAATCCTGAGATCCAATCCACCTGTTCCCTCTGGGTCCTGGGGGCTCTGCTTGGAGAACAGAAAGAGTGTGAATAAGTGGTGGTCACCTGAAGTGGCCGTCTCCATTCCCTACTGTACTACAGAGGGTCTGACATGAGGTAGAGGAGTCAGAAATCATGGCGGGGAAGCGGTCCTCTGTTCCCAGAGCCCTCACTTACTCTGATCCTTCTCGCCACCCCCTAATTCCAGTGGCAGTGACTTGCAGGAGCTGTCCTTCCTATGCTCCTCTCTCCCTCCTGTCTACTCCGGTTACTTCATGTCAACATCGGTTCTGGCGCTGGATATAGCCATGCACATGCCTTTCCTAAAGCCTTCAGATGAAGAACTCTCTCGTCCAGGACCTCCAGTGCCGTGGCTCTTCCGAAGGCGTCACGTCTTGTCATTTGGACAGTCCCCTCCTGCTTATCAGTGTCTCTTCCCTGCAGGCAGGTGCAGGAGGAAACCCAGGGTCCCCAGCTGGTGGTAGAGAAAATTCAGGGGTGGAATCCAGTTGCGGTGGGGGCCTGTACGTTCTCTGATCATTTTAGGTTGAATATACTCTGATCTGTCATGGAAATCGTAACACAAGCCGATTACTAAAATATGACTATTGGTTTAATGAGAAACCTTTGAGAGGGACCCACTTCCTCTTGATTTTTGTTTTATTTTTAAAAATTCTGTACATTCTGTTTCATTTCTCTTCCTCTGGACTTTTCTAGTAGAAAAGTCACCAACAGCCTCCTATGAAAACCCAAACCATTTAGAAAATAAAATTGTGCCCCAGGAAATACACAGCACTTTCCCACTGTGGTGCCTTCCTTCCCACCATTTGTCTCATGGTGGAGCAGGTTAGGTAGTCGACCTGGAGAAACCGAGGCCCTATTGAGCTGATGGCAGTGGGTTGAGGTTGTCACGGGAGAAGGATTGGAGTCAGGTCTATACTGCTTGGGTTCCAGACCCGTAGTTCTGTTTTCCCCCACCTCCAAGTGTTGGTGTTATTTGCAGACTGTTTTCCCTGCCACTGGGTATCATTAGTCCTCCCTCCTTGTAGTCTGATTTGGTTAGGTAACATGGGCTCCCACTGAGTGCACCATAATGCATTTTAAGTGGTATCAGGCTTCTCTCGAATGGGTTCCTTCCCCATCCATCCATCCTTCTGAAATATTTCTTGACCTGCTCTGTACAAAGCAATGTGCCAGACCCAGGAGGTTTTGGGGGGGATGAGGGAACCAAAATTACATTTCTGAATAATCTTTTCTTTGGCATTGGGGCACAGAACCCTAACACAACCGTAATACCAAGTAGAACAACTGAGAGCTGTACAAAACAAGCAAGACGGGAGTAGCGGAAGAGGGGTTAATTTCTGTTGAGAGATGGCGGAGACACCACTGGAGCTGAGTTTTGAAGGACAGATAGAATTTTGGTGCTGGGCAGAGCACAAAAATGCATTTGGGGAAGTAAGGACTAAGGGCATACCGCGGGTGTGATTCCTGAATGCCATCCTGTGAACACACAGGTGATCCTGACCTGGGTTGAAGGGCACTTGCCCAGTTAATGGTTTCAGAAAATGCTTGGAGCGGTCTCCCTTCGTTAGGGTTGGGGGTGGACGGTTGGCATTAAGAGCAGGCTTGCGTTTATTGAGTGTTTCTGCTTACATCAGCTAATTGAGGGGCACACCGCTAGCAAGTGCTGGAGCTGGGATTTGAACACAGGATCCTGGGACTGCTGCTTCCCTGATGTTCCCACCGTGCTGCCTTACCACCTTCTCCCTGGAAGCTGCTGCTGCGGAAGCAGTTCCTCCCCAGCTGTAGGGTGCAGGTTGCAAAGTAGGAGTTGGCTTCTGACGGGCGGGAATACTGTGAAATTCTTTTGCTCTCTTAACTCACGTCATTCAGGCTTCATGTGGTTGATGGAAGGACGAGTGTCATTTCGGCCATGCTTTTCTGGAAGCCTTGCCACGGTGTCGCTCTCCAGCAGTGCTGCTATTGGCTGGTTTATGAGACGATTGCTGTGTGTATTACTTTCTGATGGGCAGCTATCTTCTGACCACACCGGCAAGTCACGTTCCGTGCTGGAATGGGTTGTTTATACATTTCTAATGGAGACAAGCTTTTGCGAGCTGGCTGAATCGGCCCGGTAGTCCTCCTAGGAGTTTGCTGGGACAAAGTTTTGATTGGACAAATGAATGCCATGTCATGAAATCTGAAAGGAGAGACAGTGAGAGTGAGCGGGGCGAGGAATGGGAGGAGACGCTTGCTGGGACCAAGGCTGGAGATTGGGCCCTGGGAATTCTGGGCCCGTTTTTCCCAAGAGATGTCTTGAGACCCGAGGGGCGTCAGGGAGGTAAACGTCATGCAGGGGGCAGAGTGGGTGTTTGAACCTTAATAAATGTTTGGCAATAATGAAATAATATTGTAATTCTGGAGCCTGTCTCTGTGGCACCTCTGTCTTGCTATTTTCACCCTCAGAAAAGGGGTTCGGGGAGCAAAACCTGGCTGAGGAAGGTGCCCGAGGCTGTCGGGTGTGTCAGGCAAATGGGTACCTGGGTACCGTTGCCTCAAGGTTCCCATCCTGTGACACAGCTGACACCCTCCTCCGATGACTCGCTCTCCTCCTTCTCCTCATCACTTTCCCCTCTTCTCTGTTACAGGGCGATTATAGTTTGCCAGATTCTCTCAGGGCTGCAGATTAGTTAATCTTAGAATCTGCTTCTCCAAGAGCATCTTGCCTTTTATCTTTGTTTTCTATATTAGGGTCTGGGATTCTGGTGCTAAAAAAAGTTTGAAAACCAGATGCCTAAGAGCGTATCTGCAGTGCTCATTGCAAGGGCCCCGGGGTCTGTGAGTGAGGGCCACACCTCCTGCTGCACTCTGTGCTTGTTGGGGGCAGGGGACCAATGTGCTTGTCTTGCTGCTCTGACTCTGCTCCTTGAGTGTGAGTCCTTCTCATTCTCCAGGGACTCATAATTCTCCTCCTTTCGGCCCAGGCTGCTAAGGAGAACAACTTGGGAGTTTCACAGTCAAAACTAATGAATAAATTGCAAGTTACAGATACTCTCTCTGCTTTATACTGTCTCTAAGTTATATACACTCTCGTTTCACAGATGAGGAAGCTCAGAGACATCAAGTAACTTGCTTGAGGTCACACAACCTTTAACGGAAAAGGTCTAGATTTGAATCCAGATCTGATTCCAGAGTTCGTGGTTGTTGCTACTGTATGCGTCAGTCATACTTTTACCTGCAATCAAAAATATTTATTATTCTCTGTCATTTCCCCCCCTTGGGGATGTGGGCTGGGTAAATTTAGCACTGTGTAAAATAACGTAATATGTATGTCTCACTTTTACTCACCTTGAAAGTACTGCCTTTGGAGGGTGGGACGTTCTGGGCTGTGACGATGACCATGGTGTGGGAGTGTTGGGGGAGGGGGCTCAGGCTTGGAGTCCTCTGTACTGTTGGATTCAGGCCGAGGGGAGAGGTCTATGAGGCTTGCTTCCCAGGTCCTGAAGCTGAATAGTAAAGTCACTTGTCTGAGAGCTTCAGAGCCTTGAGGCCATTGGTTGCCCTCTGCATTCTCTAAACCTCTTGTCTCTGAGTCTTTCTGGTCACCTACTGGGTATCTGACAGAGTCTTAGAGCATGGCTCAGCAGGGACAGTCTGCTTGGGAGAGTCCAGATGTGAAGGAGGCAGGGCTGGAGCAGGACTGGAATTGTGTGTGTGCCCCACGTTAGTTAGACAGTGCTGTCAACCCAGGGTCTCAGTGAGTGCACAGTAGTTTAAGGTTTCCTCCAGCGTGGAGCTGTGAGTTCTACTTTTGTGAAGACTAGGTTTCTCCTTGAGTTGGGAATATTAATTTTATCCTCCTTTCCCAGGTGCCTCATACCTCTTCCTGAGGAAGTGGGTATAGACCGACAGATAAGGGCTTAGACACACTGGTGAAACACTAGGAGGAAACCTTGAAAAGACATTTATGGACTAGATTGCTGGAAGAAAAATCCAGCTAGCCTGTGGGCCCCTAGAGCCTCAGGTTCATCCAGAGAACAAGAAGGAGTTTTTCATTGGCTTGTAAGTTCCCTTTCTCTGGCCAGATCTTATGTAGAAGGTCAAGTGCGGAGAGAGGGACTCGGAGCTTGTTGAGTCCCAGCAGGCAGAATCCCTTCCAGTGTTGCCTGGGTGGGCCCTGAAGAGCCCGCCTTGCTGAAACCTTTGGCTATTAAGCCCTCTCTCTCCTTCCTGTTACCAGACATCCAGTGGGAACCGAATACTCCAAAGCCAGAGCTTAAGAATTTTACTATAGCAGCTCCGGGTCTGGTCAACTCACGTCGCCCCCATCACCCATACCTTGGGTTGCTGTTTGTTCGTGCTGGGTATTGGGAGGTGGGGTGGGGCATCCAGGCCTCGCCCGCAGGCTGCCCTGTGCACGTCAGGGTCCTAGGAACCGGGGAGCTGTACAGCTGTATGTGGAGGTGGGTCCACCCCAGACTTGTAAGCTGGTGACTGAGACGCAGAGAGGGGAAGTTGGCAGTCACGAGGTTACACAGCACTACTCGGGCAGAGCTGCTCATAGAACTCGCTCTTTGCAAAGGGTCTTTGAGGCACAGCCTCGGATGCCCCCCCGGGACACCAGCCCTGTGTGCCCTACCCCATTTTCCTCGGAGCATGTGCTGGTGTTACAGATGAGGGCTCTATGACTTCATTTCAGATAATGCAGTTGGGTACAGTTTGCCTGGTGGTTGCCTAAATTTAAACGAAGTGGGCTGGGGTGGGTGGTAGTGAAGAAGATTGGCTTGGTGCTTTCATTAAAGCACAATGTGTTGGGGGAAGGTTCGATTTTTATTTTTACTTCACTGAATGAGGGATGAGCACAGAGCTGAGGGTTGGGTTTTTCCCCCCAAACCTTTCCTTTCCTTTCCTTTCTTTTTTTTTTTTTTTTAATTATTAAATATCTGTATATTCTCAATTCAGGACTGGTGGTGCATTTCACTTCCAGCCTGGATATAAACCAAAGTAGGTTGAATTGGCATATTATTATTTTGCATTTCATGATGGTCAAATACAGTTAGGGGGCAAGCCTCTTAAGCATGTATAGGCCACTTTTGATTAGATTTGGGTTTCATTCCCGATTCTGGGCCCTTGCTGGCTATGTGACCTTGGGTATCATTTCTTGAACTTCTTTTTTCTTTGTTTTAAAAGGTTGGTATCAGTAGTTACATTTTAGAATTGCCATACATCTGAATTCACAGCACATGGGGACTGCTCATGAGTTGTTGGTGGCTGTCTGTCCTCTTCTGTGTCCTCCAGGTCTTGCCCCCCACCAGGTTGGGGGTGGATCACGGGATGAGGTTGAGAGGATGGTCTCCTGAAGGAGGAGGTGAGGGGCTGGTATGGAGGTGAGGCAGGTGCTGGTCAGTGTGTGTGTCAGTATGTGTGAGTGTGTGTGTGTGTGTGTGTGTGTGTAAGGGAGTTGGACTTTGGGGGGCTTTTCTCCTTAGGGAATAGGAGGAAAGTACTAGAAGCCTGAACAGCTGGACCTTTGCTCCAGAGAAATGCCTCCTTGGAGTTTGTTTCTCTGATTCTGTGCGGTTATTCTTCTCAGCCTTTTAAAATCCTCATGGAAATATATGGTCCACTGGCTATCTCTCTGGTTATAAAAGCGACACATTTATAGAAAAGTTGGAGCATACAGGAAATCAGAAGTGAAATAAAAATCGTCCATAATCACACCTTTCTAGAAGAGACCGGTGCGAGGATTTGAAATCTGTGTCTCCAGTCATTTTTTTTTCTCTGCATCTATACATAGGGTGTGTTTGCCTGCTTGTCCGTTTTTACAAAATTGGAGTCACATTGCACATACTGTTATGTAATACGCTTTTAAAACAATATTCTGTGAGCATTTCTTAGTTGTAGATTGTTCTTCTAAAACACGACTTTGGGTGGTAGCAACAGCATTCTGTGGTGCTGGTAGCCCATAAGTGATTTACCAAGACCCCCATTGTTTGTCATTTAAATTGCTTCCCCTTTCTTGTGCTCCTTCACCTTATGCTGCGGCAAATTTGGGAATGCAGATTTTAATAACTGGATCACTGTTTTTAGGAGAGCAGTTCTCCGGTGAAGCACGCTGAACAAATGGTTTCATTAGTTTCAAGTTTTTTCATACCTTACGTGTTCCCAAGCCCTTTGGCCTCTGCTACTGAGTTCACTGTCAAGGTAAAACCACGGTCCCTGTCCTGCATTTCTGCCCTGGTCTCCGCATACTGCTTACCCTGCCAACTGCTTCTCCTCTAGGAAGCACTAGTTCTCAGGGGCAGTGGGGGCCATGAGAGGTCACGGCTCCCCCGGAAGATACTGGTTCGGGCCCTGATAATGTCACTTACTGGCAGAGCCCAAACATTTGGGGTGCATTTTTGACACTCTGTTTTCCTTCCCTGCAGAATGCGGGCAATATACCCTTCTGACTGAATGACGAGGTGAAGTGCAGTGTGGCCCTAGCTGTGTTTTGCCACTTGAAATACATAAAGATGTTAGTTGTCAGCATTGACCTTGAGGACCAGTTACAGGGCCTGGTCCGGTGGTACCTGCAGCTGGCTTACATCAGCTCTTGGGGGTGGATTGTGCACACCTCTTCCCAACTCCGTGTCCACTGGCCCTCACGCTGGGAGCTCCAGATGGGCTGTAGTGAGTGTGTCTGTACCATGGAAATAGACAAATGCTACAATCAAGGCTTTTTTTTTTTTTTTTTTCTCCTTTTTTTTTTAGAGGTGATCGGTAAACATATACCAGCACTTTGCAGTCCTACTGTCTGGGGCTTCTTCTTCTTCTTTTTTTTTTTTTTTTTAAAGATTTTATTTATTTATTCATCAGAGAGAGAGAGAGAGAGAACACAAGCAGCGGGAGAGGCAGAGGGAGAAGGAGAAGCAGATTCCCCATGGAGCAGGGAGCCTGATGTGGGCTCAATTCTAGGACCCGGAGATCATGACCTGAGCTGAAGGCAGATGCTTAACCCACTGAGCCACCCAGGCGCCCCTACTGTCCAGGGCTCTTATTTGACATTTGACATACATTGTTTTGGTTTCAGTTGATATTTTTTTGTGTGTGTGTATTAATGTCTCCTTTTCCCCAGCTGGATTTTAAGAGCAGGCCTTAGATACTCTAAGATTTTTAACAATAGGGCCCTGTAAAGCTGCATTTACCCAGATGAGCTCATGACTTTAAACTACATGAAAAGAGGCATCTGGGTGGCTCAGTGGGTTAAAACCTCTGCCTTCAGCTCAGGTCGTGATCCCAGGGTCCTGGGATCGAGCCCCATAGGGCTCTCTGCTCAGCAGGGAGCCTGCTTCCTCCTCTCTCTCTCTCTGCCTTCCTCTCTGCCTACCTGTGATCTCTATCTGTCGAATAAATAAATAAATAAAATCTTTAAAAAAAAACCATAAATAAACTACATGAAAAAAAATTTATGCTAAGACTTAGTTCTGAGGGGTTCCTAGTAGCTATGCAGGCCTGTGGCCCGGTCCTCTCTTAATGATCTTTTATGGATGGGTCTTCCGTACTCAGAATTTTAGTTCTTTAGCCTTAAAACTGCCCAGGGCATAATAAAGAGGCTTTATTTGCCTGTGTTTCCATCAGTGGCTATAATAATAATGGCTAACAAGTAATAGGTAGCACTCATTGATTGTTTACTGTGTGGCAGGTACGTCCTAAATGCTTTTACAATCATTTTCTTGTTTAATCTTTACTCCAGTCATATAAAGAATGCATTAACATTACCCTTGTTTTAGAAATGAGGAATAGGTGACACTTATTTTTTTATTTTTGTTTTTATTATTTTCAAGACTTTACTTGTTTGACAGAGAGGGACAACGAGAGAGAGAGAATATAAGCAGGGGGAGTGGGAGAGGGAGAAGCAGGCTTCCTGTAGAGCGGGGAGCCCGAGGCGGGGCTCGATCCCAGAACCCTGAGATCACGACCTGAGCTGAAGGGAGATGCTTAATGACTGAGCCACCCAGGTGCCCCCAAAATGTGACCTTTAGAGATGTTCAGTACCTTGGTCGTGATGGGGGAAGATATGAATTTGCTCACTCATTCATCCATGGGCTGAGGGCTGCCCTCGCTGCCATGATGAACGAAGTCAGTCTCTGTACCCCTCATGGAGCATTCCTTCTAGTGAGCAAGACAGATAATAAATAAACATGTAAACATGAACTGCTAAGTCAGGTGTTTCTGGCGGCTACAAGACAAGCCATCCAGGGAGGGAGCTCGAGGCTGATGGGGCAAGGGCTGGGTTTGGCTGTTTAGATTCCAATCCTGGATGTCTGCCTCACTGTCCTTGAAACATGCCCACCCTGTATGTAGTCGGGCACCTCGAGTACAGCAGCCCCATGTCACATATTGATTGGTTGGGTGATTGGAGCCTTGCTGCACGGGGATGACACAGGAAGGCACGGTGAGAGCTTACGGTAAGCTCAAATCAGGTGCAAGTGCCCCCGGCCCCGTCTGGTGCACTGGTCTCCCTTCTGAGGGCTCCCAGGTGTTCTGGGTGGGTAGAACGAGCAGGAAGGCTAAGCAGTGAAGGTAGGAAGAGGACAGTGAGCTCTGTGGCAGTCAGGGGGTGGGAGAAGGGATGCAGGTTTAGGACCCACAGGGCTAACAGCTTCTTGGAGGTCAACGTTTGCATGGAACACACGGACACAGGAAGGTGTGGAGGGCAGGATGACTACCCCAGGCTTCCCCATGAGACCCAAGTTCACCAAAGGGTGGAGCCCAGTTTCTCATTCCCAGTCCCGCGCCTTATGTAACATCATCCTTCTGCCAGATTTTATTTTATTTTTTTATTGCTGCCTGGAGGATGGATGCAGTAAGCTAGTTTGGAGACCCATTAAAAGACAGCCCCTGGGGCACCTGGGTGGCTCAGTGGGTTAAAGCCTCTGCCTTCGGCTCAGGTCATGATCCCAGGGTCCTGGGATCGGGCCCCACATCGGGCTCTCTGCTGGGTGGGGAGCCTGCTTCCCTTCCTCTCTCTCTGCCTACTTGTGATCTCTCTCTCTCTCTCTGTCAAATAAATAAAAAAAAAAAATTTAAAAAAAAAAAAAAAAAAGACAGCCCCTAACTCCAAGCCTTCAGGAGTCAGAGTGGGTCACAAAGACCGACTATCATCTACCCGGCAAAACGTCCTTCTAGAAGATGGGACCTTCTAGTGCGTAACAGACAAAAGCATGTTAGAGTCACCGTCCCTGACCCTCACGTGTTGGGGACGAGCTAGTGTCCCCTGTGGCCAAGCCAACATTTAGTGAGCATCTCATCCGTGTTCAGTGGATAAGATGTTGAAAAGCCCTGCCCTGGGAGACGGAGAACCAGGGACCAGTACCGGCTCTGCTATTAATAAATGACCTGCATGATAAACGTCTCGGTGTTGGTTTGCTCCTCTGTGATAGAAGGGGCTGTCCAAACGGTCTTGATGTCTCTTTCTGCTCTGACCTTTCCCTCTAAGGAGGAGGTTACACAGGGTCCCCCTCACAGAGCATTTCAGTCTTTCAGTTCCTTTCCCAAGTGCTGTGTGCTGCCCGGAGTGCAGGGTTTGGGGAAGGATTTCAGGGCTGGAATGTGCCTCCTCGAGGGTATTTCTTGGTCTGTGGGTACCGAGTATTTTCCGCCTCGGTTCCCCGTTCTAAGCCACCTGGTATTCGCTAGCGGTTAGGTGGCCATTGCCCACACAGGACCTTCCCCACAAAGGAAAGCTCGCCCACAAGTGTTTTCCTAGCACGCCCACTCTTGACAGGAGGAGAGTGAAATTTGGAGTGTACTTTCCTAATGGTCGGGCGGTGGTGATTTCGTGTGTCAGAGTGGTCTAGTCCCCATCCTGGTCGCTCCGATGGCCTCCCACTAAAACCGTGCAGTGACACCAGAGCAAACACATACACTTCAAAACTAAAAAGTGATGAGGTGAGGAGGCAACAGGAAGTGGGGAAGGGAGCAGAACAAAGCCTGCGCTGTGTACTCAGAAGGCTGTTGACCTTTTTTTTTTTCTCTCTCTCTCTCTCTCTTTAAAATCATAGCGTTCTGTTAGATTGTTGAGGTACAAGTTCTTGTTTGTTTGAAAAGGTTCAGCCTCTGAAGAGACCTCTGGAGAGAGTGTGTGGTGGGTGTCAAACAAGTTTAGGGAAGGAGCAAATCACCCTCCTCCTCCCTTGCTTGGCCAAAGTTATTCAAATTCATGTCAGTCAGGGTTCTGGAGGCTGTTTGATCCTCTCTCTCCATTTCTCTACCAAGGGCTGGGGAAAGTTATTTAAATTGCTCCTCTTTTTAGACCTTCCTTTGGAGGACTCAATTTAGCTCTTCTTGTGCTTGATGAAAGACGGTGGGGAAAGTGGAATTCTGCCCCCACGGTTTTTCTTCATTGGCTTCTACCTCAGTTTCTCATTTCCCACTAATGACTTCAAAAGGAGATAGCGCACATTTAACCATTAGTTTCCGGTATGGTGAGGGCCCACCCGTGTTGACTCTGACAAGACCCCGTCAAGCCTGTCACTGCCTCAGCTGCCTCCCACTGGGGAGGGCACACTTCACACATCCGGGGACAGATCACTGGCTGGCAGATGGAGAGAGGGATTGTTAGTTTAGACAGACAGCTTTTCATTTGAGGAGCAGATATGGTCCGAGGAAGGATTCTGCTGATAGGTGTGGCTGTTTGGATATTGGAGCCCCGTCAGCTCAGGTTGGTTTAGCTCCGTTGGGGCTTTGAGTTTGGGGATCTGAAGTAACAATAGCATTGCGAGCAAGAAGAGCCATGTTTGTAGAAACTTCTTCACCTGCATTTCCACAGTCTACCCTTCCACCAAGCTTACGACGATGTTGGGAGGGAAGATACAGGCATACAGGCACGCCATTGTTGGTGGCTGGGTAATATTAGTAACATAATAACGAATACAAGAACGGGAAGCCAACGCTTCCTGGGCACATTCTTTGGTTCTGGAAGCCTGGTGCTGGGTCATAGGTATGACCTTACGCTCTTTAATGCTGAGGGGATTCCATTGTACAGATGGGCCATGGAATAATAAGTTCAGTGACCTGAAATAATGGAGCAGGTGTCCTGCCCCTCAGTTCACATGTGTCACAGATGGCGTCTCCTGTGTTGCCTTCTGTGTTTGTTGACATTGACTTCTGAAACGGCTGGTTGGGGGTACGGTTGATGAGCTGGCAATAGAAGGGTTCTCTGGGGGAAGCTCACCGCTCCAAGGCATGTCCCGACTCTGACTCCGTAAGCTTTGCTGGTGGATAGGCATCCTCGCCGCCTGCCGAGCCCTCGCAGGACTATATGGGCTGTGTGCCCCTGGAAACACACTGGGGCATGGGCTAGTTCAAAGAAAAGTTAAGGTCTTCTTTTTAAAAAATAGTATTTATTTATTTGACAGAGGGAGAGCAGAGCGTGCAAGAATACAAGTGCGGGGGAGCAGTGGGAAAGGGAGAAGCAGACTCCCCGAGGAGCAAGGAGCCCGACATGGAGCTCAATTCCAGGATCCTAGGATCATGACCTAACCCGAAGGCAGATGCTCAACTGACTGAACCCCCCAGGTGCCCCTTTTTTTTAAGCTACCCCTCTCCCCAGTTCCATTTGATGTCTGTGGCATTTTGCCTTGCCATGATCAGAGTGTGTGTAAGGACTGCTCTGATAGTCTGAGTCCAAGCTCTGATGGCCCTCTGATGGAGAGGTTATACTCAGAGGCCCTCCGCACCAGTGAGACTTGGGCATCTTCCTACCTACCCTCTTGTGACTTCATTTCTGTGTTGTTTGTTTTAAATCTCTATTGGAATAGAGGTGTGGAGAGCATAAGCAAACTGGACAGTCAGCTAATTTAGCAAACTTGTACGTGACAGATGGAAGGAGTAGGGCATGGGACTGAAAGAGTTTTTTAAAAAAACCCAAACAGGAGGGCTCCTGGGTGGCTTAGTCGGTTAAATGTCTGCTTTCAGCTCAGATCATGATCTCAGCATCCTGGGATTGAGCCCGGCATCGGGCTTCCTGCTCAGTGGAAAGTCTGTTTCTCCTTCTTCCTCTCCCTCTGCTGCTCTCTCTGTCAAATAAATAAATAAAATCTTTAAACAACAACAACAGCAGCAAACCAGATTGCCTCCAGCGGAAGGTTGGCCTTCATGAGCTAATTTGGGGAGTTCTAACTGACCTTGTACTGGAGTCCCCCCACGTGCCAAAGAGCCCCAACCTTAGGTGTCTCTTACCCTGGTGATTCCACTAAGTTGTTCAGAAGCATACTAAGGAGGAGGTGGTGACATTGAAGCGGATGAACCTTGTGGAAGGAAGGCAGAGCATCCAGGCAAATCTCGCAGCAGGCTGGGTTTCAGTTGTTTGTGAATCAGACACGCAGAGAGGTTGGTTGGCATGACTGGGAGCTGACCACTGACAGGAGTCTGTGGTTGTGGTGCAGTCCTGGCGTGAGGCTGCCAGCCTCCAGCCTCACGGCTCCGCTCACCTCTCTTGTTCTTCTGGTAGGGGGGCCCTAAACCTAACTCTAACCCTGACGGACGACTATAAATACACGTGAAATCATTCGGAACCTCTAGTCCAGCATCCTTGAAATTTTCCCGTTCTGTTCAAGTACTGCCTTCATAGAGCTAACTTTTTTTTTTTAAGATTTTATTTATTTATTTAACGGATCACAAGTAGACAGAGAGGCAGGCAAAGAGAGAGAGAGGAGGAAGCAGGCTCCCTGCCGAGCAAAGAGCCCGATGCAGTGCTCGATCCCAGGACTCTGAGACAAAGGCAGAGGCTTAACCCACTGAGCCACCCAGGCGCCTTTTTTTTTTTTTTTTAACCCCACAATGAAATCAAAGCTTAATCTCTTAACTTTGTTTATCTGAGTTCAGTCCAGGTTCTATTGTCTTCCAGTAGGGTTTTAATGCCCAGAAAGCTAGACAGCTCCCTGGGTAGAATCTTACAGGTTAAATGTAGTCTCCTGCTCTGTTGACTATAAAATTCTTGTGGGAAATGTGGCCTAGAACATGAACATATATGAACTTGGCCCTTTTTTTTTCGTAATTAGAAATTGGTGCTCTATCTTTGATGATTGTGTTACGTTCTGTTAGGAGTTCAACGTAGAGCCCTGGGGAGGGATTGCCTCCCCAGGTTGCCCGTGAACAGGAGAGTCTATTCAAATGGTTTAAAATTAATAGTGTTTGTGGCTTAGAAACCCACCTTGTCATTAACCACCAGTGAATGCCAGCCTGAAACATGTACTTTGCCCGCGTAAACCGCAAAGTTGTGGAAAAACGTAAAGGAAATGGGGGGGTAAGTTGGTAGTAAAAGGTAAAGCCTGAAGCTTGTGGGTGGGGGATGTGTGTGTGTGTGTGTGTGTGTGTGTGTGTGTGTTGAGAGGGGTGTTGAAGGATAGATAAAAGAGACAGGAAAACAAAGTCTGGCAGGGTACTCCCAAGTCCTGAGGCAGGCTTGGACATCACTAGTGAGAGAAGGTTAGCAGTGTGCCAACTCAGTGTTGCTGTTCTAATGTCTTCATTTGCTTAGATTTGCATTTTTTCCAAAGATTTTATTTATTTATTTATTTATTTATTTGTCAAAGAGAAGAGAGCACAAGCAGGGGGAGCATCAGGCAGAGGGAGAAGCATTCTGACTCCCCACTGAGCAGGGAGGAGCCCCATGCTGGGCTCAATCCCAGGACCCTGGGATCATGACCTGAGCCGAAGGCAGGCACTTCACTGACTGAGCCACCCAGGTGCCCAAAGATTTGTATTTTAAAACTTCAGAGAAAAAGCAACGTCAGGGAAACAGGACATTGGTTGTTGTGGAGTGGATTAACTACATCAGTCCACCTTCGTCAAGTTAGACTTCATTCCTCTAGGCCAGTGGCTCTCAACGGGGGGGTGATTTTGCCCCCATGCGACATTTGATGATGTCTGGAGACAATTTTGGGTGTCACAGTAGTTTGGGGGGAGGTTACTGCCGATGAGCAGGTAGAGGGCTGGGATAGCTCAAGCTCAACATTGTGCAATGCATAGGACAGCCCCACGAGAAAGGGTTCTCAGTCCAAGGTGTCAGTGGTGCCAAGGTTGAGAACCCTTGGTCTTAGGGCTTGGTTGCTGTCTGTCCATCCCGAGACAGCAATGGCTTGGGCTCTGGGTGGCAGGATATATATATTCCTAATGCGGTGGAACCCCCGGGTCCAGAATGCTTACTGTTCCAAAGATCTGAAAGGGTCCCAGAAATTGGCATCTTGGCCCAGCTGTACTAATTTTGTAGCTTGGTGTCTTTTTTCCCACCCTTCTGACAATTTCCCGTCTTATCTTATAGCGCCATGGCCCTGCGCGGAATTGTGAATTCTGTAACTTAGTGCATTTTGCCCCTACCCCATGCACAATGCTGTAATTTGAATTGTTTTGCCTTTCTATCTCTACCACCCATTTTGAGGTGGTGTTGGACAAGTCCTTGGGTCTCCTGGGGGAATCTGCTTTTCTCTACCCCAAATGAGCTTCATGAATCTCCAGATTGGCGGTTTGCGTAGGATGTGTCCTGGGTGCCATTTTTCCCCATAGAGAGAATTAAGAACGTGAACTATTTAATAAACTATAGACATACCGCCAGTCAACTGTAAAGCACATGCCTCTTCCAGGCCACTTTTTGACAAGTTTCAGGTAAGAATGATAGCATATTAAATTATTAGGCAGTTTTATGGCTGTGCAGGGCAAATTTATCCTTTGATGAATAAATATTTCTGTAGCCCAATTTAGAACTTGACAAATGCTGATTTACAGCTTAAAATATATATAAGGGTTATTTTTTGATGAAGTGGCAGTGGTAGTGGGGTAGGTTTAAAACCAGTGACAGCTGTGGCACCTTTGAGTAATGTGTCATTAAAATGGTGCTGCTTGCAGAGCTGTGTGGAGGATTTGGGTGGCTGTGGGGGTGCTGGGGGGAAGTTCCTGTCACTCCTGATAGGTATCGGGGTCCAGGTCACTTTTGTGATACACAGTCCCAGCTGATAGTGCTTTAAGGCACTATTAAAAGTGTGTGGGTGGGTGGGGGGGGAGGGGGTGGGGGGGCCCTGGGTGGCTCAGTCGGTTAAGCTCTGTCTTCGGCTTAGGTCATAATCCCAGGGTCCCGGGATCGAGTCCCTTGTCGGGCTCCCTGCTCAGCGGGGAGCCTGCCTCTCTCCATGTTTGTGCGCTCGCTTGCTCTCTCTCGCTGACAAGTAAGTGGATATGCTGTGCACCTTCCAAAGGATTCCACTTAGCCACTTGTGGAGCTTCAGGGCGGTGGTGGTTCCAGGGTCAAGGCTGGACATTTTTCAGATATGGAAGGTCGTTTTGAGGAGGAATGCTTTCAAAACTGAAGTGAGGAGGGAAGCTGGTGAGTTTCTTGTGTGTTCTGGATGTGGAGATCATCCATTCGCCTTTTGCATCAAAACCACCTGGGATGTTTGAACTGATGAGAAAGAATACGTACAGGAATAAAAAATGTATAATCGACGCTGACATTTACTCTGTTGCATGCGTCCATGTGTCATGATGGGAGGGCTAGAGCAGTTACATAAAGTCCTTTCCTATTTATTTATTTGTTCCTTTATTTATTGATACATGCACATGGCATAAACGTTGGAAGTGACAGTCGAAGGAAGTGTGTAGTAACTCTTCCCCTTCTGCCCAGCGTCTCCTAGTTCCCTTCTCTAGAGATAACCACTGTTACTAGCTTCTCGGTTATCTTTCTCTAAGCTTATCTTTCTCATAAATGCACATATGAACACATAGTGTTTTTCAACAACCACTAGCATACTCTTCATGCCAGTCTGTGCCTCTCCTGTTTCCCTAACAGCATACGTGGAAAACGAGTTCACATGATAACATTGTGTTTTATACCTGCAGAGCTTTCCACTTTATGGATGAGCCACAATGTATTACAGCCATTCCCCAGCAGTGGATACTGAGGCTATTTCTAGTCTTTTGTCATTTCAAATCACACTGCTGGCGTATCCTTGTATACACACCATTTTGCATATGTAGGAGTATGTCTGCAGAAGAATTTCTTAGAAGCGGCGTTGCCGGTAAAAGCATATATAGATGTCTGTGATACTGGTAGACACTGCAAGTAGCCTTTCAAGGAGTTGGTAATGCTTTACACCAGCACCCTCAATGAATGAGATGTCCTCGCCAACACAGCGAGTTATCGAAGTTTTTGATCTTTGCCAATCTGATAGATGAAAATTGGTATCTCAGTTTTAATTTGCATTTCTTTCATGAGTGTGGTTGAACATTTTTCACAGGTTTAAGATCCATTTGTATTTCCTTTCCTTTTAATTCGTATCTGTTGCCCAATTTTCTATCAGGCTGTTGATTGAAAGTTCATCGTCTTTTAGATTCAGTATCTGTTTAACCCATTTCTGTACTTGGCGGAGCTCACTCTTGGGGGCCAGGGCGATGATGCGTGCATTCAAATGAGGCTTTGGGGAGTGGGGTGGATCGACCATGCTAGGGATGAAAACCGGTCCATTTTCTTGGGTGCGGCCACTGCTGCCCCCGAGGCTGCTGGGGTCCCTGAGCCTAGTGGTTTCTGGTGGCATCCCCACGGCGCTCCTGCAGAAGTCTGATTCAGGTGGACAGCAAGTGCCCGCTGGTGTGCTGGCTATGTGAGAATGGGTTGGCTTTGGAATTGGACATGAATGAGACCGGGGAGGCTGGGGTTGCGAGGGGGAGGAGTGGCGCACCAGGACTTGGGGTGCTGGGTGTTTACGTTGAGGCAGATTCATGGGGAAGGGTCATCGCCCCTGCACCGAAAATTTTCAAATACACAGTGTCTGAGAAGTCCGGGAAAATAGGATACGCTTAATTTTAAGTGGTATGTTGGTCATGTTTTCAGTACTATCCTTAATATGGTTTCATTTTTCAGCCTTCAGACACCTTTCCAGAGGAGGTTTATCTAAACCCAAAGCAGTGTTTGTCATCCCAGAGCGATCTCAGCACCCCATTCCTGCCCCCATCCTGGGGCAGTTGAGTGTCTGGAGACAGTTTTGGTTGTCACCTTCGGGAGTAGGGGGGTGGGGGGGAGGAGAAGGCCACGGGCATGGAGTGGGTGGAGGCCACGGAGGCTGTTACACATCCTGCAATGCACAGGACAGCCCCTGCAGCAGACAGTTTTCAGCCCTAAATGCTAATAATGTCAATACATGGAAAGCCCTCGTAAAACAACAGGGTCCAGTGGTAAATCTGGGGGAAAAAAAAGATACAATAGATGCACTGTTTCCTTCAGTTTTCAAACATTTTGCACCTTCTGTAGTGTCACAATTAGATGACCTTCACCTGAAAAGGAGTGGAGGTTGAAGAAGAACTTGGAGAATTTGACTTGAAAATGTGACTAGCACACCGTTTGAAAAGTCGATCCTATGTTCCTGAGGTTTTGGACCCCCTGTGGGATTTCAGTGGGGGCAGAGACCTGTCACTACCATTGTCCCTTTTTACTGCCATCACTCTTTGCCCTGTGCACACATGCACGTAAAAAGTGGAGGCAAGGGGGTGCGGATTTTTTAAACCTGAGACCCCTGAAAGGAGAGGGACCTGGATGCCAGCATGATGGCATTTTCAGATATTTGGACTTTCCGCACAGTGGGAGGGCAACCCTGGGACCCTCCTGGGCTCTATGTGAGTCCCCCAACCTCTAGAATGCCTGCTGCCAGTGGCCCTCAACCCCAGAGGTTCAGAGGAACCAGCAGAAATACCCTAGGATTTTCCTCATTTTCAGAGCAGGAGAAGGGGAAAAGCCCCTGCTGGGGAGGCCAACTGCCCACTTGAAATCTTTATTCCTCACCAAGGCTCAACTTTGAGCAGCCTCCTGTTGCCTCTTGGGTACAAAGGGAGCAGTATTAGCATGAGAAGGAAGATGAACTGAGTTACTAAACGGAAAGTACTCCGTATAGTACTTGTTTGTGTTTGCCATAGTATTATTGTGATTGTGATTGTGATTATTGGTTTCTGCCCTCAGAGGTTTCAACCTTCTTGCCCCTCTTTTGCAGTTCTGTAAAAAACCTTTGCCAAGATGAGCCAGCGTACTTGAGCCCCACGGTCCCTCTGGTGGCTTCCCTGAGTCCACATGAACACGAGTGCCCCTCGCCGTGTCTGGGGAGGGCTCTGCTTCTCCCAGGAGGCACTGGGAGCTTCACGGAGCCAGCCCTGTGCTCTCCATCCTCCCATCCCCGATCTCCTCCATCGAGGGAGGCTTGGGCCTGCCTCTCTGAGATGGGTCTCCTCATTTCATTCTCCTGATTCCAGTTCCCGTGGCCAGTTTCCTGTCTCCCACCACATCATCTGGTGTGACTGCCTTGGAAAAGCCCAAGTTGGAAGCTGAAAGGATGCTTGTGTCTGGGCCGTGGGCTTCCCTTCCATGAAGGACTTGGCTTCGGTCAGTCCTGGGCTCCTGAGCTCACTGCTCTTGGTCGTCTAGGTGCCTTTCAGCTTGGCCTCAGCCACAGTCACCAGAAGGGGTTATTTATAAACTGGTGACGGTCTTGGCCAGAACTTATAAACAGACTGCCGAAATGTCGGGTGAAGCCAGTTTCTCATTTTGTTTTCTTTACATTCACTTTGAAGGTTCGTATCCGGATGGTTTTCGTGGATCTTTCAATGGCTGAAGATCACAAGAGTTTGTGCCTGGGTGGGTGGTTCCGTCTGAATGCTTCAATCAGCACCTTCTTTTAAGAACTCAAAAAACCTACAGAAGACATATGAGATGCAGTAGGGTAATGGAGGTGGAGGGGCACAGAATCCCTGTCCTCAGGGAGCTTCCAGTCCCGTGGAGGTAGCATAGCCCCTGACGTGAGGTGCTCCCAGTCTCTTGGGGGAAATACAGCCCTGACCTTCATGGAGTCCCCAGTCTAATGGAGGAGGCATAGGATGAATTCACAGTCTGATAGTGAGAGAGCTCATATTCTCCGGGAGCTCCCAGTCTGATGTGGGAGAGACAAAGCCTGTTTATCTAGCCTGATGGAGGAGACCTGAGTCTTGCCTTCTGACCTGGTTTGATGATGTGATGCAGACAGAACCCTCAAAGAAATGGGCAAGATGGAGCAGTTCTTAACCCCATAGCCTTGTTTCTGTGTCCACAATAGAAGTAGGGGAGATAGGAGAGACCGAGGCAGCCCGGGGAAGGGGCATTTTCAGCAGCACCCTTTGATTGGGCTGTAGCAGCCACTCTTACTGGCCTCTGCCTGCCCAGCCCCACCCCGAAACATGTGCAGGCTGCGCTATCTTTAGTGGTCACCCTTTGTAATCTTTAGAGGCCGTTGCTGACGTGGCTGCTTCCTGGGCTGGACCTCTCTCCCTAGAGAACTGTGCTTTTAGCTGGGTGAGAATTTGGCTTGGGGCAGGGGAGGCAGTGCAGAGTGACTGGGGGCTTCCAGAATTTGGCTGTGGTCCCTTGCCTTCTCCTGAGTCACAGGGTGATACCTGGGGACCCTTTGGACAGTCTGTTTTAAGGTCAGAAAAATAAGAATATCCTAGAAAGGACGTTAGACGTTATCTAGTCTTATCTTCCCATTTCACAGAGGAGACTGTGGAGGCCCAGAGAAGGGAAGTGTTTTTCTCAAGGTTGCTTAGAGGTTGTGTTGGGCTTATGGCCTAGTTCCTGAATCTGGTCCCTAGAGAAGAGGCCTGGTAACAACAGCACTCAGGGAAGTCCTGGTAAAGCCTACACCAGGTCAGTTATTTCCCCTGCTTGGAGCCTGCATAGTCCCATCCCACTTGTCGTAAAACCAAAGGTATTTCTGTGGCTTCAGGGCTGGCCTGATCTGGCTCCCACCTCATGCCTCTCTATCTGCCACTGTACTTGTCATTCTTGGCACACTAGACTCCTGGTTGTTCCTTGAACATCCCAGGCCATTTCTACCTCAGGGTCTTTGCACTTGCCGATCCTTTTGCCTGGAATATCTTACCCAGATGGCTCACTTCTTCACCTCTTTCAGAGAGCCCTAACTGGACCGTCTTAGATAAAATGCCTTCCTTCCCTGCCATTCTCTATCCCTCTTATCCTGCTTTACTTTCTCCAGAGCGTTCGTCATCATCTTAAATGGCTTGTTTTCATTTATTTCTTAGTTTCCTTCCTTTAGAATGTAAATACCAAAACACGGTCTGTTTCCTTCTCTGCTATATGCCCAGCAACCAGAACTTGTGTGGCACATGGTAAATACTTAATATCTGTTTGTTCAGAGAAGGAAAGGAGGGAAGGAGAGAGTACAAAACACAAATTGAAATCACTTGGTGTTAGGCGTTTCATTTGGTTAGGACCAAAAAAAAAAAAAAAAAAGGAAAAGGGACAAAACGATGGGTGGCGAGATCGCATCACCTGCCAGTGTCATCTGGACCTGTGTCTTGGGTGGGGCGGCTGGCAGCAGAGTCTCTGTTGCTCCCTCCCTCCATCCGCCTTGTATTATCCTTTCACCTATAAGGAGAAGAAACTAGGTTCAGCTTCACCCTTCCCAGAAAAGAAATGTGTTTATAAATGCCCCGGCCATGGAAAGGCTCTGACCCCTCCCCTGGAGCTCTTCTTGCCTTCTGCCAAATGATGGAACAGAGACTGTGGTGGAAGGAAGCTGCGTCTCCTATCTTGGGGTTTATAAGTCTTAAACTTATCTGCAGGACCAGACAGACTCCCTTTTCACAAGGACAAAGACAAGTACCCCAAGATTTGTGTTGAGGACCCAGGAGCAGATTGGGGGCGGGGGCATATGAATTTTGGTTGGACTCACGAAGCTGGGAGGTTGGAAGGGGAAGCTGAAAGCTCCCGGCTCCTCGTCCTGCCTCTTTTTGTGGGTGGCCTTGACTAGCTACTTCCTCTCTCACAGCTTAGCTTCCTCATCTATAAAATAAAAGAGTTGGACTGAACCTGGGGGCCCTGGGGGTTGGTCAAGGTTCCTGGGGATTCATGCGGCTGGGTTGTTCCTAAGGTTCCCTTCCATACTGACATCAGGTCTCTGACACTCTTTGGATCGAATACTGGGTTTTTGGTAAAACCATGACTTCCTGGATAATGCTGGAAATAGAGGTGACAGTTAAGAAAAAAAAAAAGTACATGTTAAAAAGTGTTCTCAATGCCAGTTACTGTAGTAAGTGTGGGGTTTTTTTCTTTCTTTCTTCTTGGTCTTAACCTGTAAGCGATTACAAGATCAAACAGGTTTCAGTTTGAGTCCCCATGCTTTACAGTCTGAGTCTCTACGGCGTCAACTTACCACGTTTACTTTCAACTAGTCCGGCTGTTCTAGGGAGGCTTTTGTCAGTCAGCTGCTCAGCTGTCAGGGTAGGAAGGCTTGGTCTTGGGCAGTTTGGACGCTGATCCTCAGCACCCGTAGACCTGGCTCCTCTTCCTCATTTATCTGCCATCTCCCTCCCCAGCACCCTAGCCTGACTCATTGAGCTCCCATCATATGGCAGTCTCTCTGGGGAGGTTAAGTTTCAACCCACTCCCAAACCCCAGCCTGTTGCCCAGGACCAGCTACATACTTTGCTGGGCCCAGCACAAAATGAAAATGTGGGGCCCCTTGTTTAAAGATGAAGACTTTCAAGACGGCGACAGTAGTGCCTTCAGCCAGGTGTGGGGCCCTCTGAACCTACACCAGTTGCATGCCCTTGTGGCTGGCTCTGCTCTTCCCTCTTACGTTCGCAAGACCATAGAGATTTATAAAACACATTTGAAGGGTCATGACCAGCTTCTTCAGAAGGAGTTGGAGGTGTCGCTGTCATGGCCTCTGGTGAGATTCAGGGCTTCTGGCCTGAGCCACTGTGTGTTTGGGAAATCATGAGTGTGTAGTGGGGAGGGTTTGGGCAATGTCCTTGAGTGCCCGTGGGAGGCTCAGAGGATGATGGTTTAGAAATGGTTGCATTGCCCAAGCAGCCCCAAGGATACGGGAAGCTCCTTTCTGCAGATGCATCACTTGCTTTGCCTTTAGGAAGTCCTTTGATGGATAAACAAAATGTGGTTTATCTGTACAGTGGAGTATGATTTAGCCATAAATGGGAACGAAGTCCTTGTGCATGGTACAACACAAAGGAACCCTGGAAATATTATGTTAAGGGAAAGAAGCTGGAGGTTGTATTTATTGGAAATGTCCAGAATGGGCGAGTCCATAGAAACAGAAAGTGGTTGCTGGGGGAAGAGGGGAATAGTGAGTGACGGCTACTGGGTATGGGGTTTTTTTGGGGGGGGTGATGAAAATAAGCCTGTAGTGGTGATGGTTGGACAGCCTCGTGGCTATGCTAATAGACCACTGAACCATGCAGTTTAAAGGGTAAATTTTACAGTTCACGAGTTATATCTCAATATTTTTTTAAAATGTGAAAATAAAGATCTTTTGAAGGCTTGGACTTGAACTCTCTACCCTCTGCCCTTGGTGGGTGTTGTGGGTTCAGTGCAAGAGCGGCCTTCTCTCCTTCCACGAGCCCCCCCCTCTTCTTCCTGCCTCACCTTCAACTGCAGATAATCTCTTGGGCATCCCTTATACAAAGCCCGTTTTCCAGGAAAGATCTTCTGGAAGCATTCATGCTAAGCGGATCTGTGGCTGCTAAGACTTAGCCCCATCCAAGGCATTTGCATATTAGCTTATAAAGGGAGAAAGCTTTTAGGTAAGAGGAATGAACGTTTAATTTTAGAATTCCAAGTAAGAGCAAGTGAGCGTGGAAGGTTGCTCATTTTCATGGGGCCGGGTGCCCCGTGGCTCTGAAGCCATGGGTGGCCAGGTGCCCTTTCTGCCCACCGAGCTGGCTGACCCCAAGACAGAGTCAGGTTGGCAGTGGGTGAGGGGCAGGCCTCAGAAACATTCCTTCAGGACAAGGGTCCCTGCCCCAGGACCCCAGCTGCCTTTATTGTTTTACCAGTTAGGGGGTAGAGGGGCAGTGGGGGAGCAGTTCATGGAGGACTGCTTGGGGAGGGGGGCATCTTTCCAGTCAGGTCTCATTTCTGCTTTGTTAATGTGTTTGGTTCTTGAATCATGTGGCCCCAATTTGAGACAAACCCCTTGCCTAGTACTTCTGCTCTTGTCCCTCTCAGTTCAGTCCTGCTTGTCCTTGCCTGGGACTGCTCCTTCTCCCCTGTCCCTCTCACATATCCTGCTTCCTTGGCCTCCGTCCCTGTTGTCATAGCCCCATCCCTCAGGACACAGTGTAGTTCAAGCCCTAGCTCTTTGAGAATCCCTTTAGTCGGTATTAAATGCTCTTTCTTCATATTTATTTGTGGCTCTTGGATTCTGAGATCTTTCTTTTAATCATCTTTGGATCTTTGGAGCACCTAGGGGCTCAGTCAGTTAAATGTTGGCTCAGGTCACGATCTCAGGGTCCTGGGATCGAGTCCCGCATAGGGCTCCTTGCTCAGTGGGGAGTCTGTTTCTTCTTCTCCCTCTGTCTGCTGCTCCCCCTACTTGTGCACTTTCTCTCTCTCTCTGCCAAATAAATAAAATCTTTAAAAAAACCAATCATCTTTGGATCCACAATGCCTGACACAGTGTCTGTACCCAGTAAGCACTTAATAAATGTGTGGGTTTTTTTTTTTTTTAAAGATTTATTTATTTGAGAGAGAGAGAAAACATGAGCAGGAGGGGCAGACTGAGAGGAAGAGAGAATCTGAAGCAGACTCCACACCCAGCATGGAGTCCAACGCAGGGCTTGATCTCAAGACATTGAGATCCTGACCTGGGCCAAAATCAAGAGTCGGACGCTTAACCCACTGAACTACCCACATGTCCTGTCACTTATATTCCCCTGAACTGCACTGAACCATGACTGTGCTTGGTCCTGTGAGGGAGTGGGAAGCAACAGAGTGAGCCAGAGAGAGGCTGAGGAGATGACAAGCCTGAGGAATAACTTGATAAGAGACAAGAGAATAGCATTTGTGGTAGGAAAAGAACAAAGTCTGAAGCCTGCTGCCCGTTCACAGGGGCATCTCAGAGCTTTCTGTCACATGAGATGACAAACAAAGGGCATCTCCCAAGCTGCCACCTGCAGTAGAAGCTTCCGCGGAGTATCCTTTCCTGAATGATCTCTTAGATCTCAGACTTCCGTCATTAGTCAGAGGACCTGCATGAGCATCCAGTTACTGAGTGCCTCCCTTGTGTCAGGCGCTGAGCTGGATTCTGTCACTTTGTAGGAGCTCCGTTGGGTCATGGATTTGGAGGGGCACATCCAAAGAGGCATCATGTATGATCGATGTGGAAGAGCACAGGGCCTTTGAATATACTCCTGCCTGAGCTTGGAGAGTTGCTTTTCCCTGAGCCACTTGGCTTTTCCCCAGTTTCCTGGGGGATTTTAATTTCCCATGTGATTGCTCATGGTCAAGAGGCATTGGTGCTTACATCGTGAACACTGCCGTTCACATCCTGCCTCTTTGGGGAAGAGGGAAGTAAGTATGAGACGGGGCTGCACTTTCAGCCCTGTGCATCTGATGATGGATGGAGGCCCTGGCTCTGTTGGTTAGGGACCCAGCATGAGATGGCTGCCACATGCAAAGGGCTTAGCTAGTGAGACTTTAATGATGAGTGTTTAGAGACATGTGGTCAGAACTAGGCACACCGAAGGGTTAGGGGCACCCTAGGGCTGGCTGTAGTGGGAAGCTGTTACCTACCTCCCTGAGGCCGGTAGGAGAGAACTCTAAAGAAGGGGCCCCCAGCAATGGCTGTGATTCTGAAGGGATACAGCTACTGCCAAACTGACCAGGTAAAAGGAAGAGGGAAGTAAATGCTTTCCCTTTATCCAAATCTACCCGGAAGCCTGCGGAACCCAGTCGATGCGGTCGCTAGTCTGATCAGAGCGGAGCACATTGTGTGTGTGTCAGATTCACAAGACCTAGCCCTAGCTGCATGGGCATTCTAATTTCTAATGCTTAGCTGACTCCTGCATGTCTTAGGTTAGTCAGCATGGGACCGGTCAACCAGGGTTCACTCTTTTCGGAATCATGGCTGTTATCAAGCAGAAAGTGGAATTACATCAGCAGGATAGGCATTGGGTAGTTTTGACGATAGCAAGAAAAACATCCTATTCATTGATGGCAGGCACTGAGCAGCCTAAGCATTTTATGTGCGTCCTCATTAAATCTTCACAAGGACCCCAGCAGGTTGGCCCTCTTGTCCTCATCTTCGCCATGTTACCGGTAAAGTCATGGGGTTGAGACAGCCAGTAGGTTGCCCAGTGGCAGAGCTCACAAGAGGCAGAGTTGGGCTCTGAGCAGTTCTGTCTGACTCCTGAACACATACTCTTGACCTCTCAGTGCCTCATGGTCTCATTCCTCTGCACTGGGGCCCTCCCCACCCTGTGGTCCATGCCACATGTGTGCTGGTCCCACTGCCTGGGATGGTCTTCCTACTTCCTCTCCACTTGACCCAGTTGAACGCATTGTCAGGACCCAGCTCAGATCTCACTTCCTCCGTGAGACCTTCTTCAGCCAGTCCAGCCTCCTACACCTCTCTTTCAGCAATCCGTGATGGGATTATCTGGCTATTTTGAGTGTGTACCTCTCCTCCATTTCCAAGAAGACTCTAATTTTCACTGATAGAGGTGTTAGATCCTGAGTTGTTTTGTTTTGAACTCTTCATTCACTCAAAAGGTTGAATTGAAGAGACTTTAATAAAGTAATTATTTACAGAGCTATAGGGTTAAGGGAAACAGCAGTGGTGGTCTGGTGCCCAGGGACCAACACGGGGAGGGGCAGGGGCAGGAGGAAGCAAGCCATTATCACTCCAGAGCCGGAAGGAATTTCCTCAGAGTGAGCAGTCATGGCGCCCAGAGATGGCTGTCACCCTGGGAGAGGGGCCACATGGTAGGAACTGATGGATCTGAGGATTGCTTTTCTCCTCAGTAAATGCCCACTGAAAGCCAACGGGGAGGACTTTTTTAGAAGAAAAGACCATAAGCTAGAGCAGAGCCCAGTAAGAGCTTACAGTCTAGCTGAGTGTTTGAGGGGGAGAAGACAGGCACATACCCCTTCCTAAAATAGCACAGCACTTTTGCGGAGCAGTATTTTCTCTCCGGACAGATGAGCATACCATTAGCCAAGACTCAAGCCCAATGGAGGTGGACATTTGAGGAGCCAAAATTGTTGAAGGCTTCCTTCTTCAAGGATAAGAGGTGGTGCTTGTCCGGCAGCTTCTGTGAGTTATCTCCTGCAAGGCCTCACACGGGCCACAGAGACATCTGGATGGAGCGTGGTTAGTCTGTGTTTAGTGATTTTGAAGTTTCAGAGTACTTAAAAAATGTCTCGAGGGTCCCAGAAGTTTGAATAATTAGCAAACATCCTTCATCTTTGGGGCTGACCTCAGGAGAGGCTGAAGCACCATGTCCCCCACACGCCGTAAGAATCACCCAGAGCCACTTAGGAAGATTTGATGTTGCACTGGGAGGACCTCAGTTTTCCTCCGTATGGTGTTGCTTAATCTCATTTCTTTTTTCTCTATTCCTATTTTTCCACCCACTCCTGTTGGCCTAGACCCAACTAGACACTGGAAGAGGTAGGGTGAATTGCGGTCAAGCAGTTGGAAGGATGAAAACCCAAAGGGCCTCTCTTTGCTAGCTCTTACCTTTTGATGATGAGTTTCTTTGGATTTTTCTCTCTACTGAGTCCTGGACATGCTAGGAGATGCTCCAGACATCCTAAATGCCCCTTCCTTCACTGAACACACCACATCTCCGCCGACCTCCAGGCCTTTGAGCTCCTTGTTCTTTCTGCCTGGAAGACTCTCTCATCCCTCTTCACGGACTTGTTAGTAGGGATAGTGGGGACTGGAGAAGTCCATAGTTTACACTCCATCTGAAGCGTTTCTGGGCTCCTGATCTATACGTTGTGGCTTTGATTGTTCCTTGGAGTAGGCGTGACTGGTCGCCTTGGCAGAGACTCAGGAAGGAAACCAGTAGGGGTGGGTGTCGAAGCAGAGGTGCAAGCTCAGAAGCAGGGACCAGAGGAGACCCTCAGGCGAGACGACCAATCCCTGGGGCTGAAATTCAGGGAGAAGGGGGAGATGAAGCTGAGGAGGCCAGACGGCTCCAGCTGGGCTGAGGCACCTCTTCTGTATCTGTTCTTGGGGACCGGCAGGGCCTGGGTGTGGCTTGAGGTCAGTGACAGCGGTGGGCTCGGTCCTGGAGAGACAGCTTTCGTTTTACAAGAAGGAGATTTTTCTACGTACCAGATTGGGACCTGCTCTGGCACTTTGCTTCTCAATGCTGTGTAGGTTTCAGAGATCAGATAATGCTTTGGTTCAGGTTTTAAACGTTCATTATTCCTTCATTACATAAATAAAACACAATAAAGATAAGCAAAGAAGAAAGGGAACTGAAATTAATGTCACCCATAATCCTGCCACCCAGATATCATTTACATTTCGAACTTGCGTAGGGAAACTTCCCAAGTGATTTTCTGTATTTACAGAGTGGAAGCAAACCACTTAGATGGTATTTGTAGATATATTTTGTAACCTGGTGTGTGAGTGTGTGTGTGTGTGTGAGAGAGAGAGAAAGAGAGATTTGTCCCATTAAAAAAAAATAAAATGCTTGCCCCAAATTAAAACTGAAGGGGATAAACAGAACTCCCCTTGCTCTTCCCTCCTCACCCCTAATTCTGTTCCTCTTTAGAAGTTTCCAGGATATCCCTGATTAGGGAACAAGATAGAAGGGACAATATACATGAAATAACAAACTGGAAATATTGGTTGTTGTAACTTGTGCAAATATTAGACGTCACGTGTCAGGAGGAAAGTGAAGGGTGGGTTTGGAGGGACTGGGAAGTAGTTTGTAGTTAGTGAAGGGGCTTTCAGAAGTCTATACTGGGGAGTTAGGGGAAGGAGGAGATGCCGAATTTTTGAGGCCTGTCTTCTGTTCGGATTTGTCACATGGATGTCGGTGAGGAGCAGGGTGAGTGTAGGTGAGGGAGACCGAGGGCAGGGGCCAGATACTATCAAATCTTACCTCCTGGGCGGGGTTTGGGGTAGGGAGGGTGGCAGGAATGCAAATGAGCAAGAGACCTGTCAGGAAGCAGTGATAGTAATTGGTGGATATTTATAAAAATACCCTTGGTTGACAAAACAAAAAGTCAGCAAGTCTGTGTTAGACCCCCAAACTAAAAAAAAAAAAAAAAAAAAGAGTTTTAAACAAATCTTTGACTGCTAAGAATCTGAGTGAGACTGGAGAACTGGTTGGGGAATCCTAACTGTCAGATATTGTTCTGCTTTTGTCTTTGGCTAGATCGTCTTGGATTGTACCCTAATTTGTCCAGATCTCAGCTTTCTTATCTATAGTCGATTGGTGGTTCTCAGTCCTGGATGCACATTAAAATCATGAGGGAACTTAAAAAATACCCCATGTCAGAGCCCTACTCCAGCCCAAAGGTGCCTGAATCTTTGGTGGTAGGCTTAGGAATTTTTTTAATGCAGCCAACGTTGAATATCCCTGGGGTGGAATTCTCCTAATCGCTCATTGCAGCACAAAAATGTTACAGTTCTGTGTCTGGTATTATATAATTTTATTCCTTTCAAACACTGTGCACTGATGCTATAAACTTGTTACCTACCAAGAAGTTTTACTATTTAAGAAACACTCCCCATGGGGCGCCTGGGTAGCTCAGTGGGTTAAAGCCTCTGCCTTTGGCTCAGGTCATGATCCCAGGGTCCTGGGATGGAGCCCTGAATCGGGCTCTCTGCTCGGCGGGGAGACTGCTTCTCCCTCTCCCTCTTTGCCTGCCTCTCTGCCTACTTGTGATCTCTGTCTGTCAAATAAATAAATAAAATCTTAAAAAAAAAACAAAAACGAAACACTCCCATAATTCTGAGTAGGCCAGGGATATAATGCCAACATCCTTTGTCCAATGAGTTGGAATCATAAACATAGGGAACCAACAAATAATTACTTTTTGCACCAGGAATTGAGAGCATGGACTTCTCTTTCTCATTCTCTCATTTTGAAAAAGCTACCAACTAGAAGCCTGAGTCCACCTCCGTGTATAAAGAAGATGTGGGGGCGCCTGGGTGGTGCAGTCGGTCAAGCGTCCAATTCTTGGTTTCAGCTCAGGTCACGATGTCAGGGTTGTGAGATTAAGTCCTGTGTTGGGCTCAGCGAGGAGTCTGCTAAAGTTTCTCTCTCCCTCTCCCTCTGCCCCTCCCCTCTCTAGAGTGTATAAATAAATCTTAACAAAAAAAAAAAAAAAAAGAAGAAGAAGAAGAAGAAGAAGGAGACTTTGAAAAGTTCAGAGAGGAGATATTACTGGAAATGTTTTCACTAGAAGAATTGTATATACCCTAAGTTCCGAAATAAGAGGTCCAGTTTGGGGAGTCTTTATCAGACCTAATTTCTACATGGAGTAGGGGATGTTTAAAGAGACTTGATGCTGTTTTATCTGTACTGTTGGTTTCTGGTTTTGTCCCTTCCTAAATGAGTCTTTTTTTTTTTTTTTAAGGAACCTAACTTGGGGAGGTGGGGAAACCGCTGTGAGAGGTGCCAAGGAGGGGAGGTGGGCAGTGAGGACCAAGTTTACACTTGGGCCTTGCACCCGGGAGGGCTGGAACCGGGGTCCTGTCTGCTGAGGGTGTATCAAGACGAGAGGCACACAGCCTGGGAGGGGGTGAGGTAGCAGAAATGGCATTGGTATGCTTATTAATTTATCCAGTATTTTCTGGAGTACACTCACCAAGCATGTGGACTGGTAGCAAGGCTCCCTCCAGGGGGCTAGGGGATGGTGAACCACAGGGAAGAGACCTCCTGGTTTGCACTCTATCTCGATGGGGACATGGGCCTTCAACGGTGGCGGTTAGGCGTGTCCCTATTTGCCTGCACTTATAGACACATGAACGGAGGCTGTAGTACCCGCACCAGTGTGAACGGTGCCAATGCAAAGGTTAGTGCCAGGCATCATTTCAGAGGAGGAAAAACGGCAGCCTGATGACCCCAGCGCGAAGTGCCAGGGGGCCTGCTGGAACATACACAGGCCAGGCACCTCCGCATATCACTTCCTCTTCCTGTGCTCCCTTCTCCCGACTGAAAAGTGGCCCCACACACCTAAGTCCCCCGCCCCCCATGGCTGTTCAGGGTGCCCACTGTCCACGATGCCTGCGGGGGTGGGGGGAAGGACAGAGAGTGGGGAGCAGTTGCCAGACCCCGGCTTTGGCAAAACCAGAGCAGCTGCATGTGCTTTGGGCCACGTGTTTGAGGTGAGGGGGGAGCACGGGGCAGGGTGCTCCCTGATGCCCAGAGAGAGTTTTGTGCGTTGGGAACGCCAAGCAGGCGTACTCCTTTTATTCCCCTCAGACCCCCGCGAGGGGCTGGTTTTTATCTTTGTGGAGGGATGTGCTACCTCCTTCAGCCGTGCCTGTGTGTTTTCTAAGTTTGTCACAAACTTCCTGTTTGGGTATGGTCTGAGGCTCGAAGCTTTGTTGTGTTTTGAAACCCGGGTGTTCACAGAGGTCCGGCGCTTCTCTCTTAGAGGCCGTGGGGTGGCCCCTTTGTTCTCCTTCCTTTTGCTGACGGTTGCCATCTTTCTTTGCAGACCTTCTCTCTGGGAAGCGCTCAGTAGCTTCTGTTCTTGTTCTCATTATCCAGGGTTGAGAGCTGGGAGGTTTGAAGGCTGGGAGGAAGGAGGGGGGCAACATTTATCGGGCCCCTTATATAAAGCTAGGCAGGGTGCTAGATTTCTGTACGTGTGTTGCATTTAGGCCTCATGGTAGCTCATGCAGAACCAGGCTCAGAGAGGTTAAGGGACCAGCCCAAGATTGGCCAGCCCCTGGATGACCAGGTCAGGATTGGATCCCAGCCTGACTCCAGAGGTCCATGAGGACCCTGCTGCACCTTTGGTTCCACTGGTTTAAGGAGATCTTGATATCTTATTGGGCTTCTTGGTGGATAGCATCACCTTGACCCCTGTTTCTCTTGTTACTCAGGGGCTGCCCATTCTCTCGGTCTGGGGTGTGATTTGATGGTCCTTGAGTGTTCTGCTGATTTTGATCTTTCCCACTCATCTTCCCCTTGTAGCCCCACAAAGCCCAGAATTATGTGTGGTCCGTGGCTGATGACTGAAGTGGGTTAGGGCCAACTCCCAATTCCCCAGAAATGGAGTGTCCTTTTTTCCTACTTCTGACCATTCCTCTGGTCACCACAAACCCTGCTGAGCTGGATTTCTCACATCTCAAGCTCTTCCCTTGAAGAGGGAAGAAGAGAGGATAGCTATCTGTGTCTGTGAAAGCATGTGAAGGGGTAGCTAAGGAAGGATGCCAAGACCTCAAATATATGGGAAGGAGGAGGAGGGGGAGCTAAATCTAGCACCCTCCTTCTCATTGGGATAGCTCTTACAGGATGCCAGACTCTGAGTGCTCCTGCAAAGGAACAATCAGTATGCTTCCAGAAACTTGAAGATGGCTGTGTGTCCCGTCCCTTGCCCATTCCAGTTCTCTTCTATTTTCTGAAAAACTTCTGCAGCTGTATCATCTGAGCTACATCAGCATTGTTTTGTAGATCAAGCAGTGTTTACCAGCCAAGAGTCCCTGCGTTGAACAGTGGGCAATTCTAAGCATTTTCAACACAAGTATCACTCACCCTCTAGGGGTTCGCGGTCTACATGGAAGGGAAATGCAGTGAGCTCAGAAGAGCCGGGAGGGTTAGGAAGCCCGGGTGGTGTCGCTCAGTGGGCTGCAGGAGAGGGCCAAGAGCTGGTGGGTTGAGAGGGGCGGGGCTGCAGGGCGAGAAATGTGTGGGGCCCTGGGGCCTGAGGGGCCTGGAAAGGGGAGGGGCATAGCCAGTGGGGTGGAGTGGAGGGTGCCTGTGGGAAACAAGACTGAAGAATTGTTCCTGAAGGATCCCAAGGAATATGGCTCTGGATTTTCCCATATCGAGAGCTGCCAAAGCCAGCTGAACAGGACCAGGCTAGGTAAACACGGTGGTGTAAGAAGGCTCACCTGGCTGTCTGCCCTGGAAATGCCGGGGAACGTCAGGGGGCGAGTAAGAACACATTTATCCTGTTGAATTTTAGGAGGGGAAACTTTGAGGGCTTGGATGAAGGTAGTGACATGAATATAGAAGGGAAGACAGAGAAATGGAAGGCGTTAAGCCCCAGCTCTGCCCCTTGCTGCCCGTGGGACCTTGTGCAGGTTACTTAATTTCTTGAATCTCTGTTTCATCGTCTGTGTGTGGAGGCCAAAAACACTTCACGGGACGGTCGTGTGAGGGTTTGGCTTGTGTGGTGGCTGGCACACACGTTGTGGTCAGTGCTCAGCAGAGTATGAGTCCTCCTGTGAGGGCGAGGCCCAGTTTGTGACCTGTGGGGAGGCAGCAGGGGAGTGTTCTGAGGGCTCTCCAGCGGCTCACTCTGGGAGCCTGTGGGGGCCTCCAGATTCAGTCCCGGGAAGGCTTTTCTAACCCAGGCTGCTGGGGGCCTGTCCAGAACCCCCACAGCCCTGTGGATTATGCCTCTGTGAAACCATGGCTTCTGGTTTCAGCTGGGCCCTCAGTACTGCTGGGCCCTCCAACCCCGGTCAGGTCGCCACTGGGGGAGGCTAGTGAGACACTGAGGCATAAAATTTAAGGAGGCCCCCGGTTTTAGGGCTGCCCTGTCACCTACATGATTCCCCTTGGTGGGGTGTTTCACACCATACCCCCTGTTGAGCTCCTTCCTCTCTGCCCTTCTTCACTCAGGAGACAACCTGGCTTCGTTTATTCATTGACAAGTTCCAAACCAGTAGTCTCAAGCCGACTCAGGTTCCTGCCTCCACTTCCTTGTGGGTTCTGACACTGGGGCTCGTCCCAGCCTGATTTCCTTCCACTCAGAGATGGACACTTCTCTCCTCCTGGCCAGAGAGAACCTTCTTCCTGTGCCTGAATCCTCCCCATCTCCTGTAGCTTCTGGGACCTCACGACCTTCCATCAGCTGGCTGAAGCCAAACCTCAAAAACCTTCACCCTCTCTAGTTCTAATTCCTTTTTCTCCTCCCCTAAGAGACAGTTGTCTGGAAAGAATCTGCCTTCAGGTTTTGCTCCTTAGTTGTCACAGCCAACTCCGTATGTTTTCTACCTGTGGGAGGTGTGCGGGGCCCATGGGAAGGACCTGGTTGGATTTGCTGCAGAGGGCTCCTGCCTAGCACAGGAACCTGCACCCTGTCAGGTCACCTGTGACCTCCATATTGCCACACCCAACGGACCCTTCACTCTTTATCTTTCTGGATTCATTGCTACTTTTGACACTGGACAACTTCCTCCTTTTTGCACCTCTCACTTCTCTTGGCTTCTTTCATTCCACAAATAAATCTCTCCGCAACTATTTCTTGAGCACCAACATGTTCCAGACTCTGGGATGTATCGTAATACCATGCCCCTTATTTGTAGGGAGTTTGAAGACCAGTGTGAGGGAAGGAGGCAAAAAATATAAACAAATGTCAGGTGCTGATAAATGCTACAACAAAAAACACAGTGAGGAAGGGTGATAGGAAGGGTATGGGGTTGTTGGGGAGGGTCTCATTGAGAAAGGGACATTGTCACCAGAACCTGAAGAAAGTAAAGGATACCCTGGAAGAAGAGTGTTCTGGGCAGAGGGGAGAGCAAGGGCAAAGGTGTTGAGGGGGGAGCTTGCTTGGGGTGTTTGAGGAAGCCATTCTGGCTAAAGGAAACTGAAGAAGGGCAGAGTAGAAGAAAAGGTCAAGGAAGAGGCTGGACCAGGTCACGTGGGCCCTGAAGGTCATTTCAAGAATTTTGTCTTTTATTTTGAGAGAGATGAAACACTGTAGGAGTCTTCTGAGCAGAAGAGTGATTTTTAAATGATCACTGAGGCTGTTGTGGGGAGCATGGTGTATTCATCAGCTTGGGCTGCCATAAAAACGTACCACAAACTGGGTGATAACAGAATATTACCAGATAACAGAAATGTATTTTATAACACTTACATAACAGAAGTATATTTTCTCACAGTTCTGGAGGCCAGAAGTCTGAGCTCAAAGTGGCGGCGGGGTCTCCCGCCCTCTGAAGGCCCTAGGGAAGGATCTGTTCCAGGCCCCCCTCCCAGCTTCTGGTAGCTCCTGGGCTTGTGGCAGTGGAACTCCCATCTTCACACAGCAGCATACTCCCCAGTACTCCCCGTGTGAGTGCCTGCTTCCTAATTTCCCCTTTTTATACCAACGCCAGTTGTACTGGTTAGAGACCCACCCTACTCCAGGATGACCTTATCTCAACAGCTAATTACATCCGCAATGACCCTATTCCAAATAAGGTCATATTCTGAGGTATTGGGGGTTAGGACTTTAACAAAGGAATTTGGGGGAGATGCAGTCCAACCCATAACACTATTCAATCCCCATCATAGGTGGATTCTAGAAAGGCAAGCAAGGGTGGAAGTAGGGAGACGACAAGTAAGGAAGTTATTGCAATAATCCAAGGAGCGAAACTGCTGGCTTGGACCAAAGTGGTGGCAATGGAATGAACGAGAAGGGGTGAGTCTGGATGTGTCTTGAAGAATCAGCTGACATCATTTGCTGGTTGATGGTGTGGAGGTGGAGTGTGAGGGAAAGAGGGGAGTTAAGGGGACTCCTGGGTTTCAGGCCTGAGGAACTAGAATGGTGTTGGATGTCTTTTTCTTCTATATTCTCCTCTCCCTTGGGCTTCCTCAGCAGCCTTTCAGGGGCCTCCTCCTGGGCCAGTCCATCTGCTGTTGGATTCTTCAGGGCTTCATCCTTGGCTGCTCCACTCTCTCCTCCTGATCGATACGATCTTTCCCATGTTCAAGCTGAATATCCTGATTGTGCTTTTTGGGTCACTCCTACAGGCCCTGGCTCTGGCGGATGCTGAAGGAGGAAGACATGGAAGCAGGACAACCCTGAACGATTAAGCTTCTTAATCCTGAAACAGGTAGCTGCTCTGCAGTGTTTTGTGATGAAGGGGTCCTTGAAAGCATTCCTTGGATATCCATGCAATGGAAAATGCCCCAAGAAGGGGAGGAAGGATGCCGTGGGCCTGGTCACCCATAGATTTCTGGAAAACTTTCTTTGGGAAATGGTCGGCGGTTGTGGATTCACTTAGTGGCATTCAGCATCATGTGGAATGGGGCTGAGGGCCTTGTGCCTTGTGTCACTTGACTTTGCAGAGTTGTGAACAGTGAAGGAGCCAAAAGACATTCATGAATGGTAGCTCTGGATGTGTTCAGGGGGAATTAGACCTCTCTGGAGAACTGTAGTACAGAGGGCTGCTCTGAGAAAGCCACCAGAGCCTGTAGGAGGCAGATTCTTGAACCAAGGAGACTTTGAACTGGCCCTGGGACATTTCTAGTGTTTTTGTTTGTTTGCTTGTTTGTTTGTTTTTTAAATCAGCTATAGCCCTGTATTCTCTTCCAGGCTTAGTTTGCCTCCCTAGAAAATGGACACATAGCTGGGATTCCCCTGCCAGGTTCCACACAGAAGTTGTCTGAAGGGTCAATAAGTTTGTATATAAAGAGATTTTTTTTTTTTTTTTTTAATGTTTAAACCCTGGCATAGCAAGGGATAGCCACTTCCCACAATTCTCAGTGACAGCAGAGAAAGGAGGGTGGTGGGTGTCAAACTGGATTCTCTTGGTATGTGCAGATTGTTTTTCTTGGCAAGGGTCACACTTTTCATCTCTCTTAGTGAGACTCAAAGTTGATTGCTTCTGTTTCTTTTTTGTTGTGCTTGATTCTAATTTTTAAGCCATCGTGTCTTGGGGATCCAGTAAGAAACAGGTGGTGTCATCCAAAAGACTCTTCTGAAGGGACTGTAGGTATAGGCAGGGTTAAGAGAACCAAGCACAGGATGTCAAGTATCCTGAGGCTAGCAGTATCAGGGAGCTGTTACCATGCCTGGTCCTGAAAGCAAGAGGGAAGGATTGGTTATTAGAACTGGAAAGAGAAGCTCCATGGAAAGGCTCTGTTTGGTGGAAGGATGTAGTCAACCTTCAGTGACACAGCTGGGAAGGAGCCAAGAGAATAAATATCCTCATTGAACTCCCTTGTCAGTCCTCCCGTCTCCTGAGGGCCCCTCCCATTAGGCAAACTCAGCCAGAAGCTAGAAGGCAGGGAGCCAGACTGATGCTGTCCATAGAGATCAAGACCCTCTTGGGGGGCACAGAACTGACTGCAGAAGGGGGGGTATAGGGATGCAAGTGGAAAATAGCTGACCAAGCAAGAGATGCAAATTGCTTGGATTATATTGGATGTTTCTATCCAAAGAGGGGTTTTTGCTTAGTGGAGTAAATGAAACTTTGCGTTATTAGGTCAGCCACAAAGAACTGTTGGCTGTGAGGGCTGGGAAGAGCAACAGAAATCCTCTAGTCAAACGTCATCCTTTTTACAGTTGGGAAGACCCAGGAAAGTCAAGTGACTTGCCTAAGGCCACTCATGAATTCTTGAAAGTATGTCTTGAAAACCTGTTACATTTTAAGGAGAAAACCAACACAAAGCCACCTGAAACAGTTAAGAAGCAGTGTCAAGTAAAATCCAAGCACATGGGGAGAAAGCTGTGAATTAGTGCTTTTTCTCATTTATCATTTTGGATCCTCTGGGGTTGTGACCATCATAAAACCCAACTCAAAGGAGCTCCCACCACACAGGAAATTAATTAATTGGCTCTTGTACCTGCAAAGTTCAGGGATGGGGTGGACTGCATTGTGGATGTGAAATAGCAACTCAACATGACATCAACCATCCAGTTTCTTTCCCTCTCTCTGTCACTCTTCTGTGATGTCAGTTCAACCTCAGGAAGGCAGAATGGCTGCGGAAGTTCCTGGGCTCATAGTTAAGTCCCTCTGGCCAGAAGGAAAGAAGCATCCTTGCCAGTAACTCCTAAAAAGACTGAGAAAGTAGCTTTTCCAGAATTTCATCCCCTGCAAGCCAACCCTGGCATTTCATTGGTGGGAATTATGCCACATGCTCATTCCTCAGCCAATCCCAGTAGACAGGTGAACAGTCTGTTGACAGTCTGTTGATTGGCAGGGGCGGCAGGTTTTTCTGATTGGTCTATCCCTCTCCTGGGGGCATGCATAACCTTTCCCTTGCACTAGGGTTGGGAGGACAGGTGGAGGGGACAGAACTGAGTAGCACTGGAAAAGGGAGATGGGTGCTGGGAGAATGGCTGCTGACGTTCAGTATACTGTATCATCTGTAGAAACCTTACTAATTTGGATGTAACAGTGACAGGAAACCTGCTTTTAACTAGCGAAAGTCCGAATCTTCAAGCATTTCATGGCAGTTGTTTCAGACAGAAGCTTTCCAAACCATTCTTGTTGGAAGGCTTGCAATTAGCATCTGCTTTCTAGTATGTCTGAAAACAGACTCTTCTGATAGGTTAACCATGCTTTCTACAATTCTGCTTAATTTCTCATATGCTTATTCAGCCTTTGTATAGCCAGAGTAAACACTGAACTCAAATTCTGGGTTAGTGGAGATTAAATTACATTAAAAGTCTCATCATTTAAACCTTATCTTTAAAATGGGAGTAAGAATAGCATCGACTTCATAGGTTTGTTGTAAGGATTAACCGAGGTAATCCAGGTAAAGTAACCCAGTGTCCCAGTAGCTAGCCCAATAAGTGTTACCTTTATTAGCATCCTGTATCTCAAAATATTGTCACATTTATGTGTTTATGTGCACATTTAATCTAGGAAATTAACTCTTTTCACAACAAATACATTATTTGTCACTGATTACTTAGAGATGAGGTAAATAAAGGTATTAAAAAATGTACTGTTTATGGATTTTTTTTTCCCCACCAGAATGGTTTTTATTTTGGAAATCATTTTCGGGGAAATCTAAAAAAAGAAAATTTTAGGTTTCGTACAGTTAAGTTAAGGGTGGATAGAATCCCTGGAAAAAAAGAGATTTTCGTTTTACAGTCACTTATTAATATATTCTTACTTGAAAAGTTTTATAAATCGTTGAAGGCCTGTCATGATGTATCCCAGCTGATATTTTTTGCCTTTGTTCTCAGTATGGAGGTTCTAGAGGGAACAAGTGACCCTCCTCAGCTTTGGCTTCCCAAACCAACCATGCCATTTGGCTTCTCTGGGTAGATGGATTTTAGGATCACTTGGATTGGGTGAGATGCTGCAGTAGCAAGAAGCTAGTCTCAGGCATTTATTTCAGTTGAATTTAACTGAACCAATGCTGTAACAAAATGCTGTGAATTATTCTCTAAAGCCTTTAGTACCATAAGGCCGACCTCTCAGAATTTCAGGGTGAATTGTCTTAATTCGGGGGTTCCCAGATTAGTGGTACCCTCAAGCTTTAGCACCTGTGTTTCGAATGAGGGGTGGATAGGGTGCAGTGAGGGGCCTGCAGATAGAGGAAAAACTTCCAGAACAACCAGGAACTTATAGACCACAAGTTTATAGACCTTACAAATTTTCATATTCTCTTCCTTGCATTTGACTAAAATAAGCCTTAAATTTTCTATGGGTTGTTTGTTGGCCCTGAGGATGGTCACCATTGTGATAACTAGATGGCAGCTAGTAACAACTAAATGATTGACCCTAAATTCCTTGGTTCAGACAAGTGGTTCTCATACATAGATCACTTGGTTGAAGAAACTGTAAAAAAAAAAAAAAAATTGGAAGGGATTGGCTTAGGGCTACCAACTTCTGATTTTGCCATCCTTAGTGGCTGTTTCGAAATATCTAACATTACCACGATTATCATACAAGAAAGGAACATTTTTTCCTGATATTACCTATAAAAACTACATCATATTTGGGCCCTGAGCTATAATCTATGGGTAGCAAGCACTGGGGAGATGGGGAGTTATTTACTTAATGTGCAGTGGAGCGGGGGAGAGCCTACTTTTCTGAAGATTCTCTTAGAGCCTAGGCATTCTCTTAAGTCATGTCTTTATCTGACTTAAAGGAGGAGAAATTCCCTTGTATACAAGTCTTGATGAATCCAACAATTTAAAGAAGGAACTGTTTCCTCTCAAGTCATTAACTTAGAATTGTTAGTGTAATTATTGTAGTTGTAGTTGTATTTCTACAACAAATAGTTGTAGAAAATTTTGCAATACCTAACTGTATCAACAGTTTTTCTTTTTCCATAATTCGACCCTAAAAATGATAAATCTGTTCAGTTGGATTTGGCCTTCAGTTGTGTGGTATATGCCTCTGTGTGTGGGAAAGCGCGCGCACACACACACACACACACACACACTCACACAGAGGGAGGGAGGGAAGGAGTGAGGGAGAGAAAGAGAGAACCTAATTGGGTGAAAAGCCCCAGGAAAGGAAAGGGTGCTTGTGAGACAATCAATGTGTGCCTTAGTCAGTCGCTGGTAAGAGGTAGTACTTGTAGTAACAATTACAATCTTGGAGCTGCCAACAGAATATGACTTTTTAAGATGTCTTCTGGCATCATGAAAAAACCCCACACATACTCCCAACCACCCCTGGCATCCCAAACAGTAATAAAACATTCCTCATTCTGCTTCACTTCACATGCTTGCTTGATTTTGCCACAAACATGTTTTGCCTTCCAGCCAGGGATTAAGCTTCCGTTTGAGGCCATGACTGGTGTGAAAGCAACTTCTCTGTCATTGTTGAGGGGGAGAGAAAACTGCTTGCATGCCTTTGCGAAATCCTGAATGGAATTATGGGATCGTAGTGCCTAAGAGGATCTTGAGGTCCATGCCTTCCTGCCAGGCTACCTGAATGCTCATCGCCGTGACTGACAAAAGGTGACCTAATCCTGGTGTGTCATTGACCTCTAACATTTCACGGATCCTCTGTGAACAGGGACATGAACTAATATGTGTCTTTCTCAGGAAAAAGCAGACCGTTCTGCAACACACCACACATGTAGTTACTGCCCTGTTGACAGCCTCATTGTGGGACACAGTGTCGCTGTTTGAGTCCTGTTGATATTCTCACATACGCTCCTACAGCACAGTCCTTGCCTGTTCCAACAGACACTCCATCTTCACTCAGACTCCTTACCGCTTGCTTCTATTCGGGTGTCTCTCTCTCTCTCTATTCTGTGTGTATAGTTACAGCTCAGTGTTCTTTTGGACAGACATTACCACAACCCTCTTGCTTTAGTCAGCTTGGGCTGCCATAAGAAAATACCACAGACTGGGTGGCTTAAAATAGAAATTTATTTCTCACAGTTCTGAAGGCTGGGAAGTCTAAGATCAAGGTGTTGGCAAGGCGGGTTTCATTCTGAGACCTCTTAATGTTGGCTTGTAGGCGGCCACCATCTTGCTGTGTGCTCACTTGACCTCTTCTTTGTGCCCTTGTGAAAAGAGGAAGCTCTGGAGACTCTTCTTCTTCTTAGGACACTAATCCCATCAGGGGGCTCCACCCTTGTGACTCATCTTAACCAAGTTGATTCCCAGAGGCCCCGCCTCCTAATGCTATCAGATTGGGGGCTAGGATTTCAACATACGATTTTAGTTGTGGGGGTGGTGACGGACGACCAGACACAAATTTCCTGTCCATAATAATTCTGAATCTTTATTAGTGGCTCCCTTGAAGTGTTTACAGGGTCGTTAGTCCAGGAGCCCTGCAGTAAGTAAAGCAAGCCTTAGAATTATTGCCGTGGAACACATACAGCATCCTGTAGGTGGCTTGGGGGATTACAAAGTTGGAAAACGTTTACCACAGAATTCAAGGTGACCTAGGTAGACTGGTGATCTCCTCCTCTTTTCAGATCTTGGGTTTCCTAGATCCAAATGTCAGTGGTAAAGTTATGGATGCCAAATTCGGTCAGCCTCAATGAAGTGTGGCTAGGTCAGCGTTCAGTATTCCCTGACCACCATCTGTAGCCTCCCTTTTGGGCCTCTAAAATGGAGGCTCTCAGAATGAAAGCCTGGGAAAATGGGTTCTTAGCACTTTATCCTCTTGGGCATTTACTTCCTTTTCATGGGGGAAAGGAAGGCAGTAAATTATACTAAAACTGTTCCCTTTTCCATTAGAGATCAATATCTTGCAGTGTCATTTGAAGTGTCTACAAACACGGGAATGTCCACATGGACACAGGCGTGCGTGAATGCACATACACACGCGCACACACACAGAGAAACCTGTGCCAGGTGGAATATTTTAAAATATAAAAGGCCTTTGAACGTTCTTTTAAACTTTCAAGAACAGATAATTTCTGTGTTATATAAACTGTTCCAGGCTTTAGAAAAAAGATGGAAAACTTCCAGATTCTTTTTTCAAGCAAACATGACCCTGATAACAAATCTGGCAAGCCCCCAAAGGGAGGCTATATACCAGTCTCTCTCAGGAATGTAAAAATTTCAGATAAAATTCTAGTGAGTGGGTTTCAACAATAGGGTTTGTGAATGTTCCACCAGACCCAAGTAGGTTATGGAATGCAGGAATGTATATGATTGGCTTCATATACATAGATTTTCATTTGAGTCACATAAATTATTTAAGTGAACATAGGCAATAATCTCATTAGTTCCAGAAGAACACTCAGTCAATTCAACTTCTAATTTTTACGGACTGCTTAAAAACGAGCATATTAACATGACCATTCCTTCATATGATAAGCTTGAGTTCATACAGCCCACCGTCATTAGACTTTTGGGGGGCCCCAGTAAAGGTATTATTGGATATGACTGAGATCAAAACAAAAAGCCAATGTAGAAAGCTATGAAAGTAGTAACTTTAACTTTAGAGAATAAATATTATAAGGAAAAGGATAAAATTATGCTTACAGATCACTCAGTTGTAGATCAAGAAGACTTAAAGAGATTACTTTTAGATGGTAAGATAAAAAAACTAAGGATTTGGAGGGGCACATGGGTGGCTCTGTAGGTTACGCATCCAACCCTTGATTTCGGCTCAGGTCATGATCTCAGGGTATTGAGAGTAAGGCCTGCGTTGGGCTCCATGCTGGGTGTGGTGTTTGCTTGAGCTGCTCTCTCTCCCTCTCCCACTGACCCTACCCCCACTTCTGTCTTGCATGCTCTCTCTCTCTCTCTCTCTAAAGTAAATAGATAAGTAAAATCTTTAAAAAAACAAACAAACAAACAAAGGATTTGGATACTTCTGAAATCAGTTCACGAGTCTAATGCCATTCTTTTCAAAGTCCCACCAAGATTTTTAAAATTTCACAAGATGATTATCAGTCTATATGGAAAAATAAGTAGATGAGAACCTCAGGAGAATTCTGGAAATGGCTGTAGGAGGAGGGTGTTAGATCTGTTGGATATTATAGTATATTGCACTACCAGATATTAAAGTGCCTAATGAAGTCTTCGTAATTAAAACACAGTGATGCTGTCAGAAGACGAGGAAGTAGGTAAGGGAACCAGGACAGTTCAAAAGCAGACCCTCGCATAAATAATTTGGTAAATCATAAAGAAGTCATCAGAAATCAGTGGGAAAGGAAATATTATTCAATAAATAATTTTGATGCATAGTTAACAATTTGGAAAAAATCATTCTAACTTCACCAAAATGAATTCCCTATTGATTAAACAATTAACTGCAAAATGTGGAGACATAGGAAATCTATAGAATTAAATATTGCTTAAAAACAAAGGAAAAACCCTCAAACAGGAAAAGTCAAACTACAGGAAAAAAAAAAAAAAGATTTCTTCATGTGAAAAACCAACGGGGTAACAGTAGATTGGGAAAAGATCTTCAGTAATAGGACAGAATTAGCATCTTTATTTTGGGACATGCTCAAACAAATTTTAAAAACTAATTTAAAAAATTAAAACCTTGTTGGAACACTTGGATAGGTGTCTACATACAGTACTGTACAAATATATAGAGAATGGTCAATTTTGTAATAAGTATGTAGATTAAAACATCGGCAAAATACGATTTTAACGTATTAGCCAAAGAATGCATTTTTAATGCTAATCCCCAATTCTGGTGGTATTGCAATATTGTGAAATGGCTATACAATATATTAAAGAGCCATATTATTTATTCATACATTTTGATCCAGTAATATTACTTCTGTGGACCATCTCCCCGCATTCCCTCAGTGAAGGAAATAATACACAATACTTAATAAGCTATTTCAACAAAGATGCTCCCTGATGCATTATTTACAAAATACACACACACACACACACACACACACACACACACACACACACATATCCAACTGTTGGGTAACCATAAAATGAAATAGCTCTTCTCAGCATAATACTGTAATATAATGAACAATTATTTTGAAGATACATCGTAATGTGGCATGATATTTACAATATAATTTTATGTATAGAAATTACAGTATGAATTGTGGTGTAGTTTGACTATAGAATACAGCTATATTGCTGTGCAATTAGGTTGAATGACCCTTAGCTGCCTGTGATGACCAAGAAGATCTCAGGAACACAACTGTTAAGTAAATAAGCAAGTTGTGTTTGTCTCCCTTACCTCAGGAGACCTATTCAGGAAAAAAGTTGCTATGGCTGATGTCAAACAAGTTACTGGCTGTGTACTCTTATGGGATTTTTATGGTTTCAGGTCTCAGATTTAGGTCTTTAATCCACTTTAAATGTATTTTTGTGTATAATGTAATAAGGTGATCTAACTTCTTGGTTTTGCATGTTGCTGCCCAGTTTTCCCAACACCATTACTTGAAGAGACTGTCTTTTTCCCATTGGATGTTCTTTCCTGTTTTGTTGAAACAAAATTGATCATATAGTTTTGGGTTCATTTCTGGGTTTTCTATTCTATGACATGAAGGGAGCTAGAAAGTGTAATGCTAACTACGATAAGTCAGTCAGAGAAGGACAAATACTATATGATTTCAGTCATATGTGGAATTTAAGGAAAAACACAAAGGAGCCAAGGGAAAAAGAGAAAGACAGATCAAGAAACAGACTCAACTAGAGAGAACAAACTCATGGGTGGCAGAGGGGAGGTGGTGAGAGGGATGGGTTAGATAGGTGATGGGGATGAAGGAGTGCACTTATCATGATGAGGACCGGTGACATCTAGAATTGTTAAATCACTGTATTTTATACCTGACACTAATATAATACTGTCTGTTAACTAATTGGAATTAAAATGAAAACATACAATTTTTTTAAAAAAGCAAGTTGCAGAATAGCCACTTGATTCCAATTACATAAAGTTCAAATACAAGCAAAACTAGTGATAGAATGTTTAGACATCCACACGCATGTGGCAAACCCACTATGAACAAGCAAGCATAGACAAAAATTCAGTCTACTGGGGGGAGGAAAGATGAGATTGTGGGAGGAGCCCATGGGAGCTATCTAGGGGATGGTAAACTTCTCTTTCTCAAAAGTATATATATTATTGCTCTTTTTAAATTTTTAAATTTCTTTTCTTTTTTTTTTTTTAAGATTTTATTTATTTATTTGAGAGAGGGAGAGAATGAGAGAGAGAGGATGAGAAGGGAAAAGTCAGAGGGAGAAGCAGACTCCCTGTTGAGCAGGGACCCTGATGTGGGACTTGATCCTGGGACTCCAGGATCATGACCTGAGCCAAAGGCAGTCACCCAACCAACTGAGCCACCCAGGCGCCCTAAATTTATTTTCTAAAGGCTTTATTTATTTGAGAGAGAGAGAAAGAGAGAGTGTGTGTGAGTGGGGGGAGGGGCAGAGGAAAGAAGAACAAGCAGACTCCCCACTGAGCAGGGAGCCCCCAGTATGGGTCTCAACCCCAGGATCCTGGGATCATGACCTGAGTCGAAGGTAGACACAACCGACTGAGTCACCCAGGCTTCCCCTTATAGCCCTTTTTTTATACCTTAAAATAAGCTACAAGTATTTTTTGTGTATTTAGTGTTAATTTAACAAAGGAGTATTAAAACCATATTCACGGAGTCCAATTATGTACAAAATCTGTACCCCTAATAGATGGTAAGAAAGTATATAGGTAATAGCGACTGTGTAAGAGGAGTGAAATTATGGATGGGTTGTTCTTTCATTTTCTTTCATTTCCAAATTTTCATTGACAGTCTTACCTGGCTTTACTGCCCTTCCATTTATCGTGATTCGCAGTTGTGTGACAACCCTGTGTTGAGGGGGTCTGTTGGTGCCGTTTTCCAGTAGCATTTTCTCACTTTGTGTTTATGGGTCACATTTGGGTAATTCTCACAGTACTTCAGACTTGTTTCTGTTTGTATCTGTTCTGGTGATCTGTGGTCAATGGTCTTTCATGTTACCCTTGGAGCCTGAGGAGGTGCCTGAATTTCTGCTGTCTTACGGTCAAACTTTAATAGATGAGGAGTTGCTTCCTGTGGATGAGCAAAGAAAGTGGTTTCTTGAGATGGAATCTACACCTGGTGAAGATGCTGTGAAGATTGTTGAAATGACAGTGAAGGATTTAGAATATTTTGTAAACGTAGTTGATAAAGCAGCAGCATGGTGGGAGAGGATTAACTCCAATTTTGAAAGAAGTTCTGCAGTGGGTAAAATGCTCTCAAATGGCATCACCTGGTCCGGAGAAATCATTCTGAAAGGAAGAGCAAAATGATGCAGCAAATGTCACTGATGTCTTATGTTAAGAAACTGCCACAGCCACCCCAGTCCTCGGCCACCACCACCCTGATCAGTCCGCAGCCAACAATATTGAGGCAGGACCCTCCACCAGCCAAAAGATTATAATTCACTGAAATCTCAGATGATGGTTTGCATTTTTTAGAAATAAAGTATTTTATTTTATTTTTAAAAAGATTTATTTATTTGAGTGAGAAGGGACAGAGAGAGGGGGAGAGAAAGGCTTTTAAGCAGACTCCGTACTGAGCACAGAGCCCAATGTGGGGCTTGATCTCACAACCCCAAGATCATGACCCTGAGATCATGACCTGAGCCAAAACCAACAGCCAGATGCTCAGCTGGCTGACTGCACACCCAGGTGCCCCAGCAATAAAGTATTTAAATTAAGTTATGTATAATAGTTTTTTAGACATAATGCTATTGAACATTTAATGGACTATGGTGTAGTGTAAACACAACTTTTATATGCACTGAGAAGCCAAAAATTCATTTAAAGCACGTAATTGCTACATTCACTTTATTGCAATGATCTGGAACTGAACCCACAATATCTCTGGGGTATGCCTGTATGTACTTTTGTTACATTTTTTTAAAAAGAAAGGAAAATTGAAGAAGGCTTCTGCAACTATAGGATGACTTAAGCTTCCAGTAGAGTGACTTAAGCTCACTCAGTAGAATGAGCCATTGCTCGAGAGTGATAGACTTCACCACTGAGGCAGAAGGGGAGATGGATTGATTTATTTATTTTAAGAATTTTATTTATTTATTTGAGAGAGAGAGAGCATGTGCACACACATGCTCAGTTAGGGGGAGGGGCAGAGGGGGAAGAGAAGCAGATTCCTTGCTGAGCAGGGAGCCTCACACAGGGTGCAATCCCAGGACCTCGGGATCATGACCTGAGCTAAAGGCAGATGCTTAACTGATTGAGCCACACAGGTGCCCCAAGATGTATTTAAAATGTAAAAGGAATGTATTTGGAAAGAATAAATGCATCTATGAATGGTTACTGAGCATCTTACTTGTGTGAGAAAGCCTTGACCTAGCCTGAATTCTGAGAAAATTTCGTGGATACTGAGTTTATTGCATTGCTGATGAGGATGAATTAGAAAGACTGGCATTTCTTTGGGTTCCTTTAAAATATTTTTTAGCTTAGTATTTTGTCTGGTTACAAAGATAATAACAATGATTTGAGATAGTCTTATAAAAATTTGTAAGTCAGGCAGACACTGGAACTACAGCTCTGTTGAAAGCTAATACTGGGATAGTGGAACATGTGAAAGACACCATGAAGGTGCAGTTCTTAGTTCTTAGAACATACATTGCTCATAAATAAAATGGCATGGAAAAGGAGGGACAGCAGTCTAATAAATTTTAAAAGACTTGAGAGACACAGCCAAATTCCAGTGCACATCTTGTTTGGATCCTGACTTAAACCAATTGTGAGGGGCACCTGGGTGACTCAGTGGGTTAAAGCCTCTGCCTTCATTCAGCTCAGGTCATGATCTCAGGTCCTGGGATCGAGGGACTGCTCAGCAGGGAGCCTGCTTCCTCCTCTCTCTCTGCCTGCCTCTCTGCCTACTTGTGATCTCTCTCTGTCAAATAAATAATAAAAAATCTTTAAAAAAGATAATAAAAATAAACCAATTGTGAAAAGGTGTTTATGAGATAATTGGGAAAATTGGGACACTGATTTGATATTTGATATTGTGAAATTATTAATTTTTAGGTATGACTTTATTTATGGTGATATTTTAAAGATGCATGCTATAGTGTTTAGGAACATATAATATATCAGATTTTTACTTTAAGATAATCTAGAGGAGAGTTTGGGTATATTAAATATGAAAGTCCATATTTGGGGGTTTTCTATGGATAAATGATATATCCAGGATTTACATTAAAATAATTCAGGGGTAGGGGCTATAGTGGTGTATAGATGAAACAAGGTCAGCCATGTAATAATATAATTATTATTATTACATGGTAATTGATAACTGAAGCTGGGCAGTGTGTACATATATTCTTGATACTTTTGTATAGATGTTTAGAACTTTTCATAATAAAATATAAATAAGAGTAATACATATTTACAGGTGAAAATGTGTAAAGTATAGAGAAGTATAAAGAAAGAAATGAAAGTCACCCGCATTCCCATCCCCTGTAGATAACTACTATCAACATTTTTATAGGGCTCCTTCTATACTCTTTCCTTATGCACTTACAATACGTACTCTTATGCATACACATGTTTAAACAAGAAATTATACTATCTGTATTGTTTTTGCATCCTGCTTTTTTATATTGTGGACACTATTGGGCTTTAGTACATTTAGATCTTCCTCATAACTTAATATTATGGCTGTGTATTACTCTAATATGGGAAAACACACACACATGCTATAATTTGTTTTGATCTAACCAATCCTTTACAAATGGATATCTAAGTTGTTTCATTTTTTTTTTTTTCCTATTCAAACAGTTCTGCATACTTTTTTCTTCTGAGACATACCTGGAAAATCCAATAGTTTTTAAGGCTTTTTTCTCTATCATGGCACACTCTTTGTTGGAAATATGATACCATTTTGAATTCCCTCCTATAGCATATAGGATTACCCATTTTATCATAATTTCAGCAACACAGAGTGCTATAGTCATAATTTTAAAATGTTTGTCAATCTGATAGAGGGATAAAGAATATCTTATTTTAATTTGCATTTTTAGAATTATTTGTGAGTTGAAAATCTTTCTGTACGTGTATGTCAGTATTTCTTATTTTATGACTAGCTGTTTATATCTTCCCCTAATTGTTGTATTTATCCCCCACTGATTCATAAAGGCTTTTTACATATTAAAGGACACTAATGTTTCATATATTGTATAAATTGCAGTTTTTCTCCCTAGTTTTTTGTTTGTCATTTAACCTTAAGTCGTTTTTGAATCATCATTTGTCTGGAATTATTTTAGATTTTTATTTATTTATTTTTAAGATTTTATTTATTTGACAGGCAGAGATCACAAGTAGGCAGAGAGGCAGGCAGAGAGAGGTGGAAGCAGGCTCCCTGTTGAACAGAGAGCCCGATGCTACTATGCTGAGGGGCTCTATCCCAGACCCTGGGATTATGACCTGAGTGGCAGGCAGAGGCTTTAACACACTCAGCCACCCAGGCGCCCCTATTTTAGATTTTTAAAAGTTGTAAATCTAGATTATTTTTTCCTTTGAGCCTTTGTAATTTTCTACATTTTTATTTTTGTAATCTTACTCAATATTTTACTGAGGGATTTCATTATATAGCATTGCCCTGGAAAGTTTGCTTTTATATTTTAATACATTTATTGGTTATTAAATAAGATATTTGTGGTTGAAAGGATACATTTTTATTTTTATTTTATTTAATTAATTAATTTTAAAGATATTATTTGCTTATTTGACAGAGAGAGAGCACAAGCAGGGGGAGTGGCGGAGGGAGAGGGAGAAACAGGCTTCCCACTGAGCAAGGACCTGGATGTGGGGCTCATTCCCAGGATCTGGGTTCATGACCTGAGCCAAAGGTAGTCACTTAACCCACTGAACCACCCAGGTGCCCCAAGAATACATTTTTTAAAAATTTACCTATAATTTGTCTGTCGCACTGTGCCTCGGGCAAAATTTGGTGATTTACCTTTCAGTAATTCTTCTATACCTGTATATTAATCAAAGTAATAGTTGCTGATGAAACAGTTAAAACCCCAGATTATAACTTGACACAGTAGAGGTTTATTTCTTAATCCAACATAGGTGTTTCTGATTGGTGGTCAGCCTTCCAGTGAATTATTCAATGGCCTGAGGTCCTTCCGTCTTACGGTTTTTCCATTCTCTGGGGCTCTGGGGTTCCTGTGCATCTGTTTGGCACGTTGAAACACATGTCATTTATTAAAACCACCCAAGCTTGAAAGTGCTTCCTGTCACTTCTGCCTATTTTCCATTGATGGGAATTGTCATATGTATACACCTATGTAGAAGGGATGCTGGGAAATGTAGTTCCTGGCTGGGTAATGACTTTCCAGTGAAAACCTTGCATTCTGGAAAGAGCATAAATATTTGTTGGACATTTAACTGAATCTGCCACCATTTGTTATATCTATAACGCATATGATACATATTTTCTTTACAAAATGGAATCATCCTGTTAAAAGTTTTGAATTTTAGCATCATTTATAAAAGATTTTATTTATTTGAGAGAGAGAGCACGAGGGGGAGGAGGGGCAGAGGGAGAGAGAGAAGGAGAAGCAGATTCCCCACTGAGCAGGGAGCCTGACACGAGGCTTGATCCCAGGACCCGAAAGCAGGCTGAAGACACACGCTTAACCAACTGATCCACGCGGGCACTCCCTTAGCATCATTTTGTAAGCTTTTGTGTGAGTCTCTTTCAAAAACAAGAGTTTTAATGTCTACATGTTATTCCTTGTTTTGATATATCATAATTGACTTAACCACTTTTCTATTATGGTACAGTTAGGTTTACCTAGATTTTTATTATTCTGAATAGTGCTGCTATAAATGTCCTCGTGCATAAATCTTGGAGTATTCCTTTGATTATTTCCTAAGGGAAAATTCTTGGGAATGAACTTGCTCAGTGTTGAGGTTGGTGATGCATATTACCAGATGGCCCTTCAGAAATGTGGACTTATTTACACTCTTATCAGTAGTGTCTGAGGAGAGCACTCTTGACTATCATGGGCATTAGAATTGTTTTGGTTTTTGCCAATTTGATTGTTGAGCAAGGTACTGCACTGTTTTACTTTGTAAGCTTTCCTTATAGTAGGTTTGAACATTTTTTCAAGCAGCCGTCAATAATCTGTGCATGTGTGTGTGAGAATTGCCTCCTTGCATCCTTTTCCATTTTTATTTTGAAGTGTTCCATTTTCTTCTCAATCATTTATGAGATTTTTATGCAGTATGTATTAACTTGCCACGTTATAAACATTTTTATCTAGCTTCTCTTTTCCTTGATTTTGCTTGGTGAACTAATTTTTAAAGATTAAACTCTACAGTTGGAACCCCGATATGTGCTATCATACCCACTGAATCTGCCTGGTTAGCGGTACTTCTGAGATTGATAACATTTTTAAAAAGCAAAGCAGATTCTTTTTTCTGACGCATCATACAGTTTGAATGTTCTTATTGTGAAATTTTAGTTATCTTGAAGTGAAAGCATTTAAAGTAGTCATCGAGAAAATGGACTCAAGATGGAGGAGTTGGGGCACTGGTGTTTTGGGTTTTTTTAGCCACGGAGTTGTTGAGATTGCCTTCTTTATCTTCCCAAGATAGTTAAGAGAAGCAAGGAGCCAGGTTGATGGTATCTGAAGGACTCCATGGCTTTAGGTAACTGAGTAGCAGTGGGGTCTCAGAGCCCTCTGGCTCTTCTTCATGTTAGATCTTAATAAAAACACACGTGGTAGAATGGCAGGAGCCAAGGTAACGGTAAAGGAGCTGGGTGGGAGTCTCGACTCTGCCACTGACTGTGACCCTGAGCAAGTCTCTTGTCCACTTGAGCCCTCAGTGTCCTCATCAGCAGAACTTGAGAGGTTGTGGTAGATGATGTTTTGGATGTGTGATGGCCCCCGCTGTAGGGTGGAGTTCTCCACGGGGCCTTGTTGACATTCACCACCTGTTCTGACCTGTGTGGGGAGTGGGAGGAACGTTAGTCCCTTTGGTCTCCTGAGTGATTTATGAAAGGAATCAATCCCATATATATCTGTTCCAGATATAATGTGATCTAAATGTGATATTCACCTAATAAGATTAGATGAATCTAATATGGTTTTCCTCTAAAACACAAATACTGCACCACTTTTAATTGTAGTAGTCAAATTAAATTACTCATCCCAAATTAGATTGCCAGCAAACTTAATTTGAACATGAGCTCAGTACTGCAGGCCCTGAGTAATTTTTTTTAAGATATAAAATAAGTCAGTAGGATACTGGTATTATTCCTCTGGGCTCTTCAGGGGTTACCATAAAAGAGAATAGGTAAACATCTGGAGGAAGCTTGCAGAATAGAGCTGAGACAGAAGCTCTAATCCTTGAGCTTATCGTGGAGATTTCCTTCCCCTTCTACCACTTCCACCCTCACTGGTTTTGGAAGACAGGAAGCAGATGAATTATTGGCAGGCCCAGTAGTCACTTATGTCTTATGGCTTATGATTGCCTTTCTTCATTTTGTTGAGCCCTTTCATATCTTCCCTGCTCAGGAGGATTCCCTGTTCAGTGCTCCCTGGGTAGTTTATGGAACCACAGGGATTTGGTGAAGGACTAGAGACATTTATAACATTGCATTAGCCATACTTTCTCTTATTTTATTAGGTGACAGATTAACTGAAAACCAACCCAGACTGGTTTCAGTTTAGGACTAGATGATGGCATCAGGTGAGGCTTTATCCAGGGGCTCAAATGAAGTGCCCAAGACCCAGTGTTTCTCCTTCAATGTTGGTTCCTTCCCCAGGCATGCTCTCCCTTTCCAGCCACAGAATGGTAGCCCACAGCTCCTGCGTCAGCCTGTTTCCTTGTTCTTATCAGGTAGTAGGAAAGACCCTTAATGGATGAACCAAGGGTGTAGAATTGTATCCAGTTGCCCCTGGTTGGCTTAGTTTGGGATCTTATGCTCCCCTGTATGAGTACCATGTAGAGGGGATGGGACAGATTGGCTGCCTGAAGGATTCGGGGGACTATTGGAAAAGTTGATGGCGTAGTGAAGTCAGGGAGGTACCTCCAAACCTCGATGTTGCATTATGTAGATCCTTCTGCTTTTCTGAGCACTGTATGCCTACATTCCCTCCTCTGAAGTGCAAATGACCCTAAGAGGTTAGTGGGAGCTGTTCCAGGATGAGGTGAAGTTCACCATGGGATCCGCTTACCAAGGCCTTGTCAGTGATAGAGCTAGGACCAGACTCCTTGTCTAATGAGTCTTCCATTTCTTTTCACTGTGTCATCCTTCTTTCTACCAACCCCTCTCACCAGCCCCTCCTTCCCACTCCCCCAACACCAGCACAAGGCTCTTCATTAAATAGACAGTCAGTCAATAGTTGTTAACTTGTTATTGACTGACTGGTGTACCATCAGACCAAATGTGACCTTTCTACTCATACTTTGTGGATATCATTATAGCAAAAACCAATGTGGTCGATGCTCAGTCATTAATTTGTAGATTGTTGCTGGTAATTCAGTTTTTCTTTCCCTGGATTATGGGATTCTTGTAATAGAAAGATGGAGTTTGGACGGCTTGAGGATAGACATACAGAAAGGAGCCAAAGGCAGTGTGTGTGTGTGTGTGTGTGTGTGTGTGTGTGTGTGTTGTGTGTGTCTTCGCATGCGTGCAGTTATGTACACGGACCTGCAGTTACAAAATTAAGTATGTTTCAGTTCAGTTGAAATTAGATTTGATCCCTATCTTTTAATTGTAATGTAACTTACACTTGTGAAAGTTACTATTGGCAAGGTCCTCATTTGCTTACACCAGAGACCTGTAAATAGCTGTGCCACTCAGAAACATTTTTAGAAGTGACTATGCATTTGCTTTTCCTTTTTGAGCAAAATGACTGATACCTGTTGGTTTTTCCCTGCCTGGAAAACCCTTCCCCATCAATATTCCATCTCTGATCTTACTTCCACTTCCTCTGGAAGCTTTGTGGACCTTCTCCTGCTGTTTCTCTTGGTGCTGATGTGTGGACTCTACAGTTAGTCCCTCCCTCTGTGTCCTGTGATACACTGATTGTTTCCTATGTGTGGGTTTCATGTCTGTGATCATTTGATTAATTGTTTGAGGTCCGTGATTGGCCTTATCACGGTGTGTGCATATGTGTGTATGCACGCACATGTGTGTTCAATCCTCCATAGCACTTACCTCCGTGCTAAAGTGAAGTGGGTGATCATTTGGTATTGGGTTCAGTCCCTGAGAAGATTCCCCTCCTGAGGGCTCCCGAATCACCCTCATTGTACTTCCAGTGGTTTATGCGGTTGTCTCTTTATTGTCTCTATTCCTCCAGTACAGATCTTGGCACATTTTAATGGCAAAGGAAATATGTGTTCACTAATTAAATGATTCTCGCCTTCTCTATACAACCCCTACATTCCCACCTCACGCCACAACCCCCACCCCCGCCAAACCATAAGTTTTTGGAAGGCAGAAAATGTATCTTATTGTCCTTTGTGTTCTTCATAGTCCCTAACTGTGTCTGCCCATAGTAAATGCTCAGTAAATTCTTGTTGAGTAAATGGATGTCATGGGCAGGTGGAGGCCAGGGATCAGTACCCTCTTAGGACCCTGTCTTGGGGAGACACAGATGGGAACTAAAACCCTGAGAGGGAAGAGGGTGACGGAGACTGGATGGGGATGGTTTCGAGAGCTGGGTGTGCCTACTCCTCTTTCTTCTGATTTCCAGGTACAGATAAGGCACTTCCCTAATGGCAGGGTGCTGTGTCCTCCCCTGGGGGTGGCTGGTGAGCTCAGTGCATGAGAAACAGTTGAGTAAAGGATAATGGCTGTAATTCTAGCTATTATTTCAACAACAATAAAGAATTTTCTACCCAAGCCCTTGAGAAATCATTGTGGTGGAGATAAGAGGACCCAAGCCAGGAAGGGTAAATGGTCTTCTCCCTGCGTTGACAGCTGCATCCTTCCCATTGCCCTAGGGGGTGCTAATCAGCAAGAACAGATCCACAAAGGAGAGGCAGAGGACATCAGGGGGTTAGCACCCCCTTAGTATCCCTGAGTGGTATTGGTACCTCAGGGTGGACGAGCTCATGTTTGCCTAAGACTGTCCCAGATTCAATGATGAAAGTCCTGAGTCCTGGAACACCCGCTCTGTCCCTGGCAAACCAGGACAGTCGGTCACTTTAGAAGCCACTTACTCCCTTCCCTGCCCTGGCCAGCTCTGCTCATTTATTTTCCCTTTGCAAGGTCCTTGATTGGGCCTGATTCTTCCTCTCTTTTTCCCTTCGCCACTCCTTCTTCCCTAGCTCTTTCAAGCTAAGCCCCGATCCCTGCTTGCATTTCTGCTGTTAGAGGCAGCCGGCTCTCTTCTCCGAAGCCTCCTTGCCCACATTTACCTCTCTGTTCTCAGAACTCTTAGTACACATCCCGTGCTGCTCCATGCAGCGAGTCTCATTGTTTTCTTTTGCATTTCTCATGTGTTCGTTCTTCCTTGAAAGCAGGCGTCTTATCTTGCTTCCTTTCCTTCTACCTCATTGCACCTGGCCCTGTGCTGGGCCCATAGCTGGCCCTCGCTTGGGGTACGTAGTGTGGTTGAGGGCACCTTGGTGATTTGTGGGTGACAGAGGATGGTCAGTAGGCTGGTTTTCCGTGAGCCTCTGAATGTGGAGTACGTGGGTACCGTGGAGGAGGAGGAAGGCAGGACTACAGAGTGGCCTGAGCCAGGCCCCGGGTCCTGGCTGGAATTCAGGTTCCCCGACTTCCTCTTGAACGCTGGCACAGGAGGATGAGGCTGCTTGAATGTGAAGCGAATTTTCAGTTGCAAAATACTTCACTTTATATATTAGGTTTGCTTTACATTTTCTGGAACATTCGAATGTAATTTAAAAATAATCACAGAGGAGGAAACAATTCTGAGACTGCTTTACAGAAGCAGTAAAGTGGGTTTGATTTTTATAGAGTTTTCCTTTTTTGATTCATTCCGTTTTTGGAGGAGTTTTGAAGGAAGTGCTGTGTGCTGTGCCGGACCCTGGAGACTGAATTCTGTTACTTGTCTCAGCGTTGCTGATCCATGAGTGAAAATGCTGCTCTGGCCCACCACCTGGAGGGCGGAGATATCGAGCTTTTGCTGGTCCTAACCTCTAGCTTGGGTCTCCCGTAACCAACTGCGTGCTTCTGCTCTGTGCATGCCTGCATACACAGTGTATTTGTTTTTCGACGTAAATAGCTTTAAAATTGTATAGGAGTAATATATGGTCTTGGTAAAACATTTAGTAGGAAGTTAAAGCTTCTTTCTAGATTCTTTTCTGTGCACTCACATATATGTTCAGACACGTACGCACACACACAAAATGGTATATTTACACAGATGGGATCATTTTATATAAAATGTAGGCACCTGCTTTCTTTTGCTTAACACTATCTTGCTGACGTTTTCCCCGTGTCAGTGAAGATTCATTTATCACTCGTTCTGCAAACACTTAGTGAACGCCTCCCGTGTGTCCAGCAGGATACAGGGGTGTTGGGAATGTAACATTGAATAGCAGGGATAAAACTCCACGCCCTTGGGGAACCTGTAGTCTAGCCGGGGTGACTGGCAATAACCGAGCATACAGCATGTGGTAGGACAGAAGGTGATACATGTTATGGGGGGAAAATGAGATAAAGAAGGTAAGGGGGAGTTAAGAGGGTAACATGCATTTTGCAGGTTTAAACTGGGTGCTCAGGTGATGGAGAGGCCTTTGCACAAGCTCTGGGGCTATAATGTCCAGCGCACAGCACATGCCACTAAGATGACTGCTGGGTTAGGTCTGCAGCTGTGGCTGGAGGGGACACACTGTCAGAGCCTTAGGAGGGCTGGGCAGGAGCCACTCGCATCCCTCGTGATAGGAAACACAGACTTGAGCGATCCATACCTGTCTTACATTGCTCATTACCAACAACAGTGACTGCCATTTGTATAACGTATTGTTTCCAGTGTAGCTTTTTGTCTGTTACCCTGCCTTGTTGCTTACTGCCTGAACAACTTGGGGCCGCTAACCCTCCCTTTCTGGGCCTCATTTATAAAGTATTAGAATCGTCGTACAGTTTAGATGAGATGATCCGAGTGTATAGAACAGTGCTGGAAAGAGCTGCTATAAGAGGTTTGGCTGTTATTACTACTCCCTTTCATGTATTACTTGGGACAGTCCCGAGAGGAGGATGTTAAGCTCAGTTTAGAGATGAGGAAGCTGAGGCCCAGGGAAGTTAGCAGCACTAATGAGCAAGTTCAGGGTGCTAGTGGGTGGTGGAGTGGGGTCTCAAATCACAGGCTTCAGGCCCCAGGCCCAGCTCGATCCAGGTAAGCACCTGCCTTCCTCCAGGTGGGCATAGCTACTCCTGCTTTAGACAGGTACCTAAGATACGTGGCCACAGATTCCATTCGCCGCGTTCCTGATTGCTTTCTAGACTCCTCTAAAGAAAAGCAGCCCAGGGTCAGGCAAGAGTCAGGGGGCAGGATTGGTCGGGGTGGGAAGAAGGAAGGATATAGTGCTTCTCCTGGGAAGAGCTGAGGCTTGGCAGCTCCGCCTAGCATCCTCAGTGCTGTTCGCTGGGTGTCAACACATCTTCCCCGCCCCTGCCCTGGTCCCCCCAGACACCACACCCAGCATCTTGTAAAGATCCCTCGTAAAGACTCAGGAACACGACAATTAGTAGTGTCTTCTCTAGTTTTACATTTCCAATTTACATTTCCATTGAGAAATACCCCATCCTTGTGTCTGCAACACCACCACCACAGACAACACCCAAACTCCGTAACTGTTATCGCTTGCCTCCTTCCAGAAGGTCTCCTCGCAGCGGCCTCCCAGCAAGCCTGGCCCTAACAGACCTTCGGGTAGTTAGGCCACACCATTAAAAGACCTGGGAGTCTTACCAAAGTGGGAATACTGGTGTCTAAGAGTCATTTCTCCTCCGAGGCCAGCACCCCCCCACATACCCCCCCACGTGTAGACTGCCCAGAGTAACGCAGCCCTGGGTTTACCTCCTGTCTAGTTCTCTGAAATTGAATACAGGGAGCATGTGTTAGTGTGGAAACCATCACGTAAGTAGTGGCTCTGTGTAGGTAAAATTATCCTGTTAGTTTTGTGCTGCAGGTACGTTGTGAGTGCAGAAGGCTTTTGTGGGCTGGCCCAGGAGTCTAACCATCATTTTAAATATGGTTTCTGTGGCTACGTGCTGTCAGGATTCTTAAGAAATCACTTTAAAGCAAACCTTTAGAGCAAGTTGTTTGTAACAGGGAAATTGGCAGTCAGTCATTTATAGTATATTTTCTTACCGTCTGGTGGGGTTTCTCATACCCCAGGACTCCAGATGGAGCGTAAGCTCCTGGGAAGTCCTATGGCAGATGGATGGAGCTGTGGCTCAACGGTCGCGATTTCGGAAACAACGTCGGGGAGCTGGTATGAGTCAGTGCATGGGGGAGCTGCCAGGTGCTACGACAGAGTGGAGAAGGCACCAGGGGCTTGGCAACTGGTGTGGGGAGTGTATCTGGGTACTGTGCCTCAGGAGGGGCTGAAATGGGATGTGAGAGGACTGGGGCAGCACTCCCAGCTTGAAACCAAGGAGCAGATGGAGGAATTGGATCTGGAAAAAAGACGACTTGGGAGGACTTTAATAACTGTGTTTCATTCTTCGGAACACCATGATGTGGTCCCCCCAAAAGGACTAATAAGAGAGACATTTCAGTAATTAAGGGAAGGAGTCTGACAGACCAACCTATTGATGGGGAATAGTGAGTTCCCCATCATTAGAGGTATGTAAGGAGAGACTGGCTGGCTGCTTGTGTAGGATACTATGCCTCTCACTATGGCGATAAGGATGTTTTAAGCTCTGGATGAATGATTAGACTAGACTTCAAAGGCCTTTGCTATCCTAGAGCTTCTATGATTCTAGGGCATACCTGGAAAATAAATTAATTTTCTGGGCTTCTTATTCAGGATTTTCATAGTGGCTTCCGGAGCAAAAGTGAGAAGGATTTGGGGTTGGCTCAACAAGTAGGGACTCTTTGATTGATTAATAGTGTCTACCATGAGGGGTGCCCGGGTGCCTCAATTGTTGAGTGTCCGACTCTTGATTTTGGCTCAGGTCATGATCTCAGGGTTGTGGGATCGAGCCCTCTGTCGGGCTCCACACTCAGCACGGAATCTGCTTTGGATTCTCTCCTTCTCTCTCCCAATAAATAAAGTCTTTAAAAAAAAAAACAAAAAAACCCAAACAACCAAAAACAATGTCTACAATGACAGGAGGCCAGATTGCAAGAGGCCCATATTAGCCATCTCCTTTCCAGTGGAGATTATCTAGTGGTGAACTTTGACCCAGGTCAAACAGTAGCAGGATGACCAACCATCCTGGTTTGCTTGGGTGAGGGGCTGGTTTTCAGGACCTGGACTTTGAGCTTACAAGCCAAGACAATCTCAGGAAAACCAAAATGAATCGGTCACCCAAAGCAGAGGGGATGGGCGTCAGCAAATCTCTACACATTGGCCTTCCATTTCTCCCCATGGTGTATCTTTATCTCCTCAGAGCACGAGTGTAGGACTCTCCCCTCAGTAGGAGCCCAGTAGACACATGCAGAATAAATGAGTTGGATGCAGTTCCTAGGAAATGGTTGCAGTATCCTTGCAATTAATTAATTTGTTTAATTAATTAAAATGACTTCACTAATTATATGTGCAGGAGATTGCACATTTCATTAGGCTGAGCAGATGGCTTCACTAATAATTACCAAAGCCTGGGGTTGCTGGAGGGGGGATGTCAGCCTATGAATTGATATTGAGCATTTTTTTAGAGATTTTATTTATTTATTTGTCAGAGAGAGAGAAAGCACAACCAGGGGTAGTGGAAGGTAGAGGGAGAATCAGGCCCCCACTGAGCAAGGACCCCAATGTGGGACTTGATCCCAGGACCCTGAGACCATAACCTAAACTGAAGGCAGACGCTCAACCGACTGAGCCACCTGGGTGTCCCAGTATTGAACATTTACAAGCTGTCCCTCCTACAAATAAAGTTGAAACTCCTTTCCCCACTGCATCCAAGATGGATTGAAAAACAGACTTTTTGTTTTCTTCTGGTAGTGCCAGAACTCACCGTTTGTGACTTCATGTGACCTTGGAAGGGGTGTGGGCTCCGTGGATCTGGAAGAGGGCGCCATGTCAGGGTTAGACCTTGGCATTATTCAGACAGTTTAGCTCACCTGCTAATTTTCACCGTAAGCCAGGTTGCCCGTAAAAATGACAGGTGCCTCATCTCCAAAGGGAATGTGCCTTCCTCTGCTGTATTGTCTAAACCTTGCCTGCCCTCACCTGGGAGCCAAACCTTGCCCTGCTCCCATTCCTGGGGCCTTAGAATCTAAGGCAGACCCAGGGACATGCCACGGAATGAAAACCCTGAATGGATGCACACAGAGACCAGGTGGTACCTCTGTCTGAGGTATCACATAAGTGTATGAGTGTATTTTTGGAGTATTTCTCACTGTGGCGATAAGGGTGGTTATTGGTAATTGACCAGACCGAGCATCCCCTTTGGGCCAGAAACTTCCCACACCATTTGTAATCCTTGAAACAACTCTGCAGGTGTTCATTTACAGATGAGAAAACAGAGGCTTGTCGACGTTAAGTGGTAGGCCAGGGTCATGCCCAGAGCATTCTGTCTTTAAAGCCCCTTGTTCTTTCCACCTCCTGCTCTGCTGGTAAATGATTTGGGGTCATGAAAGTCCCACACCCAGATCTGGGAGGATGTGAGGGGAAGCCACCAGGCTAAGCTTAGCATGGCACACAGGGGATTGCTGGGGAGCCCGTCACCACGGATGGGCTCTCGGCATCTCCGAACCGGCCCCTGCCTTGGAGTAGTAGATTCTGAACCAGTTCCCAGCAGCCATGGTCAAGTGCTGAGTGCATAAAGATGAACCCTAAAAAAAAAAAAAAAAAGTCAACTGGGCATATTATGGAGGAGTTATGTGGTGCTGGTCAGAGTAAGTTCCAGAAAGAAGTCGATCATTTCAGGAGAATTTTCAGAATGTTAATTTGATGTGATCTGATAAGAGAGTTTTCTTTTTTGCTCATATATGTGGTTGGGGAAGGATGACCCTTCTGAAGCTTCACGTGTAGGGGTGAGGAATACACAAAGCTAAGAAAGGGGGAAATGCCACTTGCAAAAGCATAAATAGATCCATCCGTGCACTGACGAAGAGATGTTGACCATGGCAGTGATATTCCGTGGGGGAGGGGCGATTGAAGGTTGCAGTTAGAATGCTTGACCTTCTGTGATGGGCCTGGTGAGCTCCCGTCCGTTCCGTGGTCTGCCCCTCCTGCCTCCCCGACCAGGGTAATCTTGAGGCACTTATCCATCCCTTGACGCTTTCACTCCACACTCCTCATGAGCTAGAGCAGGAATGGGGTGGTGTGTCTGAGTCACAAAAAAATTGTGAATCATTCTTGAAATGAGGGAGCCCTGAAAATGTGACTAATTTCTGTAGCACGTACAGGTAAGAAATGGCTGTTTGGTTGTGACTGGCAACTGCCATGTTATTTCTAATTTTGACTTGGTTGCTGTTGTTTTGGGGATTGGATCCGACTTGGCCCTGCGGTGGGTGCAGTGTGGAAGGACGAAGAGCTTTTTGGACACAATTCCTGCCTTCAAGCATTTCGCAACTTGAAGGAGGCAGAGGCAGGTCAACAGTTGCAGAAAACATGTCAGTTGAACATACATGTTAAGTATCTCATTGAAAGAAAGAAATCTTAAACTTCATCAAGATTAGAGTATGTTTTGCCTAATCACATATCCAGTTAAATGCCCGGGGCTGGCCAGGTAGTGTCTGGATGCCATGAGTCAATGTTGGAAGGCACACGGGGCTAGTTCATAAATAGTGTTTCTGTTTACACATTCGTTCTCAGGAGTAGTTACTTATTCAAGGCCTTCTGTCTTTGTTGATAATGTCGGCCTGGCTGAGTTACCGGAGGCTTGTTACCTGCTATGAAATTCAAGATTTGTTAAAATATAAACACACTTGAGAAATATCCTTGCATACCTTTATTGGCTTATAACGATAACCCAAGACGTAAAGAAACATAATAATGGAATTTGCTCGTGGTTTTTGCAGCTTTGGGTAAAATCTGTAGCAATGCAAAAGCTTCCAGAGATAAGAAGAGGCTACTGTGTGGGGCTCAAGAATGGGACATTCAGATTCGGTGTTTCAAAAGTGGGGGTTGTGTATCTGACCCTGCTCTTCTAGTACATTTTATTATATGAGTTGGGGGTGGAGGTTGTAACTAGAAAAAGAGTAAGGAAAAATGGAGCCGTCTAGAGGTTGGTGCAAAAACGAGATGGAAATAGTGAGCAGACAAGGAGGTGAAGCCCATGGAGGGAGAGGAGCTGAGGATACGAAAGCCTATAGGCATGCTTTGGGCCATAAATAACAGTAATACATTTTCTCATAAAGCAAGAAATTAGGATGGACTCAGTGGTTATCTGTTGTGTATCTGGGGCAGTTCAGTGGTGATGTCAAGGATGGGAGTCTTTTCAGTCTTTCTGCTTCACTCTCCTTGGTGTCCTGGCTTTCTGTCCTTGTGCTTCTTTTCTCATCAGTTCCGTGAGTGTGACGTGGTCACCCCTAGCTGCAAGGGAAGCTGGTGACGGATTATTCAGTTTTTCCAGCCTTTTAGTAGTGGAGGTGGGCAAGAGGGGTTAGGAATGGCTGGTGGGTTATCCACCCAACTGTTGGGCATAGACCAGTTGTGAAAAATAAGTAAAAACAAATGGGTGTTGAATCATCACCACAGAAAACCAGATGCTCCTGGGAGTTCGCTCTGCATGGGCTGTGAATGGAGTTCGAAATGAGAATGTTATGGTATGGAAGGGCCTCTTTTGAGTCCCCTTCCAGCAACGTGGCCGATCCTTTCCAAAGTCTGTGTGTGACATTGCAGTCTGGATTCAGGGGAAAGTCATCTTAAATCCTGCTGGGTGGAAATGGGGCATAAGAAGGGAGGAGGCAAAGGAGCGCCATTTTCTAGCCCATAATACTCAGAAGCAAGATTGCTGCTTTTCGGAAGTTAATAGTAGGGCCTTGTTAATTTCTTTGTAAATTCCACTGAATAAATGATCCATTTAATTTAGGATGTTTGGCCTCTGGTATGTAGCTCAAAGTCTGATAGCGCCATTTTGAACTTCACGCCTCTGTGTGTGCACGTGTATGTGCACATGTGTGCACGCGTGCACTCTGAATTCACACTGCTGTGGCCCAGATCATTTTTTCTTCTCATGGCTTCACAGAATCCCAGTCTTGTCAGTGCGCTGCTTCCCCTGCCCCCCCCAACTTCTTAGTTCCGTCTTTTGTATCGGTGCTGCATGGCAACCCTCCTTTCCCCACAGTGCTCAGTGGAGGCCAGCTCTTTCTGTTTTGGGTCATTTGGTTATCGTTTGGGGTCCTGCCACTTTCCCCACAGCAGGGAGCCAGTTGCCTTTGAACAAAAAGGTGATTTAAATGCAACTCCTTGCTCTTCTTCCAGTACCCTAGAGCAGGGCTTCTCAAAGTTTAATGTGCACACACATCACCTGGGAATCTTGTGAAAATGCAGATTCTGACTCAGAAGGTCTGGGTTGGGGCCCGAGACTCTGCATTTTGAATAAGCTCCCAAGTGTTGGTGGTGCCAGTGGCCCAGATAGCAGGGATTTCAACCCTCAGCCCTGTGGAGTTTTTAATAAAAACCAATGCTAGGACCCCACCCCAGATCGGTCATATCAGAATCTCTGGGTGGCAGGGCCTGGGCATCCATCCGTTTTCAAAGCTCCATGAGTGATTCCAATATGCAGCCAGGTTGAGAACCACTGATCTGCGACCTACCCATCTCCATCCTTCTGCTTAGGCTGTCCCTCCTGCTTACGCCTTTCCCTCTTTCCACCTGGGAGAATTATACCTGTCCTTCAAAGTTCACCTCAGAGGCTTGTCTCCTTGGAGCCTTTCTCAGTCCCCACCAGGGTAACTCTGTCCCTTTCCTCTGTGCTCTCCATCACTCATGCCTCCCCATGGAGATGGTCTGGGCATGGCTGCCTCTTGCAGCCAAGCAGGCTGGCTTTGAGGATGGACACACCTACTCCACTACAAGCAGGGATTCCATAAACAGGAGTGAATCAGATTTTTCCCAGGCCCAGAGACAAACCACAGGGGCTTCGCCCTGCTATGGTGAGTTTCTCCTGAGTTTCTCTGAGGAGCCATAGAACCAGAACTTGAACCCAACTTTTCTAAGAGAAGAAGTCTACGTGAAAAGAGGTGCTTCGAATGTTGGAGAAGGTCGCAGATGTTAAAGATCTTGCTCCACTGTCCTCAGGACTCCTGACCACCTGACCATTGCCCTTCCCTGGCAGCTTCCTCTCTGCTGGGCCTTGGGCCACACAGCCACACCTCTGCAGAAGGAGAGAGTAGGGCCCGTCCCAGGCTCCTCGATGCTCACGGTTCCACTGAGCAACTCAGGATGCCCAAAGGATGGGTCAGTGGCTGGAGTTTCTCTGGCATCCTCCTGTGTCCTTTACTTCTCTCCCCTTTCCAGATACACACTCCATTGCCCCCAGGACTCCATGGCCCCCAGTTGGCCTCCTTAAAGAAAGAAAACCACCCCATATTTTTCTTCCTTTCACATTTGCTAGGGCCTATGCTCCACTGAGCGGGAACCATGACCACCACCATGCCCTGTCATACACATAGCCTGCATGCAGTAGGAGCCTAATAACTATGACCCGCGTGGACGTGGAGCACCAGCTGCTGAGACAGGCGGTGCAGCTGCACCAAGCTATGTGACGCTTAAGTAGCAGAACTGGAGTTTGACCCCTGGCTGCTGAACACCAGCCTGGGGTGCTGTGAATTTGCCCTGAGCCGCACACGCCATTGTTTCTTAGGTCACGCTTCCCACACAGCTGTTGAGGGTCTGATGGGGATCATTTGCTCCACTGAGTTCTTCGCAGGGGTGATGTGAACCTCCCTCATCTCCCCACCCCCCTGGCTGGCACAGGAGATGCAGAGCTTAAAGAGTGGAGGAAGGAGTGATGATCCCTCCTTTGGGATCATTTGTCTCGAAGGTGATGGCTTGTTGACCCCACTGTGTCCCCAGTAGGTAGAATAAAGCTACTTCCTGGCAAGGGTGGGGAAGGATAGAAACGGGCATTGTGGCTCCAGACTCTCCCGGACCTCAGAGGCTGCAGAAGGTGAGCAGGGCTATGCAAGCCTCTCAAGACCGTGCACTAGGGTGTGATGGCCAGGTGGGCGTCATGGCCAGGTGGGTGGGATGATCAGGTGGGCGAGAAAGCCAGGGAGTGTGAAGGCCAGGTGAGCGTGATGGCCAGGTGGGTAGTAGAGCCAGGTGGGTGAGACAGCAGAGAGTGAATGGGAGGCAAGAATGCAGTGTCCCCTGGGATCCTGCTGTTCTCTTCCTCATCAGCTTCCCTCTCCTGCGTTTCTGCCTCCTTTCCTCTGTTCATTCCTCGTTCATTCATGTCAGTGTTTACTGCCTCCTGACTCCGGGGATAGTGCAGTGCAAAAACGGGCCCTCGTGGGGATTAGGCCTGCACTGTGGAATATAGTGGCCATGTGTATCCTGTAGATACTTAGATTTCAATTAAATAAAATTAAATGTATTCTTTAGTTCAGTTCCCCAGTTACATTAAGTAGCCAGATTTCAAGCACTCAACAGCCACACGTGGCTCGGGCTACCACATTGAACAGCACAAACAGAAGAGCTTTCTGCTACTGCATAAAGTCTTATTGAATGGTGCTGGCCTACCATCTAGCCAGGGAGAAAAGCATTTACTTTCCTTTTTAAGATTTTATTCATTTATTTATTTGAAAGAGAGAGAGAGAGCCCAAGCGGCAGGAGGAGGGAGAGAGAAAATCTGAAGCAGATTCTGTGCTGAGCGCAGAGGATGACTTGGGGCTCAGTCTCACGACTATGAGCTCATGACCTGAGCCAAAGTCAGGAGTCGGACACTTAACCGACTGAGCTGCCCCGGTGCCCCAGAAGAGCATTTATTATGTAAACAGACATAATGTGGAGCCATGGAAGGCAACAGGAAGACAAAGTAAAGGGAGTCCCATTAGCAGATAATGGGAGTTGGACCTAGCTGGGGGAACCAGCGCTTCCCTGAGGAAGTGATGGCTGCATTGGGGTTGGAGCAGATGGTAACCAGGTTGGCAGGGAGGTTGGAGAGGAGAGGAGAAAGGAGAGAGGGTCCCGGCGTTAGTGCACAGGTAAGTGCCTAGACATAGGCCGTCACTGGCATTCAGTGACCGACTGTCCCAGTGCACACTCATGGCGACTGTTTAATCCGGAGCTGTATGGAGCACAGGCCATCCTGTTCCCTGGTGAGCACACACTTCCTGGGTCCTCCCTGCCTGGGTTCAAATCTGCTTACTTGAACTCTGAGTGCCTCAGTTTCCTCATCTGTAAAATGGACAAAATAGTATGTCCATGATAGAATTGTCATTAAGATTAAATGAGTTAATAGACACAAAGCACCTGGGAGTTCCTGGCACCCTGTAAGTGCTGCTGAGTGCTGGCTTCTGTCACCCTTGCTGTTTCCAGGACCCCTGACTTGTCAGCAGGGTGATGCCCTCCCTCCAGCTGCTTATGGGATCATAAGCAGAATCACCTGGGAGCAGGGCTTCCGGGGTCTTGGCTTATACTGCCAGGTGAACCAAAAGTTCTGGCTCCTAGTGTCCCCTCCCCACCCTGTCCCGTTCTGGCCTCTCTGATGTCAGTCCTCCCAGAGGACCCCACAGACACTTGGTTTGAGTGTGCAGAAGTCACTGTAGTTGTCCTCTCTGGGAACTGGGCATCACGTAGTCCCATAACAATCCAACAATCCAGCAAGGTCGGTCCTGACACCAGCATGTCGAATTCACCTCCTCGTCAATGTTAGGACTCCAGGGAGGGAAGATCTCACCCATGAAACTGAGGGAGCCAGCATCTTCCCTCTGGCTGGATCCCCAGTACCCATTCCTGTCCCCTCCGGGGCGTCACTCAGGTGCAGGTGGGATGTCTCGGTGCTCTGGCGCGACCACGGTCACATCAATCACTCACAGCTTCAAAATATCAGAGGGAGCATTCTTCACCCCTCCATCATGGCACCTTTTCAGTTCCAGAGCCACCAGGCTTATGGGACGTGTTGGCCCTTACCTGTGCGGGGTCTCGGAGCTTTGCTCCCTTTTCCCCTTAGGGAGCTGCAGCCATCAGCAAAGCCATGGCCGTCCTCTCTCTGGTCTACGCTGCTGTCCCCTCCGAGCCAGCTGTTTCAGTGCGGAGAGGGACCACTCTAAGTGGTCCAGCCCAGATAGATAGGGTTTGCTGCATAGGATTAATTCCCAGAGAGACTCTTTTCTAACCAAATCAAAACATCACCATGACTTGGCCCATCCAAGCAATTCTCTCTTGTAATGAGATTTGATACACGAGATCGGCCTGGATAATATTATTAGGTAACAGAATTGTGGAGAATGTTAGAGCTGGGCTTGGGTTGCTTTAAAATTCGAAGGCGGGTCGTGATGGTGGAAGTGATTGAGGAACCTGAACAGACCATTGCTGAGGAAGGAGTGAACGTGTCAGGGGTTCCTGGAGGCCCATCTCCTACGTTTCCTGTCTTAACCTTCACCCCCATGGCTCAACTACCTTCAAATCACTGGGCTCCACTCGCCTTCCCGAACTTTCCTTTGTTTTATTTTTAGATTTCCACATTTATCCTTTCGGGGCTTCTTGACCTGGCTGGCACCCCTTTCAGTGTATACACACACACACAAGCACGCACATCCACACACACACCTTTTGGTATACACACACACAAGCACACACATCCACATGTGCTCATGCACATATACACACACCTCTTTGAGCTACATGTGTCTATATAGTTGTTTTGTTTCTTTTCTTTTTTTTTTTTTTTTTTTTTTTTTACTGGCCCCAGCTGAAAGCCCACCTAGGATTGCCGACCTAAAAGAAAAAATATCTTTACTGTATCCTTGGAATTTTCCATTTCTTTACGGCTGAGACGCGATGGGATGTGGCCGTTGGGATTCGTCACTGCTCTTGGCCTCAGCGCCTCGGCATCCGTTGGTGGGTGTCTGGGGCAATTTCCTCTTCACATTAAGTAAGCACTAGAGGGGCCCATGTGGCCCTTGAAGGCTCCTATATTTTCCTCCCATGGAGGATGAAGTCAGTCACGGGGCCCCCTTGGGATCTTGTGGTTATTTTCTGCCCCTTGTGCCAGTTGGAATTAGGGGGTGTCTGTCCCTTTCCTTAACGATGGTAGGAGTTCTGCATCCTGGCTCAGGGGCCCAGGGCAGTTCTTCTCTGGCACAAAGAACCCTTTGCCCAGCTGTACCAGGATGAAGGGAAGCTGCTGGCTTTGATGTGGCTACCGAAGGTTTCTGTCAGGCGAGTGAGCACCTTCCCTGGCGAGGAAGGGGCTGAGGTGACCAGCGAGTCAGGTGCCTGCTAGAACCACATGACAGGACCTTCAGAAAACACCCCCTTAGATGCCCCCTTCATTCTCACGAGGAGGGTGGTAACTTCCTCAGGCATGTGAGGCCTCGAGCATTGACTGCAGTCATGAGCACCCCAAAATGTTGCCAGAACCTAGCTTCCCAGTTTATTTGGAACCCAAGTTAGATGAAAGCAGGAGGTGAAATAAGCTTAATCAGGAACCATCTGAATTAAAACCAGCCAGCATGTTATCAGTCGCTATTAAGGAGCAAGCTGGTAACTGGTAAGTGTGTGCTTCTGTGATGGGCTGTGGGAAGTCAGTTCTCTCCACTGGCTCATACACCAGACTTCTGTGTTGTATTAACCTACAACCTCATCACTTACTAGGATCGCCTTGGGAACAAGGGTCCTCTCCTATCCTCTCCTCACCTCTCCTCCCCTCTCCTCTCCTCTCTTTTCCCTCCCCCTTCTTTTTCCTTTTCCTTTTTCCTTCCCTTTCCTTTCCTCTTTTTTTTTCCCCCTGTACAACTCTCTCTGGAGCATCATGGACGTGCTCTTCAAATATATGTATCTGTTTGTTGGAAACGTGGTGGGAAACCAGATCCATAAAAGCAGGTCGGCTTAGCAGACCTGCTTTTATGGCGCTCAGCTTAGCAGAAAGGCCTGGCATTACTGCATCAGACACTCCATAGAGGACTGTCCTCTCACTTGTCTTAGTGGCAAGAACATAGCCTTCTGGAATTCTTAGAAAGAGTAAGCACTGAGACAGGAAAATAAGTATGGACCATCTTGAAGAAGCCAGTGGAAGAAGCCTTCTCAGGCTGACCCTGACTAATTATGAGAGCCTCTGGGCACATTCACAGAGGTCAGGTTCATGGTGGAGGGGAGGAGGCCTAGAAAATGAGCAAGACTGTCCCACCCATTGGGGATTTGAGACTGTCGCCTGCCTAAAAGGTTGAGGAGAGCTGCTCCTGCCCCCCCACCCCCACCCCACCCTTGTGACTTCCATCCTTTCAGTGTTGCCTATGCCCAAGGAGGTAGGGTAGCTTTGCTGTGAGCTTCTCTTCTGTGAGAGCCTTGCCCATCCGAGGGAATCCTGTAATGGATAGTCTGTTTTCCAAGCCATTTTTCTCTCTTTCTAGAGATCTGTGGAAAGGTAGGAGTGGCTCCAGCTTCCTTGGGTTCGGCCCCACACATGACACCTCACCCTGTCCCTCACAAGGCCTCTTCTTTCTTTTATTAATAGTTTTTTTTTTTAATATTTCATTTATTATTTGAGAGTGAGAGAGTGTGCACACAAGCAGTGGGGAGGAGGTGGGAGAGGGAGAAGCAGGCTCTCCTCCGAGCCGGGAGCCCAACGTGGGATCTGATCTCGGGACCTGAGGCCAAGTCAGACGCTTAACCGACTGAGCCAGCCAGGCACCCCACTGGGCCTCTTTTTTACAAGGATGTCACACTTGGTTTAGAACATTTCCTGACTTTTCAGGAAAAGAATGACTGGTGACACATATTTTACTTCCCTGGAAACAGAGTCTCCATTCCCAGCTCTTTGGCAGAGCTCAAAGGAAGGGGAGAGGCTAAGGGCAGAAGGGACTATGTGTGTGGCCCCTGGGGTCTGGGGTGTTCCTACTAGCCTGGGTCTAGCTCGGAGTGGCCCAAAACCTCAGGGCTGGGGGCAATGGCAGCCAGCACCCAGCCCAGTGCCCCTAAGGAGATCAGACCCTACCCTAGGCTCTGAGTCCCTTCCTTTCTCTTGCTTGGGGATCCACAGCACCCGGGGGCCCTTCATTCTCCTGTGCCTTTGCCCTCTTTGACTTAGTGGCTCATAGCTGGGGAGCTTTTTTGGGTGACCCACAGGGGACCTGGCCTCTACTTGGGGTGACCTGCTTGTAATAATGCATTCAGTTAATCTGGAGAAGGGGCCTCTAGTCTCCTACCTGCAAGGTAGGTACAAGTGGGCAAGAGGGAGCGATGAAACTTTGTGGATGCGCCAATCTTCTGTTCTCTGATTTGCTCTTAGTCCCTGTTTCTAGCCTCATCTCTTTCCACCCTTCTCCAGTCCTGGCACCCTTGCCTCCCTCACTCTGGAGTCTACAGAGAAGACACACCCTCCTCATCCACATCCTCCTCCGGAGCGCCCTGTCCTGCTTTCTTGGTGCTGCCTCCTGTCCACTGGCCATCTAACCCATAATTTGTCGCTAATTGCTTCTTTCCTGTTCTCTTCAGTGTTGTTAAGTTTATACAATTAAAAGAGTTCCTTGACTGTCATTTTAATGGAGTCCTAGAAGGGGAAAGGGATAAACAAGTTTTCAGTCTTCCATTTTTAAACTGGAAGGGCTACACGGTCATTTAACAAACTTCATGGTATTCTGTGCTGTGTCTGTACCTTCCCTTTACCCAGGCTTGTGTCTTGGCACATGTGTATTTCGTCCCTCTGCACTACCCCCCCTCCATTAAAATCAGCACATGAGGCACCCTTGTAGTAAATTTTCAGGCATGGTCATGATGATTCCCAAAGGGTGAATTTCTGCAAGTAGAAGTTTTGGGTCAAAGGATATGCAAAACCTTAAGATGTTTCTGGTATATGTTGCTAAATGTCTCCTCATATGGTACTAATTTTCATTTCCACTGGCAGTAATGAATGTGCCAGCTTCTCCACATTCCTGTCAGTGCTGGAGATCATACAGCTTATATTTTTGTGTCTATATTGTGAACATTCTACGGGTAAACAAATAGATTTCTGGGTCGGACTGTGTGCACATTAAAGTTTGGATAGACATTGGTCCACTTAACATCATGCATGAGCATGCTCATTTCTTCCACATTCTTGCCAGCACAGCACTAGGATGTAAAAAATATTTTCCAGTTTGATAGGTTCCTTTCATCTGCCTTTTCTTGATCTCTCCTTAGGCTTACAGTTTTTCATGTCTTTACGCGTTTGTATTTTACGTTTGTATTTCTTCTCTCATGGATGGCCTGTAACCCATTTTGTTCTTTGTGTGTTTATCATTTTCTTACTGATTTTTAGGCTCTCTTTATATATGAAGGATACTAATATGCATATAAGAAATTATTTTTTTTATTTTGTTGACTTTTAATTTTGTTTACCCTTTGGTGTTTGTTTGAGTATGCCACGGGTAAGTTTTAAACAGTAAAATTGATCAGTTTGTTGCCTTCATGGCCCGCGTCCAGGATTGATCAGTCTGTTGCCTTCACGGTCCGTGTCCAAGATCACCCGCACCTTGAACTTCCTGGGCTACAGGCACTTCTTCAGGGCTAGGGCCTAAGTGATGTGCTGGCTGCAGGTGTCAGTGTAACTGAGTTCAGATCTTTCCGAATGAGGGCCAGGTCACGAACGCCAGTTCTCCTGGGACTGCTAGCCCCATGTGGGGGTGGGAGGCTAGTGCTATGGAAGAGGCAGCCCCTACCTGGGACTCAGCATTACATGACCTGGGGCGCCGCTAGCTGGAATGTTCCAGAACCCACCTCACACTGGGGTGATCCAGAGGCAGAGGATGAATGTCAGTGAGAGGTATGGACATGATTCAGAGCAGCAGAGCTCCAGATCTTTCCTGCCCCTAAGAGCTGGCCTCAGGGGGCAGTGTTGCTCACTAGGGCTGATGGTTATGAGGAGGGGCTGTTCCTGTCCAAATCTTCTCTGCCTGATTGAGCCTCAAGGAAAGTCAGGACAAGCCCAGTGGGACCGGGGCTTTAAAGGGCTCACCTGAGTTGGTTCAGCTCCAGCTTCCTGTGAAAATAGCATAGGGTAGCCTCAAATGCTACAGGACAGATCTGTTCCAATGCAGTCGCTTTGCATTGCAATGTGTGTTTCTCCTTAGTGTTTACTGAATTGACTTGCCTCCTTCCTCCACATTTACCAGATTTCCTCCTGGTGAGACAGGCTCAGGGAGGAGGCTGACTGGGGGGTGGTAGGGCAGTGGGTGCTGGCAAATTGCTCTCAGCGGCTGTTGCTGAGCGGAAGCTGGGGACTTCCATGGTCAAGGTGGCTTGGAGCCTCAGTTTCCCCAGCCAGTCATCTGTGGGGTAGAACTAAGATCTCTTTTAGAAATGTGTGAACAATGCTGAAGGGACTTTTTAAAAACTTTCAGCAAAGTGGGTCTTTCAAGATATGTTGACCAAACCCTCAAGAGCGGCCTTTATGATTCTGCCTACAGTGGGGTGGCTATCCAAGATGGATAATTCCACATTTCCTCCTAAAAATTAGGGATGGAAAGGAACTAGGATGTATAAAATGGATTGGGACCATCACAAAACTGCCACGTCCTTCCACCCCTCGGACACGCCAGGCTCACTCTAATCTCTCAGCCTTTGCCCTGCCGTACCTCCCCCTCCACCCAACCTGCCCCCCGCTTCCCCAGATCCAGCAAGGCTGACTCCTTCTGTCACTTCAGTCTTGCTCCAATGTCCCATCCTCAAGAGCGACTTCCCCACAAGCCCAGCTAAGGTATGCTCCCCCTGGCCCAGTATGTCATTCTCACTCAAGTTACCTTACTCTTTCCTTTACAGCAGTGACACCATCAACAGTAGTAGTAATCGCTACTATTGAGGGATATCAACCACGAGCCAGGCAGGGTCATCAAAACTGTACATGTTTGGATGCTTCGGAGCCTCCCATTAACCCTATGAGAAGAATATTATTATTCCCACTTTAGAGATGAAAGAGATCAACTCCCCAGCGGGGCTTAACGTAGTGGTTTGACACCAGGAGTCATCTGTTCCCCAGGTGTTTGTTGAGAACTGATTATGGACCAGGAGCAGGCTCTGTGCTAGAAGTCAGAGAGAGAAGAAAGAGGAGGTCACCAGCCTTGCATCCGGGTCATCAGGAGAGCAGTGTTCCAGATTAGGCCGGGTCCTAATGAGACTCCTCTCTGAGACCCTGGGGCAAGTTGCGTATCCAGATTCATGCAAGTTTATTTTTCCATCTGTCAGATGTGACTAGAGGAACCTGCTTCAGCTCCTTCTCTGGGTTCTTGGGAGATTTGTTGTTGAAATCACTTGGGGGCATTCATAGGGCAGAAGAGATGCAGGGCATCATTGGGCATCGTCCTCCAACACAAGGAGACAGCAGACATATTCCCTTCCTCCCTGAACGCAGGCAAGGTAGACAGTTTGCCACCACCCATCTCTGTCATGGCGGTCCTGAAAGTTTTTATCAGTATCACCGCCTTCCCTTACTTCTAGGCATCTTATAGTCTCTCGGGGAGTTCTTAAATGTCTCCGAGATTCTAGCTAGAATCTCAGAATCAATTTTTGGTCCCCTGGTGTAGGAGATGCTATGTTTATGTAACTGGTCAAGAGTATTATGGGACTTGAGGCCGCAGTCCCATCTGATTAGAGTGGTTGAATTTTATTGTCCGAGGATCCGAAATTCTCTTGCATAGTGATGGCACTTTCTGAAGGAAGTTGTTCTTACTCATCATTAGGCCCCCAGTCTGGCTGTTTAATTTCAACAGCTGGTGTTTTTCTGGAACCTAACGTAAGGGCAATGTTTTGCTTTCTATGACTTTTGCCAAGACCAATAGTTAGGAAACAAGCCTATGGTAGTAGATGAGATGTTTGTGTGTGGAACTGGAAACGGCCTTCTTGTTCCTTGTCATTCTGTTGAGATGAGTTATTAAAAATGAAGCAACCACAACTTCAAAGTAAAGCCAGCCAATATGTCCGACCCCATCCTTCTAAATGGTACGCAAGTGGGTCTTTGGTCTCTGCTTCTTGCCCTGAGCCCCACCCACCTTTCTGTCATCCGTGGTTTGTTTCCTGTGTCCAATTTGCTGCACGATCTGTTACTAATAACCAAACATGCCCTCACAAGCTGGGGAATAGTTGCAGAATCATAAAGCAATTAAGCTATAATCTCCCACTCTCCAAAAGAGACCAGCATCCAGCCTGCATACTCCGGGAAGATCCAAATGCTATTGATTTCCTGTTTCATTTGCATTATTATTACCCTAATACAGGCCCCTGTCACCCCATCCATCATCCATCCATCCAGGGGGTCACTTGTTATGGACTAGGCTAGGATCTGGGGATATAAAGGCGAATAAGTCACCCTTCTTGCCTTCAAGAGACTTCATACAGTAATAGCAGGAAACAAGAGTTCAGGGAAGTGTTCCAAGCTCCGATAATAGTCAAGGCTTAATGTTCCCACTACTGAGAAAAGGCAGGGTTTGGTCAAGAAAAGTTTAATAGAGGTAATGACCTTATAACTGAATCTTAAATGACAGCTCAGTGCCTACCTATATGCATATATAGGTACTTCCTAGCTCCTGGCCTCTCATCTTCCCACAGATATTAAGCATCTAGTAGGACAAGTCCTTTATGTCCCCACCTGCTCGTTGACGTTGGTTCATATCCCACCTGTGTAATTTCTGCACAGCTTCAGTCATGTCACTGATCTGAAGGTTTTAGCTCCTGAGCCTGATGTTGGGATCCCTCCTCTATGTTGTCCCAGCCCAATGACCAGCTTATTTCTCATTCCTCCTGTGACCGAGCAGACCCACTCAGTGCCCCTGAACATGTCTCAGGTGCTGCTCTCTCTTGTTTATCTAATTGCACTTGTCCTTCAAGAGCCGATCCCATCTTCCCTGTTCAGGTTTGGGTCTTGGAGATGTGTGGTTGCACATTTCTGGACGTTCATCGGACCACCCTGTATCATTACCTTGCTGTGTAGGCCTGTTTCTCTCCTTTTTTCATGTTGATGGGATTCTTACTTCATATATCCTGGTTCTTCTCCTTGACTAAATGCAGGACTTAAATATGGAGGTCCTCCATCTATATTTACGAATGAAAATTGGAGGGAAATGACACATCATTTATCACTTCTTCATGGCAGACCCTGAACTAGAGAAGGGCAGAGTTACCACTCTGGGCATCTAACCTTTTTTTTACTCTCAGGTAATGGAGAGTGTGAGAATATGTGTTGGTTGTTCTCTCTTTGCCCACCTCCTTCTAGACCCATTCTCTGCCTTGCTGTGTCCTGGGGAGGCTGGCCTCTGTGGATTGCATCAGCTGGACTTCTCTACTTTACCTTCTAATTGGGTTTGACTAATGGGAGATGCCAGCACCAGAGGTTCTTGAGAGTCAAGAACCAGAGGAAGAAAAGGTTGGAGTATTAATCCTCTTGGTTCCTCTTTGCTTTATCTGATTTCTGGCAGTGGCTGTTTGTTTGTTTGTTTGTTTGTTTGTTTTTATAGCTTCAGCCCCTCTTCCAGAGCTCTAGCCTCATTGGGCTCCAGGAACACCATTCCCTCCCTTTGCCCTTCACATCCAGGGGTGGTAAGGGCTTCTTGCTGGTCTTAGTGTCTGAGCGCTGTACCATATATTGTTGGTTCCCTTAACCCCTGTCCATTCACTAAATTATCTCCATTTAAACTCCTTTGGGTGCCATCTATACTATGTTACTCAGTCAACTTATAGGCTTACTTATCTATCTCAGTAGGCAAACCCATGAAGTGATCTGTTTCATTTTCTTTCAAACACTTTTTTTTTTTTTCTTCACTAGGGTTGGGGGTGTTCGTATTCAGAAGAATTTATAATAAAAATAACAATCTCCTGTCCCTTTCTCTCCCAACCCAGCCGCACTCCCTTGGGGGCAACCACTTTTAACTCTTTCAATTACTTCTTTCTGGCACTTATCTCCATATTTGAAAATAAGGTGCTTTTATTTCACTCCTATTTTAGAAATTATCAACTCACTTCCTGTTGTGATAGGTGATGATTTAGCTCACTCATACCACCCTTCTACCTCCCTCCCCACATCCTCACAACATAGTTGTATTGTTATTTATAGTTCCTCTATTTGGTTAGCTTTATAAGTGAGATTCTTGCTGTCATATTTCTTGTTCATTAACAACATTTCTTGATTCTCTTCTCAGTAGGATGAAGATGTTAGTGTTCTTACCCCAGCTACCTCCCATTTTCCAATTTATGTCATCTCTATTTTTCCCTTTACAATAAAGGTGATAGCATTTACATTTTTATTTCTAATGGCCATTAAATCTTCTATGCTTTAGCTGTAGGTTGATCCTAAAGACTGAAAAATCAGCAGATAGGATTTGTCTTACTGTGAATATGTAAATAATAAATTGTGTATTGGCGGTCTGCCCTTGGACATACGTGTTTGGTTTGCCTAGTGATTTTTTTTTTTTTAAATTTCAGCCAATATTTTAAAATAGAATTTTCATAGAAGAGTTAGAGTTTGGGATATTGATTTTAAAATTGGAAGCTCTGGCACATATGGTCTGACTTCCCAAATGGTAACCCAGCTTGAGGATGCCTCCTTTAGAATGGGCATGCCTACAGTTTTTACAGTCCCCACCTACTCATTCAGTGTATGCATGTGCGTAATACTTAACCTGCTCTGATCATTAACTTATTTGCTTCACCATGAAGGCATTTAAAGTGTGTGACCCTGAGACCTGATCTATTATCCTCTTTGGAACCAAGTAATAATATATTAGGAGTCTTTCGGGGAGCAGCCTTTTATTTTCCCAAGAGTATTTTATTGCTTTTTTTTTTTTTTAAACCACTTGTTGTTATCATATTGTCATTTTCCTTCTTCCCAAGCCCTCCAGCCAGTTGGGTGTTTTATATATCCTCCCTTTCTCCCAGAGCCTCTATTCTCCTCAAGTTTGATCTGGTTGCTCTCTTGGCCTGCTCCACATTGTCATCTGGGGTTTTCCTTTACTATTTTACTAGGTTTGTTCTACTGCTTTCTGGACCTCATATCTTTTCTTTGGGCCCACTCAGTTTCTTCAGGGGAAAAATGCCATTTTTCGCTGGGCAGAGTGGATGCCTGGCTGCCTGTGAGCCACCCATGGAGGATTCAACTCCTCTTGACTTCAGATTTCATATAATCCCCCCTGTTCAGCTTCACATCTGATTCCTGCCCTCCACTGCCCTGAGTCATGAGCTTCTTGGCCATTCCGCCAGGCTGATGGACTCCCATGATACTCACATCTACTCTGGACTCAGGCTTCCTGTGCCTCCATCATCAGTTTCCAACCTTGCATCATCTGTTTATTTTCCACAAAGTTGTTCCAGTCTCTTCCCTATTTCCTTTGTTATTTGAAATGATGTCTTTTTTTTTTTTTTTTTTGTCTTTATTTTCTTGGAGAGAATATGAGTGTAGGGTGGCGGGTAGGCAGAGGGAGAGGAAGAAAGAGAATCTTAAGCAGAGTCCATGCCCAGCTTGGAGCCTGACATGAGGCTCGATCTTATGACCATGAGAACATGACCTGAGCCGAAATCAAGAGTTGGATGCTTAACCAGCTGAGTCACTCAGGCACCCTGAAATGATGTCTTTTTAAAATCTTACTTCCTTCACTTTCGTCTGTGTAGTGACTTAGCTATATGAAAAGAATATAAGTAATGAGTTATCCATGTTCCATCTAATAAAGATGGAATCTCAACCCTTCTTGAATCTGTTTAAAATTTTTGCCAGATCACTTCTAGAGATAACAGGCTAAATTCTCCCCCCATCTAAGTAGGGGCTTTTAATCCCAAATTTACTTTCTTTGGGATTTAGAAGAGATTCTCTGTTTCTAATATTACATACCTATCCAATCTATACTTTTGAAACAAAAATGATTAAGTTTAGATCTTGTATTATTGTTGTTAAAGCAACATTAGCTGCCACAGTTATCTTCCGGTTTGGGGGAGTTTACCATGATCAGTTATTTCTTGCCCTTGATAACGGTCAAAAGCAAGTGTTCTGGAGGAATGCCTGGCATTCCTCCATAGGGTTATTCAGGGACCCAGGTACTTCTGTCTTATGATTCTGCTATATTTTAGAGGGTACGTTCTCAGTAGGGTTAATATCACACTCAGGGGAGCAAAAATTAGTTCCCAGGGGCAAAAAAACTTTACATTCCTTACATAAATATGATGGATCTATACATGGTAGCTAACCAGATATATGGTGTATCTGTGGTATAATGTCATGGAGGAAGGCAATTAGGAAAAAAATATCCAAAACTGCTCCTTTCTGGGGAATAATGATGAAGAAAGCAAGGAAACACTACTGCAGGCCCAGGAGGCCCCTGGGTTAAGGTGGAAGGGAAAAAAGAAGGTAGTAGAAGCTCACCTACCTCTTCACCAGCAGGGCCCCAAGATGACATATGTCCCCAGGCCCTTGTTTCATTGATGAGAACTAGTCATAGGGTCCCATCTTGCAGGAAGAGCTGGCAGATGGGGTTCCTGGCTGGGCAGCTGCCTCTGAGGGACACCTCTCACTAAATAATGGGGAGCATGGATTTTGGAGGATGTTTGGCCTTCAAACACAGGGGTCAGCAAACAGTCTTAAAGAGCTAAGTTCTAAATATTTTAGGCTTGTGGGCCATATGGTTTCTGTCACAAGTCTGCTTATTGTACTGAAGACAGCAGTAGAAAATATGTAAATGATGGGTGTTGCTGTGTTCCGTGAAAGCTCTTCGCATACATAGGGGGCTGGCTGTGGGCAGGCTGCGGTTGGCCAGCCCTGACACCCGAAGACCAACCCAAGGTCTTTCAGTTGTCCACATGTCCTCTGCTTCTCAGACCTGGAGTTTCCCCTCAACAGAATGAGGGTGAGGCCCTGGTTTTTCTGTGAGAAGAGTGGACTAGGAGATGGCCCTCAACCAAGGGAGGGGTAGAAGCTCCAAGTGTGGAGAAAGGGGATCTATTCTGCATGGGATAGTATGCTCTTAAGCCATCCCCACATCTGACCTTCTCACCCAGCTGACATGGCAGGAGGCAGGGTCCCAGGCACAGAGTAGTAAGTGCTCAGAGATGGGTCACTTAAAAGTACCTGCATTATTAGGAAAATAAGTCCAGGAAGGATACGGGTTCCTGTTCCTTATAACATTAGGGAATGGACCATAATGTTCAGTGAATTATTATCCAACAGTTAAAGCTAATATTTACAAAGAGCTTTTAATAACATGACAAAATGCTTATGTTAGAAACAGGATACAAAATTATATATACAATATGATCTCAAACCATAGTTCCTTAAAAATTGAGCAAAAAAAATTGAAATAAATATTCTCACAAAGTGATGGGATTATAAGGTATTTTCCTTTTGATTTTATAGATGTTTACCAAAATATTTTTGGTCACAGTGGCAGATATGCTGCCCCTGGCACCTGGCAGAGGCTCTTGGGGCTTCAAGGGGATTCCCTGTGTCCAGGCAGACCCCGCCTGTGCCCCTCTGGATACGGTCCCGGATTACTGAGAAGGCTCAGATTTGGGGGTGACAGTTGAGGGAGGGTGGGTGGGAGAGTCAAAAGGTTAAAAGGAGACCCTCTCTCCAGCTTATGTAATTGCTCTAAGGAGAGAGGAGGGGAGAGCGGGAGAGATGGGGCTCAGCAAATGAGTTCCTGGCTGCTTGTCATGTGAAGAAAACTGACGTGAACGACACTTTCCTCCTCTGCTTCCTGCCCTGCTTTTTTGTTCTTTGTTTCATGAATAATGTGAATACAGGTTCCTCATACTCGGGAGTTATTTTTACAAGGTCCCTTCTCTGCTTTGGATGACTCAGAGCTGGGGCCTTCTCATGAAGACGTTCCTAGGGAAGCGCCTGAGAAGATGCCGAGCACTGGGCCATCTGAGGGTCAGGATCAGGTGTCCTTCCGGCCCCTGACATGTCCTGGTCTTCTTTTTCTTTTGGGGCCACGTCCACTGCAGGGAGGAAGAGGCGGCTGGAAGGAAGGCCTGGCTGAAAGCAGACGCTTTTCCTGCATCCCCGTCAACCCAGCCAGCCCTGCCTTTTCCTCCCCATCCTTTTCCTCCAGGAGAACCGATCAGGCCTGCTGGCCGGGCTGGAGGGGAGCTCAGGGTGGGTCCCCAGGGTCTTAACGGTGTGAAAACCATCTGAGTGGGGTCACCACACACCAGGGGAAAAAGAGGATTAGAGGACCCGTTGTCGCATCTCCCACCACCCCCACTGCTCCTGTGTTCCTAGAGAGGAGACGCTGCATCATCCTCTCGGTTTTTTCCAGAAACCACGGCCAGCACTGAGACCTAGTGAGTGTGTTTTGGAGAAATAAATTAATGAAAGGGAAGCCCCTTCCCGTGGATAGAGCTGAATCCCCCTGACACGCCCGTGGACTGTGGTGGGTTCTGCCTCTGCTCCTGCCCAAACTTTGGCCCGTGCACTGGAAGCAGTTTTTACTTTCAGCATGGGTGTCCTCTGATCTGACCCCTCCTAACCCCACTGAGAGGCAGGGACTCGTTTCCATTTTACGGAGGATTGGGGAGATCGGGCAGCATGCTCAGTGTTGTGTGGTTAGGAAGAAGCATGGCTAGATTATTCTGTGCTACGTCTGCTGACTCCATGGCTGTTTCCCTGACCCTGTGTTGCCCCTCAACACGAGAAACCCCAGAAGTAGAGGCTTTCTCGCTTCTGGAAGAGATGCCATGCCTTCCTTCGTTCTCAGCTGCAATGCTATCCTTCTGGGGGAACCAGTCCTTCCCCTTCTGCTCTGCCTATAGCGGGAGAGTGGGTCTCAACCACTCGCTGCCCAAAAACCCTGGGAAGAATATGGTGGGAAGGCCCCTCTCAGACTCCCCTTCTCTGATGCCTTTGGAGAAAGGGGGGATGGTAATTGGGGAATTCTCCCTTTTTCCTCCTGCAGAGCTTCTCAACTCCCAACTCCCTTTCCCTGCCATCTTTTCTCAGATCACTCGGTCCTCAGCTTAAAACCCTAGCTGACCATTTGGAACTTAGAGTGTATTTTCCCATACAGGTAGCTTGAATAGGATGCTTGGTTTGCCCATGATCTATCCGAGATAGAATATGAATAGCATTGGCCAAGTAGAGAGCTGGTATTAGTATTAATGATTTCATTGATTGATTAATAATGTCATCACCATGTCTTGCCTGGAAAACCTTAGCAGCCTCATAACTGGTCTGTCTGTCTCCACTCCTGTCCTCCCATACTTTGTTCTCTCTGTGAAACATTAACCAGGCCCCATCTCTCCTCTGCTCAGAGCCATCCAGTGGCTTCCTAGCACTGTCACCTGGCCCCTACCTGCCTCACTGATGTCTCTACCAGCCCTCCCCTCTCCCCCAAGCTCATATCACCAAAGGACCCAGCATCCACTCTTCCCCCTGCCTGGGACTCTCTTGCCTCCTTGAATTACCTTGTTCAATCTCAGTTCACTTAGGTCTCTGCCCAGATGTCACTTTTTCTGCTGACCTTCCCTGTTCATTCTTCAGAGGGGTGACCTCAGCCATCCGTCCCCCTCACCGCTGTCTCTTTACCCTGGCCTGTTTTCCTTCCTGACAGTATCATTCCCACTTTCCACTGCTGGTGTATTTGTTTCCTTGTGTACTGTTGGCCTCCCCTAGCAGAAAGTTGACTCCACAGGTCAGGAACCTGGCTTCTTTTATTTACTGCTCTGTTTCCAACACTAGAAAGGTACCCGACACATAGTAGGTTCTCAGCAAATACTCCCGAATAAGTAGATGTGTGAACAAAGGCATATCTACATCTAACAGGCAGACTTGGTTTCCTGTGGAATCAATCACACATTCCAAACCACAGTGCTAGAAGTGAATCTCTACTTTTCCCAGTCCTGAGGATTCCAAGTGCAGGGACTTCATTTTAAAAATGAATTCATAGATTATTCTGGAAACCAGGACTTCTTACTCTGCATTCTTGACAAATAGAGACCCCTGTTTGCCTAGACACTTGTTCTCTGAATTTGAGGAAGGAGTGGGTTAGGGGCCCTTTGGTTTTATGAGTCTCCTGCCACCAGTTTTACTGAGAATGGCTGTGTTTTCTTGATGAACCTAGAGTAGTTTCTTACCTCAGCACTACTGACATTGGGACCAGGGCATTCTTTGTTGTGGGGACTGCCTTGTGCGCTGTAGGGATGTTAACAACACCCCTGGCCTCTGCCCATTAGATGCTAGTAGAATCCCTAACTGTGAGGACCAAAAGCTGTCTCTGGACATTGCCAGGTGTTCCTTGAAGGGCAAAAATCACCCAAAGTCAAGAACTACCTCTCCACCATAGGCTGGAAGCTCCCCACAAGAAAGAATTATCCTGCTCCAAATGTCACTAGTGCCCACGTACCGATACTCTGCTCTAGAAGGATGCTGGTCACAAGGAACTCTTAGCAGTGATGGAAATGTTCTGTGCCATCCCGTATGGTAGCCACTAGCCACATGTGGCTACTGAGTACTTAAAATGTGGCGAGTAAAACTGGAAGCCCTGAGTTTTTAAGTTCATTTCATCTTATTTTAATGGAAAGAGCCACTTGTGACTAGTAGTTACTATTTTGGACAGCGCGGCTGGAGAGACCAGGGCAGCCCACGCTTCGTTAGGCACATAGGTCACCTGGGGACAGAAATGCTGCTTCAGCAAGCCTGTCCCAGAGCAAACTGGCTTTGAACTCTGCTGTTTTACTAAAATTCAGTGTGAAATTTTTGCATCCTATTGCATTGTATAGCAAGGCCTGTTTTAATTTAAAAAAAAAGAGTAGATTTCATCCCCGGTATTTAAGTGTATTTCAGGAACGCATGAGGTTAATTTCATGGCTCTGAGGATCTAGGTGATAAAGCAGAGTGAGCGGACAGAGGTGTGTTGGGGAGGGGGACTGTATAGGGAGAGCTGAGCGAAAGGCATAGTATTCCTTTCTAACAATGAGGATTTTGTTTCCCTCTTCTGGAATTTCCTCAAATTTAATCTCTGGAGTGAAAAGCAACATTTAAATGCTACATTGTATACACAAGCAATGGGAGCAAGGTCTACTGTAACTCCCTAGGCCACTGTAAGATTGCTGTAGGACATAAGCTTAGCACCCACGACCTCCTTATGTCAGCGGTTCTCAGCCTTGGCCACATATTACAACCACTTGGCAAGCTTTAAGCACTATTGTTTAATAGGTTAGTGGTAGAACCCAGGCATCCGTGGTTTTGTAAACTCCTCAGATGACTTTGATGTGCAACCAGGATTGAGAACTGCTGGGCGAGCCCATGGGACACAATGGTTAAAAAAAAAGAGAGAGAGACATTGTCTGTGCCATGGTAGGGCTTACACAGTCTGACTAGGGAGACCAGCTTGCTAAGCATATAATTAACCGATTGCAACTGTGATAAGTACTGCTGCACACTTATATTTCTAGAGAGTCAGAAGTCTCGCTGAAACTATAACCTGAAAACTTGACTAGATGCTAGTGAGGGAGGAGCCAGGAGGATAGAATCCTAGTCAGAGAGGCCCGTGTGTGCAAAGGCCCTGGGGTGGGAAAGAGCTTGTGGATGTGTGAAACCCTAAACACGGGCTGGCTGGGGCCATGAGCAAGGGTGTAGGAGGCCTGAGGAGGTTGCAGAGTGACCAGTGGCCTGCTGTTCGCCATTAGTCTACAGTGAGTCTGTCCGATGATGTGTTCTCAGTGTTTGAGCTATTCTGGTATTGATGTGAATGGCTGAGCTTCTGTGTTCTGGAGTAACCAGGTGCAAGAGGCTGGATTAACTCATAGTGGCCTGGGCAGGACCCCCTTCTGCCATGCAGACAGTTGTTTTTTTCTCAACCTCCGTGGAAATGGGAGTGGGGCACCAAAAGAAGAGATGTTTAGGGAGAGAATGAGTCCCCCCCACCCTATCTAAAAAGCTTCCGAGCCTCCCCTGGCTTTTGGGGGAATGTGTCACTTGTGTCTTCTTCCATGCCCCCATTGTCTCTGCATAGTGTTCATTGGATGGAAGGGTTGGCCCCCGAGCACCTGGAGTCTAAGACTCCTCATTGCATCCATCACTCTTCAGGCTGTTTCTTAAATTAAAGCTACAGATTGAATCCTCCTCCTCATCATCGTTTTTCCTTCTTTTTAAAATCTGTGCCAATTCCTAATTTATTGTGGGTGGCATGGAGGGAATTCTCTAGACTTCATTTGGTCCTGCTTCCCATTTCAGAGGCTCCCTCTTGTATATCCTTTGTCCCCAGCTAAACCTTCCCCCAACCCATCAGGGCAGGATGTGAACTCTTCCTTACTTTCTTTTTTCTTTTTTTTTTTTTTTTCAAGATTTTATTTATTTATTTGAGAGAGAGAGTGAGCACAAGCGGAGGGGGGTGGGGGGACAGAGGCAGAGGGAGAAACAGACTCCCCACTGAGCCAGGAGCTCGATGCAGGGCTCGATCCCAGGACCCTGAGATCATGCCGGGAGCCAGCTGAGCCACCCAGGTGTCCCTGAGCTCTTCTTTTCATTACAACCACTTTGTGGCTGAATAGAACCTTCCCTCTTTGGTTTGAGCCTCTCAGTACCCATTTTAAGTGTTTCTGTAAATTAATTTTTCCCTCCCCCACCCAGATCTTTAAATCTTTGCCCCCCCCCCCTTAACTATGAAATGAGTGTGGTATGTAAGGGATACTTGTCCCCACGAGTGTACAGAAGGGAAACTGAGGCCCAAACAGCCATGTGGGGCCGTGGGAAGAGTCCGGCCGTGCCTGGTGGCTTGCTGGCTGCAGATCTTTGGAACGGCACACAGCCTCCCAGGGCTGTGTCCTCCTTGGTCGCCTGGGAAAGAGATAATAAGATTTCTGTCCTTGTGAAGCAGTGTGGTGCTGGAGTAAAGAGGAAGGGCTTCCGGGCTTCAGGGTCTGGCTCCAGCGCTCAATTCTGTGGTCTTGGGCAAGTCGGCAGGCCTCGGTTTCCTCCTTGTTAGATTGTGATACCCACAGTGACTCAGCAGGATTATTGTCAATATCAGAGGCGATTGCTGGGAAGTCCCAGCACCATGCCTAGTCTGTGGTAGGATGCGGTAGCTGGCCCATTTCCTCTACCTTCGGGGACTCCGCTGTTTGTCCAGAGGAACCCACCCACCATGGGTGGGACCCCAGAGTTCCTGAGTGGGGCTCCTCGTCAGTCCCCAGAGGGACATCTGGATTTCTCAGATGTCTGAGGCATCTGAGCCTGGGGCAGATGAGGTGTGACTCAGTGCGGAGAGTGGGACTTCCGGCTGCGGACTCTGAGCAAGGTGGCCGGGGACCATTGAGGGTACACACTAAGAAACCATGAGTCCCCAGGATACCTGGCCACTGAGGGGTAACCTCTGAGTCCTTACAAAGCTCCCCTATGGCCCCAGTAGTGCCTGGGAGATCGTTTCATGGATTCCTTTTGATTTTCACAGGGAGGGAGGGCTGTGGCTGTCCCTGTCCCCTGCTCACTGGGGTGCAGTGATGGTCATGCTGCCCCTTATTCGGGGGCTTTTGGGAGCCAGGCAGTGTGCTTCTTGCTGATCTCCTTGAGACCCATGCAAGGAGGTACAGCTAACCCCATTTTAACAGAAGAACGGGGTCCAAATGGCCAGTGAGGGATGGAGTCAGATTTGAACCCAGGCGTGCTAGGCCCCAAAGCTCATGTTCCATGCCTGAAATCCTATGACTCTTCTTAAAGGAGCGCCCCCTCCCCCGCAGGATGCTTCTCCAGTAATAATCTTAATAATAGAATGCTCATTCTCATTCCAAAACCCACACACTCACTCTCTTATCAACGCTGATCAGCTAATCTTTTACTACCGGCCAAATTGAATTTAACCAAGTCACCACTGCTGTAAAGAAAATAGGTAAGAAAACTTGGCCAAAAACTTGGTCTAAAATTGGAGGGAGTGCGAGGTAGCCGCTATTTTAGATTCCTTGTGCCGGCTTAGGGTGAGAGAAAATTGTGCCATATGTGTGTATGTATGCACCTTCTGCTCCTGGCTTGCCATAAGTAACTTCCTGGGCACTTTTGAAAAACCTGCACAACTTTCGTGCTTTCCTTGAATACCACAGTGACCGAAGCATGGTGTGAGGCCAAGAACCGATCTGGTCCTTATTACAAGCCTCCTTTCGTAACTAGAATGTGCCTTGCTCCTTCTCATCACAGGACCTTTGCACAGGCCATTCATTGTGCCGGCAACACCTTTTCTCTCTCGTTCCTCTCCTGTCCTCTCTGTTTTGCTTCACTAATGTACTCTTAGGGCTCCGATTAAAGACCGGTTCATTCTGAAAACGCCACTGACCCTTTTCCGTGGCGAGTCTACCCCCATCACGCGTTCTTAAAGCAGTAGCCATACTTCTTTAGAGCACATCACTGTCACAGTTACTTCTCATTGTTTCTCCCTCTAGACTATAAGCTCCGTGAAGGCAGGGACCACTGTGATCTCACCTGTTCTCTGCCTAGTGCCTACCATCGCTCAGTCATCACTGCATGGATGAATGGATGGTTGGAGAGACGGATAGAGCTAGTTACTGACTTCCTCTCCCTTAACTCCAGCCAGTGTGTGCGGTTTTTGTTTTTGTTTTTTTAGCAGGGTAGGGAGGTTGTAAATACCTGCTTCCATGTCTGTCTTGGGCCGCCTTGAAGGAGCACTGTGTTGAGGACCCTGGAGGCCAGCCTAGTACCTGACTTACGGTAGAGGACCAGTCACGTTTGGCTCTCTGGTTGCCTCACATAGCTCTCGCCCCTGAGACAGTCAGCTGCAAGGACTCAGGCTGTGGCTGGGACCTTGCTGAGAGATGGCACAGGCCTTTAGTCGTGGAAACCGAGGAAGTGCGTCCCTGCTTCCCACCCCACACCGCGGTTTAGCTTCTTGCTAATGTCTTCTACGCGGCTTGCCAGTTACTATATTGACTTATTTGTACATAAACAGCTATTGCCATAACCTTCTCTTCCCCACCATTCAGAGATAATGATATGCAATCTTTATAACATCACAGACATCGGTTCAAAAGCATTCTGTTGCTATAAGCCTCTATCTGATGTGCTTCTCGCTAGAATTTCATGAGCTTCAAACTCCCAAATTGCAGATGATTTAGCATTTGAAGCACGGAGTGAGACTATATGAGTGTTTGAGTTTAAAAAAAAAAAAAAAAAAGACTTAGAAAGGGGGAAGTTTTTCTTCTGTGGAGTTATCTTCTAAAGTTTAAAATAGGAACTACTTAAAAGCTCAGAATTTAGAGGAATGAACACTTTCTCTTAAACATTCAAATGGGTGAAAATGACTTGTAATCTCTCCCTCAAGTATTAAGGCAATAGGCATTTAAAGGTTTTTTTTTGGGGGGGGGGAGCTGGCTGTCACAGACAAAGGAGTTCTCAATTTAAAAAAAAAAACAACAACACATTTTTATGGCATTAAATGATAGGAATGAACACCAGCAGCCCTCCTGACATCTCGGAACTGATTTTTCTGCAATGTCCCAGTCCGTTTTAACAGATAACACTTTGTCCATCCTGGTCGCAGTGGTAGCTTTGGCTGGGGTTGCCAGAGTTAGCGCTGGGAAATTCTGAGCAGGTTTCATGAACCCCATGCTCTGTAACCTGAGCCCAGCAAGTCCACTGGCTCTACCCAGACGCTTTCTCCAAAGCCCCTGCCGTGGCCCTCCCTCCAGGAGAGAGACTCTGATCTGTAGTCCAGCGGGTGAATTTGGCATCAACCACACTGCTAGCCACCCTCTCGAGAGATCAGCCAGACATCCTGGGAAAGCCTAACTCTCTGTGAACTTCTTCGGATGCGACCCAACTGCGGTTTGCGGAATGGCGCTGGCCACAAATTGCTCACCTGTCCACGAGACGAGTATAGAAATGGTGAGGAAGCGCTTAGAAACTTCCATCCCGACTGGACAGAGTGATCTGTTGAGTCAGATCATCAAAGAGGTGGTGCTTTGTATGAGCATTTTTTCATTTCGTTTGTCCACCAGCTCATTTTCATTATCTTTTATAAAAAGAGTTACCTGCAATGGGTTGGAAATTAAAACACAGAGACAACTCCTTTCCTTCCTGCCAAGTTCTTTGGGAAGGCCTGTGGGTAGCGCTTGTGAGCTGCCTCTGCTCTCCTGTGGGACAGGTAGGCTGCTGAATGAATTTGGGGAAATCACAGCACTTACCAAATTATATTGTAATGAAACATGTGCACGTCTCCCTCCCTCCCTCCCTTCTCTCCCTCTCTCTCTCTCTGACTATTTCTTGAGAGCAGGGATTGCATCTAATCCATCTTTTTAGCCTCATTCCCCACATCCCTGCATGGCACATTGCAGGGCGTGGGAAATGTTTGTCCCATCCATGCCTGTCTGCTCCCCGAGGACATGAGAGTGGGTGAGGCCAGCCTCAGGAACTCCCTGGGCTTTCAGATAGGATCCCCTCCAGGCTGGTAATGGAGAGCTAGGAGCAGACAGTGAAGGAGTGACCTTTCCTGCTCTTGCCCCCGCAGAACCAGGCCTCCTCTTCCCACCTGCCCAGCAGCATGAGAGCAGCATGACTGCCCGGCCGCAGGAGAAGCCCCCAGAGCCAGGCCCCCAACTCAACCATCAGCTGCAGAGGTCAAGGTAAGCTTGCTTGCCTTTCTCCTGGAAGGTTCAGGCATTTTTATTTTAATTAATTCTCTGTGCTTCTGTGATCTCGCACCGTGTTCTGAAAGAACGTTCTTCTACCACCTCCTGAATCTGGGACCTTCGGCATATCTTTTAGGGATTGTATATCCAGGCAATTTGGGGTGAAGGACTCCCTGGAAAGAATGGGATTTGAAGGACAGTTAGTCTGTGATGTGGGACTCCCCGGACAGACTCCTTTCCCACACAGGGTTGTAAGGGGTCTTAAAGGATCATCCAGGCCAATTCCTAACCAAAGTTGAGCAGTGAATTACTAGAAAATTCTTCCTAATTTGGAAGCAACTCTTTTTCTCTGTGATTCCTGTCTGCCCTTCTCTGCTCTGCCTTATGGAACCACAAAGACTGGGCTCTCAAAATCTCTTCCACATGACTCTCTCTTCAAATGGGAAGATGGCGGTCATGACTCTGCTTTTCTTGTTGGTATTCATTTTCCCTGGAGACTGGCCCCACTCACTTGTGGGCCCCCTTGTCCCTCTCCATGTTGGAAAGGACTCCCATGCTCACTCAGCCTCTGCCAGCCTCCGCAGAGAACCTCTACTGACCATTCTTTGGTCAGGACATCTTAAGAACCTCCTTTGTGATAGTCACTGCACTAGACTCGAGGTACATCAAGACAAAACAAGTTTGGATCCTCAGAGAGAGTTAGAAAGAAACATAACCCCTTCGGCGTGTTCCCTTTTCATATTTTATCTCCTTTCAGCTTTTTTTCTCAAATGTTCCATGAGTGCTCGAAAAAAAGCTGTATTCTCTTATTGTTGGATATAGTTTTCTGTATAGGCTGGTCAAAATGAATTCATTCATTGTATGGTGCAAATCATCTATAGTATGTCCTTTTCTGTTTTTGTCTGATTAACCTATCAATTATTGAGAGAAATGTGTTAAGAATCTCCCACTGGGTTTGTCAGTTTTATATATTTTAAGGCAATGCTATTGGGTGTCTCGATGTTGAGAATCAGTGTATATTACTGGTGAGTTGAGATAGATTTCTACCACCTTTATAGACTTGCAGCTTTTTCTGATGTTTCTTCTAGACTGAGCTGTTTTCCCCCCCTCGTTCCATTTTCCATCTTCTTCTTTAGATGTTCTACACTCTCTGTCTGTTCTTGCAGTGGTTACTCGGGCTGTTGTAGCTGGGATACTCACCAAAGTCCAAAATTCATCAGGGTCTTTACCTTCATGAAACATCACTATTTCATACAGTAAGTGTTCATACAGATGCACCCACATACTTACCATTATCTTTTCTTATTCTTTTATGAATCTCGGATAGTTTCCCTCTGCTTGTTTAGCATTAGCTTTTAGTGAGAGTCTGGTGGTGTTAAACTCCCAAGTGTTTTTCCTGGTCTGGTTTGGTTTGGTTTTCGGCTTTTGTTGGCTTGAAAATGTGTTTATTTTTTTCTCCGTCTTGAAAGGTGGCTTTACTGAATATATTCTCTTAAGTCACTAAAGCCATCATGTCACTGCTTCTGGCTTTGAAATTGCTGTTGAGAACTTGGCTGTCAGTCCAGCTGCTGTTCTCTGTAAGTGACCTGGTATTTCTCTCTGGCTCTGTTAAAAACATTGTTTTCAGGGCACTGGGTGGTTCAGTCAGTGAAGCATCTGCCTTCAGCTCAGGTCATGATCCCAGGATCCTGGGATCAAATCCCACATTGGGCCCCCTGCTCAGCAAGGAGTCTGCTTCTCCCTCTCCCACTCCCCCTTCTTGTTCTCAATCTCTCTCTCTCTCTCTCAAAGAAATAAATAAAACCTTTAACAACAGCAACAACAACACATTGTTTTCTTTGGTGTTCTGCAGCTTCCATTACCACGTAAGTAGGTATAAGTTTTTCTGTCTTCATTCTTCTTGGGTTTTGTAGGGATTCCTAGAGCTAAAGATGGGTGTCTTTCAACAGTCCTAGAAATTTCCCACCCTTCATTTCTTTGAATATTGCCTCTTTTTCATTCTCTCTAGTATCTTCTTCTGGAACTCCTGTTAGACTTATGTTAGACCTTCTCATTCTGTTCTGTTTAGCTCTCAACCTCTGTTTTATCTTTTTCATCTCTTTGTCTCTCTGGGCTGACCTCTGAATAATTTCCTCAAATCTGCCTTCCATTCAACTCACATATTTGGGGTCTCAAATGCTCTTTAGTCCCCCACTGATTACATCCATTTTCCTTTTGGTTGTTTTATTTATTGTTTCTAAAAGTTCTGGCTCATTATTTTTCTGCTTGTTGATTTTTTTTCTAGTCTCTTATTTCTTGCTCATATTTGCAAACTTCTTTTTTTATTTTTTAACCTGTTGAATTAGCTATTTAGAAATTGTAAACTCTCATGTCTGGTAATTCCAGATTCTGAAATCCCTAGAGGTCCAGTTCTGCTGTCTCTTGTGTCTGCTGGCTAGCAATCATGGTGTCTTGTTTCCTGCAAGCTGCTTATTTTCCTTAAAACTTTGAGAATTATTTGAGGTATTCATTGACATCGACTTTTCCAGAGAGAATTTGTATTCATTTCTGCTAATTGTTTGGGGTCACTAGCAACCAAAAATCACTTCAAATTAATTTTATACTTAAGCTTTCTCTGGCTGTGTAAGAAGCATTAATTCAAACTCTAAACCTGTGTGAGCTCTAGCTTTTGGTTACATATTTTCAGGAGAGGGGTGCCCGGACTCAGTCAGTTAAGTGTCTGACTCTTGATTTTGACTCAGGTCATGATCTCGGGGTCACATAAGATAAAGCCCCATGCTCAGCACAGAGTCTGCTTGAGATTCTCTCCCTCTCACTCTGCCCCCTTCCCTCATGCACTCTCTCTCTCTCTCTCTCTCAAAGCAAAGGGGTGCCTGGGTGGCTCAGTCAGTTAAGCCACTGACTCTTGATTTCTGCTCAGATCATGATCTCAGAGTTGTGAGATGGAGCCCTACGTCAGCTCCACACTGGGGGTAGAGCCTGCTTGGGATTCTCTCTCTCCCTCTCTCTCTCTGCCCCTCCCCCTCTCTCCCTCTCTGAAAAAGAAAAAAAGAGGGAAAAAAAGAAAAAAAACACACACACAAATTTTCAGGAGACATTTGTCTCCCTTTCCACTAGCCCAAAGTCAGGTTTCTTTACAGTCTCCTTCTGTGTTGTGCACTTACTTCTCGTTCATTGAGTGTGGAGCCCCAACTTTATGGAGGAATGAGGTTTTTTTCCTCCTATGTCCTGAACACTGTGCAGCTCTCATGACAAACATAGAATCTCTAGGGTTTGACAGGAACCCTCAGGGCAAAAGTCAGATTTGCTGCTAGCTCACCTCCCAGGGTTCCTGCTTTGGCTTTGTGTTTGGTCTTTTGAAGAATCCTTGCATTGATATGAGCTCAGTGATGTGTATACAATGTTTATATTCTAAATTTTGTCCAGCATGTTAGTTGTTTCAATTGGGACAGTCAAGTAGGGTTATCTGGTCTGCCATATTGCCTGAAAGTATCTTCTTTCTTCTTCACCATAGCTCTGTACAGTAGAAATTTCTAGTCCTTATCACAGAAGAGTGAACCAGAGCTCAGAGAGGGCACGTAACTGGCTGCAGCCCTAGGGCTAGCAGGTGACACACTGTAAAGAGTGTGTCTCCACCTGTCCCCCTTTCCCCACTTTCCCTCTCCCCAAAGTAACTGTTGACCGTTTGGGGTGGATGAACTTTATGCTTACAAAGGATATGAGTCCCTAGCAGAATGCTTTAAATAGCTGGACAGCTTTGTAAAATTTGTTTATGAATCTATTGTTTATCTTCTCTTGAGAGAGGAAATGGCTTCTGCATATTTTGTGGCCTGTTTCTCTAGCGGGCACCAGCAACTTTCCTGCTCCATTCCACTGCTCAAAGGCCTGCTGGACCCAGTGCCAGACCCCATATGCACCTCCTCCAGATCCCAACTTCCTCGCCTCCGCATGCCACTCTCTATTCCCCACTTTCCTCCCTTCCCTTTCCCCCACCCCTGTCCTTTCTGCTCTTGGTTTTTCTGCCTCCTAGTGTGTGCCGTTCATTGGAGGGGAGGCCACAAGCACCGTGGTTAGGTTTTTTTGAGCTTTGGGGGCAGGGAGAGGAGCTGAGTTTGAACCTCGCTCTGCTACATACTAGCTCAGTGTCTCTGAACTTCAGTTTCTTTATCTGTACCATGGGGACAATAGGCAGAACTATTTAAGGACTAAATAAGACAATGCTCAGTGGGTTGAACATCCAACTCTTGATTTCAGCTCAGGTCATCATCTCAGGGTAGTGAGATTAACCCCCACGTCAGGCTCCACACTTGGTGCGGAGTCTGTTTGAGATTCTCTCTCTCCCTCTGCCCCTCCCCCATGCACGCACATGCCCTGTCTCTCTCTCTCTCAAATAATAAATAAATTTTTTAGAAAGACAATGTACATAGAGCTTGTGACAGGAGTTTGGAGCCTTACAGCACTCAGTCTATAATAGCCAGTATTGTTATGACTAAGACACACCCTTCAAGCCCCAAGCTTTTGTTCAGTGATGCTGTTAAGTTGACAAGAGCTGGTTTGTGAACCACAATGAAAATGGAGGCAGAAATCTAGGGGCAGTGTGGGATTCCCAGCTTCACTATTATGTACTTCAAACTGGGGGTGTTTTTAAAGGCAGTTTGAGGGAAAACAGAGCACACCCGCCGATCAGCAGGGAGCCTGCTTCCCTTCCTCTCTCTCTGCCTGTCTCTCTGCTACTTGTGATCTCTGTCTGTCAAATAAATAAATAAAATCTTAAAAAAAAAATTCAGTCTGTAAGGGAGACCTATGTGGCTTAGTCAGTTGAGCTTCCAGCTCTTGATTTCGGTTTCAGGTTATGATCTCAGGATCATGGGATCAAGCCCTGAGTTGGGTTCTGCACTTAGTGTGGAGTCTGCTGGTCCCTCTCCCTCTCCTCCTCCTCCTCTCTCTCTGACAAATAAATAAATAAAATCTTTAAAATAAATAAATAAATAAAAATTCAGTCTGTGAGTATCAGAATTATTTGGAGCCAACCACTTGTCTTCCTCTTCTAAACTGTTCCTCGAAGGATGAAGATTCTAGAAGCCTGAACATTGATGTTGCTGTGGTTAGAGAGGGGCTTCTTTGTTCTCCACAACTCCCAAGATGATGTCCTGGATATTCTCCACCCAGCTGAGGGTTCAGCCCCAGCCCCACCTCTGCCTGCAAACCTAGAAGTCTATTAACAGCTCTCTCCCAATGATGACTCATGCTTCCTGTCCGTCCCTCCTCCATTCTAGTTACTCAGAGCTATGAGCCAAGATTGATTACTTATACCATCCAACTGGCTTTGCCCACGGGGAGCTCAGCTGGTAGATTAGTCTTCATTGGGTGACAACCCAGCCTGTGTTCTCCTGGTCAGCCCTACACAGTGAAACAAGGGGTTTATTCTAGGTACAGTTATGGAGGCCATTTTCCAGAACCAGGAAGTCCAACACCTTATGTCTGGGGCTATCTTAGGAGTTTGGGGAGCCAGGATTGTTATGGACACAGGGACAAGGGGAGACCCAGGGAAAGCCACAGAAAGACAATGGACACATGTTCTCAGCTGCGTCTTGAAGTGCTGCTCTAAGAGATTCACCATCACTTCCTTCTCACTGTTGTGTGGTCTCCCCTCTAAAAATATTTTTAAAATCTTTATTATAGGTATGCCTGGGTGGCTTAGTCAGTTAAGCATCGACCTTTGGCTCAGGTCATGATCCCAGAGTCCTGGGATCAAGTCCCACATAGGGCTCCTTGCTCAGCAGGAACCCTGCTTCTCCCTCTGCCTACTGCTACTCCTGCTTGTGCTTTCTCTCTCTCTCTCTGATAAATAAGTAAAATCTTTTTTAAAATCTTTACTATACTAGTCCTTTCCATTATTCTATTATTATTTTTTTTTAATTAGAACACAGTAGCTGGAACATACGTCTGCTCAGATACCCTCCCCCATTCTCTTTCTTCCCTTTTCGAGAAGGTGGCAGAACTGAGACTAGAATCAGGCATCCCTAATCGCAGCGCTCTTGATCCACTGTAGTGGGACCCTCAGGGCTCAGGTGTGAGCGGTAGAAGACCCCAGTGCCTCAGTATCCTGGCTCAGAATTGTTGGGTGTCCCTGGGACCAAGCAGGGGCTGGGGGTGCTCACCCAGCTGAGCCTTCGAAGGTCCGAGCCAGAGGGACATCCTGGCAGCCCATTGGGCCCAGCCTCCGCATTCTGCAGAAGCTGAGTCTGAGGTACAGGGAGGGGAAGTCATTTACCCAACAAGGTCACAGGGCCAGTCTCCTTTTCTGTTTGGTCCGGGTTATCTTTATATTGGGTTTGCATTTCCTGAATACGCCAGCAACGGGTGGGGGGTAGGGAGGAGGAGGGCAGGGGAAGTGGGCTTAAAAGAACCCCATCTGAGAATGTTTAAATTTCCTGTGAGTGTCCCACGAAAAGGGAGATAATCTATGTGCACATAATCAAAAGGAGAGGGAAGACTTGGTTTGAGTCCAGAAGACCAACAAGAGTTGTGGGGGATGGGGGGTGGAAAGAAGGAGGACAAAATAGGAGCCATACAGAGAAGGCTGGGACATTTTTATCGATGGAATAGAAATAAATAGGAATTTGTTTTTTGCACTTTAGCAATGCCTTCTTGTTAGTATTTTTGGAGAACGTTCAAGTCCCATTTTAGTGGCAGTGGTTTCATGGTCTCTGGGGGGCTCTTTGGCCTGGGACCAGAGGCCTCTGCCCTCGAGTCCCTCGAGTTTGCTGCTACCGGCACGGGGGATCCTTTGGAAATCTCTTCCTCCCTCGGAGCTTTCATAGCTTAGCTCAGAATGGGAATGCAGCATCCTGACGGTCTGCCTCACAGAAAAATAATGGGTTGCGAGTGCCCTCAACATGGTAAGGCTTAGGTTGGCCTCCTATGGCCTTCTCTCATACCTGCCTTGGCCTGAGCCCTGAGAGAGTTCAGTGCTTCCACCAGGCAAACTCTCATTTTCCCATCAGATCCAGTGGTAGAGGGGGGCCCCCAGAGCCACCCCAGGCCCTCTTCCCTGGGACAGCCCCATCGCACGGTGTGTCCCGGCTTCCTTCGAGGGACCATTGTTGAGACAGGCTGAGAGGCTGCGACTGGAAGTCAGGAAACTGCAGATCGGGACAGAGTTACTGCCAGTTTCCAGGAATCTGAGCACTGGGGGCCCTCTTGAAACAGGAAAGGGAGTAGACGATCTCTTTATCTGGTATCATGGAGGGAATGAAATGACTCTTTCTGGGTAACTGTGGGGCGTTCGTTCTTCTTGAATGATAACCACGGATAAGGTTGAGCTTTAGATGGCCACTAAATAATTACTTCTCTTTTCCTCGGGGCGAGGGTGGGGGGAGTGGGTCTTAAACTGCTTGAAGGCAAGACCCCAGAGAGCAGAGCCCCTCCTTCATTACCAGTAACTGTGTGGGAGAACTTGGCCTGACCTGCAGCCCCCTCCAAGCTCCTCTCAGTCACCCCCTGAAGCACACTGAGCCTTGGAGAGCTGAAGGCCTCTCCTGCGGGGGCTGAGCTGCCAGGGAAAGCTTCCCTCAATGACGAACCAGTCCCATGAGCATTTACGTTCTTCTGGTTATTTCTCTGCCTCGTGAAGAATATGCTTAATGTGTGTGAGGCTTTCCATAGTGTCTCTGGATCTTTGTGAGGGCTAAGAGGGAAGACACCCTGGGTGATGGGGTCAGTGTGGTTATTGGTCCCTGCTGCTGCTGACGTTTCCCGGTGGATGGTTTTTACAGTTTGTCTCTCTTCCTTACGGTGTCCACTTCTGCAGCGCCTGCCCTCTGAGCACCAGTCTGCTAACTGAAACAGAGAGGGCTCAAGGTTGCCCAGGAAACGAATAACCAAACCGTCAATCCCGACTGAGTCACTGAGGCCTGATCTAAACTGTACCCAAGTCAAAAGAAAACAACAGGAACCCCACCCCGGGTGGTGAGGCTCTGGGAGTCTTACTGGGTGCCACACATGTCCCATACGTTCTCTTGTTTTTTTGTTTTTTGTTTTTTGTTGTTTTTTTTTTAAGATTTTATTTATTTATTTGACAGACAGAGATCATAAGTAGACAGAGAGGCAGGCAGAGAGAGAGAGGGAAGCAGGCTCCCCGATGAGCAGAGAGCCTGATGCAGGAATCAATAGCAGGACCTGAGAACATGACCCGAGCCGAAGGCAGCGGCCCAACCCACTGAGCCACCCAGGCGCCCACCATACGTTCTCTTGTTTAATCCTCACAAAAAGAAAATGGAACAGTAGGTATTGTCATTCCTCAGTCCAAACTGAGTCTCCAAAAACAGAAGGACAAGATCAGCCTGCTAGGTTTTTTGCCAGTGGAAGTTTAGGATTTGAACTCAGGTTTTCTGACTCCAGAAGAGTGGTCTGAGCATTTCTGTGAGGAACATTCCTGCCACATACCCCCAAGTGTTTCTCTCCGGGGAGAAGTTCCTGATGTGTGTAAAAGATAGCCCCTTTCAGATTAGAAATAGGAAGTTTTTTTGGTGTAAAGTGCATCAGTTTCTTTTTCATACTTCCAAGTTCATGGCTATATGTGGAGGGTTGAAGGTTGCTCAGAGCCAATGGCCGGATTCCCAGGGCATGTCTGTACTGTGGTGAAATGGGCTTTCCTCAGCCCTTCTGGAGTCAAAGAGAAAGCTGGAAGGCTCCCACTCGGGGGAAGTAGCTTCATGCTAATCAGATCTGTGATGGGGAACCAGGGACCCCAGGAAGCCTCATCCTTGGGCATCAGATCATTGGAGGTCTGTCCTTGATCACTGATTGTGTGACCTTGGGCAGATTATCCCCCCCCTATTAATCCTCTCATCTTTTTAATAGGGAAAGCACTTCTGCCTTCACAGGCTTGTTATGGGGACAAACAGAAATAGTGTATGTTGTGCTTTGTGCACTGCTTTCCAGAATGTTACTTTTGGCCATGAGGAGGATATACAAACCCTCCTATGAACTCTTGCTGTCCCTGTCAGAGACTTCACATTGGGCCAGAGGATTTGTGGCTGTGGACCAGGGGACCAGTCTGCCCTGAGCTCCACAGATGTCCACAAACACACCCCGTGGTCATCAGGGCAGGTCACCCTGCATTGACTCATCCCTGGGCTGTTAAAGAGATGGAACCAAGAGCTTCTTATTCTTCTGTTTAAAAACAACAACAACAAACAAACAAAATGGGAAAAAGAGAAAAATTAATTTTCTTTAACCTGTGGCTTTTTTTTTTTCTTTCTGCCCTCTTTGCTATGAGTGGAATTGCCATTTTGCTTTTTTTTAATTTAAAAAAGTGATGTTCTGCTTGATGGGACATAATATTTAGACATGTTGAACTGACAGCTGATGGGTGTGTTATTAGTACACCATCACCACAAACCATGTTGCAGGGGTTGGTGGGGAGGAGATGTGTGTGTAAATGTGCGTGTGCGCTCACACGCCTGGATGATTTATCATGATTGGGGAGGGTCCAGTGACCCTTGTTGAAAGCAGCTCTTGGGAAGGACACGGTATGCTCTTCAGAGAAGGATTCCCTTGTGAATTGAGGGAGTCTTTTCTGTGTTATCCTATAGAAACAAAAGGCCTCCCCTTCCTCTCTGTCTCTCTCCCTCTCTCATGTCTTTAGTGCCCAGTGGATACCACGTAATGTGGCGGCCCTGAAGACAGAGTTGATGAGGTACTCCTCAGAAGAGGTGCTAGCCTAATGGTGGAGGCAGTAGCCCGGTGGGGCACAGCGTGCTGAGTTGTGTGATGACACGCAGAGTCCTGGGCCCATTCTTACTAGCCCTCCAGGCGTTCTTCCTCATGCCCCTTCCTTCACATATTACCTGTTGTCAGGAAACTCACAGACCTCTCAACCTGGGATCCCCCAGTCCAGCTTCCTCACAGGCAACTCCTGTTGTAGGTCTCCAGATGAAACTGAACTCTCACAGTGCCCCATCTTCATAGGCTCAAACCTGACGTTAGGACGTCTTCTTGACACCTGCCCCTCCTGTGCCTTTATACTCACCCCATCATTAAGTTCTGCCTAGTTCACCCCGAAACGCCTCTCCATCACCTCCCACATGTGAGTTGCCCGGTCTGGATCACTGTAAAGCTAAGGGCCCCGTGTCCCCACTCACCCTCCTCCAGTCCATGTCTGCACCACTGGTGCACATGCTATGGCCCGTGAGCTCAGAATGGTTTGTACATATGAACACTGGATGATACAGGAACACTAGCTTTGAACCCCACTTAAGCAAGATGTTTTCCCTCCAAAAAATATTTCCACTCTTCTCCTTAGCAGATCTGTGTTACCAAAAAAAGGTATTCAGTTATTATTCTACTTTGAGTTTCCTTGAAAAATTTGTAGAAATGTGTATTTCCCTCATTACATGTGTGTCTACGTTATAGCTTTGGTTTTGTCCTCTGGCTGCAACACCTAGAATGTATTCTAAGTGGTCCTTTACTTTGAAAAACTTTGTGGACCCCTGGTCTACACTGTGGCCTTTTTAAGATGGCCAGTCACACTTGCTTAGAAGACACAGACACACAGACACACACCACTCAAAACAATTTTTGGTTCCCCATGACTTTTTAGGATAAGATAACACTCCTTACCCTTAAGAACATTGGGTGGTCTGGCCCTTGCCCCCCTTCCAGTTTTATCACCATGCTCCTTGGTCCTGCCAGGCCTTAGCCACTCTGGTCTTTTTTCTTGTTGTTCTTCACGTCCACCTTTTTCCTACCTGCTCCAGGGCCTTTGCCCATACTGCCTTTGACTCTGTCCGGAACATGACATATCACACCATTTCCAGACTCTTCTCATCCTTCCAATGGCTGCATTACTGTGACTTCCTCAGAGGATCTTTCCCAGACCTTTCTGCTGAGGTCATGACCTGATAATAGAGCCATTCAACATGGTCATAGAATTACATTTGTCTGGGTATGACACTGCCTCCCCAGACCTCAAGCCCCACGAGGGCTGACACTGAGTCATATACCCACCCCCATTATATCTACTGTGCCTGCTATAAAGTAGGCATCCAAATATTTTGTTACAGTCCATGTCTGAGAATCAGGGAAAGTTTCATAAAAGATGCCAAATCTGAGCAGGAACTTGTAGACTGAGAAATTGGAGAATAAGAGAAAGCAATTTCAGGCAGAGGAACCAGCATTCTGGAAACTTGGGGTAGCTCCCTAGGTCTAGTGCTTGGGGTATGTATGGGTGAATGGTTGGGGAAATTGTTGCAAAGATAGATGAGGCCAAATCGTGAGGTTCCCATGTGCCAGGCTGAGCTGTGGGGACACTTCTGTTGGCAGGGGGAGCACTATCAGCAGGGGGAGCAGAAGGGTGCCATGGGCAGGGCTACTGGGAGGAAAGTGGGCTGGAGGAAGTGAGACCGGCCATGAAGAGACTCTGTTGTAGAGTTGGCAAGGGAATGGGGAGAAGACAGTCAGGGAATGCCATGGAGGAGAGGTCAATAGGAATTGATAACCTATCGGAAGTAAGAGGTGTGTTGCGCACTTGGGGGCCCCAGATTTCTGATTCAGTCCCTTCCAGTACTTAAGACAGTGGAGAGGAAAGAGTTGAGGCAGGGGTGGAGGCTCAAAAGTTTGTTTGGACCCAGGAAGTGGAGGGAGCCAAGGCCGACAGCCTCTGTCTCCCCTGCGAAGCAGAGTCAGGATCATCTGCTGAGATAAAGACCTTTTGGGTTTGGAACTTTGGCCCCTTTGTCCTGTTGCCGGGTGCGGGGAGTGGGGATGGGAGGCCCAGACTGAGGATTTCAATCCCAAATAGCTTCCCTGGGGATTCGTAGGGCGCTTAAGGAGATTTTACAGACCTGCCTTTCCTCTACCTTTTCCTAAAAATGGGATGGCTAAATGTCCGCTGTGTCAGAAATCCTACCTTGGAGGCTTTTAAGGAAGGTCTCTCCCTTCAGAAGATGTTTGCCAAGGGCCTACTCTGTCCTTCCGCCCAGCTCTGCTCTGAGCACCGCAGGGACCAGCCCTCCGCCCCCGAACAGTCTCTCTGACCCACGGACCTAACTGGCACATAACATGCGTGAAGAATAGACACAAAGACATGCTTCAGTGACATCCTGCCTCTTCGTAGTGTTCAGGTTCACAAGGCACATTCAGGCACAGGTGAGGCCGTCGTCAGCCACCTTCTACCTCACGACCAGTGGCTGCCCGGGCCCCCTCGGCCCCCAGACCACCCACACAGCCCCCACCCCCACGGGGGTGGCCCGGCCTTCATGAGCCACCTGCTTAGGCCAAGTTGTGATCCGCAGTGTGATGTCACGTCGATGTGACGTGAGCAGATGACCTCTGACTACACGGAAGACCTAGAAATGCTGTTTCTGTGAAAAGTGAACTGAATGCTTTGGAAAGAGTTGATGGAAGCAAGGCGCTCTGAGAAACATCCCTGTCCGGCTGTGTGCGTGACCACGGCTGCGGGGACCAGTCCTGGGAGGAGAGGGCCAGACGTCCCTGTCAGGGGAGTCTGTGCCATGCTGCCTCCACTGGCCACTGGCCCTTACCTTCCAGACACCGCACTAGAAAATGACCCATGATGCATGGTGGGGCGATTTATGCCGAAAAGACAAATGCAAAGCTCTCATTGACAGACGAGACACGAAGACACAAAGCTCTCTGTGCGCAGAGGCCTGGACGTTGCCTCAGAAAGATTCTTAAGATATCTGTGTTTGAAGTTAAAATAAAATTTTAAGGCGTGAATGTAGGGCTTTAAAGTGTACATGCAGGCTTTTCAATGTTTTAAGATGTCTGTTTATTTTTGAAGAAGTAATAGCTTCCTGTGGGTCAATAATTGAAAAAAACATAAAAAGCTATAAAATGGAGTCTCCTTCTCACTCTCTTCCCATGCAGCCCAGACACAGCCCCTCCCCACAGATAGCTCTTACTGGTTTCTTGGACCCTTCCAAACTTTCTTTTTGCACAGCCACCAACTGTGAATATACGGCAGGTCCTCACTATTCACAGGTTCTGTATTTACAAATTCTTCTGCTCTCTCAGATTTACTTATAACCCCCAAATCAATACTTGGCAACACTTGGGAAGTCATTGGCGGACACGCACAGAGCAGTGGACATTGGATTTGCCCAACACACATCCTCAGCTGAGGCTGCCCCACGTGATGCGTTGCCTTCCCGTCGGGCGCTCGGGCTACAAACAGGTGTCCTTCTCCTGTTCTGTTTCTCGCCACATTTTTCACCTTCTTGTGCTTCCTATTGATTTTGCCATTTTAACGTGGCCCACAGATGTGGTCTGATGTGCTGGCTAGGGCTCCGACGTGCCAGGTTGCGTGTGACCTATGGAGAAAACCCTTGTTAGATAAGCTTCATTTAAATAAGAGTTAAAGGGCTGTTGGCCGTGAGTTCAGTGTTTACGAATCAGCAGTACATATTAAATAAGGTGCCTTTAAGCAGAAGCACACGTAAAATGAGATTATGTACTGATCGGTTGATGGAAATGTTGTGACCTCATGGGGACCTGACTTGTATTTTCCTCAGAAGCAGTGGTAGAGTGTTCATGAATTCCATGTTCTTGATGACTTTACAGGACATAGGACTACTAATAATGAGAATCGACTATTTACAGATATGTGTATATTCTGTTTTAACTTTGGTGAGCTTTCCATATTAGTCCACAGAGAGGTTCCTTGTTCTTTTTAACAGCTGTGTAGTATTCCACCCTGGGGTTATTCTATAATTCTCTTTACTTGGTCCCTTACTGGTCTGCATTTGGGATGTTTTCAATCTTTGGCTACTCAAAACAGTACTGTAGTGTACACGCTTGTCTGTACGTGTCATTTGTTGTCTTCTGTAAGTCAACTTACTAGAAAGGGAATTCTGAACTCCTAGGGGTATAGCCTAAACAGATTCTCACAGAGGTTTGGCAGGGTACTCATCTGAGAATGCTGTCTTGGGGTGTCTGTGGGAGATCGATAAGGTAGTGAGGTGTGAGGGGGGCGGGTTCCCACTGGGGTGGGTGTGGGGGTAGATGAAGGACGTGTGAAGGACTCGGCACCATGCCTGGCCCGAGCTTGGCATCCCAGGCACATTGGCCACGTTATCTTTATTGTTCTTCCTTCCTGTTTGCTCAGCAGCTTTAGTCCAGCTCATCAGCATGGCAGCGGGGGTCTTTACCTCTCTTCTCCCAACCACAGCCCGTCTCTCTGCGATCTGTCTCCACACGGGGTCGGAGGACGCCTGGGCACTGCTGGGAACATTCGTAGGCTGGTATCCCACCTAGGCTTTACACCGGGCCACATCAGCTTCCTGGGAAGGGGATTGTCTCCTTCACATCCTAATCCTTCACCAGGCACATGGCGTTGATGTTTGGCAAACTTGGTTGCTGCATTCCGTAAGCATTGAGTGGACCCACTTTGGGCTCAACACTGGTCATGGCGCGGCGGAGAAGGGAGGGAGAGACATACAAACAGAAATATTAAGACACAATTCTGTGCCTTCAGAACTTAAAATTGAGCATTGGTTGAAAAATAGAATACCTTATGTGACTCCGTGATGAATAATATTTCCAACAAGCAGAAGGATTCGTCTCCAGGCCTGTAAATCCTTCCTCTAGGGTATGGTCCTCATTCTCCCCAAGGCCCCCAAGGGGGCCCCATTTCGGCCCTCTCATTTCAGCCACGGGGCCCCTGGTGGATGCATCCTGAAGCTTCCTGGTCTTAGAGCAGCAAAGGGAAGTTGGTTGGGCAAGACTTTGAGACAGTGAGGGGTGCCTGGTGGCTCAGTTGGTTAAGCGTCTGCCTTCGGCTCAGGTCATGATTCCAGGGTCCTGGGATTGAGTCCCTGCTCAGCGGGGAAACTGCTTTCCCTTTCCTTCTGCGCTCCCCCACCCCCGGCCTGTGCTCTCTCACTTACACATGCTCTCTGTCTCTGTCTCTCAAATAAATAAATAAAATCTTCAAAAATATGTATGTAAGAATTTGAGACAGCGAGACGGTAGGGACCGATGACCAACAGAATATCAGACTTGGCAAGTCCGGACAGGTTTGGGGGCTTCCCAGGATGTAAAGGATCACCAGGAGGGAGCACACCCAGAAAAGGGCAAGATACCCTCTTGATTCCCTGAGGCCTGTCAGTAGCCTTTCGGGCAGATGGAAACCAAGCTTTGTGTCCCTCCCATCATCCGCATACAGAACTCAACAGTGGGAATCTCAGTTGAGGGGTTTGTTGGGAGTAGTTGCTTCCAACTTTATAGTATTTGAACTCTTAGAAGCATCTGTGGATCAAAGCCTGCCGCTGTTCCTCACCTCGGCACACTGTGATTCGGCACGAGGCCCTCCTGACAGAATTGGTCTCCACAACTCCATCAGCTTTGCCTCTTGCAGGACATTCACCTCTGGGGTCTGCTCCATGTTTGCTCCCCAGAGAACTTCTCAAGAACCCGGGAACCAGGAGCCCCTCTCATCTGGTGGAGGCCTGTGCACACAGGAGGACAAAGGAGACATCTTGGGCAGCCAAGCCACGGAGTCAAACCTTGGTCAGGGGGCTACAGGGTGACAGGAGGCTTGAGGTGGGCTATGAGGCCCTCTGCTTCATGGAGCAAACACCTAGTTGGCACAGAGCCAGGCCTGAGGCTGAGGCTGGTCCCAGAGCTGACCAGCGGCCTCCAGCGGCCCTCAGGGCTGGCAAGGTTCGGGCGTGAGCTGTGATGATGGGCTAGAGTCTAATCTACAGGGGTCTGGAGGAGGGAGCCCCTCAGGAAGTGCCTCTGGGAAGGCTTCCTGCCCCAGACACAGAGGTCCCTCTAGCTTGTTTCCTGACTCCCAGAATTTCCTCCAAAGTCTCAGACCTCTGAGCCAGAAAGGGCTATGGGCATGCTTTTCTGCTTGTCTTGGCCCCCTAGTCATACAAGTGAAGAGCCCGGGAGCCGTGGCATTGCCGCAGGATGGGGCCGTGTTGCCGCTGCTATTTACAGAATGGCCAGACGTAGCACTGACATCATAACCCGGGGAGCCCCCTGTCTGAAATGCGGGCAGGAGAGCCAAGAGAGAACCTCAGACACCGCCAGCACCAGGAACGCAAGGCACAATTATTTTACACACAAGGGAGCATCACTGACTTTGTCACCCAGTGAGCTGGAAGCTGTTTTCCAGAAAGAAGGGCGGTGTTTTCTCCAAGACACTGACCCCCATCTTTGAGACTTTGGGTGTCCGGTGGCATTTGTCTTCTATATCGACATCAGACCTTAAAGGCCATAGACCAAAGCCAAGCCAGCTGCTCCATTTGGGAACAGAAGCCCTGACTGGGCGGCCTACTTAGAGTCCTAAGGCAGGAGAGTCTACGGGCTGGTCTATCCCAGGAGGCAGAGCAGGCTGCTGCCCTCCTCATCCCTCATCTGCCCCTGCCGAGGAAGCTGGTCTGTACCACTGGCCTGCTGGAGGCCCTCTTGGTGGCTGAGCCCAGGGTGCTGGATGTGGGGCTTGAGTCATAGGTAGGAGGAATAGAGTCCTCAGATGCTCGACTTGGGTTTTCTTAGATTTATAATTCACTCTGAGGCTAGAGGCAGAGTACAGGCGTCAGATCGACCCACCAGCCAGCACCCCTTCAGTCCCTCTTCATCCCCCACACTTCCTAGGCGTCATCAGAGCAGCTGGAGGGAATCTTCCATTCTCCCAGCCCTGCCTTGCCCTGCCCTGCCCTGGACAGCTTCAGGGATGGGGATCCTTTCTTTGACTGCAGTCCCACGTGTTGATTCACAAAGCCCGCGTCCTAGGTCCTCAGGGACAAGAGTGGTGGATCCTCCCTGTGGCTCCAGGCCCAGCCCCTCTTCCAGCTGGACACCCCACAGAGATACCCACCCCATCCCAACAGCAAGGGTCTGCCCACTGTGCCTCCTGGGCCCTAGCTAGGGTCACCTTGCAACAACCCCCAGGCCCTCCTCTTCCACCTCCTTGTGAAATTCCTTGGAGTCTTTTGGAAGCCCCACCCCAGCCTCGTTACCCCAGACTATGAGGTTAAAGATGCAGGTTTTCAGGTTTTTATTCCCTCTATCAGAGTCCTGGCACCATAGATCCTTGGGGCTAGGTGGTATGAAAGAATATAAAGGATGGGCCGGGCTCGGATGGCCTTCATCAGCTGTAAGCCCCTTGAGGGCAGCAGCTATGACTTGGTCAGGTTTCTTGGCACAGGTACGGTCTTCATTATGGTTGCTGATGGATTCTGAAATTCTCCTAGAACTCCTCCTTAGGGGAAACATGTTCTTATGGAGTAGCCACTGTTCGGGACCTCCTGTGTGGCTTGTTCGGGTGATCCCCCTGGCCTGCCTTCTCTCTGCGGACCTCTTGGCCGCATTGCCTGTCAACCGCCCTACCACCAGGAGGGGTCCTCTGTGGTTGGGAGGAGCCTTCCTGGAGCCCGTGTGGACCTCATCCCTGGTATTCCTGCCCCAGAATCTGAAGCATCTCTCCCTTGAGATCTAAGGAGCCCTAAGTTTGGGGTATAAATTTCCTACGCTGTCCCCCATGTCGCCTTCTCTCCAGGATGTAACTGACTTGCTCTGTGACAAACATGGATCCCACCAGGTGAATCTGAACAGGTCCCACTCGGGTCTCCTGGAGCAGTTACATCATGGAGTCCTGGGGAGTCAGGAAGGGCTGGGCCACATTCATTCACATCAGTTGCCGCTTCCTCCCTAACTTCTCTGTCCTAGGGGAGATAGACACCCCGTAGCAGTCACTAAGCTGTGTGCATTCACCCCTGAACAGTTGTCCACTCTGCACATGGAATACTAATTAGATGCTGCACCATTAATTTCAGCCTCTACAAGTTGATAAAAGATGAGGTAGGGATTTTATGGATTTCATTCAGGCTCCCTCTAGAAAAACTTGGCTTTAATTATCTGGATACATACAAATGTGACTGAGGTCCAGACAGGGTAAATGACTTGCCCGGGGTCACACAGTCAATAGAGGCAAAGCCGAGTCTCCTGTTTGCTCCTTCAGTGCCCCTTTAATTGCACCGTATTCCCAGAGTCAAAGCCCATACTCCTAACGTCCCTACCTAGGTCTAGCTATTTGTGGAGGAAGGTGGTTTCCAAAACTATATTCAGAAATATATCAACAAGGCACACTCAGACCATGGCTGTCTCCTCCAGGAAGCCATCCTAGATTCCTGTGATCCCTTATCTCCCTATATCCTTAGCATCCACAACCTTCAGGCCAGGAGGGGGGAGGGAGAGAAGAAATGGCATGTGGCAGTCACCAGGGGAAGACGGTGTTGATTCCCTGGTCGAGGACTACTGCTAGCCCAAAGGAATGAGCAATGACAGTGTGGGCCAGAAAGTGAAATAGCTCTGCCCACCAGAAAATGAAATATCTCCCATCGCCGTTTACTGATGGTGAATGTCTGTCAGAAGCACAATCCAAACTCCATTTTGCAAGTTCCCGGGCTATGTGTCAGGCTTCTTCCTGGTTCCTGGGCTTAGAATGATAGTTGATGCCACAGGGTGAGTCTGAAAGAGGGGGCAATAAGTGTCTCCTGAAGCCCAAGGGAAGTCTTGGAAATCCTCCCACTGTGGGGAGTCATCAGAGACCCAGGGCAGGGAGCAGGAGGCTATGAAGGAAAAGAGCAGAACAGTCACTCTGTGAGGGGGAACGGTGCTAATAGCCAGCATTGGCCAAACTCGTCCGCGGTCATTGGGTTGCAGAATCATAAAATACCCACCGACTTTACTTAGAAGACTAATCAGAAAGCATTTAGAACAACAACATTGCTATAAAGGAGACCATGAACCATGGGCCCATGCCTTGGAGAGCTGCCCTTGGCCTCTGCCTCCTTTAGGGAGCTGGGGAGAGAGTTGGAGTGAGAAGAATCCCAGGAGAACCCAAATGAAGCTCCTTTGACAGACCTGAGGGGAAGGCTTGCCCAAAACCCAAGCCAAGTCATTTGGGGGATTGTGTATACAGTCTCTGAATGATGACCCAGTGTCGGAAAAAGGGAAATCTTTTTGGTTTTTCTTCCTCCAACCAGCGGTGGTGGTCTGGCGGGGGCAGGGTGTTACCTTGGCTGAATTGTAAGCAAACAAGTCCCGCTGGGTCCTTGGCCAAAGTCAACTTCCTCCCTCTCTCTCTTTCTGGTTCAAAGGACAGTCCTTTTGGACAGATATCCTCCTGACAGATTGTGCTCTGTCTCCTGGTGCTCCAGGCGGGGAGGGTGGGGGCGCAGAGAGACGGGTAGGGACTTTGATGCATCAGAATGGGGGTCAGCAAACTTTGGCCAGGGCCAAACCCAGCCCACACCTGTGAGCTAAGGAAGCGTTTTTACATGTGTTCATGGTTGAAGAAAAGATCAGAAGAAGAACAGTAATATGTCTTGATAAGGGGAAAATATGTAAAATCCACATTTCCGTGTCCATAAAGTTGTATTGGAACACAGCCATATATCATTTTATGGCTGCTTTCACGCTGCAGCTGGGAAGTTGTGTCCCAAGATCGTATGGCCCACAAACCTGAGAATATTTGCTAGCTGGTCCCGTACAGAAAAGCTCCAGTGCAGAAAAGTCTGTGCAGAGCCTTACTATCTACAGTATCCCAGCTGGGGTTGTAGGGCACTCAGCCGGGAACAGAGAATAAGAGACTACATCCCTGGCTCCGTGTCAGGACTGAAGTACTCCCCCTCTCATCGGCTTGCCTCAGCGTATCGGTTCAATGAGCGTTGATTGAGTTTCTTGGGACATAAGATGAGTAGGTTGCTGTCCCTGCCTTGGAATGACAGGACAGCCAGTGGACAGATGGCCATGGGAGCAGGTCGTGTGGCTCTCGTGTGTTGTGGGGAATGGAGAGGGCACCTCGGGTTCTGAGTAAGCCTTCATTTGTTGATTCTACTCTGGAATCCCTGAGTCTTGCTCTAAGGAAGGAATTGATCCAAGGAATGTGAAAGTAGTAGTTCTGTTAATTAGTTCACGAGTGAAAAAGCTCCTGGTGCCAATTACCCAATAGGAAATGTTTTACATAATGAGGAAAGCAGTTACCTTATTAGAAAAATCATTAAGACTTGAATCCTGCGATGGTATTATGACAATTCTAGAAGATTGACTAATCCACCAAGAAGAACAGTTTCTAGGTTGTAAATGTATATTTAAGATACCTTTGACAAGATGCTGAACAAGATGCTATCATCTGTGCAAAAGGCAAATGTTTCTAGAATACACAAGAATCTGAGTGATCATCCCAAGAGGGTTGGGCCGCTGGGTATCTGGGAATAGAGGCAAAAGGAAGACTTATCTTGCATACCTTTAAAAAAAAAAAAAAATTTGCTCTTACTTTTCACTTTCTTTTTTTTTTTTTAAGATTTTATTTATTTATTTGACAGAGAGAGAGAGATTACAAGTAGGCAGAGAGGCAGGCAGAGAGAGAGGGGGAAGCAGGCTCCCTGCTGAGCAGAGAGCCCGATGCGGGGCTTGATCCCAGGACCCTGAGACCATGACCTGAGCCGAAGGCAGAGGCTTAACCCACTGAGCCACCCAGGCGCCCCCACTTTCATTCTTTTTAAAAAAAAATATTTTATTTATTTATTTGACAGAAAGAGACACAGTGGGACAGGGAACACAAGCAGGGGGAGTGGGAGAGAGAGAAGCAGGCTCTCTGCTGAGCGGAGAGCCCAACACGGGGCTCAATCCTAGGACTCTGGGATCATGACCTGAGCCGAAGGCAGACACTTAACAACTGAACCACCCAGGTGCCCCTCACTTTCTTTTTAAGCACTTATTTATTTGCGGGTAATTTTCACTCTTTTGTATACTATTATGCCTTTTGAATTTTAAACCACATAAATATAGTTCCTATTTAAAATATATATGTATGTATATAAATGTATGCACAGAATACAAAGAATTTAAGTTCTTGGGGAAAATAAATAAATAAAAATTTAAAAATCTATAAATTTAACATAAAATAGGGGCGCGTGAGTGGCTCAGTCAGTTAAGTTAGTTAAGTGTCCACTTTCACCTCAGGTCATGATCCCAGGGCCCTGGGATCAAGCCCTGCATCCGGCTCCTAAGGCCACAGGGGTCTTTTTCTCTCCTTCTGCCTGCTGCTCCCTCTGCTCATGCTCTCTGTCAAATAAATAAATAAAATCTTTTAAAAAATTAATTAACATAAACTAAAAGCACCTGGTTTTCCCACTACTTCGTTATGTCTTCCTAGCTAAGTCATTTCCCCCTCTCTTCCATTCAATGTATAATTCTTAAATGCCTGCCCCTGTGAACTGGGCACTATTTTCTGGGCCTCAGTGTCTAAATCTGTCATGTGGGGAGATTAGATGAGCTTTACTGCAGTCTTCAACTGGAGAGGGCATCAGACCCAACAGAGAGCTCGTTAAAACACAGACTGCTGTCCCCCAACCAAGTTGCTGATTCAGTGGGTTTGGGTGTGGGCCAAGAGTTAACATTTATAGCAAGCTCCCATGTGATGCTTATGCTGCTGACCCAGGAACCACTTCTGACTTTGTAGGGTTCCGTACTTGTAAATAAACTACATTTCCAGTTCTGAAAATATTAGAGAATAAAGAATAGGTTTCTGTAGCTGAGAACACAAAGCGGACACTTCAACAGAAGTAAAAGTATCTAGCTTCCATTCCACCCACAGGGGCACGGTGGAGGAACATGAAATCAGGTCATGGTCAGAATCTGGTGAGTTCCGATAAGTAATTCTTCCTGTGGGAGGTAACGAGGTGCAAAGCCTTTTGAGGAAAGTTAGATGGTGAGGTTTAAGCTAGGCAGGGCAGTGTTTCCACCAGGCCTAATGCCCACAGGATAACAATGCTAGAGGTCATTTTAAAGCCCCCACAGTTTATCCCTGCCTTACAAGTTCAGTCTGATCATCAGTGAGTTCCTGACTTGGACACCTGCCCCTGACTCCATGCTTTTATACACACTACTTCCTCAGCCAGAATACCCTTCCTGGTCCTCTCATCTCTGTATAAACCCTATTGGTCCATCAACACCCAGGTAAATCTCACTGTTCTCCGTAAGAACTTAACATTCATTCCCCCTACACTGAGCATCTTTTTCTGCTGATACCAATTCAGCAGGACACTTGATCATTGTTCTCTTTTTTTTTTTTTTTCATTCATCAGTTCATTAATTCAACAAATATTACTCCTTCAACAAATCCTTACTGGATGGCCTACGATATGCTGGGCATTGTGGTAGGCTTTGGGAATAGGATCAGAGGCAAAAATGGACATGGCCCCAGCTCTAATAAAGAGAAATCCATTAATTAAATAGTGGTGCTGGTGGAAGTACAATTATGGACTAAGAAGAGTGGTTTGAAAGAAAGGAATGTGTAAGAAATGACCTTGATGTTTACTTGTGGTTGGGATCAGGATAGGCTTCCTTGAGAAATACAGTCTGAGTTGACATCTGAATGAAGGATGCCCAGGACGTCACTAGATGAAGAGAGTATAGGAAGAGGAACAACTTCCCAAATTAGGGGTGTGGGGACACACCAGCATGTGCAAAGGTCCTGTGGTGGGTGACAGTGTGGCAGCTTCAAGAAACTGAGAGAAGACCAGAATGGCTTGGGGTGGTGGGATGGGAAGGGGGTAGAGAACAAAGGAAAGAGAGATACATCACCAGACTGGGACAGACTGCTGTGCCGAATTGGCCTTGTTCATGATTTTAATTTTTAACCTGGGAGCACTAAAATAACATCAAAGAATTTTGAACAGTGATGGGATCAGAGTTATATTTGATAAGTTCATTGTGCTGCTGCTGTCTGGAGCATAGACAAGACCAAAAGCAGGGAGATGAGTTGGAAGGCTATTGGGATGGTCTGGAAGACAAATGAGGTGTCTTGGATTAAGGTGATAGTAGTGGACCAGGGAAAATGGATGCAGTTAAGAAAACTTGAGGAGGTAAATGGATAGGTTGTGGGGCTGGTTAAGAGAGAGGAGTTGAGGGCAAGAGTTTAGAGGAGCATCCATTCTGGGGAACATGATGTTGCCTTTGCCTTTGAACATGGAAGTGGAATTTGGGGTAGGCAGCTGGAGTAGGCAGACCCTCTGGGCTGGGAGTAATGACGGGAGTCAGCAAGGTATAGTGGTGAATAGGGATGTCAAGGAGGAGAGCGTGTGCGAGGAAAGAAGGGGTGTCTCTTCAGACTGGGTCATAAGCCCCTGAAGGAGACTCACTTCCTACTGGTACCACAGGGGCTGTTTCTCTTGTTTCTCCCTTGGTTCTGCTTACCATCATCCAAGTTCAGGTCTTCGTTAGGTCTCACCTGGATGCAGCAAGAGTCTACTAAAATTCTCAAATTTTAATATGCACGTGAATCACTTGGGGGTCTTGATAAAATGCAGATGATGTTTCAGTAGATGGGGGCTGAAGCCTGAGAATCTGAATTTCTAACAAGCTCTCAGGTGATACAGACTGCCTTTTCAATGAGGGGATCGGGTCTCACCCTGCTTCTGAAGCTCAGGGCCATCCAGCCCAGCATCTTCGTGCCACTGCTGGGAGGCCTTCAGCAGCCATTCACGGTTATATTCAGGATCTGCTCCGGTTCTCCTTGGCCACCATGGTTTCCTCCCACTGCTTCCCTTCATCCACCCTTCATTCTACCAAACCAAACCAAATCCCTTGCTCTGAATTTGTCCCTCTCTATCATGCAAAAAGGGACAGAGACCAACTCAGACTAGCTCCCAGTTGGAGGGGGCTACTATAATGGTCTCCACACTTTGTGGCTTAAAATCCCCCATAAAAGGATATGGTAAATATAATGACCCACTCACATATTTTCAAGTTTACCTTTACATTTTTTATCATACATTTGCAGAAGATGCAAGTTCCAGTATATTACCAACATTGATATTTTTAAGTAAAACTATGACATCACTGTTTTAAATTTATCCACTGGAATCCAAGCACCATAGACATTCAATATCCCCCATCATCCATTTTTAAAATGCACGAACATCCTCTTCACTAATAGTCAGTATTCCTTTTTCTTCTTGAAATTTTATTTCTGTTCACTTGCCCTGTGGAATTTTATCCTAATGGAATATATGTTATCCATCTTATGCTTAAAACTCTCTCGTTTGTTTCCCTATCATGTTTCTCCATAGCAATTTTATATGAAATTAAAACCTCTTTAATTTCCTGAAATCATAAAGCTCTAAGTATTGACATTTTCTTGTTTGAGTTATTGATAACAATTACTGATAGGAGACAATTAATCAAAATAACATAAATGTATTGCTAATTTGGATAAATAATTAATAAACATAAAACCTAAAATTACATTGAAGATGCATCTCTTGGTGGGATGGAAATGCTGGATGACTTTTTAAAACAAATCTTTTTATTGATTTACAACAGACATGCCTACATATGACCAGAGCCTACAGCTTGAATTAGCCGAGTGAGCGCACTCGTACAGTTATCACCACGTCCAGAAATAGAATATTGCTGGCCTTGGGTTATTTGTTCAGTTTGTTTTTAAATCCTTGGAAGAATATTACGCTTGGTAGGAGATATGAGACAGGTGCCAACACTGATTGCATTTCTGTTTTTCATTCATATGTATGTAAGCACTGTATATCCTCATTCGCGTGAACGGATGGAAGTTTTGTTAAAACAGGATCACTCAATTCTTGATCTGCTTCTGCGTTCTATACCGAAAATCACATAGTGATCTATCACTAACAATTAGACTTTAATTACTTTTATTAGGTTTTCCTAAGGGGGAAAAAAAAAAGAATTGGAAACCACCCAGCGTCAAAGGAGATACACTACTCATTTATTTAGAATTGCTTGTTTTCGGGGCGCCTGGGTGGCTCAGTGGGTTAAAGCCTCTGCTTTCAGCTCAGGTCATGATCCCGGGGTCCTGGGATTGAGCCCCGCATCGGGCTCTCTGCTCCGCAGGGAGCCTGCTTCCTCCCCTCTCTCTCTCTCTGCCTGCCTGTCTGCCTATTTGTGATCTCTCTCTCTCTCTGTCAAATAAATAAAATCTTAAAAAAAAAAAAAAAAGAAAGAATTGCTTGTTTTCTAGATGTCCTTTCATATGGTGGCCAGGGGGGTTTTACTGGGTAATAAGCCCTGTTCAGATTTGGGATGAGGTCACACCTATTGAATAAATCCTCCAAAATGAAATTCCTTGATTGAAGGATGTTGAATACATTTGAATTTTAATGTTAATATTTGACTTTTGATAGCTATTAACGAATTGTGCTCTGCAGGATTATGTCAATTTATATTCTTACCAACATTGTGAGTGCCAGTTTCCCTAGTACTCTGATAAAAAGGTGCGTTATCAAACTATTGGATGTATTTTCAATCTGTCAGGTGAATCTGATTGGTAACTCAGAGACCTTTTAATACCTAGATTATTATGAACAAGTTGGCTGAATTTCCATGTGTTTAGGAATTCTTTCTCTTTTATTTGAAAAATCTTTCCATATTGTTTTCATATTTTCTATTGGGATAGTGACGTTTTCTTATTGATTTCTCGGAGCATGTATGAATTAAAGAGCTTAGCTTTAAAAAAAAAATAAGATTTGAGGCAAGGTGAGTAAAAGGTCTGTCTTTCCTTTGTAGAGGAGGAGGGCAGTTGTGAGAGTGCAAGTTTAAAATGTCAACTTGCACCTTCATCACTATTCAGTTCTAGAAAATAGCTTCTATGGAAGTTTGAGGCTGTCGGAATTCAGAGGAAGAAGGAGTTTCTCTTAAAACTTGGGAGTGCATGTGTGTAGTGCTTGGAAAGTCTTCATGTACTCCCGGGGGTTTACAGACCCCAGTTAGAAGTCCCCTTAAAAAAGTATCTGACTCAAACCAGACTAAACCTGTCTCCCCCGATGGCCTAGTTCATGGTTCTAAGACTTGTCCTGGTATGGTTTTTCATGCCAGGTCAACCCTGTGCAGAGATGTTTCCCTGAGCGGGGACCTCAGAAAGCAGGGAACCTTGTTGACTGGACAGGGAAACTAATATGTGCCGTACTCCTCCTTGACACTTTCTCCAGTTCTGTTCTTATCTGTCATAAGCTCTCCAGTCTGAGTTCCCATATCTGTTATTTTACCTTTTTATTATGTGCATCCTTCCTCCTTAAACGTTCCTTCCACCATAAACACCTCAAGAGCTGGCCCATGTTGCAATCATTCCCTGGCATGGTGCCTTATGCTTAGTAGGTGTCTAGTAAGTATGTGTTGAGCAGAAAAGTTGATAAATGAATGCCTTAACCTTCTTCGCATCCCCTGCAGGTCCTAGAATAGTGTCGAGCCTCCAAAGAATGGAGGAATTAATCAGTGAGCAAAAAACAATGAATTAACAAATCAATGAACTAATGAGCCATTGAACAAAGGCTGGAAAGTAAGAGAGTTCTGTCTCCCACAAGGGCCCATAGCTGCAGAATCAGTGTAAAGGGTGGGCAGTGTACGAAACAGGCTATTTTGAATCAAGTCTTCTGTTTTGTATTAAATTCTGATTGGTTGGGGTAGATGTCCTTGTTTGTGTGGAGCATCCGAGTAAATCCGGTCCTGTGCTTTTGTACCTTGTCTTACAGGTGTGCACGACATCTCTGCCCCACGGTAGTGTTCGGTCCGTACCTCAGCCCCCATGACGATGTCAAGCCCTCCTCCCTGCACATGAGTGGTACAGACCCACAGGAACATCTGGCTGCAGCCACGTTCACAGCCATGTCAGCCGTGGAATAGTGTGGACACCTTCTCTCAGCTTCTCAGGGTTTCAGTCCTTTTGGGTTTTGTTTCATTGACCTTTTTTTTATGGTTTTGTGGCTGGACGTTCCCAGCCAAGGCAGGCGCCATGGGGGATCAGCAACTCTACAAGACCAATCACGTGGCCCACAGTGGTGAGAACCTTTTCTACCAACAGCCACCGCTTGGCATCCATGGTGGGCTGAACCACAACTATGGGAATACAGTCACAGGGGCTGGATTGGAGGCCCCCCAGGTGTCGCCTCTCTCCCCCCACTTCCCTCAAGATACTCGGGATGGTCTAGGCTTGCCTGTTGGTTCCAAAAACCTGGGCCAAGTGGATACCTCGAGGCAGGGAGGGTGGGGAGGTCACACTGGGCCTGGCAACCACGTCCAGCTACGCAGCAACCTGACCAACTCAAACATGATGTGGGGGACCCCGGCCCAGCCTGAGTCCGCCGATGGCTACCAGTATACCTACTCCCAGGCCAGCGAGATCCGCACCCAGAAACTCACCAGTGGTGTCCTGCACAAGCTAGACTCCTTCACCCAGGTGTTTGCCAACCAAAACCTGCGAATTCAGGTCAACAATATGGCCCAGGTGCTGCACACGCAGTCGGCAGTGATGGACGGGGCCCCTGACAGTGCCCTCCGCCAGTTGTTGTCCCAGAAGCCCATGGAGTCCCCGGCGCCGGCTCTTCCTGCTCGCTACCAGCAGGTGCCCCAGCAGGCTCACCCTGCTTTCCCCGGCAGCCTGTCCAAACCAGCCCTGCAGGTGGGGCCGCACACCGGCCAGGGGCACCTGTACTATGACTACCAGCAGCCACTGGCCCAGATGCCGGTGCAGGGAGGACAGCCGCTGCAGGCCCCCCCAATGCTGTCCCAGCACATGCAGCAGATGCAGCAGCAGCAGTATTACCCGCCACAGCCGCAGCCGCAGCAGGCTGGGCAGCAGCCTCTATCCCTGCAGGAAATGCAGCAGCAGCAGCAGCAGAGCCGCCCGCAGCAGCCGCAGCCACAGCAGCAGCAGCAACAGCAGCTGCAGCTGCAGCAGCGGCAGGGTCCGATGCAGATACCTCAGTATTACCAGCCCCAGCCCGTGATGCAGCACTTGCAAGAACAGCCGCAGCAACAGCCGCCACAGATGCACCTGCAGCCCCCCTCTTACCACAGGGACGCCCACCAGTACGGCCCGGAGCAGGCGCACGCCGTCCAGCTGATCCAGCTGGGCTCCGTGCCCCAGTACTACTACCAGGAGCCCCAGCAGCCCTACGGCCACCACGTCTGCCAGCAGAGCCACCTGCCCCAGCACCAGCAGCGCGAGGACAGTCAGCCCAAGACGTACCCGAGCGACAGGCAGGCCCAGGCCGTGCTGAGCTCCCATGGCGACCTGGGGCCTCCCGACGCAGGAATGGGAGACCCGGCAAGCTCGGACCTGAACAGGCTCGGCGGGGCCCTCCCCCACCGGCCACTGTTGTCCCCCGGCGGGATCCACCTCAACAACATGGGGCCTCAGCACCAGCAGCTGTCTCCCAGTGCCCTGTGGCCCCAGGTATTCTCAGAGCGGGAGCGTCTCCGGGTCCCTCGGTGTGCCGCTGCTCTGGCCAGAGCCGAGTCTAGGCAGCACCCAGCCCTCTCGCCAGCCCCTCCCGGGCTTTTGTTCTCTGTTCACACCGCGAACGTTAACTCACACATGCCAGACGCTGTCTGTGCCAGGCACGGGGTACACAGAATCAATTTCGACTCAGCCCTCTGCCCGCTGGGCTTGAGCTTGCTGCAGAGGGGGCCAGTACCGTCTAAGGGCCTGAATGATGCATGTAGCGGTCAAGGCCTGAGTTGGGCCCAGGGACCACACAGGGAGGGCGTCTGGTCCCCTTAGTTCTGAATCCTCGGGGAATTCCTATGAAATTGTACCCTCTTTGGGAAGGAGACCACATTAGGACAGCATTTCTCCTAGTATATTGCTCAGACCAGGAAGACCATAGAATGTTTAATAGGAATGGCTGAGGGGGACGGGTTCTCCAGATCAATACATCTGAGGGACTCCTACAGTGAATCAGGTTGCAATGCTGAGGGTCTTCTCAGAGCCGTTAATATGCTAATGAGCACTGGGACTCTCCCAGAGGGGATATCCCCGCTGGCTTCAGAGATGAGAATCTTAGCTGCCCTCAGGATCTGGGCAGGTAAAGGGAGTAAGCAAAGTGGCTTATTAGGAGATAATGGGGAGTGGTGCCCGCTGTGGTGGCCTAGAGCGCAAATGCCCCATCTGATGGCGCCTGCAAGGCTATGGGCCAAGGTTGTTAATCCTTGATTGTTTCCTAAATGTACTTGCCACAAAACAGCCTCCTGTGTGCTGGGCGCTGTCGATGCCTTGGCATGTTCCAGGTGCTACAGTCATGTGACAACAGGCTCAGGGGAGAAAGAGGCCAGGATAGATAGAGAGAGGGCTCTGATGGAGGCTGGAGATGAGCTTCCCTTGACTCTGTCTTGCTTGAAACCCAAGCCCAGTGGTAATGGAGAGCCATTATGAATATAAGAGTAAGGTGACGTGGCCAGTGCTGACATGACGAGCAGGAGGTCTCTGGGCATGCTGCTGTGTTGTCCGGCTCTCTGTTCTATGTCTTTTGGAAATGAAGCCTGTCTGTGCACACAGGTGGTGGACAGGGAGTAAAGGGAGGATTGAGGCAGGGGATTGAGTCCTGGGGGGCTGGGGGCTGGTGGCAACTCCTGGAGTGGGTGTGTTACCAGGTTGGGGGGCTGGAGGAAGCCAGGAAAAGAAGTGTCAGGTGCACCCAGCATCTGGACATGAACTGCTGGCCGCTGTGAGCTTGAGGAAGTATTCTAGAAAGTGCAGGCCCTGGGGTTCCCTTAGCTCAAAGACTTCTCCCGGTAGAAATACACTTTTTTTCTCTTTCTTTCTTTCTTCCCATGTCCTGCATGGATTAAATTAGATGCACCTACCTGATGGCAGAGCCCAGCCAGGGTCCCCGGAGTCAAGGTAGGATGGATGCAAGAAGGCATGTTGGCATTTGGGGAGAGTAGGCGGTTTTCCTGGGTTGTCTCTCCAGACTCATTTTCAAATTCAAAGTCAGTTTTCCGAAGAAGTTTATAATAATAATAGCAGCTATTGTGTTTGAGAATTGACTGTGTTCTAGGCACTCTATATTTTGTGTAATAAAGCAACCCAGTAGGGGTGGGTAGGATCACCATGTGCCTAGCACGTAGTAAGTGCTCAATCATTCTTGGCTTTATTCCAATGACTTTACAAATGAGAAAACAGGCTCAGAGAGCTTGGAGTTGTACATCAAGTAAGTGGCAATACTGGAATTGAGTCCTGAGGCCACATTCTCTCCCCTGTTCAGTCAGTCAATATTCACTGGGTACCTACTGCATGCCAGGTATAGAGCTAAGCTTGGAGAATGCATCAATAAATAGTACAGACTTGTTTTCCCCCATCATGGGCATGGTAAATTCTTAGCCAAAACCTGACAAAATGCTAAGACGTGGTCTGGAGGCTAAGCCAGGGGACTTAGACACGTGTCTCTAAGGGAATGCTTCTGGATGAGGCCACCTGAGCTGACTCTAGAAAGATAACAGGCCAGAGGTGGAAAAAACCTAGCACTTGATGGCTTAGAATGAAGGCTATTTTATTCAACTCCCGCATGATTTTGAGTAAGCCTTTTCCCACTCTTGAGCCTCAGTTTTCCACCTGTAAAGTGGGCTTAGTTCTCTGAAGGGTATTGGGATAATACAAGTGGGGCCATGGGAGCACTGAATAAATGAAATGGGTTCACTGTGGGGTGTGAGGTCTTGTGATAAGTCACCCTTCCTCTTTGTCAACATGTGTGTCCTCTCATTTGGCCCTACCCTTGAGCAGTGGCCAACCAAAAGGAGTGTTTGGGGAGCCATTTGATGCCAAGAACAAATTGACATGCTCCATCTGCCTGAAGGAATTCAAGAGCCTACCTGCCCTGAACGGCCACATGCGGTCCCATGGGGGAATGAGAGCCTCCCCCAGCCTCAAACAGGTTAGCAGGAGCCAGCGCCCAGCCCTTCCCAGGCCATGTGTTGCTTGCTTTGCTTTGCTGCCATCAGAGAGTAATGGGACCCCCAGGTGGGCACCCAGGAAGGCACTGTCCTTCCCTTAAAGCTTTGCCACTAGGAGCCAGCCAGGTCAAACAGACCCAGCTTCCACTGGTTTCGTGAACAAGGGTCAAAAACAGAGGGGCTAGAATAAATTCTTGAGGGATCCGAGTCTCTCCACTTTCTGAAAAAGACAGCAAAGAAAACACATAGAGGCAATATTATTTTTAATTTCTGTTGCTTAAAGCACCTAAGACCAGTCTCTTGGGCCTTCCAGCGTAGTAGCCGATGGCCAAAGAAAGCTAACGTGACCATCGGGCTCTCAGCCAGCACTGTCTACTCAGTGTTCGATTCTAGCAAAAGAAGGTCTTTAATTACCCTGAGGATTATCCAGGGAGGAAGGATATCCATGTGGTGAACTACCCATGCAGTTTTAGAGTAAGATTAGAATTCAAAGAATTTCTCAAATTCTTTAGATATTGTTGATCTAAATTTAAGTCAATGGGATTAACTCTCTGTTTGCCAAAAGCCTGGATATCCCAGCTCACTCCATCTCCTGACCATTCCAGATAAAAGAGATTTGTCTTCCATTGGACAGATGAGTAAACTGAGGCCCGTAGAATTAAGAGATCCTACACAAGAGCTTATGTGTTCTGTTTTGTTTGTGCCTAATTCCCAGTCCACATCCTTTTCTTTAAAAGCAATGACAACAACAAAATTTTAATATGTTTTAATTATACAAGTGATAATGGTCGAGGAGCTTCGCTTAACATAGAAAATAGAGTGCATGGCCTTGTCCACTGCCAACTGGCCTCACTAAAGCCAAGGGACTCAGGGTTGCAGGAAGGAAACCACCCTGCCGTGGTTCTCTATCACCCACGCATGATATCCTGCAACATTTCAGGAAGAGCAGAGTGCATCCCCACTTTGGGAAGGCTGCTCTCAGCCCAGGATCAAAGCCTTTATTGTCTGTGTAGGAGGAAGGAGAGAAGGCCCTGCCGCCTCAGCCTCAGCCCCAGCCGCCACTGCCACCTCCGCCTCCGCCGCCACCGCAGCTCCCTCCCGAGGCAGAAAGCCTCACGCCTATGGTCATGCCCGTGTCTGTCCCTGTCAAGCTTCTCCCACCCAAGCCAGGCTCTCAGGGCTTCGCCAACAGCATCGTTGCCGCCCCCTCCACCAGAGACAAGCCAGCCAGCTCGATGTCGGACGACGAGATGCCCGTGCTCGTGAGGATGACCCTCTCTCCCCCACACTCACCCCAAGGGGCTGCCCCCCACCCGCCTGCTGTGAGTTGCTGCTCTGCCCCCGCCCGCCTGGGGTGGGAACATCCCTTTGCTTTCTTGGAGATGGGGAGCTCTTCTGGGGTCACTGACCTGAGCTCTCAGACATGGCTTGGCCTCTCGGTTTGAGCCCCCCATCCTGGCTGCCTTGGGAATCCCATCCTTGTCCACACTGCTTGCTACCCAGTGACCACCTCTACCAGCCTAATGGTCTGGATTAGATTCTGAGAGAGCTAAAGATATTCCAAGGTAAAAACAAAGATGATAACTCAGCTGGTAATCACACAGCTATTAAAACATGGAAGTACTATCCCAGGTAATAAAGAGCTATTGCCCGGGGCCCTGACCCCCCTGCAGGATCTCCAGACCTCCTCAAATCCAGAGGGAACCCCTGGCACAGCAAGCCTCCGTAGGATAGCCCTGCATCTGTTCTGGTGGTCAGCCTCAGCGGATGCTTCGTATTTTCGGTATCCCACCTGCATCATTAGCCTTAGAGGACCTAATTCGCTACGGTTCCCAAAGTAATTCCACTGAGAGACACCCAGCCCCCAATCTCAGGAAAGCAAAGAGATTCGTGTTTCTCACTCACTCTTACGTTCTCCTCCTCCTTCTCAAATTCTTCTGCTTCACCCAAGCAGCTTAGCTTGGCTCTGGGACAGAGATCTCTCTCTCTCTCCCTCTCTCTCTCCCTCTCTCTCCCCACCTCCCTTCCTGTCTCCCTCTCTCCTTCTTTTTCTGTCTTCCTCCCTCTTCCCTCCTTCCCTCCCCTGGGGAGTCTGTAACCCATGCAGTTGACTACATTGGATTTGTTCCCTCTCCACGAAGTGGTGTGCTGGGTCACATTTGTCCTTGAAGATTAAGTGGCTGCTGGGATTCCAGGTGGTATGAGGGTGGGGTTGGGCCAAAACAGAGGTAGGGTGGAAAATTAAGAGAACTAGAAAAGTCCAGAAAGAACCTTCTTTGTTCTCTATGTAATATCAAGGCCTCAGAAGAGGAGAGGCGGAGGGGGAACCTCTGGGAGTGAACACAATTCTCATAAGTCAGCAGGACTTGGGGGCCAGTAATAAGCAGAGAGATGAAATGACAGAGCCAAGCTCCCTCTTTGCCCAGAGAAGTCCCTGATTTGGTGGGAGACCCAGTGTTTCTACCCCTAGAGAATTCTCAGCTTGAAGCTGGAGACAGTATTGTTCCTAGTCACACAGGGGTCTAAGCCCCAGGCAGCACCCCCCGCCCCAGTTTAAGACTGGGAGGGAAACCAGAGCACAGAAGAAACAGTAGTCCCCCATAGGGGGGCACCCTTGGGCAGCTAAAGTAACTAAGGACTGGGGAGACACAGGGAGTTTGGTAAGAATTTGGTCAGAAGACCACCATGAGCACAGTTCTAAGCAGGGTTTTAAAGGCAGGGATGAAGCTGGCTTTGTGGAAAAGGTGAGAGAGACATTGTAGTAAGGAGATAAGCTGAACTAGAAGCATGTAGCTGAGATTGGGAAAATAGAGGCAAGGTCCTGACACTTAAAGAAATTAAAATGTCTGGGGAGGAGCCCTGGCTCTCAGTCCCCACTCTGCGGCTGGCCCCCTGGGGACGCAGGCAGCTGTGAGACCCTCCCCCTCAAAAAGCCTGGGTTTGGACTCATCAGTGGTTCTCCCTGCCCCGGGGGAGCTTTTAAAACCTCTCCATGAGTGGTCCCACCTCCAGAGTCTGAATAGCTTGGTAGACGTAGAACCCTATAAATGATTCCTCTCGAGTGACATCCAGGCCTGGCATTCTGGGTGAATCCGCTGGCCCAGGGTCTCAGAGTCTTGCCTGGAGTTGAGAACTGGAGTAAAAGGGATCAGAGGCTTAAGTAGAGGGAGCCCAAAAGGGACCCTGGACCCTGGGATCAGAGGTCTGGATGCCCACACAGGGTTGAAACCATGCCAGGTCAGCCTGTGCTCAGATGGCCTCATCAGTTACCCGGGAACAGGGTATAAGGCTTCAGGATTACTTCCCAGCTTGGGGGTGCAGAGACATCCACTCCCCATTCTCCTCAGACCTCTTTTTCTGTCTCAGCCTCAGGTGGTAAGGAGCCCTCTGGTGGGGACAGGAGGCGGGTTGTGGCACTCTGGCCTAAGGAGAACCCCCTGGGGGTGAGCTAGCAGCTCACAGAGGTGTCCCCTCTCCTTTCCCCACCCCTCAGCTTCCCTAGACTTCCCTCCTAGGGGTTGGGACAGCAGCCCAGAAGACAGGGAAGCTGAGGGAGAAAATAGGAGGGGCAGCAGCAGGAGCCCAGAGCCAAGGGAAGACTGGAGCAGGTCACATGGCCTGGAGGCAACTGGTCACATGACCATGGCCTGCCCTTCCCATCACCCCCTGCTCCTCCTACTCGGGTGCCACCCTGGGCACAGGAATTGCCAGGAACTGCAGCTGTGACAGGCACTGGCCTGCAGGGCCTGGGAGGGTACCACAGACTGCCCAGAACTTTCTGCAGGTATCCCCACGGGCTCTCCCAACCGCACCTCGGCCTCCCCAGCCACACCCAGCTACACCCAGCCGGTTTCTCTGGGCTGATGCTGGCACACGCCCCAAGTCTGTTTCTGTTTGGCTTTGGCATGCCCTGCTTATCTATTTATGTGCACATGTTTACTTATTAGTATATATGTATCCATGTGGCAGATCCTCCTTCCAGACTGTGCTTGGGTCCGCTGCCATAAAGTAAACTAACACTGCTGACAGGAAGCCACCCAGGAGAGGGGCTTGCTGCAAATGAGCTACCGTCCTGGGAGCGGTGGTGAGGGGCGGGCGGCCGGGGGGGCTTCGCCGGATCCGGTTTTAGGGGAGCACACGGAACAGGTCTGAAAGATGGCTGTCCCTCAGCTCCAGGGTTACCTCAAAGGAGAGCCCAGTGCGGGTCACTGGCCCCCCTCTTCTGCTCCTCAGCCGCAGCCCAGCCTCCCTGAATAGATTATTCTGTCCCCTTCTCAGAACATATGTTATCTGTCCCTGATGTCTGTCCCCTGGGAGCGGTGGGGAATTAAAGGGCCCACTCGGCTGGATTCCACTCACCGGATGGGAATGCGGTGCTAAGCAATAGAGAATGTGAATTTATTCTTTCTTGCCCACCCACCTTTCCTACCACCCTCATCGCCTCCAGACATGAGGGATTTCCTCCTGAATCCCTGGTTTCTCCCCCGTCAAGCCCCCAAACTCGTCCTGTGGGAACTGGAGGAGGCTGTTTTTCAAGGCAGGGGATGTGGGGGGGGAGGGGGGAGCAGACAAGTGGCGGGGGCGGGGGTGGGGGTGTCGGGGGGGTAATACCCCGTTAGAACAGACGCTCCCCTTCCTTCAGCCTGTGGAAGTGGCCTGTGGGGAACGCCAGAGGATTCGAACCGGACCGTTCTTCCCGTTCTAGGAACTCCCCAAGAAGCATCAGCCGGCCGTGGCCAAAGCCGAGGAGCCCCTCAAGAGCTTGCCAGACAAGAAAAAGTTCCGGCACCGGCCGGAGCCGCTCTTCATCCCGCCACCGCCCTCCTACACCGCCAACTCCGCCGCCGCCTCCTCGTACTCGGGCGCCACCCTGTACCAGAGCCAGCTGCGCTCCCCCCGCGTCCTCGGGGACCACCTGCTGCTGGACCCCGCCCACGAGCTGCCCCCCTACACGCCCCCGCCCATGCTGAGTCCGGTGCGCCAGGGCTCGGGGCTCTTCAGCAACGTCCTCATCGCGGGCCACGGCCCCGGCGCGCACCCGCAGCTGCCCCTAACGCCCCTGACGCCCACGCCGCGGGTGCTGCTGTGTCGCTCCAGTGAGTCCCCGTGGGCCCTCCTCACGCGCCCGGCCCCACCCCACCCCGGGGGCTCCCTTTCCACGCGGGGCTCCTGCACCGCACTCACTTCTGCTGGGGCTTGTCTCTACCGGGACCGCGCTGGGCGAGGTGCCCGAAACACTTAGACTACACCGGCGAGACTCACCCTCGGGATCCCCAGTCTAGCCGGGGAGACCCCGGAGCTCTGGTTAATTACTGTCTCTTTGGCCTAAGTTGGAACCGTTTAAGTGCGCACGCGGTCCCTAAGCCGGTGCCGCGGATCATCCTCGGAGACACCCCCCTCCCCCCCCCCCCCCGCCAATACATGTACTAAGCAGAGAGACAAATAGGATTAGGTATTATTTGCAAGACCCCGCTTTCGCATCTTATGCACGCGTTGTCTAAAGATCAAGCATGGAGAGCCTCGGAGCCAGTATCTCTTTCTAGAGTAAGAATGGTTTCAGAGGAACGAATGAGGAGCTTAGCGGACCAGAATCGGGGCGATGGCTCCTCCTTGCCCCTTGCGAGAAATGAGTAATCCTAAACCATTTAGCACCACATGCCATCCAGTTCCTTGGAGACTACTGCGAGTAATTCTGGCGTGGGTTGGGTGGGAGGGGCGGTCCCATTGTGAGTGTTTAGGTCACTGCTCGTTGGCTATAGTTTCTTCGGTTCCTTTTCCTGTTGACCACTGACCTCTGGGTTTTGTGCTTCAGACAGCATTGATGGCAGCAACGTGACAGTCACCCCAGGGCCTGGAGAGCAGACCATTGATGTTGAACCGTAAGGAAAGCCAATTTTGGTTGTATTTTTGTTTGTTTGTTTTGTTTTGTGTAGCAGAAGCCTCAGCTGGGGATGAGGAACTTTGAGAATTACCACCCAATGAGAAGTTAGAGAAATTATAAGATCATGGTATTTCTCAGTTTCTGGTGTTTCAAGGCTTTTGCCAAAGACTAAATGTATACTAAAGCATGAAGTCCTATATTCAGAGAACCTAGTGTCTCCATCTCCATCTGCATGGTTCGGGCCACATGCTTGCACATCCCCAGTGACATTGAGCTCTCTACAAGGCTCCATCCAAATGCCCTTGCTTCCCTGTCCCTTCCCTGAAATTCTTGGCTGGTCCTCCAAATAGGCTTGGTGTGGGAGGGGCTGGGGATATAATGGAAGAAAGGTGCTATTTCCTTTTTTCCTTTTTCTTTTTCTTTTTCTTTTCTTTTCTTTTTTTTTTTTTTTTGGTTTATGTATTTTACTTAAAGAGGGGGAGCATGAGTGGGGGAGGGGCAAAGGGAGAAAAACTTTCAAGCAGACTCCCTGCTGAGTGAGTGAGGAGCCTGACCCCAGGCTTGATCCCACAATCCTGAGATCACGACCTGGGCCCAAACCCAGAGTTGGATGCTCAACTGACTGAGCCACCCAGGAGACCCAAGGAAGGTGCTATTTTCATAGATAAGTGCAAAAAAGACCAGGTGGTAGAGTGGTGACAATATTGAGTCAGCACTGTTTTTTATTTGACATTGATGAAGTTAAACTTTCTAGGCTTTACTTTTTTTAAGATTTTATTTATTTATTTAAGAGAGAGAGAGAGCAGGAGTGGGAGGAGGGGCAGAGGGAGAAGCTGGCTCCCTGCTGAGTAGGGAGCCCGATGAGGGGTTCCATTGCAGGACCCTGAGACCATGACGTGAGCTTAAAGGCAGACGTTTAACCGACTGAGCCACTCAGGCACCCCAACCTTTCTAGGCTTTAGTTAACCCGCCTATTAAGTGGAAATAATTATCACTGCCTTGCTTACATCTCAGGTCTTTGTGAGATTCAGATGGGATAATTTATGTGAAAGTAGTCTGAAAGGGATAGCAAATAAAATAAGCACATTATGCTTGTTCCATTTTTCCTGGTTAAATTGTGCCAGCGGCCATACCCTGGGCAGCTGTTGCCTTGCAATTAGCACCCATCCTGTCTGAGTTACAGTGAGCTATGATGCTCCTAGCAGACTTTTCCCCCCGCTCCCTTTAGCATCTCTCCCCAATCTTAAAAGCTGTTCCTTCTCCCAGTGAAAAGGCCATCCCTGGAATCTTAGGATCACACTTCTGGGAAATGCCTCTGCATTCTTCTTGCAGAAGGAACTGGTTTCCTCCTTTTTCAAGTTCCTGACAGTTGCTCTTGACCTCAAATTGAAGGCCACACTGTTGTTTTCATTCTTGTCCTTAAAGACGCATCAACATTGGCTTGAGGTTCCAAGCAGAGATCCCAGAACTTCAGGATGTCTCTGCCTTGGCTCAGGACACACACAAGGCCACACTAGTATGGAAGCCCTGGCCAGAGCTGGAAAACCATGACCTCCAGCAAAGAGGTATTGGCATGTGGGAAGAACTGGGTGGGGAAGGCTTGATCCTCTCAGGGGTCTCTGGCTTCAGGCTGGGTGTTGTTTGTCCTTGAGACTTGAGCTCTCTCTGATGCAGTGGCTTCTTATTGTCCCCAACAGTGGAGAATCTCCTGAATTTGTGCTGTTCAAGTGCGTTGCCTGGTGGAGGGACCAATTCTGAATTTGCTTTGCACTCTCTTTTCGAGGCCAAAGGTGATGTGATGGTAAGGAATGGAGAAGAGGAGACTTCATCAAAAAAAAGAGAGAGAGAGAGAGACTTCACAGTTCATATTCTCCATGTCAGATTTTTGAAAAGTATTTTCCTGAAATTCTGTGTTGTCCCACATGCCATAAAACCAGTTCTTAAGATCATGACCAATCAACATGCCGCCATGTTCCTTATCTCACTGAGTGGGTCCGGATTTAAGCCTGCAGGAGAAACCTGCAGTTGGACTTCTGTCTGTACGTCTATTCCTGAGTAATAATTATGCTCACACCTGTCTTGGGAAATTAGAGTTTCTTTTCAGCAGTCTTACAATTCACATCAGAAACTGGGCCTCCAATGATAGAAGTAGAAAACCTTACTGAGACAAGACTTGGCCTGAAAGAGCCTATCCTACTCTGCTGATTGTTCTTCACTGCTGTGGATGTCAGCCAGTTTGATGTTCATAGAAGTTTATCTCCTACCCGAAATGAAGGGTTTGCTGTGTACCAACTGGGGTCATTTTTGCAGCTTTGACACAGTCAGACCTTTGGTGCCATTCTCCCAGGATCCTAGCTGACCATTTACCTGCTTCACCTGGGCTCCCGCCAGGGGCACTCAGTTACTCCCATCAGTTTCCCCCTTAGGTAATACATGGTTTTGGTACCAAATCTGGCCTCTTGTGTCCCAATACTGCCTTCTCATGAGATTATTGATTCCCTTCATAGATTTTCTAGGATGTTAAGAGAATGCTTCTTAATCCTTGAAGACAAGTATTGCAGAGAAGCATTTCTCAAACTTTTAATGTGCACACAAATCACTTGGGGCATCTTGTTAAAATGCAAATTCTTATTCAACAGTTCTGGAGGTGGGGCCCAAGGTTTGGCGTTTCTAACCAGCTCCCAGTGGACGCCCATGCTGCTGGCCCATGGACCACACTTGAGAAGCAAGATTCTAAACCTTGCTCGGCTCCTAACCCATCTACTGTTCCCGTGTACAATTCCACAGGCACCATTTTTTTTTAAGTTGAACAGGCTGAAAGAGGCATATTTGAAAGGGTTCTTTACCTAGGCTCTCTGGAAAGACAGTGCATAGTACAGTTACTATTAACACAACTATTTATGTTAATTGTAACAAAATGCATTTTTCTGCAAAACACCCACAAATCACCCACTCGTTTCCTTGGAGCCTTTCCCCAGAGGTTGAGTCCCCATTCAGAGGAGATCCCACTGTCTCTCTGAGGCTGGGGCCTTCACCAGGGAAGGAGTGGTGTCTCCACTATTTTTCTCTGACAGGACCCACTGGCCACAGGCACGGGCAGGGGGAGGTGTTTGAGTGCCACATCCCATGGGGTGCCGGCCAGAAAGGAAGCCCAGTCTGGGTTTCCTTCCAGCACCCAGAACTCCTAGCTCTGAGTGCTGACTCCTTTTCCCCATTAGGTAATGCTCTTCCTGCAGCCCACAGACCGCTTACTGACTCTCCCTTTTCTCTCCCATGGGTCTGCAGGTTGCTCTGGAAATGCTGCTGCTGAGGAAGCCAGTCAGGTTAAAATGTCATCCGTTAGCAAATTACCACTATGCCGGTAGGTTGCCAGGAGCCTTGTGCCCCATTGCTTCCTGAGAGCAGGCTTTTTGCATGTTTGGTGGGGTCGCTTTTTAATAATAGATCCACCAATCCTGTCCTAATCGCCCCTTGTGAGCTCCAGGGCTTCTGGGGCACAGCTGGTGGGGCAGTTGTGTCTGTTGGCTGGGTACTCTTGGGTGTTTGTATGGGTTCCCCTCACCCTAATGGATGTGTCAAGAGCCGGGTGACAGTGGCCGGTGCCTGCGTGCGTGGTGGTGAGACTGGTGCGTTGGCAGGAAGGCACCACCCAGGGGACGGCACAGAGACAACGCTCGGTGGCCCCCTCGGCTTTGGAATTAGTGGCCATGGGTTCAGATCTTGCCTGCACCCTTTGGCCTTCTGGAACCTTGGTCTCCTCACCTGTGAAACAGGGCTCCTCCTCCATCCCTTGCAGCACTTTTGTGATGATCAGAAATAGTAGATGTAGCGCAACGCATGGCATAGTCTAGTCACTATCATTTATTTATTGACTGATTACTTATTGAGCACTTGCTGCATACAAGAAACTGTCCTAAGTACTAAGATAAAACAGTGCCTATGATGGACGTAGGTGGAATCCTACGTCCTGCAGTCTGGAGTCTGAGGAGGAAGGAGTCACCAACCACAGATGACACTCAAGGCCAGAGAAGGACATCTACATATGCGTGTACTATACACACACACTTACATATATACGCATGCATATACATATATGTACACGTGTTACACACAGACACGTACACATACAGAATGTGTCCTGTGACGGCGTGGGTTAATGATGGCATCACCAGTAAGGAGGAAGGAGAAAACACCTTTGAGAATTGAATGTGGTAAGAATCATGGGAAGAGAAGGCGACAGGTCAGGGAGCCTGAAGTGACAAAAGGAAGTTGAAATCAACATTTTAATTTCCGGTAATTGGGTAAACCCATCCTTTCTGAGGGCCTGTGCAAGCCTGCCGGGGTTCTCCATTTCAGAGGGGACTAAATCCTCCAATGAGGATTTGAAGGTTCCATTGGTGCCTTGGGCAGACCCTGCATGAGTAGGTGCTAAGTACTGAAGTGGGCTTGGGGACCTGGTTGGACCTTTCCTAGTCCTCAGTCCAGGCAGACAGATGTGGCCTAACGTGAGGGCTGCTCAGCAAATACGAGAGTATTCTCCATGGGTACCCCACCGGGCCCAGCGCCCTTTGCCACACTAACTGTGTGTGGTATCACAGGAGGGAAAGGCCCAGAAGCCACTTACCTGAGCGCAGACAGCCCTAGATGTCTGCCTGTGGATCACTGTCAGCACATGGGCTGCTACCAGAAGTAGGCAAGCACAAAAGGGACACGGGGATAAGAAATCATTTAACTGGGGCCTAAGCCAACCAGTTTCTTACTATTGTCTCCATCACTTCCTGCTTGGTGTCTGCCCCGAGTGCGGGTAGGAAGATGTGGGAGTTCTCCCTAATCTGCCGTGGAAACAATTCAATCCTCTTAATTCCCAGTGTCATCTGCTGCCCATTAAACCCTGACAGGCTGTCCAGCCTACTGGAGCCTGTCTCAGGCTTCTTTGAAGAGTGGGCGAGATGGTTGATGACAGGGAGCTTCCCAGCCATCTGCTGTAGCTGCCTCACCCACGGGGGAACCAGGGTGGCCGGAGCCTCTGGGCTGGTCAGCTCCAGCTGTGAGCAACCTTGTCTCGAGACCCAGCCCCCTCCATCCAGTTCTTCCCACTGTGCCAAGCAAGTATAATATTGTTTTATGTGTGTCATGACATAACATTTGGAAAGCTATATAGAAGCCACCCCTCCCCAAAGAAAACAAAACCAAAATGCTACAATAATAATAAGGATTCTGAAACTCAACTCTGCTAAAATTACCCATCTTTTAGGGTTCCCAGCCAATGAATTGCCCATCCTTGGCCTCCCTCCCCCATAAGCAGACCAGGAAGCACTCTGTTGCCTCCTGAAATTTTCAACCTTGGAGGCAGGAGAGGTGGAGCTGAGGTGTGAAGTGTTGGTATTCCACTAGCCCTGTGTCTCCAAGAAAAGGGTACTCACATATATCTGCCAGACGTCTGCCTTCTCCAGGAAGTGATCACAGACTGGGCCGCAGAGAATCTTATAGAACTATAAGCAAAAAGGCCTCAGGTCATGGGTCCCTAAAGTCTCCACCCCTTAATAGTTCTCTTCCAGGCCCCAGAAGAGGCCCCGGAGTATATCCCCCTCAAATGTCCTAGTTACCAGCCACCACCTTCTTCCCTCAGTTTGGTTCAGGGTATCAGTGAATTGCATCCCTGTGGCCCCATCCTGTCTTGGCCTTTGTGCCCTTTTGGGTTGCTCTCCAGTAGGATTCTGTCAAGTCAGCATCACCAGGACACTGTCTTCTGGATCACCTTAGGCTTTGGCTCTGTGGCTGTGGCCAGTGTCACCCCACCCCCACTCTGTCCCTGGAGGCAAGGTAGAACATCTGAGCTTAGAGGCAGAGGCTACAAGTTTGAGGGGAGACAGATGGAGACCCAGGCCTGTGAAAATCACTTCCCCTACTTTACTTAGGACATTGCCCCCCTCATCCCAAACAATTCAGTACGAAAAGAAAAAAGTGACCAGTGCTGGGGCCCAGGAAAGACACCATTATGGGTGGGCAGCTTGCCCAGACCTGGAGGCTGCTTGCCAAGGCCGGAGGAGCACTGTACAAGATCCTTGGGAGGAAGGAACATGCCGTTGCAGCAGCCTCCGGCATGCAAATCCACATCCAGGCACACTGTCCAGCCTCTCAGCCCCCTCCACCCATGTGTGGGTAGCACTTTGCAGAGGTTCCCTGCTAGCAGTTGGGTTGGGTGGGGAAGGACTGAACATGGGGGAGTCAGGGTGAGGAGGACGCCTGGTTGTGATTAAGGGGCTTCCTGCATCCCTGGGTTTTCCACCGAACTGATGATTCCTGCCGGTGGGTGCAGACACGGGTCTCATGCTTCCTGGCAAGGGTGCAACAAAGGCCACCATCCAGCTCCCACCACAGCCCAGGCTCTTCCTGAGTCCCAGACCCTGACCTCACTTCGGACTTGCAGGATTCCTGAAGGAAATCCACAATCGGTTGGCGAAGGCCTGTTCTCTATCTTGGAAGCTGCCCAGTTTGACGAGCAGACAGGACTACATACTCGAGAGAACGCTCGGCAAGGAACACAGCTGTGATGGCTTTTTCCAGGCTTTCCCAACTCATGTCTCTGGCTGGAGAGTGGTCACCTCAAGGGCAGGACCTGAGTCAGTACTTAGTCTCTGGCCTTGCCCGACACAATGCTGCTAAAGAAGGGCTCAGCGGACGAGCTCGAGGTGTGGATTCAGATGGAGGCCTCCCTTCCTTCTGCCTCACGGGGATCTTTGGCAGCAGCCGACTTCACCCTCCATCCCTAAAAAAGGATTCAGCCTTTACCCACTGTGGAAAACCTTACGCAGAGATGAAGATCTGATTTAAAAACAGTCCCCCTTTCCCTTCAGTGAACAGGTCTTCCTTGTTCTGTGCAATAACAACACCATCACAAAAGTATTTTAGTCTTGAGAGCAGGATGGAAGGGCCCTCTAAAAGATCCTGAGCCCAATTCTCACCACTCCATGTCTCTTTTTAATTGCCTGGGTTCTCTATAGATCGCCCCAAATGTAGCCCTAGTCCAGAGCCTGTTTCCCAGCAACCAAAGCTCAGAACATTTTTCCTCTGGATACTGTTCCAGCACCAGTTTCCTCAGTTAATTAGGCCTTTTGTAATTAGCCTTAATCGGCTTGTTAGGGGCCCCCGCTGATAACAGCCCAATAGCCAGGAATCCCCAGGTAGGGCAAATGAGCGCAGGGGGAATGTCAGCCCACTAACCCTGTGTGCATGCTGAGTGGACAGCGGGGATCCTGGAGAGAAAGAAAGGGCAGAGCAAGGGGACTGTTAGAGGCAGCCCCCTGCCTTGGTTTTGTGTTTTATCCTGGACTTTGTCCAAGACACAGAATCCAGGAAGGGCTGGCTTAGAACCTTGTCTAAAAATGAAGAAAGCGCTCCCGTCCGACAGAGACTCTGGGAATGAGATGCTTGAGTCTTGCCTTGATGGGATTACAGAAGGCATTTCGGGGGTCAGGGAGTGGAATTCGGGGAGCCACCAGCAACCAGCAGCGGTGGGATTGTACTCCCACAGAACTAGGAACACCAGCACAGACCAGTGGTCTTCTCCAGTGCCGCTAATACAGGTCAGCCGGGGACAGTGTGTATCCCCTAGCTGTGGGCTGACTTGGAATCTCCTTTCCAAGGGACCAGCAATAATTGTTGTGTACCTACCCACTTAGGACCAAATGGTGCTGTCTGTCAGAGAAGAGGAAACTGAGAGCCAGAGAAGTTGAGTACCTTTGCCTAAGGCCATAGGAGTAAGTGGCAGAACTGGATTTTCAGACTGGGGTCTCTTGACTGAAGCCACCGCTTTTCCTTTAAGATTTTATTCATTTATTTGACAGCATGCACAAGCAGGGGGGATGGCAGGCAGAGAGAGAGGGACAAGTAGGCTTCACCGAGCAGAGAGCCCGATGTGGGGCTCAATTCCAGGACCCCGGGATCATGGCCTGACCCAAAGGCAGCTGCCTAACCATCTGAACCACCCAGGCACCCCTGAAGTCACCCCTTTTTATCACAGCACAGTGCCTTTATCTGGGAAAAGCACGTTTGGGTGTTTCTAGACGCGGTCCTGGGAATTCTGTCCAGGAGCCCGGGGTGGATTTTCATCCCTGGGGGTACTTGTAATCAGAATGTCATGAAGATGGACCCCGCTCTAGTGTAAGCGAATGGATTTGCTGGTCTGGCCTTGCCTCTGCCTCTCACTTCATGGATGCCCTTGTTGGATAGACACACATACATGGTGCTGTCTTGTGCACTGAAGTGCACCCAGAGGACCACATAAGGCAGCCGTCTTTTACTCTGAGCACATGCTCCCTGCCCCGGGCCCTGCAATGCCCCAGAGCAGGGAAGTGCAGCGCGCTTCTGATCCAGGATTAGGGGTACGGAACAAACACTCAGGTGGGGGAGACTGAAGACCCCATCACAGGGCAGCAGCCCTAAAAAGTCACTGAGGAATCAGCAGGGGGGATGTCCTTCCCCCATGAGGCTTGGAGTCCCCCATGACAGATGGTCCAGGAAGCTACTTCCCGTTCAGTGGGGTTGCAACTGACAAGCTCTTTGGAGGCATGAAGGGATATGCTGCTTAAAAATAGACCTGGGGGGCGCCTGGGTGGCTCAGTGGGTTAAAGCCTCTGCTTTTGCCTCAGGTCATAATCCCAGGGTCCTGGGATGGAGCCCTGCATCAGGCTCTCTGCCCAGCAGGGAGCCTGCTTCCCTTCCTCTCTCTCTGCCTGCCTCTCTGCCTACTTGTGATCTCTGTCAAATAAATAAATAAAATCTTAAAAAAAAAAAATAGACATGGGCTGTAATCATGTAATGATTCTGCTCCTGGCGTGGGGTGGAAGAACCTGTGCCCACCGTAGAGATGGGTGCTGACCTGAGAAGGCTGCCTGTCCCTGTTAGCGTCTCATCAGGTATGAGAGCCCCACTCTAACTTATGAAACGTATGCTCTGGCTGAGAACAGACAGGATTCTCATTGATTTAGTTGGGTGTCATCATCAGCAAGAGGTCCCCTGATTCCACATCTGAGATGCAACCCAGAGCTGTCTGGGCTCCAGACCTGCAGCGGGATAGCTTGACCAGGGCTTCAGCCAATGTGACATGTCCCCATCATGATCCTCTTCCATCCTTACATTTTTTATTCCTCTTACCTCTTTGCTGTTTGGATGGCTACCTAAAGGAAATCACGGCTGCTCTTTGGTTATTCAACTGAAGTGTTGGTAATCCTTTCTGTCTCTCTCTTTCTACGTCTGCTCCTGAGCAAGAGGAATATGATTGCTGGGACTCCAAGGCCCTGAATATTAGACAGAATTCGAGGAACACTGATGGAACCATTCTAGAGACCCAAATCGCACTGACGTCCTCTGCTCATATCCATTCCAGCAAAACCTCTCCACTCATCCTCTCTTCTCCTCCTTGTTGTGATGGCTGCATAGCCAAAGATGTCCCAGCCTCCAGAACCTGTGGAAGATGCTGCTTTCTGCTGAGGATTATTCGTAAGGCCACTGCCCTTCTGGAAATAAAGAGAAACTTGCAAACCAAAGAAATCAGGTGGTGGCGGCCCTGTGTTTTGGAGGTCTGAACCAGCCAACTCCACAGAACATATTCTGAGTCTGGAGCCAGAGCTCTTGGCTTGGGGACCCATCACTGGGTCACACGAAGAAGGTGTTTATTTGAGAAATGTTTCTATCGCTGACTCACACATTCTCTCAAGGAGCCTGATTCACTGATTTTGGCTGAAACTTCCAATGGGAGACACAATTCAGGTTTCCTGTATTTTCATCTTCATCAGCCAGCCATAGCAAAGTGGAAATCCTGGGCTTAACCTGGTTTGGGGGATTATAGCTCTGAGAAGTAGGAGAACGTCAAAGGTCCTGCCGTGTACCATCCAAAAAATTCAGAGATGTGGAGAACTCAAAAAGCCAGAAAAGTGAGGCAGAGTTTTCTGCAAACCAGCCACCAGGATTGAACCTTATCTAGAGCCTCCAGAAATAGGACCTATCTTAGAAATAAGCTTAATTTCTTAACAGGGCCACCCTGTATGATGATCTGCATATCGTGCTTTCTCATTTATGGAGGGGAAACAAATGTGAAAATCAAGTTCAGCCACCAAAGCAGGTGCACCAACCCAGCACTGTGGGGCCTCGTCCTCATTGGTCTTGAAGATCAGGGACTGGTCCCACCCACCTCTCCAGCCTCATCTGCTTTTTCTTCACTGGGAGCTTGTAGTTAAACCATACTGGGTTACTGCTTCTCTGAACACCTCCATTTCATCTGTAAAGTGGGTAACAGTAATGCCAGTCTTATGGGGTTATTGGTGGAGGCAAATGATTAATACCTGTTAAGTGCTTAGAACACGGAATAGTAAGCACCTAGAAATGCTAGGGGCTTCGTTGTTTGTTTTCCTAGCACGGTGTCTTGAGTGTAGTAGACACCTAATACCCGTTGAGTGAGTGAGTGAATGAATGAATGAAGTGAATGAATGCATCATCTCATTCTTTGCTCTTACTTTTGCCTCAAACACGTTTCCTCCCCAGAATTCCCTTCCATCTCCTCCATGCCTGAACTATTTCTGCGTGTCCTTTAAAACTCAGCTCAGGTGTTTCCTCTACCGGGAAGCCTGACCCTAACCTGAGCGTGAGGCTCACCTTGAACACCGTGGCCTGCTGGTGTGTCTCCTCACTAGATGGTGAGCATCTTGATGGTGGAGACTGCTGAATCTGCCTATAGCTACAATTTGTTGGGCACTCCCTGTTTTCCAGTTACTAAGCTAAGCACTTGCGGTGTCTTATCTTCTTTAACCTTCGCAGAGATCACAAAAGCTGAGGACAATTGGAATCATTCCCATTTGTAGGTCACCAAACTGAGTCTCGAGTTCAGTAACTTGCCAAGGTCAAAGCCATAGCTGGGATTTGAACCCAGATGTCAGGGTTGCGAACCATTACACTACACTGGATTTCTTGTTCAAACGGGAGTTGGATGTGTATCATATCACTTGCTAAACAGTCATGTTTTGTAACTAAATAAGCTAGCACCTAAAAGTAGGGAGAACTGTGAGCTGTTCTTACAATGTTTCTGTTTTGTAGGTTCGGACAAGTGGACCTCCCTAGAAAGAAAACTGTTTAATAAAGCACTAGCCACTTACAGCAAAGACTTTATTTTTGTACAGAAGATGGTAAGCATGCTTTTTCTAATCGCTCACTTGAAATTGAATTTGGGAAATTGTGCACCTAAAGACATACAGAAATCTCTGGTACTCAATTAACACTCTCACGAGAAGGATGTTAGGGTCACTCCAGTGTCAGGGATGTGAGGGAGAAGGAGAACCTACATTATTTGGACATAGTGGTGGGGGGGTTATTTTTTTATCTTATTAAATACATGTAATTTATACATTCTCTCAGAATAAATAGGACGGGTCTGTTAGTTTACAATATACATGATTCATTTCATGTATATTTGACAGATTTGTTGTGTTTTGGCAATTTTTTTCTGAGAAATTAAAGAAAGGATGATAGGTGCCTCCCCGCTAGCCAGCAGCAAAGCGTCTGGTTTTGGGCCCCTAATCATAATGGCAGTAATAATAAAAATAATAGTTTGCATACATAACATCTTGCAACAAAATAGAACTCTTCTATACAGACGAAATAGCACTTTTACGACAGATAATGAACTTAATAGACCTTCATTGGCTAAGAGTTGAGGTGGTTTAGACTAAAAGTTAAAATGTTTCCAAGGGTATTTCAGAAAATCCATGAACAATGGAGCCGAATTGTGTTATTAAGGTCATTAAAATGTTCAGGTCCACAGAGAACAGTTGCAGATAATAACTCCCACTGGCATCTGGACTGGCCGATGCTACCCACTTGGGTGCCTGTCTCCCGTCCTTAATCTAGGGCCTTCCTTGATGGATAGGAATCAGAACAGGTAGACTCTCCTCCCTCTTGCCCCCATCTCCAGATATGTATTCATTATTGCCTTTCTCTGCCTTGGAGCCCACCCCACTCTTGGCTGCCCCATAAGCTCAGCAGCTTCCATGCTGTCGTCTTTTTTGAGTCCCTTTGCCCCAGGACTGACCCGGTGGAGGCCTCACCCCTTGCAGGCCTGCACCGTTTTGACTAGTGATGGAGTCGTGTGTCATGTTTGCCAGGCGACATGGCTTTGCGAGCAAGTGCTCTCCGAGCCAGTGTCCTCACTCCCTGTGCAGCTCTAATGAGGAAATTCAAGATATCCAGTGATGAGAAGGGGACAGCTTCAGGAAGATAGGACTTGGGGTGTTGCCCCTCTGATCTCACGGTTGGGTTGGCTGGTTCCCCCCGCCCCAGAAGTGTGGCCAGCCTCCAGAAAACCCACATTATTGAACCCCACCTTGAGCTTGGAGATCTATGAACTACACAAAGGCTTTTTTTTTCCCCTCTAATATATGTACCTTTGCCCCCTTGGGGGAGGACAGAGCAAGGTTTCCTGCAGAAACTAAGCTCTTATCATCATAACTTTTGCCTTACATTCCTGTTCGATTACTGAGGAACATTTTTCACAAATAGATTTTGAAGGTCAACCAGCCGGAGAGCCAAATACACTCAAGCACATTAAATGAAAAAACATGCTGCTTTATGGGTTAAAAAAGGGAATGAGCTCTCTGTGAACCAACATCAAAAAAGATCTCCAGGCTATATTGTGGGGAAAAAAAAAGTCAAGTTGCAAAACAGCAGACAGTGTGCCACCTCTTGTGAGGAGAAATACATTTTTGTGTTCTTTGGTATCTGCATCGTTTCTGGAATGAGACCCAAGAAATGAGGGGTAGCTGTGTGGCGGGGGTGGAGAATGAGGGCTGGATGGAGGGGACCAGGTGAGATGGAGGGAGACCAGGCGCCGAAGGAGGGTTTTCCCGATCTATATATTTTTTAAATTGAATTGCAAGCACCTGTGAGCCATTTCTCGAAAGCTGGTGACTGGGCAGAACACACGCTACCGAGCTGATCTGTGGATGGCTTTCCTGGCAGGTGAAGTCTAAGACGGTGGCTCAGTGTGTGGAGTACTACTACACCTGGAAAAAGATCATGCGCTTGGGACGGAAGCACCGGACACGCCTCGCAGAAATTGATGATTCTGTGGTGAGTGAAGCTGGTCAGTCGCTGCTTATGCGGGCCCCGCTCCCGCCCCACACCCAGGTTAGTAAGCAGCTGGCGTTTGGCTCGGCTTTATGGAGGTGACCACCTGAGCAGGTGATGGCCTGCTCCCTGGCGGGATTCAGGCCTCCACTTCCTGGCATAGAAATGCCAGAAGGAAGGTGCTTCTGACTTCACCCCGGAGCTCAGCACTCAGTTCAAGGAGGTGAGGGCTGGCCTGGCTTCTGAGGCACCCAGGGTGATCCCTGCCTTGACTTGATGCCTTATAAGTGGGTGCCCTTGACCCCGCAGGATATCCTTTCCGATCCACTGGCATCACAGATGCTGCTGGCCAGAGAAGCACAGCCCTCGGGTTTTCCCACAGCGTCCATGAAGCATGGCCAAGGAGTGGCTTCTAGACAGTGCCAGGAGCTCTCAATTATCGAGGAATAGTTAGCAGTGTGTATATTCTAATCCTTAATCACTGTTTATCCTCAAGATTGATTTCCTTCGGTGGCGGACGATCCAAAGTTGTCTGCATATTAAGCAGACATGAAAGACGTAACACACTAAAGATGAAAGACACTGAAGTCTTCTCTGAACCCCTAATGTGTGGCTTCAGTAATTATGATCACTTTTGTACTTGTGGTTCACTCCTTTTATCTGCATCCTTAACCAGGGGAAATCTTTCCACGCACTGTGGGAAACATTACCAGCCGTGCAGGGGTGTATAAAAATGGCATGTCTTACAACAGATTCATGAACTCCAAGCTGTCACCATCGGGGAAAGTGTTTGGAATTCATGATTGTTGTGAATATATGTAATTACACTGTCATTCACCATCATGCCCCAGTTGTGTTAGCACATACGTGGCTTATTTTCTTTAATGGACACTTACATAGCCCTTTCTATGTGCTGTGCCTTGTGCTAGGCCCTTTACCAGTATGAACTCATTTAATCCTCATAGACAGTCCGGGAGGTAGGGAACTGAGGCACAGAGCGTAGGTAACTTAGCCGTGGTCAAATGGCTGGTGAGGATGTTGTCTGAGCCTGATTCCCTGTGTGATACTTAAGAGCAGTACAGTGCAGACTCTTTTAGAGAAGTATAAGAACTCTTGGACTCATTAATGCTTTGAGGTCCAAGTTCCTACCTAAGAATGATCCTAGCTGTGAAATATACACACATATTTGAATTTATATTTGGACCCAGATATCAGGAAAGAATCGAAATCTGCATCAGAGATGATGGTGTTCTGTGCTTGCGGTTTCCCCTGACCAGGGCTTTTGTTTGCGTGGCTGAAGTGGTTGCTGTCTTCTATCTGGAGAGCATTGTTCTCACCTGTGGCCTAATGTTTAAAAAAAGCAATGTGGCCTGTTCTGGCTCAATCAGCTGAATGCAGTTGAGTTCCCACGGTGTAAACAAAAAGGCGCATGTGGTACTGTGGGTGAGCCGGGGATGTCAACTGGCCTCTGGCCCCCCTCCCCCCGCCAGGAGCGTATACTGAAGTTGGAGGATGTGGCATACACAAATGGAAGCTTTAGCATGAATCCCAAGAGTGTTTACAAGCGGCGTAAGACAAGAGCCAGATGGGCTTGGATGGGGCCTTAGGTCCTCTCTCTCCTCCAGCTCCACCATGCCCAGCCAAGGGTTTGAGGCCCAGAGAGGGGAAGGGCTTCCCAAGGTCACACAGAGCATCACTTTCCAGATGAGTGGGCTAGATGGCAAACAAGCATGAAGAAACCTGGTCTTGCAGACCTAAGACCTGGCTCCTAAGCTTACTGACCTATAAAATGGGGCAGATGGCTTAGATGATTTGGAAGGTCCCTTCCAGTTCTGAAACATTCTGGTCTCTGTCAGAGTCATGTTTTGGAAGAAAGCAAAATCAGAGAATATGGTTTCCTAAGGCCAATGGATGTCTTTCTAGCTGTGTGTTACCAAGCGCCTAGGGGAGTTCCTAGCATTATATAAATCCTTTAAATATCTGTTGTGGAATGAAGTGAATGAACATCATTCCCAGAGAGGAGTCACTGTGGCTCATAGCAATGCTCCCTCTATGAACACACTGCAGGGAGATGGGGAGAACAGGGGGATTCAGAGCAGGGGATTGCTGCTAAGGAAGATATTACCACGTAAGGAAGAGGGGCCTTCATGGGCTGGCAGGGCTCTGGAGCTGTGCAGAAAGGCCAGGCCAGCCTGTTAGCCTGAGACAAGGAGGAGAGGGTAAGATGATGCCCAAGGAACCACACCTTCTCGAGCCTGTTCCACAGGAGCCAGGATGAAGTTGGATCGGGAGCATCCCCACCCTTGTTACCTTAAGGAGACCAAAAAGCCATGTGCAGAGATGACTCAGGCCCACAAGAAAGAAAGAAAGAGAGGGAGGGAGCGAATCTTGATTTAAGGTCAGCATGGTAGCTCACGCTTCCTTTCAGGCACTGTGAAGACACAGTCAGCCTTTTAAGGAAAGTTTGCAAAGTAGTGATGAAAAATTGGGACCATGCAAGAAATGGGAAGGGTGCAGAAGGCACAGTCATAGGGGTCCTGCCCTTTGTCCTCTGGGCCTGCCCGGACACTGGGGATGGCTTCCTGATCTTAGGTCCGCAGTGTTTCGTCCATATGGAACACACTTGGATAGTTCAGGGACTTTTGTGGGGAGAAGGGAAAAGGAGAGTTTGTGAGGAATGGCTGCTGTTGAGGTAACCAGAAGGCCAACAGACCGCAGTAGCTTCCTCGGCTGATTAGACTTCTGGCCTAAAGCCATGAGAGGTCCTCCCATCTTGGAGGCAAAAGAAGGGGACCAGGGTGGGCTCTGTTAAGGATATAGGAGAAAAGTAGTGATCACATCTCCCTGTCTCCTGCCCGCACTCATGCTCCCACTGAAGGCCAATCTGTGGGTCTGGTTGTAAATTCAGCACAATTCAAGAAACTAAGTGAGAAGAGTAGCTGACTTTAGAAGATAGCAGTCAGGTCTCCCAAGGGCAATGCTCACCATGGTCTAAGCACCTAAGTTACTACCACCTGGTCCACTGCTGATGGAAGTTTGGGAGCGCTCCTGCTGCCCTTCGACATTTACAGGCAGCCGTTTGCAATGGTTTTGAGGGTTTAGGATCTCTTTGTTTGGGCTGAAAATCTAAACTGTGTGCAGATGAACACATGTCCCCCTGTGGACATCAGCTGCAGGGCCAATAAATGAAGAAGGCTAGATTTTGAAATTAGATAATTGAGGTTTCAATCTCCGTTCAACTTTTTTACCAGCTATGTGACCTTGGGGAAAGTCGTTCTCTGGCCGATTTCCTCATTTGTTTAAAAAAGAAAAATTTGTACGCGATTATCGTATGCACCAGAAATTTCGTGTATATGTACGCGTGCATACACGTGTGTGTGTGTGTGTGTGTGTGTGGTGCCTAACTCCTAGCAGGCATCCAACATGTTTTCATCCCCACCATCACCATCATCATAAGTAACTGTGATGCTCAGATTTATGTCTCTGAGTAAATTTGGGCTGTTGAGCATTTGTATTTTCACTTAACAAATGTCTCATCATGCAAATTCCATTTGCATGCCTGAGAAATAAGAGTATCATCCTCCTCAAGGAACTCTTACTGCAGACTCCCAAGGTTTTAAGCACCGTGTTAAATACATCACCACCTCCCCATCCTGTATTTGCCCACCTGCTACCAGTTTGGGAATATTATTCAGTGTTTTATTTCACAATACATCGTGAAATGGCCAACTTGTTGACACAAAGTTGTCCATGTTAGGATTCTTGTCCTCCTATCTTTGTATCTCTTAGTCACTTTGGTAAGCCATATGGCTTGGTGATAAATCATTTTGTGAACATGTATAGATTGCCAGTTGAAATAAAACCTATCTAAATTCCAGAGACATATATAATCACAGCACAGTGTAATTTAATCTGTAAATTTGTGGCTATATGGAATCTTTCTAAGATCTCTTTCTCTTTCTAAGACTTTTTAAGCCCAAAAAAATGGTATTGTGAGAAAATTGTAATTATAGCAAGGACTGTAAAACAAACACCATTGTCATTAAAAGTTACCATGTAATCTAAGGGCCAAGGTGTGGACCATGGCTTGCTTAATAAAGCAATATTGAGTCCACAGAGTTCCAGTTCTAGAAGGGTCTGGAGTGAACCATTGGAGTTTGACACGACATGGTTTTACCTGAAACCCTTTGAGGTTCAAAGATGTTGGATTCACATGGGAATCAGACCATTTAAGGAAAATGAACCCGTGTGTTCTATACTCATAATTATGAGACCTACAACTCATATATCAGAAATCACTCTGCAAAATGAAGTAGGCCTACATCTGTGCTCACTGAAGTCTTTCAGCAAATGTAATCATTACTGGTTTATTGTAATGAACCCACTGGAAACTGAAGCTATTTCTTTCTCTCTCTTTTTTTTTAAGATTTTCTTTTTAAGATTTTATTTATTTATCTGAGAGAGAGAATGAGAGGGAGAGAGTGCACAGCAAGTGAAGGGTCAGAGGGAGAGGCAGACTCCCTGCTGAGCAGGAAGCCCTGTGTGGGACTCGATCCAGGGACTCCAGGATCATGACCTGAGCCAGAGGCAGTCGCTTAACCAGCTGAGCCACCCATACACCCCGAAGCTATTTCTTAAGTATACCCTATCACTACATCCTCTCAAATACGCATATAGTATTAAATGCAGACAGCAATGGGACAACGTTGGAATGTTAAATGCCCCATATGTACTAGCACTGTCTTTCTCTCCTGCCCCCAATCCAAACTGGAGAGAGAAAGCTTGTGGTTTCTGGATCCCAGGGGACTGCTCTACTACTCTTAGAAATCTTCGTCCTTTTCAGGAATTTTTGCTTCTGGGTTCTAAGAATCGTAGGTTCCCCCAGAGTTCCATCATTCTCTGGGATAAATCAGACTGGAGCCCATGTGCTTTAAGCAGAGCCTGGCAGACACAGCTGACCTGTCAGGGTGGAGGCAACAGGACGTGCCTTTTGTTTCTTAATCTGTAAAATGGGAAGATGTTTCCAGCTTCTGGGTGAGACTGCAAACATGAAAATGCTTTGTAAACTGTGAAGTGCTGTGAAACAGAAGCTGGAATGAAATTGACATAATGTAGAACTCCCTCTCCCTGAGCCTCCATCCTTCCATAGCCTGGAGGAGCCAGCATCCCTCCGGGAGGACGGAGGAAACAGAGTAAGATAGTTGAACAAATAGAATGAAGGCCTCCTGCGTCCCTGCCCTCCACCCCACCCCTGCCACAGTAGGACATCAGTTGCTCCAGTGACTTACCATCTTGTGACCTCTGGGGAAGGCAGGACTTTCTGCTGTGTTCTCCCCCTGGTTGTTCTGAAGTAGGGGGAAGGGACACAGTTGCAGCGAGGCTACTAATATTTTTCATGTTCTTTTTGATAGAATACCTCTGGTAGGCATTTCTCCAAGCCCATGATGACACAGTCCAAAAAAAAAAAAAGTGGGGGCTGGGGGGTTATCCCTTCCCCTTTCCTCTCTACAAAGCTGTTGACGTTCACCCTTGGATTCTATTTTGACAAGAGCAAGCAGGAACCCGTCAGAGCACCGTGAGTCCCATGCTTTCCACAGGCCATAGGTCAGATCAGACATGTGGGTTGTCTTGCCCGGAAATGTATCGTAAGGTCTGGAAACAAATCACTATATAGGTCTTTAGTCTCTCTCCAGGGGGGTTTCCGCAGTATCGTGGCTGCTCAAAAGCCTTCTTTACTGCTCTGGGGAGACAGAGCTGCTCACGAGTGACATTTAATCCAATTCAAAGTCTAATGGTCTTGAGCAAGGGAAAGAAACTCTACACACAGAAATCTCTCTTCTCTGCCTTCGCATATTTTTACAAAAGTGGTGAGGGGGCCCCAAAGTGAGGCGGGGGACTTCCTCGACCTCAAAGCCCCAAGCACCCAATGACGGGGCTGGTAGAGACCATCTGCCGCTGTTCCTTAGGCAGAAAGAACCCCCTGTGTTCAACCCCTCTCTCCTCTTCTGGCTGGTGGGCTGTTCATCACTAAAAATGCCATTTGGGGGTGTCCCCTCTTTTGCTTCTGTTGTCTCACCACCAGACGAGTGAAGAAGAAGAGGAGTTAGAGGAGGAGGAGGAGGACCCGGAAGAAGATAGGAAATCCACAAGAGAAGAGGAGAGTGAGGTGCCCAAGTCTCCCGAGCCACCGCCAGGCCCCGCACTGGCTCCCACGGAGGGGCCACCCCTGCAGGCCCTCAGCCAGCCATCCGGCTCCTTCATCTGTGAGATGCCCAACTGCGGGGCTGTAAGTGTCGCCGTGTCCTTCGGGAAGCTGGGACTAGGAGGGCAGCGGGCTGTGCCTGGCTTTAAGGACAGAGCGCTTTAGAAAGGCTGCACTTTTAGCAAGGGAAGTTTCACAGAGGGAATTTCACGTTGCATTGGTGTTTTTTTCCAGTGTTTCCATTTCCTTATTCACTCAGCCGTTGATGAGCCAGCAGATGAGCGCTGGGGTGCTCTGGGGCCCCAGAGAAGGTCCCTGCCCTTCATAAGGAAGCTTATGATCCGAGCTCCTCAGAGCTACTGAGCATGGTTTCAGCGGTGAGCCTTGGCCTCCAGAACTTACATGCCATGTTTCTTGGTGCCCCTCCACCCCTCAGGGCCGTGTGACACTAGGTCCTGCCCCCTTGGCAGGCACTGAAATGCCTTGGGGGAGCCCACGGAGAAGGCTTGCCCTCTCGTAACACTTGTCCCCATTCCTGGTCATCTCACCTGTCTGGAAGGTTTTGCATTTCATGATTCCATTAAGCGTTACTCATTCAAATGTCAGTAATCTGAAATTTGAGAAAATCATTACAATGATTTAGCTGAAGTTTACCTTTGTATGCTTTGCAAAGAACCAAGAAAATTTTTACTAAGCAATTTAATCATGTAAACGGGCTGAACGTGAGTCTGTACAATTAACGTAGTACTTTTCAAGTACATTGGAAATACCGTTTAGCTAAAATAAAACAAATTCACTGTTAGATCATTCTTAGCACTAAGGAAGTCCTTATGCAATCTATACTGGTCCGGTCTAAGGCCCCCAGTGTATCTTAAAGGATATATATTCTTTAAGATGTTAACTTTAGACTTTCAGTCCCTCACCAGTCCCCCACTAGCCTGCATTGTTGAACTTTTCCTGAGTCAGATTTCTTAAAGCCAGGCATACCTGTACAGGTAAGTTCTAGAGGTATTCCTCAAAAAATGAGAATGTTAACTCCTTCACAAGAACCCCTGTGTTTTCCAAGCTAGTGCTCATCTTTGCTTGTATATTATGCAGGACAACACTGTCTTCCAGAGTGTATTGAATGCTGCTTGATGATTCCGACATTTAGATGGAGAAAGCAATAGTCTTTAAAATAGTTAGATACTAACGCAGAAATTCACTTGATTTACATTCGAGAAAAAAACTGGAAAAGTAAGAAAAAAAAATACGTACATCTGGCATTAAGTTCGAAGAGAACATAAGAAATTGCTAGCTTGTTTCTGTCTTTGATGTTTAATGACCTGGAAGCATCACCACATCATTTCCATTTTGTATAGAGCTCTTCCGTTCAGGGATGTTTAAGATGTGACTTTCAGTGCCAGTATTTCTGGGTGAATTAGTTTAGAAATTCACTGTTTTCATCGGCTCATAGTTTGGTGTACGGTAAATTCTTGACTGAGTGGGAAGTCATCTTTCACTTTTGCCAATCAGAAATGCTCAGCAAGCTGGATATTTTTTAATGATTTTTAAAATTCACAGGGAGAAAACATGTTAGTTTTATTCCTTGCCTAAGTCTGGAGGTTTGGGATGCTAAATCAGCCATAGATTTATTTTTCCCCCCGGTAAGACCATAAACAGAACTCATGAATTTCACACAGAGCAAACCTCCTACAGCTCCGTGGGTAGACCTGTTAGCTGATGGGTTTAACAAGCTGGAAGTCGGGGCTCTTCAAATTCAGGGAAGTGGATTGCATCTCTATATAGTAGTGGTGCTCGACTAGGAATGATTTTGTTCCCCAAGAGCATTTGGCAATGTCCGGAGACATATATGTCACATCTGGAGAGGTGCTGTTGGCTTCTCCAGGGTAGAGACTAGGATGCTGCTAAAATTCCTACTTAACACGGCCCCACTCCAACAAAAACTATCTGGCCCCAAATGTCAGTCATTCTGAGGTTAGGAGAGACTGTTTTATGGCAAGTTTCAAAAGACTGTCCAGGTCCTGCCCCTTTTTATCATCCTACAGTAAAATCTGGGAGTCTGAAACATTGCTTTGACAACTGGTCACGATTAAGGCTTGGATGTAATATACAGAATTTATCAGAGCCACTAATCAGTGTCCTTCCACCTGTGTTTCTTGGGGTGCTGGGGCTTTCCGTGGTAGGGAGATAGAGCTGAGCAAGTAGGCCCACTTCCCGGGGTGCTGGCTCTATTTCAGCCAGAACACCTCTGCTTTTAACTTTGAGCATTTGCACAAAACCTGATTTGTTTTGTTTTGTTTTTCTTAAAGTAAAAGAAAGAAAGGAAAGAGAAGGAGAAAAGGGGAGGGGAGGAGAGGGAGGTAATTTCCAACTTAAAAAAAAAAAATTTTGGAAGCTGGTCAACTCCCTCATCTTACAGATGGAAAAAAAAAATTGGGTGTACAGAGGGGAAATGGCCCCGCAGCCCTCCCTATGACACAGAGATGCTGGATCTCGCCCCCCAGGCCCCTGACTGCTAGATGGCACCTTTGTCCTTCAGACTCAGCCACAGTGCTTCTTGTCTTCCAGTTGTAACAACAATGTGGTTTTTTTATGGGCGCAGTGTTAGTGGTGGTAGTATTTGACCTTGACCTTTTTGCGCCCGCATCCAAAGTTTGCTTACATAAAACCCCCGCACCCCGTCATTAAACACTGTTTCAAGTATCACGTGTTTCACCATTGAGTAACTAATAACCCTAATTTCCTTTTCAGGACTGTAGATGTCATGTCACTCCCTTTCTTCCCCAGGTGTTCAGCTCCCGACAGGCTCTGAATGGCCATGCCCGCATCCACGGTGGCACCAACCAGGTGACCAAAGCCCGGGGGGCCATCCCCTCTGGGAAGCAGAAGCCTGGCAGTGCCCAGAGCGGGTACTGCTCAGTGAAGAGCTCCCCCTCTCACAGCACCACCAGCGGCGAGACAGACCCCACCACCATCTTCCCCTGCAAGGAGTGTGGCAAGTACGTGCAGTTGGACTGGGGACCAAATCTGAGTCTGTGATGAATAAGTGCTCTGTGGAGGCCTGGCCAAGATGGTCTGAGGTTTCTTCAACTAGAAAAAAAACCCAGTGTTTCCAAATACTCCCTTGTATCATCCTTGTGGTCTGCACAGAGCCTCAGGGTGGGTGGACCTTGTCTCTGACTCAGAATATGGTCATTCTGATATCCTCATGCCTAATAAGGCCAGACAACTTCAGGGCAAACCTCTAGTAACAAAACTTCCCTCTTTTTCAGAAACGGTGGGTGGGACTCTGATTCCCACTCCATCCCTTCACACCCAAACCATATTCACGAGTGTGGCTCTCTTTGCATTCCTTCTGAGTGATTTGGGAATGGCTCTGAAACATGTATCAGGAAGTATCCTCTCACTGCAGGCTCCTTCCTGTGTCCAGGGCAGACATCACTAGCCGATTGCTGCACTCTTCGCTGTCATCTTAAGACAGGACCTCAGATCTTTTCCACCCCAATGCTTCAAGCAGGCATAACCAATTGATCAGGATGACTCAGGAGAAAAAGCCTGTTTGTCATGCCTGCCCTTTTAAGTAAAACTGAAGACCGCTCAGAGAGGAAAACCGACAGCAGGCAGTACTAGTAACATCTCACACTTGCTGAGCACTCACTTTGGGAACTACCTTATGTGCAGGAGCTCATTTTAGTCCTCACACAGAAACTCCATGTGGTACAGAGACTGTTTTTATCCTTGTTACACAAATAAAGATTGAAAATCAAGTAAAATAACTTGCCTCTGGTCACACCCCCCTTGAGAGCAGAGCTGAGATTTGGGCCTGTCTCTGTCAAAGTGCAGAGCCCAGGACCCTGACCACTGCTCCATCTTATCGGTCTGTTTATTTTAGGTGGAAAAGATCACGGATGGTAAGACACACAGCCTTCCCTCCCACACCATCCAAGGTAGAACTCCACGTCTCAGTGAGGCCGCCTGACTTGGAGGGGTTGTCGTGAGTGACTTCCTTGAGCGTCCCTAGTTGTACGAGTGAGGCCCACTAGGACCTCTGCCTGTGATACTCATTAAGCTATTTCCGACAACTTACCAGTACCTGCCATTTGTAGGGTATTGTTTGCTGGCACAGTTCTAACGGATTCGTACAGGTATTGATTAATTTAATCTTTAGTGCCACAGGGTAGGCCCTTTTATTTATTTATTTTTTAAGATTTTATTTATTTGACAGAGATCACAAGTAGGCAGAGAGGCAGGCAGAGGAAGAGGAAGGGAAGCAGGCTCCCTGCCGAGCAGAGAGCCCGATGTGGGGCTCGTTCCCAGGACCCTGGAATCATGACCTGAGCCGAAGGCAGGCTTTAACCCACTGAGCCACCCAGGCACCCCAGAGTAGACCCTTTTAGTAGGCGCTTTGGGACAAGCCGAGAAAATGCGGCACAGAAAGAGTAAGGTGTTGGTCACAGTGCACATCTGAGTCGGGATTCAGGCTACGCAGCCTGACCCAGGCCAGCGCTCTCAGCCTCTGGGTGAACCTAACTCCGTCTGGTGGCTCTTGCCAAGGTGAGATGGAATTAGCAGCAGTCTTCTCTCTGTGAAGCACAGCGATGGAGGAGATGCCTTTAGTGCAGCTCCCCTGTGTTCTCATACCCCTCAGAGCCAGGACAAGGTATCCCTCCCTTCATTTTACCACGGAGACGTGAGCCTCCAGATGGATCATTAGGCTTCCGGACTTGAAGTAAGGAACCGTCTTCGGACTGACTCGCTCTATCTCCCACCTGTCCCCTGAGAGGAGCCAACACCACCTCCTGCTCACTTTGGGACACACGGGCTACAACTCCTTGTTCCAGCAGGTGGAGACAAAGAACATTTTAACAAACCAGAATTAGCATCTTGAGCTCGCTGGCTGTCTCTCAGTGACACCCATTAAGTGTTTTTCTTGTCTTGTTTTGATGTTGCTTGGGACCTTTTAATACCATAACTCCAGTTAAGATTTTGTGGAAAATAGAAATATTTTCTGTGGTTTTCCGGAGTAGGAATAACAGGCAAATGTTTGCAGAATGCCTGTTTTAGCTGCTGAAATTATGTTCATTACATGAAACGGTTTCAATATGTGCAATTGTGATTCATCAACTCTGCTTGTCTTAGAAATCAGAGGTGTTTTTTTTTTTCCCATTTCCCTTTATGAGCTCAGGAATGAATGCAGGGTATCTGTGCCACCCCCTCTCCCAAAAGAGGCAGCCTCACATCTGGGCAAATGGCTTCTGAAAAAGGTTCAGAGAGAAATATTTCAGGCTTTGTGGTCCATACTGTCCGTGTCACAACTTCCAGTGGTACCATTGCTGAGCAGAGCAGCTGCAGACGGTCCGTAAACAAATAGACATGGCTGGGTTGCAATAAAACTTTATTTACGAAAATTCAGTGGGCTGGATTTGGTCCATTGACTGTAGTTTGCCGGCCCCTTGTCTCAAAGTTTCTCAACCTCAGCAGTGACATTTGGGTCTGATCAGTCCTTGTTTGGGGAAGAAGGGACCACCCTCCACGCAATGGGTTATGGAGACCACCCTGACCTCTGCCTACTGGATGTGAGAAATACCATCCTCCCCTCGAGTTGTGACAGTCAAAAATGACTCCACACACCGCCGGGTGTCTCTGGGAAGGCAGAATCATGCATAGCTGAGAACTACTATTTCCTTCTAAAGCTAAAAGGAGGAAATTATGACAATATGGTTGGCCAATGAGAAGGGGCCTTAGGTGAAAAGGAGTGGTGGGTATAGCTCAGAAGTCAAGTACAATGAAGATGGAATTGGGGGGGGGGGCATTGGATTTGGCCACACAGAGTGGTGACCTTGAGAAGAGGGGTGGGGCTGCAGTGGAGGAGACAAGAATCCAGTTGGGGAGGGTGAAGGAGAGAGGAAGATACCAAGTGTGAAAGATCCGGCAGAGCCTTCCAGAAATTTGACTATGGAGGAACAGGGACAGAAGCCAAAGGCAGATGATGGGCTTTATTATGGGAACTGTGAGAGCTCAGCAGCATGACTGAGGGATTCTCCGGTTGTGATGAGGAGACGGGGGTGGGGAAGGCTAAAGGGGGAGAAAGGCACATGCTGCAGACCACAGATGGACAGGAAGGCCTTTGAAAATCCATCCTCCATTGTCCTAGGGAGGAAGCCTAATGCACTGTACATGTGCTCCCATGCCCACTTCCTTTCCTTTGTAATGCTTGGAGAGGAGAAGCAACAGGGGCAGGAGGTCCTAGGTGACCCAGAGACTCTCTCCATGCCACCCAAACCAGATGTTAGACCATGAAACACCTATTCCCTGTTGGGCATCCAGATTTCCAAGAACTTAGATCCCCTAAATTTCACATGCTGCTTTTTCTTCAATTTTAGAGTCTTCTTCAAGATCAAAAGCCGAAATGCGCACATGAAAACACACAGGCAGCAGGAGGAACAGCAGAGGCAAAAGGCTCAGAAGGCAGCTTTTGCCGCCGAAATGGCCGCCACCATCGAGAGGACTACGGGGCCCGCAGGGGCACCGGGGCTGCTGCCCCTGGACCAGCTGAGCCTGATCAAACCCATCAAGGACGTGGACATCCTCGATGGCGACGTGGTCCAGCAGTTGGGAGGTGTCATGGAAGAGGCCGAGGTCGTGGACACGGATCTCCTCTTGGACGACCAAGATTCAGTTTTACTTCAGGGTGATGCCGAACTATAAAGGCCCACTTGTCACGCAGAGACAGCCAACACCCACGGCCTCCGTCTTCGTTAATCAGGAAACCTGGACTCCCTGCTCGTTTTGTAACCATTTTAAACTACCTGTTTAAAGAAGTGGTCGTTTCATTCAGGTTTAGGAAAAAAACATTTTTTTTTTTTTCAGTTTCTTTTCCTTTTATTTAAAAAAAAAAAATCAATGTTTCTGTGGGAGGTTGGAGGGAATAAATAATTGGCACAACTCTATTTAAGAGGTGTTTCATCTGGGCTGCATTCCCACGAACTCATTCCTGGCAGGGAATAAACCTGACCTTCAATGTTCTTTTGCTTTCAGATGTCAACCATCCTTGCTGCCTTTGATCCCAAAGCTTGCCGTGAGCGTGTGGATGCGTGTGCGTGTGTGGAGCAGGCTCCCCTCTTCATGTTGGGGCCTTGGGCCATCCTTTCCCACTAAGAGTTATTTTTGTTCTGACCTCATTCTGGAGTTTGCAGCAAACCCGGAGTCTCTAGCAGGAGATTTTGTGCTAAGGGTTAACTTTCCAGTGAGCAAAGCAAGCCCTCCTCTTACACGGCTTTCCTCTAGCGCATACACCATTTAAAAAGTCGACCAAATGTGAAAATAAGTTTTCTCCCTGCCTCGGCTATCCCCGTTGGCCTGTTTCCAGGAGTACTGTGCAATTTCAGGCTTTCACTCCAAGGCCAGGCTTTACCGAGGACCTGGTCCCTAGAGTGAGTACATCATCCTCTCCTGTGCTCCCCCCGCCCCCCGGGAACTGGTTGGTTCCTATTGGTGGATTGGCAGAGCCGTGTCTCTGTTTGAGCTGTCTAGAGGAAAACAACCCCAACCATGAAGTTGCCAGGGCTGTTTAGGGAAAGTGGTTGAGTGTCACACGTTCTGGAACACTGAGAAGTGTTCTTTTGCCCAAAAACTAGACTGGAAGAGCCCATTCTTTTTTGCAGCACTGTTTAATGGTCCATGGAGTTCTGGAATTACTTTGTGTCCCTTGGAAGTACTGTGAAACCTCATTCGCTGGGATTCTGCTGTCATTCACCTTTGCTGGACTGTTTCCTAACCAATTTAACAGCAAATACAAGTGAAATAGCATTAAAGGCCAACAATAATGGCTTCTGATACCACTTTAGCCACCAATATTTGCATTCAAACAAGGAATGTATTCGTTCAAGTCATTTACCAAAGCATTTCTAGAATTCTCCAAGCTACAGAACTCTGCTTCCTCCTGTCTCCTTAGCAGGGTTTCTGTTTGTACTTGAAGGTAATAAGCCTATAATCCTTCAAAAATGGCAGTTAGTTTGGGCTTTTGATCTGAGTCAGACTGCCCCCCTCCCTGGGTAGGGCAAATGAGCACGTGTCTTCAGACTGGGACGCAGCCCAGCAGAGAGGACTGCCCCCAGCGTCCTCCCCTGGAGCATTAATGCTGCCGGACTTCTGGAAGGAGGGCTTTCAGGCCTTGCCCCACCCCAGGGAGGCTGGCTCCCCGAGCTTGTGTAGGTGTGGCCTGTCCCAGAAGACTCCGCTGGCACATTAGTTAATAGCTTGACATTAGAAGGTCAGCCAAACATGAGGACAGGACCTGAGCATCTTTTAAGTTTGACTCCAGCAGAAGCATTTTAGCACACGCTCGCTTTCCCTTGCAGCCCCGCCTAGGCAGTGTTCTCTGAATCTCAGGAAAGCCACGGTCAGAAGATAAATGTAAAGGTTCTTTTCGTTTCCGTCTTTGCGTTTTCAGAAAAAAAGGCCTTGGGGGTTTCATTCATCCTTTCCTACAGGCAAAAAGAAAGGTTTTATTTGCTGCCATTCTAGACAGGTTATTCTCCTATTTCGAGTTAAAACTGCCCAAGTTGTGTGCATCAACTTTGTGGCAGAATTGTTCCAGAACCATTCCGTAAGATCAGCTGATTGCGGCTGTCCCGGTGACTGCTTCCCTCGGCGTGTGCCGGCCTCTGAGAGTGATTCTGGAATGGTTCTGCTATCGGGTCTATGAAAGCTTATCTATCAAAGGAGCAAACACCCAGAAACATGTTTATAAAGCAAATGTCCTTGTTGTGTTTGGAGACTTGCCCAGCCGTTCCAGTTTTAAACATTAAAAATAAACTGAGTTGCCAAGGCAAAAAATGTAATGCACAATTTAATTTTGATTTTTCATGCAGTATAATGTAAGCATCTTTGACTTGAAATAACCAAAGAACTCCTCCTTAATGAGACAGTTCAAATTCCTGAAGTAGTATTTCTTGACAATATCAACTTGAATTGACTTCACGGTAAAATATTGCACTTATTTTCCTTCTGAAATGATTCTGCCTGCATGTATGTGTTGTGTTTTTGCTTCCCTCGCCCTCCCCACCCCAAAGAACTTCTCTTCCTAAAGATTAATGTCTTCAACACCGTTACTGTTTACTATCAGATGGTTTTTCATTAGTGAATTTAGACCTCTTTGAGAAAGCTTGTATATAAAAAGTTAACAGATATATTTTATGGAAAAACCCATCTTATTTTCAAATATATTTAACTGCTGTTATATTTTATTAGAGGAAGGTTGTAAATATTTTCTAGGAGTTCTATTGTAAAGAAAAGTATTTTTGAAAAAAATTAATGTAATAAAAACGAAAACATTTTTAAATAGTGTTGTGATTGCTTCCTGCTCTGGCTTCGTTATGTTCTATTCTCAGCAAATGACTTGCATGCCTTCTCATTTCAGGATGTAATTTATTCAGGTTTGCACTATTATAAGTTGACATCATAATATTTAGTGTACTTAACTGTATTTTTCCCGGAATGCAGGTCCCTTGGTCCGTATCCAAAGCACTATGTATTAGCATCTTCATAATTTTTTCTTTTGTAACGTGTGTATTTTTAATAAGGATTTTATGTAACATTTTGGCAAAAAGAGGACAGTATTTTCTAGTGAATTTTATAATACATTTTGCTAAAAATGTTTCTTCCTAGGTCAGTTTTTGTTAAGGTGAACCAAAAGTCTTATTTTACCAGGGGTTTAAAAAAAAAAAAAAGTTTGAAGCTTGAAAGCAAAGTTATATTTAAACATCATATGTAACAAACAAATAAAGATGTTTTATAGACTTGTCCTAAAAAGGTGCGTTCCTTCAAAACTAAAATGAGGCATTCTAGATTGGTTCTCCTCCTGAGTGAAAAGCATTTTTTTTTAAGTTCTCACAATCCTTTTTTCAGAAAGAGAGCCAGAAGAATTTTACTTAAAAGGTTCCAGGCATTAGCCTTCTCAGAAATTTATTACAGTTCCTATAGCTAGGCATTCATCAAACAGAGATGTAACCAAATAGACACTGTCCTATTTATATGTGAAAACCTGATTCAATACTGCATCAGCTGCTCTGAAAATAAAATGTTATCTTTTTGAGTTTCATTTGGCTTAAACATTCCTTCTTTCTAGCCACTTCTCAATGCTGGATAAGTGCTAATTTACCTACTAGCTGGTTTCTGTAGACCCATTCAGAGGTCTGCCGATGACAGTGTCTCATTGAAGCACCCGCTACCCAACACTTCCTGGAGACAAGGACATAACATTTCTGCTACAAAGAGAGGATGAGCCCCTTGCTGGGTCAGTGGTCTCTGCACCAAACTTCCCGGCCTATAGCTTATGGGGGTTCAGTATCACACACGGGTCGCTCATGGTGAATTCACCAAGTCCCCCAGCCACCTGGTCTATCAGCTTTGCTAGTCTGGATTTCCAAATTCTGGAGTGTGCTTACTTTTTAACGATTAAAAACAAACTTGAGGTGTCACCCAGGCACCCCACTAAACAAATATTTTTTTAAAAAATTTGCTCTAAGTGGGGCATACCCATTCAAGCCTTTTGATCTAGGTTCTTTGGTGGAGGGGGCGGTTACTTTAATATTTAGCTATCAGTTTTAGACAGTTCTGTATAAATAAAATAGCAATTCCTCTAGAAGCAGCACGTACGTGGCCAGTGTTGTAAATTTAAGTTCTGCTTGCAGAGGTTCACGTGTCCAATCTGAAGACGTTTTCCTGTTTATTCATTCAGTACTTATGATACCTGTGTAGAAAACACTATTCTTTTTTTTTTTTAAGATTTTATTTATGTATTTGACAGACAGAGATCACGAGTAGGCAGAGAGGCAGGTAGAGAGAGAGGAGGAAGCAGGCTCCCTGCTGAGCAGAGAGCCCAATGCGGGGCTCAATCCCAACAACCCTGAAATCATGACCTGAGCCAAAGGCAGAGGCTTTAATCCACTGAGCTACCCAGGCGCCCCAGAAAACACTATTCCACACTGTATTATACATGTGGGAAGAAAGTGTGTGAAGGTGACCAACATTCCTTCCTGCCGATTTAATACTTAGAATATATAGAGGTCTGGGGCTTGATCTAATTTTACCACTGGGAAGAGCAAAAGTCATGTTTTATTAATAATCTGAACCCCGTTACCACCATTGCCTCCCCCAGCAATGTGTATCGGGTGCTCAGCAATAATTTGTTAAATTGATTAATTATTAACAATACTAATATAAATAAATAATACTAATATTAGTATTAATAATACTAATATAATAAATTTATTAATTTACTCTTCCAGGTATGCGTGTGTGATTGTGTGTGTATGTGTGTGTGTGTAAATAAAACCTCTTGAAATTCATAGACTCCCAGTCTACCTCCCTCAACCACAGCCAGCCAGCTGGGGTGTGCTCTAGGAATGAGGATGAGTTTCAATGTTGACACAAGCAAAACACATTTAAGAAGACATGTTAAGAAATTGAATAATATGTTCCTAAGTGAACCATAGATGATCTTTGGATTACAGACATCCCTGTATAAAAGATCCAAAGTGGGGCACCTGGGTGGCTCAGTCATTAAGCGTGTGTCTGCCTTTGGCTCAGGTCATGATGCCAGGGTCCTGGGATCGAGCCATGCATCAGGCTCCCTGCTCAGCAGGAAATCTGCTTCCTCTCTCACTGTGTGTCTCTCTATCAGATAAATAAATAAATAATAAAAATCTTTTTAAAAAGAGAGAGGAAAAGGTGTTGATTATTTCCTTTATATAAGAGAGATAATCTTTGGGGCACCTGGGTGGCTCAGTGGGTTAAAGCCACTGCCTTCGGCTCAGGTCATGATCCCGGGGTCCTGGGATCGAGCCCACATCGGGCTCTCTGCTCAGCAGAGAGCCTGCTTCCTCCCCTCTCTCTCTCTCTCTCTCTCTCTGCCTTCTTGTGATCTCTGTCTGTCAAATAAATAAATAAAATCTTTAAAAAAAAAAAGATTATCTTTGAAAAGGGCTGCCCTCCCCACCCCAACCCTGCCCCAAGGTAAGTTGTAAAGGCCAGAGAAGCCATCCCTGCTTGTCTTGCACTCCAGCACACATACCCTTACCACATTGGTGCTTGCTTTGGACTGTTTTAGGTCATTACTTCCTCTGCTTGTATAACTTCATTTTTAGCAATAATTGGCATTGTTAAAATCCCTTCATTGAGATGTGCTTGACATACAAAAAGCTATACATATTTAACATATACAGATTAATGAGCTGTAACTTTGAAGATAAGTATATACCTGTGAAACCATCACAATCAAGGGAAAAGGGCTGTCTTTTAAAACAGAACAGCTGGTGCAATCAAAATATCAGGTAGAAATATATGACTCATATACTTTTGTTCTTCCTGAATATAAAGCAAGGTGTACTTCCTTCAACTGCATAGAATCATTTGGCCTCCTACTCATCTTATAGTAAGTCAGACATTTGAAAGTTTAGGTAGTGGAAGAGGCCCACAATGGCTGGGTCAAGCTGGAGAGCGCTGTCCTTGCCTACACACCATGGCAGAGAACCCCCTCTATGGCCCCACGGCTGGTAAGACCTCTCACAGTTACTCTCCCCTTCGCCCCCAGTTAAGTGGACCTGGGCTGGCACCTGACCCCATGCTATTGGGCCCATAGGCTGCTTGGTGACACACAATATGGTTTGGCCCAGGAAAATGCAGAGACCAAATCAAATCTCCAGATTTGAGGGTATGAATGGAGAAACACAGTGAGCCAAAGGCAACCAGCAATGGCCACGTGCAATGCAGAATTCTGGAGGAGCAGAAGCTCTTTGAAAGCAGGGAAAGCCCACCATTAGAGAGACCATGTTTGGTTTCAAAAATGGAGAGGGTATCCAGTCCTTAAGGTTGCTTTGAACCCACTTTTTCTGTTCTAGGGGTAGTTCAGTCCACACGTTTTTTAAAATAAAAATAAGCCCTTTCTCTTGCAGGGAGGTGGGAGAGTGGGGTCTCTAGCCCTCGAAGCCACAGGGACTTAAATTGAACTGCACGTCATCACAGAGTAACCCACTGCAACCCACTGCAAAGGTAGACAGGTACAGAGCTAAGATTTTGAAGATGGTTATTGGTTCAGCTGTAACTAATTCATAGGAGTCATTTCATCTCTGAGCCTCAGTGACCTCACTCTAAAATTAGGATAAAATTTGTATCTTCCTGTGAGGATCAAATTGGGAGAATGTCACCATCATTGTGGCTGTGGAACACTCAACCATTAGAGACTACTCAAAGCGGGCAGGAGGCAGGCTGAAAAGCTGTTGCAGAAGCACCATTAAGAGAAACAGATGCAAACTTCAGAAGTAACAGGAGAATTGGAGAGCTACTGGAGAGCCCCACTGGCTGGGAGAGACCAGCCAGCTTTGAATGTCACAATTCAGAGAGGGAGCCTAGCTCTGAAAAGGGCGCTGGGCAGCCTGCCAAAGCTGGGCACAGTCAAGGACAGTAGAGTGCAGGTGTAAGGTGTGGTGTTTACACGCTCTGGTGTATCAACATCTGTACATTTCCGCCACACCGCCATGTGGACAGACTTCTAGTGAAAAGACGCTAGTCTGAGGGGCCCCAAAACTGGTTTCTGTTCCTATCCTCATCAATTTGTGTGATGTTAGGAAAATCATGCTACTTCTTCCTTGGTTCTCTTGCCTGCCAAGTAGGGTGAGTGATAACCTACTTGGAGGGGAGAGAATATATTTGCATAGTACCTTAGTTAGGTGGTACAAAATATTCTCATAAACTTGATCTTTTTATTTTTAACCCATTCAACAATCTTTTTCTTTAAGAGGTTTTATTTATTTATTTGAGAGAGAGGGAGAATGCACACAAAGAGAGGAGAGGGCAGATGGAGAGACAGACTCCCTATTGAACAGGAGCCTGATGCAAGACTCAATCCCAGGACCCTGAGATCATGGCCTGAGCTGAAGGCAGACACTTAACAACTAAGCCACCCAGACATCCCTAATCCACTCAGCAATCTTGCGAGGCCTGTGAGGTAGAAGATTGATTGATTGATAGAAAGATAGAAAGATTGATTGATTGATTGATTGATTGGAGCTGGGGGGGTTATAGAGGGAGAGAATCTCTAGCCAACTCCTGGTCACATACAGAGTCCAATGCAGGGCTCAACCCCATGAATCCTAGATCCCAACCCAGGCAGAGACCAACAGTTAGATGCTCAACCGACTGCACCATCCAGGTGCCCCAGAAGAAACTTTATGTTGCAAATAGTGGATGATATTTACCTTGCATCATTATGTGCTGGGCATTATACCAAACCTTCACACATCAGCATTTCATTTATCCTGCATAGCAATTATTTGAAATGGGAACGATTATTATCATCTCTAGTTGATATATGAGAAACTTGAGTCTCAGAGTGGGCAAGTAACTTGCCCACAGTCATTCAGCTAAGTGGTAAACCCAGATCTCCCAGTTATAAGTCTAGAGTTTTCCATTATGCTGAATTGTATCTGTGAAAACACCTGGGGAAAATAAAACTTGGAGAATGACACAAATGTAAGAGACTTCTATTACAACAAACCCCAGTTCAAAAGGGTTGGAGCTAAATTATGGTGGACATTAATAACCAATTTTTAGTTATAAAACTTTTTTGTTTGTGGTACTGGGTAATGGCAGCAATTGTAAATTCTGAAATACTAAAGTAACATAAGGAAATGAAGACTTCAGAAGACCTGTAAGACAGTGTTGTACAGGATGGCAGGGGGTGGGGCACAAAAATGTGAAACGATGTGAGAAAGGAATATAGGATTACAAAACATAGCAAGGCTATTGAAATGAAGTAAAGTACTTTTTCTTTCTTTCTTTTTCTTTTCTAAGATTTTATTTTTAAGCAATCTCTACACCTAACATGGGCTCAAATTCACAACCCTGAGATCAAGAGACACACGCTCCACTGACCGAGCTAGCCAGGCACCCCTGGTACTTTTCTTTTTAATGAAATACAAATTTTGTTAAATTTTTAAAAATGCAGAAATACGAAAATAAATCAACCGTTGATAATCCACTACCCAGAAATAATTGCTGCTAATATATTAACATATATTTTTCAAAGCACGTATTATGTCGCCTCTAACAAAACAGGAGCTACATAAGGCAAACAGGATTTGAAGAGGAAACATTTAAGAAACTTGGTAACAATCTAGACATGGGTTGATGCAATGTTATCAATACGGAGCATCTGCTAGTCCGCCAACCCTAGGGAAGCCAGCTGTATTCTCAGTCCCACCCTCAAAAAGCATGGAATAAAGTCTCTATGGTTGTTTCTCAGCCGGAACGCAAGGTTACACTCTCTCCTTTAGCGGAACTCTATGGCCTGAGGGCGCCGCCGTGACCCCGGAAGCAGTCTTGGGAGGCCTTGGAGGCAAGATGGCGGCGCGGGGAGCGCTCGGCTCCATGTGCCGGCGTCTCTGGCAGGTACCTGGCGGGCTGGGGGTGCTAAGCCAGCTAACATGTTAGTAGCCACAAAATCTGATTGCTAGATGTCGTTGTGGCCATCTGGAATTTTCTCCGATATTTATTCCGCATCCTGGGGCTTTGCCGGAAGGTGGCGAGAAAGGGGCTGGTTTTATTTCGTATTCTCTCACGTGGTAAAACACAAGATTCAGGACAAGGGGCGCCTGGGTGGCTCAGTGGGTTAAAGCCTCTGCCTTCGGCTCAGGTCATGATCTCAGGGTCCTGGGATCCAGCCCCACATTGGGCTCTCTGCTCAGCAGAGAACCTGCTTCCTGCCTCTCTGCCTACTTGTGATCTCTGTCAAGTAAATAAAATCTTAAAAAAAAAAAAAAAAAAGATTCAGGACAAAAACGGGAACAAGAATCACAGTATGTCAGCTGGAAAGAATATTGAACAGCATATGTTTCAAACTCCTGCTTTCAGGTTTGCAAAATAAACTGAAGCTCAGAGAATGATTGCTTCGGTAAAATTAGCGGCTGAACTGGTGCAAGTTCATGGAAATTCATGGAACCAAATTGTGATGCTTTTCTGATATCTGGAGGTTGTGAGATTAGATGAGAGTCTCTGAAGTCTTAGGAATGGGTTAAGGATTCTTTTTGCCGTTCTTTGGAGACAAAGCAAACACTTAAGCAGTGATTCTCAAAATATTTAGTCTCACTACCTCTTTAACATTTTAAAAGTTGCTGAGGACTCCAAAGAGCTTTTGTATTTGTGGGTTTTAGCTATGGTTACGTAGCTTATTAGAAAATCAAACGAGTCTTAAAAATGCTTATTCATTTAAAAATAAAGTTAGCTTATGTTTATTAACTTTCTTATGGAGCGATAACTAAGTTTTTCAGAGTTTGTTATAAGAGTGGCTGTGTTTTCTGGTTTTGTAAGTCTCTTGTTAACTTTAAAAATAAAAATTACTTTACCAGCAAAAATGAGTTTATTCAGGAATTAACAGAATTGCAATTTGGGACATGCAAGCTATGGCCAAGCTATAGGTAAGTCCGCAGATAAAGGAGAGGCACATTATTTTACAAAGAAGGAAGTAGTTAGGAGGGACTGTTCTGAATGGAAGTCCATTGGAGAAAAGCAAGAGTTCAGGGTGAAGATGGTTTCTCCTTGGCTGAATTGCAGGGTGGTCAGTTTCTTGTAGAAGATTCAGTGTACATCTTCTTCTGTTGGGGCCTGTAATCTTTCTTTTCTGTTGATGATTCTTCTCTTGAGGTCTGTAATTGGCAGTTCTTCTTGTAATTGATTTTAAGTAGTGTGGGTCCCCCTTTTAGCCGCCAGCTCTACTTGTGTGAGGTTTCCCTTCATTTTTACATCTCCTTTTGATTAAGATCTTTCTCCAAAAGCATGCTGATTGGGGAGTCCGGTTTCCATGTTCAGTGGTTGTCCCTCAGTGCCAGGAAGGACTTTCCCTGGTTGCCATGTCTTATGTCTGAGGGAAGCTATAGTTTGGACACCTACTGAGATCTCATTCAAGTAACAAGGAGGGGTGGCAGGGAGAATGCTCAGGCATTTCCATCCGTCAAGACATTATCAAGCTTATGAGCATTGGAGATCATCTCCTTATTGGTTACATCGTTTTTACAAAAGTTAGACAGGCTAAGTACAAAACTTAAATAATTACACAAAACAAAAGAAGTGTTGTAACAATTTCAGATTGTATGATGTTTCTACCCTAAGTCTGAAGGTAGGTAGCCAACTGAAATATTTATTGGCACTTATTCCAACTTAGGGGAGGAAAGTTACCCCTACAAAGGCAAACCTGGGGCCATGTATGCCTCCTGAAGTCCCTGCTTAACGTAGCCATGAAGACAAAATAGTGAAGGCTGCAAGATCACTCTGAAAGAATTAACTGAGTGCATTTGGGAAGATACAGTGTAGTCATAAACATGAAGCTAATAGCTAATGAACTTTTGACAAAAATACTAAAACTTCAAAGATAAATGAAAGCACTATTGTTATCCCAAAAGAACTGTTTGGAACCAAATGTCATCCAATAATACAGCACATAAGGTTGCAAATCCAGAGATCCTGAATTTGGATAAGATGCAAGCGTCAGTTAAGAATCCAGATGAACAAGGAGACTTGTGAATGTTGAACTGTCTCACCCTTCAGAAAAAGCATGTGGAAGGTTTTTTTGACCCAGGATCATGATGTGACTGTTTTCAAAAGGCCATAATCAAAGGAAGTGGTTTCCCCCCTTCACGAGGGTTTGCAAAACGCAGACAAGGGCATTTTCTTTCCACAAAAGAGATAGTAGAAGTAAATGGGAAAAGGTATACAGGCCTGGCCTGGACATCTTTAAAAAGCTCTTTCTTCAAATTTATCTACTTCAGTTTTGGGAAATCTTTACCTTTAGTTCATCAGATGGTGGGCAGGTCCAGTCAGTGTTTGATGCTTTCTTAAGATGTGTCATGTGAACCCAGCAGTCTGTCCCTTGGAGTTCGGCAGCACAAGGGTTGGTTAGCAGTAGCTGATGAGGTCCCTTCCAGCGAGGTTAAAGGGAGTTTTTCTGGACATATCTTTTCCAATAGATGAAATCTCCAGGTTGCAAGGTGTGATGATTAAGTTCTGTCTCCCAGGAGTGCACTGTGAAGAGATTGCTTGACCAAAGTATGGTTGTTTTTAATAGAAGTAATTAGGCCTTTATAATACGAAGTATATATCCTTTTATTAGTTGTGGGTCAAGGAGGCAGGGACCAGGTGCATTGGGCATCCTGTGACTAGCTCAGAGAGTGAGAGTCTGAGTTCCAGAGTGGGTGGATCTGAGATTCAGAAGGACCAACGACAGTCTCTCGGCCAAGGTATTGGGAGAGTCTCTACAAATTTTGCCAGTTAAGTCTTAATAGTACCATTAGTGAGTTTAATTAGTGATCTGTCATAAATAAAATCTTAAAAAAAAAAAAGACTCTCTCTCCCTCTACCTTTGACTTTCTCCATTCTCCTTTCCCCATGCTCTCTCTCTCTCTCTTAAAAAAAAAAAAAATTCCCCCACAAATATTAGTTAGTGATGTTGTCATTTTGTCAGTAGACCAATGGTTTAATGCATGTGCAGTGGTTAGTAGTGGGAATGTTAGAATTTCTGGTAAGGTCAGATTGTTATTTGGTCCAAACTACAGTTCTCTCTCTCTTTTTTTTTTTCTTTTTTCTTAAGATTTTATTTATTTATTTGACAGACAGAGATCACAAGTGGGCAGAGAAGCAGGCAGAGAGAGAGGAGGAAGCAGGCTCCCTACTGAGCAGAGAGCCCGATGCGGGGCTCGATCCCAGGATTCCGGGATCATGACTCTGGGATCATGAGCCAAAGGCAGTGGCTTTAACCCACTGGGCCACCCAGGTGCCCCACAGTTCTCTTTTAATCAAGCCAATAATTACTCTCTTTCCAATATTGTTTTTCCCTCTCTGGGACCAATTGTTGGGTATCTCTGGTTAATTTTTCCAGATTATCATTTTGGGGAGCATCCCTTTGGACCGTGACAGAGATTTGGCTATTGATTTCTTTGAAAGCAGTATTTTTGTTGACAGTAGTAGCGAGGTGGTTTCGTTTGGTGCCCAGGGACTTGAGTCTGGAATGCCTGGGAACCTTAGTAACAGCAGCCAGCCAAAGTATGGTATTGAAATAATTGGAAATAGGAAATGTTGTTAATTTATCATGGGGATAAATTGGAGATTAGGAAACTTTTTTTTTTTTTTTTTAAGATTTTCTTATTCACTTGAGAGAGACAGAAAGAGCACAAGCAGGGGGAAAGACTGAGAGGGAGAAGCAGACTCCCCACTGAGCTAGGAGCCTGACGTAGGGCTTGATCTCAGGACATGAAAATCATGACCTGGGCCAAAGGCAGGTGCTTAACCATCTGAGCCACTCAGGTGTCCAGGAAACTTCTTGACTGCTTCCTAACATTCCAAAATTACGAACTACCCCAAAGACATACTGACTGTTGGTATAAATTTGCAGCTTTACCCTTAGCCAAAATTCAAGGATAGTTAAAGGGGAATCCCTTGATTTTTTTTTTTTTTTTATTCAGTGGCCTTAATTAAGTGCAGTGGCAAGAATGGCTCAGAAGTTAAGGGACTATCCTGCTACAGGGTCTGGTTATTGGCTACAATATCCGATGGGTCCATCATGGTCCCTTTGTTTTGGGATGAGTACTCTCAAGGGTGTTCCTTTCCCTTCCACATACAAAGAGTAAAGGGAAGTTGGTAATTAGGATGTCTGAGGGCAGAGGGCTTTATTAAAGTCCCAAAAGTTTTGTCTTCTTGATTTTTCCAAATGTTAGGATTGGATTTGTTTTTTGTTTTTATTTTTGGTTTGTTGTTGTTTGTTTTTTTTTTGTTTTGTTTTGTTTTTTTTTAGTAAAGCATATAGAGAGTGAGCCATAAAAGAAGTTTCCAAATCCAATTTCAACAGCAGCCAGCCAGTCCACGAAAACCTTGTAATTGGCATTTCCTTTTAGGTTTGGGGAAGTTCAGGATGGTATGAGTCCTCCCTGGATCCAAATGTAGTTCTTGATCTGAGATCAGGTGCTCTAAGTATTGAACCTGAGTTTGAGCAAATTGCAGTTTTTCCCTTTGTAGGCTTCGTGTTCCTTTTAAGGCCAAAGCCAAAAGCTTTAGTAGGTAGATGCTATCTTACTGAGAAGAGATTTGAGAAGGGCAGCAGAAAGGCAAATCACCTGCCTAACAAGGTAGAGCCTACAGAAAACTTAGTCATCCAAATCTGATTTTAAGGTTGGTGAAAAGTAAGGACTCTCTGCAACTCTGAGGCCTTACTATCCAGGTGTCTTTCCAACCCTCCCAAGTGGAAGCAAAAAGATACTGGCTATCCTTAACAACTGGAATACTAAAAAATACACTCTGCCTTTCAGTTACAGTGAAAATTTGGCTTTCATTGGGAATGGTTGTCAGCAGCATGTGGGGGTTAGGAACAACAGGGGGCCAAGGGATAACAGTGTATTGTTCAGAGGCCCTAGACAAACCTCCATCCTTGGCCATTGGGTTTTCTCACAGGTCAAAAGGGGTAGTAACTAGGACTAGTGCAGGGGATAATAAGGCCCTGAGCTTTGTAATCGGCTGTTTCAGACTTGATGCCTTCCAGCACTGCTTTATTTATAAGGTATTCATCAATTCTGGGGAGAGGGTTGAGGGATCTGTTTGAATCTTTATGGGAAGTACTCTGTAGATTCTACCTATCAGTTGAGGATTTTGTCCAGAAAGAGGATTTGTGCCAGTAGTGACAAACAGTGTCGCCAGGTGCAACCACAGTGCTAACAGACGTGGAGCAAATAAAAGATGTCGAAAGGTCATTTAATTCACCTTGTCTGCCATTTTGATTACTACTGTCAAATTCTAGAATTATTTCCCTCTTTTGGGAGAAAGGAATTCCAGCATGATACATTTATTAAAAAAAAGTCCTGGCCCGGGGCGCCTGGGTGGCTCAGTGGGTTAAAGCCTCTGCCTTCGGCTCAGGTCATGATCCCAGGGTCCTGGGATCGAGCCCTGCATCGTGCTCTCTGCTCAGCGGGGAGCCTGCTTCCCTTCCTTTCTCTGCCTGCCTCTCTGCTGCTTGTGGTCTCTGTCTGTTAAATAAATAAATAAAATCTTTAAAAAAGAAAAAAAAAAGTCCTGCCCCAGGGGCACCTGGGTGCCTCAGATGGCTAAGCATCTGCCTTCAGCTCAGCTCATGATCTCTAGGTCCTTCGATCAAGTCCCAGGTTGGGCTTCTGGCTCAGCAGGGCATCTGCTTCTCCCTCCCTCTGCCTCTCCCACTGCTCATGCTGTGTCTCTATATCTTTCTCTCTCTAAATTGAATAAATAAAAAATTTTTTTAAAAGTCTTAGCTCAATAAATGACTAGGTGCAGAGGAACTAAAGAGAAAAGGGTTTGTATATCCCAGTGGACCTAGACCAACGGGAACTGGTTCAGAGACAGGAAACTGGTGAAGTTCATTAGAGAGTTGTTTGAACCATTTTAGAACTCTAAGGCAGGGAGGAACTGCTTTGCAGTACTGGGACTGAGCACCAGGAGTGTAGTTCTGGTGTCAGTAAGGATAAAGATTTTCTTCCTGAACTGAACAGTGGTTTCTCTGAGCCAATCGAGAGGGAATTTGGGGAAGAGGGCCTATAGTTCCTCGCAGTCATTGGAAAGGCTGGTTATAGAGGGCTGAAGACACCTGGAGCACTTAGGATGGTAACCTTTTTTCCAGTGTTCTGGCTCTTTGCAATAATAGCAGAAACTAGAAAGTTTTTGGTTTAAGGGCCTTCATTTGTTAGAGTTGAAAATTAAGAATTTAGGGATGCCTGAGTGGCTCAGTCAGGTAACTGTCCAACTCTGATCTCAGCTCAGATCTTGATCTTGGGGTCATGAGTTCGGGCCCTGCATTGGGCTCCATGCTGGACATGGAGCCTACTTTAAAAAAAAAAGAAGAAGAAGAAAAAGATGGAAAGAAAGTTAAGAAATTTAGTGGTCTTTTAGGTGACTTCCCTAGGGTACTAGCAAGCTGGTTTGCCAAATTAACTAAATCAGGAGTGGATGCAGTTTCCCACTCCATCTTGGTTTTTTTACCTAAAAGCGTTAGCCCAGTTCAGCCCATTAAGAAATATAGCTAAATGCTACTCTGATGGATTCAACATGAAAAAGAAGACCAGAATTTTCCTTGAAAACAATCTGAAATCAATTACAGTAGTCATGAACAGGGTCATTAGGCTTTTGTATGTGAGACTAAACTTTGGTCCAATCAACAGGCTTAGGAAAAGCTACTGTAATTGCTTGGTGGAGATCTCCAGCAAATGTTCTAGCATCTTAGCAAAAGTTAGGGGTCTGTTTCTCTAAACTCCTTTCGAGATCTTCCCATCGGGCTAGCTACAGCCAGTATTTGGCTTAGCCCTCATCAACATGCATATGGACTAATTTCTAAAAAATCTGAGAAACCAGGTTGGTAAGTTTTAATAACTATGTGAAATGCTTTCTGCAAACCTGTGGGGGTTCTCAGTCACTACAAGTAACTTCAACTACGGCTCTCAATTCAGCATCATTCTAGAGAACATAAGAAATTTGGGTTTTATATGGATCCTCAGAAGATTTTAACTTTAGGGGCACCTAGGTGGCTCAGGCAGTTAAATGTCCAACTTGATTTCAGCTCGGGTCGTGATCTCAGGGTTGTGAGATCAAGCCCCGTATCAGGAAGTCTGCTTGAGATTCTCTCCCTCTGCCCCTTCCCTCACTTGGGCACAAGCATGTTCTCTCTCAAAAAAAAAAAAATTTTTTTTTTTTAAAGTGAAAAGATTTAACTTTAAAGGGGCAGGTTTTGATAGGTTCAGTAGAGGACGGAGCAGGCTGAGGTTCGGATGCAAAAGAAAGTTTGGTGGGAGAATTAGAACAGGGAGGTTGAGGGTGTGGAGAAGCTGGAGGTGTCACAAGGGGAAGGAGAGTGATGACACCATGGGGGGCGAGGGGGAGCACTGAGCATAAAGTAGCTGCCACACTCCTGGGAGTTGGGCAGGGAGGGTGTCCCTCAGACCTCAGGAGCCTTTTTATCTTTGCTGTATTTTGCGGAGAGGCAATTTTAGATTCCATGAGAGGCAATTTTAGATTCCATGATAATGTTTGGAAGCTCTAAGATACCAATCAAAACAGGCATCCCATTCAGTTTTGACAGTTTTAGAGACTTAGCTGCCTGGTTTAGTTGGGAGGAAATCAAAAGTTCCCCATAATGGCCATTGAAATTCTAAATTTCTTTTGATTAAGTCAGTAACTACTGTTAGAGATGGTCAGGAGGAAGAACCCCAGCTTTTAAACATAAAACCACCAGTGTTTCAGAAGGGGAGCTGCCTTCAAATCATTTTAATGACGGGGATCCTATTTCTTAGAGGTTTTTCTCTAGAGTAAAAAAAGAAAAATTCCTCAACAGCACAGTTTCAACAGGAACTGTCTGGTTCCAAAGAGAAGTCAGTCCAAAGGTCAGACCAGCACTCTCTGAAAGGACAGAGCCTTAAAACAGATCCTGGAGAGCTCAAAACGCAGAGAGTAGAGCTCGAAGTCCAGGAAAAACTTAGCCTCCAACTCCAGGGTTGGTGAGAGAACAGTGAACTTCACTGGCTCTGTGTGCCCTGGCACCTGTTCGCTCACCAGCCTCGAAGTTGTTGAATATTTCTGGATCCCACTTCTGATCACCAAATAATGTTAACCTTAAAAATGAAAGTTATTTTACCAGTAAAAATTGGTTTATTTGGGAATGACAGAGAATTGCAGTTTGGGACATGCAAGTTATTGCAAAACCATGGACAAGTCCCAGAAACAAAGAAGAGAAATATTTTATGGAGAAAAAGGAAGAAGTTGGGAGGGGTTTTGAAAGTCCAGTGGAAAACAAGAGCTCAGAGTGATGGTTTTTCATTGGCTGAGTTGCAAGAGGTAATCATTTCTTGTAGAAGATTCAGTGAACATCTTTTCCTGTTGGGGATACCCGGGTGGTACAGTCCTGTTAAGCATCCAACTCTTGGTTTCTGCTCAGGTCAGGATCTCAGGGTCGTTAGATTGAGCCCCATGTCAGGCTCCACACTCAGTGCAGAGTCGGCTTGAGATTCTCTCTCCCTCTCCTTCTGCCCCGCCCCCCAGATAAATAAAATAAATATTTTTTAAAAAGTTGATTTGTGGTTATAACAGCACTTTTTTTTAAAGGATTTTATTTATTTATTTGCCAGAGAGCGAGTACAAGCAGAGGGAGCAGCAGGCTGCCCGCTGAGCACGGAGCCTGATGTGGGGCCTGATCCCAGGACCCTGAGATCATGACCTGAGCTGAAGGCAGACACTTAACCCACTGCGCCACCCAGGTGCCCCTAGGCTCCAACTTTTAAAAGCAGAGGTTTGTACTTGGAGAATATGACTGGAAAGTGTCCTATTGCTTAGATCTGTGCCCCCTCCTTTTTTAAGAGGGGGGGGCCCAAAATCAAGAATTAGATGTTTAACTGCCTGAGCCATCCAGGTGCCCAGACCTGTGGTGCTTTTGCACACAGATTGTGGGATCTCTGGCGTACATGCAAGGAGGCAGGCAGAGGAACTGTGATCGTGTGTGAGCAAACGACACTCATCTCCTACTACTTTGCATTGTATTGCCAAATATCCTTTCTTTTTATTTTTCTCCCTTCATCCAAGGGAGAATATGAAAGTTTTGGTTTGCATCCATTCTCGGATTTGGCATTGGGGGGGCACAGGACAATAAGTTAAGAGTAAGTAAGTAGGCTTTTAAAACATACTTAGGTGACCCCCAGTTGTTTAAAGTTTTATTGTACTAAAGTGTTATTTTCATTTTCTGAGTGTTTTTCAGGATCTAACTATACTGTACTTTCTCAGGTTACTTTTTTTTTTTTTTTTTTTTTAAGATTATTTATTGGGGTGCCTGGGTGGTTCAGTCAGTAAAGCGTCTGCCTTGGGCTCAGATCATGATCTCAAGGTCCTGGAATTGAGCCCCTGTATTGGGCTCCCTGCTCAGTCTTGCTTTCTCTCTCTCAAATAAATAAATAAAATCTTTTTTTTTTTTTAATTTTATTTATTTATTTTAGAGAAAGATTGAGCAAGCATGAGGTAGAGGGGCAGAGGGAGAGTGTTTTAAGCTGACTTTCTGCTAAATACACAGTCCCACAGAGGGCTGGGATCTTACAACCCTGAGATCACAACCTGAGCCAAAACCAAGAGTCGGATGCTTCACTGACTACGCCACCCAGCACCTCTCCCAGGTTACATTTTTAAATCTCAGGAAAGCTCAAGGGGGAAACAGATGGCAAATTACATTATTAGATATAGTACCGTAGGTGTCTTGCAGCTAGAAGTTTTGTCCACCAGGGGGAGCTGACAAAGGATATGGAAAGGCTGGATTGTTGGGAGTAGGAGGTACAGCAGTGGTGTAAGATGATGTGTGTTTCACTGTATTTCAGTTTATTTATAAATCTCCCAGCCAAGCCAAGAAACTTACAGTAGAAAGATGTATGAAAGCTTCGCAAAAAGGGTACTTTAGAATTCTTACTTCAATTCTTACAAATAAATTAAAAAGAGACTTGCTCAGAAATAGGCAGGGTAAGTGTTATATTGTAGTACATTAAAAAAATGGGAAAATGAAGTCACTTTTTCCTTGATGTCCACATACTTAAAATCATAGATGTTCTTTCAGTGTGAGAATTGCTTGTATGTGTCTGTGTAAAGTGCTTTTTTAAAAAGTTCTTACTCTGAAGCTTTAAGAAATATAGATGCTGTAGTATTTTGAGAATTTGTTTTGATTAACAACTCTTTCATTGTCCTCTTGTTTTTAAATGAAATCTAATCTGGCATTTTAGTTACCCTAGTATCTTCATCTGAAATAATGAGTCCTTAATTTGAAGCATTGTACATCTTTTGATTTTTTTTTCTTTTTTAGTGGAAACTGAATGTTTAAGGATTGACTTTAATTCTAAAACATGCTCCCCCCCTTTTTTAGGGTTCAAGGAATTTTTCTGTAAACCCTTCTAAGAGCAGTACAGCCAGAAATGGTGGCTTTCTCCTGTAAGTATGTAATTAGATGCGCTAAATTGAATAAGAAAATGGGCTTTTGTGCTATATCACTTAGGTTTTTCCTTTGTTTCCACACATAGCAGTACCAGTATGAAATGGGTACAGTTTTCAAACCTACACGTTGATATTCCCAAGGATTTGACCAAGCCTAAGGTATGTACTTCCTATTTCTTTTTTTTTTTAATTTTTAAATTTTTTGAATAAACATAAAATGTATTATTAGCCCCAGGGGTACAGGTCTGTGAATTGCCAGGTTTACACAGTTCACAGCACTCAAGTACTTCCTATTTCTTGATAAAGAGCTGTATTAGCAATAGATTTTCCTCTGTATTTCATTTGAGGCTGTTTCCCAAACACCTTATGGACAAAAATGTTTTGTTCTGGAATACTGGCCGGGAACAGTGTGCCTGAGTGAAGTACTCTAACGTCCCTGCATGCTCATACCATCTTTCAGGGGGTCAGGGAATTGGTTATTTACCCCAAATAACTAATTACTGTCAGAAGAAACAGACTTTTGCTTTAGCTCAGCACAGTGTGATGAGTAGTCATAATTAATGATGCAGAATACTTCATATTATGTTATGGAAAATGTTTTTCTTGGAGGCTTCAAGTCTTTGTTTCCACTTTAAGGCATTGAGGCTGGGCTTGGACAGTCCTTATTCACAGTAAGGAAGAGCATTACCACTGGCAAAGAAAAGCTAGAAGTAGCTGTGTAACCTTGTTTCCTTTAAATAAGAACCATAATTTATCAACCCAGTTTTTGTGTAAATTGTGGTTTAAACAGTCCTTACAAATTCTGGATCTTTTCAGTTCCACCCCTCAAAAATAATCCCTTGTTAACCGTTTGGTATGACTCCTTCTAGACATTTGTCTGTGTGTAACCATCCTCTCTATGCATGTGCTCACCAAACTGGAATTCTGCTATACATCATATACTGCTCTTTTGATTTGTTTTCACTGAATAGATACTGGATCTCTTTCCATGAAAGTACATATGAACCCTGGGCCTCCACGCCAGGTGTTCTCATGGGCAAGTCTGTAAGGAAAGGTGGTGGCGTGGGCACAGTGACAGGCTGCGCCCTCTATAAGTGAGACAGCTACCACTTACTCCAGCCACATGTTGCCGTGTGGGAGGTTAGACTAGTGAAGTCTTAAGTTTTCCAAGCTAACCTGAAATCCAAATTTTTATTCAAAATCTCTTGATTTTTCCTATCACAACAGATTCGGACTATATTTAAAGCCCTACAGGGACCATTCAAAACACATCTTGGAGCTCTACTCCCTTTCCCCAGTCCCCCGAGTTATGATACAGAATATCAGCGTAGTCTCTTCTTCCAGCAACTGTATTTGGGGTAATTGAGAGTAAATGTTTAGGTAGCTTCCTGGTTAATAAGTAGATCTCCTTTTAGGAGTGAAGTAATTTAACCCTGAATCATTGGATTAGTAAGATAAATTACTGGTCTAATGGACAAATGAAGGTGAATGTAATTTATCTCTTGGAAGAAAGTCAGAAATGTCAGACCCATTATTCCTAAGATCTTTAAGTATTAGAGTAGAAGAGGGAGAAGTTAAATGTACAGTCAGTGCCATAACATTTTAATTAGAAATGAGTAATTTTTCTATTAGGACAGGCAAAACATACATGAACAAAACCTAATAAGGAACGCCTGGGTGGCTTATTCAGTTAAGCGTCTGCCTTCAGCTCAGGTCATGATCCCGGGGTCCTGGGATCGAGTCCTGCACTGGGTTCCTTGCTTAGCAGGAAGCCTGCTTTTCCCTCTGCCTGCCACTGTCCCCTGCTTTGTGCACTCTCGCTCTAACAAAATCGAAAAGAAAAAAAAAACTAGTAAAAATATGAATAGCAATAGCTTGCCTTTGTATAACAACATTTTGTAATTTCTAAGCACTTCATCAGTGTTTTGTTATTTGTTGGCCACAGAAATGCTGTGAACTCTAGCATAAGGATGATCCTATTTTATATACGAGCAAACTGTCGTGCAGTGAAATCCTGGGACTTGCCTGTTTTTACTCAGCTGGCAGTGGCAGTTTAATTCCCAGTCCACATCTTCTGACCTCACCAGGCTACTTTGTTAACAGACCCAAAATCTTTTCCCTTTATGTATTTGGGATCAGATATCAATATCAGTATCAAATATCAATAACTATGAAGTTAGAAGGTTCCATTAGTGATTTTGTAGGTTGCTTGAACATCCTTTTGATTTAAACTTTATTTTAACGGATTGTAGGAGTCATTGTGGAGATCTGAATGTGACAGTAGATAGGTAATTAATAGTATTAAGTTACTAATACTTAATACTAATAGTATTAAGCTGTTACTCAGCATTTTTCACCCCGTTTATTAGTAAACTCTGAAATTGTTCAATTGAGGATAACACATGAAATTTTCCAATTATAAATACTAGAGGAACCATAACTGAAACTTTTGTTTTTTATTTTAAAATTGTAGATAACCATCTCTGATGAACCAGATACATTATATAAGCGCCTGTCAGTTTTAGTAAAAGGCCATGATAAGGCTGTATTGGACAGTTATGAATATTTTGCAATGCTTGCTGCGAAAGAACTTGGTATCTCTATTAAAGTGTAAGTATGGGGCGCCTGGGTGGCTCAGTCAGGTTAAGTGTCTGCCTTCTGTTGGGGTCACAATCCCAGGATCCTGGGATTGAGTTCCACACTGAGGGGGCATCTCTGCTCAGTGGGGAGTCTGCTTCTCCCTCTACCCCTCCCCCCTGCTCATGATCTCTCTCTCTCTCTTTCTCTGTCTCAAATAAATAAATCTTCTAAAAAAAATAAAGTAAAATGTAAGTATGATCTTTCCTAATCTGACCTATTAGCTGCTATAACATGATCAACCTGAAAAATGGTGCTGATTCCAGCTAGGTCTGAGGCCTTAAGGTAGCATAGAAACTCATAGTGGGTAGAGTTTAGGTTTGTTGTATTATCCTAATCAGGATTCCTGTCTACTAGAGTTTTTAAAAACTAGAACGAGTGAACGAGGAAAATAAAGAAAATCCTTTCTTTAGCAATTGCACAGACATAAGGAGACCCACGAAGCCCTAATGTATAGAGACTCCGTGGGGCAGGGAAGTGAATTAGGTGAAAAATTAATCTTTTTAGACTCTGATGGTCTTTGCTAATAGCTATTATTTCAAAACTGCCTCTGGAAGCATCACTCACCTGGTCATTTCACGCAGGAGCAAGGTAAGCTTCAGATGACCTTGAAATCACTGCTGGGTCAAGTATAACTATAGTAGTCTCCCCCTTGTCCTTGGAGGGCACTCAGCACCCTAGCCGGTGCCTAGACCTGGGAAGGGCACTAAATCCTGCATGTCGTTTTTTTCTCCTATACCTATATGCCTGTGCTAAAGTGATTTTTAAATTAGGCACAGTAAGAGATTAACAGCAATACCCAGTCATGAAATAGAACAATTGCAACAATATACTATAATAAAAGTTACGTGAATATGCTGTCTCTCTCCCCCTCTCTCAAAATACCTTCTTGTGCTGTACTCAGCCTTGGGATGATGTGAGATGATGAGTTGCCCAGGCAGTGAGACAAAGTGAGCTGAGTGCTGTAGGCACTGTGATGTCACGTTAGGCTGCTCTTAACCTACTGACTCTTTCAGAAGGACTTACCTGCTTCGGGACTGTGGTTGGCCACAGGCGGCTAAAACTGCTGGAAGCAAAACCATGGATAAGGGGGGGCACTGCTGCACCTCTTTTGTCACCTGCTCCTTCTGGTGCTGACCAAGGCCCATTTAGGGCTTTGCCAGGCTTGCTTTATAAGAAAACAGAAGGAACCCACACCTTTCCCATAATAGACTTTTTAGTTTCGTGGTTATTGGTAGATTTGCAGATTTCCTTAATACAACACACACAGCAACGCACTGGTTCCACTCTTCACATTTCATACATTTGGCCAAAACTGGACTAAGGTGGGGGCGGCGGGTAAGAGCCAGAGGCATGCACTCTGCCCTTGCATGCCAAGGCTCAGTTCTGGGTCTGTGGGATATTTGTTCCCCTTGCCGTCTCCTGTGTTTACTTTGGCCTGAGCTTTATGACAGCACTTGTTAACGTGTGACAGTCTTGACAGCTGCAAGTCTGTAAGTGGTAGCTAATGCCTATAATTATGAACCCCGCCTGCGAAATTGTGGAATCATGCTTTGCTATCGGTGACTCAGGTTTTAACATCACTTAGCTTAGTATGTTGTTTTGCCCATTGATTTTTCAGACATGAACCTCCAAGGAAAATAGAGCGATTTACTCTTCTCAAATCAGTGCATATTTTCAAGAAGCACAGAGTTCAGTATGAAATGAGAACACTTTACAGATGTTTAGAGGTGAGTTAATTTCAGACATTGAAGCATTTTTGAAATGCCCGGGGTTTCACACTAGCACCCCGTAACTGTTCCTTTGACGTTGACTGGGTGGACTTTCTGTCAGCCGGTGGCTTTTGGCTGGAGAGAAGGTAAATGATAGGAAATGAGACTCACAGCCATCCTTCAGAGCAGTTTGTACTTCAACTCAGCAATGCAGGTTATGCTAATTTTCATACAGTATGAAACCTTGGAAGGATTTGGCTTGTATTTCATAAATTCTAGTTAAGTTCCTACATAGTTGTAGTGATTCTTCTCACACACTAGTGGGTTTTCCATGTCCACAACGGGAAACAGGAAGGTTTTTCATTCATCAGTTACTCGTTTGTGCATCCAATCGGGTCAGCGTGGTCTTGTGGTTAAGGAGGCAAGGGTTCTGGAATCAGGTTCATGTACTGGCATGTCCCAGCAGTGTGGTCTGCACCTCAGTTCCCGCATCTGTGGAATGAGCGGTTCTGGTATGCATCTCGTAAGTTTAGTGTGAGGATTAAATGAGGTATTTATTGAAAGCACTTAGAATGCTCCCATTACATAGTATATGATTAGTAAATGTCATGAAAACAAATGCAGGTAAATCGCACTTGCCGGCTGGGTTCCATAGAGCCCTGGTTTTAAGGTATCCAGTGCGCTGTGCTCGCCCCTTCCAATCAACCAGAAGATCTTTTTTATTTATTTATTTTTAGTTATTTCTTTTTATTTATTTATTTATTTTTAAAGATTTTATCTATTTATCAGCAAGTGTCTGTATGTGAGCAGAGGGAGGAGGGGTTGCAGGGGGACAAGCAGGCTCCCCTCCTGAGTGGGGAGCCCAATGTGGGGTCAGTCCCAGGAGCCTGAAATCATGACCTGAGCCAAGAGCAATTGCTTAGCTAGCTGAGCCACCCAGATACCCCAATACTTTTTTTCCTTTTAAGCTGGAATTCTGGAGGCACCTGGGTGGCTCAGTCAGTAAGTGTCTGATTCTTGATTTCAGCTCAGGTTGTGGTCTCAGGATCATGAGATCAAGCCCAGGCTGGGCTGTGTGCTGCCCATAGGGCCTGCTCGGGATTCTCTTTCCCTCTCCTTCTGCCCCTCCCACCCTCACCTGTGCTCACGCTTTCTCTCTGTCTTAAAAAAAACAAAGTTGGAATTCCGTGTAAGATTTCATAGCGAAAGAAAAGGCTATACTGCTTTTACTTTAAAAAAAAAAAACTTAAAATTTCTGCTTTAACAGCATATCGTGAACCAATTTCATGTTTGAAATTTTAGTTAGAACATCTAACTGGAAGTACAGCAGATGTCTACTTGGAATATATTCAGCGTAACTTACCTGAAGGAGTTGCCATGGAAGTGACAAAGGTATGACTGGAATTTCTGGCTCCGTTGGTAGGAGGTGTGTATTATTGTTTGCTACTTCACAGCCCTGTCCCGGCCCGCGGAGTGGTGGGGAGTGCCTGAGGCGGACGGGGGGCTGAGTTGCCACCGTGCTGGGGGTCCTTGCCTCCCTGCGCAGTGCCGACAGCGCACGTCCTCCCCAAGCCATCCCTAGTCTCCCTCCCCCTTAGCAGTAGTGGACAGAGGGGCCACATTCATTGGCAGTCCCTGGAGATCGCCGAGTGAGCTGTGTGAGAGTGTTTTGTACACCGTCCAGGTTCCTTCTCCTTTTTGGAGAGCCCTACGCAGAGATAAAGGGGAGTGAGAGGGAAAAAGAAAACAAGAGGACTTGAGGGAACAAAATGAATAAATCCCATCTGTGGCCAAAGAGTTCAGTGAAGTCCGCATTATGTTATAGTTCTGTTTTTCTCTTTTTAGACCAAATTAGAACAGTTACCAGAACACATCAAGGAGCCAGTCTGGGAAACGGTACCAGAAGAAAAAGAAGGCAAGTCCTAAAGTCTCAGCGAGTCTGCTGGTGCTGGCCTTTGACCCAAGAGGAGGTCAGAAATGTATGTTGAGATAGAGAGGCTCGACCATGAGTCCACCTGACCGCTCCGTGGAGCCCGCGTGACCGCACATATCCTGATCAGCTCACAGCAAGGGGCCGAACTTCAGTGACACACTGGACTAGAGTGAAAAACCACTTGACCTGTTCTTCTGTACACTCATCCTTTCAGTTCTGATTTTAACAAATGTGAGCAAACCACTTTGACTGCTGTGCGCCAAGAGAATCGAGTTTGTATTTTGTTACTCTGTTACTGTTCAGTGATTAGATCGTGCTGATTTTAATCTGTTTCATTTCATCTGAAAGTCAATCTTTGAAATATTCCTTACGCACATTTTCCCTTTTGAGCCACCTAGAAGGAACCTTTGGTTAACTTGGTTAGTTTAACACCGAACAGTTAAAGTTCTTCCCATTTACCTCAGTGCTAGCTGGCAAATGCTAGTTTGGGGATGGTAACCTCCAAATTTTACCTCATTTAAGCGTGACATTCTTGAACATGAATGTAGCGGGCGGCGTCTCATGCACTGAACTCCTCTTGTGGCCCAGACCCTCACCAGGCCACTTTGGAAGGCTCACTGTTGGGGAATCTGAGCTCTCGAGAAATCACCGTATCACCTTTATCATCCTGTGATTCATTCACTCAGGAGGCTTTTGTTAGCTCTGTAACCAGCACTGTAGAAAATCTCAAACAGTAAATGGAAATAATGGCTTTTGAAAATAATGGCTTTTGAAAACTGTACAGGGCACGGATAAATATTTTTCCTTATTAAACACCATGTTGACAAGGCCTCTTTCTTTTGGTAAATGGCATTCTTTCTCTTTGGAGAGGTCTACTTTTCCATGAAATTAAATCGGAGTTAAAAGCCTGAAAGAGGCAAAGCCTACCATGTGCTGGAACTGCTGGTATAGGAACCCCAAGGGAGTGATTCATTTCCTTTCTACAGCACAATCCGATCCGTGTCTTTTTGCGGTTTCCTTCCCATCTTTGGGGTCATTATGACTTCTCAGTTTTTCTCCCCTTAAACTGGCATCCCGGGCCCCTTTTCCCCGGCCCACTCTCAGGTATTGGTGCTTCGAATGCACACTGCTTAGGCATTAGACTTCCAATGCTGTCATTAACATGAAAAGAGTTACAGCCTTGTGCCCATGACCTCACTCAATTTCCCACTCAGTGGTCGATGGTGTCATTCACGAGTGTGTAAGGCACGCTTATCCCAGGTCTAAGCCTCGACATCAAGAACTAGTCAATAAAACAAGAGTGATGTAACAGAACTGTATCTAGCAAAGCCGCAATCTGTGACCTCTTTTTACTTTAAAAGAAATTCTTAAATATGGATCATTTAAGCCTTTTTTTAACGACAGTATTAATCACTGTATCCTAAGGTGATTTATGCAAACTTGCCTCCAGTGACGGTCCTTGTGAGCTCTTTCAAAGGTATGCATCTCCTTAGAGCTGGTTTCTGACTAAATTAGTCTATAAACCAGATTACTTAGCACTTCAAATTACATATTAAAATCTTGTTATAAGGTGAATATACAAATAAACTACATACATAATAAAAACTTAGTGGTATTTCTTTGACAAAAGTATTTGGCATATTTGAAGCCTACTTCCTGATATAAACAAGGTAATTTCTTCATCCTGACAGGACTTTTTTAATTGGGTCTCCTGAGAAAAGTGCCTATTCCAAAAATCAGAATTAATACCCAAGTACCATATTTTGTCCGTTTAGGGAAGGGAGGTCATGAGAGAAAAGGACCTGATGGAATGAACCACAAGGCAGGTAGGAAGTGAGGTTTTTTTTTTAATTTACTGAGGTATAATCCTGGGTTCATTGTTGTTCTCTCTGAGATATATTTTCTTTTTTTTTAAAGCTTTTTTTTTTTTTTTTTTTTGTAAAGATTTTTATTTATTTATTAGAGAGACAGTGAGAGAGAGCATGAGTGAGGAGAAGGTCAGAGAGAGAAACAGACTCCCCGCGGAGCCGGGAGCCCGATGCGGGACTCGATCCTGGAACTCCAGGATCATGACCCGAGCCGAAGGCAGTCGTCCAACCAACTGAGCCACCCAGGCGTCCTGATATATTTTCTTTTTATATTAAATAATGTTATCATCTGTTTAAAGTTACTGACAGACCTCCACAGATCAGACTCATTCAGGGCCTGGTTTTGATGCTTTCAAAGCACATCATGGAAAGGTTCCTTTGGCTGCGTGAACATGCCACAGGAAATACATACAGCAGTTATTTTCAGCCATTAGTCCGATTTCCTAAAGCATTTCTACTTGTTAAAGCTACCATTGATCCTTTCCTACATTATATTACTTAGTATTACCACAACTTGAGTGAGTAGCAGAGTGGAGAAAACACAGGCTTTGGAGTCAGACCTGAGGTAAGAGTTCAACCCCCTAACTGCTTTAAACTTGGGCAGAGTACTTAACCCTGTCAGAGCCTCAGTTTACTCATTAGGATAATGTAGGAAACAATACCTACTTATTAAGGTTAGGAGTGTTAAATTAGATCGCTGAGAAACACCTCGCGTTGTCCCGGGGGATAATAGACATCCACTACAGAGTAGCAGTTACAGGACAGCAGTACCAATTCCGTGAAGCTCCAGGTGTTTGCGTGCTGTAGGGACTGTTTAAGACCCATCTGGAAAGGACCTCATATCTCCAAGAGGACAACACTTAGAGTAGCTACAAAGTCTTATTTATTTGCCGAAGTTGATGCGAGGGTTAATTTAGATGAGAAAACACGTAACGTGCTTATTATAATCACCACCACCCATTATGCCAAGCATTTTACGTAGTCATTACAGATGGCTATCTTACTTAATCTTCATAACAACCCAATAAAGGAGTTACAGTAATTACCTCCATTTTACAGGAGGGAAAACCAAGTTATGACTAGCCTACTCAGTCACCCTTCCAGTGCACGGATGAAACAGACCAAAAGTGCAACTGATCAGTGTGAGTTCCAGGTAAAGGCAGGGACAGTCTAGAAAGGCTAGGAAGTACTCGGATGTCCACGTATTAAATGCAGAATATTCAAACCTAAAATCCAAATTCATTTCACCTTGTATGTGAGCAAAACATACTCGTTTCCCTAAAGCTTGGAAGTAAAGAGATAGGGAGCACCCGGGTGCCTCAGTCAGTTAAACATCCGACTCTTATTTATTTATTTATTTGACAGATCACAAGTAGGCAGAGAGGGAGGGAGAAGCAGGCTCCCCACTGAGCAGGGAGCTGGATGTGGGGCTCCATCCCAGGACCCAGGACCATGACCTGAGCCGAAAGCAGAGGCTTAACCTTCTGAGCCACCCAGGCACCCCAAATGTGCGACTCTTGATCTCAGCTCAGGTCTTGATCTCGGGGTCGTGGGTTCAAGCCTCACATTGAGCTCCAGGCTGAGCGTGGGTGGAGCTGACTTTAAAAAAAAAAAAAAAAGATTGATTAGGGAGAAAGTATCTGAAGAATAAAAGGTGTAAATGTGTATGAATAAAGGCAGGAAGCATGATATACAGTGTAATCCCTGTGGTCTCAGGGCCAACACTGGTCCTAAGTGTCCGAGGGGGGCGACAGGAGAGTTGAGGCTTCAGCAGGGGCGTCTCACTGAGTCACAAGACAACTGGCATGGAGACGATTTACAGTAGTGCTTCAGGCCAGGCCTGTCCAGGGCTCAGCAGATTCTGGCTCGTAGCTCCCAGACATTATTCCTGGAGCCAGGCTTACGGCTGACTGCCTGGGATCCCCAGCGTTGTCTGCAAATCCCCGCTCAATTCCTAACCCTGCCCTCCTTAAATCGTTGCTATTGTCACTCGCTTCCAGCTATCATTTCCCTGTATGGCTCCTAATCCTCTTTCAGATGATATATTTATACCTCAACAGCTCAGCGGTATTTAAGGGCAGGTCATGGGCAACTGACCCACACGGAAGTAGCCAACTGAATTGTAGTTTCCTTGACCAGAGGTTAAGTCGAGTTATTTCATTCATAGTTTTTGGGTTTTTTTTTTTTAAGTTTTTATTTATTTATTTGAGAGAGAAAGAGCACAAGCAGGAAGGAAAGGGAGAAACAGGCTCCCCGCTGAGCAGGGAGCCCCATGTGGGGCAGGATCTCAGGACTCTGGGATCATGACCTGAGCGCAGGCAGATGCTTCACCGACTGAGCCACGCAGGCACCCCACGTTCATATTGTTCTTTAACGTGAGCACAGGTGCTGTGCTGCAGTCACTCCTCAGTACTGCTTAAATCTCGATAAGCGCGAAGAGACAGGGATGACACCCCCTTCACACCCCTCTGTTAAGGTGCTGTGGGTGCAGAGCCGCCACAGCTGCCAGGCACCTGTCTTCAGCTGTGAGGTGGTGGGGAAAATGGAAATCCCTGGACTACAGGATCTTCCAGGCCTCTTCCAGGTCTAAAATCCCATTACCATGTCACATCAAGAGCTACCCGTGAACCCAGCCACTCTTGAATCAAGGGAGCCGCTCTATAAAATTTAGGAGTAAGAGCTCCCATTCATTCAGCACTGTGCTGAGCCCTTTGCTCAGTGACTCAATAAGTATATGAGTTCCGTGTATGTGCCAAGCACTGTTGTGGACACTGGGAATTCCGTGTATACGGTAAAGTCCTCTCCTCAAGGATCTTGGGCTTGGGAAAGAAGACATATAAGTGGGGGGTGGGATGGGAGAATAAGATTGAGTTAAGCATGATGAAGCAAATAAAATAGGATAGTGTCAGAGTGACTTGAGGGGCTACTTGAGGTGGGCTTGAGAAATAACTCTCTGAGGTGGGAAGAGTGTCAAGAAGACAGTCACGTGAAGCCATAGGGGCAGAGCGGTCTGGGCAGCAGGAACAATCAATGGTAAGGCCCCATGAGCTTGGTGTGTCTGGGGACAAGGGCTGAGGAGCATGAAGACCAAGTAGGCAAGGGCTCGATCGTGTCACACATCATGGCTGTGGGAAGGAGCGTGGTTTTAATTCTGAGTGTGAATGGGAAGCCATAGGAAGGTTTGGAATAGGAGAGTGACAGATCAGATCTTTACAACACACTATTTGGGCTGCTAGGTAGGCACTGCGAAAGGGGGCAGAAACACCAGTTAGGACCTGCTTCAGGGACCGGTGTGAGGACACGGCCTAGACAAGAGATGCAAGAATGATGAGAAGTGGTTGGACTCAGAATATGGCTTGGATGTGAAGCTGATGAAACGGCCTACTGGTAGATTGAAATGAGATCTGGGAGCAAGAAAAGATTGAAGAACAACTCCTCGTTTTAGGCCAAAGCAGCCGGGTACATGGTCATGCTGTTACAGAGGTGGAAAAGGCTCGAGGGAGGCATCTAAGGAAATCAGGAACTTGGCTTTGGCTTTGGCACGTCTGCAGTCTGAGTATAGATGTCTGGTAGGCAGCTAGGTTCGTAATCTGGAGTTCTGGAGAGAGGTCCAGCTGGCAGGTTGGGATTTAGAAGCTATCAGCCTACCAATGGTTTGTGATGTCGGGGTGAGTGAGCTCACCTGGACGGCAACATGGGGAGGGTAGAGGAGAACTGACGACAAGCCTGGGAGCCCCAAGCAGAAAGAGATTTGTTAAACAGGAGGAGGTGCGAGCAAAGGACATGAGCGGTCGGTGAGTTTGGAGTGAAATCAGAGGATTGTGGGTTCTTGAAACCTGGAGGGTTTGGGGAAGGAATTCATTGGTTGAACTGGGATGAATCTGTTGGCAGATTGGGTAAGGAAAGTAGGTCATTGGTGACCACCTCTCCCTGGAGTGACAAGGATGAGTATCCAGTTGGAGTAAAAGCTGTGTGAATAAGAGACAAGAGGATGCAAAACAGTTTTGAGAATGTTCGCTTATCTATTGCTACCTGAAAAACACCCAGCCCCTAGTAGCTTCACTGACACTTACTTTGCACACGAATTACAGCTTGGTCACGGCTCTTCGAGGACCATGCCCCATTGGGTATCAGCTGCAGTGGCTGGAAGATGAGGGCCGGAGTCATCTGCAGAGTCACTCACTCACCCGATGCTCCGGGTGGTGGAGGTGGGCTGCCAGCCAGAATGCCCCCGGGTGCTCTGGGCTTCCCACAGTACGGGGCTGAGCTCTCAGGGCAAGTCCTGAGGGAGAGGCACGCAGAAGCCCCATTGCTTCTGATGGCTGAGATTTGGAAGTCACCTAGTGACTTCCAAAAGGGATTTTACCTATTCTCTCCAATGTGTAGCCACAAAGTCCCATGCAGGTAGAAGAGAAGGAGAAGTAGGCTCTTCCCCTTGATGGGAGGAATGAGGGAGACCAGATCTGTCGCTGTGCCATTTTTTGGGAAAAGAACATCTTCCACAAGGGGTTTTGTTAGAAGAGGAGCCAAAATTAACACGGTAGCCAGAGAGGCAACGGGATGCGGTAGACACAGTGCCTTGGGACCCACAGGATTTTTACTATCTTCTGTATGTTTCATTTCTTTCAAAATCAGAAGAACGAGAAAGAAATGCAGTCCCGACTGGACTATGTTCATCTTTTCACCAGTGAGTGATAAAATATGTTTAATATTTATTTGATATTTATTTACTCAGTATTTATCTTATGACCCATGAAGGCAAAAGCGTACGGGCTCATTGGATGCCCCATAATGGGACCCTGACTGTGGAGTCAAGGAAGGATGTTTTTAAAAAGGTGATTCAGGCAGTTTGCAAATAGGAATGATCCATTAGAGAAGGATAAGCTGAGGACGCAGCAGAGAAAGGGAATTATTTGCGGAATGAAGTGCTTGGGTAGCCGGAGAGAGGGGAGACTTAGCAGAGGAGCCGACAGGTGGAGAAGAAGGAAAGGGACACCACCTCCACGCACCAGGAAGTAGGCGAGAGCGTGGGCACAGGTGCAGAGAACTCTCCTGGGAAGATGAAGTGTTCCTGTGATGCAGCTAGTCCCGTCTGCAATGAAGTTTGTGACAAGGTCATCAGATGGACATGGGAGTGAGCGGAAGGTTTGAGGTTTGTCTCAAAGCAGCTTGTGACTTCCGTGTCCAGGGGAGACACCAGTGAGTGATGGTAAGTGGGTTGAGTCGGACATGGCTTCAAAGGGACTAGCAGTTTTGAGGCAAAAAAGAGAAAAGGTGGAGGCAACAAGTAGGGAGGCGACTAGCCCTACTCTCCTGACCCCAAGGGACATGGGTGAGATGAAAAATCCCTGAGTGCCTGAAAGGATGACAGGAAATGGAGCTCCTACTTCAGGAAGGGCAAGGACTTAGGAGAACGTCAAGAGATTAGGGAAGTACAGAAGCAGGGGGTTATGTGAGAGAGGGGGTGAGGCCTGGAGGTGTAGACAACAGTTCAGGAATGGATAGCCAGCGGTAGACAGCGGTGTTACCCCTGAGATGATGAGATTCATGGGAACGAACGACTGCTCCTAGAACCTGGAAAAGTGCATCAAATCTTCTGGTTTCTTCGAGGTGTCATTTTAATATTACATTAAAATAAGCACAAATATATAATTAATTGGAAAACAAATTTGCAGGACATTTAATATAAAAACAAGAAGAGACTTAGAGATATTTTAAGCCATGCTCCCAGATTCTTCTCATGTACTCACACTTGGAAAGAAAGTAGGAGAGACCCTTTCTCTAGGTTTTGGGTGAAGGGTGTTAGAGGGAAGAATTTGTCCTTTAAATTAGAAAATGGAAAATTTCCTAGACTCAAGGGTGTGGCTTGCTAGGACTGAGCTTGGGGACCTTCACGTCACAGATTCTGCTACTTCTCACTGGACTGTGGGGAAGAGTGAGCCCCAGATCGCCAGTAGGTTCTGTCTTGTGGGCTAGGAGTTGGTCTTGCTCCCTCTCCAGCCTTCAGAGTCTCCTGTATCTCCAAGTTGGGCCTCTCTGGAGCAGCGTGGTGCCCAACTAAAGGAACAGGGAGCGTGTGTGAGGCGGAGGGGGTGTCGGTTTCCTGCCCGTCTCCCCCCTTCAGAATCTGGCTGAGTTGCATGATTGACAAGACGGAAAGGAGGGGTGAGGCTGGGGGAGCTTAGCTGACTGGAGGTTAGACCTTCCAGAGGAATCTTCTAATGATCTTAGGGTGCTGAGCAGGCCTGGTCCCACCCCCCTGCCACCTGCCCTACACCACCCATCGTGTTCAGTAGCCAGGAGATGAGGAAAGAGGCTGGCTGAGCAGAGGAGAGGCAGGAAGGGGACCCTTTCCTAAGGCATCGATCAGCAGCAGCCCAGGAGGCTGCACAGAGCCTGGCTCCCTGACATTCCCCCAGGCCAAGATGGGGCAGCAGTTCAGCTGGGAGGAGGCGGAGGCGGCTGGTGAGATGGATGTGGCTCAGCTTCAGGAGTGGTACAGGAAGTTCGTGGTGGAGTGCCCCAGCGGCTCCCTCTTCATGCACGAGTTTAAGTGCTTCTTCAAGGTCACAGGCAACGAGGAGGCCACCGAGTTTGTAGAGGGCATGTTCCGAGCCTTCGACAAGAATGGGGTAAGGAGGCACTGAAGGGAGGATGGCGGCCAGCCTGCCTGGCTCATGTCCCTTTGAGCCGAAGGAGCACCCCTGTGGGAGGGAGTACCCCGTCCCCAGCTGTTCTCTCCAATCCCTGCTCACCTGTTCTCTCTCTCTCTTTCCCCCACACTCTCCTCACTTCCCATCGTCTGTCCCTTCCCATCTTTCCTTCCCTCCTCTCTGTCTTACCTTCTCTCCTCTGCCTCTCTACTCTTCCTGACTCACCCTCTCCTCCTTCAGAGAGCTGAAGGCAAGCCGGGCAGAAAGGCACAAAGGTCAGTCTGCAATCTGAGTGTTTTTGACCAAGGCTGTACAGCCTTAGGGCTTGGTTTTTCACACACACCAGAGCCCCTGTCACTCTAAAGTTAAGGAGCTCAAGAGCTGTCCCAAAGGGCTGAGCTAGCTTGGTATAGACGGTGTGCTCCCCCTCATTGGGGTCATTGGTGTTGAGACCAGTCAGGTCTTCCCGCCCAGCGTGCTGGAGGGACCTCCTGGGCTGATGGGGCAACTGGATGGATGATGCAAAAGTCCCTTACAAGTCTCCAAGTCAGGGAAGAGTCCATGAAATTATCCAACCACAGGATTTCTGTAAGGCCCCCAGTGGTACCTGCAGCTGAGAAGATGCTCTGTTTTTTAAGTGTGCCCCTGGAGATGGAACTTAGAAACGGAAACCCCTTCATTATTGAAGCTCGTCCATCCGTTGCCTCCGTGATCCTTCAGATCGTTAGACTTGCCTCAAGTACTATTTCCGCCCCCCAAATTGAGGGGTGGCTATTGGGCCTAGATAACTGATCTGGAGAAAGCCGCTATACCCTGCTTTTCCATGCATGGAGAGCTTCACTCTCTAGGCTGAGTCGCTGGCAATGCCCTTCAGGGCTGACCTTGGCCCCGGGACCAGTCAGCACCTGTCAGGGGCATGGGAGGGTACAGTGAGCGTCCTCAGGGCAACAGAAACCTCCTTGGAGATGAACCCTATGAACTCCCTCACAGACAGAGTTTCACACTTCTCCAAGCTCCCCCGTCCAAGCCCACCGCAGCCCACTTCATCATCCAAATTAAATGACAACACAACCAGGACAAAAGGAAGTGAACCGGTTTGGCCAAGATCATAGGCTGAAGGGTCCTGACTCCCCATCAATGTGCCTGCTCAGAAGGCAGTTTGTTTTGGTTTTGTCGTTTTGTGTTGTTTTGTTTTGAGAAAGAGAAAATTATTTTTAACAAAACAGGTCATACGTGACAAGACTTACTACTATAAATATATCAGTCTTCCCCATCTACAACTAAAAATTCAGTTCAACAACAGCTCTAGATCAAAAAGGGATTGTCAAGTTCATGGGCGTAATATAGCTGTACCCCTTATAGCTACTTCATCTCTTCTTACAAATTAGCACATGATAGGCATCGATTGCTTTTTTCCTATCATTATAACTTTTTAAAAAGATTTTATTGATTTATCTGAGACAGAGAGAGAAAGAGCACAAACAGGAAGAGAGGAAGAGGGAGAGGCAGAAGCAGACTTCCGCTGAGCAGGGTGTCTGATGCGGGGCTCAATCCCAGGACCCCCAGATCATGACCTGAGCCGAAGGCAGATGCTTAACCGACTGAGCCATCCAGGCACCCCTATAACTTTTATTTTGATAGGATTTCTAATTTGTACCAAGTTGGAAGAACAGTGTAAGTGACTCCCATGCACAGTTTACCCAGTTGTTTACATTTTGCCTCATTTGCTTTGTGTGTGTGTGTGTCCCTCTCTTTTAGAGAAAGTTGGAGACATCATGCCCTTTTACCACTAAGTATTTCAGTGTGTTTTTCCTAAGAACAAGGAGGTTCCCTTAAATTACCTAATGCAAAGATCAAACTTGGGAAATTCAAGGGCACTTGGGTGGTGCACTCATTTAAGTGTCCAACTCTTGGTCTCTGCTCAGGTCATGATCTCAGGGTGGTGAGAAGGAGGCCTGCGTCGGGCTCTGTGCTGCGCGTGCAGTCTGCTTCAGTTTCTCTCTCCCTCTCCCTCTGCTCATGCTCTCTCTCTCTCTCTTTCTCTCAAATAAATAAATAAATCTTTTTTTAATCAGGAAATTCCACATTGACCCAATTCCATGAGCTAATCCATATTCAAGTTTTGTCAAATTGACATGTGATGTGTTCTTTATAGCTTCCTTGCTTGCTTTCCTTTCTTTCTTTCTTTTTTTTGGTTTGATCACACATTGCATTCACTTGTCCTGTCTTTTTAGCCTCTAATTCAGAATCTTTAATCTCAGCTTTTCTTTGTTTTATTTGACCCTGACACTTTTGAAGATTGCAGGCCCATTAATTTTGTAGAACGTCTCACACTTTGGGTTTGTTCAGTGTAGCTTTGTGATTAGTTTCAGGTTTTCTGTTTCTGGTACGGGTGTCCCAGAGGTGATATCACGTCCTTCTCATATGTCAGGGGCCTATGTTGTTGGTCTGTCCCATTGCTGAGTGGTTAACTTCCATCATTTGGTTACATGGTATCTGCCAATTTCCTCCACTGTAAAGTTACCATTTTTCCTCTGTAATTAACAAGCATTTTACAGGAAGATACTTTGAGACTATGTGAATATCCTATGGCTCCCCCAGATTTTCATCTCCTAAATTTGGCATCCATCCATAATTTTCTTTCTTTTTTTTTTAAGATTTTATTTATTTATTTGACAGAGAGAGGGCACAAGCAGGGGGAGCGGCAGGTAGAAGAAGCAGATTTCCTGCCCAGCAGGGAGCCCCTATGTGATGCTCAGTCCCAGGACCCTGGGATCAGGACCAGAGCCAAAGGCAGACATTTTAGCCGACTGAGCCACCCAGGTGCCCCCATCGATAATCCTACCATCCCTTCTTTGTTTATGAATTGGAATTCTACTACTAAGGAAGAGCTTTCCTAGACGTTTGTTAGATTCCTCTGTCAGGGATGGAGCCCCTCCTTCTTTTCTTTTCCCACTTAGTTTCTGTCTCCAAATCCACACCCATCTTCACTCCCCGCATTGGCACAGTTCTTACATTAGTGAGTCTCATTTCTGGGCAATTGGTCTGAACTCTCTGAGGCAAATAAGATCGAGAGGTCATAGATCTAGCTCACACGTCAATTCCAGGGGGTATAGAAATGGGGGTCTGGAGGAGGCGAGGAGGTCGGAGTGCCTGTCTCTGCCACTCCCCTCCCTGTAACACTCTTCTCTCCAGCGGTTGCCCTGTGATGCACTGGGATGGAAAAAAAGGGTGGGTGAAATCAAATGTCATTCGGGATCCTTATGTAACCTGAGGTAGGGTCAGGGCTGGTGCGCAAATGCGGCCAAATCGGGGAGAAATGGGGCAGCTAATCCCACAGAGTAGATCACACGCCTGTCACTTCTGCTCCTGCTCTTGAGTCGACAGAAGCATTTATTCCCATCATCTTCCCGTTGCCCCTGTGGGTAATTGAAGCTGACGAGGGCCGGGCACACAGGATGAGATTAGTCCTCTCTGGGAGCTTCCCAGGACTCATCCTGGGGCTGAAGCAACATTACAAGTGAGGTCACCCCACAGGAATGACCACTCTATGGTGTGCCTCATAGGATGCAAGGGCTCATTGTGGAAACCATAGCATGCTGAGTTTAGGATGCTGTGAGAACAGAATGTTCTAGACAAAGAATGTGGGAGAATCTATAGGTCTGGAGAGTAAGGATTTGTCAGTCGTTTTTGCTGGTTTGTTTTTCTCTCTGTGGTGCTAGATATGAGGCTCATTTTTCAGACCGTAATAGACCTTAGAGTCTATTAGACTCTAAGAGACTATTAGACTCTAGAGAGGAGAAGGAAAGTTCTCTAGCTTGAACTAGAGAAGATCTGTAGCTTGAAAGGCTCTTGAAAGGAAGTGTCCTAGGTGGGTTTTCCTTGGGCAACTTATTTAACCTCTGAGCCTCAGCTTCCTCATCCATAAAGTGGGTATAACAAACCCAAGGGGGACAGCGTATGTGACGTAGATGGTTCCTACCTGCCATTTTACATACATTTTTTCTACTCTTATTAAAAAAGAAACATAAGATTGATGTTCAGTACGCTTAATACACAATTACTAATGAAAATAGCCTTTGAAAGAACAACTCAGGGGCGCCTGGGTGGCTCAGTGGGTTAAAGCCTCTGTCTTCAGCTCAGGTCATGATCCCAGTGTCCTGGGATCGAGCCCCGCATCGGGCTCTCTGCTCAGCAGGGAGCCTGCTTCCTCCTCTCTCTCTGCCTTCCTCTCTGCCTACTTGTGATCTCTGTCAAATAAATAAATAAAAATCTTAAAAAAAAAAAAAAGAAAGAACAACTCAATCATTGCATTGTACACCTTAAACTCACACAACATTCTCTAAAAGGCTATATCTGCAATTATACCTCAGTAAAGCTTGGGGAGGGTGTATGGAAACAAGCCAGATAACCTTCGGTGAGTGAGGAGAACGGCGAGAAGGAAGCGTTGATGCACTCAGCAGCTTGGGTGGTTCTCCAGGGCATCGTGCTGAGTAAAAGCGGCCAGTCTTGAAGCTACACACTGTGACCCCATGTGTATACCATTCTCCAAGTGAAGATACTGTAGTGCTGGGGACCAGCTCAGCGGCCACTGAGGGTTACAGTTGGAAGAAGGATGTGACTAGTAACTCAAGACAAAGTCCTCGGGTTGAGTTACACCTGTCTTACACATATGACAAAATCTCAAATGGCAGACTTATACACAAGGTGCATTAAAGACTAGTGAAAAATGAGACAAAAACAACCATTGCTAAGAATCCACCCTAAAAAAGTTACCAGCTATTTAAGAAAGCATACCTATACACAAAGACGGTCGTTGCATAATTCAGCAAGAGGGACTGCAGAGTACCCCTCAAAAAAATAAAATGATTTCAAATAATTTTAAAGACATGGGGCATTTTAAAATGAAAATCCAGGAGATAAAACCATAGCTCCAGTCTGACCTCAATTAGAGAAATACAGCGTGGGAGGTGGGGGGACCAGAAATCATCCCATAAAAGGTGATGAGTAAGACACTTGGGGTGTTAAGGTGGGCTTCTTTCGTTTCCTTCTTGGTTTGTCAGTAGGCTTTTCTCTGGTTGCCTCATATTCTGTCGTGTTCTGTGGCTCACACCTTGCTCGCCCAAGCGCCCCTTGATCTGGGGGTAGGGCTCCCAAGTGGCAAGGCCCAGTGGGACAGGGGTGCTCAGGGCCAGTGATGTCATTTCCAAAGCCCTGTGCCTGACAGCCACTTCTGGGAGAGTGATGACTTGGGTTCTGGCTTTGGAGAGCTGAGGTCTCCGCCTCAGAAGCAGGAGCTCCTGCAAGTGGGAGCACCTTGTAAAACTCAGCCTGACCAGCCCCCTGCAGACACCACCAGCAGCAGCCTCTCACCTCCAACTCAATCGGCCTAGAAGAACAAGAAGCAAGTGCTCCCTGCCTCGTTTGCTGCTTTTGGAATCATTGTCACCACATTCTTGATAGGAGTTTTGGTGACCTGGGCAGAGTCACCCCAGAGGCAGACCGTGTGCCCCCCTTCCCTCTGGGCGGTTAGTCGCTGAGTCCTGACTCCCCTTGCCCCTTCCTGGGTGCGGGTGGAGGAGGCCTGTCCTGCAGGAAGGGTAACACCCATCTGAGCCTAGACCACAACAGAGCTGGAGCCAAGGCCTGTCTGCCTTCCCTCGGGCTCAGAGTGAATGAAAGGACAAAGGACATTTTTAGTGTGAGCGTGGCTTTCTAATCTTCCAGAACTGCCTTAGACCCAAATTGAAATTAAGTCAGTCATGTATTTGTGGATTCATACATATTCCTAAGACCTGACTGCACGGAAGTGGCGCTGTGCGAAGCACAAAGGAGAGACAAAGGCCCTGAAAGCCCCTTGTTTCTCCAGGACCTTATGATACAGCTAGAAAATGAGACACACACACGCAACGGCTAAGTGAGGCCCCAGAGTGAGACCCGAACTGCGCGGAACTGAGTAGAGGGGCCCTGAATGCTAGAAGAGGGAGTGAGAGAGACCACTACGCTGAAGTGGTCGGAGAAGGAAGGCTTCCTAGAGGAGGCGACCCTTGAGCTGGGCCTGGCGGGGTGGGTAGTATGGGGAGATACCCGATCAGGCAAGGATGCTGGGCTGGAGAACACCCATGAGCGAAGCTGTAGAGGCCAGGAGGATGGCTGGAGGCCAAGCCCCGAGTGTGTGGGGATGGACCAGCCAGAATCGGACCACCTCTGCACTCAGGGGAAGGTGGGACGGGCCTCACAGCTCGCGTTCCCACTCCCACCGCAGGACAACACCATCGACTTCTTGGAGTATGTGGCAGCCCTGAACCTCGTGCTGAGGGGCACCCTGGAGCACAAGCTCAAGTGGACCTTCAAGATCTACGACAAGGACTGCAATGGCCGCATCGACCGCCGGGAGCTGCTCGACATTGTGGAGGTGAGAGGGGCCCCTGCATCTGGGGGCGGGGGGACGGGGGGCTGGAGGCGGGGAGTAGCACTGGAATCAATCAGAGGGTGCTTTCCCATCTCAGAGTTAGGCTAGAAATCAATTACAAAAAGATACCTAAAAAAATCCCCATCTGTTTGGAAATAAGGCCACACACTCCCAGACAGTCCAGAAATCAGAGAAATTCTATCACACCTAGGCACACCAAGTGTTTTGAATGGGGTGATAATGCACACGTAACAACAAAACTGGGAAATGTCGCCAACACTAGGCTGGCAGAGGCTTTTTAGCCCTAAACTGTATACGCCAGAAAATGAGAGGCTGGAGATCAATGATCTTAGAAGTCATCTCAGGAAATGAGAAAAGAAACAGGGGCTCATGGGTGGCTCAGGTGGTTAAGAGTTTGCCTTGGGCTCAGGTCATGATCCTTGGCCCACAACCAGCTCCCTGCTCAGTGGGGGTTCTGCCTCTCCCTCTCCCTCTCCCTCTCCCTCTGTCCCTCCCCCTGCTCATTCTCTCTCTCACTGATAAAAGAATAAATAAAATCTTAAAAAAAAAAAAAAGAAAAGAAATGAGAAAAAAGAAGAGTAAATTAAACCCAGAGAGTAGAAGAAGGGAAATACTAAAGAGCAGAAATGAATGAAATAGGAAACAAACGCATAGAGAAGAAAAGTCAACAAAACCAAAAGCTGGTTCTTTGCACGATGAACCACACTGACAGCAAGAATGAGCAAGGAGGAAACCGTCCCTAGTATAATTCGGACTGACATTGGACCGGATCAGCCTGCTCCTCCCCAGAACTGTACTCCCAAGTGGGGCTTGTCCACCCAGGTCAGAGACAAAGGAGTCCCCTCGGGGTAGTTCTGTGGTTTGCCCAAGTTCATCCCTCCCAGGAGGGTGCTGGGGCTGGCTGTAGCTCCGGGGTTCCCAGACCCTGTCTGTGGGGCCCACCGTGTCTCATGTGCTACGCTGGGCTATGAGACCCTAGGATGGACAAGACAGGCCTCTGTCGGCAGAGTGCCCCGTCAGGGAACTGAGGAAAACCTTCACATGTCTCTGTGTCTTCACCACTTCCCTTCACCAATGGTGCCTCACAGGGAGGGGACACAGGGAAAAGGAGAAACCTGTTTTTCCCTCCAGTCCAAACCCCAGTATCTCCCATCATCCTATGTTACACACACGCCCATAAGTACACTCCATGCTCTTCTCCTCTCGGGCTCTCCCTGTGTGTCAAGTGGAGTTGAGACCACCACAGAGCATGGTACCTCCCTCACTGAAGGGTTTGGGGTTCACTCAGATGCTCACAGGGGAAAAGCCACTGGCATCAGGCTGAGGGAGCCTGTGAGGCCTGACACGCAGTGGAACTAGGCCCTAGGCCGGGTCAGTTTTTATTAGGGTCTGGGTCCTGTGGGCCTAAGATGCACCAGCTGGCGGCGGAAGGTGGACAGTGCTGGGGATGCAGGGCTTGAAGGCCTGGGGTCCTGGCAGCAAGAGGGAGGGAGCACGCAAGCTCTCAGGGTGGTATGGGGGGTGGGGAGGCCCACAGCCTGGTTTTCTCCCACAGGCGATCTACAAGCTGAAGAAAGCCTGCAGGGTGGAGATGGAGTGTGAGCGGCAGGGACAGATGCTCACCCCCGAGGAGGTGGTGGACAGAATCTTCCTTCTGTTGGATGAGAATGGAGACGGTAATGGGGAGCAGAGGTGGGGGGTGGCCCACTCCACAGCACCCCCAGGCCCTCCACCTCCCAGCCACGGTTTCCTCATCTGTGAGCTGTGGGCAGAGAGGAGGACATGACGTAACAGGGGTGTCACTGGCTCGTGAGGTTGGAAAGAGGGATGGACGCTCCCACTGGAGCCGCTGATGGAAGCTGGGCAGAGCGCTGTGAAAGAGTAGGAGCTCAGGAGTCAGGCAAGCCATTTCCCCACTCGGCCTGGACTCAGTTTCCTCATCTGGAAAATGGGGAGAATAGTAATTCCGAGGAATCAATGAGGGGAGGTATTTGAGAGAAAGGCATGGGGTAGGCCCCCATTCAGGCTACTGAGGCCCTCTGCCCTGTGGCTTGACACCCCCGGCTGACTGGGAACACACCCAGAAGAGCCCTCAGGAGCATTTTGAAGGGGCCAAAGTAAACACAAATTCGTTTGCAAAGCCAGTCCCTTTAAGGAATCCTGGAAGCTTCCAGGAGACTCTGGGAGAAGGGAGAATTAACCGGCCTGGTGGGCCCCAGACTTCAGGCTCATTTGTGTAAGAGGTGTAGCTTGTCTAAGAGGCTGCCCCCTGCTAGTGGAGGCCTCTCCTCTTGCCCCCAGCCCCATTTCCTCACGCTCTCACACCACCATCTCTCCTACCCCTCGCTTAGGCCAGCTGTCTCTGAACGAGTTCATGGAAGGTGCCCGTCGGGACAAGTGGGTGATGAAGATGCTGCAGATGGACGTGAACCCCAGTGGCTGGATCTCTCAGCAGAGGCGGAAAAGTGCCATGTTCTGAGGATTTGGGGGTCCTGGGAGCCCAGTATGTGTCCACAGGCCCCTCCAGGATTCCAGGCTCACCAGGTTTCCCAAAGAGCGAGAGGGTCCCTGGCTCAGCCTGCTTGCGCCCACTCTTATCTGGCTCCCCTATGAAAGGGACTGGGCTGAGGCGGGTGGCTAGGGGCTCTTGGCCTGAAGTGGCTGACAGGACACAGTCCGAGGGCAGGATTTACCCGGGTGGCGAAGGGAACCGGCTTCCTCTCTCCTTTCAGCTGCTTCTGGGGAAAGTATGCTTCCGCTGGGTGGTTGTGGGGCGTTCACAATTTCCTACCTGGTTCCTACCTGGAAGCAGGGGAATACTGAGGGATGGGGTCCCCTAGACTGCCCCCACAGTGGGAAGCCGGGGACTGGAAGGGGTCGCATCTGAAGAAAAAATAGGACTTGGGGCGTGAGTCCTGGATCCTGAGGAGTTCACGGGGAGGTCTCTCGCCTCCCCCTCCCAACTTGTCTTCACCAGGGGTGTCCGCAAGGGAAAATTGCAGCCAGTAAGGCGCTGGTCTCCCGGCCCTCTGTCCTCAGAGGGATCCGCTGTTTCAGCTCTGGCCCGTGCAGTTCCTCCGGCCACACCCCCACACAAACCTCCTCTCCCCCTCCCTGCCCCTCATCCCACACCTGCCTCTCCCATTGACCCAAGATGGCCATTTCTCTCTCTCTAACCTCAATTATCGTCTCTGCGCACTGAGCAAGTTGGACAAACCAGGAGGTTTTTTTATTATTATTTTTTTTAGATGTGAAGTTATATTGTCATACAACTCTATGTGTAGCCCCAGTGTACAAACTAGATTTAAAGGGAGTCGTTCTTGTTAAACTGGGTGGGGGGGCAGTGAGGAACTCAGAACAGGAACTTCTTTGAAGAGATGTGTTTTTATGTTGATGGATGAAAAATAAAACTCACCTACTGAACTGCAGTTTCGTAGGCATGATATTCATATAAAGTTTCCTTTAGGGGCGCCTGGGTGGCTCAGTCGTTAAGCCTCTGCCTTCCGCTCAGGTCATGATCCTGCCACGCATGGGGCTCTCTGCTGGGCAGGGAGCCTGCTTCCCCCGCCCTCTGACTGCCTCTCTGCCTACTTGTGATCTCTGACTTGTGATCTCTGTCTGTGAAATAAATAAATAAAACCTTAAAAAAAAAATAGTAGGGGCACCTACTACTAAAATAGTAGGTGGCTCAGTGGGTTAAGCCTCTGCCTTTGGCTCAGGTCATGATCTCAGGGTTCTGGGATCGAGCCCCACATTGGGCTCTCTGCTCAGTGGGGAGCCTGCTTCCCCCTCTCTCTCTGCCTGCCTCTCTGCCTACTTGTGATCTCTGTCTCTCTGTCAAATAAATTACTTTTTTAATCTTAAAAAAAAAAAAATAGTAATCCAGGTGGACACAGATCAGCCCAAACATCAGGAAGGTGGTGTGGGCCTGACGTTGGGGAAATGTCCTAATTCTGTTCAAATACCCTCCCACCTCCCACCTTCAGGATTTCCCAAGAGGCAGCCACCAAGAGAAGGTGTGGAAATGTCAACTCCCTTTTCTTCCAGGCTGCCCCTGGCATTGATCTCCACCTTCCCGCCAGGTCTGTGCTCAGGTTTTGGCTGACTTACCAGCCTGAGGTGGTCCCAGTGATTACTGGTAGGACCCTCTCTTCCCCAACCCCCTCCCCACGGTGAGAGGGTGCCTCTCAGCAAGCTGGAGCTTCATTCCTCTTGCCCCTTGTTTTCTCTCTCCTACCCTTGGATTTTTATTCACTCCTTGTCCTTCCCCCACACCCAGCAGAAGTGAAGACTCAAAGCCCAGAAGGAGCATCTTTGCAAAAATGAGGCCAGCTTGCTCCAGCCTGTGTCTCTCCCCATGTTCTTGGAGAGGTATTCCCAAAGCCGGGGCATGCAAAAAAATGGGAATGGGGCCCGCTTGTAACTAACTGCCTGCCCCACTTCCCAACTGGTGTCAGGTATCACTGCAGCAAGAGGGATTTAAGTTAGACCCGGGAGGGATGGTCAGGACACTTGCCACAGGCAGTGAGTCACAGAACTGCGGGATGGGCCAGTGCGGGAAGTCAGGGTGCTGTGCAGTCACTTCTGAACAAAGACGGAGTTCCTCTGGATAAATAAGGACTTTCTGTAGTATCCTAGCTTCTCTTCCCGTATTTTATTATACTAATGCTTAGCCTGTTAGTTCCTTAGGGATCCTCTTCTTGGCGTGTCCAACATCTAGCGTTCCTACAAAGGAGGTGTGTGATAAACGCTTGCAGAAGGGAGGAATAAATCAACACACCACACAAGTAGGCTCGGGGTGCTGGGGTGCAGGTCGGGTGTGTGATTGCAGCACCCGATCTGTAGGATTCCATCAGGGTCCCTGAAAGCCCAGCTCCGAAATAGGGGGACTGGAGCATCTCAGTGGGGAAAAGCTGGGGGAGGTCCCTGAGGGTCCCCCAGGAGGGACAGTCACCACCAGCTGAGTCATGTACAGGGTTCAGGAACCATCCTTCCGGACTCCCACCTCTGCCCTTCTGGCCCACCCATCCCACACCCCAAAGAGGGGAGCTGAGCCTTTGAGTTCAGCAGACCACATCTAGTATTACAGTGACGACCTTAGGCACCATCACACGACCCCTCCCCAGTACAGAATCAGCCCAGCGGTGGGCTCAGCCGGCTGCCTCAGGCTCCCCACCGCCTGCCCCCTCCCCACCCTCCTCCTCCTCGCGGTTCTGGAGCCTGCGCACGATGCGGGTGAGGTCCAGGCTCCGTGTCAACGTGTCCAGGAGCATCTGGTCCTTCTGGACGCCCTCGATGAACTCCTCCAGGGACAGTTCCCCTGGCATACAGAGAAAGGGAGTCAGGGGGAGGAGGGTGCTCCCCCCTTCCTGGTAGCATGGAGTGGGGCAGAGCCAATGCTAGGGGAAGCGAGGTTGTGAAGGGAGCGGCTAAAGGAGCCAGAGCCCAAAGTCTGGTCCAGTTGTCCCTAAAATCCAACTCATGCCTGGGGCAGGGGCAGATGGAGGATGCGGCCAGCAGAGGCCCCGCCCCTCTCCCACGCCCCCCACCCCCCACAGCGGTCCCCATCCCAGACTCCTCACCATCCCCGTTGACATCAATCTTTGAGAACACTGTATTGGTGAACTCTTCGGCACTCATGGTGGAGTCGCTGCAGGGGTTAATGGCTCGGATGGCCTGGGGAGAAGTGAGAGGACCCATCCTAGCTCAGCCTCAATAGTGTCAGAGCAACAGACTGGGCACTAGAGGCAGCACTGGGGTTTAAGAGCTTGTCTCCGTGCAGATAGAAAAATAGAGGCCCAGAGGGTGGACGGCCTGCGGCCCGGGTCACGCTACCCATCCCACCCCCACTGCTCCCCCTACCCCCAGCCGGGAGCCGGACGCTCAGTCCCAACCCAGCCCCCTTCGGAGACTACAGTTCTTCCTTCTGAAGACCCATCGCGCCTGCCGGCCCCCAGGCTGCCTGTCGGCTCTGGTGGGCCCCGCCGCTGCCCCCGCCCCAGCCCGGCCCTCTGCACCTGGAGTTACCCGGATGATGGTGAGCAGCTCATCGCGGTCGATGCATCCGTTGCCATCGACGTCGTAGAGCTTGAAGTACCAGCGCAGCTTCTGTTCCACCTTCCCCTTGAGGACGAGGCTGAGCGCAGCCACGTACTCCATGAAGTCGATGTAGCCGTCCTGGGCGAGAGGCACAGCTGCTTGAGCCGGATCTCCAGAGGCCCCAGGAAGGCCAAGCCCAGGTCGCTCCCCATGCCCTTTCTGCTCCAGTCCTGCCGCTTCTGTCCCCGCCTCCAGGCAGCCCACCAAGCCTGCCCCAGAGGCTGCCAGCAGCTTTGGTAAACCACCCATCTCCCAGATGTAAATGGTGGTGTTCTCTCTTTACTGGCACTTTGGTGCCAGCGGTCACTGGCTGCTCCCCTGTGATTCTCCAACTGGAGCCCTTCCAGTTGCAAGAGGTGTTGGTGAAGGAAGAGGAATGAACCGCCAGGGTAAGTTGTGGTCTTTGGAGCTGGGGAGAGGGCAGGTGGTAGATAGGGAGGACGGAGCATCTGTCTTATTCTTCCCTTTATTCTTCAAAATTTACTGAGCACCTACTATGCTCAGTGATAGAGGCCTCAGAACTCAGTAAGATATGAGCCTGGTCCTGATGGGAGTGCAGTACTGGGATGCAGGTTTGAATCTTGCCTTCACCCTCTCAAAGCTGTGGGATCTGGGACAAGCACTCAGTGTTTCTGGCCCTCCATTTCCTCATCCATAACAGTTCTAATAGTACCTACCTCTGTGGGATTGCGGTGGGAGTGGGTGAGTTTATATGTCTAAAGCACTCAACAATGCCTGACGTACAATAAACACTGAGGAAATGGTAACCCTTACTACACGTACTAGAATTGTTTCTATAAAGAGAGCATTAGGGCACCAGGGTGGCTCAGTCGATAAAACCCCCACCTTCAGCTTGAGTCATGATCCCAGCATTGTGGGATCAGGTCCCGCATCTGGCTCTCTGCTCAGCGGGGAGCCTGCTTCTCCCCCTCCCTCTGCCTACAGCTCTGCCTACTTGCGTTCTCTCTTTGTCAAATAAATGAATTAAAAATCTTAAAAGAGAGAGAGAGAGAGACCAGTATGCTGTTGTGATGAAATATAGTGACAGCACATCTGGACGGGACATTATGGAATCCTAGAACAAGATCACCCAGCTCTGCCAGGACAGAGGCCAGAGGAGAGGCTCAAGGAGGCTTCCTGGGAAAATTGATGCCCTCTTGAGTCTGAGAGGGGTTGACCGTGCAAGAAGGTGTCACAAGACATGCCTGGGGGATATTTCTCCAGGGTCCCCCAAATTTCACAGGCTGACCCACTGTCTGACCCTGCCAGCCCCACCAGGGGGGGGTCAGGAAAGTGGGGAACATAGGCCTGCCTCTGCCCATCTCGCCCCCGAGTGAGGCCGGGAGAGGGAAGTCTGTGCTTTACAGAAAGGCTGAGCCCTCCTAAGGAGCACAGGCTCAGCATGTGAATTTGGAGTTCAGCCCCTGTTCCTCCACTTACTCACAACCCCGGCTCTGGAACCGGGAAGTTACCCAGAGGCACGTTTGGGGTCAGAAGGAAGACCTCTTAACAGGCAGATTTGCCGCTGGCAAATGGGCCAGCCTGGTGCAGTAATGAGCTCCCCATCACTGAAAGCATGCAAGCAGAGGCTGGAGCACTGTCATTAAAGATGTGGCAGAGGCTGGGCAGGATGGCCTCTGAGGTCTGGCTCTGTGCCCCCCGCCCCAGGCCTCAGGTGAGGCCTTGATGAGCCGGAGCCCCACAGTGGGTGCTGAGATCATAGTGAACATTCGTGTGGTGCTTCCCTGTATTCACAGGCTTTCACATAAGCCTTAGCTCATTCCCTCCTTGTCCGACCCATGCCCGGGGCTGTCCTCAGAACAGAGCAAGGCCTCCCTTGCCACAATGCTCAGAGAAGCGAGAAAAACGGCCAAGGAGGTCTCCCCTGGGTAAGAGGACATGGAACAAGGACACTTTGGTTTTTCATTTTTCATCTCTCTCTACTGTAGGAAATGTGTACAGTGAGCTTTCACATAATTACAGTGAGTAATTTAAAAAATTACTTTCATAGTTTTTTTTTTTTTAAATGGCAAAAAAGGAGCAATGGAAAAGTATGGGTTCTTGTGCCAGAAAGATCTAATTGATGTCTTAGGAGAGTGCGGCCTTGGACAAGTCACGGGGCCTCTCTGAGTCTCGGTTCCGCAGCTGGACACTGGGAATGACAGGGCCTGCTTTTCAAGACCTCAGTTTGGGTGAGATTCCGTAATGATACCACAACGACGCTAACTTCTTTCTAGCGCCTCTCGCTCAGTGTTTTATTTGCTTTCCTCCTTTAATCTCATGACCACCCCTTGGGAGGTGGGATTTTGGTCCCCATTTTCGGAGGAAAGCTGTTGTGAAGAGGAATTAGACCTCACAACCAGTGAATGAGTGAGCCTTGGCTAGAAGCTGGGTGGCCTAAACCCCACCGGGCCTCAGAGGCAGGGGTGAAGATTTACATCGAAATGTGTGCACCTGTGTGAGTGCTGGGCACGGCCAAGCCCAGGCAAAGCTTTGAAGCAAGCAAAGTAGGCGATTATCTCCCCCTTCCCCCCGGGGCACACTCCCCACGCAAGCTTCTGCTTCCCTCAACCTTGCCCTTCCAGCACAGTCCACAGGATCTAGCTGCCTATCAACTCAGGGGCGGGCTGGCTAACCTTTTCTGTAAATGACCAGATCACAAATATTTCAGTCTGGGTGATGTGTAAACAAGTGGGCGTGGTGTGTTCTATTGAAGCTTCACTTATAAAAATAAGCCCACGGGCCATCGTTTGCACAGACCCATTGAACTTCCCGCTCCATTGTCCCATCTCTCCGCTGACCTGCTAGGCCGCTCTGTGCTCGTGACAATGGGTAGACGGCAATAGTGCCCAAAGTGGGATTTACACCGTTGGTGTATGTGAGGTCCTTTAAATGTTACAAAGATACTCTTCGTTTTAATAATTATGTGTTTAAGTTCATGTGTATTAGAAAACACAGAATTCGCACAAAGAACTCATGATTTCTCAGATAACAAATACTCGTTAAGCCCCTACCCTCGTCCAGGCATCGTTCTAAGTGCTAGGGACACAGCACTGAACCAGACAGACAAAAATCTCTGTCCTCCTGGAGTTCACATTCCAGTGGGGGAGACAGACAGCAAACATAGTGGCTAAGTGTTATTCAGCACGTCTTAGAAGATGAGACGTGCTGGGGGTAGTGGGGGGAGGTGGGACAGGAAATGCAAGGGTAGCGGCTAGCCCCAGTTAAACAGGGTTTCAACCAGGAAATCGGGGCAGGTGTCAGCGGGAAGGAGACTTCTAGGCAGAGACTTGTAGTGGGGGAAGGTGTGAGCCAAGCAGAATTTTGGAGGAAGAGGGTCCCAGGCATCAGAAAGGCCCTAAAGTGAAGGTGTGCATGGTGTAATCAAGAAAGTCAGGTCTGGGACAGAGGGAGCGATGCTTGCAAACACAGGGTTGGAGGGTTGTCCCTCCCTGGTGTCATCCATGTGATTTTAGGGGGTCCTCCTGGAGATATGTCTTGATCCTAAGGGTTTCCTTAGCAGGTGAGAAGCTGTGATACTCCTGTGTGTTTGAGTGTAAGGCGTTGAGGCTCAACCATTACTTTCCTCCCCCTGTTTAGGAATTACTCTTTCTTGTGGGGAGCATTGGGGGGGCCCAGCAAGCTGAGGCCATCCCTTTTGGGCTCATGCCATGGGCTGCAGCACTCTGCTCCCAGCAACCCCTCCAGGAAAGCCTGTGGGCTCCAGGATGCTGCCCTTGAGCTTGGGACTCAACACCCATAATCTGCTTTGGCCCCTTGACCTTAAATATTAGTGAGTTTTAAATAGCCTCTGAGCCCTATCTGTCCTTAGAATCCCTGCCCACAATGGTGTTTGAACCCTCTGGGCGGTGGGGGGCCAAGAAAGCTCTGGGCAGCGTGTCCCCAGCTTGAAGAGGACACGTGGGAGAGCTTCGGCACATCCTGGGTGGGGTCCAATGGGGTGGGGAGACCAGGGGTCCTTCTACCATGGCATCTTGACTGAATTGCTCCAAACCAATGAAAGATTTGCTCTAGAAACTAACAAGCATCTTAACTCATGCTCTCAACATCCGGGAAAGATGCGGGTACTGAGCTAAGGATGCCGTGGGAGAGGGGCTGGGTGCACGGCCACCTAGCTGATGAAAACCAAGGGCCCTAACTCACTGTGCCCAGCCCCCCGGATGCCCCCCTCTAGCTGACAGGAAGTCCTCATCCCATGTCCCGCTGATGACTCAGGGACAATACCATTTGACCACCGTGCAGACCTTCAGACCCACTCAAGAGAAGGTGAGCTGAGGTCACTGGGCACTTTGGAGACGGGCGTAGCCTGGACGTCCCAGTGACCAGGCAGCCTGGTCTGTCCCCAGAGCATCAGGGACGGCTCATGTAACATGGGCCTGCCTGTGCCAGGCCAGCGGGGGCCGGAGGCTTATCACCCTGCTCTCTCCTCTCCACTCCCCTTCCTCTTGGACCCTCTAAGGGCCTAGGCAAAAGCGCCAGGTATGGCCCCCAGCACTTAGTAAGTGCTCGACCACTGTCTTGTAGGTGTTCACACCCGTTCTGGAGTAAACTGAGACATGCGTGTGGACGAGGCAGAGGAAGTCATTAGATTGGGCCTCCGGACACCCTAACCTGTGGACCCCTCTGTTCTTGCCTGGAAGGTGAGGGTGCAGACGGGGTCTGGTTCCTTTTTGAACCCCCAGTGCCTGACTCACAGTAGGTGCTCAATGAACATAAGATCCGTTGACCCCCTAACAGGACCCCATATACACCAACAGGCCTGCCCCCTCCTCCAGCAGACGCCATGTTCTGGCCCCTGCACCCCCCACCCCAGCCCCGCACTGGCCGGTCCTCCAGCGCCCCCCACCCAGGCCTCCGCTCACTTTGTTGAAGTCAAAGGTCTCAAACATCTGCTCCACATACTGGCTGGCTGACGGGCTCAGGTTCTTGAGACCGAAGAACTGGCGGAACTCGTAGAGGGTGAGCTGGCCGGAGGGGCACTCAGTCATGAACTTCTTGTACCACTGGTGGCACTCGGTGCTGCTCAGCTCCTCCACGGACTTCCCATCCATTACATTGCCCATCTCCCAGGCCTGTGGGGGGCCTGTGCCCCAGGTGGCTGGATCCCGTTCCCCACGGCCCCTGCAACAGGGCGGCTGGGCTCTCTAACCCTGGGCCCTCCTCGATCAGAGGCCGGAGGCCTCCCGAGCTGAGCAAAGAGGGTCTGATGAATCAGACAGTGCAGGAAAATGTCAGGAGGAGGTGAGCAGAGGGACAAAGGCAATGGGGGCTGTGCAGTCCCACGACCAAATCCAGAAGATGCCTGAGAACCGGTCTTAAGTCCCCACTAAACCCTCGCAGCCAATGGGGTAGAAAAGAGAAGTGAAAATAGAACAGAGCTTAGGGAAGCAGAGGCCCAGGATTACAGCCTTGAGCTGATAGGTGAGAGGATGTTCTTACCCATTTTGCAATCTTCTTATCCCTTCTTACCAGGGCGGAATGGGTGGCCAGCCAGTGGCTGTTCTGATCCCATTACCTCCATTCTCCTCTCCTGCTTTGAGTGGGTTCTCAGTGTTTTTGGTTCCTGCCCTCAGACATGGAATTGAGGTACACGTGAGATAGAGCTGGTTCCTTTCCCACAGCTGGGCCAACTGTGGGCTCCTGACAGGACTGCTATGTACAGTTATCCAAGCTGTGCACTGCACTTGGGCAGCACAATTAAGGGCTTCCGGTCACATCATGGATAGTTAATATACAAGAACACCTGAGTGATGAAGAGTTTGTGGGCTTCCAAGATGAGTCCTGAGCAGCCAGGGGGAGCCTCCTCCAACATAACACTGTATAAGTACACATGGCCTTGTATACACACACACACACTCACTGGTCCTCTTCTGACCACACTCTTACATTCCCAGAGACTCATCCCCGGAGGCTTGAATTTAACCTTCCATTTGATCCACACTTGATACTGTCCCCTCCCAGGGCATGGGGATGGGGAACATTGACTGTGTGCCTAGTGGCCTGAGGGATGTGTGTGTGTGTGTGTGTGTGTGTGTGTGCGCGCGCGCCAGCACACAGGTGCATGGTGAGCTGCTACTACTCATCCCAGAAATGTCCCAGGCCAAGCATAGGGCCTGTCCAGGATGAGGGTTGTCCCTGTCACACAACACTGTCGTGTTCATGATATCTGGAACTGGAAGGAAGCAGCCAACTCGTTAACAAGGCCCAAACCTGGGTCATGACATCACCAGCGAAATTTTAATTTTTGCTTTTTAAAAATTATCTGGGGCACCTGGGTCGATCAGTCGTTAAGCCTCTGCCTTCGGCTTAGGTCATGATCCCAGGGTCCTGGGACTGAGCCGTGTATCGGGCTCCCTACCCAGCGGGGAGCCTGCTTCTTCCTCTCCCTCTGCCCCCGCTTGTGTTCCCTCTCTCCCTGTGCCTCTCTCTGTCAAATAAATAAAATCTTTTAAAAAATAAATAATAAATTAAAAATTATCCGTATTTTTAAGTGGTTTTTAACGAACTCATATTACTCATAAGAAGAGACGAGAGCTATTTAGAAAAAGAAACTAAATAGGACTGCTTTGCCTCTCCTCTGCCCAAAGTGATGAACACAGGGCGCCCTAGGCCAGGGTTGGTGGGGGGACACGCCTCCAGTGAACTCCGGGGTCCCAGGCTGGCATCCTTGTCCTTGGAGTCCTCTCAGCTTCGGGGTTTGGGGTGAAGGGCTCAGGGATGAGGGGACAATCATCTTTCCACCGCTCCCTATTCACATCGTCCCCCCACCCTTCCTGTGTGAGCACAAACACACCCTCCTCTGTGAATCTCCGCAGAATTCGTTTTTCTCGCCTCAGCCCACTGTTTGCTTCTGTGTTATGTTAGCTTTCTACGCTGCTTCGACATTACCACAAAGTCAGTGGCTGCTAACTCTACACATTATCCCACGGTTGCTGGGGGCCAGGAGTCCGGGCATAGTTTCCTTGGGTCCTCTGTCCCATGTCTCGGGATCAAGGTGTCATCTGGGCTGTGTCTGCGTCTGGAGGCTTGACTGGGGAAAAATCCACTTCCCCCTCATTCATGTGCTTGGGAGAATTCATTTCCTGGCTCTTGGACTGAGGGCTCCGGCTTCATGCTAGATATTGTCTGGAGGTCACTCTCGGGTTCTAGAGGCTGCCTGCGATTTCTAGAAGCTGTCCAAAGTTCCTTGTTCCATGGGCTCCCCAACGTGGCTCCTTATTTCATAAAGCTGCAAGTACACTCTCTCTCCAATCTGCTACAGGGGAAGCTTACGTAGGGTAGCTACCCAAGGCGATGCCATCCCATTACCTTTGGCACATTCTGTGGGTGAGCTGCGAGTCATGGGTTTCCCCCAGCCAAAGCAGGAGGACTGTGGCAAGGCAGAAAGAGCAGGAGATGGAAGTCATGGGGGTCACCTTCACATCTATGACAATGTCCACACTTCTATAACATAATGTTCATTTATTTCTTGGATTATAAGCAGCTGTGTATTGTCAGCCTGTCCTCAGTAACTTGGGGCAGAGGCCACTGTTCCGGACCTAGTACCTGAATTGCACATGGTCGTGTTGCTGGTTGTCCCGCTGGCCCCCTCCCCACTCATTCTCCAGCTTTTTCTGTGTGCTCTGAGCTCCTGGAGGCTCACCCCTGCAGACTCACTCACTGGGCCTCCCCTGCCCTCTGGCTCCCAGCGGTTCATGCCTGGGAAGCCGTGGAAGGAGACTGGCTGGTAGTAGGAGAGAGGTGGTTTGACTGGTTTCTCTATCTTCAACCACAGCTCCTAGGAACATTCTCCCTGGGCTCCTGTGGTAAAGCCACCTCCCTTTACCACTCAGGCTTGGAAGCAAGATGGACTGCCCTCTGTGGCCACTCTCTGGGCGTGTCACCTGTCCCTCAGTGATGCCCCCTTCTCTGCAAACACTCCCCTCCTTAAACACTCTGACTCAGAAACTCAGAAATTTATCTTTCTAAGCCTGAGCATAGTAAAATCTTGTTGTGAATGAATGATTAAAGGAAGAATTCAAGAAGGCTGGAGCAGGACGGAGCCTCCATCCAGTGTCTCCTGTGTTCAGGGCACCGAACTAAGCTCGAGGAGGAGGCTTACAATGGCCCTGTGGGGTGGGATTATTTCCACGTGACCCAAGAGGAACTGATGACAAAAAAAATCATTCTGAGGTTCACAGAAATTCCAAGTGGTGGCACCAGAATTTTCCCCTCACCATCACGCTCTTAGCACAAGCCTTTAAATCTCTGAGGAAGGCCCGGCGGGGGGATGGAGGGGGGATGTAGAGGATCCCTCCAGCCCCGACTCCAGCAGCTTCTCCATGGCCCATCTGCAGGGACAATTCTAGTGACAGGGGTCTCAGGACGTTTGGATGTGGGGCCCCCATCCTTTCTCTCAGACCCTGGGTGGGAATGACATCGCCGACTTCCCCAGCCCAGAGCGCAGCTTCTCCCCTTTCTGTGGCTTCTCTCAGTCCCGCTCTCCATTCTTCGCCCAGACACGGATGCCAGGTCAGAAGGGCTGGGATCCATACCAAGGCCTCCAGGAAGAGGTGAACACACAGAGAGGTATAGAGGGGCCAAGTGCACACCCGCTATGGTGGGCACGTCAGACAGAGGCCTGGGGGCTTCCCCAGGCTGCTTCATGACTTCAGGGATCCCTCCTGGGATGGATGCCAAGAGCTGCGTGAGAAGACCCACTTGGCTGAGCTGCTCCAGGGAGAAGGAGTGCGTGGTGCAGGTGTGCGGAGGCAGAAGCCGGGCTGGGAAGAGATGGGAGGGGCAGCCGTCCCAGGCCTAACCATTCCCCTCCAAGGCTGCCTGGCTGCCACTCTCCACCCCCACAGAAACAGATCAGAGCCCTAAGCACTGGGTCTTTGCCTTCTGGACTGATCCCGCCCACACCCACGTGGGACCTGGGTCAGCTTCTTTAAAAAGTCCCTTGGAAGGCTGCTCTACCAAGGTGAACCTCAAGGGGGAGACCATTCTCCAGGGGAGAGGCAAGGGCATTAGTCTGTTGGGGAAGGGAAAATGCTGGGCCTCCACCCCCACCCCCACTTCAGCCCACCCGGTTCTCAGGTTTTGGGGGTGCAGAGACGGTTCTCAGACATTTCTGCAGCCTAAGGACCCAGCCTTCGGGTGTTCAGCAAGGGTCTGTTGGATGATGGTGTGGATGTTTGACTTTTCTTTACACCTAGGCTGAACACTTGAATTTATCTCCATTCCAACAAAAAAGGCAATAATGGTTTTAAACCTACCAACCCACAGAGACAAAGAGAAAGAAGACAGCAGGTAAGAGGTTCTAGTAAAATTCTGGACAACAGAAGGCAGATGGACAAGGGGTAACTGTCTCAGAGCAGAAAGTCGAAACTCAAACACTTTGACAGGGCAGGTCGATGGTCCGGACGCAGTGCCTGTGCCTGCCTCAGAAGCCTGCGGGCTCAGGCGTGGGTGCAGAAGGTGCCCTGGAAGCTGGGGTTAGGACAGGCAGGGGCAGGAAAAGGGGGACAAGTGGAAAGGTCCCCAGACGGCTCTGCAAGGCAGCAGGACGGACATGTCTGGGCCTCCTTCCCCCACCCCCAGCTGTTGCTTATTCTGGGGCTCTGGACCAAGCGGCTGGAGAAGAGCGAAAGGTCGCTCTAGAAACTTTGGGGAGTTAAGGGAGAATCCGCACACGAAGAGGCCCCCAGCTCCTTCTCATGCCAGCAACTCTGACACTGACAATCGGGCAGGAGCGACCTGGTCCAGAGGCCAAAGGGCCCGCTTCCAGCCAAGGATCGCCAGGCACTGAAGGAAAGCCTCTGGCTTTTGAGAGAGAGCCTACTGCAGACAAACAGAAAACCCTGGACTCGGTCCTGTGAGGTAACTTTAGGGGGGCTCATTCTTCCCTTCCCACCCTCTTCTTTTCAGAGAAAGGCATCCAGGGAGCCCTGGCCAATGCCTTGGCGGCGTGTCTGGGTCTCCAGAATCTTGTCCCTCCATCCCACACCGGCCCCACTCTCTTCCACTGCAGAAGGATGCTCCGATGGGTACACCAGTACCCGCCCCCCCAGAATGAGCGGTGACCTCTAGGATGAAGTCTGCTGGGCTCACTCAGTGATGTGCTGGCCGGCACTTTACAACTGGCTCTCTGAAAAGGAGAAACCCCAATGTGCAGGTGTTTGCTGGTCTCAGCAGTCACCAACACGGAGTCACCAGCTGTGGACTCGGGAGGAGAGGCCCGCAGTCCGCCCCCTCAGGCCCATCTGAGCTGATTCCAGAACACCGCTGGGTCCCAGGGCAGGCAGGGATGCCCTCAGGACTGCACGGGGTCAAGCGCCCTCTGCCTTCATCGCTCTTCCTCAGGAAACATGGCCTGTGAGCCCGACTAACCTCAGGGTCAGCTCTTCGGGACCAGAGCGGAAACAAGATGGGAAATCCATCCGCCCAGCAGCAAACTGTAGAAGGGCTGGTTTGGTCTAAGACTCAGGCTGCAGAGGCGGGCTCCCCAGAGACTGGGTTTCGCCCTGCATGGCTTCCCCATTTTCCGGTGGCTCACAGTCAGCTGACTTTTCTCTTTGTTGACTCTGGAGGGGTTGCCAAGCTTCGACTATGGGGAGGGTGTGGCCAGCCTCAGCTTTGACCTGGCTCTGGAGGGGTGTGGAGGCCACTCTTGAGGAGAGGGGGCTACGAATCAAGTCCTTCCAAGTCTTCAGGCACCTCTGGACTTGACCTGTTGTACAACAACCTTATGGCCTCGGTTTACCCACCCACAGCCACTCATTCAGATGCTGGGGAAAGGAAGGACCAACTTTAATTGCTGCAAGAACAGGGACCTCCCTTTGTCATCCTTGACACTCGGCATGGCACCGCTTTCCTAGCCCAGGCTCAGTCCACTCCTCCTGGAACAGGCAGCCCATCCCCCCTGCCTGGGACCCAGGATTGCGGAGGGAAAGGTGCAGGGGGGGGCTGCTGCCTGGTGGGGGCCTAGGAGCGCCACAAGGCCAGGTTGGCAGGAGGCACGTCAAAGGACTTGCGGGTGTGGTCGGTGTCCCTTCGGTACAAGTAGCCACAGGTAGGCTTCTGCAAGGTGTAGAAGGGGTTCAGGGAATTGGAGTACTGGGAGGTGTAGAAGTTGAATCTGAGCTTGTCCAGGTTCTGCCCCCTCGGGTCTAACACCACTGGCACGTAAGCTGCTGCCAGCGTCTGCTCGCGGTCCTGCTTCCATGACCAGGACAGGGGAGGGCGTGGAGACTTCACCTTTTTGCCCGATGGTGTCTTCGGCTCCTGGCCGGGTAAGGAGGGTTTCTTTGAGTCCTGGGAGGGGGAGGGAGGAAAGAAGGGGAGAGCTGAGGCATCAGACACTGGGGCTTCCACTGCTTCGGCCAAGGGTGGGATGAGAGGCAAGGTGCCACCAGTCAGAAGCTTCTAGAGCCAGCCTGGTTCTGGCTGACAGCTCTGCTGGCCATGGAGCCAGACAGCTCCAGGTAAGGGGGTGGCCTTCAGGGGCCCCTGACCTGTCCCTGGCTTGTGCAGACCCCAGCCTGCTTCTCAGAGGCCTCTGCCAGCTCAGAGACCAGAAGCCAAGGTGACCCCTCACCCCTCTCCCTCATGTACGGCCGTCAATGTCCTCCATATGGTTCTCATCTGGCCCTCCTCTGCCACTACTCCTGCCAGGCTTCCATCCTCCTGCAGGGTTACTCCGGCTTCCCACCAAACCCTCCCTACAGCCCATCTCGGACCTCTCAGGCTGGGCTTCACACTCACACCAAATGAATCTTTCCATATCAATGGCCAACTTGTGTAGCTCTCCTCCTCAAAGCATCTTTTGCTCTGTACTGCCAGCCCTGAAGGCAAGGACATTAAGGACGGGTTCCCATCACCTGTGCTCTTGCCAGACCTCCTGCCCATCACCCCTGGTGGCACCTGGTCCTTCGAAGCCCCTGGGCATTTGCTGGGGTGCTTCCCCCAGCCCAGCATGCCCCCGGCCCCCCATCAGTCAGGGAGATTCTCTTTCCCTTCCAGCTGTGAGCTCCTTAAGGGCAGTGCTCCCTCGACCGTATCTTGACACAACAGCCTCCCAGATCCTCTTCCTTCTTTCACCCCAGAACAAGGCATTTAGTGAGCACTCAATAAATGTTGGTCCAATTGAACTGGGTTCTAGCGAGGGGCAGTCCCCGTTCCAACCAGTCCACCCGTTCTTTTTAGAGCGCCTCTCATTGTCACGAAGGTCAACGCGGCTCTCCATCATCACCACTCCTGGCTGATGGGGTATGGAGGTCTATTCCTCTAGGAGGCCCTCAGGGCCATGCCCATCAGGTCTAGTGCCATTTATTTACTCCTCCGTTGCCACTCTCGTGACACTCAGGTGTTCGGTTCACCTCTGACCCCACACTATCTCCCAGGTACTGGATGCCCGTTGTACTGGGGACCTTCACAGACAGGACAGCACAACCCAGAGGACAAGATGCCTGTGTGTCGGGCTGGCTCTGTCCTGCTCCTCCAGGACACAGTGGCAAGGGGAACCCACTTCCACTCTGCCCGGCCTCACAGCCCTCCAGCCCCCGGGGGCCCTGGGAGGGAACCCCCAGCTACAGAGCACTGCCATCCTCCAGAGGAAATCCCCGTACTCGAGAGATGATGTACGCTCTTTTGCATTTAATTTACAAACTACTTGCCCAACTCACATCTGCCCAGGGCCTTCCTCCCAAGCAGGCTTTGGTGCTAAAAGTCCCTACCCAGGAATGTGTGTGTTGTCAGCTTTGCCTTTCAAAATCCTTCCTCTCCTTCCAGGCCAGCACCCCCCAAACACTTCCTCCAGGAAGCCTCTGGCACTGCAGCTCCTGCCCTGATCTCCTCCTCCTCTGTGCCTTCAGGTCCTCCTCTTGGGGTGTGGTCATTTGCTTGGCTGGGACTAGGAGGAGGCCAGGGCACATTTTAAGGAGGAGCTAATTCTGAGTCTGTCTGCAAGGGCCCTGAATGCTTTGGGACCTCTCGCTGCCCTGGCTGCTATGCTGGCCTCGTCCTAACCCCAGATCCCAGTCCTTCCAGGCTCCTGCCAGTGTTCCAATGGCTCGTGAACCGCTCGAAGTTTCAGGACCGCATCCTAGATGCCTTTGTGTCACTGGGGCTTATCCCAGGGCTGGCACACAGCTGAGCTGGAGAGAGGGGCGACCAAGTATTCAGCAGCCTTCCCACACTCTTCTGGACTCAGCAGCAGAGGGGCAAGCAGAGGGGCAACACCGGAAATGGGCTCTGACGCCCGTAATCAACAATCACTCTTCCCCACCTGCTGCGAGCACAGCATCGAACCCTTTATGTGGATTATCTCTTCTAATCCTCCCAGTACCCTTTAAGGAAGATATTGTTACTTAGTCCTATTTATAGTTGAGCAAACTGTAATAAGGAGTGTCATTGTCCATCTAGGTGCAGGCGGCCAGTGACTGAACCCAGGCCTGCCTGACCCTGCGGTCCACACGCTATGCCCCACCATGCCTACTATGTCCGCTGCAGGGGGAGGGGCTTGGGGGTCTACCCACGTTTCATCAAGGGCAGCAGGGGAGCCGCTGAGGGCAAGGGCAGCCAGACCTCCCCAGTGGACAGGAAGGCTGCAGGGCTGTGAATGCCGGCTTTTGGCATTACCCTCGCTTAGCACAGCTGAGGCTGCAGCCTTATTTGCCTCACGCAGTCACTCATTCAAAATGACTCCTCTTATAGGCCAGACTCCGAATGTGCAAATAACACAAATGGAAACACACTCACGAAGCCCTGTAGTGCGGGGCGTCCTACCGTTAGCACCACGGAACCTGGGCACTGAGAATTCTTTGTTGTGGGGCAGTGCTGGACACGCAGGAAGTTCAGTGTAGGAAGTATGCTTCTGAGGATGTGGGGTTCCGGTCCCCTTGACATTGCAGAAGGGGTCGGCCCACAGCCGTGGAGATGAGGACCTGCAGCGTTCACCAGCCTTCGATCTTGGCCATCTGGTCCCTGCTCCTCAGGCTCAGGAGGCTTGTCAGGAGTGACAGGGGCATGTGCTTTCAGAATGGCTGGAGGGGTTCTGACCAGAGACCCACGAAGGGAAGGGCGATAGTTTTGCTAATGGGGACCTGCAGAAGTCCCACAGCGGAGACTACTTAGTGCCAGAACCAGGCCTGGAATGCTCCCACCCCACCCCCGCCCTGCCTCTGGCCCTGCCCAGGCCCTGCCCTGGGTCGGCGGGGGGGGGGGGGCTCCTGCCCTTGGTCCACCTGTCAGCTATGCCTCAGTGGCTGCTACAGCAAACTTTGGGGCCCTGGAGTGGGGGCACCCAGAGCCTTCAGCACATCCAGGGATGAGGCCCTCACAGAAACGGGCAGAGCGACAGTCCCCGCAGGGCAAGGAAGAAGAGGAAAGGGAGGAGGAAGAGAAGACACCAGGGAGGAGGGGCAAGGGGAGGAGGAGGGAGAAAAGGAGGGGGAAGGAGGGAGAGGAAGCCCAGGCAGCCCAGCCTTGCCCTGCGCCCTCCAAGGGCCCAGCCAGGCTCCAGGTGACTAACCTCAGAGGGCTGAGAACACCCCATCACCAGCCTAGGGCCCAGCACTTGCCCGCTCTGGGGGAGGGTGGGGCCTGAATGCATACTTTCCGGGTTACCATCTGGTTTCATTTAATCATCTCCTCCCCTCTCGGGTTCTTCTGTCAAGTGCACTGGGTGGGGATGGGGGGCGGGGGGAGGATACCGGTGTGTGTGACTTCAGAGGAGTGGTTCACAACCAGGGCTGTTTTTCTCTCCAGGAAACTACTTAGCAATGCCCGGAGACATTTTTGCTTGTCACGGTCGGGATGATCCCAGCATCCAGTGGGGAGAGGCCAGGGATGCCGGTAAATATCCTACAGAGCCAGGACAGCCCCCCAACACAGAATCCTCTGCACACAGTGTCAGCAGCGCCAAGGCTGAGAACCTGCCTTAGAGCTTTGAGGAAGACCCCTAACTAGCCACCTGCTTCCTCAGCCCGCACTTAAGCCTCCAATGCCAGGGGGCAAGGAAGTCTAGAAGTCAAGTAGAGGGTCTCACCAGTCCCTTCCCTCTCACTATCCTATTTTTTTAAAAAGATTTTTATTTATTTATTTGACAGAGAGAGGTCACAAGTAGGCAGAGATGCAGAGAGGGGGAAGCAGGCTCCCTGCCAAGCAGAGAGCCCCATGTGGAGCTTGATCCCAGGACTCCGAGATCATGACCCGAGCCCAAGGCAGAGGCTTAACCCACTGAGCTACCCAGGCGCCCCTCACTACCCTATTTTTATATGCCATTTCCAGCCAGAGACTAAAGAAGGACCCTGAATAGATCTCTCCCTCCATGAGTCCCACCAACCCCCGCCCCAGGCAGAGCTACCAAGGCCTTGTAGACAGCCATATCTGTGTGTCTGTCCCTTTTACCGGGATTTACAGTAGGGAAGAGGGTGAATCAAGAGTGGGGCTTCCTTGGGACGCCTGGGTGGCTCAGTCCATTAAGCGTCTGCCTCTGGTTCAGGTAACGTGGGATCGAGTCCTGCATCAGGCTCCCTGCTCAGTGGGGAAACCTGCTTCTCCCTCTGCCTGCGGCTCCCCATGCTTGTGCTCTCTCTCTGACAGATAAATAAATAAAATCTTAAAAAAAAAAAAAAGTGGGGCTTTCTGAGTAGGGCCCAAAGACCTCATATGGGGTATTTCTGCAGGTCTGGGAAGACACTGCCCTTTCCAATACTTCAGGCCCACTGACCCTGACCTTCTACCACAAGCAGCTCACTCTTGGGGAGCAGGGGAGGGATCCTGGTGCCCTCTTAAAATGCAAATGGCACTGGGTGAGGCAGCTGGTCAGGCCTCCCAGGGCACCTGGTGCTGTGGAATGTGCCTGGGCTCTGGAGTGTGAAGGTCTGAGCTCAGGCCCTCACTCTGCCCCTACAGGTCAGACAACCTTGGGCGAGTCTCAGAAGCTCCTGGAGCTTCCGTTGCCTTGTCGGCAAAATGAGGATAATAAGGCTCTCTCCTTCACCAGCATGCCATGGGGGAGCAGTGGGGGTGGGAACCGTGGGAACATAATGCAAATAGTAATTATGGGCAGCCCCCTCCCGCGGGTACCCATAGGTTTCGAACACGCTCCTCTTTGCTGGAGTGTGTTGGTCTGTGGTGGGGCAGAGGAGCTGGGAAGGGAGAGGATGAGAAGGCCCAGCCTGGGCCTTAGCTTCCTCATGAGTCTGTCTAGCATGGCAGCTTGGGGTGCGAATTCCCGCTTCACCACTAATGCTAGGCGGCCGATCTTTCGGGAATTTATAATACACCATACCTCAGTCTTCCCACCTATAAAGTGGGAACAACGGAAGTATCTACCTCATAGGGTTACCATGAGGATTTCATGGGACATTCGCCATAAAGTGCCTAGACCTCATGAGCACTCAGTAAACTTCAACTATCATTGCTATCTGTTATGTAGGAGGACACCAGCTCCCAGCCACGATGGTGGGCCAGGCTAGGGCCTTCATACGCTTTCCAGTCAATCAGACTTAAAGCCCTTGGGCTGCCTTGATGCAGCCCTGTTTTGTCATCCCACCTGGTACATCGTTGACTGGGGCCTTTCTTGTTGGTGAATGGATTTCTGGTGGTTGGGGGCTCCAGAGTCTCCCAGGAACTCTTGGGAAATACTGGGGATGCGGGGTGGAGGGGTGGCTGTTGCGTAGGCAGGGATATTGTGATGCCTCTTTGACAGCACAATTCCTTCTGTCTTCCCAAGGAGACACAGGGGCCGGGCCGGGGGCTGGAGTCTCAAGGCCTGGAAGTGTCTTTTCACCTTGACACTGATCCACTCTGCAGTGCCGTCTTCCCACAATCTCTCAGGACCTGTGACCTGTGGGTAGTGGGGTGGGTAGAGAGGGGAAGAAATTCTCCTGGTTATTCAAGTACTTCCAGAAATCCTTATGTTTCCCCTCAGACTCCCAACAGGTCATAAGAAATTACTGGCAGGGAGGAAATGTCCCCAGCCAACTCTCCCTTCCCTTTCTGTCTCCCCATTCTCTCTGCCTTCCAAATTACCGAGATGATGGCTGGAGGGAGAGAGGAAAGGGTGGACGGACGCATGGACAGAGGAATGGGAGAGTGGGTGGGCAGGAGATAGATAGATGACTGCTGGGCAGATGCCCATGATCTGAGCTATGTTTCCCCTCACTCTATGCAGAAGCTAATTTCTAAACATGTCCTGCTTTTCCCACTTCAAGCCTTTGCATATGCTGTTCCATACACAGGTGGCTGGGCGGGGTGGCCGTGGGTGAATGGATAGACAGGTGGTCAGTAAACGGCTAGATGGGGGGACAGTTGTGCTGCAGAGGATGGGATAGCAGATCCAAGAGTCAGACTCCTTGAGCTTGAAACTGGCTCTAACATTTTACTAGCTGTCCGTTTGTTCATCTGGAAAGTGGGAAGACTATAGGTCTCTGCCAATTAGGGCTGGGCAGAGCACTCAGGACGATGCCTGGCACAGAGTAAGCACTCAGTAACTATGAGCTATTATTGTGGGTAGGCAGGTAACTGGATTGATGGGTAGGCGGCTGAATGGGCCATCCTGTCGCCGTCTTCGAAAAGCAGGCCCTCCCAACGCCAGACTCGGTAGGCACTTCCAGGAATGTGTCAGAAATCTCACACAGAGGAAGGAAACTGGGCTTCTACCTGGGGCCAGAGGAGAGGGAGATCGAACAAGCCAGTGACTTCCTGCCTTCTGCCACGCTGGCTTGGGCTGGGCCCAGCACTCGTTTCCTTCCCGGTACTGTGTCAGCACTGACCGTCGGTTACGGGGTGGACTTTGGGGCCCTGTGGCAGATCGGGAGCTGGGGTGTTGATGGCATGTGTCCTGCTCAGATCTCACACCCTGATGGTAATGACCCCTAATTTCTGAAAGGTGGGCGGGGAGGAGAGGCTTACCTCACGGAGCCTCTGATCAGGGTTTTCCAAGGCTCTGGGGCAATGGTAGCTTGCTTGAGAGAGGAAGGGAAGGTGGGAACATGGTGTTCTTGATGGTGGGGAAAGTGGCCTGGCTCCTGGCCCAGGGCCTGAAGGAGCTGTCAGGAAGGAGCCCAGGAGGCAGGCAGGGGTTCTCTCAAGGGAGCAGGGCACCACAGTGTAACACACCCTACACCTTGTCTCAGCCCAATGGGGAGGCACTGGGCTGGGTGCCTGGCGACCTGAAACGAGTCCCATGGCCTCTCTGGGCCTCAATTTCTATATGTGCACAATGAGGATGTCTGGTCTCTCCATCCTGGACATTTGAAGGAAGAGGGATTGAATCTCATCCTGAAGACTTCAAATAAGGACTCCCCTCCCACAACTGACCATAGGCCTGGACCCTGCCCCAGGAGTGTCTCCGGCCCAGGCTGTGCCACCCTCTTGGTGGGAACCTCCAGGTGGGGCAGAGCGGGGGAGAGACCTCCTGTAGGAAGGTCTGGCCCGTCAAGCCACATCTATCTTATTTCATTTGTCAATCACAGAATGGTTGAGATCATGGGGCACCTGGATGGCACAGTCAGTTAAGCATCCAACTCTTGGTTTCCGCTCAGGTCATGATCTCAGGGTGATGAGATTGAGCCCCGGATCAGGCTCCGTGCTCAGGGCGGAGTCTGCTTCTCTCCTTCTCCCTCTGCCCCTTCCTCTCGCAAATAAATAAATCTTTTTTTTACATATATATATTTTTTATTTATTTGAGAGAGAGAGAGAGATCACAAGTAGGCAGAGCAGCAGGCAGAGAAAGAGGGGGAAGCAAGCTCCCTGCTGAGCAGAGATCAAGATGTGGGGCTCTATCCCAGGACCCTGAGATCATGACCTGAGCTGAAGGCAAAGGCTTAACCCACTGAGCCACCCAGGCACCCCTCAAATAAATAAATCTTAGAAAAAAAAAATTGTAGCCCCCGGACCCACTCTGCCTGGGTTCAAATCCCAGCACTGCTACTTCTCAGCTACGTGACTTGCCTAAATCACTTAACCTGTCTCTGCCTCAATCCCTAATCTGCAAAGTGAGGCTAATAATGGAATCCACCTGGAAACTTGTTGTGCCCCTCCCCCCGCACCATGAGCTTAGAGTCCTGCCCGCTGTGCGGTAGGTACCGGCAGTTATCCTGTTATTATTTCTAAACCCCAGACCACACCGATTCACTCTTGCCGCCTGAAGACCACCCTTTTCTGACTTCTCTGCCACACTCCAAGAGTCGTCTCGTTTTATTCATCGTCAAAGTTGCTGGAGGGTAAGGACTGACCTGTATCCTCCTTGGTGGGCACTTGAGAAGGATGGGGAGAGCTGGAGCTGGTGAAGGCCACAGTTACCTGGAGCACAGGAAACTCGCCCAGCACCCACACACCTTGCCACCCCCACCCCCAACCCCACCCCCACCTCCCTACTGCCGAAGTGTCCTCCCAGCATCTTGCTCTACGTAGGCCTGGTGGTTTGGCCGTTCCTTCCACCCCTCCTTGCCTGCTGTGTGATTTGGGCAAATTACTTAACCTCTCTGATCCTTCCTTGTTTTCCCTTTGTTGGACTTCAAGTATGGACGGCTGAGTTATTCATACACCTTATTCACGGGGCCTTATCTTCCCTAGTCTTTGGAGGCTTCCTCTCTCGCATTAATTTTCCCCCTTCATCTCCAGTCTCCAACCACGTTCCCCACCCGCCCCAGTCAGAGGCAACTGTTCTAATGCACTTAATGAGCATCTTCTCGTTCATAGATTCTTACAAAATATATGTACTATTGTTTTGCGTGCGGGTCATTTTCGTTTACCTAAGTGGCATGGTGTGTTTTTGATCTCATTCTGTTTACTTGGACGGCTCCCTAGTGGTTTTTTGTTGTTGTTTTGGTTTTTGTTTTGTTTTTTTTTAAAGATTTTATTTATTTATTTGACAGACGGATCACAAGTAGGCAGAGAGACAGGCAGAGGGAGAGGAATGGAAGCAGGCTCCCCGTTGAGCAGAGAGCCCCACGTGGGGCTCGATCCCAGGACCCTGAAATCATGACCTGAGCCGAAGGCAGAGGCTTTTTTTTTTTTTTTTAAGATTTTATTTATTTATTCAACAGAGAAAGAGAGAGATCACAAGTAGGCAGAGAAGCGGGCAGAGAGAGAGGGGGAAGCAGGCTCCCTGCTGTGCAGAGCGCCTGATGTGGGGCTCGATCCCAGGACCCTGAGATCAAGACCTGAGCTGAAGGCAGAGGCTTTAACCCACTGAGCCACCCAGGCGCCCCGCTCCCTAGTGTTTTTAAGATCCAGCATCTGGTTCCCATGGAGAAGTAGCCCACTCAGGGCATCCACCACATTTTATGTCTCTGCTCCCCACTCCAGGACCCCCAGGGGCCTTCACTCCCCATCCCAACAGACAACACCACAATGCTATCCCATCCTTGGCCCTCTGTGGACCTGGGGAGGTTATTCTGGGGCATAGTCCTAAGAGCAGAATTGATTAGCCATAGACTAGGAGGAAACAACACTTAAGGTCTTTTCTCCATCCATAAAATGAGTGTATTGTCCTGTCCCCTGTGGCACTGATGATGGTGGTGGGTTAACAAATGCAATCCACTTGGCCCCCATGCTTGACACAGAAGAGAGGCTCAGTGGCTGTTCCCTCCAGACCTTAGGGAGAGCTGGAGGTAAGCCGGACCCAGGTGGGCTCCCAGAGAAATGCACCCAGGGTTCAAAGTCCCAGCTCCAGGGTTGGTCTGCAGAGCCCGCAAAAAATGTGTGGCTGATTCCTGGAGGTATGGACTGATCTGGAATGTCTGAAGCTCCCGAAGCCTGGGCATAGGTCCTGGTGTGCCCAGGAAATGCCTGCTACATCCCATTTCTCACTCTTTCCTCAGAGCCAGAGTAATCTCTTCACACGGAAGGTGCCAGACAGCCTTATTTGTTCTCCTGTCCCAACTCTGTCAGCCAACGAGCGTTTTAACCGGATGTGAAACCACACCTGAGTGCTGGATCCCACCCTCCCATTGTACAGACGGAGAGACTGAGGCTCAGGCTAGCTGCATGGTCTCACAGGAGGTTAGTGGCAGAAGTGGCTCTAAAATGGGCATCTCCGGGTTCTCTGCTGAAGGACTCTTTAAAGGAAAATGCTTTCCATATTAAATTATGTTCTTTATTATCTATGGACTTTTCAGTTAAAACAAATGACCTACCAGCAGAGCACAGTACTAAAAAGTAAAAACAAAACAAAACAAAACAAAAACCCCCACATGTAGTCCTGGGATTCCAGCTGAACTTTCTCCATGGCTCTGCTCCCTTCTAATCCTTAGCCATTTACAAATTCACTTTTTATATCTATGGTCACAATCTACATGGAATTTTTGTTATTTGCTTTTTGTACTTAGCAACCTTTTTTTTTTTTTTAACATGTGAACACACACGTGTTATTTCAGATCGTGGGGTGTGTTTTACAATGGGATGTTTTTGCCTGGCCTTCAAGGTGATCTTGTAGACACCTGCCGCACCCTGTCTCCTGGGCTCCAGTGGAATTTTCCTTCTTAAGGTTCTTTGGTTGAATTGTGACTGCCCTCTTCCAGCCTGATAGGGCCTCTGGTTGGTCTTTGCTGCTCTCTGGGTAGCCCCTCTGTGCCCAGAGTCAGGGTAGGGAACGGGGGCAGGAATGCGCAGATGCTAAGGACCTACCGTAAGTCAGCCTCCCAGATACCTGACCCCACTATCTTGTTGAACCTCATAATAACTTGACATTAATAGCCCCTTTTCCATTTGAGCAAACTGACACTCAGAGAGATGGGAGATGGTTGTGGCCACACTCTGGCCAAACAGCTGAGTCAGGATTCAAACCTATTCCCCAGCATGGATCCTTCCCACCATAATATGGTCCTCTCAGCAGAGCCCATGGTTACCAAGGAAAATGAGTGTCTCCCCAGCAGCCCGCAACATACCACAGCTTCCCCCAACCACCCAGGGCTGGACTTGGATCTCTGCACTCTCGGGGAACCGGGTAACGACATTCTCTGAGCCTCCTCTCAGGAGGTGGGTGTCCACCCCCGCTGGCCTTCATCTAAGCCTGACCTCATCTCTTGGCACGTGTCCAGCCCAGAGGAATGCTGAGGTCAAGGCTCTGGAGCCTACCCACCCCTGCAGACGGAAGGAAACAGCTTCAGGAGCTGGTCTGGTATAAGGTGTCTCCAGCCCGAAGCAGGAGGCTGGACCAGAGGATCTGTAGCTCAGGGGCATGGGGGAGTTGGGAGCGCTGACCTTTGCCCTTTGCAGACAGCCGGATGGGGGTGCAGGGGACCTCAGCACCGCTCACCCTGCACTTGCCCCACACGGAGTGTGTTCTCCCAGCCAGGAGTGCTTGGCTTTGTTGCATAGAGGGAAAGCCAGACAGAGTCCTGGCTGGCTCTCTGAGAAGACTACAGCTTCTGCGCCCCAATCTCACCCCACAGTCCAGAAGTGGCCAGGAAGTCGGCTCTCGGAGGTTCCTAAGTCATTGCGGAGCCAAAATTTAATTACAGGATTGGGCTTTGGCTGTTTCGAGGACAGCCTGTTATTTGGCTGTTTCTTTTACTGGGGGAGCAGGTTGGGGTGTTGTTATGAGCTGAAAAGGGAGCCCTGCTGCAGCATCACAGGGCACAGAGCGTGAGCCTGCCCCAGGGAACTCGGCCTCCAAAGCTGTCCAGGCCACCAGGGCCGAACTGGTGGAGACGGAGTGCCCAGGGTTGAACCCAGGCCTTCCGCAGGCTGCCCCCACCAGCCCCTGCCAACGTGGGACTGCAGTCCGGGTGAAATGGGTGGGGAAACAGCAAAAAGAACCCTGACATTCCGACCCAGCAGCCTGACGGCCTTCTGGCGTTCAAGATCACACCGATTCCCTCTCTACCCCCTTTCACGGACGAAACACCCCCAGAGAAATGAACAAACACTTGGGCAGCGCCCGTGGGCACCAGGCCTGTGCTGGCATTGCACACCCACAATCTTACTGTATCTTCCTGACAACACTGTGAGGGGCACTATTACACCCACGCTACAGATGAGGAAAGCAGGGGCACCAGGGTGGCTCAGTCAGTTAGGCGTCTGTCTTTGGCTCAGGCCACAATCCTGGGGTCCTGAGATCGAGCCCTGCATTGGGCTCCCTGCTCAGTGAGAGCCTGCTTCTCCTCCCCTTATGCCCTTCTCCCTGCTCGCGATTGTTCTCTATCTCAAATAAATAAAATCCTTTTTTAAAAAAATGAGGATACCAGCTCACTGCATTTTTCACTTCCCCTATACGCAAACAGTCCATCAAGACATCCCTTTCTTCCTAAGAAATGTCCCACAGACTAACAACTTTGCTCTGTTTCTACCACCGGTAATCTAGGTCCTGCCCCCACTCCTCTCCTGCTTTACTAAATAACTAACCAATTTACTGAGCAATTGAGCAGCTCTCCTTCACCCCTTAGCCTCCACTTCCTTCTTCCCATCACCCCCCAATCCTGCTGCTAGATGACCATCCTCAAAACACAGCTATAGGGGAGACTGACTGGCTCAGTCAGTGGAGTGGATGACTCTTGATCTCGGGGTCGTGAGTTTGAGCCTCAGGCTCGGTGTTGAGATTACTTAAAAAACAAACAAATAGGGGCACCTGGGTGGCTCAGTGGGTTAAAGCCTCTGCCTTCGGCTCAGGTCATGATCCCAAGGTCCTGAGATCGAGCCCCACATCGGGCTCTCTGCTCATCGGGGAGCCTGCTTCCTCCTCTCTCTGCCTCCCTCTCTGCCTACTTGTGATCTCTGTCTGTCAAATAAATAAAATCTTTAAAAAACAAACAAACAAACGAAACCCCACAGCTGTTACCAGCCACCAGTGCCTGCTCCTGGTAACCCCAGATTCTAGGCCAGAGCTCCTCAAACCTTAACATGCTCCTGAGTCACCCAGGAAACTTGTTAAAACCTACATCCTCTGCTGGGTGCCTTAACCCATCAGCTCACTGCATCTCATAACAACCTTAAATTAATAGCCTGTTTGACAGACAAACAAACTGAGGCCCAAGAGTGGTTGCCCAATGTCTGCGATGGAGTTTCTCCAGTTCCAGGAGATTCTCCAGTTCTAGTAAGTTTCCAGGTGATACTGATGCTGCTGATTCACAGACCATACTTCTAGACTCTCCTGCCTACTTATTTTTTTCTTTTTTTAGTTTTTTTTTTTTTTAAGAATTTATTTATTTATTTGACAGAGAGAGATGGATCACAAGCAGGCAGAGCAGCAGGCAGAGAGGGGGGAAGCAGGCTTCCTGCTGAGCAGAAAGCCCTATGTGGCGCTCGGACCCAGGACCCTGAGATCATGACCTGAGCCGAAGGCAGAGACTTAACCCACTGAGCCACCCAGGTGCCTACTTATTTTTCTTTCATTTTTTTATTCTTCTTTCTTTTTTTTTTTTTAAAGATTTTATTTCTTTGGGGGAGAGAGTGAGTGATGGAGAGCACAAGCTGGGGACAGGGCAGAGGGACAGGGAGAAGCAGACTCCCCACTGAGCAGGGAGCCCGACACAGGACCCTGGGATCACGACCCGAACCAAAGGCAGATGCTTAACCAAATGAGCCACCCAGGCACCCTATTCTTTATTTTTAACTGAAGTATAGTTGACACACCTTTTTCTTTAATTTTGAACAGCAAATACATTTACATGGTTGGAAAATGAAAAAGTATAAAAATGTACTCGGTCAAAGTTCTCCCTCCCACTTCTCTCCCCCCATCTACCCAGTTCCCCCCATATCCGCCCTCCAGTAACCACTTCTATTAGTTTCGTAAGGTCTCTCCAAAGTTTTTCTGTGCCCATACAAACAAATAAGATCATACTTATCTCGCCCCAAATAGTAGCAAAGGACACACACCGTTTTGTCAACAGTTTATCAGTTTATCTGAGAGATAACTGGACACAGTCGGCTGACTCACACCTCTAGAGTTGCACTGTGTGGACGTGCCATAATTTACTTAACCAGTCATCTCCAGATGGACAATTTGGGTTGTTTCCCATCTTACCAACTGGTCTTTTGAAGCCCGTGATACCCTGGCCAACCTTGCCGTGACCTGGCTCTCACCCTCCCAGTTCCCAGCTCCCACCACGATGAGCTCCTGCCACGTCCCTCACGCCTCCTGCATGACCTCCCCAGATGCTCCAGCCCCCACCCCCACTGGAGCTGCTCTGAACCTCTGCCCCCTTAGTCTCCTCCTCGTTAACTTCCCCTCTTCATCTCTGCACCTGTCTCTTTCTGCCTCCCCAGATAGACTAAAGCAACTTGAACTTTGATGCCATGTCTTTGACCCGTCCGGATCCTTCACAGCCCACAGCTGGCACAGAGCAGTTCTCTAGAACACTAGGTCTGTAGTGGAGCACTGCATATGAAGGGAGCCTCTTCCTTGCGGCTCTGCTGGGGCTGCTGGTTCAGGGCAGAAGAGCCCAGGAGCTACCCGATCTGGGAGAGCTTCATGGCTCCAAGGTCTCCAAGAAAGAAGCCTCTATCTCAAGCCTGAGTGTCTAGAGCCCTCAAGCAGTTTATCATGATGTCCAGGGCAGCACGAGGCATCTGGGTTTCCCTTGTGCCCTCCCCGTGTGGATGATGGGAGGAACCATGCTGCGGAGACAGGAAGATGGAGGGATGGTTGGCATGCGTGTGTGTGCACGTGGGTATGTGTGTCCTTCCCTTTCCTGTTAACATCCTTGTCATCTTTCACGGGCCAGCTCAAGTCTCAAGTCTTCTAAGAAGCCTTCCTGGACTTCTCCAGCCTGTGCTGACTTCCCTTCCTCTGAATTCCTGCTGTGTGTATGAGTGACAGCAATCCCTGTTCTACTTAGTCATCGTGGTCTACCACCTCGGATCATGTACACCTCATCTCCCTGATGAGTCCCCAAGATCCTCCATGGTAGAAATAAGGCCTCTATAGGGCTCTTATATTCCTGCGTAGCCCGAAACCCTCAACCCAGAACTAGGCAGTTGGGAGAGCTTCCATAACTGCTCCTTGAATGAACAGCAGTGGGTTTCAGGAGTGCCATGGAGTGGCTGGGGTGAGACAGGGTTGACCCCAGGCGTGTCTCCAACCAAAAACATTTGGGTAACATGAGGGTTTCTAAAGAAGCTCCTGCCCCACCCCCAACCCAAGCCCATCTGTTCCTCAGTCTTTTCCCTCCTGCTGGGAAGACAATGACCTCATAACCACAAGCCCCGAAAACCCAACTTATCCTGTCTCTTAACCTGGAGCAAGTAAAGAGGACTTTTAAAAAATGCCACTGTATGGGGCACCTGGGTGTCCAGTGGGTTAAAGCCTCTGCCTTCGGCTCAGGTCATGATCCCAGGGTCCTGGGATCAAGCCCCGCATTGGCTCTCTGCTCAGCCTGCTTCCCCCTCTCTCTCTGCCTGCCTCTCTACCTACTTGTGATCTCTCTCTCTCAAAATAAAAAAAATGACACTGTAGGGGCACCTGGGTGGCTCAGTTGTTACATGACTGCCTTCAGCTCAGGTCATGGTCCCGGGAGTCCTGGGATCCAGCCCCGGCCCCGCATCAGGCTCCCTGCTCCGCGCTCCCCCTGCTTGTGTTCCCTCTCTCGCTGTGTCTCTCTCCCTGTCAAATAAATAAAGAAATAAAATCTTAAAAGAAAAAAAAAGCCACTGTCATGAAAAACAAAAGCAAGGGTGGTACTAAATCAGAGCTTAAAGGCACATGATAAGCAAATGCAATGTGTGGCTCTTGACTGGGCTGTGGATTGGGGAAAAAAAAACATAAACAAAAATGACATTTGAGGGATAACTGGGAAATTTTTAATACTTCAGTGTGGTAGCTATTGCGGTCACTTAGAAGAATGTCCTGACTCTTAGGCATTGGATATTGAAGTATGCATGGGGGGATGGACCAGGGTATCTGCAAGTTTCCACCTACAGCAATGAAAATGAAAAAATAAAGGGGTGTGTGTGTGTGTGTAGAGAGGGCATGCATGCGAATGTGGTGACACATTGACAATCCAGGAGGAAGGTGTACAGGTGGTCATTTTACGAGTCTTCCAAGTTTTTTAGAATGAAAAGTTTAGGGGGAACGCCCTCTGGTACAAAGACTTGGACAAATACAACCGTCTGGGGGCACTCAGGGGAAATACAGGGACTGTCTGGGACTGGTCACCCCAACCACACATCCATGCCCGCTGCCAGGAAGCGTGGAAGTCCAACCCCTTGGCCTGGCAGTCCCCTACTCTCAGCACCTTGCACTCGGTCTCCCAGTCATCAACCAACTCCCAGGACTCCCCGCTAGGGCAGTAGCCACCGCCCACCCCAGCCAGGACTGTCCTCCCGGGTATCTTAAGGGGCCACAGCTCCTCTTCCAGGAGACGCAACTGAACCCTAAGTGGGCTCAACCCACCCTGAGTTTTTCAACACTACATTTACTTAACCCACCTTGAGTTTCCACAAATTATATTCACTTCACTTCACAGAAAAGGAAAGAGAATTTGTTGTACAAAAAATGCCAAGATTCAGGCGTCCTGCATTCTCTTTGGAGCTGGGTCACTGTAGCTATTTTCCACCTCTGTCATCAGCTAGGGATACTCCTTTACTGCTTCCCTCCTTTATCTTTTCTTCTGCATGGGCACTTCCTTATAATCCACTGAAGGCTCACAGCCCACTCTTGGAAGGCTCGCAACGTGCCCGCTTGGGCCAGCCATTGCCCCAGTGTGGGGCCCAAAGCGCGCCTTCTGACCTGGTCGTGAACCTCCTCCGGGGTAGGGAGCTAGCCCGCCTCCTCCCTCGTCCTGGGAGAAGAGGGGTGGAGGAGGAGGAGGGCCAGGAGGGGACCCGGGGGAGGCCGGCGGCTCGTCTTCCAGGCTGGGCGTGGGCTGGGCGAGGTCCCCAGCCCACCGGGCCGTGCCAACAATGGCCTGTTGTCGGAGGAGGCGGGCAGGAATGCAGCCGGGGGAGTCGGGCGGCGGGGCGGCCCTGGCGGTGGAGGCGGGGCGGGGCCGGGGCTCGGCGGCAGCCTCTTACCTGTCCAGGTAGCTCGCATTTGCAGGCGAGCGGCGGCGCCCGCAGCACCTGTCGCGGGTGCGCGCGGGCGGGGAGCCGGGCGGGGGGCATGGCCTGTTAGGGGCCCCCGGGGAAGCCGGTGCGGACTTGGGTCCGGGGCAGGGCACCGCCGGGGGAGGGAAGGTCCTTCCCCGGGTGCCGCGCGGCCGGCGGCAGCATGAAAAAGAACCAGACGGTGCAGGGCACCTTCAGCAAACTCTTCGGCAAGAAGCACGCCAACCCCCCCAGTACCTCCCTCTACGCCACCAACCCCCCCTGGATCTTCACCCAGGAGGCCCCGGAGGAGGGGAGCCGGGACTTCGGTAGGAGCACGCGCGCGGGGTGGCGGTCCCCCGGCCCCGGGGGAGGAGGCGGGGAGCGCGCGAGGCGCGGCTCCGCGCGGCGGGGAAGGAACACGCCGCGACCTGCGCCCCGCGTGCGGAGGCGCCGCCGGGAAGGGAAGGCGGCCGGGCTGGCTGTCCCGGGAGAGGGCCGAGGGGCCAGAGGGACGGGGAGGGAGGGAGGCCCTCGCCGCTCGCCGCTGACCCTGGCCGCTTGTCCGAGGTGATTATTTTCCCTCCTTCGGTGAAAAGCGCGTCTGAGTTACTGTCGTCAGAAAGTCTTCCTGGGCTTTGTTCCCCCCAAGCCGAGGCCCAGGGGGTGTCCCTTCAGCTCCTGGCCCGGGTCCTAGGCAAAAAGAGGGGCTGTTCTCTTGGTGCTGACACGCTCGGCTCTGCACAGGGGCGGCCCAGGGAAAATCAACCAAAGCCGCTGCTGCGAGATGACCAGTGGGTGCAAGACACCAGAGTCCCTTCCTGCGGTCACAGGCTCTTGCCCGCTCGGCCTGGGGCCGGTGTTGTCTATGGGCTCAGGCCCTGGAGGCCAAGCTGGGACAGTGGAGGCCAGGGAAGTCCCTCCTGACCGGCAGCCGCCTGGGGAGCCTTGAGTCAGATTGTCTGGACTCACCAAGCCAACCCAGCCCTGGTGCTTTGGCTGTGGGTCATCTGGTCACCACTGCATCTTTTTTGCAGTTTATACCCTCAGTAACTGAGGGGAAACCAGTGCGATGGGGATGGGAATTCACTTCTTGTGTATGAGCTGAAGCTTTCGCTCACCTCCTTCATTGTCACCCTAATGTCTTCTCTGACCTTTATGGCCACTGTACCATGACCTACAAGAAGATGGTATAGACTCACCCTATACCCCCTATACCTGCTATTGGTTTCAGCTCGGCACCCAGGTTGTCAGAGTGGGGACACAAGGCACCTGGACAGGAGGGGGAGAAACAAGGTATCACCTCTTCTGGCCCAGGGATCTCAGACCAGTGGATGAACAAAGCCTATGAACAAAGTGGATGAACATAGGCTATTTTGACTGTTCTGAGCCTTTGCTCTAAAAAATGGAGGGCATAAGGGGTGGGGAAGAGAAATGACCTCTCCTTGGAACTAGGGTTTGAGTTGAGAGGGAAGGGCATCCAGCACTTTGCAGAGTAAACAGCAGGAGCAAAGCCTAGGAGGGGCAGAGCAATGTGGAGGCACAATTTAGGAACTTACTAACTGCTGAGTGTACTGACTCTGTGAGGCCTGAACACCTCTCCTTGCTTGTGTAGCAAACACTTACTGACCCCTTGCTAGATGCAAGGTGCCATTCTAAAGTCCTTACGTTGTTGACTGGGTGGACCCTCCTCATCCAGCAATCTCCATGTAGTCAGTGATGCAAGTACTATAATTCCCATTTGTCAGATGGGGAGACTGAGGCACAGGGAGGTTAAGTAACATGCCCCAAATCACGCAGCTTTACATGGCCACGCCAGGATTTTCTTAAGTATACAATTCAATGATTGTTAGACTTACTGACTCGTGCAACTGTCACCACAATTCGGTTTGAGAACCCTTCAGTTACCCCAAAACTTCCTTCATGAGGCAGAGCTGATATTTGAACCCCAAAGCCAGGCCCCAGAGACCACATTCTTAGCCAGCTTTCTGAATTAACTTAGCAAGAGGTGATTCAAAGGTGAATTTGACTTGAGGGACACCTGCCTGAGAACACGTTTCCCGCCACCCCTCCCACAACGCGCGCGCACACACACACACACACACACACACACTGCTTTCCTAAGGGGAGACCTCAGAAATGTCTTAGACCCTTCTCTGTATTTTTGGCGGCACTAATCAGGCTGCTGGTAGGGATCGGTCCCTCTGGTGAGCGAAGCAGAGGCATTGTTCCCTGTCACCTCCGGCCAGCTGCAGCCTTCACCAGCCTGGGCAAGGCTGAAGCCCAGGGGGCAGTTCCTCCCATTCCCAGGGCAGGGCTGGGCCTCTAGCTGACTCAGCTGACTCAGCCTGGTCGCACCCAGCACATGGAGGGGTGGAAAACAACATGCACCCAGTGGGATGGTCCCCCAGTGTTTCCGGGGTGTTCCCCAGGGTGCCAGTGGGTGTAGCCCAGGGCCTCTTCCCTGCTGAACAGGACATGTGCTAGGAGTTGGGAGAGGAGGGACCAGTGTTGGAGATTCTGTGATGGGATGGAGATACCAGACCTGCCTCTGTCTATAAAGTGAAGGCTAGCCACTCCCTGGGCCTTGGTTTTTTTCTTCTGTGAAATGGGGATGGTGTCTAGATGGTCTGGAGAATGGCTGCTTGAGGTTTGTGCATGGCAGTAGTTTGAAGACTCTTTAAAAGAAAAGCCCTAAAAGTAAGAATTGGCAAATTATAGACCTGGCTCAAATCTGGCCCCTGGCTTGTTTTCACGAATAAAGTTTTATTAAAACAGCCAGTCATGCCCATGATTTATATATTGTCTTTCATGATGCGGTGGCATTGTTACATAGCCTCAGCAGAGACGGTATGGCTCACAAAGCCCAAGATATTTACTAGCTGGGCCTTCACAGAAAAAATAGGTTGATTACTGTATGATTTATTACGTTTGGGTCATTTCGACTCTGTGCGCTTCCTGCCCTTGCCAGCTTCAACATCATTTCCCAACACTGCTGTAGACCAGAGGAAACTGAGGCCATCTTAAGGCCTTAAAGGGGCTGAGATTAGCATTCCATAGGATCCCTGAGTCTGCAGCATTCTCTGAGATGCTGGTGGTATTGGGCCCTAGAGAACAGGGTTGGGGGTGGTGTGGAGGAACGGAGGGGGGATATCAATCCAGAGGTGTGGAAGGGAATTAAGGGGTAACTCGCTGCTCTGTGGCTATAGTATGTAAAAAATCTGTTTGCATAAGGGTAGGCTGGGTGCAGTGGGTAAAATGCAAACAGTCATGTGAAAGCGGTGACCGCTGTTTTTCTTTAAACAATTTCCTTGACATATATTCTAATAACTATTGGGAGAGCTTCACTTAACGCAGATGCAATCCTAATGAAGCCTCCTGCTCCCCACCCACCAGCCCACAGAGGGGTCTTAAAAGGCCACACGATTGTTTTCGAAATGCTTGAGAAGGCAGAGATGTGGATCTTTGCAAATTCTGTGATCAGGGACGGGCTGCGGCAGCCAGAAACAAGGCTGTCTGTCCTTCTGGACTCCTCCCTTACTTCTTGGATGAATTAGCCCACCTTCTTTATTCCCCACCACCTCACCCCATCCCAGCAATGGGTCATCCTCTCTTTCTTGCCTTGTTCCTCCAAACGTAAATTGTTTTTGTCACAACCACATAGGACACTTATTACAGATGCAGATTCCTGGGGTCCCACTCAGAATCGCTGGGCTAGGACTTCCTGCAGGTCTAAATAAATGTGCAGGGACTGAAGCCAGCTCCTGGCCAGGGAACCCCAATGATCCCTAGGGTTGGCTGGTGGTTCTGGCGTCCCCGCTCCTGGGGGCCCCTGACCTTGTGTCTCAGGCCAGACTGGAAGGTAGGAAGCTGTGAACCCCTGGAGCTGAGCGCCTAGTCCCTGCCTGGGCCAGGCTGGCCCCAGCCTCCTGAGAGCTGGCCTGGGCCTTGCAGGGGTGTGAAGGAGACTGCTGTTTCCTCCTGTCCCCTGGAGGTTCACTGCGGTTAGCTGGTAGGTCAGTGCACACATACACACCCATTACCCAAGCTCCTTTCATCCCTGTGGTTCAACTCCAGAAGGCCAGGCTCTCCCTTGACCACAGCAGACCAGCTCCGGGGTACCCCTTCTCTCCAGCAGACACATGAGCAGCGGTAACAATAATATCATCATTACTATTATTATCAGTTATTTACTGACCCAGGCACCATGCTAAAAACTACATATGTTAGGGGCGCCTGGGTGCTCAGTCGGCTAAGCGTCTGCCTGTTTCCCCTCTCCCACTCCCCCTGCTTCTGTTCCCTCTCTCGCTGTGTCTCTCTCTGTCAAATAAATAAATACAATCTTAAAAAAAAAACAAAACTCCATATGTTAACAGAGTCGGAAGGCTTGGGTAGGTGAAAAGACTCAGTCATTTCAGCTCAGGGCAGCACAAATGCTGCCGTGCATCCAGTCGCCTGAGGCCTTGTTACGATCAGATTCTGACGCAGTCGGTTCGGAATGGGGAGAGACTTCATTTCCAGCGAGTCGCCAGGCGAAGTCCTTGGGTGAGTCTACTCTGAGCAGTGCATCCTAACTAGGAAGCAGAGGGCCAGGTCGGAGGAGCTGGCCTCCTCCAGGCCCCGCCCCCAAGGCCACGGAGCTCTGTCCCCACCAACTCCATCCTCCACCCCACCTCCCACCCCCTTCCGGACTCTACCTGTGGCTTCCTGCTCAGGCCCAGCCCAACCTGCTGCGTCCCCTCTGCCCTTGGACAAAGGCCTCTCTCTGGTGCCTGGGTCAGGCCTGCTGGGGCTTGCTGGGACAGACTGGCCTTTTCAGGTTTCTGTCATGTGGACCTGTTAATTAGCAAGGAAGGGCCTCATTAATGTCATTTGTGTGTTACCTTTGTGGGGCCCACCTGCTGCTTCCCTGAAAGGCTGGGGCTCCTTAGTGACCAAGGACTGGATGCTTCATCTCTGTGGGGTGGAGGTAGGGGGTCGGTTTGGGGGTTCTGGCTTATTCTGTCAAGGCAACAAACTCCCTCAGCTACAGCCGCGCCCCTCTGAAGCCCCTAGGATTAGACCCTGGGGCCAGTGCACTTGGGGCTATTTGGGGGCTTCCGGCAATTTGGGGCCACACACCATCACCCCAGCCCTCCTCGTGTCCTTGCCAGCTCCTTTCCCTCTGATTGTGGGAGGCTTCCTGCAGCACAGGAGTAATGGTCCCCATTGGATAGGTGGGGAAACGAAGCCCAAGAAAGTGCCACCAAATCCTCAGGCAACACACTGAGGAGCCACCGTGTGACCCCAGAGCTGATTCCTAGGTCCATTTGTTCCCTCTAGGTGGCACCCCATTCTGAGTGTCTGGAAAAACAGGAGACAGAGGGAAGAGGCACCAGACCTCTTCATTATTTCCCTGCTGTTCTGGCTGTGGTCAGAGGGTCCTAGAGTCAGGTTGCCTGGGCTTGAATCCTGGCCCCTTTCATTCACCAGCTGTGGGCCCTTGGGCAGGGACCTAACCTCTCTGAGCCTCAGTTTCTTCATCTGCAAAATGGGCATAATGAGAGGGCCTCTCCCAAGGTTTGTGAATGAGAATGCACAGAGCACTTCAAATCGCACCAAGCTCGTAATACTTGCTTAATAGATGTTAGACGTTTGCATTTTTATTATTAATTTTCTCTCTAGTTCAGACCTGTCTAGGATTTGGGGAAAGAGCTAAAGGACGGTCCCAAGCCTCAGCCTCCGAGGAGATCTGTGGCTGCTTTGTGGCTGGGCAAGGAGACCCGGAACTCTGGGAGAAAATAAATGTCAAAGACCCAGTGAGACGCTGCTCCTTTTGGCAAGAAGGGGAGGAAGGGAGGGCTGGGAGGGAGGCAGCAGCTGGGCCCAGCCCTCAGCTTCCCCAAAGCAGGCTACCCCACCCACCCCACTACACTTACACACGCATACACACACACACACATACACCAAGAGAACCAGTTTGGGGAGAGGCAGCAAGCCTTGTGCCATATGTAAGGCACTCATCATTTGTGCCCAGAGCCCAGCATTACAAGTCAGGCACACTGTTTGGGTCCTGGCACAGGGGCTGCTCTGTGACCTTGAGCCTGCCCCGTGACCTTGAGCCTGCCCCGCCCACACGGCACCTCTGTCTTCCCATCTGCCAAGAGCAGCCCCAAATGTCCGCATTCAGAGTTCTCCCCGACATGAGAGCAAAGGGCCACCCACCTCCCCATGGCTCACACCCAGGGGCATAGCTATTTACCCTTAATTTGCTGTGTTTCGATCTCAGAGCCAAACCCTTGCCTGAGCAAGCTAAGGGGAGACAGAGGGAGCGCAATGATGAGGGCGGTGGCGATGATGATGGTTACTGAGCAGAAATTATCTGCTAGGCGCTGTGCTCAGCTGTTGTACACTGTGTCTCTCACTCAGCCTCACCCAGCCCACCCCCCAAGTCGGGATCATCACCCACAGTTACAAAGATGAGGGCTAGCCTCCCAGAGACCTAGAAACATGCCCAAGGCCCCACAGTGAGTAAGTGATGGAGCCAGGACTGGAACCAGGCTCTGCTGATTCCTAAAACCACAGCCCGGGCCCCTGCACCACCTGCCCCCCCCCCCAACCCAGCTGAGGAGATGGGGCCTGAGGTCCAAGGGGATGTCTTCCTGCTGAAACACATGGGGCCACCAAGAGTTATTTTTGAACCGGGTTTCTGGATATGAGATAGGATTTACGTGAACTCAGATCCTTGAGGAAGCGTAAATGAAAAGCGGCCTTTGTTTCCCATCCATCTGTGAGAGAGAAATGTAACCAAATGCAAAGGGATCCTGGGCACAGGTCTGTCAGGAAGAGGATTTCATTTGCGGGGGAAGCTGGGATTGTTTTAAAGATCGGGTTTGGTATGGGGAGGCAGCTCTGAATTTCCTCCTCCCTTATTACTGTGCTCGTTTGAGATGAGTTTGCCAGGCAGAGATGCTTCTTTGTGCCTTGACGGGGCTGTGGTCCACCTGGGGCTCCGGCTTTGCTCAGACCCTGCCCCTGGTGCCTCCTAAGTCTACCTGGCTGCTGGAATGGCCCCAGGGTTTCCCGAAGATGCCCCCTTTCTCTGGAAGCTTCTAGGTCCCTGGTGGCTCTCTCCACTTCCCTGCCTTCTGAATCCTGCTGGGATGTTGCCGGTGTCCCTCTGGGCCATGTTGCAAGCTCGAGATCCCCAAGGACTCTTCCGGTGGGCAAGGTGCCGAGTAAAAAGACAGATGCAGAGGGAGTTTCCAGGTTTCAGGGTGGGCAAGACAGTAGACTGGGATCTTTTCTACTTGAGCAGCCTCACCGTGTCCTCAGAGGGTGAGATGTCCAGCTTCCTCTTTGTCACTCCCTCCACCTCCTCACCTCCCTTTCCCTCCTCAAGATCTGGCCTGGCCCTCTTTTACCTCTTCGGGTGAGGAGGGGGCTGCTTCTCAGGAAGCTCCATTCTAGCACCCCTGAGACTGTGACTGGAGCCCAGTTCATTTACTTCCATGGGTAAAGCCCCAAGTTGGACTCTATTGTCTCTGTTTAGTTTGGACCTTGGTCTTGAGAGTTAGAAAGCCCCAGCCCTGACCTTGAACCCGTGGAGGACCCAGCTCGTGGTGGTGGCCCCTCTTGCCTCACCTGATGGTGTGCCTCAGTCAGGAACTGAGCCCAGGCATGAGGGGCCCAGGGAAAGTCTGGCAGGTTCTAGCTGCACGTCTTTTTTGTTTTGTTTTTCTTTCTTCAAACAACGTACATTTATTATCTGAAGTTCTGTCGGTCAGAAGTCTGACACTGAGCTCACAGGGCTAAAATTAACATGTCCGTGAGACTCTTCCTTCCCAGAGGCTGTAGAGGAGAGTCTGTTTTCTCAGTTTTTCCAGCTTCTAAGGGCCACCCGTATTCCTTGGCTCGTGGCCCCTGCCGTCTTGAGAGCCAGCAGTGGCCAATGGACCGTTTCTCACCTCACACCGCCCCGACTCTGTCACCATACTCCCTGCCCTGACCCCAGCCATGCCTCTTAGTCCTGGGGACCCAAACTGGATTTCACAGAAGCGCCCTGGTGGGGAAAGAGCCACCAGGGCCTCAAGCTCAGCCTTTCGCCTCTGATTGCTTTCCCAGAGATGGATTGTATTTTTAGAAAGTGTTCCCTCGTTGAAAATGACCACAAACCAAAACGACAGTGCCTCCCAGTCAGGGCTGAGTCATGGGATCTATGAGGCAGTTAGAACTGTGGAATCTGTGAGGTGGTTAGAGCCCATGCACCTGTGTGCGAGTCAGATTGGGCTCTGCCCCGGCCTGGGCAAGCTTCCGCTCCCGCCCCTCCCCAGAGCTGCACCAGGGCCGCAGCCAAGACTCTCTGACCCCCAAATAGCTCCCCACCCCGCCCCTAACCCCCCCACCCTGTAAACAGCGGGATTAGGATTCCCTACTCTGGACAGGACATAGTTCAGAGATCAGCCCTGCAGTGGAAATCCTGGCTTTAGAGGCTTCGGGCAAGTTCTTAGACCTCTCTGTGTCCCCATTTCCTCATCTGTAAAATGGGGATGATGACTGTCCCAATTGCAATGATGCTTGTCCCAATTTAAAATGGAACTGTTTCAAAAATTAAGTGAATACATAATGTGCAAGACGCCTAGAACAGTGCCCGGCCCATTAAAATTGCTTGGTAAGGGGCGCCTGGGTGGCTCAGTGGGTTAAAACCTCTGCCTTCGGCTCGGATCATGATCCTAGGGTCCTGGGATCGAGCCCCGCATCGGTCTCTCTGCTCAGCAGGGGGGGCCTGCTTCCCCCCACCCTCTGCCTGCCTCTCTGCCTACTTGTGATCTCTGTCTGTCAAATAATAAATAAAATCTTAAAAAAAAAAAAAGTGCTCGGTAAGTTTTACCCATTACTATATTATTACTGCTGTCCCAGTGATCCCCTTGCCAGGGTGCTCCCTTCCAAAGCTCCTAGGCACACGATAACACCAGCCATTGATGTTAGGACAATTTGGCTGTAGAAAGGAGGCCCCATAGATCCCAGCACTAATGCAAAGATGAGATGATTAGAGAAAAGGTCAGCCTGGGAGCCTGCCTCTCTTGCTATCTCTGCGTTAATCCCACCCCACCATGGTCCTAGTAAGGGCCCAGCAGCCATAATCACACAAGTTGGATTTAGGCTTTGGTGTCCGCACACCACTATCTGGGGAATGTCCCAGGAGATCCTGGTGTCAACATGCAAACCCTTAGAAGCCAGAGAGAATCAGGTGGGCTTAGCAAGAGCCATCGTTGTCAGGATTTTCCTGTTATCTTCCACTTTTGTGATTTCTGATTGGGCCAGATCTGCACTCCTATGCTTCCTGCCCCCACCCCCCCACCCCCGGCTCCCTGGCATCTTGATCTCCCAGCTCAGGTGTGGCGCCTGGTAGGGACTGGGCAACCATGTCTTCCTGGAGTGCGCTGGGCAGGGCCCTGCTGGGAACTGGAGTTACTGGGGACTGTGGCACACACAGAGAACTCGTCCTTTTGGCCCCTTTTCAGAGATGGAGAATCTTGAACGTTCCAGTCACTCTCTGCCTGGAGGGGCAGCACACAAAGGGCTCTGGGTTCAGCTGCTGTGATGTTCTCAAGAGCCTTTATGTCATATTCAAAACCCTAGATTCTCACATAGAGAGGGGGTGTGGCTGTAGGTGTGGGAATTTGGGGTGAATGTATTCTGATCTCAGGACTTCCCTAACAAGCCCAGTCTCTCTTGAATAAATCTTTTGGCTATCTTGCAGTTTGCTCCTGGAGTCACGTGCAACGGGAAAAGTAATCATGATTTGTTCAGTGTTCCAGTTATAGGATTCTGGTTCCTTAGGATTTTGACTTTTCTTCTCTTTCCCCTTTGGTTATAGAGGAACCAAAAGTCCCTCGTGTCCTGTTAAAGGGGTGAAAGCCCTTCCTGCTTATGACCAACATAGTAGAAGGTCCACAGTGACCCCTGCTTCTAGGAGGTGACAGTGTGAACCTGGGACAGACTATGAAATCCTTATCAATGAGCATTAGGGGTCATGAGAAAGATTGGTTGAGGAAGTGTGAATGCCTTCTCACAGCTTCCCCACTATTGCAGAAACAGCCCAAGGGTGCCTGGATGGCTCAGTCAGTTAAACATATGCCTTTAGCTTAGGCCATGACTCCAAGGTCCTGGGATGGAGCCCCACAGTGGGCTCCCTGCTCAGGGGAAGGCCTGCTTCTCCCTCTCCCTCTGTCTCTCCTCTTATTTGTGCTCTCTATCTCCAATAAATAAATACAATCTTGAAAACAAGCAAGCAAGCCCAGAATACAGACCCAGTAACTAGAGGAAGAGAAGGGTCTTTGTATCATCCTCCTACAGGGGAAGTGACCACATTTGCTGAGCTCTTACTATGTGTGGGCCATACTAACTCCTCACAACAGTTCTATAAGGTCGGCACCAACATCACTCCCATTGTTCAGATAGGAAAACTGAGGCCCAGAGAGGTTACATGACACTGCCAGTAAGTAGCCAAGCTGGGATTTGTGCTAGGTCACATGGACCCTACTGTCCCACTCTTTCTGCTCTGCCCTCAAGGGTACAATGAAGGGGAGCCATGCTCACAAACATTGATGGTTTCGGGGACTAAGGAAATCTTGAGTTAGAAGAGTCCAGAAGGTGGGGGCTGGACCACTGGGGCCAGCCGGTGACCTCATCTTCTCTGCTTGTTCCAGATTAGAAATTCAAACACTTGAGAGAAAAGCCACCTTGCGTTCCTCCCTCCCTCAGAGATAAGCTTTAACTGTGGCACTGGTCACAATGTCAGGGCCCCTAAAGGAGGGACGACTTGTCGAAATGTAGACTCAGGAGCTGTACGGGAATCAGGAGGAACATGCTGCTGGGGCACGCTGGGAACGTTGCAGAAGGCCCCAGGAAACAGCCCCCTGGCGTCGCTCCCAACCCCACTGCAGTGGGCCCCCTGAGCACCCACCCCATTGACAGGATCTTATTGTGTAAGAGCTGAGGAGCTGAGTCAGATGGGCCAACCACAGGGCCTGGCTCTCCTCCCTCGGAACCGCACTGCGGGGTGGATTAACTCAGTCATCTCACATGCCTTTGATCTCCAGCTCATGGTCTCCTGCACTTGTCTCCCCCAGGTGCTATCTATTATGGAGACAATCGGTTTGACTCTGTGAGTGAGTCAGGAACAGCCACACTGAAAGCTCGGCCAAGAGTCCGGCCCCTCCTGACCTTCCTTCCGCTGGTAAGTACGGTTCTGGACTGGGGTCTGGGGGTCGGCTCTGGTTGGGCCACCTCGGCTGCCATCAAGGAGGCAGCCCCTGCTGCCCTAGCCCTAGTGGACATCTCACCTTCTGCTCATTCCCTTCCTTCCTGATGCCAACCCAGGGTGGCTTCTGGGAGGAAGCATGGCTGAGACTCATGGCAGGAAGGCTGAGGTTAAGGGTGTCAGCTCCTCCGAGTTGAAACCCGAGAAGAGGTTATGGGGATCTTGTGTGCAGAGGCAACGCAGTGATGGGTCCCTCTAGCGAAGCAAAATTCTTGTCCCTGTTCCGCAAGCACTGACCACTGCCTGCTCTGTGCCAGGCCTTACACTGGGCACGGATACACAAAGAAGACAGAGCCCACACTGCTGCTCTCAGTGAAGGACAGGAGTGAGTAAACAGACTGTTGGAACATAACTCAGAGCACCAGCAGCCAATCTGGCCACAGAGGTGGTCAGGAAGTCTTCCTGGAAGAGGGTAACAATTGAGCTGTCTCAAAGGACAAAGAGCCGTGACCCCTGGGAGAATTGCATTTGGGCCAGGATTGTAAGGGGTCTGAAACTGCAGGAAACCAAAAACTCCCTTCTGGAGCCGTGGTTGGACTTTTGTTTTTTTGGCAAGGGACACAAACTCAACATCACTGATCTCTGACAGGTTCTGTTGACTGTGAGACCCGTTCCGGGGTTTTCTGGGACAGTGTGGACCAGTGCTATCCGACAGAAATACAATGCAAGCCTCATATGTCATTTAAAATTTTCTAGTAGCCACATTGAAAGTACATAGAAATAGGCAAGATTCATTTTAATAATACGTTACTTAATTCAATATATTCGAAAGATTATTATTTCAACACTAAATTGATGTTAAAAAAATACTGCTGAGCTGTTTGACATTCAGATGAGAAATTCAGACTAGAAATTCCAGAAAGGGAATTTTTCATGCTAAGCCTTTGACATCTGAAGTACTGTACTTACATATACATCCCTGATGAGTGACATTCACTGTGGCCAGTGGCTCCAGGACTGCTTCGCCAAGGTCTAGAGCCTAGATTCTAGGTTCAGGCTTGTCTGTCTGGTTCCTGGCTGGGACAATATTATGATTGGTGTCCATGAGGATTTGTGCCCTCTGGTCGCTAGCGCTGTTTGGCACAACCACCTCCCTCTCCGTCACCTGATTATTATTATTATTTTTTTTTTTTGGTTTGTCCAACCTCACCAAGACCCTGAGATTCTAGATGGGAGACATGGAGTCTTCTATTCTGGCTGCATTCCCCGAGGCCCGGAGGTGGAGGGCTGAGCGCACAGACCTCTGGGAATGCAACTTCACCCTGTTTCTGCCTATAAAAGCAACTCATGGTGGCTCAGTCGGTTAAGCATCCGACTCTAGATTTTGGCTCGGGTCATGATCTCAGAGTCCTGAGATGGAGCCCCACATCCAACTCTGTGCTGGGCGTGAAGTCTGCTTAAGGTTTTCTGTCTTTCCCCCTCCCTCTGCCCCTCCCCTCCCCCCTTACACACACTCTCAAAAAATACATGCATACATACATACATACAATAAATACAATAAAAAAATAAATAAAAGCTGGGGCGCCTGGGTGGCTCAGTGGGTTAGGCCGCTGCCTTCGGCTCAGGTCATGATCTCAGGGTCCTGGGATCGAGCCCCACATCGGGCTCTCTGCTCAGCGGGGAGCCTGCTTCCTCCTCTCTCTCTGCCTGCCTCTCTGCGTGCTTGTGATCTCTGGCTGTCAAATAGATGGATAAAATCTTTAAAAATAAATAAATAAATAAATAAATAAATAAATAAAAGCAACTTGTGGAAATTATAGGCAAATATAGGAAGTACGACACCACCAACAAAAAGGTAAGAAGCAAATGAGCCAGCCCTAACTTTATTTCCAGAGATGTATAAAAGTGTTACAGGGGTCATTGCGGCCATAAGTGCAGACGAAATAATTTTGAGATCTTCTATTGCTGAAAGTGAATTAGATCCTCTCCCTTCAGCCACCCCCAAGACACACACTCAGAATTACAGTGGCGTGGGCCCAGGGCTGACCTACCCGCACCTGTTGTGCTCTTTCAGATAGGGCCCTTGCCCCTGGAGTGGCTCCAGCCTCTGTAGGGTTAGTTCTAGCCACCCTGCCGTGCAGCCGAGTTTGCTCGGATTGGCTGAAATGGAAATGCTCTGCCCCACCCGCCCCCTTGGGTCCCTGCCATAATTAGGGCCTGTCCCAGCTTTCCTGCCTTACCCCTTCTGGTTGGGGTCCTTCCCCAGAGCACAGGCAGACTAGGCAGAAGGGGGGTGGGTATGGTGGAGACACTGGAATGGGCTTGGCTGGCAGATCGTGCCTGGAGATCCAAGACTGCCTTTGGGGGGGCCAGTCCTCCAGGCCAGGCTCCAAGCCAGTCAGGAGATGGGGGCTTCTCCCCAGGCAGTCCACCTTGCGGCTTGCAGGGTCCCATCCAGTGGCATGGCCCTGAGATCGTGGCACACACAGACGGAGCACTCTCTGTGTCGGGCACCATTCCAGGTGTCTCTGGTGTGTTAACAGAGTCCACAGAGCCGCCCTGTCAGGAAGGTGCTGTTATTAATTCTCAGATGGAGGAATTGGAGCACAGAATGGGAGAGTAACTTGCTTAAGGTCACACAGCTCCTAAGTGGTCGAGCTGGGATTTGGAGCCCCACAGCCAGGCTCCAGGGTCCAAGTTCTATTCAGGTCCTCCTATGCTCCCTTCCATGCACAATCTAGAAGCTTTTCTCTTCTCTTCCAGCACCAGCCTGCAGAGCCACCTACATCTCTCTCGTCTGCCTCTCTGAAGCCCTCTGTCCAACGGCGGAGGCCCGCTGGATACCAGGGTCTCTTGCCTCTTTGGGGTCATAGACCCCTTTGAAACCCTGATGAGGCTATAAGCCACATCTATGCAGTTTTGCTTACAATTTCAGCAGAGGCCCCTCTCAGGCCCCCAGAAGCCCACCTATGATGGGCCTTTAGATGAGGAACCCTCGGCCTGACGGTTCATATCCTGGGGACATCCCTGTGCTCCTGATTCAGGTCACAAGATACATAGCCGCCTCAGTATCCTTGTCACCTGGGTTGAGGGGAATCTGACTCCTCTCCCTTAGGCTCTGGGCCAGGTCCTTACTTTCTTCCATCTGGGGCAGGAGGCTGGGAGAATGAGAAGCAGGAGGACAGAAGCTCCCTGTGGGTGTGGGTTCACGCATAGATACACACTCGGGCACAGCCCGCCCCCACAGCCTGCCAAGTTAGGGTGGGTGGGGAGCTGGGCCCATGCCCAAGCCCTGGCTGACATTGTCCTGGCCGGGCGGGTCTCACCCCTCCCTGTCCTCCCTTCCCATACCATACTCAGCCACCTCCTAGGCCAGGCTTCCCTGGGGCAGGGGCGGTGCTGGGCAGCAGCACCCCAAGAAACCAGGTGACAGGCCCAGCGAGGCCCATGTTCTTCCTCGAGCTTTGGAGGCACCCTCACTGTCAGCCTTTCACCCCAGCCTGCAAAGGGCTGGGCGCAAGGTGGGGAGGGCGACAAGAGGCAGCGCGAGGCAAGGGTAGATGCTTCTGACCACTTCCTGGAGCCTCCTCACTAGAGCTGAGGTAGAAGGATGGAGAACTAAGAGATACTTTCTCAGGCAGCTGGCAATCAAAGGCCAGGGCTGAAAAGAACCTCTGGATCCCCCCCGTGACTGGGATGGGACCCAAGTGGTCCTCGGGGAGCTGGCATCAGTCTGGGTGCTGCCCCTGGGCTGCAGGGCGGCCCTTCTTCTCCGCGGGCCCTTGGGTCCCCACCCATTCAGGGGGGGTTACACCAGATGGTCCTTTTGGGTCTCCCTAGCTGTGACTGTGTTATATAAGTCCTAATGAAGAGGCAGGCAGCCCCTACAAAAAGCAGGCCCCTCACAACACCCGGATCGCTCACTGCTTGAGCTGTCTTTCCACAGCTGCCACGGGTTGCCTTCCAGCCCCCCTACTTCCTGCTCTGAGAGCTCAGAGGAACTGGATCGGAATCACCAAACTTCTGAACTGGGGAGGGCCTTGGTGCTCATTAGGATGAGAAAAACCAGGCCTGGGGAGGGAAGGGTCTAGGTTACCCAGCTCAGCAGAGGCAGAGACGGGACCAGAGCCCGGGTTTCCTCCCAGGCCAGTCCGGTCCACACCATTGAGGGCCTGGGCTGAGTGGAGGAAGGATCCTTTCTCTCCACTTACTGCTGCTACCCCTGAGGGGAGGCCTGGCCCAAGGCTCAAGCTAGAGCTTGCCCAAGCTTTCCAGAGCTGAGCTGATCGAGCAGCCAGTAGTGGGAAGCTTGTCCTTCTCTCTGGGGCTCCCTCTTGCCCTCCCCTGCTCTGAATCAAACCATACCCAGGGTGACGCATGTGAAGAATTAACAGTTAAATGCCAATGTGGCAAATATAGGGAAACTGGCTGGACAGGTCCCTAGGGGTGCCCCAGGCGGTGAGAGCTCCCTGGGTCACCCCACCCTGTGAGTCAGGAAATCCTGGCTCTGCCTGGGGAGGTGGCAGGCCGGGCTGGGGGCAGGAAGCTCCATGAGCTCTGGTTCCCTCCCCCTATTCCTCGGGCGCCTGGAAACTCAAGGTCAGCTGGATTTCTGCTTTCCGCTGGACCCCCTCTCAGCTCATCTCTGAATTCAAACTCCACGCTCCCTTTGGGGTTGGGGTTTGAACTTCTTAGGATGAACCAAGCAGGGCAGTCATTGTTGGTTTTTGACTGATTTGTGTGGCTGACATTGGCTGGAAGGGCTGCGGGGTAAGGGAGCACTGTGTGTTCCTGTGGGGGTGGGTGTCAGAGGCCCGAAACAAGATGGAGTCCGCATGGAAGCCCGCTGCCTGCTCTATGCACTGGCTCCTTCCCTCACCATGAGGGCCTCACTCTGAAGCTCTACACCCTCATCCTACCCACAAGCATCACCCCCTTGACCACACTATGGGCTTGGGGATATGCATACCCCCAGCTTGGGCTGAACTCAGGAGGACTAACTGTGGAAGAAGCTCTAGAAATGGGCTCAGGACCATTGAAGCAGGGGATTCTAGGGGCCTTGGTGCCTGGAGCAAGGTAAAGAAGGGGGTGGTATGGGCTCTAAGGGCATGTCCCCTTGATCCCATAGACTCTTCACCCTGTAGGGAACCAGAGCAGAGCCCTCATGACACAATGGCACCCTGCGTTCAGGAGCAGTCTGAGATAGCAGGTGGGTTCAGAGGAACATGGCCTCATTAGTGGAGATTCTGCTCTGACCCCCAAGAGTGTTTGAACCGTGACAAAGGGTGGAGGAAGAAATCAAAGTCTTTGATAAAATGCTCACTGGCTCCCCACTTTAGAGAAGCTGCTCTGTGGAGAACACAGTTTCCTTTCTTAACCTTCTACCTCCTGCTCCTGGCCAGCAACCCCTCTCCTCACACTGCTCTTCAAACCCAAGTGACACCTAGTTGGGCTTCACCAAGCTGGGGACTTCGGAAGGGTTTCCTTGTGGCTTTCACTCTAGGGTTCTATCCCCTGCTCCCCCAGCCTACAGTGATTTCCCCCAATCATAGCCAATTCTAAATCTGCTTAAGGGTCATTTCCTTTACCCCCTGCAGCTCTGCTCCCCATCCTGAGGTGCCCCAGCCAAGCTCCAGGAGCAAACCGGTGAGGAGGCTTGCATTCCACAATGTGCGGCTAAGACTCAGAGTTGGCCCACACCCAAGGTCAACCATGTGTTGCCCGTTGGCCCAAACTCTGGTGACCCACCCTTGGGGTTTGGCTGGACTTTGAGGAATCCCAGGCATGAGGCTGTCCCAGGCATGTGTGTCCCAGGCATGAGGAGGCCAGGAGGGTAGGGCTGGAGCCATCATTGGAGTGAGTCCTGTCCCCCTGAGCCCATGGTGGGACTCTGACCCCCTAAAATTCTAAGAGGAACATAACCTCCCCTCAAATAGTGAGTGTTTTCCACCTTTCCTCCTTCTCCTCAACTCTGAAATGTTTGTAGTCAAAGGGCAGGGATTTTCGGTGACCTGGTCCTGACCATAGGGAAGCATCTATCTTTTCAGCTTCAACCAGAGACAACAAGCTAGAGGCTATGCCATGGAGCAGAGTCTCCAAGTTCTTGGAGACTTGGAGACATTGCTAACCACCGCACTGCGTTAGGACCTGAGGCAGGCCCAGGGGCGGGGGTGAATGACCTTTCTTGAGTGCTAACTCAGCAGGATCTCTTTAGGTATGTGGTGGCCTCTGGTGTCCTAACAAGCCTAGGCCAGTGAGATCATCCCCATTTTACAAATGAGAAAACTGAGACTCAGAAGGCAAGAGAGGAGCACACTTGGGCACTGACCATGTGTCACATACTGTCTTTGATTCCTTTGAGACGATGGAGTTAAATTAAGACTGCCAGTCTGGCTTGACTCCAAAGTTCATGTTATATTGTTTGTTTTCTTTTTTTTTGTTTTGTTTTGTTTTGTTTTGTTTTTTTAAGTCGACCCAGTGTGGGGCTTGAACTCGTGACCCAGAGATTGAGAGTCGCAGGCTCTACCAACTGAGCCAGCCAGGTGCCCCAAGTTCATATTTAAAAAAAAAAAAAAAAAACTATTGTATTGTTTTGTTTTGTTTTGTTTTTTTTCAATTATGAAGGATACAGACGTTCATTGTTAAGAACTGAGAACTAGAGACACGTATAAGGAAGAAAATAAATATAAATATTCTTGGAATTGCCTCCACCCCCATCCTTCTCAACAATTAATCGTTGCTGGGTAACTTCCCCATATATCAGGCTGTGATGGTTTGTAAAAAGCTGCTTGGCTGAGCCGGGGAGCTGGCTTGCACCCTGTGTGAACAGGGTGAGTGAGGTGTCATCAAAGATCTTAGCCACTAGGCGTTGTCCCGGTGTTGGGACAGGGAGGGCCTGAGCCCCAGTTTCAGGTGGAGGGCCCCACCCGGCAGGGCAGGGGCTGGACTCTGCTCCAGGGCCCAAGCAGGCCAGGGAGGGGCGTGGCCTGTCGAGGGGCGTGGTCGGGTCGGGGGCGTGGCCTCGGGTGGAGGGGGTGCTCAGAAGGCTCCTTTGCTTGTTCTCGGTTGGTTTCTCTGCGCACGGGTCGGTGTGGCCCTCTGTGGACGTGGGCTGCCATCCTCAAAGAGCCTCACAATCCTCCGCCCTGAGTCTGAGGCGCATGTGGGCTCCTGTCGGCAGCGCCGCGGGGCCCGGGGCTCTGTCATTTTCTCAGCGCGATGACCGGTGGCAGACGCCCAGCTCCTCCACGGACCAGCCGTGACCTCAAGCCCAGCCCCGCCCGCTTGGCCTCACCCTGTGGCTCCTGTGGGAAAGCAGCTTCAGGAACTCCTCCTTTATCCCCCTTGTCTCTTCCCCTCTCTGGAGACAGAGAACAATCTGGAGACCACGGCAGACGTCTGTCTTCACTCCCTGTCATGGAGGGTTGGCCTGGAGCACCCAGGCCACCGCAGAAGGCACAGTGGGTGCAGAGTCACTGGCAGGATACCTTACTGGCGGGGACTCACAGAGTACGGTGGTTGAAGTGACCCTTACTTAGCAAGTGGTTACAGAAGAGGCAGAGAGGCCCGGAGAGACAAGTGAGTTGGCTCCAGTTTGGTTGGTGATAGGGCTGGCTCCAGAACACAGGCAGCCTTCCCACTGCTCCTGTTCCTGTATTCTCTCTTCCCCTCATTCATTTAACAAACTTGTGGCCTTGTCCATTCTGTGCCAAGCGTGACCGAATGAGTAGCCGTCACCTGACCCACAAGGAGGCTGGGCTGGGGTAGCAGAGACTACACTGACCTACGACGGGTTCCGTCTGTGCTCAAGGAAAAACATGAGGGCAGATCCCGAAGTTGCCATTTACTAGCTGTGTGACCTTGAGCAATGTTCCTTGCCTTTCCGTGCCTCAGAGTCCTCTTCTAGAAAATACAAATAACCTGCCTCTCAGGATTACTTGAGGACTTTCTAGGTTGCTCCATGTCAAGTACTCACGATGGTGCCTATAGCACATAGTAGGCACCTAATAAGTGGGAGCTGTGGTAATAATGCACACAGGGTGAGGACACACAGGGTAGAGATGTTAACTCTGGCTGGAGTTGCCAAGGAGGGCTTTGTGGACCAGGGGCATTTATTTTGGGGTTTAAAGGATAAGTAGGAGTTTTCCAGGCAAAGAAGAACATCCCAGGCAGAATCAGAGAAAGAGCAAGGCTGTGGAGACCCGAGAGGACACGGGAATGAATCCCAAGCAGCTGCAGTGGTTCTTAGGAGGTGGAGGAAGGAGGTGTGACCGAATCGCCTAGGGCCCTTTGTAACCTAGTCACCCACCCACAGAACCTCCAAATAGCCTCTTCGAAGATCGTGTCTCTGGCTTACTGAGGATCCCTGCTGCAAGGACCCCACTTGCTCATGAGTGAGTCAAGTCCCCATGGACACTGGAGTGGGAAAAAGATGAGACACTGGAGTGGGAAAAAGCTCCACTAGCTGGAGCCCACGGTTTGTGGAGAGGGTGGTGAGAAGATGGCAGGAACTACAGAGGGGACAGCTTATGAAAGTTCTCGAATGCCATGTGAAAGTGCTTCAGTTTCATCTTCTGGACCAGTGGAAGGTTTCTGAGCAGGGAAGTGACCTGCTTCGAGATGCATTTCAGAAACAACATCCTGGCATCTGGTTTACAGAACAGAGTGAAGGGGCGCCTGGGTGGCTCATTGAGTTAAGCCTTTCCTTCAGCTCAGGTCATGATCTCAGGGTCCTGGGATCAAGCCCCGCATCGGGCTCTCTGCTCAGCAGGGAGCCTGCTTCCCCCACCTCCCTCTCTCTGTCTGCCTCTCTGCCTGCTTGTGATTTGTGTCTGTCAAATAAATAAATAATAAAGAACAGAGTGAGGCAGAGGCCAGGGAAGTATCTGGAGACAGTGATGGTAGTCTTGTCTGTCTGTCTGGGTAAGACACAGTGAGGACTGAAGAAGGGGTGAGCTGGGGGGATGGAGAGAAGAGAGGGACGTAAGAATCGGGTGACAAGCTGGGTGTGTGGATGATGACCAGGTGCCTGGAAAGACAGGGATCTATAACTAGTTGTGGGTCCCTGGGCAAGTCCCTTAACCTCTCTGTGCCTCAGTGTCCTTCCTTTTCTGCAAAAGGCAGGTAGCAATAACAGCACCAATCTCATCAGGTTGTTGCGGAAAGTAAATGAGTTAAGAGATAGAAAACACAGAAAGAATACCTGATACGGAGTAAGTGCTAGGAAATCAGCAACTGCCATTATCACTGCAGAGACTGGGAGTACTGGAGACAGTGGGAGAAAGATGGTGTGAGGTGCTGACCGCCAGCGGATGGAGAAGCTTGGAGGCTCTCTTAGCCTCTTCTCTTTCCACGGTCCTCTCTTATATTTTAATATTTTTTTTAATTGTAAGATACATATACCATGAGAGTAACCATTGCAATCATTTTAAGACGTGTAATTCAGTGGCATTAAGTAACCTTTTCTTTCAATCAATCCCTGTGTGCAGAGAAGTTACAGGAATAGCCCAAAGAACTCTCTAGAGCCTTCGCCCACATTCAGCACATTTGCTTTATTTGCTCCCTCCACCCTTGATATATACACACTGTTTCTTCCTGAACCATTGAGCCCTTGTGTCCCTCTACTCCTAAATACTTCACTGTGTGTAACCTAAGAACAGAGACATTTTTCTGCACAATTACCAAAGTCAGGAGTTTAATATTGATATGATACTTTTTATCTAACAGACATTTATGTTGTTGCCAATTGCCCCACTAATATTCTTCATGGCACACATCCCAGGGTCCAATTCAGGATCACACATTGCAGTTAGGGCTCACGTGTAGGCTTTACCTCCATTCTTTGAGGCTCAAGGAGGCAGGTCAGGGAATTCAGCACTCATGGAGATGGATGCTGTCTACACCGGTGCATTTGCCCACTAAAACACAGCCCCATCCCAGCCAGCTCCCTGGGTCTCCCTGACGAGTGAAGGGAACTCACTGTCCCGGTCTGTTTCTCTAGGACTAAGGTGAAAATGAGTTTGCATTTGCCTTGGCTAGACATGCAACCATGGAAGGGACAGCTGAGTGAGCACGCTGGGACTGTGTGGGCGTGAGCGGGAAAGGGCAGAGCCATCAGGGTCTTGGGGATGCAAGGTCAGTTCACTTCCATGCTGGGAGCTCCTGAACGGATGAGGCTAGACTTTGGGACATGCCCCGAGGGTGGCGAACAGTGGAGAGCCCCAGCATCTCAAGCAGTACAGTGAGGTGGTGGGCGTGTCCTGGGACTCCCCCCACCCATGTCTCTGGGGAGAACCTGAGAAGCCTGACCTTGGTCTGCACTGTTGCTCCAAGACCGCTCATGAGACAGACTTCCATCCTGTGGTCTGCGGAGTCTACTGTGCTTCCAGAGTTCTTGAAGATCAAAGGGTGGGATGGGCAATAGGACCTCTGGTGCATAAAATCTGTCCATCTTCCTCTTCCACGCCTCATTGTACTGGAGCACCACGGGTGACCCAGAAGAAGCTTCTAGGATTCCAGGCAGCTTAGCTTTGATCGTTCACAATTTTTTCACCTTTGTAGGAGAGAGGATTGGGAGACAGAAGACTTCAGCTAACACAGATTTCCTGGGTTAGGAATATTATCTCATTTCACCCTCTTAATGCAAAGTAGGGAATATTATCTCCATTTCATAAGTGAAGAAAATGGGTGATCGGTAGAAAAGGTGAGCTGGGAGGCCTGGGTTTGCACCCTGGCTCTGTTAAGGGATTTGAGATGATGTAGGTAAAACTGTTAGTGCCGGCACACGATAGGTACAAAAGTGATGGTTTAATGTCACTGCCTCATTCAAGGTCATGCCCCTGGCAAAACTCAGAGCACGAATGGAATCCAAGACCTTCTATGCTGAGTCCCCATGCCTTTTTATTTTCCAATTATGTTCAAAAGAGTAAACAGAAGTCTCAGCCCTAGCTTTTGATGGTCTGGCCTCCGCCTCATCAAAATCCACCTCATCAAAAGAGGGAACATACTTGATGAAGGTTTATTAGACAGTCAGTGGGGTGTGTGTGTGTCTCAGAATGTCCTGGGAGACACTCCTCGGATTGGCTGGCCCCTGTGCCTCCCCCTGGTCCAGATCGCTGGGTTTGAGAGATGTGAAGAACAGGTGTGTGTTGGCTGTGTGAATCAAGTAAGGGCAGGAAAAAATTACTAAGAGGCAGGAGAAAGACAATGCCTCATGGCTATTCCAGCATCAGAATTCTTTGAGGATGAAAAGATGAGTGGTTTCTTGCCCCCAAACAGGCAAAGAGTAATTCCAAGATTGCACTTGGTAACCCAGAGTCTCATGGATATTTTCAAAACACCTTTCTTAAACTTCCCATCTTTTATATGAAGCCATGAGGCCATTAAGCCCAGAGTAAGCACTGTCAGCCCATCAGTGAGTAACAACACGGCTTACTGTGTGTCCAGCTTTGGGGGACATATATAGGACATACTCCCTGGGCTCCAAGGTCAACCACATCTCACTGGAGGAACTAGGGAAATATCGATCGAGCAAACGAAAATCTTCCTTTGAGGGGTTTTGCTACGGGTCGCTCTGAAGAGCATCAGGTCAGGGGTGCCTGGGTGGCTCAGTTAAGTGACTGCCTTCGGCTCAGGTTATGATCCGAGGGTCCTGGGATCGAGCCCCCACATTGGGTTCCCTGCTAGGTGAGAGCCTGCTTTTCCCTCTCCCTCTACCTGCCACTCCCCCTGCTTGTGCTCTCTTTCTGTCAAATGAACAAATAAAATCTTTAAAAAAAAAAAAAAAGCATCAGGTCAGTGAGGGCTCCTGCTAATAATGTTTACTGGACTCCCCCTTAACGGGCATTCACCACATGCTAGGAGTGAAGTGCCTTTTGTGTATTATGTCATTTAACCTCACGACTGCCCTAGAATAGCTAAATTCTATTTTTATCACCACCTCATAAGCAGGGAAACTGAGACAGAGAGAGCTTCAGTGACCAGCACAGTCCTACAGCTAGTAGGTGGTAGTTCTGGAATTCAAATCCAGGCAGTCTGGCTCCAAAGCCAGTGCTCCTAGCCCCTTCACTCTACCATCCACCTTGAGGGGCTCAGCTAATCCTTGAAGGAGGAGAGATTTCAGAGAAGCAAAATACCGAGGAACACGAGCACCACAGACCTGGATGTGGTAGTACTGGTTGTGTGGCTGTAGACAACTTAACAAACACTTCTGAGCCTCAGTGTCCTCATCTGGTAAATGGGGATATCATCTTCTTCATAGAGTAGCATGACAGAGATCATGTGTTTAGAGCATAGAGCAAGGAATATTATTGTTAGAAATAAAGGGTGGGGAGAGGGGTGCAACCTGACCAACACGCAGCCTCAGGGATGAACATGAACTCCATGTGTGGGTTGGAAGGGTAGTGGAGAGGGGGATGGTCAAGCTAGAATCCAGGATGGGTCCGTCATGTTGAGTGGGAAATAAAAGCTGGCTGGGAAAGATAAGGCCAGGGTGTTGAGGACCTTGAGAGCTGCCATAAAATGCTCCACAGCACTTCAAAACACAGGTGTGTACTTTGTTGGTGTATGGAAATGTGTATTTGGAAAAAAAAATAAAATGCAAAATCGTATGTACAAACTGACAGCTGTGTAAACAAATTATGGTTTGTGAGGCTTAAGATCAGAAGGGCATCTGCAGTGCTAGAACTATTCCAGTTTGCCACTTTTAATTCATTTATTTCTCTGTAAATACCTAATGAAAACCAAGAGCGAACAGGAGGCCTGGCTAAAGCATTTGGCTTTTAACTTATGGATTTGCATGGGGGAGCAAGCCACTTTTGTTTTGTTTTAATGGAGATATAATTCATAGACAGTCAACTCTCATTATTTGCAGATTTTGTATTTGCAAATTCACCTCACTAAAATGTATTTGTAACTCCCCAAGCAATCCTCCAGACACTTTGGACACATGCAGAGCTAGGAAAAATCTTGAGTTACCTGATGTACCCGGTCCCAGCTGAGATCAAACAGGACCCTTTGTCTTCTTGCTTCGGGTCTCATACTATAAATAAGTGTCCTGTGCTCTGTAGTGCCTTGGCTTTTTTGTAATTCTTTGCTTTTTTTTTTTAAGATTTTATTTATTTATTTGATAGAGATCACAAGTAGGCAGAGAGGCAGGCAAAGAGAGAGGAGGAAACAGGCTCCTTGCTGAGCAGAGAGCCCAACACGGGGCTCAATCCCAGGACCCTGGGATCATGACCTGAGCCGAAGGCAGAGGCTTTAACCCACTGAGCCACCCAGGCACCCCTGTACTTCTTTGCTTTTTGTTGGTGATTTCACTGTTTAAAATGGCTCCCAAATATAGTGCTGATGTGCTAACATCAGCTAACACAGAAGGCTGTGATGTGCTTACAGAAAAAATACAAATGTTAGAAAAACTTTGTTCAGGCTTGAGTTACAGTGCTGTTGGCCATGAGTTCAATGTCAACGTGTCAAGAATATTTTAAATAAGGTGTCTTTAAATAGAAACACACATGAAACTAAGTTCTGTATTGACCGGTTGATGAAAATGCTTTGACTGAAGTTTGCAGGAACCTAATCCTGTGTTTCCCTTGGGGCATTGATTCCACATTTTCTAATTTAGTGTTTGAAGCAACTTTACAGACCAAATAACTACTGCAAGTAATGAGACTCACCTGTACATAAAATTCAGCCTTTGAAGGGTTTGTTTATTTATGTGAAGGGGGAGGGGCAGAGGGAGAGGAAGAAAGAGAATCCTAACAGGCTCCATGCCCAGCCTGGAGTCCAACACAGGGCTTCATCCCACAACCCTGAGATCGTGACCCGAGCCAAAATCAAAAGTCGGACACTCAACTGATTGAGCTACCCAGGGGCCCCAAAATTCACCCTTTTAAATTAGCCTTTTTGTATTTTAGTATATTCACAAGGTTATACAAACCCTCATCATCACTGCTGATTTTTGAGCAGTAAAATGACCTCCTAGAGCAGCAACTTAAGATTTCTCTGTCTTTCCCTGTTCCCTGCTCTCTCTGCCCTCTTTCAGAATGCCCAGGAAAACCATGGACTGGCTGTGCCCACCCCCTCTGTCCCAGGAGAATTTGCGGACAAAGAAGTGACAGGTAAGAGGGCCCTGGGCTTGGGGCTTGTCCATCTTTTTTTCCTCCCTTGGCCTAAGCATCAGGCCCACCGCCCCGGCTGGTGATAAAGCTGGAATCTGTAGGCCTTTTGGCTACTGGCTGCAGTGGGGTCGGGGGGTGGGGGTGTAGCTGAAGAGAGCCAAGGCTGGCTAAGGCCCGCTTCCAGTGGAAGAAGGATGATGAGGGCCAAGGTCAGAGCAGGGACAAGGGCAGCATGAAGTGGGGGAAGAACCCTGGAGTCAGACGGACTTGGCATTCAGTCCCAGCTACAGATTAGCTTTGCTCCCTTGGGCAAATCACTTAACCCCTTGCACCTCTGTATCTGTGAATGAGCTGGGGCCAACCCCATTTCTGTTCTGTAGGAGTAAATGAAGTACAGGATGGGACATTAGGCGCTTCTTGTCGTACGTCTGGTCAAAAAGTGCCCATGACTTTCCATGTCGCTCAAGTCAAAGGCTCTTGCCAGGACCGCCAGAGTCTGGCCTCACCTAGGCTCACATCCTGCTTTCTCTCCCTGTCTCACACGGCCCCAGCCATCCCGGTATCCTTCTTGCCCTTCAGTACCAGGCACATTTCTACCCCAGGGTCTTTGCACTGCCATTCGCTCTGCCTTGGCTGCTCTTCTCCTACACATAGGTACAACTCTCTTTCTCCCTCACTCCCTCTTTGCTCAGCTGTCACCTTCTCAGGGAGGTCTGCTCTGACCACCTTATTCAAATCGTACCCCAGCACCCCTCCTGGTTGTGTTCCGTGTGTTGCTCTTTGGCTAATGTGGTACTAGTACACGGATGTATTATGTTTGTTGTTTGTCTCATTGTCCCATTAAAAGATAAGCTCCAGGGGTGCCTGGGTGGCTCAGTGGGTTAAAGCCTCTGCCTTCAGCTCAGGTCATGATCCCGGGGTCCTGAGATCGAGCCCCACATCGGGCTCTCTGCTCAGCGGGGAGCCTGCTTCCTCCTCTCTCTCTCTGCCTCCTTGTGACTTCTGTCTGTCAAATAAATAAATAAATCTTTAAAAAAAAAAAAAAGATAAGCTTCAGGAGGGCCAGCATTTTGACCATTTTTGTTTCATTTTCACTGCTGTATCATAGCTCCTAACACTTGGATTTTTTTTTCTTTTTTTTTTTTTAAGATTTTATTTATTTATTTGACAGACAGAGATCACAAGTAGACAGAGAGGCAGGCAGAGAGAGGGGGGAGGCAGGCTCGCCGCTGAGCAGAGAGCCCAATGCAGGGCTTGATCTCAGGACCCTGGGATTATGACCTGAGCCGAAGGTAGAGGCTTTAACCCACTGAGCCACCCAGGCGCCCCTGCTTTTTTCTTTTTAAAGATATTTTATTTATTTATTTGAGAGAGAAAGCATGAGAGGGAGCATAAGCAGTGGGGGGAGGGGCAGAGGGAGAGGGAGAAATAGGCTCCCCACTGAGCACGGAGCCTGATGCAGGACTCCATCATAGGACCCTGATATCATGACCTGAGCCAAAGGCAGATGCTTAACCGACCGAGTCACCCAGGCGTCCCACTTGGGTGCTTAATGAATGTGAGTTTTTTCTTCTCCACACCCCCACTATGTTTTTTGTCTTGAAGTCAGACAACTGACTCACATTCCCCAGGTTTCTTATGTTCTGTGCTAGAAGCTGAGAGGCAGGGAAGCAGAGGATGGGTGCCCCTAAGAGAGAAGTAACAGGGCATCCTGGTGGCCTGCAGACTCTGCAGAGTGGGGGGTGGGGGGCTGGGGACCAGGTCCAAGAAGGGAGAGGTATGAGCTGCTGGGGCCAGAGGTGCTGGGCATCTCTTAGCGCCTGGGTATTCAGGTCACCTTTTTTCTGCATACCTCTACCCTGATTCTACCCCCACAGTCCAGCGTCTGTTCCAGAAGCTCTGTGTGAGTTGGGAAGCTGGGTTCTTGGGAGATTCAGGGTCTTTGGAAAGCAGAAGTTTCTCGTGTATCCTGCTCTCTTCTATGGGTCTTTCACCCAAACTTCTTACTGAGGTCTCTAGACCCCTACTGAGAAAGTCTCCAGACCCCTACCTCTGATCCCCTGATCCCTGATTTCCCATTTTTCTCCTACTTTCACTGTTTCACAGTCTGAAAGGTTAAGCACAGGTGGTCACCATCACAGTCGTCACCGGCCATTAAGTGCCTACTATGGGCTTAGCACCATGATCAGCCCTTTTTATGGGTCTTTACATGAATTCTCTCATGGAGCCTCACACAGCTCTATGTGGTAAGCATTGGCGTCATGCCCATTTTATAGATGATGAAACAGAGGCTCAGCAAGGTTAACTAGTGTGTCTGAGGTCACACACCTGAGTAAGTGCTAGAGCTGGGATTTGAACCCTGGCCTCTCTGGCTTTGTATCACCCAAGGCGTCTATGGGACACAGATGGCAACTCAAAGGGGATAACCACGGCGTTTAATAGAGGGATGGCATGACATACAAGGGTGTGAGCAGGGTGCGGGGACTGAAGTGGTTGGTGATGCCCCAGAGGCCGAAGGAGCAGTAGGGAGCTACTCCTGTCTCTGAGCTGTGGGACAGGGACTAACCTGGCAGAAAGGCAGCCCTTGTGGACTCTGGCCCATCAAGAAGGGAGCCTGGCCTCTGCCAGGAGCTCCCTTCGGCTCAACCCAACTGTAGCCAGAGGATAAGGGAGTCCCTGCACACAGCAGGGCAGAGAAGAGTGTAGCAGACAGGGAATACTCAGTCCAGGCTCCAGGCGCCGTGGCCAGGACATGCAGGGGCCCCTCCCTAGAAAGGAGAGCTTACCCCCAGGACAGCTCAGGGGACTGGAGACATTGCTACTCCCCCATCTGGTGTGCAGGAGGAAAGACATGAAGCTGGCTGGTTACTCTCTTGGGTGCCACCCTGAAGAGATGGGCAAGGCTGGTTGGCTTCATCACCTTGCTTTTCTTTGCGTCTCCTTCTTTCAGGTACCAGCTCACTAATCAATGGCAACCTCCGACTGTACAGCTCTGTGGGTGACCTGAGGCCTGGGCACTATGGGCAGGACCCACTCATTCCCCCACCTCCCCCAGGCCCAGCCCCAGGGCCACCCACAGACGCTTCGCAACCTCAAGAGGGGTCCCCCCCCCCCCCCACCTTCCATGGCGCCCCCGCCACCTCCCCTGCTACTGGAACCCCCACCCCCACCCAGCACGGCCCCACCCCCGCCCCCAGTATTGGGGGCCCCAGCCCCTCTCTCCACCCTTTCCTCCCCATCCACACCCACCCCTCCGGACTTCATTCCTCCTGCTCCACCCTTGGCCTCTCTGGTCCCACCCCCAGCCCCACCCCCTCTGCCAGCCCCAGCACCCCCAGCATCTCCTCACACGACAGGGACTCGCCTCTTTGCTCCTGGGGGTGTCACCAAGTGGAAATCGGAGGTAGCGCTGAATGGAAGGCAGCCAGAGACCCCCAGAACCAGCCCCCCCCAGAGCCCAGCTGAGCCAAAGGGGAGCCTTCTGGGGCCCAAGCCAGACCCCCACCTTACTTTCCCACGCTCATTCAAGGTGCCTCCCCCAACCCCAGTCAGGACTTCATCCATCCCAGCTCAGGAAGCACAGGCGACTCCTGTAGAGGAAGGGGCCACCAAGAAAGCCCCCCACCGACTCCCACTGCCTCCCAGCTTCCACATCCGCCCCGCGTCCCAGGTCTACGCAGACCGGGCCCCTGAGCCAGACCACTCAGGGGAGCTCAGGACTACAGCACCGGCCAGCCCCGGCCTGGGCCAGGGCCAGTCCTGGACTAAGGAACAGGCTGAGACTCTGCCACCAGCCCCTCCCCTGCCCTCTCCCGCACCCCCGCAACCTCCCCCTGCACCACCACTTCCCCCAGCTGCCCCTCCTTTACCTTCCGCTGAGAAGGCGGTGCCTCAGCCTTCCGGGTTTGGGAAAAGCCGCCCATCCAGCTCCCCTGCTCCCAAACCCAAACCGAACCCCCCCAGCCCAGAGGACGCAGCCTCTTCAGCACCTGTGGACTGGAGGGACCCCAGCCAGATGGAAAAGCTGCGGAGTGAGCTGGCAGCCTATCTCTGTGGCTCTAAGAGGGAGGACCGAGTCCTCAGTCACTGGGCTGGCCCCATGGTGGTGGCCTCCCAGGAAAAGGAGGGCAAGAAGGGCCCCAGCCCACCGGAGAAGGAGGTCCTCCCGAGCATCCCTGAGAAGAGTCCCTGCAGCCTGCCTGACAAGGGGGCTGCCACCAGCCTCACCCTCCCTCCTGTGGACTACATCCCCCAAGAGTCCCCTGCTCCCAGCGTCCGGCAGATCCGCAACGAGCTGGAGGCCCGCTTTTCCTCCTCAGCGGAGAAGGAAGCCAAGCCCTGCATAGGGTCTCTGCCTCCCAAGCCTCAACTAGAAGGGGGAAGAAGCTTTGAAAACAGGGGGACTAATGGCAACTTCTCTAAGCCCGAGGCCAAGAATCTCCCCTCTCTATCCACCACCCCTCTGACAACCATACCACTTCAGTCCAAGGCCACGCCTGGGCCAGCCACACCACCCAAGGCCACGCCTGGGCCAGCCACACCACCCAAGGCCACGCCTGGGCCAGCCCTACCACCCAAGCCCGGGCCCGGGCCTGCCATACCATCTGCAGCCCCACCTGTGCCCACCACATCTCCCCAGCCGACAGAGAACCTTGTCCCAGCTGGGCAGTGGGAGAAGCCCAGACCTCAAGAACTTACAGTGCCCGGCCAGCTAGAGGCAGAAGGGCGCCCCACAGAGCCCAGTAAGCCTCTTACCCCAGGAGCCCTCTCAGCTCCAGCCTTCCCACCAAAGAGATCCCCTGGCGGGGAAGAGGTGACATTCCTCTACAAGCTCCATCGCACCCAGAAAAGCCCTAGCCATGAGGTTGCCGTGGGGATGGCACCACTGGCCACAGGTTCAGCACACAGGTCAGGGGGACCTGAGGAGGAGAAGGAGCCCCAGGGACAGCCAGCCAAGCCCCCCACCTCGGCCCAGCCTGCCAACGAACTCCTCAGGCATCCGGTGACCGGGGAGATGGTGCAGCCAGGCTCCCCAATGGCTCTGCTCCTTGCCGCCAGGCAGAGGGCCCAGAAGGGGAGGCCGGGAGGGCTGGCCCTGAGCCGGTCCTCCCTGCCCGGGAGCCTCCGGGGCCACAGCAGCCAGCCCCAAGCAGGCTCTGACAGCATCTTCCACAACGACGGCCGGCCCAACTCCTTCACTGTGGTCCCCAAGTTGCCCAAGGAGGCTGAGAATGACACTCAGCTGGCCTCACTGTCACAGCCCATCATACTTAGTCAGTGGAATCCCCAGCTCTGCGGAGACCCGGAGGGCACGGCGCCAAGCCTGAGGGACAACGGGACAAAGGCAGAGCCCCACGCCCCGGTGGCCTCGGTGGCCTCGGAAAGACCAGCATCCTCCAACCTCCCCCAGGGCCGCGTGCTGCCCAAATCCTTCTCCTCCCCTCCTTCCCCTTCCTGCAAGGACAACAAAGACAAAGACGATGAGGTGGGGGAGTTCCACTTTGAGGTCATCCCGCCGCCGCCAGAGTTCAGCAACGACCCCGAGCCCCCCGCCCCGGCCTTTCAGTATTTGGGGCGCCGGGGATCCCCTCCCCGGAACAACTTCTCAAACTTGGGGCAGCCCTCGGGGCCTCGCAGCTTCTCCCGCATTCCGGCCGGCGGGCACCACGCCGGGGCTGGGGGCCTGGAGCGCTTCTCGGGCGGGGGCCGGTCGCTCATCAAGAAGCGCCTGTATGTCGGGGAGCCCCACCGCAGCCCAGGGCAGCCTCGCGGCGGCACCGGCCGCAGCCTCAGCTCCCCAAACTGCTTCGGGCCGCCACCAGGAGGCCCGGAAATGCGGCGCGTCAACTCGGCGGGCCGCGCGCTCCCTGGAGGCCTGCATGCGCGAAGGCTGTCCATGGAGGGCGCAGCCCGCGGGGAGGCCAAGTTCAAGGCGCCCGGAGGCGACTACGGCTTCACCCCTGTGGCCGGCAGGTGAGCTGGGGGCGGGGCGAGAAACGCAGCCCTGGGTGAGAACCCGGGTGAGTGGGAGCCCTGGCCTTGGGCCCCAGAGGAGCCCAGTAGGCCACGGCCACCATCGGGGGTGGGGGGACATTGGGCTTGCTGTCCTCTGGCTCTCTGGGCAGAGAAAGGGACACGAAGCGCGCTTAACTTGGAAAGAGCAATGTTAGCGGTTGCCTGACCTAACTTACTTCCCACCATCTCCCTTGTTTTCTCTCTCCCTGCCCTCCTGCTTTTCCCCACCAGCTCCCCTTCTTCTGTCTCCTCTTTCCCACTCTCTAGAGACTCAGGGATTGGGGCTAAGAGTGGTGTGGTGGGGGAGACCTGAGTGGCCCTTGTCTATGGGGATTTCCTACCGAGGATCCAGACCCAGGATAGGAGTGAAGAGTTCTGAACAGAAGGGAATCAGGGACTATTCTGTGGCCAGCCAAACAGAGCTGGGAGGAGGAGCCCAGTGTCTGTTGAATCAGTACTGGTCGCCCCGGTCCCACCCTGTCCCCTGGGCTTGTGTGGACAGATACCACAGCCCTGCGGTATCTTTTCCTCTCGTGCCCTGAGGAAGATGGGAAGGGTGTTGGTTAACTAGTTGCAAATATTAACTTCCCTCTCTCCTGCTCCCCCATTCCAGGTCTCCCCACAGCACCCACCACTACGGAAGCCCCATCAACACATTCACTGTGAGGCCTGGGACCCGCCATCCCATCTCCTATGCCTACTCCGGGAACCACCGGCAAGCCCCGTCCTGAGCCCCAGGTGTTCTCAGCTCTACTCCGAGGGGCCAGATCTGGGCACTTGTTTTTGTGGGGGTGGGAGGGGTATGGCGGGCGTTAGGCATCCGGACTTAAACACGGAGGAGTCTTTGTTACCCAAACACAGATGTCGAGTGAGAAGCAAGAGAAAGATCAAGAGTGGGCCTCTGGCTCCTGAAGCACTGGTGTGGCTTGTGGACTGCATGAGGGAGGGGAGGGAGAAGGAGGGAGGAGAGGAGGCGCCTTTAAGGGCCTGGAGCCTGAGTTTCCCTTACCTGGTACTGCTGGCTTTAGCAAGAGTTACTTAAAGCGGTTTGACAAGCAGGCCTACTGAGCAGGTTCTAAAAGCAAGGGGTGGGGCACTCACTGCGTCCCTCTCCGTGGCTGTAATTGGCTGTCTGGCGCTCCCAAAGGGCTGAGACCCAGCTCTATCCGGCTAGGGGTGCAGGGAACTACGGGTTGATCTCAATCCATTTGTCACCCCAAGAGCTGATTCCTGGGGTTCCTAGCATAGAAGCCTCATTGAGGTGGGATCAGGAATAGGCATGGACAAGGTGTGGAGAAGGTACTGGAACAGAATTCTTTGCATTGGCAAAGGGCGGGGATAAGGAGGGTCACTGGCTCACTGGCCCTGGCCCTTAGCTACCTCAGCTTCAGGGAAGCCTAGGGAGAAAAGACCTGGCAAGTATGGGATGGGAGACAGAGAACCAAGTCTTGTTTTCCTACTCAGACCCAGGCAGCCATGATTTGGGGGATTGGGCCCAAGGAGCCAGAAGGCCTGGGGGCTTGACACCAAAGGCCTAATACAGCCAGAACCTATTTGGGAGTTGGTGGGGGCATCCTAACCAACCACCCTTCCCAATCCCAACACTATAGGTCCCCAGTATTAGGGAGGCTTTAAAATGCATAGTAAAGATGCTGGGAGATACAGAGTGGGAGGCTGCAGAGATGGGCACTGGGATCTGAGAGGTGTTTGCTGCTGACTGGGAGTGCGTTTTAGAAAGTCTAGAATGGTAGGACAGGGCCAGTTCAGAGCAGGGGAGGCCTGTCAGTGGGGTGACCATTTGTCTTTTGCCTGGGCAGTGTGGGTTTATGCCTCTTTGCCTGTGAATTAGACCCCCATCCACTTCCGAAGTAGTCCTGGTTTGGAGGATGTATATCTCCCATACATATCAGGAAACAGTATTCCTCGGTCTGCCTTCCCTCTCCCCTCCGGAGGCGGAATTCCTGGGGCCAGGCCAAGGCGGGCCACCCCTGTAAGGAAGAAGGGCAGGGAGTGACTCACCATGCGAGCGGCTGGTGGGGGCAGGCAGGAAGCAGTGCCCTTGGGGGGCAAGCTGTTGGACCTTTATGACTTGAGCTAACCAGCCAGGTACCGGATTGTGGGGACAGCAGGGGAACTAGTTCAGGGAAAGAGAGCACAGGCATCCTAATGGGGCAGGATCTGGTTCCCTGTGTTCAAGAAGCGAACTCCACCCCAACCAGCACTGGCCCTATAAATATGTATGTATTTTCCCTGTACAATGTTTTATAAAAGACTTCCCTAATTTATCTGCTGTGTCAGGTTTGAGGAGTGGGATGGGACTCCCAGCTGTATATTGCCCCAGAGGGAGGGCAAGGACTGGCTGTCACTTGACTTGGGAAATAAACAGGCCAGTTCGGACTGGCCTCAGCTCCTGGCTGTGGATTGATGACTTGGAGCTACTTGGGTGTGATAGAGATTGGAAGAGCTCAGCTGGGGAAGGCTGAGCACCGGGTGGCAACTGAACCCGTGAGCCATTTTGCTGGGGCCACACTTTCTCTTCTGACCCTTTAACTCTTTCAAGGGGGAGGAGCAGAGCTAAAGTGTGGTGGCAACAAAGTGTATCCTTAAGCAAGTCTCTTTGACTCTCTCAACTTCAGTTTCTTCTTCTGTATAATGGGCAGGATAATAATGCCATCCTTAAAAGACTGCTATGAAGATCAGAGACAGTCACGTGTTCCTTAACAAGTATTTGAGGGACCGCTGGGCGGCGGGCACTGTGCTCAGCATGGATACGCATGACTCCTGCCCATGGCCAGTCTCATGGAGGAGAGAGGGGATAAAAACAACACCCAGAAACATCACACAGTATAATAAGTGGTGGGAAGGAAAGGCACAGGGAGTGTGAGAATAACGGGAGGGTGGGGGAGAGGAGTGTATTTACCTTAATCGGGTGGTCAGGGCGGGCCTCTTGAAGCGGTAACATTTATGCCCATTTCGTCAAAGCATCCAAAAATGTCTGGCAGTCAGTAGTTGCTCAATAAATTTGCATTTTTGGCGGATGACTCCCTTATATTTGTGTGGGGCCTTTCATGGTTTCTCTTAAAGCTTTGACATGGTGTCTCCAATTTTTTCAGAAGACAAAACACAACGATAGTGTTTATCTCAAGACCGTGTCAGAAAGAGCTGTATTTCCTCCTTTGAGTCTTCTGTGGTGTGGGGGGGGGGTTGGGGGGGGGGGCTGGGGAGACAGGAGGATGACTCACTTATTCAGCAGCTCCTGCTTCTAGGCCTCCTGGGCCTCCCCTAGCCTGGGGCTTCGTCCTTCTCCTGCCCTTCCACTGGAGGCCCTCATCCTGGTAACACAGAGGACAGGGGCCCTAATTCCCTGTAGGACTTGGGGCTTTGCCTCTGGCTGCATACCCCTCTCTGATCTTCTGGAGTGTGGGGGACCAGGGCCTGACAAGCTATGTGTCTGACAAGCTATGCTACCACGGGTCTCCACTAACTCATCAGAAACACAACAGGGACAGACCTAAGACGCATGTGGGTCCCAGACCTGCTGATTGGTTGGGGGGCAGGGGGAGAGAAGAAAATAAAAATAAAATAAAAAGCTGCTGAGAACTATGGCTCCTCACCCAGGAGAGATGCCCCACCATGTGCATTTTTACACATTATTTCAAGTAGTTCACAGAATTCCTCCAATGAGGGCTCCATGGACTTCACGTTGAAAATTCCCAGCGCAACACTGGCTGGTCTTGGAAACCAGCAACACTTGACCTTGACAGCTTGGAAAGTTCACTGGTTCTCTGTTTATTCACGACAGTCCTCTGAAACGTGTTGGCCTTGTAATACTGCTAATTCCATTTTGTCGGTGAGAAAATCAAGGCTCTAAGAAGAAAAGTGAGTCGCTCAGAAGAGCCCACCTGCCTCCAAACCGCGAACCTCATTACAGCGGCCTCACTTCTCGTGGCATCCCCTTGCCCATTATCCCTAGCCCCCACAAGCCACCACGCAAACTTCCTATCTTCCTAGCAGAGCAGGGGTCTGGAGGGTTTAAGGAGGGTATAGGTACTCTGGTGCCAGAAAACGTTCATTGGCGTGGATGGCACAGGTGTTCCTGGATCAGGTTGGCTGCACCTTGGTTTCTGGAACCTCCCAGCAGCTACCTATGTGTGGCCCAAACCCCAGTGGCCAGAACCCTGCCTCTCTGGGAAGCCCTGCCGGGACCTGCCGTCAATGGTACATGACATCCCTATCCTCCCCGATGGAACCCAGCTTTTCCCAGGCTTCCTCTCATTTAAGTGGGGGGGGGGGGGTGGATTCTCTGACTCCCAAGGAGTCTTGCCTTCCCTTCTGTGGGAAGCTGGAGGATAGGGGTGACTTGGGACTGGCAGGTGTGGGAGAGAAGCGACCTCAGTGCCGAGCTGTCAGGCAAGCCTACCCCGGCCTACACACCCCACCTGCCTACCCACAGCATTCCATGGCCACTTTCATTTCCATCACTGAAAGGCAATGCTGGCATCCCATCATAGCTGTCCAGCACGGGTGGCCCATGATACTAGGCAGAGAACCTGGGCCTCCTCCTCCCTCCACAAATGTAGGGATGGCCAGCTGCCGTAGACCTGGGGTTGGGACCTCTGGGGGATATTTTTAGCAGGAAGGTGAGAGAAGCAGCAGTGCTGGGAGAGGGGTAGAGACCAAGACAGTGAATGCTCACTTGCTTATGTATATAATCCTGTGCTCCCCTCCAATTCCTGGAGCCCCAGAAACTTTGCTAACATTTGGCTCAGAGGAGCCACTCCTTTCCCTGCTGGAGAACCATTCTCTGAGCTTCTACAGAATGTGTTCTTACGGGCTTCTCTGTCTTCCAGGCTGGTTCCTTTCCCCCACCCCAGTGTCTCAACATGCTCACCTTGGCTTCTAGTCTTTCTTCTACATAGTTTCTCTGGAAGACTGAGCCTTTCCACACCAGAGGTCCCCATTTCTTTCTTCCTTTCTTTTCTTTTTTCTTTCTCTTTCTTTCTTTCTCTTTCTTTTTCTTCTATCTTTCTTTCTCTCTCTTTCTCCCTCCCTTTTCTCTTTTCTTTTCTCTTCTTGTCTTGTCTTTTCTAAGATTTTATTTTTCTATTTGAGAGAGAGAGAGCACAAGCAGGGGAAGTTTTCAGAGGGAGAGAGAGAAGCAAACACCGCTGAGCAGGGAGCCCAACATGGGGCTCGATTCCAGGACCCTGAGATCACGACCTGAGCCGAAGGCAGATGCCCAACAAACTGAGCCATGCAGGAGCCCCCAGAGGTCCATGTTTCTAATGAGAAAGCACCCCCTGGACATTTCCAGGTGGATGCCTGGCTAGCCACTCAAATTCGGCCTCTGGAAAAGGGATTCTTTTGCCCTTTCTTCCTTCTCAGCCAGACCCACAGCCCCACCATCCCCAAATGCTGATTCCTACCTGGCTGCTCTGTCCCCTCCACTTCCTCAGGCTGACACGCTCTTCAACGCCCAGTTGAAATCAGCCCCTGCAGGAAGCCCTCCCCAGCCCCATGCTGTCAGAAGTGTCTCCCCCCACACTTTGACACCCATTTCCCTTGCCTGGCCCTTTCTCACCCTGCAAGCTCTGCTCAGACACCCTTCACTCCCCAGGCTGCATCGGCTCTTGCTAAGGCTCCCAAGGCCTCCTGGTCCCCTCATATGGCTGTTACCTGCTCCATGTCTCCCTCCCCCTGCAGCTGGGGAGCTCCAGGACGCAAGGACTGCTGGTCTCATTCATTACGGTATTCCCAGCATCTGGCGCTGCTCCTGGCACTGGCGGGAGCACTAAACATATGTTTGTTGAATGAATCCATGTTAGTATTTAATCGAATACCGTCAAGCACTATTTAAGTTCCTTGAGGGCAAAGATCATGTGATCTTTAGTCTCCAGTAATGTTATTTGGAGCCACGGCTTCTCCCACCTGTGCAACAGGGACCCATGGGAAAGGCTCTGCCAAATACGGGCCAGAGAATGAGAAGGAACAGGTCCTACTCTCTGGCACTCCCCACCCCAGAGAGCCCTGCCTCAAGAGGAAAGCCTTGTGGTTGGTGGGCGGTCTTGTTTTCCTTCAACCCCTAGCTACCTGCATGGGGTTCTCTGGGTCTAGCAGAGAGCAAAGCGCGGAGCTCAGCCTTGCCGGCCTTGCTGCTTTCAATTTCATCCCCCCACCCCCACCCCTAGCGCTGCTCTCGGAGGCCAGGCACAGCCGGCTCTCGGCAGGATGCCTCCTGCGCATTCTTGAACACTGAGTTTCTTTAGCCCAGGTTCTCCACAATCTGAGCCTCCGGAATGCTTTTACCTTTCCTAACCGCAGAGATGTATCTCCTTGCCATTTCCTATCATTGTTACCTAGCTCATTTTCTGAGCCACTCAAAGAGGGCCTGGGAGGCTCCTGTGCTTGTTCTCTCTCTCTCTCCCTCTCTCTTTCTCATCTCTGTCCTGTCTTGGATCTTTCCATGTCTGGGCTCAAAACTTCAGCATTTGTTGCAAATACTTAAGGTTAACACAAAGCCCCATCAATTCCATTCAACACCACTAGGGGGTGCCACTCAGTACAAGCCAAAGAGCCAGACAAAAGGCTTGCAGTCCAATTCAGGAGACACACACCCAGCTGGAATATAAAGCAGAATACAAAGTTCTCCCACCCAGGAGAGCTGGGTAGCCCAATAGAGTAGGTGACCACACAGGACACTGCTGGCCGAGGATCACCGGTGGCCCCTCTTGCTCACCCATGACTGTCAGTCATCAAGGCTGTCCTCAGCTCCGTCACTCCAGTGGGAGCCCGTGCGTAAGCGGGGTGGAGGAAGGAGGTCTGCCGTTTGTTCGTCCCGACATTTAAACCCTTGGTCAGGAGCCCCCCTTATCACTGATTCAAACACATCGCTGGTGTCTTTTGGTGACCTCTCTTGGCCCTTGAAAGCTGCCCTCGACATTCTCGTTAACCAGATTTCTCCAGGGCGAGTGGAGCGGAGTGAGGAGAGGACATTTGGCTAACTTGCCCTGGTGGCAGAGCTGCTTTCCGCGCGCAGGCGTGTGTTCCTTATGTGTGCACATACTGGCTATCACCAGCAGGTGGCGCTCTGCCCCCAGGCACCCGACCTCAAGGCAGAATCAGATTCAACTGAGGTCGGCACGGCTCCTTCCAGGATCCAGACTCAGAGCTAAGTGCTGTCCCGCACACAGGTCGCTCTCAAACCTGAGGGTGCGGCAGTAGCGCTGGAGGACTTGTCAAAACACCGATTCCTAGAACTTTTCCCCAGAGCTCCTGATTCAGTGGATTTGGGATGGGGCCTGAGAATTCCCATTTCCAACAAGTTCCCAGGTTGGGCAGCCAGTCCTGATGGCCCAGGGACCACACTTTGAGAACCATGGCCATGTGGCATCCCATTCAATCCTCTCTCCTCACTCTGGGGAGGCGGTACCACTCCCAACACACCAAAGAAGAATCTAAAGCACTGGCAGGCCAAGTGACCTTGTCTTGGTCTTTGTCCCAGCTGGGGCAGCTGGCGGGGGTGGGAATGGCCATGACTGTCTGGTATCAACCTGCCCACTCTAGTTCTAGGAGAGCAAGAAAAGACAGCAGGCTGGGCGCCTGGGTGGCTCAGTCGGTTAAGCGTCTGCCTTCAGCTCAGGTCATGATCCCAGGATGGCAGGATCCAGTCCTGCTTTGGGATCCCAGCTGCGTGAAGAGTCTGCTTCTCCCTCTGCTCTCTTCCCCTGCCCCTCCCCCTGCTCATGTTCTCTCTCTCAAAAATAAATAAAATCTTTAAAGAGAGAGAGAGCAGATTTGGGATAAGCAGGGTATTGGGAGGGGCATGGGGCATTGTCAGACTAGGAGTAATTTCTATTCTGTCCAGGGTGTTGTGGGTTTTTTTTAAAGATTTTATTTATTTGACAGATAGAGATCACAAGTAGGCAGAGAGAAATCAGCCCCTGCAGGAAGCCCTCCCCAGCTCCGTGCTGCTCAGAAATGCTTCCCTCCACACTTTGGCAGGACAGGCGCCCCTGTCCAGGGTGTTTTAAAAGCACTTTAGCTTCTGTTGAAATCTAATCCCAGGGGCGCCTGGGTGGCTCAGTGGGTTAAGCCTCTGCCTTCGGCTCAGGTCATGATCTCAGGGTCCTGGCATTTGAGCCCCACATTGGGCTCTCTGCTCACTGGGGAGCCTGCCTCCCCCCACCCTCTGCCTGCCTCTCTGCCTCCTTGTGAGCTCTCTGTTAAATAAATAAATAAAATCTTTAAAAAAAAAAAAAGAAAGAAAGAAAGAAAGAAAGGAAGAAGTCTATCCCACAATATTGGCCAGTAAGTACTCTGGGCCCTGCCTCCCTCCCAGCCCCCCTTCCCTTTTCAGGACTAAAGTTCCACTCAGCTGAGCCCCTCCCTGGGAACTGTTCTTTCCACTGTAAAGCCCCCTTTGTCCAAGTCACACCTGCTCCCAGGGTAGGGGGGGTGCGGCAGTCCACATTCACCGATTGAGGCATCCAACCTTCCAACTCAGGACCACTCTGAAAAGTCGTCTTAGCTCCAGGGCTTCTGATGGCTCCTGTCCCCACAAGCTCAGGAAGCCTAGCTTCTCGCTCTGCCCCACCCCTTCCCACACTGGGTGTACTTCCTGAAGTCACCCTCCACAAGAAATTCCCTGCACACAAAATCTTTGTCTCCCAGGGAACCTGTCCTGCAAGGACTCGTTAGGTACTGTTCTAAGCATTACATGAATTATGTCATGGGATCCTCCCAACAGCTCCAGGAGGCAGGTATTTTTGTTATCCTCCGTGTATGGATGAGAAACAAAGGAACAGAAAGGCTCAGTAACTTGCCCAAGGTCACAGAGCTAGCAAGCTGCAGAGCCAGGATTCCTATGCAAGCAGTCAGACTCGGAAGTATGACCCAACACTGTCTTCCAGAACATTCCTGTGGTCTAGCCACAGGGAAATTAAACAAAGAGAACAGCTGAAGACACATTCTGATTTGAGAGGAAAAAAAAATCTCTGATCCCCCCAATCCTTTCCCATCAGCCTCTTTCTGGTGCCTGAACATGCACAGCCTTGGTTCTTAATTTTAGCTCAGTCGTTCTCATCCAGGGGCCATTTTGCTCTCCAGGGGACATTTGGCAATGTCGGAACACTTTTGGTTGTCAGACCTGGGGGGACTCTATGGACATTCAGTAGATGGGAATCAGGGATGCTACTCATGTCTTAACAACACACAGGGAAGCCCCTCCCCCACTGCCCCCCGACAATCCAGCCCCAAAACATCAGCTTGAGAAAATCTGCCATCTAGGTTGAAGCCTGGTCTCCCTGAAGTCCCACTGTGATGGCCTGTTGAGAGTAGGCTCTGGCGAAGGTGGCCGGAGGTCCCTGAGCCTGAGGTTTGGAGAGGGTTTGAAGGGCAAACTTCCTACTTCACAACCCTTGAAGAACAAACATTATCCCCAGTTGACAGGTGAGGAAACTGGAGAATCATGAGGGTATGTGAGTAGTGAGAAGAGAGGAACCTGAGAGCCCTGGAGACTCGCCCTTTCCCTCCTTCCTCTTGCCGCTTTGCCCCTTATCTCTCCATGTTGGCCACACTGTACTCAATGTGCTAAGGCCACTCCTGCCCCAGGGCCTTTGCACTTGCTGGTCCTTCATCACTGAATACTCTCTACTAGTTATTGGGTCTTAATCCGGATGTTACTCTCTTGGAGAGGACAGGCCTCCCCTAACTACTCCATAAAAGGGCAATGCCCTTCCTCCTCCCTATTCTCATGACCTTGCTTTATTTCTTCCTCAGTGCAGATGTAACCATCTGATGTACAATATATATATTTGTTTATCCCTGGCCCTCTTCTCCCTCATCTCCACCCTGATTTACTTAATGTCCTTTTCCCACTGGCCCTGATTTTTTAATTTTAGTGTTTTCATCCTTTATTGTTTCTGTTACAAACTCTCTCTAATCCATTGTTAAATAAAAAGAAATACAAAAAGGAACTATCTTGTGATGACACAGTTAATGAAGAACCATTCATTAGACTAGTTCTAATATTTTTCCACCAAGATTTCCAAACTGCAAAGTGGAACAAATGAACCTGCCATCCCATCTCCTCAAGCTTTGGGGAGAACCCTGAAGTTGTCACTAAAAAAAGAAAAGAAAAGAAAGAAAAAAAAGCGACCTTTCCTTGAGGCTTTGCTTTTTCTGGACATTTTTCACTTTATTTCCTAATATATTTATACTTACTCAACTAGGAAATATTTTTCTGGAAGTTTTTCAGTACAAATCACTCCACCACCAAGAAACCCAATGTGGAAAGCGAGGGCTGAATGTGTCACTGATCTGGGGGCCCAGGGCCCCCAGTGCCACCTGCCTTGCCCCAGTCCCTGAGGAGACTCAAAGTGGACATTACCAGGCAGCTCTGTGTGTAGTTGGCCTCAGTTTCCTGAAGGGCTAGGGTTTGTTAACTCTTAGTTCCTGCCAAGCTTGGAATATGCTACGGGTGGCCCTGTCCCCTGGGTAATCAAGAAAGGGCCCAGGCCCAGGTACCACTGTCTCTGACAAGTTTGTAGAGACAGTGTCCCGCACTAGCAAGGTTTGGAAGGAGTACAAAACCTGGGCTGGCTTACATGTGTGTCTTCTTTGACCTTTTTGTTCTCCTGGAGACTGGACAACTTGGGAGCACTTGGGAGCTTAGGACAGTGTCTAATCATTCTCCAGAATGTACCGGGCCCAAGAAACATGGGGAAAAGGAGAAGGAGTATATATAGCCAAGCAGGAGACACTGCTTGGCTAATCCTATTTTCAGGGGAGGATGGTCAGGGAAGGGGGCAGCTTCTAGCATTGGAAAAGGATAAGGCAGCCAGGGACAGCTCCTAGGGTGATTTACATGGAGTATTAAACACACACACACACTCAGAATGCCGAGGTTCAGAAGGAATTCTCGCTCTGCTCCCGTGCACGCCCACCAGGACAACTTGTGAACTGAAAGGACTGGTGGGTGCCCCGACCAGCTCAGGGACAGCGGAGAAGGCTGGGTTCCCAAGAACATCTTGGGTCCCTCCTCGGCAGGGATGTCGCGCTGGGAACACTGCATTTTAATATCCACCATGGAAAAGTTTACCTCAGCCATAACAGAAATGCCAACTAAAGCTATTCTAAGATACCATTTTTGAGATTGGCAAAAGATTAACACCTCAATCACTTGTCTTGACAAGGGTGTAGGGAAACAGGCTCTTTTTCCCCCAGAGGGAAGCTAAAATGGAACCCCCCCCCATGGGAGGCATTTGGCAATAGCTCCCAAAATGTGAAATACATATTGTGGGCAAGGAATTCCACTCCCAGGGAGTTGGCCTACGGAAAGCCCAGCAAAATGACATCATGTCATCACAGCATCGTTTGTTGGAAATACCCTCAATTTCCCTAAATCAACGGTAATAAATTAGAGTAAGACACATAACGAATGTTCTGCAGACGTAAGAACAAATAAGGATGCTCTTTATGAACCAATACGGAACAGAAGACGGAAGAGCTATTACTGGGGAAGAAAATAAATGCAGAAGAGTACACACGGCTGCTAACACCTGTGTAAAAAAAGGGGGAAATGTGTGTCTGTGTTTGCTCGCTGTGCACAGAGCTTGCTGGAAGACACGTTAGCCACTGGTATCACAGGAGGTATGCTGGGAGGGGGCCTGGTGTCCTGCAGCTGCCTCTGCTCCCAGTGAGGGCTCTTATCCCCTTTGCCCCTCCCCCCAAAGAAATGGCCCAACCAGTGGCTCCCGGAGGTGGCAGTCAGTGGTCAGGAGGAAGCAGGGCTTGAAACCCGTTTAGCCATTCCATAGTCTGGAGACCTCACCCATGTCCTCTAACCTCTAAGCCTCTGTGTCCCCTTGTGTTACGCAGCGAGAAGCAGCGAGAATGGTAGTGCTGTTAGGAGATGAGATGAGAAGCGCGTAAGTGGGGATGATAATCGCACCCCGCCTCGGGCTGCTGGGAGGACGCGCCTTCTAGAGTGGCCCCCCGCGTGCATGCGGCAGATACTCTGTCAATGAATCCAGGCGCAAATGCATCTTAGTTTTTCACGAGCACCCTGACCCTTACAGGATCAAAACAGAAACTCTCCCGCAAGGCCCTGAGGGTCCGCCTTTAGCCTTCGTGTCCACACTCAGCCTTGTGTCCCCCTCACCCGCTGTGGTCTCTGTCCCCTCTGTCCTTTGCTTGACTCGCTCAGCTTTAAGGGCCAGCTCCGGGGTCACAATCCCTGGGACGCTCTTTCTCAAGCCTCAGCCCAGAAGGAGCCTGTGATGGCGGGGCTCCTGGGTGAGGGTGGGGGGTCCCTCTGAGGTCTATCATCACACCACGTGGTGCTGAAGTCCCCAGTTCTGGCCGATTACTGCCCCCCACCACGCACTTGCTTGCTACGACAAAATCATCTCCACGCCAACGGAACCACGGCAAGGACCCATTTTCTACCTCTCAGGCTGGCGAGCTCTGACAGGTTTGGAGAACAGGAGGTGGAAGTTAGTAAGAGGCAGGTGCCAAGGTGAGAGTGTAAGTTGCGGTGGCTTGTGAGCCATTTGGGGACACCTGTCCACGTGCAGTGGGCGTGCCCAGCGAAATGCCATGTGCCTGAATCTGCTCGCAGCATCCGTGCACAACAGAAGCCTGGAGACTCCCTACGTGTCCAGCCCCCGGCACTGGCTGGTAAGTTAATGGTAGAGCCACACTGTGGAACATCATTGCAGCCAAGGAACAGAATGAAGCAACTTTTTATTACTGACATGGAACCACTCCCCAACGGCACACTGCAAAGTGGGGCGGAAAGCAAAGACAGTTTACATAGTATCTGCCATTGTGTAAAAGGAGGAAAAAGTATATACAAGCATTCTCATTCAGAACACAGCCTATTTCTGGAAGAATACATAAGATAATACTGATACTAACATACCGGCAGCCTCCCGGGACAAGACCTGGGGGTCTGCAAAACAGGGCAAGAAGGGGATCCCTTCTATCTTTGTCTTTGAAATTTTCTACTGCGTACATATATTATCTATTCAAAATTAAATAAAATAACTTTTTAGTAAAGAAGGAAAAGCTGGTAATAAAATGGAGATGAGGGTAAGCCGCTCGCTCCCAGAGGAGGAGAAATACCTCGAATGTGTTTCCAGAAGCGAGAATGTCCATGGGAAATCTTTACCCTCGGGCCGGCTGCCCCCCACTTGCACCTGGGCACTGTGGGCTGACTGACGTGCAGAGAATTAAAAACTTGTTTCAGTATGAGCCTGAGTAAAACAGAAGAATGATAGACCCATCAGCAGTGGTTGAAGAAAATTCATAAATGAATGCTTAACAAAGTCCTAAAGAAATCAAATTAGAATTTGGGGCCTCCGGGGCTCTTTCATAATGGCAAGGAAGTGGCAAGGCTCCAGCCATTCCTCATACACCCAGGGCACTACTCCTAAGGGCCTCTGAGCCTCCTGACCCTTCTATTTAAAAACCTTGAAGATAATCAGGAACTCACCTGGGTAAATGAGCTGGAGCAGGGCCCCTTCAAACCCTAGACCCCATCAGTTCAAATGGCCCCTTTCGGGATGCCTGGGTGGCTCAGTCCCTTAAGCCTCTGACTTCAGCTCAGGTCATGGTCTCGGGTCCTGGGATCAAGCCTGGAGAGCCTGGTGTCCAGCTCTGCTCTCAGAGGGGAACCTGCTTCTCCCTCTCCCTCTGCTCGTGATCTCTCTTTCTCTCTCAAATAAATAAGTAAAATCTTAAAAAAAAAAAAAAAAAAAGACCCCTTTCCTGGGGCAATACTGGTGTGGAGCTGGAGGAGATGTTCCAAAACCCAGCCTGCCTGGCTGGGGTACAATGCGCGGACCAATGCCACAGAAGGGGTCTCTGCCAGGTTTACAGGGGAGAAGGCTGGTTCCAGCTGACACCAGACTCGCCGCTGTGCAGAAGGGGCATGGGAGCCTCAGGGGCAGTGCAGGGAAAGCCGGGCCTTGAGGGTGGAGGGTAACTAAGCCCCTGAATCCTCTCCCACTGGGTCCCTTGCCCTCCCACCTTCCCTCAGGCCATTTCGGCTCTCCCATCCCTTCCCGTACCTCTTCCAGAAGCTTCGCTTGCCATGCCCACCCCATTCATGCCGGTCTTCAGCCCTCAAGTCCAACCCTCTGGACACTTGTTCCTCGTCTAGGTCTGTGGTGTTAACCAGGTTCTTGAGTTTATTTGTCTCCTGGACTACAATGAGCGCGGGGAGGGGGGTAGGTGGGAAGGGAGTTACTGTGTGTCTGTTTCCTCCCTCTCCCTGGGGTATAGGGCTCAATACCCCAGGGTGAGGCCCAGAGGCCTGGCTGGCTCTCTTGGGTCCTCCAGTTTTGGGGTTGCTGGCTGTCCCCCTAGTTGAATCATTTGAATTTGCTAAATGCCAAACTTCGTGAAACTAACTGAAGACAAGTAGTCTCATCATGCCCCTCGGCCAGAACACCACAAAAGGCTGTAATGATCCTGATACTCCCTTGCTACCCATCTGGGAAAAACACTCCAAGTCCCCACTCAGGCCCAGGAGGCTTTGCATGGTGTGGACCCTGCTCCTCCCTGATCTCCTCCCACCTTCTCCGGGCACACAGCGCTTGCTTTTCCCTCTCCCTGGAATGCTTTTCCACTCGCCTGGCCTCGTCTATGCACTCAGAGCCTTGCTCAAAGACAGCTTTCCTTCCCTACCCTTTCTAAAACAGCAACCCCTTCAGGGCCCCTGGGTGGCTCAGTGAGTTAAGCATCTGACTTCAGCTCAGGTCATTATCGTGGAGTCCTGGGATCCAGCCCTGTGCTGAGCTCTGCAGTCGGGGGTATTCTGGGTTTCTCCCTCCCTCTGCCCCTCCCCTGTCCCTTCCCTACCTCTCCCCCTCCCCCTGCTCATGCTCTCTCTCTCAAAAATAAAATCTTAAAAAATAATACAACAGGGGCGCCTGGGTGGCTCAGTGGGTTAAAGCCTCTGCCTTCGGCTCAGGTCATGATCCCAGGGTCCTGGGATCGAGCCCCGCATCAGGCTCTCTGCTCAGTGGGGAGCCTGCTTCCCCCTCTCTCTCTGCCTGCCTCTCTGCCTACTTGTGATCTCTGTCAAATAAATAAATAAAATCTTTAAAAAAAATAATACAACAAAGTAAAATAGCAACCCCTTTGGCACCTAGCTCCTCTCATCGCTCCTCCAGATCCGTTCACTCCTACTGTCCCCCCTGCGCTGTGCCCTGGGAGGCTGGCCCTCTGGCTTCTGCCTTCCATTCGGCAGAAAACAGGCAGGATACCGGAAGTTTGGAGGGCGGAGACTGAGGTCCTGGTATTAATTCCCCAGCGGGCTCTCTCCCTGCAGGGCTGCTGTGTGTGATTGGAGGCCACCATGAGCCAAGCCCTCAGCTCTTGGCAGAAGGCGCCCACACAGGCCTCTCTCCAGGTTCTGGTAACTGACCCCTCCCTCCCTGTTACTCACCCAGGAAGTACACCACCCTTGTCTTCCCTACACCACCCGTTGGAGATAATCCCTTTATTAAATCTTCCTTAAATTACCCAAAGCAAGGGCACCTGGGTGGCTCAGTTGGGTAAGCCTCCAACTCTTGGTTTTGGCTCAGGTCATGATCTCATGGGCCATGAGATCGAGCCCCATGCTGGGCTCAGCATGGAGTCTGCTTGAGATTCTGCCTCCCTCTCTCTCTGCCCCTAACCCCACCCACACACTAGCGTGGAAGCATGCATGCACACACTCTCTAAAACAAATAAATCTTTAAATTATGCAAAGCACACAATGGCTTTCCTTTCAGGACCCCACTTCACCACCCGACGTCACATGTCTGCTGTCGGTGAGCTGTCTGTCCCACAACTGGACCACAAGGTCAGAGAAGGTAATGACCTTACTACACTCTGTGCTGTATCCCAGCATCTGGCTCAGCGCCCGCACTAAACAGCTCAGTTAATGTTTGTTGAATGAATGAATGCGGAAAGAATGGATCGATATAATCTGGAGGGGATATGGAGGCTCGAAGGAAAAGTCAGATTTTAGGAGGTGCTGGCCAGGAAGAGCACAAAATGCGGCATGGGATGTAGGAGTGATGAGAATGGCCTTCTTTACTCAAGGCATAACCATTCTCCCCTTGACGTCCTTCATCGAATTTCTCCACAATCTCTAATGCTTTGGTTTTGTTTTCTTCCCACTGGAATTGACTTCCCTGGGGGCAGGGGCCATGTCTGTCTTGTTCACCGTGGTATCCTTACAGCCTGGAATAGTGCCTGGCCGACACAGAAGGTGCTAGATCCACATTTGTTGAATAAATTAAAGAGATAGGAGTTATCCAAAAGAAACAATGGACTGGCAGAGACTGGGAAGCCAGGTTGGGCAGGTTAGATTTGGTGTTAAAAAGCCATAGGGAAGAACTGCGAGTTGTCCTCCGGGGAGGGACGAGACGTAGAGGACGGTGGGCTTGCAGGCGACACAGGCGGGGAACAGCAGGGAGGTGAAGCATCAGACTGGCACAGGGGGAGGAGGTGGCAGAATTTGGTGACTGACCCAATGTAGAGGAAGAAGGAAGATTCCAGAGTGTTTAGCCCTGGGGAGGGGTGGGGGGAAGGGGGAGATGAGACAATGCTGTAAAGCTTGCCACCAAGGCTGACTGTGTCACATCGGAGAGTACAGCCAGACAACTCAGTGGCCAGAGAGCTATGGACAGATGCTGAGGACTCCCGGGGAGGTACCAGACAGAGATGGAATGATGAGCCAACTCCTTGCATAAGCAGAAGACTGTCTGCGACCATCCACAGCTGGGTGGGTCAGGGGGAAGAGCCAGCAAACAAAGGGGAAGCCAAGAGGTAGAATAACAAAGGAAGGGAGAGCAATGTCCTAGAAGCCAAGGGCAAAGAAACAAGGTCACACATCAGAGGCAGAAGCTGGGTTGGCCTTCACTGAGGGCCCCAGCCTAGAGGAGCACCTGACTGCGGGCCTCCGGGCCTGGCTGGCAGAGCCACGGGTGCCAAGTCAGGTGGCTTCTGTGTTCAGGAGGGGTTTGCTGCCTGTCCCACCAAGGCATTCCTGGGCACACAACCTCAACCTTGTTTGCGGCGGACTGCCGGCTGTCCTCCAGATCCATTCTTTTGTTCTTCCCACGGTGACGGAGCTCCCAAATTTTACCCAGACCTCAGCTAAAACCCACATTTCCTCACTTCCCTCCAGTTTGGTGGGGCCACTGACTAGGAGGGGGCAGCTTCCGGGGCTTGAGCTCTCCTGCAGACGCCTCCCCTCAGGCTGGACTGCGGACCCAGTAGAGAGGGTAGCAGCCGCCTTCCATCGCATGGATGGGAGCAGCACCTGAGATGATGGAAAAGCCATGAAACAGAAGGACGATTGACACCATCAGGCCACCAAACCAGCCTGGACCGCCTACTCAAGAGTTTCATAGAAGGCATACATTCCTGTCCTAAACCACTAGATTTTGGGGACTTTTGGAGACTCTCCATCCCAACTCCTACTAGAACACACCATTTAATCCAGTAGAGAGATACCACCTTAGGTCAGAACAAAAGTTGTCCCAGATGGTCTCTGCCAGGACCCCCACAGGGCAGGGAAAGAGGCCACAGGCGTTTCCTCTGACAAGACCCTCACTCTCCTTGTGCCACTAGTAGTACCTGTAGTCTCCTTTATAATCTGCTACAGATCCATTATTCATAAACAGATCAAGGTCCTTCACAAGCCTTTTTTGTGTCTTCATCTACTTCATCAAGGAATGGACAAGAGCTGTGATTGGCAGCCTCATCCTGCCTCCCCATCCCTCGATCTGTGTCACTGGTTCCATTCCTAGCTCCTTCCTCTCCCACCTGCAGACCAAAGACAGTGTGGGTGTGTGCTGGGAATCAGTTTGTACATAGTAGCACCCAATGCATTTGAGGGACAATCATGTATGACCGTGAAGGAACAGCCAAAGGTAAAAATGCCTGAGCTCGGGAGCAGGATGCTGGGTACGGACTACGGCTCTGGGACTCAGCAGCCGAGGGGACTGTAGGAAGCTACTGCCCTCCCGGTGCCTCCCGTCCTGAGTTGGAAATGGAAGCCATAAGAAAATCTACTATGAGATCACTGTGAGTAAATGAGTCAATACATGTAAAGCAGTGATGGACAAGAGTTAAGTTCTGTTAGTATTAGTTTTTTATATGTAATTTTTAAAGCAATAGGAAAAAGTCTGGCAATGAAATAATATTGTCATTTATAAACCTTGGTTACAGACATTTCTCATTAAATCCTCCTCCCGAGGTATAATTATCCCACGTTATAGAAACTGGTTTGGTAGTTTAGTGATTTGCCCAAGATTTCACAGATGGTCAGTTGTGGGACCATGAATACACATGTCCGAAAGCTTTGTTCTACTGAATCACATGGCCTCTTACAGCAACTTCAGGATTCTAGAAAAACAAAGCACAGGAACCGCAGTTCCTTTTACGCTTGTTTCCCTAGAGGCCCAGGCCATTTTGTTACTGGTTTCTCAGTTTCCACTGGTTACTGTTTAACTGCCCCTTGGTCAGAAACAAAGGAAAGGAGCCTGCTGAGTGTCTTCGCCAGAGGCCAGACTGGGGGCTGCTGACCCAGGAGGGGGCGCCCAGGAAGGGGCGTGCTTGCCGGTAAAGAGCAGAGGGACTGTTGTATACTTAGGAGACGTGAAAACCAATATGGTGTGTGGATCTTTTTTTGATCTTGATCCAAGCAACGTAACTATTAAAAACAAACAAACAGAAACATTTTTGAGACAGCTGGAAAAACCTGAGTATGAACTGGATACTAAAGGCTATAATGAAATCTGTTCATTTGTTAAGTATAACATTGAGATAGTGATTATGTTAAAAAAAAAAAAAAAGTCTATCAACCCACACAAATCTGGCCCCCAACACAAAAAACATGAAGTCTTTTCAAAGGTACAAATGTAATTCAATGAAGGAAGAGTAGCTTTTCAACAAAAGGTGCCAGATCAACTGGACAGATACAAAGTAAGGAACCCTACCTAATCTCCCATCTTCTATAAAAATGTACTCGAAACAGATCAAGGACTAAAATGTAAAACATAAATTTATAAAAATGTTATAAAAAAAAAATGGAAAAAGATTTTCGGGAGCTAGGGCTTGCTGAAGAGTTTTTAGACCCAACACTAAAAATACCCGTAAAAGAAAACACTGATAAACTGGTCTTCAAAATTAAAAGCTTTTTGATCTGCAGAAGAACCTGTGGGGAGGACACAAGGACAAGCTGTGGAGCGGGAAAACGTCTTCAAACTGCACACCTGACAAGTTCTTTTATCTAGAATAAAGAAATTTACAAACAAACAACCCAATGAGAAAATGGGCAAAAGACTAAACTAGATTCCACCAGAGAGCAAATAAACCCCTCTAGCCATAAGGAAAATACAAACTAAGGTTAGAACAAGTTATTATTACACAACTGTCAGAATGGCTAAAGCAATATAAAATAATAACACCAAATATTGGCGAGGATGCGGAGAAACCGGATCCCTCATACACTGCTAACAGGAATGCAGAATGGTACAGCTACTCTGGGAGAGTTTCAGTTCCTTTTAACATTCAATGAGCGGTTACCACAGGACCCAGCAATCGCATTCTTGGATATTAATTACAGAGAAGTGAAACTTATGTTTACATAGACCCTTTCCACAAATGTACATAGCCACTTTATTCATACTAGGCCGAAACCGGAAACAGCCTCGGTGTTCCTCAAAGTGCGAATGGTCACACGCACTGTGGTGCAGCTGTACCGTGAAGCAGGACTCAGCAAAAAAGAAAAAACAACAAAGGAACTACCGATACACACAACCTGGAGGGCGCTTCCTCATGCCGAGTGAAAAAAGCCAACCTTGAAAGGTTATAACTTTATGATTCCATTTATATTAACAATTTTTTTAAAGTAAATTCTATGCCTAACATGGGGCTGGAAGTCACAAACCCTTAATCAAGAGATGCATGCTCTACCGACTGAGCCAGCCAGGTGCCACCATGTCTATTTTTAAAGATTTTTTTTTTTTAAGATTTTATTTATTTATTTGACAGACAGAGATCACAAATAGGCAGAGAGACAGGCAGAGAGAGAGAGAGGAGGAAGCACGCTCCCTGCTGAGCAGAGAGCCCGATGCATGCGGGGCTTGATCCCAGGACCCTGGGATCATGACCTGAGCTGAAGGCAGACCCTTAACCCACTGAGCCACCCAGGCGCCCCAACAACCTTTAAATACAATCATAAAGATGGAGAACAGAAGAGTGGCTGCCAGGGGTTAGGGACGGGGAGGGGTGGATGCGGTTATAGAGAGACTGCACAGGGGAGCTGGTGGTGATGGAAACGTTCTGTATTTTGATCTTGATCATGGTGGTTGTTACATGAATCCACATGTAACCAAACTGCTCAGAACCACTCACACGGAGGTCAAAGTGAAAACCGAGTAGGCACTATGGGTTGTACTGGGGCCAGTCTCCTGGGTCTGATACTGCACCTGTTACACAAGATGCTACCACTGGGGCAAATTGGGCCAAGGGTACATGGTACATATTTTTTCTTTCCAACATCCTATGAATCTATAATTTCAAAATGAGAAAGAAAGAAAAAAGGTTTATCAGAGAGAGATGTATGGTGACCTATTTACAGATTAAATGACACAGGTCTTGCGTTTACTTTAAAAGCCCAGGAAGAGGGGAACATGGGTGGCTCAGTTGGTTAAGTGTCCTCTGACTCCCTGTTTCAGATCAGGTTGCAATCTCAGGGTAATGATCTCAGTGAGACTGAGCCCCTGCATCGGCTCCTCACTCAGCGGGGAGTTTGCTGGTCCCCGGTCTTCCCCTCTGCCCCTCCCCTCTGCTTTTGCTCTCTTTCGAATAAATAAACAAAATCTTAAAAAAAAAAAAAAACACACAAACAAACAAAAAAACCAACCCTCCAGGAAGGAAAAATAAAGGAAAAAAAGGTGGGAGACATTAACAAAACAGAATTGAAAAGATGTTGCTTAGTGTTGAAGCTGGGCGAAGGACATAGAGGGAAAGCATATATGTTCCTCATTCTGTGTTTGAAAATTTCCAAAGTAGAAAGTTTTAGATAGCTCCCAGGGGTACTCAGTCCAACAGAAGGACTAAACCTTATCTGCCTACAGTCTTAATCCTTGCTGTGACTTTTGAATACAAATTAAATTCAAAATATATCATTCTGTTCCATTTGCGGTTTTTATTATGACCTTTGATTAAAAGCTCATAAATCACATCCTTAATCTGGCTCTGTTTACTACTTTTTCCCTCCAAGAAGTCTCCCAAAGTTATAAAAAAATAGACATTTATAAATATACACTGAGAATTATGCACAGTTTTTACACAACGATGGTCGGGTCAATGTTTCAAGCTGTCTTATCACCTCCCAGGGCCTCTCACCCAGAACAGAATTCGGGTCTCTGATCTCAAAAGCAGAAGGGGCAACATTTTCCCAAACCTGGCTCTTCCCTTGGCAACATGGCATGGAGCAGGTGCTGGTTTTGGACAGTAATGGCGAAAGAGGAAGAAATGCAGAAATGCTGACGAGGGTGGCTGCCCCGAGGGCAGAGAACAGCAAGCTGGCAAGGTCTCAGCCCTGCACCTGCCAAGACGCAAACCCAGGCCTGTACACTCAACCCGCGAAGAATTGCCACAAGCCGAATCACAAACTCGGCAAGGGCCCACTCTGACTGCCGTCCAGTCGACTATCATCCAGAGTTTCAGGCCACTACAAACCTGAATGCTTATTTGGTCCGGAGTGGGGGAATCCAAATATCTCCCTGGCATGCCATCCTTGGGGACTGACAAGCAGCTCTTTGCCTCCGGGCAATGGGATGGAGGGCCCTAAAGCAACAGTGAGGCCAGAGGAATATGGAACCTGCCGTCAAGTTTTTTAAGTTTTCAAATTCACCCAGAGCATGGAAGATCAGGAGAGGACTCTGGAAGCGGAGCATCAGGAAGTTTGATACGGACCTCAGGATGCTAACCCAGGGAACAACTTGTTTATCCTGTGTTAACTTCCAGGTGTCACTGGCATTTTTCTTCTTTGGACTTTGGTTTTTAAATCTCTTCCTTTGGAGACCAGCCAAAGGTATCAGCTTGCCCAGAATCTTCCTCAACACTTGGGATTTTTGGTTTTTGTTTGTAGGGTACATCAAGGATGAAGTCTTCTCTCCCCAGGAGGAAAAGAGGTTGATCAGATTCAGACGTGCTTCTGGAAGAAGACCCTAGCTTGGTCTGCAGGCTCCACCAATCGGGGGACCATGGCCTTCTGTCCCTGCCAGCTTCCAGCAGCCTAGCCAGGCCCATCCCTCAAAATCTCTCCCTCCCCCACTCTCCCCATCAAATCCTTTTCCTGTTGTTTACAATCCGTGATTCCTCTACAAGTCACACCATAATATATTCACTGATTAGCGCTCTTGTCAGAGAAAAGCTCTTTCCCAGGATGGAGCGGGACTTAGTTGGAAGTCCCCAAGCACACATCCCACAGAGGGAGAGTCGGTGCTGTGCGCACGCGTCACTCTAACTCCTGTGTGTTTAACAGATCTGTGTGTGCTTGGTCTTCCAGGGTTCAAAGGAATCAAATCCTGTGACGATAACTGAAGTCACTGTCTGCTCCAGCGCCCCACAGTACGGCCAGGGGGATTAAGAAAGTCTGATCATCACCATCACGTCTTCCTCCACCCAAAGATCCAGTGAAATTAGGTAGTCTTAATATTGAGCTGGCTATTAAAATCATGCCAGGTCATGCCAGCCACCAGGGCTTGACCGCGAGGAGGCCACCCTCTCTTCTTCCCTCCAGTGGCTTTAACTGCCCCAGGAGAGTGGTGTCCACGTCTCTGTACAAGGCAGGCTTCCTTCTCGGCTCATGAGAGGGACCTAGAAAGAAGAGGAATCCATGGAGCCTGCTGGTAGGGGAGGCCCCACCTGCTCTCCTTCTAAGGGGGACAGCTCTAGGGCTGTGAGGGCTGGCCCCTGGGCCGCAGGGCGCTCAACCTCTTTGCAACAAGAGGTACACATGGGGGATGAGTGAGGAGAGGAAAAGGGAGAAGATTTCCTTTCCCTAGATTCAGACCCACTGGGGAGCCTCTCCTTTCTGCCAGGGAGCAGAGAAGACCACCTCGGTTGGCCAGAGAAGCCTCTCGGCTCCCCGGCCTCCAACTCACTTCTTCCTGCGAATCTTGGGTTTCTTCACAGGCCGCAGATAGGGGTTATCGATGACGTTCTCCTCCCCATTCCGGCTGCCCGATAAGGAGGGGTTCTGCTGCAGGACAGAGGTGTTCTCCTTCTCGGCTCCAGAATCATCCTTTGAGTAAAAGCCGAAATAAAGCAAAACACCAACGGCATAAGGAAAGAGATCATGTCCATAATAAGAACTACTATTAGCATCCCTTTCGTCAAGAAATAAGAAGCCCAGGGACCATTTTCTTTCTAATGTACCTATCTCTGTCCTGGAGAAGTAAGGCCCAGGCACGGACCAGCTAGCAGAGGAAGATGAGAACACAGCTTGGACACAGGGCAGCACGGAAAACAAAACTCTGAGTCTCTTGAGAAGGCAAGGACATGAGTTAGAACAGAGCCCCCTGGCAGGAGCGAGGAGTCAGAGGCAAACAATTAGACACTCAAGGAGGAAACCCGGCTTGTGTGGAGATAAAGAAATAGAGAAATGACCCGTGATGCTTTGCAGGACACAGGGCCAGAACAGATCTTGTGCACAGGGCCTCTCCTGGGCCAAACTGAATGCCAGGCATAACCAATTTCCCTCAGATTCTCAAATATCTGCTACCTGCAACAGGTACCAACGGTCATATTGCAGCAGAGGCCTAACATTCTTTGAGCCCTGAGGGTTCCCGCCAAGGCAAAGAGAGCACACAGGTGCCAACACGGGAACGTCAACGATACTCCCCATCTGTGACCCATGGCTCAGCTCTTTCACTGTTTGCTTTTTGAGGAAGGTGATTTGGGAGAAAAGTTTATAGGTTTACATATATTCCACATGATCTCAAATTAAAACATTTTTTTTAAAGATTTTATTTATTTGTCAGAGAGAGAGGGAGAGCGAGCGAGCACAGGCAGACAGAATGGCAGGCAGAGGCAGAGGGAGAAGCAGGCTCCCTGCCAAGCAAGGAGCCCGATGTGGGACTCTATCCCAGGACATTGGGATCATGACCTGAGCTGAAGGCAGCTGCTTAACCAACTGAGCTACCCAGGCATCCCTCAAATTAAAACATTTTTAAATCATAGTGTGTAGACATATTAAAAGTAGGTTGAAACGTTAAAAACTGGTTCTGGGAATATCAGTGATTGATTCTCCCTTATTTATACTCTCCTCTATTTTCCAAGTTTTTTAAAATGAGCAGAAGCTGCTGGGGAAGGGGGAGAAAAATCACACCAAGGCCTTGACCTAGAAGCTCAGGCCTGAGGGGCTAGAAGTGACCAGCAGCAGCTGATTGGGCTGCGCCCCCTGGTGACAGGCCACCGCTCCTGTCACTGAGATTCCTGTTTAGTAATTGAGGCAAAAGGGTACCTGACCTCAACCAGGAGATTCTGTTGTCCAGACAGTAGGGCAGAAGAGGACACTGTGACTGGATGACAGGAACAGCAGGCTCCCTCACAAGGGACAGCAAGCAGTGCAGGGACTCCTGTCTCAGGCTTAGCGAGCCTGAAGAAACTGGCTCCCTTCTAGGTTCCGCTTCCCAACCCCCCCCCCTCCCGCCAATTCTGTTCTCCCATCAAACCCAGTTCCATCCAGGGTCCCTGTGCTTTCCCTCTCCCACAAAGTGACCTAGAACCACTGTGGACCTTCTGGAGGCTCTCTTAAAAGGGAATGCCCCCAGGCTAACCTAGCTCATGCCAGATGACCAGACCTGCCTGGGATATTTGGCTCCCAATCTTTCTGAAGTTGTTAATGGCTTGGTTTAGTAACTCACCCCTACTTCCCTGCTGTCCTTTCTCTACCGGAAATGCCCTATCTTAAAGTAGCGGCAAGTTCCTTCAACCACAACTTAAGTGTTTCCTGAGATAATAAGGATGGGAGGGACAGTGAGGGGCACAAAAAAGCCAGCTCTGGGAGCTCTGCCAGAGGGCACTAGGCTTCCTTTGTTCGGCTCACTTGTCTCACAAGGCCAGGATGTGGGTCCTGAGTCATGGGACAACAGCTTCTCTTCTCCCAAGTAGAGCTGGAATGGCCACTTTCTTGCCTCCTTCAGGGACAGGGAGCCTTGAGATAGGGAGGGACAGGAGTAGATAAAAGTAAAGTACCAAACTCATGGAGATTTGCTTGAAAAAGGTGGGAGCAGAAGAGTCTGTCAGAAGCTCCCCAAGCCTGTGAAGGCCAGAGTGTGTGCGCTCTGGTGAGCCCCCCCACGCCCCGGGTGACTGCAGTGCCTCAGTTTCCAATGCCATCTTTCTTTCCTGACCACTGCTGTGGGCACCTCTCTGCCCTCACCTCTCTTCTGACTCCCAGGCTTGCATAGCCACCTGCTCACTCAACATCTCCACCGGGCCTCGAGAGGCATCTCAGACTTCCGTGCCAGAAACGAAACTCCAGCCCTTCCCCTGAGGCGACTCCGTCCTTCCAGTCGTTCCAGCCACAACTCCACCGTCACGCTTGCTCTTCTCTCTCAGACTCCCACAACCAAATCTGTTAGGATAACTCCCTGGCCTTACCTTCAAAATACGGGTAGAATCTGACCACTTCCGCTCTCTCTACTGCAGCTGCCCTGTTGGACCCTCAGGAGCTCTCATCAAGACTAGCGCAACAGCTTCCTAACTGACCTCCCCCACAGCCCGAGATCTTTGAGGAAGTTCTGGTATGTCCCTCCTCCATTTCACACCCTCCCACAACTCCCACACACCCAATTAAAAGCCAGTTCTGAGAGCTGACTGCAGGATCTTAACTGACTTGACCTCAGCCTCCCTCCCACAGCCTCCCTCAGCCACAGTCCTACTCACCTCTGTGTTGTTCCTCAGGGCCTCTGAACTGGTTGCTCCCTTTCCAGAATGCTCTTCCCCAGATATCCACATGGCTCACTTGCTCACTTCCTGCAAATCTCTTGTCAAATGTCTCCTCAGTGATGTCTACCCTGATTACCTTATTTAAAACTGAAACTTCCATCTTTCACCCTGGATCTTCCCCTTCCTTGGTCCCCTTGCCCCAACAATAGCATCTGCATCTTTAATACACTGTAGATGATTCATTTATATATTACACTCATTGTTTCTCCCCTCCCCCACCCTGGCCAACACACAGGCTTCCAAAAGACAGATGTTTCATTAGTTATTTTCACTGAGGCATCCCAATCACCCAGAACGGTATCTGGCACATATAGGTACTAAATAAATACTTGTTGAGTGAATGAATGGTACATTGTTGATAAAGGAGCACCAAGTGTAGATATGGGTATTATCATAGAAGGCAGCTAGTTCAAATATACAAGGGAAAAAAATTCTCTTACACATAAGTTAAAATGAATAGTCCTTTTATATTCAAGTACATGGAGAAACCGGAACCGGATTAAACAAAGTAACCACCTAGCAACAGTCCTTGAAAAAAGTGCTGCCATTGGTAGATCAAAGAATAATTTAAAATACCAGTTATTTAATTCACTTAACGATGTTAACAATGTCTGTAAAGCACAGATAGAAAACACAAGCGTCTACACGGAGCTGGTCAGGTCCCATGGTTACGTCCACACAGTAGAACACGATTGAAGGCTAAGGAGGGCTGAAGAGGCTCCCGACATACACATATGGAATGATCACCGAGATACCCCAAGAAAGGGAACAAGGAAGGGAACACTGTGACTTGCTATTTGTGTTTAAAACAAGGAGGAAACGGTGTCTCTGGAGGATACACAAAAGACTGGGGACACTGGCTGCTTGGTAGGCGGGGAAGCGGATGACAGGGAACAAGGATGGGGTAAAGGAGGGTGGCCATACATTTCTTTCTACATTGTGAATTTTGAAACATAGGATTGTATTTGCCATTCAACAGAATAACAGGAGTAAGTCCAATCAACTGTGTATCTGTTGTTGCTAGGATCCTTTTCTTGAGGTCTCTTTATTTATTTATTTTTATTAGACGAGCAGGTGGTGGTACAGCCTAAAATGGCGGGAGGTTGGGGGCGGGAGCCATCAGCCAGGCACCCAATGTACGCTGCTGAGACAGGTTTTCCTAATCCTGCTTGTACTTGTGAGGAAACAGACTCAGATGTTAGGGGATGCCACCCAGGTCAGGTGATCTGGAAAGCAGCGCCATCTGGATTGGAGGCCAAGCCAGCGTGACTCTGAGGGTCAGCTCTTCCTACTCTCTGCCGTCTGGCTTGGCCTCTCGGCACCCTGGAGTCCTACAGCAGCTCCCGTGTTCCTGCAGCCTCGGCTCACTCATGGCCATGACCTGACCTCTGTCACCACCTGCGGTGTCCAGTCACACCTCTGCGGACCCTTTAGCTACTTGGTATTTACAAAGGGATGGTGGTTCTGCTTGGAGGATGCCTCCTGTTCATAACGTGAAACTCATCTGAGTCCACGACCATATCACCACATCGCAGACCAAATGAACTGAGTCCAAAACAGAGGTGGAGAATAACAAGGTCCTCTGCTTTAGGTAAAGCCATGGGCTTCCAGCCCTAATTCAGAAAGGAATAATCCAACATTAAAGAGATGTGTGTTCAAGCAAGGAGGCCCACCGGCAAATAACAGAAGACAGCACAGGCCGCGTTCCACCAGCATACTGGGGCTGCTGGCTGCCACCTGCCGCATGGAATCCCGGAGAATGTGCAGAATGCTTGGTCCAATGATAACCACCAAGGCATCCTTTGCTTCAAAGACAGGGCCAGCCTTAAAGGATGGATCAATATGGTAAGTGGACCACAGGGTCCCACAAGCCTTAAAGGCATTTCAGCTTCTAGCAGTTCCATAGCTGTACTTGGCACTTTCTCAAAAAGATGCAGAAACACGAGTGGGGTCTTATCCTTGCACATGCTGAGTACAATACCTCGATACCCAGATGAGAACATCCAAGAGCCCTGACAAGCGTGACTCACCCGCTTTGGTCTCTGTGCTCGCACACTTGGTCTCCTCCCCCGGGAGTGAAATGCCCCTAACAAGACAAACCCCTCCACCAGGCCCTGGCCCCTAGAGCCCTTACCTCTCACCTACCAAAGAACATCAATCGAAAATGTCTCTTTCTCTCCTGCATCCATTTTTCCTCTCTATCAGATCATCCCAACAGCATACTGACATCCTGTTCTTTTTATCTTAAAGAAACAAACAAAAATAAAAACGGTTCTCTTAACCCCTTAATGTTCCCCCTTTGGCCACCACTCCATTTTTCCCCTTCCCTTTACAGCAAAGTTCCTTGAAAAAATTGTCCATAAAAGCTCTGTCCAATGGAACCTTCTGCAATAACATCAGTGTTTGCATCTGCACTGCCCGGTATGGTAGCCACTAGCCAGAGGTGGCTATCTGAAAAACGGCCAGTGTGACTAAGAAATCATATTTTTAGTTTTATCTCAATTATATTAATTTCAGGGGTTTTTTTTAGATTTTTTTAAGATTTTGTTTTTAAATAATCTCTGCACCCAATGTGGGGCTCGAACTTACAACCCCAAGATCAAGAGTCACACACTCCGCCTACTGAGCCCACCAGGCACCCCTAATTTCAGTTTAAATAGACACACATGGCTACTGTAATGGGCAGCACAAGTCTGTACTTATGGAGTCCAGTTCCTGTTCTTTTTATCCTTACCCATTCCCAAGGAGCTCACCCAGTCTCACAGTTTTAAACACAACCTACAAATTTGCATCTCTACCCCTAACAGCTCCTCAAACTCCAACTCCTATATCCATCTCTCCATGTGATATCACCACCAGGTGTCTAATAAGCATCTCAGGGTATCCTGTTTCACTGGAACACCTGCCTCTCCTCCCAGCCACCTGGCCCACCCAGGGCTTCCCTATCTTGGCTGAAGGCAACTCCATCTTTCCTGTTGCTCAGGCGAAATGCCTTGCATTCCTCTTTGGCACTCTCTCTCTCTGAACTCATACCCACTCCATCGTTTGGCTCTGCTCTGAAAATAGTCTAGAATCTGACCAAATACTCTATCTGACCACGTCTCATGGTCTTCGCTTCTACTACCCCACTCAGATTACTGCTGAGCCTCGTAAGTAGACTGTCTGCTTCTACCCTTACTTTCTGCAGTCCACTCTCAACAGCAACCTGACTGACCTTGTTAATAAACCTCCATCAGGCCCTGACCTCCCCTGCTCAGCATTCCCAATGGCTCCCACCTTACTGAGAAAAAGCCCAGTGTTTAATACAGTCTTTAAGATGCGACTGCCCAGGAGCTCCCCCTTGTTCATGCCTCCTTGATGGCCTTGAGGTTCCTCAACACAACAGCTCCCACCTCAGGGCTTTGCATCTCCTGTGCCCTCTGCAAGGAATGCTCTACTCCCAACTGTGTACAAGCCTTGTTCCCTTCAGGTCTTCCTTCAGTTGTCACCTTGTCAGTCCCCCTACCCAGTACCACATACCCCTTCATGCCTATACTACTTCCTATCTCCTAATTTATCGTTTTTCTTAGCTACATGAGGGCACGAAATTTTGTCTATTTTGTCTCCTACAAATTCCTCAGTACCTGCAACTGTGCCTGGCTCTGGCCGATACCTGTTCAGTATCTGCTGAATGAATGAGTGATCCCCACGACACGGACTTGTCTCTTAGGCAAGCGCTCATGTCACACTTGGATCATCACGAGCCCATCATGCAAGTCCCTACCACAAAGACAGAGACCCGGGGTGGGTCGTGTCTACTTAGGGTGACAGGCTGTGGGCAGCACGGGCGTGTTTTGGGGGTATTATGAAGCAGAGAGGAGGGAGGACCCACCGTGCTGATATGAAGAGGGAGGTTCTCTGTGTCCGTCTGCTCATCCTGCTCCGAGGAATCTGTCTCCTCCATCTGCTGCATCTCCAGCTCCGATGGAAGAAGGGCCGTCAGGTAGGGGATGGTGAAAGGCCTGGCAGCGATCACTGGGGAATGGGAAGAGGGGGGCCATTCCAGTCACAGTGTCCCTGCCGTGGGCCAAGGGCCTTCTGAGAGTTCCATGGGCAGCAACAAACAGTCATGGCTAACGCGCTCTGAACCCTCACCACGAGCCACTCAACACCCCATGTGCTATCTTTAATCCTGGCCCCCACCCTATTCAGTGCAACTGCCTGCCCCATTTCACAGATGAGGACGCTGAGTCATGGAGTGGCCTCCTCAAGCACACAGAGAGTGGCAGTGTGGCATCTCAATTCGGGCACTATGACCTCAGAGCCCACCTTCACCACGTATAACTAAACTCAGATAAAACTGCGGCTGAATCCTAGCAAAGCGTCAGCTTCATGATCCTAGACCCAAGGTCAGTTAAGCTCTCTCAGCCTCGTTTCTTGAGTGAGGATATTGATCCCTAGAGGCTAAAGGACTCCAGTCTAAATACTGGACCCGAGAACTCTCTGCATGCATCCATCCCCTGAGCTAGAGGGCACTTCAAGTAAGTGAGCATTCCAGTCCTTCCAAAAGGCACTGATGAAAAGAAAAAATTATGAATTAAAAAAAAAAATTAAATGAAAGACATCATCTATGTGTACTTCGATGGCAGAACATTATGTGCAGGAGACACTCTGAGATGACTTTTGCTGTGCCTCCGATGTAGGGTCCCATGGTTGGAAAGAGCTAGTGTGCATTCTATCTACCAGCTGTGTGACTTTGGGCAAATGACTTCATCTCTTTTCTCTAAAAGCCTCTAATGGTAGTGGGAACAGTTCCTGACTCACAGGTTTGTGAGAGGATTCAGTGAGAGAACATAAGGGAAAACACTGGTGAACTGTTAGTGGCTCTCATTCCTGGGCCAGGCCCACAGTGAGCCTCCTATAGGGCCTTGCTGACTGAATCAGTCACCCAAACTCATTTGTCTCATTCTCCTCTGGCAAAACCGAGGCCCACAGTGATGAGGTAACGTCAGCACCCAGATGAGAAATTCAGTGACATGGAGCCTGTGAAAGGACATGGTGAAGGGCAGAGACAGGGGTAGGGGACGTGGGAGGGGGGTGGGGAGGTATTTGATAAGTGCCCCGCTGCCTGCCTTCCGTGTCCCTCCTACTCCCAGAGCAGCCACTTCCGCTGGGTGAGTCTCTCTGAGGCCTACTGTCAGTCATCCTCGAGGCAGCTTGAACTCAACCTCAGACAGCCGATCCCAAAACGGGCCATAACATTTTACAGTCCCCCTAAGACCTGGGAACAGGAGCCAAAAACATGCAAAGACAAAGACAAAGCTTGCCTTTCTTCCTATCATGCTGAGAGAAAGGAAAGATGGAATGATTATTTCAAATGACAAGACAGGATCCCCAGAGGGGACAGACTCTCACATGGAAACGTGCTGACGTCATCTTTGAAAAGACTCTGAGTCTCGCCTGTCTTGGCCATAAAGCGGGTGAGTGCCCGCTCCACATCTCGTCTCTGGGATGCAGCCTTCTCCCGCAGGACCTGGTAGTCTGACACGGGCTCACGGTACGTCTGGAAAGAGAAGAGCAAAGACACTAGAGGGATACCAGTGGATCATTCTTGCTGTTGTGATCTCCTCCCACCCTTCCAATGTGTGGCCCACTGATGTCACTTGAAGCCAAGATCCCCAAGGGCAGTAGAGGGGCAGAAAGAAAATGATGTAACTATTACTAATATTTGTTTTTGAGCTTCAAAATTAAGAACTGCACATTTACTATGACAAATGCCCCAGGCCTTCATGTAGCTTCTGTGACAGTGGGTCTCAGGCATAAGAGACGCACCCTGAAGGGAGAGTGGGAATCCCCCCTGGGAAGCCGGGACAGGGAGTCCCATTCCACCCCCAGTTCCACCAGTGTAATGGGACATCTCACAGGAAGTGAGTGGCTGCTTACATATCGGCTTTTTTAAAACCAACCTTTACAAAGTGGCTATGTTGTCCCAAAAGAGCCTCAACAAGAAACCCAAGACTGAGGCTATTAAGGGAAGTGCGAGAGAATGAGAAAATGGTGGGCTGACACTCTGGCTCCTAATTATGGGCTCTTTGGCAATCATGTCACCCAGTGAAAGATGACCGAGAGCTCATCAATGATGAGAAGTTAGTGTAAACATTTTAAACTGCAATGGTAAAACTGACATTTTAACCATGAACAAAAAAGCAACTGCTCTTCATGATATGGAGATTCAATTTTTTAAAGAGGTACTGGACCCACAGGCAGCAACTACTACAGCTGAACTCCTGATGACCCCTGTCCAGGCCCTGAGTATATATTCCGTAGAACGCAAACAAACATGCACCGAAAGATATGTCATGGGTGGAACGCACATATAAAAGTCTGAGTATCTGGGGCACCTGGGTGGCTCAGTGGGTTAAAGCCTCTGCCTTTGGCTTGGGTCATGATCCCAGGGTCCTGGGATCGAGCCCCACGTTGACCCCACGGGGTCTCTGCTTAGCGGGGAGCCTGCTTCCTCCTCATTCTCTCTCTGCCTGCCTCTCTGCCTACTTGTGATCTCTGTCAAATAAGTAAATAAAATCTTTAAAAAATAAAAAATTCTGAGTATCTGACAGTTGATATACAGAAATTGCCAGAATGTTCACAGCAGTGTCATTTGTGTAAGCCAAAACCTAGAGAGGCGCAAAAGCCAAAAGATTATGCATATGTTGAATGAACTTCAATTACACCCAGCGACACAGATGAATCTGAGACAGAACGTTGAGTGGAAGAAGCCACGTAGTTTACATAAAGCACAACAACTGACAAAAGAGTTTATGGTGATAAAAATTAGATTACCTTTGGGGGGCTAGTTGCTGAAGGGGGATGGGAACCTTTAGGAAGGCTGGCTTAGGGTGTTTTGTTCTTTTTTTTTTTTTTTAAGATTTTATTTTTTAGCAATCTCTGCACCTATTGTGGGGGTTGAACTTACCACCCCGAGACCAAAAGTCACCTGCTCCACCGACTGAGCCAGCTAGGCGCCCCATGGGATTTTTTGGTTTTGGTTTTGTTTTGTTTTTAGCTCAGGTATTAGTTCAACAGGCGTGTGCACTTAGTAAAAATTCATCAAATTGTACATTTATTATTTGTGCTTTTCTGTACGTTTGTGATATTTTATTAAAAGTATACTTAAAAAAAAAAGGAGGTATTGGAAACATTCCCACTGTTGTCAATGTTAATTCAAGTGTGTCGCCTGTATGTATGCTTCCCCTAGCTCCACTGAAACACAGAAACAGCATTTTCGGACGTGTTTAAATTTTCCCCAAATAAAAAATTGGAATGGATTGTGAACGTACTTGTTAAAAACATTAAAATGCAAGATCTTGGGGCGCCTGCGGGGCTCAGTGGGTTAAGCCTCTGCCTTCGGCTCAGGTCATGATCTCAGGGTCCTGGGATGGAGCCCCGCATCAGGCTCTCTGCTCAGCGGGGAGCCTGCTTCCCCCTCCCTCTCTCTGCCTGCCTCTCTGCCTCTCTCTCTCTGTGTCAAATAAATAAATAAAATCTTTTTAAAAAAATGCAATATTATTTTTAAAGACGACCATTTGACATTCAAGAAACTGGAATTTTAATAGAAAAATTTTAATAAGATTCTTCAAATAACCAGTCGATGAGAACGAAAACAATTACGTTTATGATTTTTTAAGGGCAGCCGATGATGCTGCACAGCTTTGCAATATGCCTTTTCAACTATGAGAGCTGTTCAAGAACCAAAGTAAACTGACCTTTGGATCAGACCTCTGACTTACTATCCCGACTGTCAAACCACAATTCCAAAAAATAAAGAGCAGAGGCGATCCCATGGCTGCCACTGTGGAGGAGCAAACAAGTTTCCTGAACCTTTAATAAGGGTGAGATGATCTGTTAATATATTTAACTTTGGCAGAGTGCTACATTAGAGTCGTGTCAATAAGCAAACAGAGGAATATGGGCTTAATACTTTTACTGACAAAGAGACACCGTATAAGAGTGGAAGACTGTTGTAGGTTCAACTGTGTCCCCCCAAAAAGAGATATGCTGTTGAAGTCCTAATGCTGGTACCTCAGAATATGATCTTGTTTGGAAATGGGGTCATTGCGAGATGTAATCAGTTAGCATGAGGCTGAATTGGAGTACGTTGGTACTAGTCCAACAGGACTGTGCCCTTAGAAGAAAATGGCGGCATGCAGAGAGAAACAGAAAGTGCCCTGTGAAGACAGCGGGAGGGACGCATCTAGAAGTCAAGGAACACCACAGACTGCCTATAAGCCACTCAAAGCGAGGAAGAGGCAAGGAAGGATTCTCCTACAGGTTTCAGAGGGAACCTGCTGACACCTTGGTTTTGAACTGCTAGCCTCTCGAACTGTAAGACAACGCATTTCTGTTGTGCTAGGCCACCTAGTTTGTGGCACTTTTTACAGCAGGCAGCCGTACGACACCCATACAGAGACTACTGGTCAAGGACGATGGCCGTGTTGTAGTGGCGGGTGACCATCTATTTCTGAGGTGTGGAGAAATGTCTGGAGGACTTGCCCCCAAAAGCTGCCTGGTGGCCATATGTGCACCAGGACATGGGGTGGAGATGAGGACAAAGGAGGTGTGTGAAGACCCCTGGGCACTACACACCTCCCCAAGGGGAGGTGAAACCATGGATCTGGCAAATGGGAGCACATTCGAACCCTGGAGAACATAATCCTCCTCTGCCAAACTTTGTGTCAATGAGGAAAGACGTGCTGAGCCCTGAACCGCCCTTCTATCAGCAAACTCTTGGGCTCCAGCCTAACAGTCAGTAGGAACTGACTACTTCTGCATCGGTCCCAGTCCCCAGCGTGGCCGCTTCACTCACCGGAGTTTTGATGTAGGTGTGAGGGTCAGGGAACTCAGGAAAATGGCTGGGGATGTGTGGCGGATGGGGTCGGTTCTGCCCTGCAGTGAGGGCCTTGGGGGTCACGGGCTGATTGGTCACTGGAGCTGCAACAGAGTTACAAGCCATTATTCCGCCGACCCAGGCTGTGCATCTCTACCCTGTCCCCAATTTTCTCAAAGTAAATGCTGGACTTCAGTGCTCTCCCTGTACAACAGGCAGTTTGTATTCCTATCAATAAAGGGCCTTTAACGGCTTGAGGACCTGAGAAGGTCACCCCTGCCACACCCGGCCCTGCTGGATGACCTGGGGTCACAGTCGCGCGTAGGACAATCTGCCGGCATGCTGCGTAGGCAGGTGAGTGGGTGGCTGTGACAAGTTAAATACATAAGGGAGACGCAGAGGAACTAAGGAGAATCAGTGGGCTGGGGGCTCTTTTTCCATAGAACCCAGATGACAAAGACAAACCCTGAGCCAGGCAGGGTAAGTCAGTATGGGCTAAAGAAAATGAGAAGGGATTAAAAATGGTCCTTTCTGGAATGCCTGGGTGGCTCAGTCATTAAGCATCTGCCACCGGCTCAGGTCAAGATCCCAAGGTATGGAGCCACACATCAGGCTCCCTGCTCAGCAGGAGGCCTGCTTCTCTCTCTCCCACTCTCCCCTGCTTCTGTTCCCTCTCTCGCTATGTCTCTCTCTGTCAAATAAATAAGCAAAATCTTAAAAAAAAAATTTAAATAAAAATAAATGGTCCTTTCCACTCTACTCTGAGAGTATTTGTTATGAGACCAGTGCTCTAACCCCTGAGCTATGGAGCCATGACCGTATTTCTTAAAAAGGTGCAAGCATGAAAAGAATGCAGAGAAAAAGATCTAGTATATTCTCCTCAAGGTCCTACAGGCCCAAACTGTTACTCCCAAGTCAGTTTATGGCACTCACTTCATCTAAGGGAGAAGTCATCATTTGTGTAAAGGGACAGAGTAAATATTTCAGGTTTTGCCAGCCATATAGTCCATCACAATGACTTTAACTCTGCCATTATAGCAGAGGGATAATAACTAAACATGGCTGTGTTCCAATAAAACTTTATTTACATAAACAGGAAGCAAGCTGTATTAGGCCTCCAGGCCATAGCTTACTTGACTGAGGAAAGAGTGAGACCTTTCACATTTTTCAAACAGCCCTCTTCTGGGGTTAAAGCACAGCAACACCTCAGAAATGGTTTACCTTTCTGGTGACTGAACTTCGCACCTTAATCCTATTAATCTAAATAAAGATCCTATTTCAGGTAGCCCCAAATAATGGAAGGGAGCCCACAATGGGAAGTAGCTGCAAACCGATCCTTGCCCTCTTCAATGAAGTCATTCCATAACCACTGATTGAGCACTTACTGAGGACCTCAGTTCAAAGTCACTTACGGGCAGTGATGACCATCCTCTGAGACCGTTTCGCATAAGCAGGGAGAGTGTCCACATTGAAGCCTAAGAAACAGGAGAACAAAAATTAAAAAATCACTAAAGGGGGAGTGATACTGTGAAGAAAGAGTGGAGACCCCCAGCTTGAATGCTTTGAGGCCACTTGAAAGCAGCTCCAGCTGAATCCCCCAGCAGGAAAGTAGAAAGTCTCTTAAATAGAGTCACTGGAACCCTCTTTTGAGGGAACCCTCTCTCAAGCTAAAAACAAACCAGGAGACTCCTGAGGAAACTCGAGAACACCTGGCAGATGGGGTGGACTCTTGGGGACTCTTCTTTCTCTCATAACCCCAACTCAGCTGCACTGGACAACCAGAAAACTGGAGGTGTACTCACCCATCTCAACAAGCGTGACCACGATGTCTGACAGTGTGGGCTGCGTCCTGGCTGTGTGCTCACAGTAGGACTTGGCACTCCTCCCGATTTCTGAAATGTCTAGCAGAGGATCAAAGGCACAAAGTCTTATTCTCTGTTCACACAAAGTTAAGTACAGAATGATCGTAAGAGCCAGCAATCCCCCGCCAGGGATACACCCAAGCGAACTGAAAACAGATACTTGTGCACCAATGTTCACTGCAGCGTGATTCACAATAGCCAAAAGGTGGAAACAACCCAGTGTGCATCCACAGATGAATGGATAAACAAAATGTGGTCCACACATACAATGGAGCATTATCTGGCCTTCAAAGGGAATGAAATTCTCATACAACATGGAAAAACCTTGAAAATGTTAGGTAAAGTGAAATAAGTCAGACACAGAAAGTCAAATATTTTAAGATTCCACTTATATGAGGTACCTAGAAAAAAAGAAAATTCATAGAGACAAAAGGTGGATTTGAGGTTACCAGGAGCTTGGCGGGAGTGTGGGGGGGAGATGGGAAGTTAATGTGATGGATATAGTGTTTCTGGTTATTTATTTATTTTATTTATTCGTTTGTCAGAGAGCACAAGCAGGGGGAGCAGCAGGCAGAGGGAGAAGCAGGCTCCCACTGAGCAGGGAGCCCCATGCGGGACTCAATCCCAGGACCCTGGGATCATGACCTGAGCCGAAGGCAGATGCTTAACTGACTGAGCCACCCAGGCATTCCACAGTGTTTCTGTTTAGATGATGGAAAAGTTCTGGAAGTGTTGACAGTCATTTGATATTGTGCATATATTTAATGCCACTGAATTGTTCATTTACAAATGGTTATGTTTGTAATGCTATGTTATGTACATCTTGCCACCAAAAAAGGGGGAGGAGGAACAAGTCTTTGTTTTTTTCTGCCTGAAACTGAAAGAGTTATGGGGGCACCTGGCCGACACAGTCAGCAGACCTGGCAACTCTTGATCTTGGGGCTCTAAGTTTGAGCCCCATGTTGGGAGTAGAGATTACTTAAAAACAAAAACAAGAACAAAAACAAAAAGTTATGCCAAAGTTCTTCAGGGAAAAGGGGAGGTATGAAGCTGGGCTCCATAACTAGGCTTCAGAGGTGGATAGGCAATTCCATGAAAACTCTGAAATTGTGGTGGATTTTACATACAGAAAAGCCTTTTTCTGGGGATAGGTTCAGAGATTTCATCAGATACAAAAGGAGCCCCAAAAGGTAAGGAGCCCCTGCTCTAGAAGCCCTCATGGCTCAGAAGTTAAAAGCAACTGAAGACCCACGACCAGCTCACCACTACCCAGATCAAGTCACTAGTACTGGCTTCCATACCCGAAAATGGCAGGGGTGAGGGTCCGGCATCTGTTTACTGTGGGGAAAGTCTAATTAAAATCCTGATAGAATGTCTTAGAAACAAGCCAGGTGGCATTTAAAATACCTATACCCGGGGCACCTGGGTGGCTCAGTGGGTTGAAGCCTCTGCCTTCAGCTCCGGTCATGATCCTAGGGTCCTGAGATCGAGCCCTGCCACTGGGCTCTCTGCTCAGCAGGGAGCCTGCTTCCTCCTCTCTCTCTGCCTGCCTCTCCGCCTGCTTGTGCTCTCTGTCTGTCAAATAAATAAATAAAGTCTTTTAAAAAAAATAAAATAAATAAAATACCTATACCCATTTGGCCTTTCTCTTTTCTTTTTTTATTTTTTTCTTAGCAGGTCTTAGGATTTCAAAGGATATGTAAGAGAAACGTAGAAAATAGTATTCAGAGACTTGGCTCTGAACACAGTCTAAGACAGGAGTCCCTAGAAACTAAGTGACTGTAGGCAACAAATACAAAAACTGCCTGATCCTTACAACTAACGCAAATGCTGAAACTTTGATATCCAGAGCTCCTGACAACATGGAAATGCTCAAGTCTCAGAAGACCCCAGCTTAAGCTATCTATCCTTGGTATTCCTTAGAACAAAGCGACAGACTTTTATACTATTTGCAAGCCTTTCAGTTTCAATATTCACAGCTTTCCAGCACCACTATTTCAGCTCCATCCCCCCTCAGTGGCAACTATTTCTTTGGTGAGAAAGAAGGCCCTCTTGGTCAGTGATGTCAGAAAGAGCTGCCTCAACCATGAGGACCTTTAAACTCTGAATTCCAAGATCTTTCCAAGAACTGAATTCTTCTCTGTTGGGAACTATTTGTCCATTCTTTTAGGACAGAAGTTCTCAAAGTATGGTCTGGGAATCCCCGGGCAGCCCTGAAATCCTTTCCAAAGTCCAAAAGCCAAAACCATGTTTATAATGAAATAAAGACATTGTTTTTTTTTACTCTCATTGTCTCCTGGAGTCTTCCAGAGGCTACGTGGTCTATGATGATATCATGGCTCTGATGGACAATGGAATGTGGGCTTGTATATGTTCATGTTTAAAATTTTTCTCAATTTTATTTCCTAATGTGGCAAAAATTACTCTATATAAAGCCCATGTAGACAGAACAACTTCTCAGGACCCTCAATATTTGAGACTTTTTTTTTTTTTTTTTTTAATATTTAGGAGTCTAAAGAGGTTCTAAGACCCAAACATCTGAGAGCACTGCTTTAGGAAAACATTTGGTATTTAAAAGTTCTGAACAGGGGCGCCTGGGTGGCTCAGTGGGTTAAGCCTCTGCTTTCAGCTCAGGTCATGATCTCAGGGTCCTGGGATCGAGCCCCACTTTGGGCTCTCTATTCAGCAGAGAGCCTGCTTCCCCCTCTCTTCTCTGCCTGCCTCTCTGCCTACTTATGCGCTCTTTCTCTGTGTCAAATAAATAAAATCTGTAAATAAATAAATAAATAAAAGTTGCGAACATCAGCTGCAGAGAGCCACCTCACCTCAGACCACGTCCTTCCTGGGGCAGCCCACATCGAGTGCCTGATGGAGAATTGAGTACAAAGGCAGGGCCTTTTCAGCCTGAGGAGGTGTACTCTGAAAGGCAACAACTGCTCCAGAGCTCCCCACTGGGTTAGCTAATTCTTTATTTGGCCTGCATTGCAATTAACTTCTCCCTCTGCCTAAACCTTTTTCTCACTTTCATTTGTAAGTGTTGATCCCTCACGAGACAACTTAAGTAACCCCATCTCTCATCCCATCCTACCTTCCACCACTCACCCCAATAAAACCCAAGCAAGGAAATATAATGCACAAGCAGAAAAGCCTATGTGAGACCATTCCAGGCTCCTATACCTCAACCCATTTCAAGTTGTTTTCCATTCTATAAACTTTATTTGCCCTCCCTCTTTGTATCGCATATGATAGCATTTGATTATCTGATGTGTAGCATCTATTCATGGGAATTCATTGTGACTCTGCAACAAAACTCTAACTACTTTGAGTACAGAGAACAAGCAGCAACAACAGCACCTACAAGTCCTCAGGAGCTTACAATGTTCCTAACATCAAATGCTTTACATACACACCTCACTTATCCTCACAACTCCGTGAAATACAAATTATTAACCTACTTCACAAATAAGGAAATTGAGGTTCAGGAGGTTTAGTGACTTGCTCAAGCTGGGAAGTGGCAGAGCGATGACTTACACCCACATCCCACTGATTCCAAAGCCTGCAAGTCACTTAACTACATTCTTCTTTTTCCTAGATCCTCGCTAACACTATCAGATTGCAGAACACCGAACAGATTTTGGTTGACTCCAAGAAGGCGGCCTATTGTTTCCTGGTACTTACAGCTCTGCAGCATCTCTGTCAATGTTTCCACGGATGCTTTCTCAGCACTCTCGAACCCTGCCTCTGTCAACAAGGAGCTCACAACCACCTGAAGGGTTCGCCTCCGGGCCAGATGGTAGTTGTCAGCAGGGTTAGTGGATTGTTTACTTCCTGATCTCTGCCAATCAGCAACCCATTAAAAAAAAAAAAAAAAAAAAAAAGATTTTCGACCGTACGACAAGGTTGCAATCAAATAATTCCCATATCATCAATGGCAAGCAAAGGTTCTTTCGCTAAATATTTATCAGTGCTTACTAAAATAAAATTTAAAAATGCCCCTGGTGTTTAGACTTACAAACCCTGGCCAGCTGAGTAATAATAATCGAGTACCCAAAGGGCTCTAAATACCAAGGTGCTACCTAAAACTTAAAATTCCAAAAACACAAAATGTCTACTTTTTACTTTCTATTTTAGCAGATTATCAAAATATATAGCTGAAAAAACATGCATGATGGGATTGAATTTATGCCTTCTCCCAGAAAACAATGCTCTCTCTCTCTTGTTCCTCCCATCTCCACACCACTTCACTAACAGGAAAAATTAAAACACCCCCACACGACACTGAGGAGAGAAAGGCAAAGGACAACCGCTCAGGAAAGTAGGAAAGCTAAATATTTTGAAACCGGAATCCCCCCAACTTCGGCTGGCCAATAAGAAGGCGAAACCAGCCTCTTCGGACCAATCAGAAGGTGTTCCGGGTTCCCAACCCCCAACAGGGAAGGAGCCAATCACTACACAGGTCCGCCAACTCCGGAGGCCGTAGCCAAGTCCCAAGGAGGGGGGCATGTACGGCCTGAAAGACGCTCCTCCACTCGGAGATCATAGTGGGGCTGGATTTCTGGCTATGGGATTGTTGCCCACATTAGGGGGAAATTACAGGATGTCCAGACTCTCTCGCCTCGGCCCCGCGCCTCCCACCCTTACCGTTCCGGAGCCACCGGACCCGGCAGTGGCCGCCGTGTCGGCCATCTTGCTCTGGCGTAATGTGCGCGGGCGCAGGGCAGTATGGGACTTGTAGTCGCCGAAGGGGGAGGGGCGGGGGCGGGGAGGAGGCGGGGCAGCGTGCACCCCTACAAGCTTTCTTAATCCCAAGTGGGTGGGTGGTGTGTGTGTCTCAGGACCCCGGCTCACGTGACCTTCAGTGCGTGGTAGGTTCTTGGGGCCCTAGTGAGCGTCGGAATTGGCTAGGAAGATGCGCCCGCAGCATCACACCTATTCCTAGATGAAATCGTTTCTCATAAAGAGCACATCCTTGGGACGCTTCAAACTTGCTTGTTGGTATTAGCAGCACCTGACTGTGTCCCGCTCGGTGCCAATGACTCACTCAGTGGGGAAGGGGCCTGGAAATCCGTACTGGGAAGCTCTCCAGGTGATTCTCCTGACCTGGAAATTTGGGGAAGCTTTATTTCGTGCTGACAGCTCCGCAGCCCGCCAGTGGTCCGCTCGGAACTGGAGCCTACGGACCAGCTAGCCCAGGTCTTCCTCTGCATCCCGCTGCCTTCTCGCCCTCAGTCCGCAGGTATTTGCGGGGCGAGGCTGCAGGTGCAGGCGGCAGGAAGCTGTCCCGTGCCCGCCTTACTCCCAGGGCGCGGCGTCCACGCGGGGCTTGTGGTTTTCAGCGTCTCCCTCGCTCATCAGCCACTCCGGGACGGGATTCTCCGTGCCGGCACCTGGGACGGCACCGCGCCTCGTTCGGTTCCGTTTGCGGGTGCCTGGGAGGGTGCAGATGCTGGCTTTGAATCATAGCGCTCGCAGGCTGTGGGACTTCGGGCGCGTTCCTTAACCACACTGTGCCTCAGTTTCCTTGTGTGTGTTGGGGGGTATGAAACTGGGGTGGGATTGATAAAGAAGAAAATAAGCTAATACACACAAAGGGTCTGGCACAGTGCCAGACGCGTAGTAAGCGGTCAAGAAACAGCACCTGAAGTTGTTTATTTCCTGCGCGACGCGTGAATGACTAGCGAACGCGCAGAGGCCTGGCAACCCGCGCCGCACCGGCCCCGCGGGCGCACCTGAGCCTGGGGGCGTTCCCCGCCCCCTCACCGAGGGCGCTAGGGTCGGGGGCGGCCGGGGGAGGAGTCGGGCCCAAACTTCAGTGGAGCCGAGCACCCAGCCCCTTTGTCTCCCCCGCCCCCTCTTCCCCACTTCCTGCCCAGCTTTAAACTCGGGATCCGCGGCGCCGCGCGGACTTTGTAAACACGCGGCGCCTGCGGGGGTGGAGACTCCTTCTGCTGGGTCTTCTGGCGCAGCAGTGCACGCCCCTCCCCACGGCTGGAGGTGGCGACCCCCTACCTCCCCAAAGACAGAAGTCAGAGGCGGCGGGAGAATGAGGCCACGATCCGTGCTCCGGGGGGCTCACCTACTATGGAGGTAGGCTTGATGGCTGAAGAAGCCTAGATAGATGCGGTGTCAGCCTCTCCACCCTGCGCTGGGGCCTCAAGTTCGGGCTGGACGCCTGGGGCGGGTAGAGTTGGGTCGGTTAAGGGGATCCCCGCGTCGTCATCACCTCCCCGTTGTCCCCCAAAGCTCGGCTCCGTTGTTCTCTCGGTGAGCTGTTCTGCACCTAGTCGAAGAGCAGAGATGCCCCCCCGAAGGCCTGGGCCCTGTCCCCACAGCCGTTCTCCAAGCTGACCTAGAAGCCCAGTGGCCTCACTGGGTTTTCGTTCGTCATACCTCAGAGATAGGGATGGGAGGCTAGTAGGAAGGCAGAGCCAATGTGGGCAGGGAGCCTTCCAAATCTCCTGCCAGCGAGAGCAGAGGGAGGAAGGAGGTCAGAAGACAGGACTGGAAGGAAGGACCCCTCAGTGTTTGTCCCTCTGGTGTCTGATGGGTATACAAGCCTCTTCTGGGTTTTTTAATGTATTGCCAAGAAGAGTAACTGAAGAACTTGGTTGCTGTTACTAAGGGAGCATAATGGTTTCATCTGCAAACATTGAGCACTTACTATGGGTCTGGAATTCATGGGATGCTGAGGGTGCAATGATGTTATTCATCTATGATTAGTGTGCATCATGGAACAACAGAGATAAAGTGCCAAGTTGGGCTGGCTAGCAAGACTCCAGAGAGAAGGGGGCTTTGGAGTTGGATTCTGGGTGAGAGGAGAGTCACCAGGCTGAGAAGTGGTAGGAAGTCTTTGGGGGCCACCTGTTCATTCAGCAGAGTTATACTGAACCCTGACTGGTGTTGGACCTTGGGGTATAATGAGGACCCAGAAGGCATTCCTGCTCTCTTTCACCTGCTGTCTAGGCATGAAGAAGAGGTGGGAATGAACAGGATAAATTCAGGGATAGGCAAGTTTCTGGGCTGGTCGCTAAGAATCCAGGAATTCCTAGCTGCGTGCAGCTGGGAGTCTGCTCGAGAGTTATGTGACCATCCACATAGTGTTGGGGTACCCATTCCTCATTCTTGGACCTTAGGACTGTTTCCACTATGCCCCCACCTCAGTTCTCCTTGGAGAGATGACTGATACAACATTTGATTAATTCATTCACCACTTGCTAGCTATGAACATTCTCTCTGCACAGGTTAGATGTTGGGGACGTAACGGTAAACAAATCAGAGCTTCTACTCTGCCTGGAAGTTCCAGTCAAAAGCATCTCTGAGAATTCCAGCAGGATCCTAGTCCTTGAGACCATGACTGCTTTGGTCCATAGTGCCTCTTTTTTGTTTCCTTCCCTCAAGGGTTCAGAACACCAGCTAATGCTTATTAGTACTGTAGGGAACCCTTCCAAATGTTTGGAGTGTAATGTCCTCATTTAATTTCCCTAAGTCCTATGAGGTCAGCACTAGAATTATCTCACTGTGTATATGGGAAAGCCTAGGCACAGAGGAGGTGAGTCGTTTTTCTAAAGAGTACACCAGAAATAAATGGCACAGCTGAGATTGAAAGCCAGGTCACTTGACCTGGGAGACCCTGTTCTTAACCCTAGGCTAGTTTGTCTCCCTGACTGACCACATAGAATGTCCACTTAAGCCAAGGACTTAGGAGTTTCCGAAAGGACCTGTACCTTGGGTGGTAGGCAGGAGAGAAACTTTTCAGCTGAGTGTGGGTGCTGGTAATGGTTTACATGGAGCCCCAGTAGATCTGTAGTAGGCTTGTAGGGACAGCACTGAGCTGGTATCCTTTCCTTAAGGCCGTGTGTGTGTGTGTGTGTGTGTGTGTGTTTTCTTGAATAAGCCTCAAGAGGAACAAACTGAAGTTTGATGCAGGAAAGGAGGCAACATGGGTGTGATGTGCCAGAATCTGAGGATGTGGGACACCCGGACCCCTCATTTGGTAGGAATCTTTAAGAGTATCAGAGACTTTCGTATTCTAGATTTCAAGAGGAACAGTCCCAGCCTGGTAGTTGAGTGAAGAAGATGGTCAAACAGTAGAAGATGTTTGCTTCTCTAGCCCACAGCTGCTGCATCTCAGAGCTGCCATCGTGTATCTGACCCCCTCCCTCCTAGCAGGCTGGGACCTTGCCCTGGATATGAGCCAGGCCACAGGGCCAAGGCTCCAGGGATTCCAAGCTGCTTTTCCATTACCTTTCTGGAACTCTAGGTGTTTCTCGAGAGTCCTCTGCACAGATCTGGGCAGGCCTGAAGTGGTCCCCCTCTACCTGCAGTCAAACCGCCTTGTGCATCTATCTTTGAGAGAGAGGCCTGTGTTGGGGGTGAGGATGGGTTTTGAGGGCGGCAGTTGGGGGTAAAGCCCAAGATAACAGGTAAGCAGGTTGTGAAATTCAGAACTATATAGACCTCCAGGCCACTTCTGCCACGCATACTTTTCTCCCTTGTCATAGGGTGGGGAGGGGAGCGGTGGAACCCTTGGCATGCCCCAGCCCCCTGCCCCAGGCGCTTTCTTGGCTGGGGAGAACAGGTTGTACTCTTGAGAAACCACAAGAGGAAGTTTAGGGAGGGCTGAGGGTGGGGAAAGTTCTGGGGCGCCTGCCAAGTTTCCCTTTCTCTGTTCAGCAGGAGGTATGTTTATTTTGGTGTGTTTCTCTTACCCTCAAAGACATTTAAATTTTAAACCCTCTGAGTTTCAAAGAGCTGTCAAGACCTGCACCATTACAGTGGCCCCATTACAGTGGCTGGGTTGTTGGTGGTGGAGGCAGCGGATGTTGGGGGCGTTGGAGGGGGGCTGGCCAGTGTAGGGGGGTGTTGGGGAGGGGCTGGCAGAGACACCTCTGGAAATGAGACCAAAGCAAGGTACCCTTTTATTGGATTTCACCCAGCATTCACACTGCTTGGGAAAGGCAGCATAACTCCAGAAGGTCTTCTTCTCTCCTTTTCTTCTCTCTCTTCCCCAAAGCACCCCCTCCAGCCCTAAACTCAGAAGAATGCACTTATAATGGTCACTTAGGAGCTAAATGAGGCAGCCAGGAGCTGTCCCAAGTGTTTTACTGGCCTTATCTCACTTGATTCTCATCACAATGCCAGGTAGTAAATATCCCTGTCCCCGATTTGCAGACGAGGAAGCTGAAATCCAGAGATGCTAAGAAACCTCCCCGAGGTCACACAGTTATTAGTAAGTGGCAGAGCCCAGATTTGAACACTTGGTGTATTTGACTTCAGAGCCTGTGCTCTTGACATTTAAATTAACAGCCAAATCAGAGTATCGATATATATCAGACCTGAACAATATTGTATCATGCCAGACCTCGAAGAGTAGGAGGTTGAAATTCAGATGACTTCTCTAGAGGAAGGGTGGCTTACATAGAGAATGGGAAGGGATTCTTTGGAAGGTAATGTATTTAAAAAGGATCACCAAGTGAAAAAAAGATGCAGTGGGTGAATGACTTAAGTCAAACTCTGGATGGTTGAAGCAAATGGGGAGACTTAGGAAGGATATTGTAGCTGTGTTCAAATATTTGAGAGGTTGTCTTTGGAAGTCCCTAGGTAGGGAGCAGTGCGGGGAAAACTTGGGGGGGGGGCGTATTTCCAAAAAGCATAAGAACTTTCTAACAGGTAGTTGCCTCATCCCTGTCTGAAGAAGTGAGTTCCTCGTCTGCAGGGCTCTAGGGCACCTCAGGAGGGGCTTCTGCTAGTGAAAAAACCTCGAAGCCCCTTCCAGCTCTAAACTTCCCATTTGATTATTCACCTGCTTCCCCTTCTGGGTCATCCCTTCGCTCCCTCTGCTCCCCAGCCCATGGCGATCCCCATCTGTCCACCAGGTGGGGCTGTTGCTCAGTGTGTTGTCCATGGACTGCTAGACTGGGCCAAGAGCACCATCTGGTCCTTCAGCGGCTGGCTGGTTTCATGGGGCCTCTGCCCCACCCCTTCCCCAGTTATCTACACGAGGACCCAGGGAGCCACTTTTGACCCAATGCAACCCCATAAAATGCTCTCTTAGGTCTGAGACTGTAGGGCCGCTCCTTCCCCTGGGGCCCCTCCCTCCTACACCTTCTCTCCCCACCCCACACTCCTCATCTTCCTTTGCCCTTGAGATAGAAGGACCTGTGTGTTGGGAGCAGAGGGCCAGGCCAGCAGCCCTTGTGGGCATGCCCCTTCATAGCCTTCAAAGGCATGACACCATGTTGTCTCCTTTAAGGGGCCTCAAAAGCTGCCCCTCACTTGCTCTCAGCGGCCAGTTCTCCCACTCTGGTTGAAAGTCGCCCCCGAGATGGCCACTGCTAAGGTGAGGCCCAGGAATTGTCTAGGAATGGTGGAGAGGAGACGGGTTGCTTGGTGCCCCCTGACGCCCTTGGAAGCGCACAAAGCAGCGAGGGCCCCCACATGAGCGGGAACCGAGAGTGCAATTCCAAGCCCCGTCACCAGAGGGCACTGTGGAGGCCAAGCCCACCACTTAGTCGTGTTCCAAACCTTTCCTTAGGCGCGTCTTCCCTTCTCACAGTAGGGCAGGAGGCCCATTTTACAGATGAGCAAACCAAAGCACCAAGGGTTAAGCAGCTGGCTTCCATTCGCACAGCTGGAAGTGGCTCAGTGGCTGAGCTGGAAGTCTGACTTGGCCATTTGGCGTAAAGTCTGTGTGTGTAACCCCTAATTTGTGCTTTCTCTTGTGGAGAGGTCACGAGAGCCAGTGCCTTGTACACAAACCACTCTGGTTTGAGTCTTAGCTTCGTCCCTTCCTGCTAGTGTGAAACTGAGTTTCCTCAACTGTCAGGTGGGTGTGGCTGTAGTCCCCACCTCACTGGGTCATTGCGGGGATCCCTAACGGCCAATATTCCTTGAATGCTTACTGTATAACAAGTATTCTCCTTTTTGTCCTCACGGCATTTTTGCGAGGCCGGCACTAGTGTTATGTCTTTATAGACAAGGAAACTGAAGCACAAGTTGTTACACAGAGTAAGGGGCTGAGGCTTCAGAGGCCACCCCCAGCACTGGGCACGGGAGATTAATGCACCTGAAACCCTGCCCAGTGCCAGACAGGTCGTGAGTCCTTATAAGTGATGTGTCTCCCATCCTTACGTGGTTTTAGTCATCTTCCAGCCAGAGCTGCTTTAGGTGGGCATGGGGGCTATCCCCAAACCAAGAGGCAGCCCGGGTTTCTTTCCTCACCATTCTACCTAGGACTCCCATTTCATCCTTTTTTCCTAAAATGAATACCAGCCCACAAGTTCTGGCCTGTGGTCAGACAGTTGGACGAGAATACTTGAAATTGGGACTGTCCCAGAAGCTCCCAGTTCTGGCCCCAGCTTTGTCTGCTCCAGCTCGCCCTCCCTCCTGTCCTCTATTCTCTTCCCTCCAGGCTGCTCCTCCTGCCCCTCCCCAGGGGCCCTGAGTTCTGGGAAAGGAAGTAGGAGCAGGGCCTCAGTTGCAGACCTCAGGCTCCAACTTAGGCTATAGCTGGAGGTGTTGGAGGCTATGGCAGGAGGAGCCAAGCAGCCATGGGGAGAGAGGATGAGGGTACAGAGGGGCCCCCAGGCTGTCTGTCCCCAGGAAGGCATCTATCCTTCATAGACTCTTTCCTAAGCTCACCCCTGGGGGCCGAGCAGTTCTGTCTGGATAAGACCCAAGGGAGGGTTTACTCCTTTCTGGCAAGCGGCTGTCACAGGCTGACTTTGGATTATGGAGGGGAGGGAGGTTTGCTTCCTCCCAACACCAGGCCCCTGTGAGTCAAGGGTGCATTTCCCCTGTTTCCCCTTCCTTCCAGCTCAGTCCCTTTTCTTTAAACAGTATCTATTGCAGAACCACAAACTTGGAGGCTGTTCACATGTGCAATCTATTTTCATCACGGCGAGAGAGGATCTTGGGGTTACAGATTCTCAGATGTAGCGGGTAGCTGAGTATAGGCCAGGGAGTAGAACATTCTGGTTTTTCCTGGGCCTTCTCCCTTTTTCTTTCCAGTCTGCTGGTACCTGCTGGTCCTACAGGCAGCCTCTATATCCTCTTGGAATTGACTTGACTCCACCTCTAGGACCAGGCTGAATTTTTCTCTTGGGTCTCTGTGTCTCCAGGGAAACAGTCTTTTTCAGCTTAGGACCAGCCTCTTGGGTTCTAACCGCCCCCAAAAATCTCTCTTTACAAATGCTGGACATGAGCTTGGTGCTTCCTGGGTCATCCTCAGAAAGTCCTGCCTTTCCCTTGGCTTTCATCTGATATGGTTTCTGGGAGTCATTTTTGGCATTCCTTGTGGGAATTTGTTGTGTGGGTTTCTCTGAACCCTCATGTCTTCCCAGGCACATGGCAGCAAACACTCTGGAGATAGTGATAGCCTATTTTTTGCATGATGCTTCCATAAGCCAGGTGCTGTGGTGGGGCCTGCGGACAGTATGTACTACTTGAGATCAGTTTTTAGTAAATGTGCATGTCTATTAACTCATTTCTCGTTTGTTCTTCCCAAGAATCCCACGAGGTTCCCTTATTTTATAGGTGAAGAAACTGAGGCACAGAGGTTAAGTAACTTTCCCAAGGTCATACGGCTAGTCAGTCCTGAGAGCCTGGGGGCTGAAAGAACTCTGACCTGAGTGGGACTTTTCCTGCATGTTGTGTAGTTGTGTGTTTGTGTGTGTGTGTGTTCCCACATGCGTGTGTTCACCCACCACGGTGGGTGTGAGATGTCCTCAGGTTCTGTGGAGACACTGCCCTGAACACAGCCTCAGGAAACATAGACCGGTAGGCCCCAGAGCTGCCTCCATGTGTGATGGTGAATTTGTGTGTGCACGTCTCTGTGGAGCTATGATAGTGTGGGTCCAAGTTCCCCAGACAAGCCCAGAGCCTCTTCCTTCCCTCAGCACTCCTGGCCAGAGCTGCAGAGCTGCCCACTAAGCCAAGCAAGATGGAAGGGAAGGAGCGAGGATGGCCCAGCCCTGCCCCAACAGTCAGGTCAGGTGTCACACAAGACCCAGGAAACAGAGGAGTGGGCGGTGGTGATATGAGCTTTGCTAGGTGGGGCTGGGGCCCTGACCTATCTGGGGAGCCCTGGATGAATCAGCCCAACCACAGCCGCCCCATCTGCGGTGATGATGCGCACAACTTTTTCCTCTAGCTGTCCCCCCAAACGTTCCTTTTCTTTCCTTTCTCTCCCCCAGACTCAGGCTTTGGTAGCGGTGTGGCTTCAGGGCAGTGGCTGAGGACACCCCTCTGGAGTTGGGGGTTAAGCTGAGTCCTCGCACTGGACCTGCAAACTTCACCTTCAAGGTACCCCACCCAAAAAGGGGCAGCAGCTCTGGCCAAGGATGTGTACCCCATACCCTACCCTGTCCAGAGGGCAGGCCTGCACAGGTCTAGGATCCCGGGCTCACCCATCTGGTGTGTTCCTCCAGCAACATCTGTGAGGCTCAGAGGTCTTGTCCATTGCTCATTTACAGCAGAGTCACAGTTAAGGCAGTGCTGGGTTCAAGGTCAGTGTAAAAACAAAATCCATCTCAAAATGACCATTAAAGCCTCCTGAAACTGCTCATAGGACATAGGAGATGTAGTTTGGGCCTTCTCCCCCATCTCTGAGACTCTACCAACACGGCCAGTTGCCATTGGAACAGATGGCCGAGTCCTTGGTTGAACATGATGCTGGGTTTGAGTTAAGGGACCACATTGTATAAATAATATCTAAGTGGTTGATGCTAGTGTCTCCTGCAGTGGATGTAATTGAATTTGTGTTCGTTAGAGGGGCACATTGAGAAATTCAATATGCATTCACTCCTGGGTTCTCATGGGCTCCCTGGGCCACAGGAAAGGTTTGAGTGGCAGTGCCGGGGCAATCTGGAGGAAGGAGAAGTTGCTTTTGGATGGATTAACCAGGAATTTCTTCTCAGAGATGTCATTTGAGAAAATAAAAGAGGAGTGGACTTAAGGAGAAATTATTCAGGAGAAGTTTGTTTTTTTTTTTTAAAGATTTTATTTATTTATTTGACAGAGAGAGATCACAAGTAGGCAGAGCAGCAGGCAGAGAGAGAGGAGTAAGCAGGCTCCCCACTGAGCAGAGAGCCCGATGCAGGGCTCGATCCCAGAACCCTGGGATCATGACCTGAGCCGAAGGCAGAGGCTTAACCCACTGAGCCACCCAGGCGCCCCATATTCAGGAGAAATTTTATTTTATTTTTAAATTTATTTCGTTTTGGTGATCTCTATACCCAATGTTGGACTCGAACTCACAACCCCAAGTTTATTATTTGGATGCTTTTCCCACTGAGCCAGCCTGGTGCCCCAGGAATAGTTTTCAGTGGTGGCGGCTTTTGTAATTTTTTACTTTTCTGAATATCTGAGTTTTTTGCTGAAAACCACACTGTAGAAATAATCATTTTTCGATTCCTATTTCTATAACAATTACCACGTTTACTTATTCTGTGTATCAATATTGTTTCCTTCTAAAATAATTAATGGCTATTTCTGTAACACCATTATTTTTATAACAATAATTATTTTTACTATGCCCTTTCTTATTTTTTTCATGGTTTGAAAACTCCAGGGGGACCTGGGTGGCTCAGTTGGTTGAGTGTCTGACCTTTGATTTCAGCTCAGGTCATGATATTAGGGTCATGTGGGCTCAGTGGGGCTCAGTGGGGAACCTGCTTGAGATTCTCTCTCTCCCTCTCCCCCTCCTCCCTGCACTCTCTCTGTTTCTCTGGCTCTAAAATAAATAAAATATTTTTGAAAACCCCTAAACTCCAGCAAGACACTAGGGCAGATAGGTGAAGACATGAGTGAAGGTAAAGAGGAGAGAGGGCTGGGGCATTGCACCCTTTAAAATTACTGAGGATCCCAAAGAGTTTTTGTTTTTGAAAATTGTGGCTATTGACATTTAACTTCTCATTTTATTTATTTATTTATTTATTTATTTATTTATTATTAAAAGATTTTATTTATTTATTAGAGAGAGATCACAAGTAGGCAGAGAGGCAGGCAGAAGGGAGGGGGAAGCAGGCCCCCTGCTGAGCAGAGAGCCCAATGTGGGGCTCGATCCCGGGACCCTGAGATCATAACCTTAGCGGAAGGCAGAGGCTTAACCCACTGAGCCACCCAGGCGCCCCTTAACTTCTCATTTTATTTTATTTATTTATTATTATTATTTTTAAATATTTTATTTATTTATTTGACAGACAGAGATCACAAGTAGGCAGAGAGGCAGGCAGAGAGAGAGAGGTGGAAGCAGGCTCTCCGCTGAGCAGAGAGCCCGATGCGGGGCTCGATCCCAGGACCCTGGGATCATGACCTGAGCCGAAGGCAGAGGCTTTAACCCACTGAGCCACCCAGGCGCCCCAACTTCTCATTTTAAATGCAAGATTTTAAAAATACAAATTCCTTTAAAGTCACAGTAAAAAATTCATTGCGTGTTAACATAGCATCGTATTTTTTAATAAAGCAATAACTATATTATTAAATTATTCAAAATTAGTGAGCAGTGTGGCTTTGTTTTACATTTTTCTTTGAAAATCTATGTAATGCCTGAGTTAGTAGAAGACAGCCCAGTTATCGCGTCAGCTTCTGCTCTCATCTGCTATAGTGTGTTGTTTTGGTTGATGTCCATGAAGAAAATCTGGCCTCAGACAGATAGGTGTTTGGAAAGGGAGAACTTGTGGACTGGTTTAGAACCTGTGGCCTCGCAGAACACAAGGCAGTAGTGAAGAAGCCAAATCAACAGCATTGGGTAGGGGAGTTTAGACTCTATTTCGTAGACAATGGGGAGCCATAGAAGGCTTCTGAGCGTGGAGGTGCCATGATCAGACTGTTTTAAGAGGATTTCTAGGGCAGCAGTAGAACAGAGTTGGCAAGTGAGAGTCTACGCAAAATCTAACAAGGATTGAAACTAGGGTGAGGCCACTGGAAATGGAAATAAGGGGGTGATTTGGCTAAATATGTTGAAGGTAAAAGCAACAGAACTTAGTGATTATTTGGTAGGAAGGTATGAATAATCATCCGCCCTGTGAAGTTGCTCTGCCCTTCCCCTGCTGGGCACCACACATACTTCTAAGATGGAGCATGTTGTCGTGTGCTGCTTGGGTGCCTTCTCTAGACTTCCATGGGCGGCCCAGTAAATGAATGAATGAGAATAGGCAGGACCTCCCCAGAATGTTTCAGCCTTGTGTGGCTGGCAGAATCGTGGGGCCGTTAAGAGAAACTTAAAGACCAGGAGGAAAATATGTCCATTATTGTTAAGTATTACTGAGTAAAGAAGGGTAAGGGGAGATGTCAGGCTATAAAGAGAGAGAGAGAGAGAGTGGGTGGACCTTGAAATATACCAGGCTGTTGGCAAGGAAGTACACGTTCCTGGGTTCTAAAGATGTGGGGAGAACTATAAAAACATCTAGGAGAGATTGCTCCATTATTTTTTCTTCAGTAAGTCAGGTTCAATTAGGGCAGTGTTTTTCCCAAAACTAGAAAGGTTTTCATTTTAACCCGTATTATTTACATGTGTGTGCGTATGCGCACACACATATATCAAACGTTTCACAAAGCAATGTTACCCTTACTGAGGATAATGTACTTCTGATATTTTCTTTTATTCTGTTGTTTGATTTATTTTTTAAATGCTGGTCATGATGAGCTTCATGACTTTAGGACCCAGTAAAGTATCCTGACTTGCAATTGGAAAAACTCTTAAGTGGGCGAGTTATCCCTTAGTATTCTCAAAGTTCTGCTCGCAAATAGATTGTCCAATATGAGGCAAAAGGAATTTACTGGAAGAAGGCTGGGAACTCAGACTTGCCAAAAAAGCTGGAAGACTAGCTTTGGAAATGGACAGAAACTGATAAAGTGCCTGAGGGCCGGGCAGAGGGCCATGCAGGAAGATTCCAGGAGCTGGGAGGTCACACCTCTGCCTGGCCAGGCATGGTGGGAATGGAGGGGCCGGCCGTGCCCGTGTCTGTGGTGCATGCAGGAAGGCTGGCTCCCCGATTTGTACTAGGGAAGAGGAGAGTCCCCCAAAAGGAAGTGGCAGTGCTGTAGGAAAGAAGACTGGATGCTTGACAGCCACAAGAGAAGAGTCTACAAAAGGTATCCTGGCTTATGCACCTAAAAAGATGTCTGGGTGTCTCAGTCATTAAGCATCTACCTTTGGCTCGGGTCATGATCCCGGGATCCTGGGATTGAGCCCCGCGTTGAGCTCCCCGCTCAGGGGAGATCCTGCTTCTCCATCTCCCTCTGCCTCACACCCCTGCTCGAGCTCTCTCTCTCTCTGTCTCTCAAATAAATAAAATCTTAAAAAAAAAAAAAAAAAAACTATATCTAATAGTGAGTGGTGTCCTTGCACAATAGTGGACCTGACTGGACGTGTTCTTGCCCTGCTGGTGGCCTTGTCACGTGGTAAACTCTCCCTTCAGAAAGCAGTTTGCCTCACAATAGAGCATGAGTAAGCAAAATACGGTATTTCTGGTAAAGAAAATATTAGATAGCCATTAAAAATGTCAACTGCAGGGACACCTGGGTGGTGCAGTCGGTTAAATGCCTGACTCTTGGTTTTTGCTTGGGTCGTGATCTCAGGGTCATGAGTTTGAGCCCCACAGTGGCCTCTGCTCAGCACAGATTTGCTTAAGTTTCCCCTTCTCCCTCTGCCCCTCCCCTCCATGCACACTCTGTCTCTCAAGAATAAATAAATAAATCATTTTTAAAAAGTCAATTGCAAAGATATGTGATATCACAAAAATTAATTATACATCAAGTGAAGGAAAGCAGGATGCAGAACTGTACACACAACATATGGCAGTTATATATTCTACACACACATACACAGACACACATGCACACAGAAGAGACTGGAAGAAAATATACCAGAGTGTTAGCAGTGGTGTTTTTGGGGGGCAGTAGAACTATGCGTGATTTTTTTCTTATTTTTTTTCCCCTAAATATTCAGCTCTGTAATGACATGAACAATGTTACTGTCTTGAGTCATGTTTCCATAAGTATATAGCACGTCTGTCTGATTTTCATGGTCTCTCCTCAGAGACAGTAGAGGCCAGGTAAAGAGATGGCATGAGGCATCTGGTATGCGTGCCCCCAGGAGATCCTGATGTGGCCTGGGGAGGGATCGCTGCCTCATGTTCATGACTAAGCCAACACTGGCTGCTGATCCTTCCCGTCCTGTGGACCAACAACACCGAAATACCCAGGCACCTCTGGGATGGCCAACTTCGGCTGTCATGGCCGTTGGGGGTGGGTCTTAACCTTGGATGACACACTGTCATGCCTCAGTTACCCATGGATGGGCACAGAGCGGATCTGACGGGTGGGGCTGGCATTTCTTTGGTGGTGGGGGGGTGTGCCTGATTTCTCCTCGTCCATTTTAGCAGCTTGGAGCAGTGGGAACCAAGGGTGGTGAGCGCGGGAGCAGGACTGTAGCCCACAATATCTGCCTTTCCCTGCTCAGCAACAGTGAGGGAGGTGGAGTCTGGATTTAGCCCCAAGATAAGGAATATGCAACAGCTGACCGGGAAGATCAAAATAAACAGCTGTGCCCCCAGGAGAATGAACTCCACATTCCATTCTCTGATCCCACCCCCAATTCCGCTTCTCCCCAGCACTGTCCCCCATCCCACCCCCATGTGTGCACACTCAGCATCCCATCAGCTAGGAGGGCCTCCCCGCTCAGCCTTGGCTTGGCTCCCTCAGAATCTTCCCACACCGCCCTCCTCCCTTAACCAGAGGCGCTGGGGCCGGTGTCCAGCTGTCTGGAAGGGAGTGAGTATTCGGGACAGGTGGCCGGAGGCGGATGCTGACGGGGCCTCATCCCAGCTCCACCTGCCAGGCTCGGCCACCCTCAGACTCACATGTGGGCCCAGGAACAGAAGAGGGGAAGGCTGGGGAAGCTGAGGCAGGACTGGGATGGGGGGCGGTGTGGGGTGTGTGGGGAGGGTGGTGTGCAGGGGTCCTAACAGCCAGGTCTGTGGATGTCTGGTCTGCCCTCCCTGTGGGTGGGCCCTGCCCTCTGGGATCTCACAGTCCAGCAGAAGAGGCAGGCAGTAGGTATAAAAGGTGCCTCCCTAGGTGGTTTATGGCCGCTCTAGGAGGTCATTCCTTGCCATAATGCTTAGGGGAATCCTTGCGAGCCTCCACGTCTCTTGAGAGTTCAAGTCCATGCCTCAGACTCCCCAGACAACTTTCCAAACATGCTAACCTAGGATCTTATTTGTTTTTATTTTTATTTTTAAAGACTTTATTTGAGAGAGAATGAGTGGTGGGGAGGGGCAGAAGGAGAGAGAGAGCGAGAAAAGCAGACTCCCTGCTGAGCAGAGAGCCCGATGTGGGGCTCGATCCCAGGACGCTGGGATCATGACCTGAGCTGAAGGCAGATGCTTAACCGACGGAGTCACCCAAATGCCCAGCTAACCTGGGATTTAAAATGGAGGAGATAGAAGGAGCAGATATTTTCTGTTTCCTGGGGCTGGACGGACGCCTTGGGCCACCCAGAGTAGTAATTAACACGTTCCTTTCTGTCACTCCCTTACCAGTCCCGGCCCGCACAGCAGGACTCAGCGGGACCTGGACGCCGCAGGGCATCAGGGCAGCACTGGCTCCCATCACATCCAAACCTGGAGAGATTCTGGGCATAACTCCCACGCTCCTAGTTTGTATATGGCCTCTGACCAGGGCAGAGAGTATCAAAGCCAGGGGCAGGGGTGAGTGTGTGCCTTGAGGTGTGTTGGGAATCTTCACCCTTGATGGGGGGATGTCTGAAAGAGGAACGGGGGGCTCCGGAGGCTCTCCGTTGGTCTGGCTGTCTGAGGACAGGGTGCTCGCATCTGCCCCAAGGCCCAGTGAGGATGTATATGGGCACCTCACTCTCGGTCCCACTGCTGGCGACCTGGCAGGGTCCGACGTCACTGTACTTAAATGTCCCCGAGTCCCCAGGGCCCTCTAACGACCCACATCTCCAGCAAGCAGACTGCTAGGCCTCTCCTCCCTTCCACAGCCCACCCCCACCCCTGGCAGCCAGCAGACTCCGTAAATACAGGCTATAATAGCCAGGACTGACAGAATTAGCAGAGCCCCTTGTTCGAAAATGATTATGACTTTTGGGACGCCTGACTGGCACAATTGGTAGAGCAAGCGACTTGAATTTGGGATCGTGAGTTTGAGCCCCATGTTAGGCATTTGAGCCCCATGTAGTGCTTACTTTTTTTTAAGTAAGTATTTAGACTTTCAAGATGGTGACAATAGAGCATTAAACCAAGTGGGGGGGGGCCCTTCTGAGCATGGGGCTCTGTATGACTACATAGGTCACATGCCCATGAAGGCGGCCCCGTGTAGCTAACGTGTTTCAGCCCTTTGCCGCCTGCCAGGCGCTGTGCCAGGCGCTCGCCATGCGTGGTCTCATGCCTTACTCTGAGTGGCCTGATTATCCCTATTGTGCAGACAAGGAAATTGAGGGATTAGACAAGCCACATAACTTGCTGAGGTCACCAACTCTTAAGGACCAGAGCCCGGGTGGTGGGGGGAGGAACTCAGCCGGTCTGTCAGCAAAGCCTAGGCTCTCAACCACCCCCCTCCCGCCGGTCCAGCCTATAGGGTAGGGAGGTTGCTGGGCAAGGCAGCTGCTTCCCGTCCCCTTTTTCTGCCCTATCAGAGGCAGGAAGGAAGATGAGGCAAGAAACAGCAGCTGACAGTGTGGGGACAATGGTAGCGGCGGGGAGGGTGGCCAGCCCAGGCAGAAGTGCTGGGTGGAGATGGGTGAGATGGGCGCAGGGACAGTGTGAGCTGGAGGCCGCTGATAGACAGCACAGCTGTGCCCTCCACCCTCTCCCTGCTTTGCCCTGCTCTTACCTTCCACGCTGCCTCTCCCCTCCCGTGCTCTCCCCCTTCCCTTTCCCGCCACCCCTCGCAGGGGCCAGCTGTGCCCTCAGTAGTCCCACACTTCCCCCCATGGTAACAGCCACAGCTTACTGAGCACCTACTATGTGCTGGGCACGCCACCAGGTATATAATCTTGAATTCCCTCCACAGACCCGTAAACAATGGTTATTATCCCACTGAGGCAAGAGCGGCTAAGAGGTTGTCCAGAGTTACAAGGCTGATAAACGGGAAAGAGGAGACGTGGGCCCAGATTGAAGCCGGGGCATTTCCTGCTCCCCCTCACCATCTACTCCATAGGATGGGGCTGGCCTGACAAGGTGTGGCCGTTCTCTGAGCAAGGAAGAGCCTGTTCTCACGAAGTCGATAATAGTTTGAGAAATGGTCAGTTTGAGGGAAGAAGATGGTGTGTATTCTGAGGGAGGGAGACGTTCACCTCCTGCCTCCATTTTGTGAGAATTGGGTGGGGGGTCAGGGGGATCTTATTTCCCCGGAAGGCCCTTTCAGGCCCTTGGGAAGGCAGGTGTCATAGAGTTAGGTGATTGGAGCCGAACGCATGAGGAAGAAGGCCTCTCACACTCCTGGTACCCATCAGCATCCTGGCACCGAAGATGTTCTGGGATAGGCATTGGCGGTGGGGTGGGGGGTGTGTGGCTAGACTGCTGTAAACAGAGACCCTCCCCCAAATCAGGGACTGAAACAAAATGGTAATTTCTCATATACACGTCTGGGTGGGGAATCTGAACCTTTGACGGTGTTGAGGACCCAAGCTCCTCCCATGATGTCGCTTCTTCATGCCTTGGGACGTTGAAGACAGCTCCGCGCCATGTCTCCTGGGTCCAGGGTCCAAGACTTGCCAGTCGGAAGAAAAGGAAAAGGGGAGCCACTGCCCTTCCTTTTCTGGACATGACCTAAACTGGACAGATAGCCTATCCCTGTGGCCAAAAGTTGGTCACCGGCCACACTGAGCCACAAGAGAGCTTGGGAATCATATATACCTGGGGGGCAGTTCCTAGTATGGAAGGTACAGGAATGTGAACTGGATTCTGGGGGGAGGGGTGGCGACTACTGATGTTTGTCAGCGGATGGAGAAGGGCAGGGACCAAGAGAGCTGATGTCACATGGTGAGGCTGGCGATCTATGGGGAACTTCTGAGAGAAATGTTCTCAGAGGGACTTCTCTCTGGGTGAGGTGTAAGGCAGAGGGGCCATCAGCCCTTGACGAATGCGCTGTCTCCTGGACTGCCTCATCTCTAGTCCAGTGTAGAGGGTTCGAGTCTCCCTTGCCCTGACCAGAAGCCTCTTGGAAACCCTCAGGGAGCCCTGGTCCCATTAGCCCTATAGGATCAGGGGAAACTTCTTTGAGAGCACCACATTCACCCCTTTCGGGGGCCCTTCTGTTCTCAAGAGGCATGGAGAAGGGTCATATCCTTACACTTCAGTGAAGTAATAATTATCTCGAGCACCAGGAAATGGAGACATCGAGAGGCTGAGAGATAGAGAGAGTTCCAGAGCTCTCAGGGCCAGTCTCAGTCTCTGAGACAGATGGAAAGTGAGCAGAATCAAGCTTTGTCAAAAATCCTATGAAACTCCTGGTGGCTCGTTGCCAGCAGGAAGTCTTCTGGGTCCAGCACTCACTCGTCCACCCATCCGCCCCCTCAGTGTCTGTTCATTGAGCGCCTACCATGGATACACCTGGTGCTGTGCTCATTGTGGGCAAAAGAGAAGAGAACAGGGCAGACACAATTGCTTACCTCATGGAGCTGATAAGCCCTCAGTTTCCCTGGTCCCTGCTAGGCTGTCACAGTTCTAAGAGAGCCAGCTTTGTGGCTCAGAGCTCCAGCAGCCCAACGGGAGCCCAGGAGAGCACAGGGCAGGCCCTCGCCTTGGAGCCAGGTGTCTGCCATCTTGGGGCAGCAGGGCGCGCTGTGGGCCGGGGGAGGGGATGGGGGTGCCCATGGGGAGGGGGTGAGCAGCACTGGAGTTGCAGTTTCACTTCTCTGTCGCATACCAGCGTGGAATCCGTGTTTTCTCAGTCGGTGAGGTTTGTGACTTCTCATCTTAGCGGAGGGGAGAGATCATCTCCCACCCCTTTCCTCCAACCCCGGCTGTTCCTCCAGTGCTCCAGTTTGGGTGGGATCCCTTCCAACTGCGGCCCTGTGACCCCAGCTCTCCAACTGCGTTGCTTTGCTCCAGGAAAAGGGGGTAGTGTGAGAAGTGGAAATCCTGTGTGGGGACACTTCCTCTGTGGGGCTTTTGGTCGCTAAGGCTCTGGGCCCCTCTTGACCTTGTGGTTCCCCCAACTCTCCCAGGAAAAGAGGCACCATGCCCTCAGCTCCTCAGAGAGCTGCCCTGGCTCCCTGTTTCCTCTGAGGGCCTGTCCCAGGCCCTCTGTCTGCCTGCGTGGGTTGCCCTCTCTCACTTTCTTCCTGGAGACCTGGCCTAGTCCAGACTTCTGAGGGGCCTCCCGGTATCACTTCTTTTTCTCTTGCGATGGAACAATGCTGGTGGCGTGGCAGAGGAGAGGGACCCCTCTTCATCAGAGGGAGGGCTGAGATCCTCCCAGGATGCAGTCTGTCTGCTTGCCTTTCTTGACACCCCTCTTTTGTACGTAGTAGGTATTTGGTCGATGGTGGGTGGTAGGTAGAGGAGATGTCAACAGGCATCTTATAGGTACCCAAAAATATGGCTGCCCAATTATTATAGTATTGAAATATAGTGGACTCTCATTATTCCTGGTAGCGGGTTCTATAAAGTTGCCGTGAACACTGATTTAGTGAATGCTGGGCCATTGCTCCTAGGAGAATACTGGGTGAGGTTCCTTCAAGCCCTTGGTCACAGTGTTTTCATCAGCGGACAGAGAGAATACTTTGTTTTATGTGTGTTTCTGTTTAAAGACAACTTACTTAAGATGTATTGTTGATTCATTAACATTGAACTTGTGGCCAGGGGCACCATAACTCGTGCCCAAACAAAATTTATCCAACACACGTGTTTTCTCTGACCCATCACAGCCTTCTTGGGCCTGGAATTTTTAGACAGTACATCAACCCTACAGTCGGGGGCCATTTTAAACAGCAAAACCAACAAAAGGGCAAAAAATGTGGAAAAGGTGGCACTAACTAGACTTCTTACAGCATGGGAGCTGAGACAAGAAGGCAGAGCATGCCTTGGGTGACCTCAACAACAAGCAGGAGCATCAGGTGACTCCGATTTTTTCACGGCTCTGTGCATGCTTGCAAATGGCCGTGAAGGTGGCCTACGTGTTGATTTGGGAGCTGCAAACAAATTTTAGTGAGTAGGCAAATTTGCAGATGCCAAATCCACAAATAATGAGGATCAACTCTAGCACTGCATGGGTTGGTGGATACCCGCTGCCTGGTGGTCAGCAACTAACTCTCTGCAACCTTCAGACCCTTAAAGGTTGATTGCCTGGCCCAGCAGGCCCCCTGCCCCCCGCATTACTACACCCACACTTGGGCCAGCACCCATGCCGTATCACTGTTCACTCTTGTGGGCGGGTGGGTGCCTTTGGCTGCCTGGGCCTGCACTGGAGGAGGAGAGAGGAAGCCTTGCCCTGCCCTCCTCCCCCCAACCCAACCCCTACTTCCCCACTGCACGTGAGGCCTTACTGGCGAGCAAGACCCACACATGCATAAAGGGAGGTAGGGTGACATGAGCGGGTGGCCACCTGTGACTTTTCTCAGCCAAGTGCTGCATCAACACCTGGGGAAGACCCCCTGGCAGTTTGGGGGGGGGGGCCTGTTTTGACCTAATCTTTATTTACCCCGCACAAAGGAAGTAAATAAATAGCTCTTTACGTGTTTCTGCGCGTGCCAGACTGTGTGCCTGCTGTGTGCTGTTGAAAACCGAGACTCGGCCCCAGAGGAAGTGGTAACAAAACGATTGTTTTATTTTCCACTTACCCTTACATCTCTTCCCCACCTCCACCCTTTTTATATGTGCCGAGAAGCTTTCTCTCCCACCCTGGGATCCCATCATTTGTTCCTTCATTTCTTCACCCACTCATGCTAGCGCGTACTGAGCCCCCACGGTGCTAGATGCTGGTGAACAGGAAAGATTCCTATAAAAGAAAGTGAGATGGAAAAAGGGTGCTTTGGCCCAGGTATTCACATTGCTGGGAGGACTGCTTATCAGCAAGATAAGCAATTTCATCTGTGGGATCATGCAATCTCATCTCATAGGACTGTTTCGAGGATTGGAGTGGGTAGAATACTGATGGCACTCGTGGTCCGCTCTCAGCACGTCAGTTTCTTCCCGGAAGGACACACTGCGCATGTGCAAACAAGGTTTGCAGTTTCTGCGCCTCCTTCCGACTCCTGTGGCTGCATCCCTGCCCCGGATCTTCCAGAGCACCTGCCTGGATCACTGTGCATTTCCACGGCACCACTGCTCAAAGACCAGCAGAGCCTTCCCAGGCCTGTGAAATCAAATTCAGCTTATGTGGTGCTCTGGTTCTTCTAGCGTCTCGGCTCAACCCACCTTTCTAGCCCCTGGGCCCGCGATCAACCTTTATAACCCAATTCCTAACACTAAGAGAGCCTGACCCATCCTGTTGTGCTCCTGCTTCCATCACTTTGCTCTCGTCATCCTCCCTTCCTCAGACACCCCTTACATGCTCCTCCCGTCTACCCTGTCCAAATGTGGCTGTTCTTCAGGGCTCCGTTTAATTCCACTTGGCTGTTGGGGCGCCTGGATAGCTCATTCAGTTAAGCATCTGCCTTCAGCTGTGGTCCATATTGTGGACCACATTATGCTGTGGTCCTGGGTTCGATTTCTGCATCAGGAGCCTGCTTCTCCCTCTCTCTCTGCCTGCCCCTACCCCTGCTCATGCACCCGCACGCTTTCTCTCTCTCTCCCTCGGACAAATAAATAAATAAATAAATCTTTAGGAAAAATTTAAATAAATCCACTTCGCTGCTTCTGCCCACGTAGTCCGCCTCCTGGGTAGCTCATCCTAGTGGATGTTATGTGTGGGTGCAGATTCTCGTCCTTTCTAGACGTCAAGCTCTGCTTCTTGGTCGCCTTCCACCCTCCTTTAACTTGGCCTGTATGCAGGATGACGGTTCTGCACCCTACACCTCTGGGCCCCTGGGCTTATTCTCCAGCAGTGCCCCTTACTGCGTATGATAGCCTTTCAATACATGCGGGTCTGACAAATGAGTGAGGGGAGACAGAACAGAGGACTGCACGTGTGAAGTCTTCGAGGACCGACTCGATGACATGGGCGTTGTTCTGAAGCAAGGGTGAGTCAGGAAGGCTGGCGGTGGGGGAGGATTCTGGGAGAGCTGAGCAGTGTTTGGAGGTGAATGGGGGTATCTGGGGACATTGGAAGGCGGAGGCCAGGGTGTAGCAGTGTCTGTGACCATCTTGACCAGAGGCCATTTTTGCTCCAGCCCCAGTGCTGCGCAGGTGTCCAGATCTGGGGAGGGCACTGCGGAAGCTTGAACCATCCACAGCTGCGGACAGGGTCCTACTGAGGCCCTGATCCACAGAGCAAAGTGAGGGAGTACAGAGTGACAGCTAAGAATCTCCTGCATGTTGGGTCAGTTGTGGACACCGCAGGGCTTGGGAAAGTCACACGTTCTTTCATATGTCCATTGGTTCATTCAGCCTTTATTTTTAAAGTTTTGCAAAATGATAAAATGAATGCTTGCTCGGTATGGGAAAGTTGGACAATAGAGGAAAAACTGGAAAAGTTAGAGAAGGTGTTTGTAGTTCTTACCCCTCAAGACAACCTTGGTTTACATCCTGTGTGTTTCTTTCTGGTCTTATAGCTTTGTTATATAAATAATTGTCCTGCAGTTATGTAAATAGCTCTTTTTAAAAAGATTATATTTATTTATTTGGCAGAGAGATGGAGAAAGAGCACAAGTAGGCAGAGAGGCTGGCAGAGGGAGAGGGAGAAGCAGACTCCCCACTGAGCAGAGAGCCTGATGAGGGGCTTGATCCCAGGACTCTGGGATCATGACCTGAGCCTAAGGCAGCCACTTAACGGACTGAGCCACCCAGGCGCCCTAAACAGCTCTTCACATAGTTAATTTTTATATTTCATTCCTGCGTGTATTAAATTAATGAAAAATTATAATTATAAAAGTAAAACAAGCTTTATCATTTTAAAAACAGATTATAGACAGGAAGAAGAAGAGGTGAAAGTGCAAATTGTACCCTGCTCTTCAAATCCCATCCCCTGGGGGATACCAGTGGTAGGAATTGATATGTGTCCTTCTGAACCATTTTTTCCTGTACATAAACACTCATAGGTGTGTCCTTTTAAAATCAGTCCAGAGAATATTGTTTATGTGTTATAATTTTTGTGTTTACAAAGTTAGGGCCATTTTGCATGCCCAGTGTTGCATTTCTCTTTTTTTACATAACTTTTGAAAAAATACTATGTAAATATACTTAAATATCTGACATTATACAAAACAAATCCATACCAGTAACACATGGTCTAGTTACACTGCAAGTTCGCAACTGCCTGGAAATCTAATCTGTACGTTTTAGAACATGACAGAACTATCTCATTGATTAATCAAAATGATTTTAAAACCTTAACATTTAATATCTAAAGTATTTTTTATATATAATACATATATTATTTGCTTCAGGGGTACAGGCCTGTGAATCATGAGTCTTACACAATTCACAGCACTCACCACAGCACATACTCTCCCCAATGTCCATTACCCAGTCACCCCATCCCACCCACCCCCTAAAGTATTTTTTTAAAGAGTTTATTTATTTATGTGAGAGAGCGAGTGCATGGATGGGGGTTAGGGGTAGGGGCAGAGGGAAAGGGAGAAGTAGTCTCCCTGCTGAGCAGAGAACCCGATGTGGGGCTTGATCCCAGGACCCTAAAATCGTGACTTGAGCTGAAGTCAGACACCTAACTGTCTGAGCCACCCAGGCGCCCCTAGTTAAAGCATTTTTTTTAAAGTAATCTCTGTGCCCAGTGTGGGGCTTGAACTCACAACCCCAAGATTAAAACTCTCACATTCTACGGACTGAGGCAGCCAGGCGCCCCTCAAGTTAAAATATTTTTAAGGGGACAGGGGTGGTTCAGTCAGTTGAGTGACTGTCTTTGGCTCAGATCGTGATCTTGGGGTCCTGGGATCGAGCCTCTTGTCAGGCTCCCTGCTTAGCAGGGTCTGCTTCTCCTTTTCCCTCTGCTGTTCCCCCGCTTATGCTTTTTCTCTTAAATGAATAAATAAAATCCCCAAAATATACACATATTGTATATATACGGATATACATATACAATTAAAAGGAGTGGGTGATACTTTTTTTTAGTTTGTTTTGCATATACAAAACTAAAGGAAAAGTGCGTTATCCTTAGATCTCTCAAGTCAAATGAAACTTGCCTCTCAAGTGAACATCTTATGGCTAAAATATAAAATGCTAATTATTCTGGAAAAAGAAAAAAATTCCCAGGCTTTGAGTTCTATCTTTTAACAAAAAGACAAACATTTTAACAAAAAGACTTTTCTGTCAGTGCATACATTTTCCAACGCCTGTGTAGTATTCCTCCCATATTTTACTTAATTGTTTGCAGGATTTCCTCCACGTCTCCTAAGCTTTGTGCTAGGCCCATGAGACAAAATGCCTGCCTTCTGGACTCCCAGGCTGGTTGAGAGCCCAAGGCCTGCACGGTTTCCACTTAATGTAATAAATGGCAGGGATGGGTTCTGTGCTGCAGGCAGTGGAAGTTTGTGAGGGGTGGAGGGGCGAGGGCATGGTCAAGGAAGGCTTTGAGGGGAGAAGACGCTGTTGCTCTGGGGCCTGAAGAGCGAGCAAAGCCTCAGAGGCAGAGGGCGGAGGACAGAATGGAGGGGCCCCCAGTTGCAATGTGACTTATTATCAACCATTCCCCCAGCTCCGGTGGTTTGTTTCTGCTTTTCCTTTGGAGATGACAGATTCTGAGACCAAGGGCTCCAGCTGTTTATCAGGGACATCCCAGGGGCAGGGGCTCCCACTCCCTGCTGCAGAGGCTGTGGGGCCCTGATTAAGGAAACAGCTGAGGCAAGGGACCCACGGCAGAGGGGGCGGGAGAACCGGAAGGCCGCAGTGGGGAACAGAGGCAGAGAGCTGCCAGACAGGGGCAGGCCGAGCAGGAGAGAGTCAGGGCAGGAGAGAGTCAGGGCCTGGGCCAGGAACCAAGCTAGCACCTTGCCTGGTTTAAGGCATGCCCCCCGCCCTCCACCTGGTGAAAGACTGCTCAGTCCAGGCCCCTTCAGATGGCATCTCCCCTGTGATTCCATTCATTCACCAAACACGACCTGACGGCATCACTTAGCATGAATCTGGCTGCTTTGCCCACCGAGCGGGTCAGCCTGTTGCAGCTGAAAGAGTGTGAAGTCGGGAATCAAGGATCGTGCTAGCAGTAACCAATATTTTTGAAGCATTTAACATGTGTTAGGCATAGCGATGAGTGTTTTGAATCTGTTGTTCCTCACTTGGTACTTGGTAATAGTCAGTGAGGTAACAACTATCGTTATCCCTGTGGTTATAGTGGGAAAACTGGAAGGCAAAGGATTTAGGAAGCTTGAAGCATCACAGCAGAGGCCCAAACCCCTATTCAAGTCTCGTTTTCCTCCTTTGTAGCAGGGAGATGAAAATAACATGTTTGGGGCGCCTGGTGGCTTAGTCGGGTGGGTAAGCATCTGCCCTCAGCTTGGGTCGTTAATCCCAGGACCCTGGGATCCAGCCCTGCTCCCCGCTCAGTGCAGAGCATGCTTCTCCCTCTCCTTCAGCCTGCTGCTCCCCCTGCTTGTGCACTCTCTCTCAAATGGATAAATGGAATCTTTAAAAAAGAAAGGAAGAAAGAAAGAAAATAACATGTTTTTCCCAGGGTAGTTTCTAGAACTAAATACAGTGTATCAGGTCCCTGTCCCATTGTAGCCCTCACCCCCACTCATTGTGTCATCATTTCCTTGGGAGCTGCTAGTTTGAGTTTGTAGAACATGGCGGAGTGGTTACGAGCGTCCATTCTGGAGTGTGCCTGCATTCACAATCCAGGCTCAGATAAGTGACCTTGAGCAAATTAGTTTTACCTCTTTGAACCTATTTTTTCATCTATAATATGAAGGTGATCATGATGCCTTCCTCATAGAATTGTTTTGGGATTAAATTGAATGTGTGTATGTATTTGTTACTGATGTTAACTAGAACGGAAACTTTTTTTTTTTAAGATTCTATTTATTTATTTGAGAAAGATAGCACATGCACAAGGTGGGGGAGGGGCGGAGGGACAAGCAGACTCCCCACTGAGTGTGGAGCCCACTGCAGGGCTTGATCTGAGGACCCCTGGATCACAACCTGAGCCAAACTCAGACACTTAACCAACTGAGCCACCCAGACGCTCTAGAATGGAAACTTTCTGAGGGCAGGGTCAGTTTCAAGAAAGTATCACCTGTGTTCTCACTGCTAGTGAGAGGACAACAAATAGCCATATATTAGAATTCTTTCTATACAAAAAAATACTTACTGTAGAAACTTTGGAAAATATGAAGAAGAAAACAAAAATGAAGCATAATCCCACTACTCAGAAATAACCACTGTTGGGGCACCTGGGTGGCTAGTCGGGTAAGCCTCTGCCTTCAGCTCAGGTCATGATCCCAGGGTCCTGGGATCGAGTCCCGCATCAGGCTCTCTGCTTAGCAGAGAGCCTGCTTCCTCCTCTCTCTCTGCTTCTCTCCCTACTTGTGATCTCTGTCTGCCAAATAAATAAATAAAATCTTAAAAAAATATACTAATCACTGTTAACATTTTGGCGTATTTCTTTCTGGTCTTGTTTCTTTGTAGACAGTTATTTTCCTATAATTGAGATCATGTGCTGTAATACAGTTTTGTATCCCCCACTGACCTGGTTGTATATAAGATGAGCATTTTTTTAATGCCATTAAAATATTTTTTGAAGGGACGCCTGGGTGGCTCAGTCAGCTAAGCCCCTGCCTTAGGCTCAGGTCATGATCCCAGAGTCTTGAGATCGAGTCCCACGTCCAGCTCCTTGCTTGGCTGGGAGCCTGCTTCTCTCTCCGCCTCTGCCTGCCTCTCTGCCTGCTTGTGTGTGCTCGTACTCACTCTCTCTCTCTCTCTGACAAATAAATAAAGAAATAAATAAAATCTTAAAACAAAATTTTTTTTAAATAGGGTTACTTTTTTAAAAGATATTTTAAAGTGTATTTATTTATGTAAGTAATCTCTACCCCCAATGTAGGGCTCAAACTCACAACCCTGAGATCAAGAGCTCCATGCTCGGGACACCTGGGTGGCTCAGTGGGTTAAGCCGCTGCCTTCGGCTCAGGTCATGATCTCAGGGTCCTGGGATTGAGTCCCGCATCGGGCTCTCTGCTCAGCGGGGACACTGCTTCCCCTTCTCTCTGCCTGCCTCTCTGCCTACTTGTGATCTCTCTCTCTGTCAAATAAAGAAATAAAAATCTTAAAAAAAAAAAAAAAAAAGAGTTCCATGCTCTTCTAACTGAGCCAGCCAGGTGCCCTGAAAGAGGGTTTTTTTTTTTTTTTAAGATTTTATTTATTTATTTGACAGACAGAGATCACAATTAGGCAGAGAGGCAGGCAGAGAGAGAGAGAGGAGGAAGCAGGCTCCCCGCCAAGCAGAGAGCCTGATGCGGGGCTCAATCCCAGGACCCTGGGATCATGACCTGAGCCGAAGGCAGAGGCTTTAACCCACTGAGCCACCCAGGCACCCCTGAAAGAGGGTTATTAATGTTGTTTTGTTTTATTTTATTTTACTCATTGAAAAACTGTACATGGAGGGAGTTGATTCATAGATTGGCGCCATTCTGCAAGGAGGGAGGTTTGTCCTATCTTGGTGTTGTATAAATTCCTGGGTCCGGAGTAAGTTGCCCATTCATTCATTTATTCATTCAGCAAATATTTATTGAGTATCTCCTATGTGCCAGGCATTGTTCTATGTACCTGGGATACACCAGTGAAAAAAACAGGCAAAAAAAAATCTTTCCCTTGTATAGGACGGGGTAGGAGTAGCAGGACAGACAGCAAGCAATATGCATTAAAAAAAAAAAAGCAGTCATAACATTCATTAAGAGGTAATAAAAACTACTAACAGGACAAAAAATATAGAGCTGGGCAAGGGAATGGCACTGGAGAGGGTGACATCTTACAGTTTTAAGTAGGATGACCAGTGTCGGGCATACTGAGAAGGTAGCATTTGAATGGTGATTTGAAGCTGCGGAATTGGCAGTGTCGCCAGGGCCAGGGGGAAGGAGGGAAGAAACAGCCAAAACAAAGATCCTGGGACTAGAACCTTCCTGGACTGTTGAGGAATAGCCAGGAGACCAGTCAGAGAGAGTCATTCTTGAATGAATGGCTTGAGACTTGGAGGGACAGCTGACATGTTGGTTGAGAGAGCCAGGGATCTCAACTGGATGTTGAGATCTTCAACAAGGATGTAAATTTAATAAAATATAAATTCCAACAAGAACAAAGTTGGCCCTAAGTTAAAAGTCCTGTGCAAAGCAAGTCACCTCAAGTTCTTCTTGTTGGCAGACTGGGTGTGGATTTTAAATAAATTATGCAAGTACAAGATAAACGATATATGGCTTATATCTTGTAGTTACACTGAATTCATTTATTCAGCATATATTTATTGAGTGTCTGTGATGGAGTTGGCACCTGGGTGGGACAGTCGGTTGAGTGTCTGTCTCTTGGTTTCAGCTTGGGTCATGATCTTGGGGTCATGAGATCCAGCCCAGTGTCGGGCTCTACACTTGGCATGGAATCTGCTTGGGATTCTCTCTCCCCCTCCCTCTGCCCCCCAAAATAAATAAATAAATCTTAAAAAAATAAATGAACGTCTACGGTGGGCCTGGACTTGTTCTAGGTGCTGGGGAGTTGGAACAAGAGGAAGCTCCTGCCTTTATGAAACTGACATTCTCGTGGTGGAACCTGACCCTGAGCACACTCAGATACATAATGTGATGCTGGATGGCGATCATCAATGGCTGTTAGCCGTGGTTCACAAGAGAAAACTGTGGTTGGAGTTGAGTCTAAGTTAATCATGATTAACTGCGTAATTCAGTTTTGAAAAAGCCTAATTCCCTTTGAGGCTGTGTGAACAGAATGCCCAGAAAACACCCTCTATTCTCTGGTTGTCAAGCTGGACCTGGAATCAATATTGCATTTACATCCTAGAAGGACAGTGACATACTTGTATGTCATCCTGTGTCAGGAAGGGAGGTTCCAGTTCAGTAGGCTGAGAAATTGTCCGGTGCTCAGAACTGACCAGTAATAGAATGGGGGATGTGAGAGGGTGAGATTCCCGTCAAAAGAACCTGCATTCATCTGTTTCGGGATATTAATGAGGATATGAGTCTGGTAGAAGCCTGGGTTACATATGTATGGTTCCTTCTAGTCCCAGGTAATACTGTGAATGAGAAAAGGATTTCTGCAAATAATTTGTATTGTAGAGAATTCCACATTAATTAACCAATTTTAATAGTCTGTAATCACCAAGGGCATACGTAGAATCCCAACATGTAAAAATCACAAGTTCTCAGGGGCGCCTGGGTGGCTCAGTGGGTTGGGGCCTCTGCCTTCGGCTCGGGTCATGATCCCGGGGTCCTGGGATCGAGCCCCGCTTCGGGCTCTCTGCTCAGCGGGGAGCCTGTTTCCCTCTATCTCTGCCTGCCTCTCTGCTTACTTGTGATCTCTCTGTCAAATAAATAAATAAAAATCTTAAAAAAAAAAAATCACAAGTTCTCAGAATTCTTTCTCTTATCACATCAGCTCCATGTCCAGATTTGGGCTCCAGAAACTTCAGAGGGTTAGAAAAAGTTCACTAGGAAAAGTCAGAGGATTAGTCAACAGACTTCTTTCCCCTCACCTTCTTATTGTGACAGTTTTGACAGGGAAACTTTGCAAGAATTGTGTGAGAAATCCTCATATAGTCTTCACCCAGACTTCCTAGACGTTAACATTCCATCCCATTTGCTTTATCATTCTACCCAGTATATTTATACATTATTTTAATATAAGTCACAGGCACTATGTCCCTTCACTCCTAGTTTGGTATGTACTCTTAAAATAAGGTCTTCGCGGGGCGCCTGGGTGGCTCAGTGGGTTAAGCCGCTGCCTTCGGCTCAGGTCATGATCTCAGAGTCCTGGGATCGAGTCCCGCATCGGGCTCTCTGCTCAGCAGGGAGCCTGCTTCCCTCTCTCTCTCTCTGCCTGCCTCTCCATCTACTTGTGATCTCTCTCTGTCAAATAAATAAATAAATAATCTTAAAAAAAAAAAAATAAGGTCTTCGCTTTCATAACTTCAGTAGAATGATAAAAGCCAGGAAATTAACATCGACACAATGCTAGTATCTACAGACCTCATTCGTACGTCCCAGTAGTACCAATGATACATGCTTTATAGCCCAAACAAAACAAAGCAAAAACAACCAAGAACAAAGACCCAGATCATGGGTTATATTCAATTGTCATGTCTCTGTAGGTATCCTTTAACCTGACATGGCTCTTTAATTTTTCTTTGTCTTTCATGACATCCAATCTTTTTGACAGTGGGGCAAAGGACTTTGAGCTAAGACTGGGAGCAGGTTTTGATGCAAATCTTCATGTTTCTTTGGTTTATTCACCAAGAACAATTTCCTTGCTGAAGATCCCTCAGTGGCTCCGTGTTCCTGCCGGTCACGTGGAATCCAAAAGCTCTCTTCATTGCCTAGGGCAGCCATAACAAAGGACCAAAAACTGAGTGACTTAAAACAACACAGATGTACTCGCACAGTTCCAGAGGCCAGAAGTCCAAAACGAAGGTGTCAGCAGACCATGTCCCTCCGAAGACCGTAGGGGAGCATTCTTCCTCTTTCTTTCATCTTCTGGTATCCCAAGGTATTCCTTGGCTTGTAGCTGGGTCACTCTGATCTGCCATCTTCCCTCTGTGTCTCTTCTTATAAGGACACCAGTCATATGGGATGAAGGGCCCACTCTACTCCAATATGATCTCATCTTCATTACATCTGCAACAACCCATTTCCAAATAAAGTCACATTCTGAGGTACCGGGGGGCTAGAACTTCAACGTATCATGTTGGGAGCCATAATTCAGCACCCCTCACCTCATCTTTCCAACCTAATTCTGCATTTCCTTATCCGTGGCCCTTCTGTTCCATCCACACTAACCATCTTCAGAGGACACTTGCTTTTGAAATCCCAGACTCAAGGCTTTCTTCTGGCCCTGTCCACTCTCTCTGCCAGTCGGGACCCCTCTTTGTGCTAACAGTGACAACTTTCATTTACCTAGTGCTTATTATATACCGGGGGCACTGCTCTATACTCTTTACACATATTGTTCTTTTAAGCCTACTAGGAGGGACCATCATGAGCCCCATTTTACAGATGAGGAAATGGAGGCACAGAAAGCTTAATTTACTCAAGGCCTCACAAAAAAAATGATTACTGGACATTTTCCTGGCTTGTTTCCTCCTCATTCCGGAGTTTTTGCTGATTTCTCTCGAAGGGATCTCTGTGCCATGAGCATTCTAGTCAGTGGCCCTCTCTGACCTTTTCAGAGCCCGTGAGCACCCGCCATCCCCCACTGCCTCAGTTTACATGGATCCATATGCTGTGTCATCAGGATCAGGTGGGGGATGGAGAATGGGATTTGGGTTTTTGGGTTTTTTCTTGTGGGGGAGAAGGGGCAGATTGGGGTTTTTATGTTCACTGCTTCCTTGCTTCCCACCAGAGCCTCTGGCCCTGTACACTACACAATCCCAGATTTCTCAGCATAGGGTTCAGTGTGCCAAATATATCAACATCTCCTGCGGAGTGTGTCAAAAATATCAAAAATATACAACCAGGGTCTTCCTCAAGGCCTTCTGAATCAGAATCTTTGGTTGGGAGACCCAGAGCCTGCCTCATTAATAAACTTCCTCGTGATTCTTTTTTTTTTTTTTTTCCCAAAGATTTTATTTATTTGACAGAGAGAGATCACAAGTAGGTAGATAGGCAGGCAGAGAGAAGGGAGAAAGCAGGCTCCCTGCCAAGCAGAGAGCCCGATGCGGGACTTGATCCCAGGACCCTGAGATCATGACCCGAGCCGAAGGCAGAGGCTTAACCCACTGAGCCACCCAGGCGCCCACTTCCTCGTGATTCTTAATAAGTTTGAGGATTGCTCTCAAAAGCCCTCATTGGATGTGTATAGATTAACTGATTGATTGATTGACGGACTGACTGACCAGTTGACTGCTTCAATGAACCACTGTTCTGGGTCACAGACCAAGAGGAGACTTTTAAAATGCCCTGTCAGTTTTCACAGCTCACTTTTTCTGTGAACCTAAAACTGCTCTACAAATAAAGTCAAATTTTTTTTTTTTTTTTAAGAGAAGGTGATGGCCCATCGAGTGGCTGAAGACCAGTGAGCATCGTGGAATGTTGTAGGGCTTAACAGGAACCTGCTCTGGTTGGGCATGGCCCGTTTCTACTGAGACTTCCCTCTCTGCAATGATGTCCCATTCTGCATCCGAAGAGATCTGCAGGTCTCAGACTGGGTCCCCACCCGCCCCAACCCTCCACCCCTTGCCCAAAACTCTGAGAGTCTGGGGGTGACACAAGACAGTTACTCCACGCCCCGGAGCAGCCCAGCTGTTTCCCCTAGGCCCTCATTTCAGCCACCTGAACCCATTCACAGTTTTCCTGTCAGTTAACCCAGGCCCCACTACAGTGTGGGAAGGGGCCCCTCTAGACTGGGTGGGGCTGTGTTTCATTTACTGGTGTCCTTCCTCAGGCCTCAGCTGAACAGGTGCAGGCAGAAGCAGCTGGGCGAAATGAGGACATTCTTCTCTCCCTTTCTCTTCTCCCTCCAACTCCCTCCCCCAACCCAGCCACACTGAAGCCACATCCCATTTCCTCCCCAACTTTCAAAGCTGCTCTCCCCTCGGCCTCCACCCTCCATCCATCGAAGGGCAGTGCCCCAAGGGAGGGGTTACTTAAACTGGGAGGGGATGCCACCAGTTAAGGGAAAGTGGAAAGCTTGGGTTGCCCCGCCACCCTCCCTTTATGTTGTGGTGTTTCTTTTTTTTTTTTAATGAAAGGGAGGTGGTGAGATGGAGGTGGTGTCGTAGGGAGGGGAGGACAACTCCAGGGACTTGCCAACAGCCTGTAAACTCACAGAAGACCGGCCTAAACTCACAGAAGACCATCCTCTTCTGGGTTGACTTCTCTGCCTCTCCTAGGAGATGGGGTGGGGCGGGTCAGACTCAAAACCACATTCTAGAGCTGCCTTCCCTACTCTATCTGCGTTCCCCTGGAGGGCTCCTTAAACAGATTGCTGGGACTTAATTCCCTAGATTCGATTCGGATTCGGTAGGACCCACGACCCGAGAATTCGCCTGTCTGGCTTGTTCCCCTGTTGATGCTGTTTTCTGTTGGCTCAGGGACCCCTCTTACAGAACTACTGTCCTGGGGCCCCCCCGTTAAGATTTCTGATAAGTGGGCTCAGCCTAGCCGCCACTGGGGGAAGAACAGGTCACTCAAGGAAGTTGGGTCCCCAGCAGCAGCCTTATCACTCAGGGCTCAAATCATAACCCTAACACCCTGCAGTTCTGTGTGGTTTATCTAGATTTGGATGGGACTCTGGCTTAAGAGGGCAGAAAGAAGACCCTCTCTGTCGGCTTGCTTCCCGCTCCCAGGACCAGTCCACCTCCCAGCATGCCTCCTGCCATCTTGAATCTTTTGTCTGTGTCTCCTTCCCCGCCAGTGGTAGGGAAAGCGATGTCCCTGTGTTCTCTGAAGCTTACCTTTCCTCCGTATGCTGTAGGAAATTAGGCAGGAGGTTAATCTCTGTATGGTGACTTGGGAGTGATCCATCATGATATATTGTAGAGTGAAACCACTCCATGATGGGTAGAAAATGTTCCTGCTGATGAGGGAGCAGAAGGCTGGCTGAAGACTGAGCATAAGCTGACCCCTTAAAACAACCCCCCCGCCCCCACTCCTGCTTGGGACACGCATGACATTCTTCCAGGAATCACCCAACTATCTGAATGTTAATGCCTTGCTGGGATGGGGGGGAAACAACCTTAGCTTGACAATGGCAAGGCCTCTGCTATCTTGTAGGTCCTCTTTAGCATATGAAAGTTCTTTTGAAACCTTCCTTTTTCCTTACTTCCCCAACTCCTGAGTATATAGTCAGCCATTCCTTAAGACCCCGGGGACAGTCTCTCTTTCTGCCTCTGGTTACAGTGTCCGTGTTTTAATAAACCACCATTTTGCACCAAAAACATCTCAAGAATTCTTTCTTGGTCATGGCCTCCATATTCTACCCCACCAAACCTCACCCATCTTCCAAAACCACCTTACTGCTTTGGTTAAAAAAAAAAAACAAACAACCACCAACCTTGAAGCCCTGTGTGAATATATGTAGGTGTTTACACGCACACAGACCAAAGAGTCTGGAAGGAAACTTGCCAGCAGAAGTCTGCTCTGGAGGACGGGACATCTCTCTCTTCTGTCTAATGCTATACTTGAGAAAGCCTATCTTCTGTAATTAAAAACCAGTGAGCTGCATATAATAGAAGACGGTACAGCTCAGGAAAGCTACCCTCAGCTCTCAGGAAAGCTATCCTCAGCTATTAGCAGTGGAGAGCAGGGAGGGCGCTGAGGGCTCTTTCTCCCCGCCCCCACACACATGTGCGTGCGTGCACACTTCTAGACTGTTCGAATTTGTTAAAAGATTATCAATTTTTTTTAAAGATTTTATTTATCTGACAGAGAAACACAGCGAGAGAGGGAACACAAGCAGAGGGAATGGGAGAGGGAGAAGCAGGCCTCCCGCCGAGCAAGCAGCCCGATGCAGAGCTCGAACCCAGGACCCTGGGATCATGACCTGAGCCGAAGGCAGGTGCTTATTAACAACTGAGCCACCCAGGAGCCCCAAGATTATCAATTTTTTTAATTAGAAAAAGAAACAGGCAGTCCAGGAAACAGACGGCCTCGCCCTCCCCTCTCCACCACCGGCTGCTGCCCGAAGCCCTTCTCACAGGCCTCCAGCTGCTCCGACATCTCAGTCCTTCCCGGCACGGGCACTTGCTGGGTCCATCTCTTCACCAGCCATTCTTTGGGTTTTAAAGACACATGACGTGTTTTTGTTTGTTGGTGGCCGACATTCCAAAAACAAAAACAAAAACAAAAAAACCCCTCTCCTGAAAACGGCATCCGCAAAGAGGACTCGATCTGGTCCAATCCCGTGGGCTCCTCACTGCACACGCATGTCCTTTCATGATTGTAATCAGCACAAATGCTATCTTGTGCCCTGAAATTTTTTACGTCACCTAATTTTGTGAGCCCGTCTGTGTGTGGACACAGCATCATTTCTTCTATGAATGGCGCTATGGTTGTTTAACCAGGCCCTGATTGTTGGGTCTTTGGGTGGTTTCCAGTTTGGGGCTATTTATTCATTCATGATTTAACCCTCTGCTCTTGGGCCCCGCCTCCTGCCGGCCTATAAAAACTGCCCTCTTAAAGGTCACGGCTATCAGTCTTCCCCCGCCCCCCTCTTCCCAAATCTGCCAGCTTCTTCTCTGTCCTTGACTGAGCCCTTGTCCTGACATTAATTGGACTTGGCCTTATTCACCACCCTCAAAGCCACCCACCAGCCCATCCATCAGACCCATCCGGCCTCTGTTCATTGGCTTTTGTTTTTTTCTTTCTTTAATCATTGTTTTTCTTCCAACTACAGCCATTTTGACGTTTGCGTTGTAAAAGAATACAACAACTAATAAACGTGTAATATAGAAAGTAGAAAGACATTATGTTTAAACATTTACATTGAATAACGAGTAGTATGATCCAGAAGAATATAAATGCGTATATAAGTATATATATATAAATTATAAATTATGAAGCAGTGTAATAAAACTGAACCTGTGATACACCCCCTGCATTTTAATACAACATCAGCAAGTCCATGAACATTGCCTATGTGTCCCTTTCGGTGCCATGGCTCCAGTGAACACCACGGACATACTCAGTTTTGTTGATCATTCTCCTAATCAATTTTAGTAACTTATGGATTTGAAGGGCTTCTCCAAACAATCACATCATCTATTACTAATGGCATTATTGTTTCTTTCTAATTGTGTACCTTGAATGTATTTTCCTTTCCTTTCTGCTGTTGCTCTAGTGTAATGTCAACTAGAAGCAGGAACAGCTGGCCTCCTTGACTTGTTCCTGAGTTTGAAGGAAATGCTGTGTGTGTGTGTGTGTGTGTGTACACACACATACATATATATGTATATATATGGTTTTTGTTTTTTAGTAATCTCTACACCCAACGTGGGGCTCAAACTCAGGACCCCAAGGTCAAGAGTCACATGTTCTTTTTTTTTTTAAAGATTTTATTTATTTATTTTACAGACAGAGATTACAAGTAGGCAGAGAGGCAGGCAGAGAGAGAGAAAGGAGGAAGCAGGCTCCCCACTGAGCAGAGAGCCCTATGCGGGGCTCGATTCCAGGACCCTGAGATCATGACCTGAGCCGAAGGCAGAGGCTTTAACCCACTGAGCCACCTAGGCGCCCCGCTTCTTCTTCTTCTTCTTTTTTTTTTTTAAGATTTTTATATTTTTATTTGACAGAGAGAGAGTTCACAAGTAGACAGAGAGGCGGGCACAGAGAGAGGAGGAAGCAGGGTCCCCGCTGAGCAGAGAGCCCGATGTGGAGCTCCATCCGAGGACCCTGAGATCTTGACCTGAACCCAAGGCAGAGGCTTAACCTACTGAGCCACCCAGGCACCCCTTGAGTCACATGCTCTTCTGACTGAAACAGCCAGTCCCCTCTCCACTTTTCTCAGTTGAAGGGTAGTTGACACAATGTTACATTAATTTCAAATATACAACATAGTGATTTAAGAGGTTTATAGGTTGTGCTGTGCTCACCACGGGTACAGCTACCACCTGACTCCATAAGACACTATTACACTGCCATTGACTATGTTCCCTTTGCTGTACCTTTTATTTGTGTGGCTTGTTCATTCTGTCACTGGAATCCTCTATCTCCTACTCCCCTCACTCATTTTGCCCAACCCTCCATCTCCTGGAAGGAAGTGCTTCTTAGGGTACTAGTAATAATGATTGCTATAGGTTTTTCGTAAATGCTTTTTAACAGGGGTTGAATTTTATCAAATTGCTTTTTCTGTATCTATTGAAATGATAAATTGTGTTTTCTTTTTTCATTGTGAATGCTCTAAATTACCAGAATATTTTTATGTTAAACTTTCTTTGCATTTCTTGGATAAATTGAATTGTTGCATGATATATTATCTTCCTATTTTTTATTTTTTATATTAAAGATTTTATTTATTTATTTGAGAGAGAGTGAGAGACTGAGAGAAAGCACATGCACAAAGTGGGAGAGGGAGAAGCACGCTCCTCACTGAGCAGGGAGCCCAACATGGGGATTCTTACCTGAGCTAAAGTCAGATGCTTAACTGACTGAGCCACCCAGGTGCCCTTATATTATCTATTTAATATACTGCTAGGTTTGGTTTGGTCTGGTTATATTTTGAACAAACTTGATCAGCATCTATGCTCCTAAATTATTTAACCTGTTGATTTTCTTTCTCATACTATATTTGGCTGATTGGAATTGGCATTTTACTAATATCATTGAATAAGTTGAGAGGGTTTCCTTATTTTTTAATCTCCGAGAAAAAGTGGCATAACGGGGCGCCTGGGTGGCTCAGTCGTTCAACTTCTGCCTTCCGCTCAGGTCGTGATCCCTGCGTTCTGGGATCAGAGCCCCAGGTCGGGCTCCCTGCTCAGCGGGAAGCCTGCTTCTCCTTCTCCCTCTTCCCCGGCTTGTGTTCCCTCTCTCGCTGTGTCTCTCTCTGTCAAATTAAAAAAAAAAAAGGAAAAGTGGCATAAAATTGGAATCGATGCACTTGTGAGTGTTTGGTTAAGCATTCCTAGAAAACCTTCTAGACCTGGTATCATCTTTGTTGGAAGATTTTTTATTTTGTTTATGGCTGTAAGTAAAGTGACTACACATCCTGGTTTGCCTGGGCTAAAGCCAGGTTTTGCCTGTTCCCTGGCATATTTATAATAGTGGCTCCTTTCACTTAAAGATGTCCTGCTTTGGCTAATAAAATACATGATTATTCCGCATATGGGACTATATAGATTTTTCTCTTTATTCTTGGATTAGTTTTGGTAAATTATATTTTTCTGTAGTATTGTCCAGTTTGCTTCAAATTTATTGGCATAAACTTGTTCATATATTTCTCATTTTTAAAACTCAGCAGTAGGGGTGCCTGAGTTGCTGCATCAGTTACGTGTCTGCCTTCAGCTCAGGTCATGATCTCAGGGTCCTGGGATCAAGCCCTGGATCAGACTCCCTGCTCAGTGGAGAGTGGGCTTCTCCCTCTGCCTGCCACCCCCCTGCTTGTGCTCTCGCTCTGTCAAATAAGTAAATAAATAACAAATTTTTTAAAAACTCACCTGTAGCCTTAAGTATATCACTTTTAAAATCTGTAACATTGTTCATACCTTTTTTCTTGATCAATACTACCTAAGTGTTGTCTATTTTATTAGTCCTTTGAGTATATGACTTTTGACTTTCTTGATTTTCCCTACTATTTATTTTCCATTTCATTAATTTTTGCTCTTATATTACTGCTTTCTCCTTTCTGCTCTCATAGGACTTATTCTGCTGCTCTTTTTTTTAACTTCCTTACTTCTGACCTTGGTTGATCAATTTGGAATCTGTTTCTTTTCTAATATGTGGCTTAAAAAAACACCTATAAGGGGGCGCCTTATAGGCTCAATGGGTTAGGCCTCTGCCTTTGGCTCAGGTCATGATCTCAGGATCCTGGGATCGAGCCCCACATCGGGCTCTCTGCTCAGCAGGGAGCCTGCTTTCCCCTCTCTCTGCCTGCCCCTCTGCCTACTTGTGATCTCTGTTAAAACCAACCAACCAACCAACCAACAAACACCTATAGGGTGTTTTTTCCTTACTGAAACACCTATATGTTTTTTTCCTGACTGAATACGCATATCATACAATGCACAGATCTTAAAATCTTCAGTATTTTTAGTTTTGACAAATGTAAATGCCCATGTTGCCATCATCCAGATTGAGATATAGGACATTTCCATCATTCTAGAAAGGTCCATGGCCATGGGGTTCATTATGGATCAGTCCACCCTTCACCACCAGAGTTAATGAGTTTAGAAATACACTTGGCTACAAGTTCATCTAAATGAAATCATACAGTATATACTCTTTCGGGTTTGGCTTCTGTCACTCAGTACATGTTGTATGTATTAATTAGTTCCATTTTATTACTGAGTTTATTCCAATATATAGATGGATATACACTAGTTGTTTATTCATTCTTTGTTGATGCACGTTTGGATTATTTCCAGTTTTTCACTATTACAAATAAAGCAACTGTGAACATCCTTGTACAAGTCTTTTGTGGACATAAACTTTCATTTCTCTTGGGTGGGTTCCTGGAATTGGAAAAGCTGGGTCTGAGTGTGGACATCTCATAAGTTTTACAACATAGCATTTTGGTTTTCATTTAGTTCTAGTTCTTAAAAATTTTCCATGAAGATTCTTTGATCTCTACGTTATTTGGAAGTATGTTTTAAAATTTCCACATGGGGGGCGCCTGGGTGGCTCAGTGGGTTAAGCCGCTGCCTTCGGCTCAGGTCATGATCTCAGGGTCCTGGGATTGAGTCCCACATCGGGCTCTCTGCTCAGCAGGGAGCCTGCTTCCCTCTCTCTCTCTGCCTGCCTCTCTGTCTACTTGTGATCTCTCTCTGTCAAATAAATAAATAAATAAATAAATAACTAATCTTTAAAAAAATAAAAAATAAAAAATAAAATTTTCCACATGGGTGGAACTTTTTGTTGTTGCTGATAATTTCTAAGTTAATTCCACTTGGGTCAGTTAATTCAGTCTTTATAACACACATTTTTTTGAATGTTTTGAGCCTTGCCTATGATCTAAAATGTAGCAAATTTGTATGCTCAAAAAGAATGTGTGTTCTTGGGGGCGCCTGGGGGCTCAGATGGTTGAGCTTCTGCCTTCAGTTCAGGTCATGATCTCAGGGTCCTGGGATCGAGTTCTGCATCGGGCTCTCTGCCCGGTTGGGAGCCTGCTTCCCTCTCTCTCTCTTCCTGCCTCTCTGCCTGCTTGTGATCTCTCTCTCTGTCAAATAAATGAATAAAATCTTAAAAAAAAAAAAAAGAATGCATGTTTTCTAATACACATACATATTTATTTAATAAGCTTGATATCTATACACATATATACATATACTATTTTTTTCTGCTTGATCTATCAATTATAACTTTTTAAGATTCTATTTATTTGAGAGAGATAGAGCACGAGCAGCAGGGGAAAGGGCAGAGGGAGAGGGAGAAGCAGACTCCCTGCTGAGCAGGAAGCCTGACATAAGGCTCGATTCCAGGACCCCGAGATCATGACCTGAGCCAAAGGCAGATGCTAAACTGACTGAGCCACCCAGGTGCCCGTTGATCTATCAATTACTAGAAAAGATGTATTAAAACTCTCCTGCCCCAACGTGGATTTATTAATTTCTCCTTATAGTTTTGTTAGGTTTAGCTTTATGTATTTCGAAGCTTTTCTTATTTGGGATATACAGATTTGGAATTATTGTATTATTCTAGCAAACAAATTTTTATTCTATCACATTTTTAAGTCATCATATGGTGGATATCTCTTATAATGCTTTTTGCCTCAGCGTCTGTTTTATCCCATGCTAATATTTGGCACCGATTGGGGTGCCTGGGTGGCTCAGTCAGTTAAGCATCTGCCTTTGTCTCAGGTCATGATTCCAGGGGCTTGGGATGGAGGCCCACAGTGTGGTCCCTGGAGTCTGCTTCTTCTCTCCTTCTTGCTCATGCTCTCTCTCTCTCTCTTGCTATCTCTGTCTCTCTCTCAAGTAAATAAATAATCTTAAAAAATTTTTTTGGCATAAACTTCCTTTCTGTTAGTATTTATTGTATTATTTCCATCATTTAACGTTCAGCCTTTCTATGTATTATTTCTTTTCTACCTTTGCTTTTAATGAGGCTTGGATTAGAAGTCAGAAGACCATTCTAATCTTGATTGTATCTTGAAGTCTAACTTTTTTTTTTTAAGATTTTTAATTTATTTATTTGACAGAGATTATAAGTAGGCAGGGAGGCAGGCAGAGAGAGAGAGAGGAGGAAGCAGGCTTCCTGCTGAGCAGAGAGGCACCCCATGTATCTCGAAGTCTTAGGTTCCTCCTCGTTCATTTGAGTATCAGAACCCTTGCCTTGCCTATCCCCCTTCACCAGGATGTGAGAATCAAATGATATAAGATACGTGAAATCATTTTGCAAAGTGTAAAGTGTTTTTGCACATTATTAACTTTCTAGTCCTTTAAGAGTGAGTGTCCCCCCAAAGCCTACTTAAAGCCACAGTGGTTAAGAGCTTAGCCGGCTAGTTCTACTTTCGCATTTGTAGATACTACTTCCTAGGATAACTGCAAGATGTCAGTGTATAAAAGTATTAAATTAGAGGTGCCTGGCTGGCTCAGTTGGTTGAGCATGTGACTCATCTTGATCTTGGAGTCAGGAGTTCGAACCTCAGGTTGGGCATAGAGTTTACTTTAGAAAAAAGTACTGGGGGGCGCCTGGGTGGCTCAGTGGGTTAAAGCCTCTGCCTTTGGCTCAGGTCATGATCCCAGAGTTCTGGGATCAAACCCCACAATGGGCTCTCTGCTCAGTGGGGAACCTGCTTACCCCTCTCTCTCTGCCTGCCTCTCTGCTTACTTGTGATCTTTCTCTGTCAAATAAATAAATAAAATCTTTAAAAAAAAAAAAAAAAAAAAAAAAAGAGGGCGCCTGGGTGGCTCGGTGGGTTAAGCCGCTGCCTTCGGCTCTGGTCTTGATCTCAGGGTCCTGGGATCGAGGCCCGCATCGGGCTCTCTGCTCAGCAGGGAGCCTGCTTCCCTTCCTCTCTCTGCTTGCCTCTCTGCCTACTTGTGATCTCTCTCTGTCAAATAAATAAATAAAAATCTTAAAAAAAAAAAAAAGAAAAAGAAAAGTACTGGGCACCTGGGTGGCCCAGTGGGTTAAGCCTCTGCCTTCGGCTCAGGTCATGATCCCAGGGTCCTGGGATTGAGCCCCGCATCGGGCTCTCTGCTCAGTGGGGAGCCTGCTTCCCCCTCTCTCTCTCTGCCTGCCTCTCTGCCTACTTGTGATCTCTCTCTGTCAAATAAATAAAATCTTTTTTTAAAAAAGTACTAAATTATCTGGGGCATCCTAAGTATTCAATAAATACTAACTCAATGTCTCTGTGTTTATGATTATGTTCATTGTGTCGCTCTTGCTTTTATCTGAGTTCTGGCTCCTCAACTTACCAGTAGGTGACCAAATATATAACTAGAGTCTCCACTTCCTTGTCTTTGAAGTTGCAATAATAATGACTACTTCCTGGGGTTGCTCTGAGAATGGAGTAAAATAATGATGACGGGCACCTGGGTGGCTCAATCAGTTGAACATCTGACTCTTGGTTCTTGCTCAGGTAATGATCTCGGGGTCGTGAGATTGAGCCCTGCGTGGGGCTCCAAGCTCAGCAGGCAGTCTGCTTGGGATTCTCTCTCTTCCTCTTCCTCTGCTCCTCCCCGCCTCACTCTCTAAAAAAAGAAAAAAGAAAATTTTTAAAAATAGTGATGAGGGGCGCCTGGGTGGCTCAGTGGGTTAAGCCGCTGCCTTCGGCCCGGGTCGTGATCTCAGGGTCGTGGGATCGAGCCCCGCATCGGGCTCTCTGCTCAGCGGGGAGCCTGCTTCCTCCTCTCTCTCTGCCTGCCTCTCTGCCTGCTTGTGATCTCTGTCTGTCAGATAAATAAATAAAATCTTTAAAAAAAATAAAAATAAAAATAAAAATAAAAGTAAAAAATAGTGATGAAAAGAGCTCAGCACAGTGCCTGGCCACTGTGGTCTTGATCTGCAGGATTTCTTCTGCTGTTAGAGTTTTCAATATTGGCACTTTTTGGATGGCCTAAATCACCTGTAATGTCTTACCTGAGCTTGAAGCCCTTATCTAAAATGCTAGTGGAGGGGCGCCTGGGTGGCTCAGTGGGTTAAAGCCTCTGCCTTCGGCTCAGGTCATGATCCCATGGTCCTGGGATCGAGCCCCGCATCGGGCTCTCTGCTCAGCAGAGAGCCTGCTTCGCTCTCTCTCTCTCTCTCTCTCTCTGACTGCCTCTCTGCCTACTTGTGATCTCTGTCAAATAAATAAATAAAAAATCTTTAAAAAAAAAAAAAAAAATGCTAGTGGAGTAGGACCCCTTGGGTATCTCACCATCCATTTAGATGTTCTGTCCAAAGCTACATTGTGCCTCCTCTCTCCCCATGGAATCATCTGATTTTCTTGAGCACCCAAGAGATGGGCTGACATGAAGCCCTACCCTTCAGGAGCTCAACACCCAATAGAAGCCTGACCCCAGAACATCCAGTAGAAGTGCCATTGTAGAAATTCAAACAAGGTGCTTTGACACCCTGCAGGAGAGATGGACTCTGTGGGGACGAGGCTGACCAACTGGGGGAAAGCTTTGAGAGTGGGGGAAGCCCATTTCCCCAGCTCCACCAAACATACTGGCACTGTCACCTGTCATTCTCCCAACACCACAGACTGTATTGTAAGAGGGTTACAACAAATCAGACAGCTTTTCCTCACTTCACAACCTCCAAGTGGTGACACAGGGATCTAAGCCTCTTACATCTTGTGGTGACACAGTGTCTGGGACCCCAAAGCCCCCTATTAAGCATCTTCTACCTCAGAGACATCTTTGACATCAGCCACTCCCGACCTGTTCCTATGGCTGCTCTTCTTGGGAAGACCTGGGCCCAGGAAGGGAGGGGAGTCACCTCCGTAGTCACATGTGTTCCATCTCTGCTTGAGGAGATCCTCAAATTTTTCTGCCATCTTGTTAACTGTAATAATCCTTTCAGGTGGGGCGCCTGGGTGGCTCAGTCATTTGGGCATCTGCCCTCACCCCAGGTCATGCTCCCACGGTTCTGGGATTGATCCCCACATCTGGCTCCCTGCTCAGTGGGGAGCCTGCTTCTCTCTCTGCCCACCACTCCCTCTGCTTGTGTGTGCCCGCGCTCTCTCTCTCTCTCTCTGACAAGTAAATAAATAAAATCTTTAAAAAGTAATAATAATAATCCTTTCAGCCAAAAAAAATTATTCTGGCACTTACACCAGTGCTTGGCACACAGTAGGTATTCAATAAGTTAGTGAGTTGGTTAGTTTATTTATTTATTTATTTGAGAGAGAGAGAGAGAGTGTGCACAAGGTGGGGGGAGGGGCAAAGGAAGCAAGAGTGAGGGAGGTGGGGAGAAGACTCCCCACTGAGTGTGGAGCCTGACACAGGGCTCGATCCCAGGACCCTGAGCTCACGAGCTGAGCTGAAACCAAGAGTCGGATGCTTAACCAACTGAGCCACCCAGAAGCCCCTACAATAAATATTTTTTAAATGCCTGAACTTGTCTCAATTTCAGGAGGTGCTTAGAAGTTATTTGCAAGGCTAAATTAAACTCAGCAATTGGAGGGCAGATAGAGAGATGGAGGGAGCTTTTTTTTTTCCCCTGAAGATTTTATTTATTTATCAGAGAGAGAGGGAGAGCACAAGCAGAGGGGGTCATAGGCAGAGGGAGAAGCAGGGTCCGTGCTGAGTAAGGAACCTGATTCAGGACTCGATCCCTGAGCCACAGGCAGACGCTTAACTGACTGAGCCACCCAGGCATCCCCAGAGGGAGCTTTTGAATACCACACAATTACGGATGGGAGGATCTCACTCTCTTTTATTTTATTTATTTATTTATTTTTTTAAGAGCTTGTTTCTTGGTCACCTCTAAACTGCCCCTGAAGGCAAGTAAAAATCACCTCAGTGCTACAGCCTTTCTAGCCCTTTTGCTTCCTCCTGTAGAACCAGAAAGGAAAACTGAAAGGGTTGAGCCGAGGCCCTGGTGGGGGAGGGAAGGGGTGCTTGATCCTGGAAGGGAGGATCTCACTGTGCCCTCTCAGCATTTGGGGAGAGCACCCAGCCGGACTGAGTGCAGGTTCTGATGGATTCCGTACTCTAGATTGTCCACGTCAGGCTGTGGGAACTTGGGCAACTTACTTCATCTCTCTCTCCTGGTTTTTAGATTGATTCAAGTTCATATAATAAAAAGCATAGACCATGGCACAGTGTAAGTGTTATATAATTGTGGATATTGCCATCATTGGGGACAGAAAAGAAATGATCACCTGAAATCCGAAAATGACAGATTGAGGCTGTTCTTGGTGTCCAGCCAGATTCTCCTGCTGCTCCTGGTTTTCAGCTCACGCTGTGGCTCTAAGCGTTTAAGTAAAATAAGGGAAGTGTATTTTCTTTTCTTTTCTTTTTTTTTAAGATTTATTTATTTATTTATTTGCCAGAGAGAGGAGACCCAGCAAGAGAGGGAACACAAGTAAGGGGAGTGGGAGAGGGGGAAGCAGGCTCCCCACCGAGAAAGGAGCCGGACGCGGTACTCGATCCCAGGACCCCAGGATCATGACCTAAGCCGAAGGCAGATGCCCAACAACAGAGCCACCCAGGTGTCCCAGGAAATGTATTTTCATGGTCCCAGCCTTAATTACTTGTCTTGCCCCCAGTCTGCCTCGTCTACCCCAGAACACCCATCTGGCTCCCCACTGCTCCCCACCAGCCCGATCTTTGCTCAGCCACCTGCTCATCACCCCACCTTAGTTTGCCTCTATCTCTGTCCCAGGGTCAGGTTCTGCATGTCAGTGCCAGCTAGTTAATCTGATAAACGGATTTCTCTGAAAATACTATTTGGAGCCGGTGCAAAGGTTGCCGCTTCATACAAAGGTACATTATGACTGGGGCCCTTCTGGAGAAAATGCCGCACCCTTTGTGTCCTGGTCTGCGGGAGGGAGTGATGGAACAACCTACAAGCTAGGAAGCTGGGAGAGATTCAGGCCATCCAGCTCCCCTAAAAGAAGACGGATCCTCTTTGAGCATCCACTGTGTTGGCTGGGGAGAGGGCACACAGATATGCTGGCAGGGACGCGACCGCTGAACATGGCAGACACTTAATCAGTAAATTCTAGATTCAGAGCTGGGCTGCAGAAAGGGTAAGACTTGTCTCCACCTGTGGGGCGCCTGGGTGGCTCAGTGGGTTAAAGCCTCTGCCTTCGGCTCAGGTCATGATCCCAGGGCCCTGGGATCGAGCCCTGCATTGAGCTCTGCATCAGGCTCTCTGCTCAGCAGGGAGCCTGCTTCCCTTCCTCTCTCTCTGCCTCTCTGCCTACTTGTGATCTCTGTCTGTCAAATAAATAAATAAAATCTTAAAAAAAAAAAAAAAGACTTGTCTCCGCCTGCAAGGAGAAAAGGAAATGCAAGTACACAATTAATAAGCACACAGAGTAAGCTGTGTCCTGAGCTGAAACAAACACAAATCAGCATAGATAGGGATGAGAGCCCCCATTCAATCTGGAGGATTTGGAAAATTCCCTGGAGAGGCTGTTGGTGGCCTTAGAACTGGTGCCTGAAAAGGATTATGTTTATTTACTTATTTAAAATTTTTTGTTGATTTTAAGTAAATACCCAGTACATGTGGGGCTCAAATTCACAACTCCAAGATCAAGTAGTAAATTTACTACTAGTAGTAGAAAATCTGCAAGTAGTAGAATACAGAAAGAAAAGAAAATCACCCACTCTCTCACAATTGAAGGTGCCCTCTGTTACTGGCAGGTAATGGGGTTATGGGTGATTTCTGTTTGCTATCCATTTCTGTATTTTTTAAGTTTTTTTTTATCATGAGTTTTATAATAAAAAGAATATACATTCATAAAAACAAAATTTAAAACCCAAAGACAACTGACTGCTAACATTTCAGCATGTCATCCTCCCAGGCTTTTTGTAGTACATAGTTTTATCATCCCGTTTGTATAGTTCTAGATACCTGCTTTTTTCAGTGTCTCAGCATTTGCTCTGCTCATTATAAATGCTTCACAGATAGAACTAGTGGCTGTGGGATGTAATTCACATAACCATGTCCCTGCCCTCGGACTGTAAGATTGTTTACACATATTTGCTACCATAAATAACCCTTTGTGGTTTTTTTGAAGATTTGTTTGAGAGAGCGAGAGAGCACGCATGAGCGGGAGGGAGGGGCAGAAGGAGAGAGAGAATCCCAAGCAGACTCCGTATTGAGCTCGGAGCTGGACACGGGGATCCATTCCATGACCCTGAGATCATGACCGGAGCAGAAATCAAGAGTTGGACACCCAACCAATTGAGCCACCCAGGCGCCCCATAAATAACCCCTTCTGTAGTCCTACACATAGGCGATATTTTTAAACTAATAAACTTAGTTTTTAAGTTCAGAGAAAAACTAAGCAAAAAGTGCAGAGCATTCTCATTTACCCCCCCATCCCCACACATACACAGCCTCCCCCACTGTCAACCCCGCTATGGACATCCTTCATCAAAGGCATATCCGTTCTAATCATTGTCCCATTATTATCATTATCACCCAAAGGCCATGGTTTACTCTAGGTTCACCCTTGGGGTTACACATTTTATGGGTTTTGACAAATGTGTAATGACACGCATCCTCCAGTGTGGTATCACGCAGAGTCGTTTCACAGCCCTAAAAATCCTCTGGGCTCCATCCCTTCTATTCTACTGTCCTTCCCCACTAGCCCCCGGCAACCACTGATCTTCTTTCTCTTTGCAGGGTTTTGCATTTTCCAGTCTGTCATGTAGTTCAAATTGTATAATAAGCAGCCTTTTCAGATTGGTTTCTTTCACTTAGGAATATGCATTTCAGTTTCCTCCTTGTCTGCATGAAGCATGATTTCTTTATCCATTCACCAACTGAAGGACATCTTGGTTTCTTCAAGCTTTTGCAATTATAAATAGAGCTGCTGTGAACATCCCTAGGCAGGTTTTTTTTGTGAATGTGTTTTCAGTTCACTTGGGTAAATGCCCAGGAGCACAATTACTGAAATTATGCGAAGAATGTATTTAGTTTTGTAAGAAACTGTCAGACTAGTCTTCAAAGTGTCTCCCCCGTTCTGCATTCCCCCCAGCGATGACGGAGAGTTCCTGCTGCTCCACACCATCATCAGCATCTGGCATTGTCAGACTTCTGGATATTGGCCATTTAGGTGTGGAGTGGTACGAAATAACAGAAAAAATATATGTTGGTCTCTGCCCCTGGTTCCTGGCACAGAGATTCTAAACCCCTGTAATTTCCTGTGATAAGAGCATAAGAAGCATCTTTTGTTCTGATATTTGATCTTTGAGCCAGGTTCCTGACATAGGGATCTGAAGCCCCTTGGTATTTCCTTGGGGACAGGAGTGTCTTTTGTTCTAATGAAGTGACTCTGGGTGGGTTCCTGGTTGGCTCCTGGGTGGGCCTGCTCACTAGAAAGACCATGATTAAAGGCTTGGAATTTTCAGCCCTGTCCCCTCATTCTGGAGAGGGGGGAGAGGGGGGAGAGGGGATAGAAATGGAATTAATAATTAATGCCTCGGGGTGTCTGCGTGGCTCAGTGGGTTAAGCTGCTGCCTTCGGCTCAGGTCATGATCTCAGAGTCCTGGGATCGAGCCCCTCATCGGGCTCTCTGCTCAGCAGGGAGCCTGCTTCCTCCTCTCTCTCTGCCTGCCTCTCTGCCTGCTTGTGATCTCTCTCTGTCAAATAAATAAATAAAATCTTTAAAAAAAAATAATTAATGCCTCCATGAGGAAGCCTCCACAAAACCCCAATAGTCTGAAGTTTGGGGAGCTTCCAGGTGGGTAAACACATCCATGTGCCAGGAGGGTGATACACCCCAACTCCACAGGGACAGAAGCCTGGAAACTTCCCAGATCTTGCCCTATGTATCTCTTCATCTGGCTGATCGTCTGGCTTTTATCATATCCTTTAATAAACTGGTCAAGGTCAGTAACTGTGTCCCTGAGATCTGTGAACCAGCAGTTTAGTCAGATCCAAGGAGGAGGTGGTCATGGGAACCTTTGACCTGGAGACAGTTGGACAGAGTTCTGGGTAACCTGGGACTACTACTTGTGACTGGCATCTGAAGTAGAGGAAGCCCTGGAGGAGTGAGCCCTTCACCTGTGAGATCTGACACGAGGTCTGACACTATCTCTCAGTAGATAGTGTGAGAATGGAGGTAAGTTGTAGGCTACCCAGCAGGTGTTGCAGAATTGCTTGGTGTGGGGTGGGGGGAACCTCCACACATCAGGTGTCAGCAGCATTGTGAGTATGGTTGTCACGTGAGAGTAAAGGACAAGCATATAGGAGGGCTATGAGGTTTTTCCTATACATGTGATATCTCATCTTTAATTTTCATTTACCTGATGACGTATGATATTGAGCAACTTTTCATATACTTATGTGCCATCCGTATCTATTCTTTGGTGAGGTGTCTGTTCAGGATTTTTGTCCATTTTCTAATCAGATTGTTAATTTTCATGTTGTTGAGCTTTAAGAGTTTATGTATTTTGTTTTTATATTTGTTTTTAAGGGTTTTATTTATTTATTTATTTATTTATTTGACAGAGAGAGAGAGAGAGAGAGAGAGAGAGCACACACAGGCAGAGGGAGAGGGAGAAGTGTATTCCCTGCTGAGCAAGGCACCTGATCGATGTGGGGCTCGATTCCAGGACCCCATGATCATGACCCAAGCCAAAAGCAGACACTTAACCAACTGAGCCACCCAGGCACCTGAAGAGTTTATGTATTTTGGACAACAGTCCTTTATAGATGTATCTTTTGTAAATATTTTATCATCATCCATAGCCTGTCTCCTCATTCTCTTGACATTGTTTTTTGCAGTGCAGAAGTTTTTAATGTTAATGAAGTCTAGCTTATTAATTATTTCTTATGGACCATGCCTTTGCTGTTCTAGCTACAAAGTTATGACCTGATCCAAGGTCTTTTAGGGCTTTTCCTGTGTTTTCTTCTAGAAGTTCTGTAGTTTGGGGGACACCTGGGTGGCTCGGTCAGTTAGGCATCTGCCTTCGGCTTGGGTAGTGATCTCAGGGTCCTGTGATCGAGCACTGTGTCAGGTTCCCTGCTCAGTGGGGAGCCTGCTTCTTCCTCTCCTTCTGCTGCTCTCCCTGCTTGTGCTTTCTCTGTCTCTGTCGAATAAATAAATAAATAAAATCTTAAAAAAAAAATAGAAGTTCTATAGTTTTGAGTTTTATGTTTAGGTCTATGATCCATTTTGAGTGAGTTTTTGTGAGGAATGTAGGCCTCTATCTAGATTCATTTTTTGATGGATAGATGTCCAATTGTTTCAGTACCATTTATTGAAAAGAATATCTTTGCTCCATTGTATTGCCTTTGCTCTTTTATTAAAAATCAGTTGAGCAGCACCTGGGTGGCTCAATCCTTAAGCCTCTGCCTTCGGCTCAGGTCATGATCTCAAGGTCCTCGGATGGAGCCCCGCACTGTGCTTCTCTGCTCAGCAGGGAACCTGCTTCCCCCCTCTCCCACTCCCCTTCCTTCTCCCTCTCCCACTCCCCCTGCTTGTGCTTCCTCTCTCTCTATCTCTCTCTCCGTCAAGTAAATAAATAAAATTTAAAAAAAAATCAGTTGGTTATAGTGCTCGCTTCAGCAGCACATATACTAAAATTGGAACGTTACAGAAAAGATTAGCATGGCCCCTGCACAAGAATGACACGCAAATTTGTGAAGTGTTCCATATTTTAAAAGGTTTTATTTATTTATTTGACAGAGATCACAAGTAGGCAGAGAGGCAGGCAGAGAGAGAGGGGGAAGCAGGCTCCCCGATGAACAGAGCCCGACGCAGGGCTCCATCCCAGGACCCTGAGATCATGACCTGAGCCGAAGGCAGAGGCTTTAACCCACTGAGCCACCCAGGCGCCCCAAGTGTTCCATAAAGAAAAGAATATCAGTTGGTTAAATTTTTGTGGGTCTATTTAGGTTCTCTATTCTGTTCCAATGACGTTTTTGTCAATTCTTTCACCAATACGACACTGTCTTGCGATTGGGTATTGTCAGTCCTCTCTGACTTTGTTCTTCTTCAATACTGAGTTGGCTATTCTGGGTCTTTTGTATCTCCATATAAATTTTAGAATCAGTTTGTTTTTATCCACAAAATAAGTTACTGGAATTTTGGGGGAGATTGTGTTGAAACTTCAGATCAAGTTGGGAAGAACTGGCATCTTGACAATATCGAATTTTCTTACCCATGAACATTTAGTTCTTAGGTATCCTTCATCAGAGTCATCAGAGTTTTATAGTTTTTCTCATTTAGATCTGTTTATATGGTATTTCATATAAAAAATAATGACTAATTTTGGAAGGGGCTGCTAATGTAAATGGTAATTTCTAATTTTACTTGTTCCACTTGTTAGTATATAGGAAGGTGATTGACTTGAGCATATTAATCTTGTATCCTGAAACCTTGCTACAATTGCTTATTAATTCTAGGACTTTTTGTTGTTGATTATTTTAAATTTTCCATATAGGCAATCATGCCATCTGTGAACAAATACAGCTTTGTTTCTTCCTTCCCAATCTGTATATCATTTATTTCCTTTTCTTGTCTTACTGTATTAGCTAGAACTTGTGGTACAATATTGAAAACAGTGGTGAGAAGGGACATCCTTATCTTGTTCCTCATCTTAGTGGGAAATCTGAGTTTCTCATCATTAAATATGATATTAGCTATGGGTTTTAGGTAGATATTCTTTTTCAAGTTGAAGAAGTATCCCTCTATTTCTGGTTTACTGTGAGTTTCTATCATGAATGGGTGTTGGATTTTGTCAAATGTGTTTCTGCCTCTGCTGATACCATCCTGTGATTTTTCTTCTTTAGCCTATTGATATGATGGATTACGTTAATTGATTTTTTTTTTTAAAGATTTTTTATTTATTTATTTGATAGAGAGAGAGATCGCAAGTAGGCAGAGAGGCAGGCAGAGAGAGAGGGGAGGAAGCAGGCTCCCTGCTGAGCAGAGAGCCCGATGCGGGGCTCGATCCCAGGACCCTGGGACCATGACCTGAGCCGAAGGCAGAGGCTTTAACCCACTGAGCCACCCAGGTGCCCCACGTTAATTGATTTTTGAATGTTAAACCAACCTTGCATACCTGGGATAATTCTCACTGATCATGGTGTATAATTTTCATACATTGTTGGATTCAATTTCTTAATATTTTGTGGAGGATTTTTGCATTTATATTCATGAAAAATTTGGTCCGTAGGTTTTTTTTATCCTTTCTTATAATATTTTTGTCTGATTTTGGTATTAGGGTAATGCTAGCCTCAGAAGAATAGTTGGGATGCAGTCCTTCTGCTTCTATCTTCTGAAGGAGATTCTAGAGAATTAGTATAATTTCTTCCTTACATGTTTGGTAAAATTTGCCAGTGAACCCATCTGGGCCTAGTGCTTTCTGTTTTGGAAAGTTATTAGTTATTGATTCAATTTCCTTAATCGATAGAGGCCTATTCAGATTCTATCTATTAGTAACTTTTTTTAAAGGATAGATTTCTAGAGATAGGATTCCTGGTCAAGGGTTGACCAGAGCCTTGGTGGTTCTCAGTGCTGTCTGGACATTAGAATCACCTGGGGGAGCTTTTTAAAAATCCCACTGCTGGGGCACCTGCATGGGTCAGTCGGTTAAGTGTCTGCCTTCAGTTCAGGCCATGATCCCAGGGTCCTGGGATCAAGCCAGTGTCAGGCTTCCAGCTTAGCAGGGGTGTCTGCTCCCCAGCCCCGATGCAAATAAATAAATAAATAAATAAAATCTTTTTAAAAATTTACTTTTCTACAGAACCCTTTGGTTTCTGCATTGGAAGCAGTGTGAATAGAGGCCAGAGTGAAAAGCAGGGAGGTCCAGATGTAGGCCATTAAATTCACATGGGTGAGAAATACAGGTGGTTTGAATTTGGAAGGTCAAGGGGCAGATGCTGAGAAGTGTTTGGGTTCAGGATAGATACTCCAAGGCAAAGCCTATTGAGGTTACTGATGGATGGGATGTGGGTCATGTGAGGAAAAAAAGGAGTCCTATAAAACTCCAAGGTATTTGCCCTAAGCCAATGATGGTGGAGCTTGATTAGGGTAGAGGGAGGGTGTCAACAAAGGCCCAGGGTGTGTGTTTAGGAAGTATTCAAACAATGAAGATCCCATATGCTAAGAATATGTATCGGGATAAGGGCCAGGGTATGGAAAAATGGGAGATAAGGGGCACCTGAGTGGCTCAGTTGGTTGGGCATCTGCCTTTGGCCCGGGTCATGGTCTCAGGGTCCTGGCCTCGAGCCCCACGTGGGGCTCCTTTCTCAGCAGGGAGCCTGCCTCTTCCTCTCCCTCTGCAGCTCCCCCAGTTTCTGCTCTTTCTCACACACACTCTTTCTCTCAAGTAAATAAATTAAATAAAATAAAATTTTTTTTTAATGGGAAATAAGGGGCACCTGGGTGGCTCAGTGCGTTAAAGCCTCTGCCTTCTGCTCAGGTCGTGATCTCAGGGTCCTGCGATCGAGCCCCGAATCGGGCTCTCTGCTCAGCGGGGAGCCTGCTTCCTCCTCTCTCTCTCTCTCTCTGCCTGCCTCTTTGCCTACTTGTGATCTCTGTCTGTCAAATAAATAAAATCCTAAAAAAAAAAAAAAAAGGAGATAAAATACACTGCAGTAGGGGCGCCTGGTGGGCTCAATTGATGAAGCATGAAACTCTTGATCTTGGGATTTTGAGTTCAAGCCTGTATCGGGTGTAGGGATTACTTAAAAACAAAATCTTAAACAAAAACAAAAACAAAAAAACTCAAAAACCAAAAACTCTTCAGTAAATTATAGAAGGCCATGAATACCAAACTAAGGAATTGAAATTTATATGATAGGAGCAGGAGGAGCTTTGGAAATTTTTGAAATATAATTAATATGATCAGAGCTTAGCTTTATAACATCAATTGTGTTTAATAACATGAAAAATGCCCATGAGATAATTTTCACTAAAAGTTTAGATGTACTGTGATTATAGTCAAGTTTTTTTTTTTTAAATCTCTTGTATGGTAAAAAGCCTTCATGTATTTTTTTTTTAAGATTTTATTTATTTATTTGACACAGAGAGAGAGAGCAAGCACACAAGCAGGGGGAGCAACAAGCAGGAGGAAAGGGAGAAGCAGACTCCCAGCTGAGCAGGGAGCCCGATGTGGGACTCGATCCCAGGACCCTGGGATCATGACCTGAGTGGAAGGCAGCTGCTTAACCCACTGAGCCACCCAGGCACCCAAAAGCCTTCATGTATTAAAAAAGAGTGGCTGGGGGTGCCTGGGTGTCTCAGTGGGTTAAAGCCTCTGCCTTCAGCTCATCATCTCAGAGTCCTGGGATCGAGCCGCACATCGGGCTCTCTGCTCAAGCGGGGAGCCTGCTTCCTCCTCTCTCTCTCTGCCTGCCTCTCTGCCTACTTGTGATCACTGTCTGTCAAATAAATAAATAAAAATCTTAAAAAAAAAAAAAGAGCGGCTGGAAGGAATATTATCAAAATGTTCATAGAGACAGTTTTGGTGGTTGGTAAGACTGAATAAGATTGGATTCTTTTTCCTTTTCTTTCTGGTTGTCTGTATTTCTCATATTTTCTTTAACTGAGTGTAACTACTTTTATGATAATATTAAATGTGTGCAAGAGGGCGCCTGGGTGGCTCCGTCAATTAAGTATCCGACTCTTGATCTCGGCTCAGGTCTTGATCCTGGGTCATTAATTGAAGCCCTGCATTGGGCTCCACACTGGGCATGGAGCCTACACAATAAGTAAATGAATGAATGAATGTGTGCAGGATAGGAGGGAGGAGTACATTAGATGTAGAGAGTGGAAGCAGGGATATGGGTTGGGTTTACTGCAGCAGTCCAGGGGAAATGGAAGAAGTTGAACTGGGACAGAGGCCATGGGAGGAGGAGAGAAGTGGATGTGTTTCTTGCCTTGAAATGGATGTGTAAGGAAGCCTTACTACAAGTGTGGTCGTTAGGAGGAGAGGCTCTGGAACCAGGCTGCTAGAATTGGAATGTGAACTTGGCCAAGTTGGGCAAATTAGTCTTTATGTTTCCTAAGAGTCTGTAAGCAGGAATAATAGTTACACCTGCCCCGTGAGGTAGTTCTAGGAACTGAGTGAGTACATATTAACCACTCAGAGCAGTGGTGCCCAGCTCATAGACACTTGATGGTTTAGCAATTATTCTTACTGTTTACCCGGCCTCTGTGGAATTGGTGCTGAATATGATTGAAGAATGTGCAGTGGAGTGGAGTGAAGGTTTGAAGGTTACTGAAATATTATCCCTTACAGATTAATTTTTTATAAAATATGTTTATAAATTTTTTAAAAACTTAGTAAGAGTTTTTTGAAACTGAGTCAGGCTATCTCCAATGGTGAGCTCCCGGCACTGAGGCGGGTTTTTTGTTTTTTGTTTTTTAAGATTTTATTTATTTATTTGACAGACAGAGATCACAAGTAGGCAGAGAGAGGGGGAAGCAGGCTCCCCGCTGAGCAGAGAGCCTGATGCGGGGCTCGATCCCAGACCCTGAGATCATGACTTGAGCCAAAGGCAGAGGCTTAACCCACTGAGTCACCCAGGTGCCCCCGCTGAGTTTTAACAGGCTCTGCACAGATCACTGAGGGACTGGTACAGGGCTGTGATTCCAAACTAGTTTTCATCGGAGGATGTACTGGGTGTTTTGGGTGATTAAGTTCATTCCATTAAAAGTATTGTCCATGGGACGCCTGGGTGGCTCAGTCGGTTAAGTGTCTGCCTTCGGCTCTGGTCATGATCCCAGGGTCCTGGGGTGGAGTGCCACATCGGACTCCTTGCTCAGCAGGGAACCTGCTTCTTCCTCTGCCTGTTGCTCCCGGCTCATTTTCTCTCTTTCTCTGACAAATAAATAAATGAAATCTTAAAAAAAAAAAAAAAGAAAAAGAAAAAAGAAAAAGAAAAGAGAGGTACTATCCATTGGGGCATCTGGCTGTCTCAGTTGGTAGAATTTGCGATTTCTTGATCTCAAGGGTGTAAGTTTGAGCCCCACGTTGGGTGTAGAGTTTACAAAAAGTCATCATCGTAATAATAAAGATTAGACAAACCATAATAGATGCTTAATCATAGGAAATAAAGTAAGGGTTCCAGAGGGGGAGATGGGTGGGGAATGGGGTAACGACGGGGTGATGGCCATTAGGGAGGGCACGTGATGGAATGAGCGCTGGGTGTTATAGAAGACTGATGAATCGCCGACTCTACTTCTGAAACCAATAATACGTTGTATGTTAATTAATTGAATTTAAACTAAAAAAATAAAAGGAAATAAATGAAAATGAAACATAGTAATAAAGATTAGATTTTTTTTAATAAGTACCATCCTTTATTCTGAGCCCTCTCTAAGGGCTTGGTGCTCAGGTAGTCTTTGTTTTATGAAATATGGTATATATAGACCAGAGGTTTTTTCCCTAATACCCTCACTTGACAATAGTCTTGCTTTTTGGTCTCCAAAATTTTGGGGGAAATTTTACTGGTCTTTGAAATGTAAGTTTCTGGGAACTAGGGTTGTGGGGAAAATGAATAATTTGGTTAGGCTCAAGTAGGCACCTTTGAATCCCCTTCTGAACCTGAGAGCCTATCATTTCAGGGCCACAGCTTGGACCCCCTGATCCCAGTGAGTCATTCTGCAAATGAGAGCATTTAGGTGGGGGACTGGGGAAAGAGGTAAATGGTTCTGCACCACTCGGCCTCTACAGCTATCATAGAGTTCTTCTAGTGGATGCTCTTGGCTGCCAGCTTGTGGGAGGGACCACTGCACTATGGCCTCCAGTGTCCTCATCTTCCATCTTGCTGAAGGCTCCTGGTGGGGAGGCTCTGTGCTCTGTGCCACGGTGTTCCTGAACTCCTGTTCCAGTGGGCCAGGAGGTTAGAGTCTGAGGTCAATCCCCCAGGATCTCTACTCCAAGGAGCTTAGAGTCTGACATCCTTCATATACAAAGGATGGTTTTGTTACCACAACTTCCTCACATACAAGATGAGGATAATAGTACCATCTAACAGCCATGGAGAGGCATCTCTGCCTACTTCCCTCACCTCCAGCCAGAGCTGCAAAGAAAAATCCGACTCTGAGAGATAGACCGTGAGATCAAAGCAGACTGGAGGTGTGCCGAGTTACCTTAAAAAGAATGGCTTCCAAACCATGACACCTTCATTTTCCCCACAACCCTAGTTCCCAGAAACTTAACCTAACATGGCTACAAAGAAAGATCCATTAGCTCTGGATACTTTATGTATGTATGTATGTATATTGTATTTATTCGTTTGAGAGAGAGAGACAGAGAGCACAAGCAGTGGGAGGGGCAGAGGGAGACGACAAAACCGACTCCCCACTGAGCTGGGAGACCAAAGACATGGGGCTCAAGCCCAGTACCAGAGATCATGACCAGAACTTAAGACAGACACTTTTTTTTTTTTTTTAAGATTTTATTTATTTATTTGACAGAGAGAGATACAGCTAGAGAGGGAACCCAAGCAGGGGAGTGGGAGAGGGAGAAGCAGGCCTCCCGTTGAGCAGGGAGCCTGATGCGGGGCTCTATCCACCTACGCTGGGATCATGACCTGAGCCAAAGGCAGACACTTAATGACTGAGCCACCCAGGCATTCCTGAAGACACATTTCAACAACTGAGCCACCCAGGCATCCCAGCTCAGGATACTTAAAAAAAAAAAGAAGGCACAGGTCACCGAGTAGGGAGGGAAGCTGACCTGGCCTAGTGATTTTGCCTTTTGTGGAAAAAGTGACCTCTCCCAGCCCATGCCCCCAACACAGGAACCTTGTTGGCTGCCTCCCTGTTTCCGCCTCTTTACTTCTAACTCCCTTCTTCTTTGCCTCTGGCTGCTGTTGGTGAAGGGTCTACATGGAGAGAATGTGCTGGCCAGAGGCCCCAAGTGCCTCTGTCATGTCCACTCTGTCGCTGTGTCTCCCACTGTTGGTTTACACTTGGCTGTGTGGGGTGCACCTCTGTCTGGGAGCACTGGTTATCTTGAGTTTGCCCCAGGAGTGGAGGCTTCCCTAAACGTGTGTCGGCAGGTCCTATTTTGGAGACTGTGAAGCTGAGGAGGCAGGCCCAGCCCTCGCTGAGGTCATACCCTCCTTGTGACCTTGGGGCTTGTCTTCCCAGCCAACACCCCGTACCTCCATTTGCCTTACCATCCACCCCACTGGAGTTCCTCCAGCTCTGCTCTCCGTGTTCTTGTGAAGATGAAGTTCAGTCAGTGGCAAAGAAAGTGCATGCTAACGTGTTGAAGCATTCTACACGTGCAGATGATGACCGTCGTGATCAAGTGGGATCCTGTGTATAGACTCTGAAAAGTGTAACCCTGTTGCCGTATGAATTACCCTAGTTCTGTTGGGAGTCAAGAACCGTGGGAAACTGACAGTTGGGCTCAAGAGAAATAGCAGATTGGCCACCCACCCTCCTCTTTGAGGGTTAAATTGATAATAGTGCCAGGGTTTACCCAGAGGAAGAACTAAGATGGGAACTAAGCTGGGCTGTGGTTCAACAGGTGGCTGCCTCTCTGTGACTCCGGCTCTGTCGGGCTGTTGTTGAGTGGAAACCGGGGCACTTGGGACCCTCCATCAGGACAGCCGGTGAGTTTCCCTGTAAAGCTCAAGGGCAGGGCACACGACCACGTGATTCACCAGACCCTGAGCTCAGGCTGCTGTTTTTCCACTGGACTAAAGTGAGCCCTAGAACCCTCCAGCTGCTCCTGCTCGAGGGGAGGGGGCCGTGCCTGTTTCACCGCTTCTTGCCCGTGACAGACACCCCGCCACGGGGTCCCACATGGGCTGGATCCTGGTTGATGGGGCCCATCCGGAGTAGCTCAGGGGTTCTTTTTCAAGGTGGTGTATTCTAGATAACTTGGATGTGTGTTTATATTTAGGAATCACTTGGTCGTTGAGAGGTGGCATGGAAATGGGGGTGACAGGCTCCTATTAGCTGTGCTGAGTACTATTCTAAGAAATTAATGTGTTATCTCATTTAATTTTCACCCCAAAAGCCCCTGGGTGGTAGATCCTGTTTACAGATGAGGAAACTGAGGAACAGAAGGCTTCATTAACCAGTCCAAAACTGCATAGCTACTGGAAAGTGACAGAACCAGGATTTATTTTTATAAGTTTTTATTTATTTATTTTTTAATTAACATATAATATATTATTTGCTTCAGGGGTACAGGTCTGTGAATCATGAGTCTTACACAATTCACAGCACTCACTGTAGCACATACCCTCCCCAGTGTCCATACCAGGATTTATTTATTTATTTATTTATTTTTTAAAAGATTTTATTTATTTGACAGAGAGAAACACAGTGAGAGAGAGAACACAAACAGAGGGAATGGGAGAAGGAGAAGCAGGCCTCCCGCCGAGCAAGCAGCCCGATGTGGAGCTGGAACCCAGGATCCCGGGATCATGACCTGAGCTGAAGGCAGACGCTTAACGACTGAGCCACCCAGGCGCCCCACCAGGATTTATTTTTTATAAAGATTTTATTTATTCATTTGAGAGAGAGAGAGAGCACAAGCAGGGGGAGAGGCAGAGGGAGAAGCAGACTCCTTTCTGAGCTGGGACCCTGACGTGGGACTCAATCCCAGGCATCTGGAGATCATACCCGAGCTGAAGGCAGATGCTTAACCATCTGAGTCACCCAGGTGCTCCCCAAACCAGGATTTAAACCAGGCGGGAAGTCTGACTGGGGAGTCAGAGCTTGTTTTATTATTATTGTCATTTTTCTGATGCACACCTAAGGCAGAGAGAGGCTTGTCAAGGTCACACAGCTGGTATGTGGTGGACCTGGGAGTCAACCCCAGGTCGGTCCACCTCTGGAGTTCACACCGGTAACCATCACTCAATGCTGTATCCGTGGTGGCCCTTAATATTCAACAGGAATGTGCACTGTAGTATTATATATAACGTTGTACGACGTTCTATTATAGTACACTCCCCTATCGTAGTATGATCTGTTATGAGGTTACCGTTTATATGATGAATTCTCTATTGTTGGACATTTAGGTTGCTTCCATTTTGTTCCCATTATAAATAAATGCCAAATTTTTCTTTCTTTCTTTCCTTTTTTTTTTTTTTTAAAGAGAGAGAAATGGTAGGAATGTTGTTTGGTTTATCAGTTTATTTGTTTCTTTTCAAGGATTTAGAGCAGATGGGCTGAGCTCTCAGATTCTGGAAGAATTGGAGGCTTTGAGTTGACTGCTTGAATGGGGAATGAAATTCTGATTAGGAATGGTGCCAGTGTGGAGAGAAGGAAAGAACAGACCCCGTGCTTCAGCCCAGGGATTTGGCATTGCCTGCTGAGATAGAGAGTTGGGGATGCATTTCAGAAATATCTGTAATTCCCACTTTGGATGTGTTAGTGTTCTCTAGCTTTTTCCAGCCCAGTGTCTCATTGACATTGCCCAGATACACGTGGGTGGGGCTGGCCCGAGGGTGAGCCATTTTCTTCCCGAGATCAGCCATGTACGGCCATCTGGAGTCACACCATCTGTCCATCCCATGTCGCTTGCTCCTTCAGCCCTTTCCAACTCTGTCTCCTGTTGAAGTTTCCCCTTTGGTTCCTATGTCCCAGGTTGAAAATGGACGAGGAGGCCTGAGTACACAGTGATGACCCTAACGGTCTCACACACTAGGCCCTCAGCATGAGTCCAGTCCTCACCTCTTGTATCCTCACAGCTTTGTGGGATGGGGACCCTTACAAAAACGCCATCTTATGGAGGAGGAAAAGGAAGCTTCAGGAAATTAAGGGCTTGCCAAGGCCTTGGAGCCAAGGACTGATGGAGCCGGGATTCAGAGCCACGGCTGTCTAAATTCTGTGGCCACATCATGTGAACTGCCACATGTACTTTGCAGCCTTTGTGATGCTCTATAAAAAGAGGACCCTGTAGTTCTTGGGGGGAATTTGCAAGAAATCTGCAGGAACATGTCCAATTACCTGCATGTGTGTTTACCAGATGGGCTCACTTCGAGGGTGTTGGGACCGCAAAGCATCCTGGAAGTATCTTTCCTGCCTCATTTTTAAAGTGAGTCAGAGGAGGTCTAGAGAGATCAACGGACTTGTCTAAGGGTAAGATGTTGGGCCAGCCAGATTAGAACAAAAGTCTTCTGATGCCCACCCTGTGGCTCTCTAGAGGCAAACAGCTCTTAGCTTGACTTTCTCTGGAGCACTGAGAGATGAAGCATGTGCTAGTAGGGCAGGTATAGAGAGATAGGAGCAGGTTGGTATTGCTGGGCATTTGCTAGGGTTCATGGAGAGAGGGAACCACAAGAATCCTCTGGTTTTCCACTCCTTATTCCCTCACATACCTAAATTCTAGTTCCACTGTATAGAAAAATACAAGTGGGAACAATTGTCAGGAAGGTAGCATGGCATAATTGGTTAAGTGTCTGCCTCTGGCTCTGGTCATGATCCTGGGGACCTGGGATCGAGCCCCACATCAAGCTCCCTGCTCAGTGGGGAACCTGATTCTCCCTCTCCCTCTGCTCCACCCCCCTGATTATGCACACTTTCTCTCATGCTCTCAATCTCTCTTAAATAAATAAATAAATAAATAAGAAAAGAGTCTCGGGCTGTGACATTAGACAGCCCAAGTTTCACATCCATCCCTGAGCCTCAGTTTCTTAATCCACAAAATGGGAGTTACAGCTCCTCATCCCATGGGGCCATGGTAAGACGGAAATGAGACAACGCTTATAGAGGGACTGGCACAAGTTTGTGGAAAGAAGAGAAGAATCTCGAGGTTGTTTGAGTTGGTAGAAAAAGGAGAACACAAAACTGGTAACCAAATATGTGATTTCAACAAAAGGCCAAATATTTCTTCATTTCATCTGAGTCATTATTTCCCACAGGCATTGTCCGTGGGGTGCTCATTGCCTATCCCCATGTGGAGGTGAGCGGCTCGGTGACCTCTCTTCTGGTGAAGAGTGGGGGTCGGCTCAAGATGGTACAGGATGCTTTTTACTTCCTGTCTTAAAAGCGATGGGCTATGGCAAAAGGAAGATTGTTAATATAAACTCAAAATCTGGATTCTTTCTGAAGGGCATCTCCTCAGCTATGTGACCTCAGATGAACCCCTCGCTGTCTCAATTGTCTCTTGACCACAAGGTCATTGTGATGGCCACATAATAGCCACTTTACATGTGGTATCTTATTTAATTCTCAGACAAGCCTGCCAGATAGATATTACCATCCCATTTTAGATAAAGGAGAAGACTACAGTTCGGGGAAGTTAAGTAACTTCTCAGAGGCCACACAGCGTGCACGGCCAGGGGAGCGGTGGATCTGTGACATAAGCCCGGGGCTGACCCCAAACCCCTGGTGCTTCCTGGTCTACCCGGGGTAGGTTCAGATTTTGTTGGCTCCAAAGCTTATGCAATTTTGGAAGCCCTCTTTAAGGAAAACAATACAAAATCACAAAGTAATATTACAGATACAAGAGTGGATGTTTATTTAGATTTTTTAAAAAGATTTTATTTATTTGTTTGACAGAGACAGAGATCACAAGTAAGCAAAGAGGCAGGCAGAGAGAGAGAAGGAGAAGCAGGCTCCCTGCTGAGCAGAGAGCCCGATGCGGGGCTCGATCCCAGGACCCTGAGATCATGACCTGAGCTGAAGGCAGAGGCTTAACCCACTGAACCACCCAGGCGCCCCTGGATGTTTATTTAGATTCTGCAGTGAAATTACCACTTTATATTCGAAAAACATGCCAGAACCCAAATATCACAAACATCACAAACCCCAGAAAAATAACATAACATTTGTGATAACTGCTTGACGCTCCTCTGTAACACCTTGGTCCTGTGTCTTCTGGCTACATCCTCTTTGACTGTGTTCTCTTATGGCAATGATTTTGTAATCTTTTCAATGGAGAAAATAAAAAAAAATAACTCAGTGTTCTCAGTGTTTCTCTAGCATGGTTGATTGGAAGTTGTTGGTTTTTTTGGTTTTGTTTTTTGTTTTTTTAAGATTTTATCCATCTGTTTGACACAGAAAGAGAGAGAGAGCACACAAGGAGGGGGAGTGGGAGAGGGAGAAGCAGGCTCCCCGATGAGCACGGTGTCTGATGTGTGGCTCCACCCCTCCCAGGACTCTGGGATCATCACCTGATCTGGAGGCAGATGCCTAACCGACTGAGCCACCCAGGCACCTCTGATTGGAAGTTTTTATTTTTTTATTATTATTTAAAAAAATTTTTTTTTATTTATTTGACAGAGATCACAAGTAGGCAGAGAGGCAGGCAGAGAAAGAGGAGGAAGCAGGCTCCCCGAGGAGCAGGGAGCCTGATGCGGGACTCGATCCCAGGACCCTGGGATCATGATCTGAGCCAAAGGCAGAGGCTTTAACCCACTGAGCCACCCAGGCGCCCTGATTGGAAGTTTTTAAAAAAATTATTGACAGGGGTGCCTGGGTGGCTCAGTCATTAAGCGTCTGCCTTGGGCTCAGATCATGATCCCAGGGTCCTGGGAGCCCACTTCTCCCTCTCCCACTCTCCCTACTTGTGTTCCCTCTCTCCCTCTTTCTCAAATAAATAAATAAATAAAATTTTAAATAAATACATAAATACATAAAAATTACTGATAGTCTAGAAAAGTTTAACTCAGTTTCACAAGTTATTATTGGCAATATATAAATATTAGGATAATTGTCAGTTTCGGAAAAGCCTCCATCACAGTTTCTTCCACAAGATTTTAGGGTCTTTCATGTTTTCTGGAGCAGTGATTCATCTAAAATAATTCTGGAATTGGGAACACTTCTTACGTGATTTTGAGTTGGCTAAACATAATCTTTGTTATCAGTATCTTGGGTTATATTGGTGAAAAATTCTCATCTTTTCTAGTACCAGCCTCCCGTCTCCCAACCCCTTGAGATGGAATGAGGATGATTATGTTACTGAAAGACTCATAATTAAGTCCTTTCTCACAAGTCTATGACCTTTTCAAGGGAATTCATTACAAAATACCGGATGTGAAAACATTTGAAGCATTCGGATGATTTGGCCTGGAAAGAGGAAGGCTAGAGGCAGCGAATAAATAACCACCTTTAAGGGTATGAACCTTTGTGGGCATTGGAGGCAGCAGGGTGTATCTGAGCCTGATTCCAAGACCTGGGGAGAGGCTCCGGTAACTGCCTCGTTAACAGGTTCCGCAAGTCCCTTTGAACAGGTTGGCCTAAAATGGATAAGAAGAATAATAGAAAAGTGTGTGAGTGAGAACAGCTCCAACTGCCTCGCTTTGGACCCAAAGGGTGACCCGTGGTCTGGCACCTGCTGTGGGAGCTGGTTTTGCATCATTGGGGTGGGGCGGGCTTCGTGGGGGCACCTTACTGGGTCACTTGGTAGAGCATGTGACCCTTGATCTCAGGGTCGTGAGTTCAAGCCCCACTTTGGGCCTGGAGATGAAGGAAGGGAGGGAGGGAAAGAAAGAAAAATGCATACTCTCGGGCCCTACCCACGACTGCGGATTGGGAATCTGCATTTTCACAGAGCTGCAGGTGGTTATCTGAGAAGCCCTAGACCAGAGACTTGAGCTGGAACTTCCGATGTGCCTGCCCAGGCTTGGCAGCTAAGGGCAGCTGTGCCCTTAGCCTTAGCAACTGGCCTCTCTTCTTGCTTCTGGCAGTCGCCCATTGTGTGGATTCATTCCATCTCTGTTCCTCTCCCACCTGACTGCAGACTCCTTCAGGACTGAGTTCTCTTCTTTGATTTCTGGCCCTTCACAGTACTGGCGCCCAGGAAGTACCATTTATGGAATGCCCACTGCATGCCAAGAGCTTTGCCTCTCTTACCTCATTTGGCCCTCGCTTCAGGCCTGTAGACTGAAACAAATATCCCTATTTCATGTATGCATGTATGTGTGTATGTTGTATGTATGTATCTCCATGCCCAAGCTGGGGCTCGAACCCACGACCTCAAAATCAAGAGTAGGAGTCGCATGCTCTACCGATTGAGCCAGCCGTATGCCCCAGATAGCCCCCATTTTATAGATAAAGAAACAGGCCCCGTCACTTGCTTGCCATAAGTGGCAGAAGCTGGGAACCAACCGAACCCAGGGATGTCTGATTCCAAAGCCTTCAGTAAAGGGGATCAGTAAATGCTGCTTGAATCACTTACTGGCTTGATTAATTGATTTAAGCATTCATTAATGTTCTTATTTATTCATTGAAGAGACCATGGGAGATGAGCAGTGGAATCTTTTTCTTCTTGGTGAACCCTTTCTAGAACTGGAGCTGTCTGGAATCAACCTTCCAGAGGCAGGGGGGTGGGCTGCAGAAGCCCCCAGCCCATTCTAGGAGTGCGGAGGTGACATGCTTATGCCAGCCCCCACTCCTTTCATAATGTCCTCCGTGACTCAGCAAAGAAACCATAGGTCTGAAATCAAAGATGAAGCAAAAAAAAAAAAAAAAAAAAAAAACCCAAAAAAAAAAAAAAAAAGAGACCCAAAAACAAAAAACACAGCCCTCAAAAATGTTTTCTTTTCCTGGAGGAATTTCCCTTTCATGTTGCTCATTCCTCTGCCAGGGAATCCAGGAAGCCTTGGGCTTGGGGTCAGCTGTGACCCTCCAGTCTGGTTTCTCTGGGGCTCACCACCCCCCTGACTCCTCCCTGGCCCTGGGGGACAGCACCAGGCGTTCTTTCTCAGCCGTCTCTGTTTCTGGGCCGCCAGGGCCCCATCCAACCCAGCATTCCTTTGCTTACTTTACATTGTTTTGTTTTGTTTTTTTAAGATTTTATTTATTTATTTGACAGACAGAGATCACAAGCAGGCAGAGAGGCAGGCAGAGAGGAGGAAGCAGGCTCCCTGCTGAGCAGAGAGCCCGATGCGGGGCTTGATCCCAGGACCCTGAGATCATGACCTGAGCCAAAGGCAGTGGCTTAACCCACTGAGCCACCCAGGCGCCCCAACTTCCTTTACATTGTTAATCCTGAAACTGGATCCCGATTGTCTGAGTTCAAGTTCTGCCTCTACCTCTTATATTTGTGTGACTTTGGGCAGGTCATGTCACCTTTCCTCTTTGGTGAACTGGGGATGAGAGTATATTTGAGGGTTAAAATAATTAAACTATGTAAAGCACTTAGACCAATGCCTGGCACACAGTCATCACTTTATAACCGTTCTTGTTGTTCTTACTCATTACGGAGGAGTTGTTAATACCTGGATGAGACCTGGGTGATCTTGTGCCAAACTTCTCTTTCCATTTGCCTAGCCTCACCCCAGAATTTGCATGGATTCCCAGTTATTCATGCTTTAGAGAGTTTAAGGGGGCAACTGCAAATGAGTGAATAAATTAATAAAATTAGAAAGCTCTGGGTTGCTCTCTGAAAATGAGATTATTTTAATGGGCGATGAGGCATGAGTCAGTCGAGTTGATTTGGGAATAACCACATTCCATCTGGGAGGAGGGTGGCCCTCTGAAAATTTCCAATCATAGCAGTGACAGACCTGCTACCAAAAGCAGTTTACTGCTAGATTGATAAATTCAGTTTGCAGCTCTCCAGACAACAGGGGAAGGAGAGTAATTCTTGGCTGGAAGCTGGCTTGCAGTTCTCAGCCCTGGGTGCATTTCGGAATCACTGGGGAACAAACATACAGAACCCTGGGCCCCACACCTAGAGATTCTGATGTCCAGGCCTGGGAGTGGAATGGAGGCATCGGGATTCTTAAGAAGCTCCCCAGGTAATGAGAGTGAAGTCCAACAGTAACCAGAGACAACCTTATAGTAACAGAGCACATTACTATAAACTCGGGGGTTCATTTCTCTCCCCCTCGTAGCCATCCCCACAAGGCAGCTTATATTATCCCCGTTTTACAGGTGAGAACGCTGAGGTTTGAGTAATTTGGCCAAGGTCATCCAGCAGGGCCATTGTTTAATCTAGGTCTGAGTCTGAAAGCTTGAATGCATTGTGCCACATTCCACACTGCAGGAGGTCAGCCGGGAAGAAACTTCCCAGAAATTGACATTAAGATTGTTCCCTCTGTTGTAAACTATAAAATCGATACATAATAGGTCAGAGCAAAGATATGCAAACTGATTTAAAGAGACACAAAGGCTCCTAGAGCCAGAGAAGTCTCAACCTTCACCTGTGGCCTCTATTAACATATCTAAATAAAGACTGCCTCAGTGGGGGTGGGAGGGTGCTTGGGCCATTGGTCTGGCCCTTTGTTCGCTGAGGGATGGGTCCTGGGCCTGCCGACCCCTGGCATAATCGTGATTTGTGATCTGGCTTCCGCTTTTTCCCTGGGCTTCCTTCCTTTCTCTCCGGACCTCTTGGACTGTCATTTCCTTCCATGGGTCCTCTTTCTCCACCTGTCCCTTAAAAGAGGGTGTTTTCTGCATCCCACTCTCCTCATATTCCCCAGATTATGACTGGGCTGCCCGGTGCTGAGGACTTTAGAGGTGTGTACAACAGGTGTCCAAACTCTAGGCATCAAGGTTAAGGTTGGGGAGAGGGTAAGGTGTCATCAGACAGGAGGGGGAACTCCCATCCGAGATGGCTCGCTTGCTGCTGTGGACCCTAGAAATTTCTTTACATTGTTTTTTTAGCCTCAGTCTGTTTATCTGAGAAATGGGATATTAATGCCTATCGTACATGATTGTCATAAGGATGAAAACAGACAATAGGCATTCCGAGCACTCAGTAAGAACGTTTACTGATTTTTTTTTTTACATTTTATTTATTTATTTGACTGAGAGAGAGACAGTGAGAGGGAACACAAACAGGGGAAGCGGGAGAGGGAGAAGCAGGCTTCCTGCCCAGTAGGGAGCCTGATGTGGGGCTTGATCCCAGGATGGCAGGATCGTGACCGAGCCAAAGGCAGACACTTAACGATTGAGCCACCCAGGCACCCCAGAATGTTATTAATGGGACCTATTTGTTATGTCCAGCTGGCATAGGACTTCTCCATGGGCACTTCAAAAGCAACGTGTGAGATAGAGAACCCTTTCCCCTAATTGTGTTCTTTCACTTAAATTCCTAGCCAGATTCTGTAAAATTCTGGCCAAAGCCATTATCCCTAGAATCATCCTGGACAGTCCCTCCACTACCATCCACGTGGCTACTGAGTTCCAGTGATTCTGCGTCCTGTGTTTCTTCCATTTTCATAAGCCACCATTGGAATTTCTCATGAGGTTATTGCAAGCACCTCTTTTTAAAGTTTTACTTATTTATTAAAGCAATCTTTGTGCTCAGCTGAGGCTCGAACTCACGACTCTAAGATCAAGCATCCTCTGCTCTTCTGAGAACACTGAGGACACTGAGCTAGGTGCCCCAAGGTTATTGCAAGAACCTCTAAACCGCTTTCTCTGTTTACTCCTCCCCAAACTCCCAACGCTTGTGTAGTCAGGTTCTGGTCTAGATGCAAACCCTTTAACAGCTCTCCAGTGACTTTGGGCGCAGCTGAAATTCTGCTGTGGCCACAGGCCCTTCAGGATCTCCCCTGCCTTCTCGTCCTTTCCCGTCCCTTCCCATCCCATCCCATCCCGAGGAGGTTCTCTTCCTCGCTAGGGCAGCATCACTAAAGTCCTGAGGTTTCTGTCTGTCTTTCCAATAAGACTGAACCACTTGAGCTCTCAACCCTTTTGGGGGTCTCTGGATGCCTGGTGTGTGACAGTCTCTCTCAATAGGAGACTCTCCTTATAATCTTTGGTGTGGGCCAAGCCCCATCCTAAACACCCAACATCCTCACAACTCTATGGGGGTAGGCACGCTTTATTCTGCTGTGCTTACATGGATGGCTAAGCCCTGGTCTGGGTACTGGGGATATGGCAGAGCACGCAGCATGGGGCGTGCTAGAAATGAGGGGAGGGATTTCTGTTTTATCTAAGAAGGTCAGGAAAAGCCTCTCTGAAGAGGAGCAGAGACCTGAGGGAAGGAGGAGAGGGGACTGTGTAGGTATCTAGGGGAAGAGTGGTCCAGGCAGAGGGAATAGCCAGGACAGAGGGGATCAATAGTCCCATTTGACAGATGAGCAAGCCGAGTCTAGGTAGGTTAAGCAAAGTCACAGAAAAACCCAGGTTCTGTAACTCTTGACTCAACCATCCCTCTGTAAAGCCTTTTGCGGGACACAGTGGGTGCCTTGGCTGAGGGGTGACTGGCTCTGTGTTCACCCCACAGCCCTCTAGTTGGAGCTTGCTTCCCGTGTCAAGGAGAGCGTGGGCTGATCCACGGCCTTGCCATTCAGGTTCACTTGGTGGCTCTGTTTTGCTCTTGTGTGTATCCGTTCCTGTGGCCTTTATTGGAGACAATTAAACTGTATCTACTCCTCAGGCAGTCTCAGAAAGCACACTTCTGCAAAGCTGAGGACCAGACCCTGAAATATGGTGGTGACTTGGCCACGGCAAATTCCCCGTCCCTGGTCAGTAGTCAGAGGGGCCTCTGTGGGCAACTGCCGTACCTCCCCCCATACCTTCCTTCAGACTTCAGCAAGAAGATCTGAGGCAAGTGTCTTTGCAGGGGTGGCATCTGAGCTGGCCTTGGAGGACACGGAGCATGGCCAAGAGAGGCACGGATGAGAATTTCGGTGGTAGGAAGTGTGTGAACGGCACAAAAGTGTCGCGTGCTGGGCCATCTAGTGCACCTGGAGTGTAGGTACTCAGAGGATGTGTTTGTTGAGGGAGAGGAGATAAGGCTGGAGGGAGAACGTAGGGTAGTCCTGACAGCCTTTTTTTTTAAATGGCCTACTTAGCGTGCCCATTTCAGATAAGTGGTCTGGATTTTATCTCTGTAGTCACAGGGATTTTAAGATTTAAAGAAGCAAAGGAAGCATGTGTGCATTCCTGATGTTTTCGAAAGAATGCCTGGGCAGTAGTGGGGAGCGGGGTTGGAGGGGGTGCGTGGGGGGAGAGAGAGGATTGCGGCAGTCCAAATGTTAGGTGGGAGCAAGAGGCACTGGAAAAAAATGATGTCCGCGTCTTTAGCTTGGATGACTCGGTGGGTCACAGTTAACTGACACATAATGCGAAGGAGGAGGGACAGGTTTTAAGCACCTTGAGTTTGAGCCAGCTGTGTGACATCTAGGTGGGGGTGTAGACCAGGAGTTTGAGCTAGAGTTGAGGACTGGAGAAGCATGAAGGCTGAGGCTGAAGGAAGAGAGGGGAGTCTCAGCTGTTTGTGAGAAGAGAACATAAGGGCTTTGGCTTAAGTCCTGGAAGGTGTTTACAGTTCTTTTTTTTTTTTTTTTTTTTTTTTAAGATTTTATTTATTTATTTGACAGACAAAGATCACAAGTAGGCAGAGAAGCAGGCAGAGGGAGAGGGGGAAGCAGGCTCCCTGCGGAGCAGAGAGCCCGATGTGGGGCTCAATCCCAGGACCCTGGGATCATGACCTCAGCCAAAGGAAGAGGCTTTAACCCACTGAGCCACCCAGGCGCCCGGTGTTTACAGTTCTTGAGGCTGATGGAGGAAGAGGAGCTAAGGAGGGAGCTGTGGAGGAGTGTTTCGGTGAAGGCATCTCTGAGACCGTTGGACATAGCTCAGCAGCTGATGGGAGGTGATGGAGGCCACGTCCCAGGGGGAACCACAGTTGACCTAGTCTGGGTTGTCTGCCCAGAGCCACTCAGAGACCAGGAGTGCTTCTGCTCAACCTGAGTTTGTTTGTGTGGTCTTCCATGGACATATGTCCAGCCTCCCGCTGTTGAGAGAAATCTCCTGAAAGAGGGGATCTTGACTTCTCCCCCATTATTCTCCAGGAAGCTCAGCCTAGGGTTTTGTACACTGTGAAGCTCAGAACACTAGCGAGGGAGCTGAATGGCTAAGTGGGATGTGTGCCTGTGGTGAATTTGGTCCATGTCTTCTCCTTGAGTTCCTTTTTAAGAGAATATCTTGTTTCATGGAATGAGCGTAATCTGCTCTCTGAATCTTGAGTTGCTTCAGGCCTGCTCTGCCCATTGGCCCATCCATTCGCCCATCCATCCATCCATCCATCTGCCCACCCATCCATCCATCCATCCATCCATCCAACCGCCCACCCATCCATGCATCCATCCATCTGCCCACCCATCCATGCATCCATCCATCCGCCCACCCATCCATCCATCCATCCATCTGCCCATCCATCCATGCATCTATCCACCCACCCAACCAACCATCCATCTATCCTGTGTAGACTTTTGCTAAAAGTGGAACACTTTGCACATGGAGTTGGGGGGGCTCCTAGTACTTGTCATGCATTATCTTACATTACAACAAGCCTCTGAGGGAGGCATGACTACCCTGTTTTGCAGATGAAAAATCAGATAATTTTCCCCGGGTCACACAAGGGAGGGGTAGAGTCCGGTGGTCTAACTGAAAAGTCCCTATGCTCTCAATTGCGAATGGTGTGGCTTCCTTAGGTAGGAGGTGATCATAAAATTTATTCTCCAAATTGGAATACCTGAAAAAAAGTTTTATCAAGGGGCATCTGGCTGGGCTGTGAGTTCAAGCCCCACGTTGGGCATGGAGCCTACTTAAAAAATAAATAAATAAAAATTAAAAAAAATAAAGTCTTATTGAGATCTAATTTTCATACCATAGAATTCACCTATATTGAGTTTATAATTCTACGGTTTCTTTGGTGGGTATTTACAGAGCTGTGCAGTCATCGCTGGCATCTCGTTTTAGAACATTTTCATCAACCCAAAAAGAAACTCAGTACCCATTAGCGGTCACTCCCCGTTACCATCACCACCCCAGTCCCCGGCGACCACTGATCTATTTTCTGTCTCTATAGATTTGCCTATTCTGAACACTTCGTATAAATGGAAGCTTATGAACTGTGGTCTTTTTGGTTGGCTTCTTTCACTTACCATTATGCTTCAGGGTTCATTCCTGCTGCCGGAATGCATCTGGTTGGCCTTTCTTTGCGTGAATGACCGAACGATAGTCCATTGTATAGATATACCTCGTTGTCTTCCTTGGGCTTGTTCACGTGTTGACAGACACTTGTGGATTTGGATTGCTTCCACTTTGGGGCTCTTATGAGTAATAATAACGCTCTGACATCTGTACACAGGTTTTATGTGGATGTATTTTTAAAAATTTTTTCTTAATTCTTAAATTTTTCTTAATTTTTCTTGCATCTGTGCTCAGGAGTGGAATTGTGAAGTTATATGGTAATTCTGTGTTTAATGTTTTGAGGAACTGCTGAACCATTTTCCAAAGTGGCTGTAACATTCTGGGTTCCCACCAGCGGTTAGGAGGGCTCCAACTCTCCCACGTCCTCACCAACACTTGTTATTCCAAACCAGGAGGCTGTTGATGGTGAAAGGGTCCACCATTAATAATTACACCAGGATAACCAGTAGCAATGGGAACATCTGAACTCTACCTACCTTAGCAAAAAAAAAAAAAAAAAAAAAAAAAAGAAAAAATAAAATCTTCTTTCCCCGAAAAAAAAAAAAAAAAAAAAAAAAAAAAAGAGAGAAGATTCAATTCCTGCTTTCAGGGAACTTTTCTGGCCACATGATGAGTCAAAGCCCAAAAAACCCCCATACTTGAGTCAATTAAAGAATCAAGTGAAGGTAAATTATTAAGAAGGAAAGCAAAGCACATTTTATTTCGCCCAGGAGATTGTGTTCTCTTTAATAAGAAAAAAAGAACTGTCTTATATTTGTATTGTTTAGGGCCCCAGGAATATCTTGGTACGTCATAGGGGCTCAGTAAGGATCTGTGGAATAAATGAATGAATGAGAATGAATAATACAAACTTTCCTGGAGGGAATGTAAAAAAAAGAAAAATTGAAATGAGTCATCTGGCCCAGATTTGTGAGTTTGGAGGAAGTGTGGATCTTTTCTAAAAATGGGGTTTTTTTGCTCAGTGTGGAACAGCACTAATGACAATTTTGTTTATTTTTACTAATAACAATTAAAAAAAGATTTTATTTATTTATTTGACACAGAGAGAGACAGCAAGAGAGGGAACACAAACAGGGGGAATGGGAGACAGAGAAGCAAGCTCCCCACTGAGCAGGGAGCCCGACGCGGGCTTGATCCCAGGACCCTGGGATCATGACCCTTAGCCTAAGGCAGATGCTTAATGACTGAGCCACGCAGGCGCCACTTTGCTAATGATAATTTTAAAGGGAAAAAGTAAATTACCAACAATTAGAGGATTCTTTAACCGGATTTTGCGAGTGTAGATGGCTGATGGAAGGTGGGAGAAAGACCTTACAAGCCTACAAGCCAGGAGTCTGGAAGCAGAGTACACAGCTTTATGCAGAACACCTCTACAGCAGGCTAACCAAATTTGGGAATGGGAGGATGTAGGACCTATCCCCAAGAGAGAGTCCAGTGTTTTATTCATAGGAAACAATGAGAATAATTTAAAAGGACCCTTAACTGGCTGTGTTCCCTCAGGGAGGTCAGCTCCCCTCTCTGACCCATCATCGATCTTTCCAGCTCTAAATTTCCCTGATTATTCAGCCCTACAGCCCTGGAAGCTTCTGTGGGATTGGTGGCCCAGAAGGTAGGCCTTGAAGGAAAGAGCTGGATTTGGAAAAAGGGGTAAGATGCCAGTGGCGGGTGATAAGGCCTTGAGGTGGACTGGAGTGCTCTGTCTGAGATAAATTGGAGAGGGTGGTTGGGGCCTCTCGAAGGAGAACTTTAAAAGCTGGGCTGGTTGGCTTTTAAATTTGACCTGATAAGCAGGTCCTTGGACTGAAGATGAAAGGAGTGTCTATGAGAGATTAATCTGATGGCTCTGGGCCATCGATCTGGATCTATCTGGAAGCAGTGTAAAGACCGAGAGGCTCTCAGGGAGGCCTTTGCAACAGTACTAGAACCCCAGCTGTTCTCTAGAGTTCAATTTTCCTTAACCATAAGTAACTTAAATCATTATTTTTATATTACAACAATTATTCTCCACCAGAATCCTAAATGTATATATAAATTTCTAAGGCAGAATGTTAGACGTCAAATACATTTCAGGTTTGCCGGGGACAATTTTGAATTATACTACCAGATTCCTCAGAGGGAGATGCATTCTCTCTTCTATGCTGTTAAGGCTTTACTTGGTGGCAGGTTTTGGGAAATTTGCTAAAAGTCCACTGGAAGGATGGGAAGGATGGGATCTTAGTTTCAGGAGTGGTTTCGCTTTGGCCCAGGTAAAGGATTAGATGTTGGAAACCAAAGAAAGAAATCCAAGATGGTGCCAGAGTTTAAAATCTGAGGACTCAGAAGAAAGATGGTGTGCTATTCATAAAAATGTACCAGTTGAGGGGCGCCTGGGTGGCTCAGCCAATGGAGTCTCCAGTTCATGATTTCAGCTCCTGTCCTGATCATAGGGTCCTGGGATGGAGCCCGAACCCCGCCTGGGGCTCTGTGCCTGGGGGGGAATCTGCCTGAAGAGTCTCTCCCTCTGCCCCTTCCCCCACTCAGTATCCTGCATGAGCTCTCTCTCTGTGTCTCCTTAAATAATAAAATAAATAGGGGCGCCTGGGTGGCTCAGTGGGTTAAGCCTCTGCCTTCGGCTCAGGTCATGATCTCGGGGTCCTGGGATCGAGCCCCGCATCGGGCTCTCTGCTCAGCGGGGAGCCTGCTTCCGCCTCACTCTCTGCCTGCCTCTCTGCCTACTTGTGATCTCTCTCTGTGTTAAATAAATAAATAAAATCTTAAAAAATAATAATAATAATAAAATAAATTAAAAAATTTAAAATGTACCAGTTGAGAGAAAGGAGGGAAGATGATGGTTTACCATGAGAACATAGAGAACAGATGGCCTTGCTAGCCCCAGGAAAGGACTGGGCAGATTGGACATGCAGGAGGAACTGGCACTTCTGGGTCTTTCTCAGCCTTTGCCCTTGAAACTCTCCATTGGCCTGGATGTTTGGCATTTTGCCTGCTTTACTATTAATGTATTACTATGAGACAGGATGTTTACTATAGGGTTTTTGTAGATGTCCTATATCAGACTAAGGAAGTCTCATCTATTATAGTTCTCATCTATTCCTGCTTTGCCAAGAGTTTTTTCTTTGCTTGCTGTGAGCGGGTGTTGAATTTTATCAAATGCTTTTTTGGGTATTTGTTGATGTGATTATATGGGTTTCTTCACCCTTTAATCTTTTTTGTGTGATAAATTGTAAAGATTTTAAAAAATAAACTATCCAAGCATTTTTGGCATAAAGTCAACATAATCATAACATAGTATCCTTTTACATACTGCTGGACTCAGTTTGCTAATATCTTGCGTTGGATTTTGCATTCATGAATGTAATTTTCTTTTCTCATGCTGTTCTTTTCTGGTTTTGGAATCCAAGTGACACTAAAAATAAGTTGAGAAGGGAATCCTCTTTTTATATTTTCTAAAAGACTTTAGGTAATATTGAAATTGCATCTTTCTTGAATTTTCGATAGAACTCTTTGCCTGGTTGCTATTGAAGGTTATCCCATCATGTGGGTGATAGAGAAAGGAACTTTTATTTGAGGAGTTATATTAAACAATAAGGAACATCTATTATCTCATACATTACAAAAAGTCCAGAAGTAGGTGTCCCAGGATTGGCTAATTCAGCAGTTCAACAACATTATCAGGGAGAGGAGTTTATTCTGATTTTATAGCTATGTCACTGTCAGGTGTCAGCTTCTTCTCTTATTGCAAGATGGCTGCAGTTGCTCCAGACATTGCAACATAGTGGTTAAGAGGATGGGTTTTGTAGCTAACACTGGTTCCAAATCACATAGCTATATGACACTAGGCAATGCTTAACCTCTCTGGAAAATGGGATGATAATGGTATTTTACCTCAAAAGTTTACTGTTGTATGGATTAAGTGAATTAGGATTTGGTTTTGTTTTTTAACTCTTTTTTTTTTTTTTTTTTTTTTTTAGGATTTTATTTATTTACTTGACAGAGAGAGACACAGGAGAGAGGGAATACAAGCAGGGGGAGTCGGGGAGGGAGAAGCAGGCTTCCTGCTGAGCAGAGAGCCTGATTCGGGGCTTGATCCCAGGACTCTGGGATCATGACCTGAGCCTAAGACAGTTGCTTAACGACTGAGCCACCCAGGTGCCCCTGTTTTTTAACTCTTAAAATAGTGTTTTGCATATGGTAAACATACAGTAAATATTAGCATATCTAACTCCATTCTCACACAGGCAGAAATGAAATTTTTTCCCTTTTTACCCCATTTCTTTTTTTTTTTTTTTTTTTTTAAAGATTTTTATTTATTTATTTGACAGACAGAGAACACAAGTAGGCAGAGAGGCAGGCAGAGAGAGACGGAGAAGCAGGCTCCCTGCTGAGCAGAGAGCCCGATGCGGGGCTCGATCCCAGGACCCTGGGATCATGACCTGAGCCGAAAGCAGAGGCTTTAACCCACTGAGCCACCCAGGCGCCCCTTTACCCCATTTCTTGAAGCCCCTCAGCAAACTGACTTCACATTTATTGGCTAGAATTTGGCAGGTGCCCATTCCTAAGCCAGGTGTGGGATTATCATGATTTGGTTTGGAGTAATTTATTATTTTTTTAATTTTAATTTTTATTTTTTTTTAAGATTTTTTATTTATTTATTTGACAGAGATTACAAGTAGGCAGAGAGGCAGTCAGATAGAGGAGGAAGCAGGCTCCCTGCTGAGCAGAGAGTCTGATGTGGGGCTCGATCCCAGGACCCCGAGATTGAGTCACACGCTCTTCTGACTGAGTCAGCCAGGCACCTTGCCTTATTGCCTTTTTTTTTTTTTTTTAAAGATTGTATTTATTTATTTGATAGAAATCCCAAGTAGGCAGAGCAGCAGGTAGAGAGAGAGGGGGAAGCAGGCTCCCTACTGAGCAGAGAGCCTGATTCGGGGCTTGATCCCAGGACTCTGGGATCATGATCCAAGCCGAAGGACAAGGCTTCAACCCACTGAGCCACCCAGGCGCCCCTGCCTTATTGCTTTTTAACTAGTGCATGATCTCTGCTGGTCTCAGAATCCCCTTCTAAGCAGTGTGTTTTGTCGTTATCCGTCTTTCGTAGTCGGGAAACAGGCTTCTGGAACTGGAGGTGTGCTTGCCTGCGTGTGTGTGTGTGTGTGTGTGTGTGTGTGTGTGTGTGTGTGTCTGTGTCTGTATGTCTCTCTCTCTCTCTGTCTCGTTGGGACAGAGCCAGGTCCTGGGACTCAAGTGCAGGTCTTCAGATTCAAAAGTTCTCCCCTTTCATTGGTCTTCTGTAAATTCCCAACTGTCTGTCGTGGACCTGCTATTAAGATTATTTATTTATTTATTTATTTATTTATTTATTTTTGAGAGAGAGAGAGAGAGAGAGAGGAAAGAGAACAGGAACACGAGTCGGGGGAGGGGAGGGGCAGAGGAAGAAGCAGACTCCCCCCTGAGCAGGGAACCCCACGGGGGACTAGATCCCAGGACTCTGGGATCATGACCCAAGCTGAAGGCAGATGCCCAACTGACTGAGCCACCCAGCCTCCCTCACACTACCTTAAAATGAGCACACAACCTTAAAAACATTTATTCAGGCTTAGAACTCACGGTCCGGCTCCTGACTGGGCTGGAATCCCAGCTCTGCCAATGTGGTACATGCAGGGTGCGGGGGTGGGGTGGGGTGGTCCATCCTGCTGCTGCCTGCCCGCTCTCACCGCTGCAGGGTGCACCCCTGCTTCCAAGTGCCGGCGCTGTGACTTTGCCTGACAGCTTGTTCAGTCTGTCAGAGTCCACTGTGCCCTCCCACAGGAAGGAAGTGCTAGCTAGCTAATTAATTGGAGGCCCTTCCCTCCATCCCCAGCAGCCCTCAACCTCTGGCTGTTGGGAATCGGTGGACACTTGCATCCAGGCTCCCTCGCCTTTCCCCTCTGGCTGCAGTGGCTTCCAAGCAATAGCTTTTCCTTATCTCCAGCACAAATGAGCTTACATTTCTCACATGGCCCACATTGGGTAAGTGGGAGCTTACCCAATCATGCACTTTTTATTGCTTTCCTCCGCTTTCCCGGGTCATTTCCCCACTCCCTTTTGGGTGCTTCCTGGGACCATCTCTCAGGGAAATGACTTCCCTGGAGTCCTTGGCTCAGACTCTGCTTCCAGAGAGCCCAGACCAAGGCAGCCATTTGCTGGTTGTGTTGACAATACCTAACTTCTTTGTGTTTCTCTGTTCACATCCATCATATGAGGATACTTAACAGCCCCTGTACCTCATAGAACAAATGTGGTAAAGCTCTCAGTGCCTGACTAAGAGAAAGTGCATAGCAATTATTATTATTATTACTATTACTGTTATTACTACCTAACTGCAATGTGCTATGGTACATGCTACAGTATGCGGGTACCGCACAGTTGAGACCCACTACTCCTTGCCTCTCCCTTCTTACGCCCCACTTACTCTCTGAACTTCTGCAGCACCCCCTCTTCCATCATAGGCTGTCTCCTTCCAATCAGGTGTCCAGGACTACCCGTTCCCACCACTCTCAATGCAGTCCGTCCTTCCCATCACTTCTGGTGGGTGTTCCAAATACCCAGGTAAAATTCTCCTGTTGGAATGACATCTCAGGATTTCTCCATGATGTAGGAGCATCTTAGGGATCCCCTTTAGACTGGAAACTCTGGAGGCTTCTCATTTCTGACTCATGTCCAGAATATTCTAGGACATCTTGGGGCGCCTGGGTGGTTCATTTGGTCTGTGTCTGCCTTCAGCTCAGGTTAGGATCTCCAGGTCCTGGGATGGAGCCCAGGACTGGGTGGGACTCCCTGCTCAGTGGGGAGCCTGCTTCTTCTTCTTCTTTCCCCTCCCCTCATTTGTGTGCATGGTCTCTCTCTCTCAAATAAATAAATAAGTAAAATCTTAAAAACAAAAACCAAAAACAAAAAACGAACAAATATTCTCGGACATCTCAAAGCCTTCCTGAGGCCTGGGGCAGGGAAGACACTCAATAAATTGTTGTGGATGTTGATCACAGCTACTGAGCACTTACTATGGGCGTGGTGCTGTTGTCGGTATTTTTTCCCATGTTAATTTTTGCCACCACCCATGAGGTAAGTGTTATTAGTCTCTCCCGCCTGGAGATGAGGAGCCTAGCACAGAGAAGTTAAGTAACCTGCCCAAGATCACACAGCTGGCAAATGACAGAGCCCGGCATCAGCCTAACTCTAGAGCTCACTTAGTCATGATGCTAAAACCAGGCCTGGAATGAAGCATGCTGGCTTCTTTACTCCCCATCTGAGAGCCCAGGGACAGGTCTCGTTTTGCCAGGTGTTCTGCTGGAGCAGGTCACTCATCTACCCTGGAGGCCCACATGCTCATCGCACCCCTAGCTGTTGAACAGGAATCTCAGAGATGGTAATAGGACAGGAAAGCTTCATTTACTCAGAATCCAGAGGGCCAGGAGGAGGGAGAAAAAGCAAATATGTACATATATAGCCTGCGTTCTAATTTTATGATAAGGAGAGACTAAACAGGTTCAGGCTAGTACCTGAGGTTTCTTTTCACTGGCAATTTATGTGCTAGAGATTGCAAACGGCTCCCCGCCCCTCTGATCCAATCCCTACAGCTTTGTGTGTGCCTGGAAAACAAAAGGAATGTACAGCAGCACCCATTACCAACCGCGGAGCGAAATGGGGGAGCTAAGCAGTACCTCCCAGCTTTGGGTGGGACCCATGCTGTCCCCATGCCCAGCCCCACCCCTCCCCAGCAGCTCCCTTACCACCACCAAAATGCCATTTATCCTGTGGCTCAGGCTGGTATTTTCTTACAACTAGTTTGTTTCATTCATTCATTCAGCAAAGTTCTTTTGAACACTTACTATGACCAGGCACCATTCTTGGTGGGGTGGGGAAGGAACAAAGTATAAACAGATACAGGATGTTAGCGACACACGCAGCATCTGCTCCAGAAATAGCCGAGTGGGTGAGAGAATAGTGGGAAATGGCGTGGGAGCAGATGGCGCAGGTCTAGTGTGCATCACAAGGACGCCGGCGGTCACCGGGAGAGGACTGAAGAGCCGCCCGAGTGCTGCTGTATTGAGATGAGACCGGAGGAGTCCAGGGTGGACCAGGGATACCCACTGGGAAGCTATCCCAGCTGTGAGCCAGGCGATCCAACTATGCCAAGGTGGTGGCAGGTGACATAGAGGAAAGGGGAGGACTGGAGATGTGTTTGGGGCATAGAATCAACCAGAAATGGGTAACAGGGTGGATGTGGGAGACTGCTAAGGAGAAGGAAGGATTGAATTTGGACCAGGGAAGTAAGTAGCAAAGGCAGAGGAAGGAAAAGGGTGGACTGGAGATATTTCAAAAGTGGAGCGTCTCTGCTCTGCTGATGGATGGATGTGAGATTTGAAAGAGGAGTCAGGAATGACAGCAAGGGTGTTGGCTCTGTTTTGGAAGGATGGAGTTGCCTTCTGGTGATGTGAGGAAGCCTGTGGGAGAAGCAGGTTTGGAACAGGAGAAAGATGAGGATCTTTGGGGTTATTTTGGAGAAGTTGAATTTAAAGGTGCCTATTGGGGGAGCCTGGGTAGCTCAGTCAATTAAGTGTCTGCTTTTGGCTCAGGTCATGATCCCAGTGTCCTGGGGTAGAGCCTGGAGTCTGGCTTCCTGCTCAGCAGCGAGTCTGCTTCTCCCTCTGCACTCCTCCTCATTCTCTCTCTCTCTTTCTCAAATAAATAAGTAAAATCTTTAAAAAATAAATAAATAAAAGTGTCTATTGGACCTCCATGGAACAGCTAAGAAGGCAGCCTCCTATGTGAAACAGAAACAGAAAACAGGTCAGCTCCCATGCCAGCCCTGATTTCTCTGATTTGGTAGTGCTACCTGCAAGGGCTGTGTTGACGGTGTTGAGATTTTTTTTTTTTTTTAAGATTTTATTTATTGATTTGACAGAGAGAGATCATAAGTAAGCAGAGAGGCAGGCAGAGAGAGAGGGGGAGCCACTGAGCAGAGCCTGATGTGGGGCTTAATCCCAGGACCCTGTGGTCATGACCTGAGCGGAAGGCAGAGGCTTAACCCACTGAACCACCTAGGTGCCCCGAGATTTTTTTTTTAAGGTTTGTTTGTTTGTTTGTTTTTTAAGTAATCTCTATATGCCCAACATGGGGCTTGAACTTACAAGCCTGAAATCAAGAGTTGCACATTCGACTGAGCAAGCTGGGAGCCCCTGTGTTGAGATTTTTAAGGCTCACCAGTGGAAAAGAGTTTTTCTTTTTTCCCTAATATTTTACTTTTAAGCAATCTCTTACACCAAATGCAGGGCTCAAACTCAGAACCCCGAGATCCAGAGTCACATACTCTACCCTCTGAGCCAGCCAGGTGCCTTGGGAGTTTCCTGATCCCTAGTGAGGTCTGTCTCTGGAGCTGGTTAGGCAAATAATGGTGAACTCTGGGTGTAAGACTTTCTGTTGTGGAGTGGGAAGAAAATGTGAAAAATTTTGTTCTATGTATTTTTTGTCTTACCCTTTAAAATTTCTTTTCTTTTTTTTAAAGATTTTATTTATTTATTTGACAGACAGAGATCACAATTAGGCAGAGAGGCAGGCAGAGAGAGAGAGAGGAGGAAGCAGGCTCCCTGCTGAGCAGAGAGCCTGATGTGGGGCTCGATCCCAGGACCCTGGGATCATGACCTGAGCCGAAGCCAGAGGCTTTAACCCACTGAGCCACCCAGGCGCCCCTATCTTTAAAATTTCTTAATATATTCTCTAGCGTGCATGATATCGTAGAGTAGCAGGTATGGAATCGTTTACAAATTAAATATCCTATACAGGAATGGTATGCTCAGTTTTTACTGAGAAATGGAGAGATACCTCTGAAGATAACTGATTTGAGATATTTTACAACAGATGCTCAAAAGTATGGCTATGAAATACTGTATGTCCTGAAGTGTCTCCTGAATCCTTGAAGAAAAAACAAAATTATGTTCAGTTTGGCTTAATGCTTGATTTTTCCACTGCACAATATACACTTATTTATTTACTTATTTTTTTAAAAAAAGATTTTATTTATTTGACAGACAGAGATCACAGGTAGGCAGAGAGGCTGGCTGAGCAGAGAGCCCGACGTGGGGCTCGATCCCAGGACCCCGAGATCATGACCTGAGCCGAAGGCAGAGGGTTTAACCCACTGAGCCACCCAGGCGCCCCTTATTTACTTATTTTTAAGTAGGCACCACAGCCAGCTTGGAGTCCATCACAGAGCTTGAACTTACAATCCTGAGGTTGACTCAGCTGCTTAGGGGTGCCTATGCCACTCCCCCTGCTTGTGCTCTCTCTCTCTCTCTCTCTCTCTCTGACAAACAAATAAAATCTTTAAAAAAAAAAAAAAAGACTCAGATGCTTAATTGGTTGAGCCATCCCGGTGGCCCTAAAATATACAACAACACTACTTGTGTAGTATCTCTCCCAAGAATATTTATTTACTCTTTACATAATCAGGAGAAAACAATCAGACAAATCCAAATCAGAGCACATTGTATAAAACAGTTGGCTTTCATATTAGTGAATATGAAAGATAACATATCAGTGTTATCACAGACCTGTTTAAAAAAAAAGGGTGAGGGACGGTTCTAGAATAAAAGAGATTAAAGAGTTAGGGTAACAATGCACACATGAGCCTTGATGGGATCTTGGGTTGAGAAGGAAAAAAGCTACAAAAGGATATTGGTGGAACAACTGGGGATCTTTTTCTACAGATTGTTTATGGTATTGTGTTAGTGTGAATTTTCTAATTGTCATCATTGTTTGGGGTTATGTGGGAGACTGCTGCATTCTTAGGAGACACAGGCCGGAATATGTAGGGATGAGGGGTCGTGATGTTTGTCATTAGGTCTCAAACGGTTCAACAAAACACACGTGGATTTAGATAAAGGGTGTTATTATTCTCGAGGTTTGAAATATTTCAAAGTAGAAAGTTGGGGGGAAAACAGGATTCACATATAGTTTCCGTCAGTTCTCAGAAAATGAGGAAATCCAAGAGTGGTATATAAGACCATGTTTATTTTATTTTTATTTTTTCCCTCCCCTGCCTCTCAGACCACGGTTTGTGTACTTGATTGTTTCATTGACTGGAACACTGTCTTCTTCACCCTCTCTGAGGCAAAGAATTTGCCACACCTTTGCTACCGCAAGAGTAATCCCTGGCGTGTTTATTTTGCAGAAGCCTCCATGTCCTTTATATTACATTTATTATCATAAATAGTCCACATGTATGAAGAAGTTTGTGTCTTTAACTACCACAGTCACAACTGTCTTTTTTTTTTTAATGGTTTCCCATATGCCAGGCATGGTTCCGTGTATTTTACACGAAAGAGCCCTTTTCAGCCTCACAACCACTCTATAGGGGAGGTACTGTTATCCTCATTTTCAGAAAAGGAAACTGAGTTACAGACAGGTGGTTTAACTTGCCACAGGCACACAGCCAGGTACGGGGAGTGCGGGGCACTGCGTCGTTCACCACTCCCCCCGACCATGCGCTTCACCTCATGAGCTGCATCGGAGAGGACGTTTGCTGGAGCTGCCTGCCCAGGAAGGGGGGTTCTGCTGCTCAGACTTTTGCTTTTCTCTGAGGGGTTCTCGGTGCATGTCCATAGCAGAAAGGGTACTCCTCGAGAGAGGCAATAATAATAATAATGATAACAAACTGCCCTTTTTTTTTTTTTAAGATTTTATTTATTTATTTGACAGAGAGATCACAAGTAGGCAGAGAGGCAGGCAGAGAGAGAAGGGGAAGCAGGCTCCCCGCCGAGCGAGCAGAGAGCCCGATGCGGGCCTCCATCCCAGAACCCCGGGATCATGATCCGAGCCGAAGGCAGAGGCTTTAACCCACTGGGCCACCCAGGTGCCCCCTCTTTTTTTTATCGTTAAAGATTTTGTTCATTTATTAGAGAGAGAGCATTAGTAGGGAGAGGGGCAGAAGGAAAGGAAGAAGGAACCTCCCCGCTGAGCAGGGAGCGTGGTGTGATGTGGGACTCGATCCCAGGACCCTGGGATCATGACCCGAACCAAAGGCAGATGCATAACCAACTGAGCCACCCAGGCTATCCCACTCAGGCACCACCCAGGTGCCCCCAGAACTACCACCTTTGAGGGTTTGCCGTGTGCTATAAGCCAGGGTGAGATGTTTTCTGCCAGTTCAGTCCTCAGGACCCCACCATGGGCTATGAGCATTGTCCTTATTGGACAAAAGAGGAAACAGCCCGAGAGGTTCCAGTAACTCCCTCAGAGTCATAAGGCCCGGAGCCAGGTTTTAGCCTCCAGGAGCCTGACTCCAGAGCCTTTCCCCACCCCAAGGCTGCCTTGCCTCTACCTGTCCTCTCAATGGGATTTGAAGGTAATTGAGCCACCGAATGGAGACTGGGAGTCAGGCAGGAAGTGAGGGGGGAGAGGGTGGGGTCGGAGTGGGGGGAAAGCCGGGGAGCAGAACCTCCCTCATCACTTTCTTCACCCCCTCAGTTCCCAGATGGGGACATTTCAGTGGCAGAGGAGGAGGAGGAGTGGGAGAAGGAAGAAGAGGAGGAAGAAAGCATTGTGATGCTTCCTTCTTAGGGCTTTTCATCTGGCCTGTGGCATTCCATTCCCACCCCTCCTCGAACTTGCCATTTCCTTGAGCAACTTTTTCTAATTGAGTGCACCTGGTTAGAAACTCCTCCCATATTGGCCCGGTCATTCATCGCTTTGTCGTTTTGTTTTTTGTTTTTTTGTGTGTGTTTTGTTTTGTTGTTGTTGTTGTTCTTACAAAAACTGAGGGGAGCCCCTATTCCTTTGAGGGAGAGCTGATTGCTGAAGTCCCCGTAGGCAGATCAGCCAACATCCAGGAGCCGCTCTGCCTGACCCGGGGCAGCAGCATTGAGCTCACCTGCCTCCTTTGAGGACAGCCAGCTGGTTGTTGACTGGCTCTTTGGCCCTGGAGGTTCGGATGACTCAGCCCTGGGTGCAGCAGTCCCAGCCTGGGGTGAGGCAGAGGTATCCCTCATAACGCCCTGCCCACCAGGAGTTCCCTTTGTGGGGCACAAGTTCCCACCCTACCTTCCAGGATGGGGTGGTCTCTTGTGTGCCTTTTCCTCAATAAATCAACAACTAATAAATCAACACCCATTCATGGAACAAGCAGAAGAGGCAGAAGAATGAATTAGTTTAAGAGCAGGAATTTTGCAGCCAGATTGCCCGGGTTGAATCCTGCTACTACCTCCGACTTCCTGTGTGACCTTGGGCAAATTAGTTAGCTACTCTGAGTCTTCGTTTCCTTTTGTGTAGAATGGGGTGAAATAATAGTATACTTCTCATACAGTTGATGTGAAAATGAGACGATTCAATACCTATCAGGTACATACGGTGCCTGGGATGGAGGGAGCCCCCCATAAAGGATTGATATTCTTGCTGGTGGTCCCAACACAGTGCTGAGTCTTGCAGAGGAGACCCAAGCATAAAGGACACAGTCCCTTCCTTGAGAAGAGGCAGTCCAGCACTGAAAAGGGTGCAGTTTGGGAAGAGCTAAGTACACCTTCTGTATGTTATTTAACTCCGTGGTACCTCAGTTTTCCCATCCAAAAACCATTCTTAAAAGGTGAGACCATGCATCATAAACACCCTGCCCCGTGCCTGGCATATAGTTGGATCTCCTCCCCTTTCTAGGAACTACACTCTGAATAGGGACAGAGAGCAGGGCCAGAGCCAGCCAGCTAGAGGTAGAGGATGGATAGTTCTACCTGCAGGAGTCTGGAGGTCAGAGGATTGGTTCCTGTATTTGGATTATCCTAGGGAGGCTTCTTGGAGGAGGAGGTTGGATCTGAGTCCAAGAATGAATAAAGAAATGGGGCAGGGGCACCTGGGTGTGGCTCAGTCAGTTAAGCATCTGACTTTGGCTCAGGTCAGTCTCAGGGTTCTGGGATCGAGCCCTACATCGGGCACCCTGCTCAGCAAGGAGTCTGTCTGTCAAATAAATAAATAAGTAAATAAAATCTTAAAAAAGGAAGGAAGGAAACAGAGCAGAGAGATTAATGGGCTGACCAGTGGAGGAAGAGGGAATGAAGAGATGGGGAGGGCAGTGAGAGGTCTTGCCATATTTTCAGAAGTCTGTAGAGAAAAAGATTCTGTTTCCTCTGCCTCATATCATTGTCTAACTGGAGTTTTCCCTGCTGACTTACATACTTCTTGTTGAAGGCCACTTCTCTTGGAAGTGACCATGGTTATTTCAGACCGGATGAGCTTTTGGTGTTTTTCTTAAGTACTTTTATACTTAATATTGGGCTAAAGACCAGGTGAATTTCTTTCTTCTGCTTCTTCTTTTGTTTTTAAGATTTTATTTACTTGACAGAGAGAGCACAAGCAGGAGGAGTGGTAGGCAGAGGGAGAGGGAGAAGCAGGCTCCCCACAGATCAGGGGGAGCCCAGTGTGGGATTCAGATCCCAAGACTCTGGGATCATAACCTGAGCCCAAAGCAGTCACTTAACCTACTGAGCCACCCAGGCACCCTCAGGTGAATTTCCATAGACAAAAGTTGCAAGAATTCTGAGGACCATTTCATCCCAGTGAAAGTCTTTGACCATGAATGACAAAAATAAGGCAGAGTCTGAAGTGCAAGAACCAGGCCAAGGGATGCTTGTAGCAGAGAAGTGAGTGACAAAGAAAGAACAGATTGTTAAATCAGTGCCATGGGAACTCTGGGTGATAATCTGGGAAAAGTAAGGCTAGAGCCCCACTTAATATGATACAAGGAGTAAAGGTAGGTAACAATGTATACATTAAAAAAAAACAACAACACCCAAGTTTATGTACTCCTGAAAATGCAGATTTTGGGGGCCTCATGACAGACTTGAAGAATGAAAAGCCCTGAAGCAGGGGTCAGAAAACTGCATTTTCAACAAGTTTCCTAGGTGATAAAAAATATTCATCTGTAAATATTTCCTACATTTTCTCGTAGCGCTTTTATAAATTTTAAGGTGGACAAGGCATGATTCAAAGGCAGAAGTCATTGCAGAAAATATCAGTAAATAAGGCTATGTAAAATAAAAAACTTTTATTTGTCAATAAGAAGAAATCTCCCATTGGGGTGCCTGGGTGGCTCAGTGGGTTAAAGCCTCTGCCTTCAGCTCAGGTCATGATCCCGGGGTCCTGGGATGGAGTCCTGCATCGGGCTCTCTGCTCAGCGAGGAGCCAGCTTCCCCCCTCTTTGTCCCTGCTTGCCTCTCTGCCTACTTGTGATCTCTGTCAAATAAATAAATAAATAAAATCTTTTTTTTTTTTTAAGATTTTATTTATTTATTTGACAGACAGAGATCACAAGTAGGCAGAGAGGCAGGCAGAGAGGGAGAGGAAGGGAAGCAGGCTCTCTGTTGAGCAGAGAGCCCGATGCGATGATGCGGGGCTGGATCTCAGGACCCTGAGACCATGACCTGAGCCGAAGGCAGAGGCTTAACCCACTGAGCCCCAGGCGCCCCTAAATAAATAAAATCTTAAAAAAAAAAAAAAGAAAAAGAAAAAGAAAAAGAAATCTCCCATGAATCAAAAGTGAAAGGCAAACAATGAACTAAAAATAAAAATTACAAAATATATGACAAAGAAAAATATGAAAAGGGGTTAATAGCCTTCAAATGTAACAAGCACTTATAAGTCAATAAGAAAAAAAATCATATAAAAGAATGGGCAAAGGAGGGGCGCCTGGGTGGCTCAGTGGGTTAAAGCCTCTGGCTTCGGCTCAGGTCATGATCCCAGGGTCCTGGGATCAAGCCCCGCATGCATCGGGCTCTCTGCTCAGCAGGGAGCGTGCTTCCTCTTCTCTCTCTCTCTTCCTGCTTCTCTGCCTACTTGTGATCTCTGTATGTCAAATAAATAAATAAAATCTTAAAAAAAAAAAAAGAATGGGCAAAGGACATAAATAGGTAATTCATTTACATAAGACATGTAAATGTCTAATAACTTGTCAAAATATTATTACTAATATTCCACTTTTCATCTGTAGTTTTTTCTCTATAAAAATGTGGCATGTATATATGTGTGTGTGTGTGTGTGTGTGTGTGTATATATATAGATTATTCAGCTACTAAAAAAGAAAAAAAATTTGCCATTTATGACAACATTGACAGGCCCTGAGGCCATTATATTAAGTGAAATAAGTCAGACAGGGAAAGACAAGTACTATATGATGTCACTTGTACGTGGAATCTAAGGAAACTAAACTCAGGTATAGAAAACAGATTGTTGCTTGTCAGAGGCAGGGGGTGGGGAAGTGTGGCAGGTAGGGTAAATGGTAAGGTGGTCAAAAGATTTTATTTATTTATTTGACAGATAGAGATCACAAGTAGGCAGAGAGGCAGGCAGAGAGAGAGAGAGAGGGGAAGGGAAGCAGGCTCCCTGCCAAGCAGAGAGCCCAATGCGGGGCTCGATCCCAGGACCCTGAGATCATGACCTGAGCCGAAGGCAGAGGCTTTAACCCACTGAGCCACCAGGCACCCCAAAAGGTACAAATTTTTAGATATAAGGTAAAAAAGTTCTGGAAATACAAGGCACAATATGGTGACTATAGTTAACTACTGTATTGTATATTTGAAGTTCGCTAAGAGAGTAGATCTTAAAAGTTCTCATCAGAAGAGGAGAAACTAGGTGAAGTGATAGTTGTTAACTGATTGGGATAGTCATTTTGCAATATATATATACATCAAATCATTATGTTGTCTAACTTAAACTACTACAACTTAGGTATATGTCATTAGCTCAAGAAGTCTGGAAAATTTTTAAGATATGAAATAATGATTTACTTTCTCATCAAAGATAAAGGTTTTCTTTTTCTTTTTTTTTTTTAAAGATTTTATTTATTTATTTGACAGAGATCACAAGTAGGCAGAGAGGCAAGCAGAGAGAGAGAGAGGAGGAAGCAGGCTCCCTTCCGAGCAGAGAGCCCGATGCGGGACTCGATCCCAGGAACCTGAGATCATGACCCGAGCCGAAGGCAGAGGCTTAACCCACTGAGCCACCCAGGTGCCCAAAGACAATGGTTTTCTTATCTCAGCAGCCCTACTCAATAATTCTGAAAGCAAAGAAACACCTTGCTTCAGGACAGATCTAGTTTTTGGTTCTGTGTTTCAAAAGCTACATTTTTTTTTTTTTTTAGATTTTATTTATTTATTTGTCAGAGGGAGAGAGAGGGAGAGAGAGCGCACGCGCATGCGCACAGGTAGGGGAAGCAGCAGGCAGAAGGAGAATGAGAAGCAGGCTCCCTGTCGAGCAAAGGGCCCCAAGCGGACCCTGGGATCATGATCTGAGCTGAAGCCAGATGCTTAACGGACTGAGCCCCCCAGAAGCCTCCCAAAGCTACATTTTTTTAGTCCTCCTGCACCCTAAATGCCTCTTACACTTCCACATCTTTGCCTCCTCAGAACTTCATACCCAATCTTTATAGCTTTAAATTTAGTGTTCTTTTTCATAAAAGAGTGCATTGCAATGATTAGCTAAAGAAATGCATGTTTGTATTTTTTTTTTAAGATTTTATTTATTTATTTATTTGACAGACAAAGATCACAAGTAGGCAGAGAGAGAGAGAGGGGAAGGGAAGCAGGCTCCCTGCCAAGCAGAGAGCCCGATGCGGGGCTTGATCCCAGGACCCCGGTATCATGACCTGAGCCGAAGGCAGAGGCTTTAACCCACTGAGCCACCCAGGCACCCACATGTTTGTATTTTTGAAGACAGGGGGAGGAAAGGACTCACAGGATCAGGCAAAGTGCATGGTACACATACATGTTGATACAAGTGCTCTTGAATTAAAAATACATGTAATTACTGATACAGTATTTGCTATTTTCATCTCTCTAATTGGCAGGTTTTTTTTCTTTCAAGTTTTCTAATGTTTGTTCATTAGATCAGTTCAGCTTTTTTTTTTTTTTTTAAAGATTTTATTTATATATTTGACAGAGAACACAAGCAGAGGGAGCAGCAGACGGAGGGAGAGGGAGAAGCAGGCTCCCCAAGGAGCAGAGAACCCAGAGTGATCCCAGGACCCTGGGGATCATGACCTGAGCCAAAGGCAGACACTTAACCAACTGAGCCACCCAGGCGCCCTTCTGTTCAGATTCTTATCAGGGAAATTTGGTAATAAGAACTGTATCAAAAGCCTTAGAATGTTTCATAACCTTACATTGAGAAATTCCACTTTTAGAAATTAATTCATTTTAGAAATAATCATGAGTGTGCACAATGATATGACAAAAATATTTGACAGTATTTTTTCTCGTAGTGAAGAACTAGAAACAACTTAAATTTCCAGCAATACAGCTTTGGTAAAATATATTTTGATACATTCACCAAAGGCATACTACATAGCCATTAAAATGTGGACTATTTAATGATATGGGAAAAGTATTAACAGTATTTTTTTTTTTTTTAGTGAAAAAGCTTAAGAAACAACTTGCAATCTTATTCCTAAAAATATGTTTATTTGTAGAAAAATTTTAGAAAGATAAACACTGACATTTTAAAGGGTTGTCTCTGGATGGTGAAATTGTAGGTGGTTATTTCCCTTTTTTTGTGGCTTATACATATTGTCTTAAGTTTTCTATAGTGTAAATGAGTATGCCTATGATATGAAAATGACACTAAAAGAACAGGGGTGCGAGGCCGGTTCAATCAGAAGGGCATGCGGCTCTAGATCTTCGGGTGGTGAGTTTGAGCCCCACGTTGGGAACAGAGGTTACTTAAAAATAAAGAAAAAAAAAAAAACTTAAAAAAAATTCATTGAGAAAATGCTTAGCGTAAAACTTGCCTTTTCCGTAACTCATTTCTCTAACAACTCACTTCGTCAGTGGCTCCTTCCTGGGGAGGATCCCAGGAGAGGCAGGCATCTCCTCAGGCCTTCTCCCATTGGAGCCTTCCAGGAAGCCTATGGTCTGTCTGGCCCTTTGTCACATAGAATCCGGCTTTGGGGAAACTACGAAGTAACCCAGACTGTGGGAAGTAGAAGAAATGGAGCTGGGAGATTTTACAGAGCTAGAGCCAGGAATTCTCTTCACAGAGGATCTAGTTTCTCTGCCCATGTTTTCCTCAAACAGCAACTAAGGCTTGTCCAAGGCCACCCAGCCAACTGAATGACAAGGTGAGGCCTTGAATCCATGGCCTTTCCGCCCCGTTGTATCACTGTAATATGCAGATTTAGACCCGTCCTTCTCATACTTAGGTGTGCCCAGGGAGCCCCAGGGATCTTGTTGAAATGCAGATTTGGACCCAGCAAGTCTGAGGTGGGCCATTTCTCAGTAGCTCTCGAGCCATGCCAATTTTGCCCGGCTGGGGATCGCAGTTTTCTTGGCCGTGGTGCAGAGCACAGATTCTGCAGCCAGACTTCAGCTTCCCAGTCCTAGCTGGGCCACAGACTATGATTGTGACCCTCACTGTGCTGCCGTTTCGTCATCTGCGAAATGAGTCTCATACGTGACTCGTAGAGCGCGAATGAGAAATTTAGTAAGTCGTTACACGTTAAGTGCTTAGACCGGTGTGCATGAACAAGTGGCTAGCTTATTATCATTCTCAGAGCCTTTGGTGGGGGACAGTTGGTGAAGCAAGGTTTTACGAATGAATGAATAACCTTTGGAAAAAAGTTCTTTCCTGGGCGGCTCGAGTTGGAGAAGCCAGAGGGGAGGGCTGGTAGGTGGGGAAGAGGCCCACCTCCACCGAGCTTCTCTCCACTGGGTGGTCAGAAGGGCCGGGAGCGCCCGGAAGCCGGCCGGCCCGCGCCCCGCCGACCAATGCGGCCGCCCGGGGGGAGGGGGCGGCTAGCCAGCCCTTTCCGTCCTGGGCTCCGGCGGCCCCGCCCCTTGTGCGTTGCGGCGCTCGAGCATTCCACGGTTGCTACATCGTCGCGAGGGGCGGGGCGCCTGTCAGGGAAGCGGCGCGCGCGCCGGCGCGGGCGGGCTGGGGCTCGGCCGCGCAGTGCCAGCGCCAGCACCAGACCCGCGCCCCGCGCTCTGCCGACCGCCGCCTGAGTTCTGGCTCCCGAGTCCGAGCTCCCGCCCGCCTGTGCGCCGCCCGAATATGGAGCTGCTGTGCTGCGAGGGCACCCGGCACGCGCCCCGGGCCGGGCCGGACCCGCGACTGCTCGGGGACCAGCGTGTCCTGCAGAGCTTGCTCCGCCTGGAGGAGCGCTACGTGCCCCGCGCCTCCTACTTCCAGTGTGTGCAGAGGGAGATCAAGCCGCACATGCGGAAGATGCTGGCGTACTGGATGCTGGAGGTATGGCCCGGAAGGGTCTCCCCTCCCTCGCCGCCCGGCTCCGGACATCCCCCGGCCGCCTTGTCGGGACATCCTGGTCCCAACAACGATCGGCAAGATGCTTTGGTGGCCCAGATCCCCGGGGCCTGGCTTTTCACTCGGGTGCCCTAGCAGGCCGACTGCCTCCGTGGTGTCCCTTTCCCTTCCCCAGCCCTAACTCTGACGGACGGTCGTTTGGCACCCTCACTAACCATCTCTTTGGGCCGGGAAAGCGGGACCAGGGCAACCCTTTCCCCTTCGGCTTCTCTCGGCGTCTCCTGCTTCCCTCCCCCGCCCGGATTTCTCAGGAGAACGCGCCTGGAAAACCCTGGGCTTGGCCGCCCCCGCCCCAGAGCCGGTTCCTGTGTCTGTCGCGGGGTTCTGGCTGGGCAGACGGTGGGGGTGGCGCGCGCTGTTCCGGCAGTCAGGGAAATGAAAAGTGCGGGAGGCAGCGGCTGGAGTCTCCTCCCTTCCCTTTGGGTGTGTGCAGTGGGTGGTGGTAATGGGGGGTAAGGTCCCAGTTCTCTTGGCTACCGTGGGTGACTCTTCCGTTTCCCCAACCCCATTCTCGCCATGGGGGAGGGCAGTCTGAGTTTGGAATCTTTCTTAAGGAAGGGAGCCTCTGGCGTAACCCCCCAGCCCCCAGGGGAGGGGGGCGAGGAGGCAGGCAACTCAGAGGAAGTGGGGGGCGTCACCTCGGGGAAGGCACATCCTCCTCGGTATGTTAGTCCTTGTCACTGAAGGTACACTTATACCCCCCTCCCATTTTTTTGCTTCCCATCCCACTTCCCTTCGACGCCACCCGCCCCGCTCCTTCAGTCCTGCAGCGTTTCCCAGGCCCCCGCCCCAGAAGTGACTGTGCGCCCTCCCCCAGGTCTGTGAGGAGCAGCGCTGTGAGGAGGAAGTCTTCCCCCTGGCCATGAACTACCTGGATCGCTACCTGTCCTGCGTCCCCACCCGAAAGGCGCAGTTGCAGCTCCTGGGTGCGGTCTGCATGTTGCTGGCCTCCAAGCTGCGCGAGACTACGCCCCTGACCATCGAAAAACTGTGCATCTACACCGACCACTCCGTCTCTCCCCGCCAGCTGCGGGTGCGTGCCTACATCTCCCCACCCCCGACACAGTACCACCTCACTTCGCAGGAAAAGAAAAGCCCGGAGACCTCAGAGGCTTTCTGCCCCTGGGCAGGGCAGCGGGCAGCTTATCTTGGGGGGCAAAAGATGGGGCACCGCGGTGGGACCGTCAGGGTAGCCCCAGCCCAGGCTCGAGCTGCCGGCACCAGTCGGATCCCCTTCTCCTGACCTCCAGGGGGTGCCATTCCTTCCTGGTCTTTCCCCCAGATAGCAACAAGTCAAACTGCATGTCTCCACTCACTAGTACTTTGCCTCTGGGTTTACACAGCTACCGTGAGCTATTTATTGGCAGCAAAAGGACATGCCCGCACCCCCCCATCCCCCACTGGAGTGGGGGGAGTGGAATGTGCTTTATGTGGGGGAGGGGCTGCCTTGGTTGAGTCTTTGTCCCAGTGTGGACTTTGTGATTGAAAAGCCTCCCAGAGCCAATTATGGTCAGGCCCTGATTGCTCTCAGGAAGGGCCGAGGAGTTGTCATCCCACCTTGCTTCCTTCCTTTTATATCCCAGAAGAGCCAGCTCCTTTCTTGTCCTCATTCTGAGGAGCTTGAGCTGCTGCTTCCGACCCACTGGAGTCACCTCTCCCTTTCCCCCTCAGCCAGAGGCCGGAGCTGAGCTGCAGCTGCTTCCCATGTGATAATGCTGCCCTCTCCCCGGGCCCACCCTCTCTGCCCTGGTCTTTCATAACCCTGTGGGGAGCTGCTGTCACTCCTGTGGTTTGGGAAGTGGCTCCCTCGGCCTCTTGCTGGGAACTTGGGCTGGACTCTTCCCCAGGCAGGGAAGGAGAGTCAAGGCTCTCTTTCCCCCATTGAGCCCGGAGAGGAGGATGGGTGAGCTGGCACCTTCCTCCACCTTGCTCTACGGCCGGCCAAGTCTTCTCCTGACCCTGAGAGGAGTCTCTGGGCCCCATCTCCCGGGGAGGAGGGCAGCCTGGAGGCTGCTGTGATTGGCTGGCCAGGAGGCCAGGGTACTGGGGCCCCCGACTGCTGCTTGTCGAGGAACAGGATTCCTCTTCCTGCCAAGTCGCTCTCGGAGATGGGAGTAGGAGGCCAGAGCTGGGAATCTGGGAGGCCTCACAGCTCTTTTGTGATGAATCTGGTAGTTTTTGGCAAGTCTGGAGGTGGAGCCGGTTTCCAGGGCCAGCGAGCCAGATGTTTTTGGAGGGGCTTGGGCAGGAGGGTAGAAGAGGACTTCCTTTTTGTGAAAAGACTGGCAAGGGGTGTGTGCCTTTGTGAGAGGGGAGTTTTCCAGAATAGGCCACAAGGACTCTTCCTCCACTCCTGCTGCCTGAGCTGGGGGAGGAGTGTGCAGATGCCTTCCTAGAAGGTCAGAGTTGGAAGGGACTGCAGAGAGAACTCCAGTCAGTCCAAGCCCTTGCGCAGCAGAGAGGCCCAGCTGAGGCCCAGAGAAGGAGGGGGAAGACTGCACCGAAGCAGATGAGGAAGGTCAGGGTCTTCTGGCTAGCCCAGGGGGCCTCAGAGCTTCCAGATGTGAAAGCTGCCAACCACTGTCACTAATTGCTCCCAGGGCTGTGTTGTCCACCAAGTGAGGGCGGAGATTTTCAGGAATTGCCCCGATCCAGGGTGGGGTGGCTTGCTTCTCTCACATGGGATTCCCTGCCTCCCCGCAGGGAGGGCCTCACCCCTTCTAAATGGTTCCTTAGAGGCTAGGTGCTTTCTATCATTTCCGAGTTAGAAGTTGGAGCACTGGGACTAGCATGAGTAGAATGCTGGCTTCTCTGCCCAACTTTGGCTCTGGGCCAGGCTTTTTCTATAGGGCCCTGTGAGAGGCTTGGGCTGATTTGGGAGGATGACACTAAGGTGGGGGCCAGGAACGGGACAGCTGTGACAGGGGACCTGGAAGAGATTGGGTGGGGTTGCCATTTCTGCTTCAGTAAGGAGCCAAACCCATGAGTTCCTTCCTGAGATAAAACAGTGAAGAAATCTTAATGTGTGCAACTCAGAAATGGGGCCAGGACTAGGAACCCCAGACGAGTGGATTTGGGTGGGGCTCCCAGCCTCCCCCACCAGCAGTGGTATGTAGGTGAGGGCAGGCGAGGATAGGGGTTTTGGTCCCTCAGGGATCATCTGGACCTATCTTGTTGGGTTTGGCCTCCCCTTGGCTTCTGAGGCTTAGATGGCCCTAGCCACTGTGGTTCCAGGGAAAGGGGGTACAGTGGGGTGCTACATCTCAGACTCACTCCCCAGTGTCCCACCAACGGGATGTGGGTTGGGTTGGGCAACCTCCCCTTTGAGGAACCTCAGGGTTGGTTCAGTGGCTCTGTCACAGGAGGCGTGGCCTCATGTTCATTCTGGTGTCTTCAAGAGGTGTGGACTTGGCTGGAATGCAGAACTGGAGGAGAGGCTAGTGGTGGTCTTCCCTTTCATAAATCCTTGGGATTTCGGAGAATCTGTTTCATTCCAGAGGAGGTTCAAGGTTATGATGCTGCCGGTGGTATTCGCTGGTGCTTTTCTTTCAGCCCTGGCTGGGGAAGTGTCCAGAACCCTGCATGAGGTCAGGAGAGGACCTGTATTATTGGCCCCCCTGAAAGATAACCAAACAGGATCAAAAGAGACAATTTATATGGACCATGTAGTTCTGGTACTTGGTAAGTGAGCAGCAGGTTCCCAAAGCCAACTCCCCCAGGACTTGCCATTCTGCAGCACCAGTCTGTAAACCCAGAAGCAGAACTGGGGTCTTGACCTTCAAGTCTGATGGGTTTCCTTCCCCGGCAGACTTCTGCTTTACTCCCTCTCCTTCCCTGCTCAACCACTGACTCCACCCTCTTTCCAACCTCCAGGACTGGGAGGTACTGGTCCTGGGGAAACTGAAGTGGGACCTGGCTGCTGTGATTGCCCATGATTTCCTGGCCCTGATTCTGCACCGGCTTTCTCTGCCCCACGACCGACAAGCCTTGGTCAAAAAACATGCACAGACCTTTTTGGCCCTCTGTGCTACAGGTAAGAGCCCTGTACACATTGTTTTTTTGCCAAATGAGGAAAATCTGAAGACTGGGAAGGATGGCATGTAACTGGATTGTGGTGTATACTTCTCTCAAAATTTGTGATTATCCTATCCTTTCTGAGCTGTGGGCCCCAGAGAAGGCAGCAGAACATAATCGGAGCGATAGGGTATTTGAGAGACACCCCCCCCAAATATGTAGGTGGCTTGGAAGTGACTTGCTCAGGGTCTCACAGTGATGAAGCTGGGAGCAGAACCAAGGTCGTCTTGACCCTGGTTTTTTTTTTCCACACCAGGAAGAGAAGTCATTCACTTCCCAGTCCCTGGTCAGGCTCACTAACCAACCACCCTGGACCAGATGGTGGTGTGGGAGTTTGCTGTCCAGCCTGGCGCTCTCAAGAGAGGCCCTTTCCTGCTCCATTCACGCTGCCTGGCGCTTTTCTGAGCCACAGGAAGTCCTCACCAAGCCTTTGCCTCATGCTTCCCTCTCCCTCTTTCCAAGATTACACCTTCGCCATGTACCCGCCATCCATGATCGCCACGGGCAGCATTGGGGCTGCAGTGCAAGGCTTGGGTGCGTGTTCCACGTCTGGGGATGAGCTCACGGAGCTGCTGGCAGGGATCACAGGCACTGAGGTGGTGAGTTGGGGGGCGAGGCCTACAGCCAGGGGGCAGTTCCTGATGCAGCGCTATTCTCTGGGTCTCCAGCAGAGGGAGGTGTGCATCCCTAACCCAGTCCCCCTCCTGGTTTCAGGTGCCCCACCCTTGGGGCTTCTGTGGCCTTTTATCTCCTGCGTTGGTCTGGGGAAGAGCAGGCTCCTTGGGTGGGTTGAAGGGCACTGTCCCTGGGTGCCCTTTTCCTGCCAAATAGTGTGCAGGAGTGGGGGTGGAGGATCTGCTGTCACACGCAGGGCTGCTCTCACACCCCCTTGCCACATCCTCTTGCCAGTTTCTTAGAACTGAAGGCTGATTCCTGGGGCTGGGCTGCGGCCTAACCTCCCCAGACTTCCCTGTGTGCTGGAAGGTGTCCTTCCCCCACACCTGCCGCCAGATGCTGTGGGTGGTGGGAAGCGGACCCTTAGTCCCCAAAGAGACAACCTTCTGCCATTGTACCCAGCAGTCACAGCTCACTGTTGCCCTGTTTGCAGGACTGCCTGCGGGCCTGTCAGGAGCAGATCGAAGCTGCGCTCAGGGAGAGCCTCCGAGAAGCCGCCCAGACCTCGCCCAGCCCAGCACCCAAAGCCCCCAGGGGCTCCAGTAGCCAGGGGCCCAGCCAGACCAGCACTCCCACAGATGTCACAGCTATCCACCTGTAGCCCTGGAGAGGCCCCCTCCAGTGGCCATGGGCAGCAGAAGAGGGGACACTGCCACCCCCCCTCCTTGCCTGCAGGAACGAACCATGCCACATCCGAAGTCCGAGGGGGCTCCTTCCTATTCGCCCCTTGCAAAGCCTAAGGGGTTAGGCCCTACATATCTCTGCAGTGTGCACTAAGGGGCCTGGCCAGCCATGTGTGGATGGCTGGCTGGGCTCCTCCTTTTCTCTGCATCTGACCAGCTCTGCCCCTTCCCTGATTCTAGCTGGTGGCGGGCCAGGCTGGTTGGAAATGAAATTGAAGTAGGTAAAATACACGTACCAGCATTTCTTTTTGAGGTGCCCTTATCTCTGGGCCTCTCACGTTCTCAGATGCCCACATGCCCCTAGTGCCTTGTAAAGGTGTCACACCTTCCAGAGTTCTTTCTGGAGAAGTTTCAGATACTCTGGTAGACGTGTGTGAGGGTAAACAGTCTGGACAGCTCATCTTGACACACTTTGGAGGCCCCTGCATGATCCATGCCCACAGCTGCTCCCAGAGGCTGGCCCAGGCCTCTGTCAGAGGGGCGGGACCAACCAAGCCCTCCTTGGTTTCCGCTTTGCTTTCCGCTCAGCTTCTCCTGTGTGATTGCGGGGGCGGGGGGTCAGTGCTGAGGGAAGAGGTGGTTTTAATTTATTGTTTTGAGGATGGCTGTAAGAGGGTATGGTGGGGCCCATCTACCCCACAGATGGCAGTAACCCTGGTGGTTGCTGCAGCCCTCCCTTCTGCTACTGGCTGGAGGATCTTTGTGGCCGAGGAGCTGCTACAGCCTGGGGTGGGGCCATGCCCTCCTCTCCCTCTGGCCCTCTGCCCCATCCTCTGGGGGTGAGGGATGGAGCAGGAATAAACGAGGTGACAGCCCCCGTCTGGAGAGGGAGGCAAGCCCTGTTGACACAGGTCTTTCTTAAGGCCACAAGGTCCAGGCTGGTGGCCCAGGACCATCACGCTACCTTAATAAAGATTCTGGAATAAACCTGGCTTTGGCTTCTTGGGTTGGATGGTGGCATGGGCAAAAGCTGTTTCTGGAGCGCACGATGTAAAAAGGGCGGAAGTCAAGGGTCATGACACAGGCAGGGGTCCTCACAAAGCCAATTTGTGAAGGGTCAGAGTATTTTAGGCTTTTGGCCATTTGGTTTTTGCCCCAGATACCGTCAGTTCTGCATTACAATGGGATGTATGCATTCCTAAAACTCATGGCACCATGCAGAATTGCTCAACAAAAACCACAGGGCCCAGGGAAAACAGGCTTGAGGCACAACTTTCAGTAACTTAGTGACACATTTTTAGGAAGGAAATGAAGTAGATAGCGTAGTTTTTGCTTTAAATGGTTAAGAAACCTATATACTGGGACGCCTGGGTGGCTCAGTTGGTTGGACGACTGCCTTCAGCTCAGGTCATGATCCTGGAGTCCCGGGATCGAGTCCCACATCGGGCTCCCAGCTCCATGGGGAGTCTGCTTCTCCCTCTGACCTTCTCCTCGCTCATGCTCGCTCTGTCTTGCTCTCAAATAAATAAATAAAATCTTAAAAAAAAAAAAAAGAAACCTATATACTGTAATACAGCTCTTTCTCTTGAAAAAGACTGAAGTGTGTGTGTGTGTGTGGCTCCCCACACGAGGTAAATGGAGGCAGTTCTGGTGTCGGGGGCCTGTGCAGTTTGTAGTACCCAGCTGGACGCAGCCAGGCACTGTTAAGTGTTTCTCAAAGACGCAAATGCAGATAAATACGAAATTCGTGATCAGTTTCTCCCCAAATACATGAACTGGGTTGGGAGAAAGTTACCAAAAGCAAACAAGAAGGGTTCTAGGGGCGCCTGGGTGGCTCAGTGGGTTAAAGCCTCTGCCATCAGCTCAGGTCATGATCCCAGGGTCCTGGAATTAAGCCCCGCATTGGGCTCTCTGCTCAGCAGGGAGCCTGCTTCCTCCTCTCTCTGCCTGCCTCTCTGCCTGCTTGTGATCTCTGTCAAATAAATAAAATCTTTAAAAAAAAAAAAAAAGGGTTCTAAAAGGACTGTACAGTGGCCCTTGAATATGGGATGGAACCAGGCAGGTCCACTCACATATGCAGATTTTTCTCTATAGATGTATACACTTAACACTACTGATAAATATTACAGGACTGTGAATGTGTTCTCTCACGATTTCCTTCACATCTCCTTTTATCTGGCTTATTTTATTGTAGGAATGCTGTAGGTATGACACATAACCTACAAAAGGTGTGAATTGACTGGTTATTGGTAAGGCTTCCAGTCATAGGAGGCTACTGGTGCTCATGTCTGGGGAGTCAAAAGTTTTATACGCAGATTTCTGGCTATATGAGGGGGTTGGCACCCCAACCCCGTGTACTCTTTGAGGTCCAACCCTACTCAGCTCTGCTGCTGTAGCATCAAAGCACCCATAAAAAACAAACGGATAGGCATGGCCGTGTCCCAACACAACTTTACTTAGGGACACTGAAATCAGAATTTCATATAATTTTCACCTATCACAAAATACTCAAGTTTTTTTCTCACTTAAAAGAACGTAAAAATCACGATTAGCTCACGGGCTGCAGGAAAATCTGCTTACGACTCAACTCTGCCAACATCTGGTCTGAAGCTTTAAGTAGCCAAGAAAGTTAGGGAACCTGGCTGGCGGGGACTCCAAACTGATGCATTCTGGGGCCCGACCTTACTCTCCGTGGCTGTGGTTTTCTCTTGGGACTTTCTCCTGCAGCCGTCCACCCGCAGCTGAGACAGGACCATCTTCTGAAACACCCTCCTTCCTGGTTGCTGGCATTCCCCCAAAGTAGCTTCTGACTCTGTGAAGACTCTACCTGGAGACACAGACTGACAGAATGAGGAGGCAGGGAAGGGTAACACCTGTTAAGAATCAGCTCTGAACACGAATAGGAAAGAACTTCCCGCCGGCTGAAGAGGGAAAACAAAGATTTCCACTGATCACATCAAAACACACAAGTTCAATAAATACCTGCCTTCGGTTTTTATCTACGTAGCCCAGTAACGAGCCACAACAGCACGCGGGAAAGAACCTATTCCAAGCCCCGGCCAGGGAGTGGGAATGCTGGCGTGGGGCACCTCCAGTCAGGCCTCAAAACTGAGTAGGGACGAAGACCCAGAATGGAAGAGGGAGCCAGCCTGACCCTCCAGTCCTCCCTGTCAGCCACTGGGAGTCACAGCTGCCTGTGACCGCTCACTGTCCTGACCTGTCCCTAGTTCAGCTGTTAAAAGCTGTGTGTCACCAACAGGGAATCCTGGTGTCCCCTCATGCCTCCTCAGACCAGGGCAAGTCACTTTTCTCACTCCATGGTGACAGGCACGTCTTCCACATCTCGGGGGACTGCGCTCTGAAGCTCACGCCGAATCTCAGGGGACAGCTGTGGATGGGGCTGCAGTCGGAGCAGTTCCAAGAGGGCCTCCTTCTGATCCGTGGCTAGGTCTGCCTTGTAGCGCTGGACCAAAGTCAGGAGGCACTGGTGCCAGAGCACAGGCAGTTCGCGCCTATCAGTCCGGAAGCCCAGGAAGTGGAAGACCAGGGCGTCCAGCACACGGTAGGGCAGCGCATACTTCTTATCCAGCAACAGTCGCAGGAAGATGCTGTTAGCACCGCTGTATTCCATCTCGGCGATTTTCAGCATAGCTGCGCTGGTGGGGAAGGATTAGTGGAAGGGGGATGCTGGAGGAAGGGCCGCCTTCTACCATCCCTCCGACCCCTTTCCTCCTCTGTTGGCCCCTGCACTGTGCTATTCCCGAAGGGGGCCATCTCAGGCTGCCTTCTCACCTACACAACCTGACACTCCCTCGGCCCCAGTTACCAGCTCAACGCAGATTTCACCCCAGATCCCTACTTCTTGCTCAACCGCTGGTCTCAGTATCTGGCTAGAATAGGTTCAAGCATGTGAAGATCTCCACCCTTACACACTTTCTTCCCATGTTTCCTATTCATTCATTCAACTCTTTACTAAGCACCTGCCATGTGCCAGGCACTGGGCTCCTGTTTTGGGGGAGCTTACATTCTAGTGGAGCGGCAACACACTCAGGAGCTTCAACAAGCCACAGACCCAGGGCTGTTCCAGCTCCTTCTCCACTGTGTGTCCCCCTACACCCCCATCCTGGGATTCTCCTATCTGGGTCTCTCCTAACTGTCCTCCACTCCCACCGACACTACCTGGAGTGCAACACAGGGATGGAGCATTTGGTGATGATGCTACCCACAATGATGGCTTCCCGGAGAGTACAGGTGCCAGACTCGCACAGTGGGATCAGGATCCCTGGGGAGAGTCAGAGACGGGGGTCACCTTGAGTTCAGGGTGAGGCGCTACAGCAGCTCCCCACCTACCCGAAATATAGTCAGCTCCCAAGTCAGGCTTGTTGCTTTCACCTGCAGGAGCTCCAGTCCCTCCCTCTCAGTGGCCTCCCGGGTTCCCACCTTTAAACCAGGCTCCGGGCTTAAACAGGGCCTTCTTGAGAGCCATATAGAGGTGGAAATTCAGTCGTTTGTATTCGGCGATGTCGTCTCGTACCCGGGGGAGCAGGACAAGGTTGTAGAAGCGCTGAGCCATGCGTTCCTTGAGGTTAGAGGCGAAAATCCTGGTTTTTTTGGGGGGGGGTGGGGGGTGGGAAGGAGGGATATGGGGGGAAGATCCCAGGTCACTGGACAGTGTGGCACTGGCACTTTGAGTATCATCATGGCTGGTGCACACATGAGATGTGAGGGGTGTGTGGGAGTCAGCTGTGTGCACCCGACACCCAAGTCAGATGAGAGGGCACAGGACAGGCTACCAGGTGCCCCCAAGCAGAGTGAGGGCTGTCTTTAGAAAAACCTGTGCTCTCCACTGTTCCCTTTCCTTCCCCAACATGGGTTCTCTCTACGCTTGTTACGAAGGAACTGAGCCTGCCTGGGGAGCCACAGACTTCGGAGGCCCCTCTGACACACCAAAGGTTGTCCCCCAGTAGGTTATGAGCCCTGCTTCTGGAAACTCATCAGAGCAGAGTCTCAATGTGGTCCTGGCCCTGAGGCCGGAAACAGGAAAGCGGGGAAAACAGTGAGCTAAAGAAGCACAGGCTAGAGCTCTGGGGCAGGACTAAAACAACAACAATGGCAGACAAAGCCTGTCCCCCTCACCCTCAGCCTCTACCCAACCCCCTTTACTCCACCTTGTAGCCTGGTACATGGCAGCTGCAGTCCAGGCCTCGGGCTCCGTCACGTAGAGGATCTGCTCCCAGTTGGAGAGCGCAGGGATGATCTTGAAGGCCTTGGGCAGCTTCCCGCTGCGGTATGTGGATAACACCTGGGGACGGGGGTGCAGAATGAGCACTGCCAATGACAAAGAAGCCGCGTGCCCCATGCCAGGCCCGTCTGTGTGGTTTTCACGGCTTGCTCACTTAGTCCTCACAACAACCCTGTAAGGATGTGCTCCTAGCACCTCATTTCCCAGGTAGGGAAACCAAGACCAGGGTTAAGGAACCTTCCCCAAGGCCACCAAGTGCCTGAGTGGCACAGCGGGAATCAGGACCCACACACACGGGCTCTTAAGTCTGCTCCTGGCCACTGAGCCTCATTTGTGTGGGAAGAGAAAGCCGGAGGTGGGAGCCCACAGCCCCTGGCAGGGTATTCCATCATGGCTCTCCTCTCAGCTCTTACCTCCCGGACTCCCCTGTAGACCTCCAGAACCCGGGGGTCCAGCTGAGGCATGGGAAAGCCTGACACCTCTGACATAACCGTCTCAACTTCCGTCTGCTTCTCAGTCAGCTTCTCCATGATGATGTCAGCCAGGGTACGCCTATGAGTAAGGGAGGTGCGGGAGGGAAGGAGAGAGGGCTGGGGTCAGTCCAGGAAACTCTACACAACCCGTGTTGGGATGTGAGGCCCCAGTCTCCCTGGGCCATACCACCCACCACAGAATCCCTGCAGGGTGCGGAGAACCTGAAAGTCATTCATTCTGGGACAAAGCTGACAGTGTAGGTAGGTGAAGAACCTGCATTCCCCCTGTATGACCCTGGGCACATTCCTTGGCCTCTCTACACCTCAGTTTTCCTCATCTGTGAGACAGTGATATTAACAGTACCTAACTCCTAAAGTCAGCATGAGGATTATAGGAGTTAACGTTTGTATGTTACTTGGAACCATTAGGACATAGCAAGCATGCAGGAAACATTGTTTATTTCAAATGCATCTATCCTGTGCTGGTGATATGCGGAGGAGTCCCGTTACAAAGTCCTGGTGAGACCTCTCCAGTGGGCCAGACACATCTCAGTTACCTTCCAAAATTTTAAGGAGTGAGAGGCCATTAAGGAGGGACTATGACACAAACTTGCCCATAACTTCATTTATTAACATTTATGGAGGGGCCCCTGGGTGGCTCCGTGGGTTAAAGCCTCTGCCTTTGGCTTGGGTCCTGATCCTGGGGTCCTGGGATCGAGCCCCATACCAGGCTCCCTGCTCAGCAGGAGTCTGTTTCTCCCTCTCCCTCTGCCTGTCGCTCTGCCTACTTGTGCTCTCCATCTCTCTGTCAAATAAATAAATATAATCTTTAAAAAAATTAAAATTTATGGAAAGGTTTCTAAGATTAATGATATTTTTCTCAGGTTCCTTATGTAGAGCGTATCACACATCACCTTATTGTGACAATTGGAATTACTGTCACGTTGGGCTTCAGGATAATAACAGTGTCTTCAGAAGCTCTACGGTACGTTTAAAACACCTCCTGTTTTCTCAACACCAGGCAGTGAGGCAGGGTTGGCAGATGTTACTTCATATAGGCTGTGCGACATCTCAAAGAGGTGTCATTACTGCCCTTATTCAGACACAGGAACAGATACCCACAGAGGACAATAATTCCTCCAAGGTCTTACAGCCTTGCTGGGTGTTCAACCCTGGTACTTCACGTTCTAAAGTTCAGGTACTTGACGGTATGCTATTATGTGCCCCCAACTGCACCGGTCTCTGACTGCTGAGTTCACGTGGGTCTGGGCTTGGCTTTCAGAAGCTGCCAGCTGTCATTTCTCAAGACTGTCAACAGGCCCTGTTTTCGGTAGCTGCGACTTTACTGCTCTGTGTTCTGCCAGCATGCTGTGTTACAAAGGAGTTCCGAGGTGCTGAGCGAGAACCCAAGGGGCTCTCTGGCAGGACAAACATACCAACCCAGGACACACTGTGACATCTACTTCAGCTGCTGGGCATAAGTGTGGGCAATGGGCTCATTTTCTCACTCTGTGCTCTCGAGTAAGTGATCACAGAACTCCTTCAGCCTTTTTTTTTTTTTTTTTAAGATTTTATTTATTTATTTGACAGAGCGAGAGAGAAATCACAAGTCGGCCGAGAGAGAGAGGGGGAAGCAGACTCCCTGCTTAGCAGAGAACCCAATGTGGGGGCTCGATCCCAGAACCCTGAGATCATGGCCTAAGCCAAAGGCAGAGGCTTAACCTACCGAGCCATCCAGGTGCCCCTTAGTTTCCCTTTCTTTTCTTTTTTTTTTTAAGTTTCCCTTTCTTATTCTCAATATTACTAGCAAAGAGATATGCATTAGCCCTAAAAAGTTTAAGAACTAAGAACAGCATCATGTAAGTATCACAGGGTCAGAATCAACTAGTTGAGGGCCTTTATCCGAGACACCGCCTCCCCTGGGTCAGAATCTATGGGCTTGAGAGTTTGACCACAGGAGCTTCAGTGCCCGCGTGCTTTGGAGCTGCCACTTAGGATACAAGGCAAGAAAAGTGTGCTTCCAACCGGGGGCGAGTCTGCCTACCAGGGAACATCTAACAGTCTGGACACATTGTTTGGTTATCGTGATTATGGGAAAGATCACTGCTGGCACCCAGCAAGCAGAAGTCAGGCATGCTGCTAAACATCGCCCAGTGCACGGGACAGCCTCCATAAAAAATAATTATCCAGCCCAAAATGCCAGTAGAGCCGAGGCTGAGAAACCCTGGCTGAACTGATGCTGAAAGTGTGAAAGAGACCTGGCCAAGGAAATTAGCACTCAGAAAACCGAGCAGACCAAAACCAAATCCAATGGGATAGACTGCCCTGGAGGCATGAGAGAAGGCCCTATAGCTGTCTCCCTGGGCAGTTCTATAAGTGGACAGCTGGGCCTGGGTTATTCCCACTGAGGATGGGCCGGTTCCCCAAAACTAGCTATGCTCAGGCCCTTCCCAAAGGCAGGGAACCGAAACTGCCAGGGCATCTGCTTTCCTGTAGGAAAGCTGCCACCGGGACCCGACCTCCCACACCCCCAGGCCATGCCAGCTTTACCTGGCAGGAGGGTTCTTGTTCATGAACATCTCAATGGCACGCTCATCCTCAGGGTCCACGACCACCTCTGCATGATGGCCTGACCCCGTCATTGTGGCAGCCTTCTCCAGGGTGGGCCACTCCTCGTCCTCATCATCTGATCCATCCTGTGGGACTCCTGGACCTAGAAGAGGAGAAAAATGGATGAGCAAACGCAAGTCGTGGGTGGGAGATGTAGAGGTCAATTCAGTGTTACCCATGATGCACAGTACAAGCCTCAAATGGGCTTGTAACAGGCACGGACAATCGTAGTGAAAGCAGCGATGCCCCACTGTCTTCCAGTTCCGGGGGTGGGGGGGTCTTGTTTCCAATCTCGCTTGAGAAACAAAATGTACAAATATGAGCTAAGGAACAGCGATGCCAATGAATAATCACTAACACGCAGGACCTCTTCTAAACACTGTACCTAATTTTCGTAACACCAAGAAGTAGGTACTACTTTTCTCCCCAGTTTCAGAGGGGGACTCTGAAGCATGGGAAAGTTAAGTAACTTGCCTAGGCAGGTAGTCTGGGTTTAGACTGCGCGTTCTTCCCCTCTGTTCTATACACCTTGTAGGGTTTCATTATACGCCAAAATGAGTAGTAGAGGCAGTGTATACCACAGGCATGTAAAAGGTGATGAAAGCAGAGGACGATCAGACTCTGGACAGGCAGTACAAGGGCTGGAGGAGTGTGCTCCAGGTGTGGGTAACAACACTGGCAGAAACGGTTGGTTACCAGAGTATCTAACAGGCTATAGCACGAAATAAGGCTAGAGCAGTAAAGTAAGGCTACATGCAGAGGGTCTTGAGGCCAGGCAACGGGGTTCAGATTTCAATGGAACAAACCCCCTCCCCCTGCCTTTAGAACTTATTTATTTGAGAAAGAGTGTGTGTGTATGCACGTGAGCATGAACAAGGGCAGGGGCGGAGGCAGAAGGCAAGGAAGAAGCAGACTCCCAGCTGAATGCAGAGCCAGACACCGCACAGGGCTCAATTCCAGGACACTGAGATTATGACCTGAGCCAAAGTCAGATGCTTAACTGACTGAGCCACCCAGGCACCCCGGCACAACCCATTTTTATAACTGATTATTGGAAGGCTACAGCTAGCTAAGCATCTGGAAAGGTTTATGTAATAATCCAAGCAGAAAGATATAATGTTACACATGAACAGCTCATTAAGAACAGAGGCAGTGAGGGCATCTGGGTAGCTCAGTCAGTTAGGCGCCTGCCTTCGGCTTGGGTCATGATTGCGGGCTTCCTGGGATAGAGCCCCATGCATGGCTCCCTGCTCAGCAGGAAGTCTGCTTCTCTCTCTCCCTCTGCCTGCCACTCCCCGCTTGTGCGCACACTCTATCAAATAAATAAAATCTTAAAAAAAAGAACGGAGGCAGTGTGTGATAAAAGCTAAATGGGGGAGGGGGATGCACCAGATGTTTTGTCTCCACATGCTAACAAACCCCAAATCTGTGCCTGTAGGTAGATTTCCCTTTACTCCAAAGACTCACTCCAGCTCCCTCCTGTACAGCAGCTCTTGGATAAGCCACAGGCAATTCGAACTTCACCTGTCATCAACCGAATTCACTCTCTTTCCCTTCTAGGTCTCTGCCATTCACTTTATTCGTGTTTTAAGTAAATGGCACTACTGTCCACCAAATGCTGAGCCAGAACCTGGTAGGCCTGCCTCATCCCCTGTCCTCACCCCAATACACAATCAGTTAGCAAGTCCTATTCAATTCTACCTCCCAAACTATCTCTCAAATCCTTCACAGTTCTGCCTGAACCTAGATTAGCATCATCTCATCTGCATTAGTTCAACAATGCCCTAACTGGTCTCCATATGCTCCAACAGCCCCCTACTGTCTTTGGGACAGCTTTAAATCCTGAACATAGCCTTGGAGTTTTCTGCAGATTTGGTTCCTACCTACCCTACTACCATTAACCAATTCACTCAGCAAACAGTGAGTGCCTACTATATGTGAGGCACCATTCTGAGTGCTGAAATTAGTGTAAAAGACAAACTGACAGAGCCGAGTGTTTTAATAAGGGAGAGACAATAATAAGTATTAAAAGAAGACAAGTGCTATGAAAAAGACATAGAGCAGGGGCGCTTGGGTGGCTCAGTGGGTTAAAGCCTTTGCCTTCAGTTCGGGTCATGGTCCCAGGGTGCTGGGATCGAGCCCCGCATCGGGCTTTCTGCTCAGCAGGGAGCCTGCTTCCACCTCTCTCTCTGCCTACTTGTAATCTCTGTCAGATATATGAATGAAATTAAAAAAAAAAAAAAAAGAAAAGAAAAAGACATAGAGCAGAGTAGAGAAGTTCTAAGTGTGGAAGCAGGAATGGGAGCTCGCTCTTTCTTTTTTTAAAAAAGATTTTATTTATTTATTTGAGAGAGACACAGCGAGAGAGGGAACACAAGCAGGGGGAGTGGGAGAGGGAGAAGCAGGCTTCCCGCCAGACAAGGAGTCCAACGTGGAGTTAGATCCCAGCAAGCTGGGATCATGACCTGAGAAGAAGGCAGACACTTAATGACTGAGCCACCCAGGCACCCCATCTATCTTTCTTTTCCTTTCTTTCTTCTTCTTCTTCTTCTTTTTAATATTTTATTCATTTGGGAGAGAGAGAAAGGGACAAGCAGACTCCCTACTGAGCACGGAGCCCAACATAGACTCGATCCCAGGATCCTGATATCATGACTTGAGCAGAAGTCAAATGTTTAACCGAAAGAGCCACCCAGGTGCCCCCAGGTATTTCCATTTTTAACGGAGTGGCCACAGTAGGCGTCTCTGAGAAGTTGAAGAATCAGGGGAATAAATCTACAGGGGTATGAATACAAAAGAAATAATGAGGGCAAAAGCCCCAGCTTATTATGTTTAAGGAAAAATAAAGCCTGTATGGATGAAGAGGGCAAGGGGAAAGTATTAGAAGAGGTCAAATTGGCAACAGGGGCAGATCACATAGATCTTTGAAGTCTTCCCGCTGTTGCGAATGGACTGTAAGGTGGATGGGAATACTAATTAGGAAGCTACTACAATAATCCAGGTGAAATATTATGGTGGTTTAAACAGGACTGTGTTTCAAGGTGATGAGAAATGGTCTCTTAATCTATTTTGAAGACAGTCAACAGGATTTCCTAATAGATCAGATGTGGAGTAAGAAAGAGAGGAGTCCAAGATTTCTGTCTTGACGAAATGGAAAGATATCATCCTATTAACTGAGATGAGGAGGACAGTGGGAGGAGCAGGTTTGGCAAGAACAGAATTCCTGTTTTGGACACACTAAATTTGAGATATAAAAAAGGCAGCTGAAATAGAAGAATCTTATTTTCATGGAAGAGATCTGGGCAAGAATACAAAGTTGGAAGCAGTCACCATGTGGAAGCACTTAAACCATGAAACTGATGACAGCACCGCAGAAGTGACATGAAGAGAAGAGGTTCAAGAACTGAACCTTGTGGCCCATCAATGATAAGAGGCTGGACCCAAGAGAGGAGCCAGCAAAAGATACTGAAGCCAGAAGGCCAGTGTTCAACTGTCAAAAACAGTGCTCTCAGGACAAATTAAAGATGAGATCTGAGAAACGGATCAAGCAACTCGGAGGTCAACACATCCACCCTAATACTGACCATCTTTTAATTAGTCTCTCTTCCTCTTGAGCACCTAAACAATATCACTCTTTCTGCTCAGAGCACTTCCCACTCATTTTTTTTTTTTTAAGATTTCATTTGTTTATTTGACAGAGATCACAAGCAGGTAGAGAGGCAGGCAGAGAGAGAGAGGGGGAAGCAGGATCCCCGCTGAGCAGAGAGCCCCATGTGGGACTCGATCCCAGGACTCTGGGATCATGACCTGAGCAGAAGGCAGAGGCCTAACCCACTGAGCCACCCAGGCGCCCTTCCCACTCATTTTTCTCAACACAAAAGTCATGCAATCTGGGAAGCCTGACCCCAAAAGTAATGCTATTGTTATAAGGAAAGCTATTCTTTCTTTACCCTGGAATGTATTATTCTAATCATCAATTTAATTGTCTCTCTCTTGGGCTAGACTGTAAGATCCTGAAGTCAGGCACAAGGCTCTCCTGTTTCCTTCTTTACCCAAACCATCTAAACTCCTAGCACAGTGCAAAGCGCGGACCAGACAACCCCCAAGAAGGTACAGAACAAATGGATAAATGTTAGGAGTGCTCTGTGGCGTGAGCAACTACCTCCTGTTGGTCTAACTTCAGGGGTGCCTAGAAGCCGAGTATCTAAAACTACAAGTGGGTGTAGAGAGGTCTGACCACTCTAAATCTGGTCCAGAGCGGGGTCTCCCAATTCATTACCTTCGCAAGGGTGTATTGCAGACCCCTTATTTACTTTATTTGATTTTCTTGATTTCAAACGAGTCTCGTGCTAAATACCTTTTGGCCGTCTACTCCTCCCCTCCCCCAAACGAACCTCCCTCTTCCTGGTACTCCCCCCACCACCACTCACCGAGCCGCGTGGTACGCTCGCGTGGCGCTGCGGGCTTGCCCCCAGTCCCATGCTCGGTCTCGAGTTCCTCCTGCTGCTGCCGTGCTTGCTGCAAAATCCGTCGGGTCAGCCGGGGCCCCACATACTCTTCCTCCTCGTCTCCGGTCCCACGACCGCGCCGCTTTTCCCGGGCTCCTGCTCGCACCGCGTCCCCACTCAGGATCTGCTCAGCCAGGGGAGCATGTTTTTCCTGACCCGCAGCTCCGCGAGCCGCCTTGAATTTGGGCATTTTCCTCCAAAACGCCGCCGGAAAACTTCACACGTGGGGACGAAGGGGAGTGGGGGGAGTCTTCAGTGCACTTGCGCAGTGAACTCTCAGTTCCCAAGAGACTCCCACGGAGATTACAGCGCCTCCTAGCGTTCGGAGGCCAGAAGTGCCATTCGCGCCGTCACACCCCCTAAAAGAGCTCACGGATCCTGGAGCTGGACTCCCGAATAAACTCATTGCATTTAACGTTGTATTCTCCAAGTGGTGGCAGTCGAGCGATGATTTTTCTACTTTCACGGATCGAAGACCTATGTCCCCAGACGCGAACTTCCCCAGCTGGAAGGCCGGGGGCAGGAGTCGAGCAGTGACGTCACTGGAGGCGTCACCGAGGAGGTGCCTCGACCTGCCCCTGCTCCTCGTGGGCAGGTCGACTGGACGCTCTGTTTTTACGTCATTTCCGGAGCACCTCCCTCCGCAGAATCTTGCATTAGGGGGGATTCGCCTAGTGTGGGCGGCCGGAGACCGCTGTGATTCAACTGTTTGTTCCTGTCACACTCCTGGCCCGGTACCATGGGAGTGACTTGGTAGGTCCGCAAGGGACTTTGAGGGGCGGCGTTTGGGGTCGGGAAGGGCCCTAAGGAGCCTGGAGTGTACCAGGGAGGAGGCTCGGGACCAGGGTCCGCGGTCCTCCACGAGCTGAGCAAGATGTCTTCGGAATGTGTGGGTGAGGGAGGCACTGTGAGGGCTGCGGATTCTCTGGGCTTGTTTGCTCGAAGATGCTTCCTTTCGTCCTGGAAGGCGGCAGGTGAAAGGTTTTGTCCCAGGAACCCATCGGTGGTGAAACTCCTTTCTTTTTCTTCCTTCCCAGGAGGCCATCGGGCTGCCAGGGGTAGAACTTAAGCGTTGGAAATAGAATGTCCGGACTGGGACCCAATCTGCAGGCAGGGCTAGAGGGGGTGCAGGATAGGCCACGAGGGAACCATCTTTTTTTCAGGTTTTCTCCTGCCCCTCCCTACAGCCACCTAATGCAGTTAGACCAGCCCGTGTCTGGTTCTGGTGTGGCCGTTTTAAGATCTTCAGTCTAAGGGGCGGGAGGGAGAAGCTGTTGGAGTCAGATGAGGGTTCAGGTACGTCACCTCTTAGGGATCGGTTTCCCACTGTGTTTAATTATATGATTGGTCTAGTTTCTATGGACTTTACTGACATGATATAAGTAGGGTGGCAGAGAACGGTATGGGCCTAATGCCTGGGGCATGGGTTCCAGAATGCTAGATTTCAGGTCTTTTTTGGTTTTGTTTTGAATATTGGTAAGTATTAGCATGTTTCCAGTAAGAGAGGGCTGGAGGCTAGGATATTCTGAAGTCAGTGGCCAGAGCCCGTGGGAACTACTTTTTCTGGTAGCTCTAGTTCTTGCTGGCTTGTCCGTTACTGCACCTTTGTTTTCCATAGTGGACATCATGAGCCTTTTCTAAGTCTTCTTGTGTAAGGAGGAATGTGTGAGGGATGGAATGAAAGGTTTGCAGCATAGAGCCTTGGAACTTTGGAAGCCTCTGTTCTCTCAGAAGACAAGAGAGGGAATGGGACCCTTAAGTTTTTCACACTCCTGGGACTTCTGACCCCTATAACATCAGTTTAGGGATTCTCTTATGTTTCTCAATAAGGCACATCATCTCGTTGCTCATGAGTGCCTTTTCCGGTGGAGAGTTGTGACAATTTTTAGCAACAGCAGGACTTCCATTTTTATACCTTCATGTAATTGATCATAAAGTTACCTGGTGTCTTCCTAAATTCAGTAACATGCAGTTTTTATATAGCTAGGTACCACATGCAGTAGTTTTTGTTTTCTTTTAAATCTATGTCTTTGCCTTAAAAACTTTTCAATAGGCAGCAATGTCTCTAGGGAAACAATCTAGTATAATGGAGAAGAACACAGACACGGAGCCAGCCTGCTGGCTTTGAATCTTGGCTACACCATACCAAGCTCTGTGACCTTGTGCGAGTTACTCAATCCCTCTGTACTTCAGTTTTTTCGTTTGTAGCAAGGATACAAATAATAGCTCATTTATAGGGCTGTTGTGAGGATTCAAAGAGTTCATTTGTCTAAAGGCCTTTGGACTCTGCCTGGTACGTGCAGAGATGCGAAATGATTGTTATCTACTACTCTAAAGGGGAAGCCAGTTTCACTTACCGTAGAAGGAAATCTTGAAAATAACATTTTTATTTCATTGTTTTGATTTTATTCTTGGACGCACTGTCGCCTCTCATTCCTAAAGATTATAAACTTGAGGCTTGCTTTCTCTTGGATCCTAGGGCTGTTGAATACAATTTTCTGCATTGACGGAAATGTTCTATGACACCATTGTCTAATACACTAGCCTTCGGTCACATGTGGCTATTGAGCCTTTAAAATGTGGGTAGTGTAGCTGAGGAGTTGACTTTTTAATTTGACTTGTTTTATTAGTGTAAGTATAAATAGCCACATGCGGCTTGTGGCTACTGTTCTGGACAGCGCACAAAGTGTTAGAGAAATGGTGTAAGGACATACTAACCCCAGATTGAGATTTTCCCTATATAGTCAGAACTGAAGTAATCACAAAGGACATCCCTTTCTCATATGACCCAGTGTTACGGATTGCTCAATCTCTGTACCACTTAAAACCTTCTTCTTCTTCTTTTTTTTAATGAGACTATTTTTTAAATCATTTTACTTTATTATTTTTTAAGATTTTATTTATTTATTTGACAGAGAGAGCGTACAAGTAGGCAGAGTGGCAGGCAAAGGGGGAGGGAAAAGCAGGCTCTCCATCTCCAGACAAGGAGCCTGATGTGGGACTCTATCCCAGCACCCTGGGGTCATGACCTGAGCCAAAGGCAAATGTTTAATCGACTGAGGCACCCAGGCTCCCTTAAAACCTTCTCTTGAACATTGGCATACATGTCCTGCTTGGGAAACATTGGTGTGATAGGGAGTTCACTGTACTGATGAGAGTGTCCTGAGACCTGTGTTCTAGTTCTCAGTGGAGCTCTCAGGAACTGTGAGCCTCTATTTCTTTGTCTTTAAAATGAGAGAGAGGATCAGGGTAACTCCTGGCCCTGAAGAGCTGTGATTCTGTGCGTAAATGAATGGCTCAGTGAGTGCACCTAGGTCTCCGGATACTGATGATTTGGTCCTCTCCCTTCCAGTGTGTCCCAGATGCCTGTGGCTGAGGGCAAGAGTGTCCAGCAGACGGTGGAGCTCCTCACCCGGAAATTGGAGATGCTTGGGGCAGAGAAGCAAGGAACATTTTGTGTGGATTGTGAGACCTACCACACAGCTGCCTCCACTCTTGGCAGCCAAGGTCAGTGAGATGGATCTGCATGATGGCTGGAACCTCGCTTGGAGTTGATTGACGTGCATGTTCATTGAAATCTTTTTTTTTTCCCTCTATTGGAATCTTTATGCTCTTTTGCTAAGGGTGGTATTCTTGAACATGTGGCACATGTTTCTGAATTCATTAAATCTTGGTCCTTCATCTCTTAGACTGGGCCGATGCTTTAGTCTTTTTGCACTTTGCACTTTTTTTTTTTTTTTAAAGATTTTATTTATTCATTTGACAGAGAGATCACAAGCAAGCAGGGAGGCAGGCAGAGAGAGAGGAGGAAACAGGCCCCCCGCGGAGCAGAGAGCCTGATGTGGGGCTCGATCCTAGGACCCTGGGACCATGACCCGAGCCGAAGGCAGAGGCCTTAACCCACTGAGCCACCCAGGCGCCCCTGCACTTTGCACTTTTAAAGCTGTGTTTCTCAGGGGATTGTTCACTGGTTAATGGCATCTAAGCATCTGGGTTACTTGGTAAAGGTGCAGAGTCCTGGGGCGCCTGTGTGGCTCAGTCGATTAAGCATCCAACTCTTGATTTTGGCTCAGGTCCTGATCTCAGGAATCAAGTCCTGCATCTGGCTCCATGCGGAGTACAGCATCTGCTTAGAATTCTCTCTCCTTCTCCCTCTTCCCTCCTTCTCACTCTCTAGCTCTCTCACAAATAAGTAAATAAAATCTTAAAAAAATAAAGGTGCAGAGTCCCGGCTCTCCTTACCATCTGACTGGTGCTGCAGGCCTCATAATTACACTTCAGCCAGCTCCCTTGATGATCTTTACACGCTCTTCAGTTTGAGAGGGACTCCTTTTAGGTCCGGAAGTCTATGATCCTTTCACAGCTTTAGAGTGTTCAGAACTTCGTGCAGAAAGGCTTTCAGATTCCCACACCTAGTCAGTGGCCTTGGATATCTCACTGGCATCACCTTGACCTTTACATCAACTTTTGTTTTAAATATATTGAGATGGACTGTGGATGGTGGTGGTAGGGAGGCAAAGAGAATCTTTTTTATTCTTCAAATTTTTATTTGAAAATTCTAGTTAGTTAACATACAGTGTAATATTGGTTTTAGGAGTAGAATTTACTGATTTGTTGCTTACTGTAACACTGGGTGTTCATCACCCCATTTAGCCGCCACCCATCTCCCTTCTTGGATCCTGTTTGTTATCTATTGTTAAGAGTCTTTTATGGTGGGGTGTCTGGGTGGCTCGCTTGTTTAGCATCTGTCTTCGGCTCAGGTCATGATCCCAGGGTTCTGGGATCGAGCCCCACATCGGGCTCCCTGCTAAGGAGGGAGCCTGCTTCTCCCTCTCCCACTCCCCCTGTTTGTGTTCCCTCTCTCACGGTCTCTCTGTCAAATAAATAATAAAATCTTAAAAAAAAAAAAGTCTTCTATGGTTTGCTCCTCCCTATCTCTTTTTTTCCCCTCCTGTATGTTCAACTGTTTTGTTTCTTAAATTCTACATATGAATGAAATCATACTGTATTTGTCTTTCTCTGATTTACTTCACTTACCATAATACACTCTATTTCTATCCATGTTGCGGATCTCAAGATTTTTCTTTTTGATGGCTGATTAATATTCCATTATGCATCTCTATAATATATGTAGATGTAGTAAATGTATAGGTCATATGTATATATAGATAGTAGATATGTATCTATACATTTCCCACATTTTCTTTGTCCGTGCATCAGTTGATGGACATTTGGGCTCTCTCCATAATTTGGCTATTGTTGATAATGCTGTTGTAAACATCAGGATGCATGTACCTCTTCAGATCTGTACTTTTGTATCCTTTGGATAATTACCTAGTAGTGCAATTGCTGGGTCGTAGGGTAGTTTCTTAAATTCTTGAGAAAACTCCATACTGTTTTCCACAGTGGCTATACCAGTTTGCATTGGTATAGCCACTTCCAAGTGCCATTACACTTCCAACAGTGTAAGGGTGTTCCCCTTTCTCTACATCCTTGCCAACATCTGTTATTTCCTGTGTCAGAGAATCTTTGCATGTGAATTAGGGAGCCTGGGTTCTCTTAGTCTTGGCTCTGCATTAATTTGACCTGGGACAGTTCCAGAGCACAGTGATTAAGAGGTTAGATCATGGAACCAGAGAACTAAGTCCTGGTCACATACTAAGTGCAACTTATGGAAGTTCCACAACCTATGACCGTTTCTGTGCCGGTCATTAGCCTATTTCCCCTGTAGATCCATTCCCCATACTTTGCCTGCAATCAGCATTTGCCAGGCCCCTTTTAGTCACCTTCCGCCAGTGAGGGGCAGTGGGGAAGGTTAGAGGACCGAAGAAAGAGCACAGGATCTCCACTCCTGCTTTGAGCAGTGTCTCCGGATGTGACTGTGTCTATCCCTTGGGTTTAGCTCCTGCTGGGTGCCCCTTGTGCCTGGCTCAAATGACAACACATCCTTTCTTTTTCCTTCCAGACTAAGGGAAGCAGTAATAGGAAGTATTTCTTATTCCTAATAAGCAGTATTATTTCTTATAGTAGCTTCCTGTGCTGCTAGTATTTGAGTGGCCTCACCATTTGTTTTTTTTTTTTGGTTTTCCCAACCCTGGTATTTTGTTCCCTGTATTAAATCCCCTCTGATGAAAATATTTTCTACGTGGTCTGTTTCTGTATCTTCCCAGGACTGTTCTGTCATTTGTGAAATGAAAATATCATAGTACTGATCCCCTGGTGTTGTGGTCATTAAATAAGTTGTTGTGGTCATTAAATAATACATGCAAAGTACTTAGAACTGAGGTTGTCATGTAGTGTTTAATAAATAAGAGCTCTGCTGAGTTTCATCACCAGTAAAATCACAGTGTTACTTACCATTAGTTTTGCCTTCAGTAGGAAGGATGTAGGAATTAAAAGAGAGAACAGTTATGAAAGCATTTGGAAAACGAAACATTTGTGCACAGATATAAGATGGCATACGTATCTATGAAACTACCTGTCAGAGGCTCTGTTTCCTGATTTGACCTTTACTTTTTAAGGAGCTACAGTCTAGTTGGGGAGAGGACACATTGGTAGCAGACAGTGGGGTGGAATGGAAGGAGCAATAGACTTGAGGTCAGAAGGCCCGGATTGGAGTTCCACTTCTGCTCCTTGCTGACTCTGTGCCTTTAGATCACAAGTTCTCCCGTGAGCCGGCATTAACATTATGGAGAGAGCTCGTTAACACAGATTGTGGGGTACCTCCCAGACGTTTCCACTCAATAAGTATCAGCTAGGGCAGAGAATCCACATTTTCAACAAGTGCCCAGGCGGTGGCGCTGCTGCTGCTGCTGCTGGTCCAGAACCCTATAGGCTTCATTTTCTTGTCTGTAAAAGGGGGAGAGTAACACTGGTTCTGCTTGCTTCACAAGTTTGTGCTGATACAAAGATACCTTTTTAAAAAAGATTTATTTATTTGAGAGAGAGAGAAAGCACAAACTGGGGGAGAGAAAGAGGGCGAAGCAGACTATGCAGGGCTTGATCCCAGGATCCTGAGTTCATAACCTGAGCCAAAAGCAGACTCTTAGGGGCGCCTAGGTTAAGCCTCTGCCTTCAGCTCAGGTCATGATCTTAGGGTCCTGGGATTGAGCTTTGGGCTCTCTGCTCAGCAGGGAGCCTGCTCCCCCTACCCCTGCCTGCCTTTCTGCCTGCTTGTGATCTCTGTCTGTCAAATAAATAAATAAAATCTTTCAAAAAAAAGCAGACACTTAACCAACTGAGCCACCCAGGCATCCCCAAAGATACTTTATTTTGATTTAAAAAATACTGTTGTTTGTAAACAATTGGCAGTGCCTTCTTCATTAAAAACAAAAACAAAAACAAAAACCTTAGCTGACTTTCAAAATATTTTTAAGACAGTAAGAACTCCTGCAGACTCCTATGGTATGAATTAAATAGTTACAGTGAGTTTGCACAAGAACAGAATGACAGATCATCTTTGGGTACTTTTGTTTTTTTTGCACTGGGTTTGGCAGGAGGTGAAAGGTATGCATTGGCAGCAAGTGGACAGGAGGGACGTGGGGGGCGGTTGGCACAGAGCCTGTTGAGTTTTGGAAGTGGCAGCAGAGTGGAGGCCTGTGTAGAGCTGTCTCCGCCCCATCTCCTCATTCCCATTGTTAAACTCTCATTCCTGCCTAGGATGTCTTTCCTCCTCTGTGCAGCTGAACTCTGTCCTCTCCTCATTTCATAGTTCAGGTCCTGTTTTCTCCATGAAAGTTTTTCCTGCTGATTCTTGCACAATTTGATCTCTTTCTGCTCTGATCTTCCTTCCAAGAAGACTTCTGGTCTGTCCCATGTAAGCATTTTAGTCTTACAGTCTCTTTAAAAGTTTTTCACCTGTCTTTATTTTTTTTTTTTCTTAAAGATTTTTATTTATTTATTTGAGAGAGAAAGAGTGAAAGAGCAGTGGGGATGGGCAGAGGGAGAGAGAAAGGGAGAAGCAGACTTCCACCTGAGCAGGAAGCCTGACGTGGGGCTCGATCCCAGGACCCTGGCATCATGACCTGAGCTAGAGACAGATGTTTAACTGACCAAGCTACCCAGATGCCCCTCACCTGTCTTTAATGAGAGCATCAGCTTCCTGAGGCCAGGTGCTAAGTCCTCCACTTGCATTGCCTCTTAAACTTGCAAAAAATATTGGGGATAGGGACGCCTGGGTGGCTCAGTGGGTTAAGCTGCTGCCTTCAGCTCAGGTCATGATCCCTGGGATCAAGTCCCGCATGGGCTCCTTGCTCGGCAGGGAGCCTTCTTCTCTCTCTGCCTCTGCCTGCCTCTCTGCCTGCTTGTGTGCGGGCACGCTCTCTCTCTCCTTCTGCCTGACAAATAAATAAATGAAATATTTTTAATAAATATTAGGGATAGTTAAGTACTTAATAAATATTTTTTAGTTAAGTCTTAATAAATACTTGGGATTGTGGTAGTCTATCCATTGATTCTTGTTGTATATGAGAGGGGGATCTTGCTTTCCATTTTCAATTAACCAAATATATGTAGCTTTCCTTTCTTCCTGCAGAGAATCTCTAGTAGTAATCAGTGAGAAAACTCATTTCTCAGAGAAATCACCCAAATCAGCTAATACATTAAAGCACTCCAAGGGTTTGGGCACCTGGATGGCTCAGTTGGTTAAGCATCTGTCTTCAGCTCATGATGTGAGGGTCCTGGGATCAAGTTCTGCATCCAGCTCCCTGCTCATCGAGGAGTCTGCTTCTCCCTGTACTGTTTCCCTCTGCTCATGCACACACATTCTCTCTTTCACTCTCTCTCTCTAATAAAATCTTTTTTTTGCTAAAGATTTTATTTATTTTGGGCACCTGGGTGGCTCAGTGGGTTAAAGCCTCTGCCTTCAGCTCAGGTCATGATCCCAGGGTCCTGGGATCGAGCCCCGAATAGGGCTTTCTGCTCAGCGGCGAGCCTGCTTCCCCTTCTCTCTCTGCCTGCCTCTCTGCCTACTTGTGATCTCTCTCTGTCAAATAAATAAATAAAATCTTAAAAAAAAAAAGATTTTATTTATTTGACATCAAGCATCCATCTAGGAGATCATCTCTCAACCTAAGAACTAAACTGTTACTAGCTCTATCGAAATTCCCCTGTGGTCCTCACGTTTTCTGTAGAGCGGGGTTTTACCACATGCTGCCTTGCCTGCCATTCTTCTCTCTTCCTCTTTGAAAAAGAGTGTTGGTGAGGGGAATTCCGCCCCCCACCCCTGGCCATTGCCCTCCAAAATGGCTGAGGTAATGGCAGATTGCCGTCTGGCCCTGTTGCGCACTTTTGACTCTATCCCGGGGTTTGAGGATGAAGATTTTGATGCTGATAGGCTCTCTTTCCCTGCAGGTCAGGCTGGGAAGCTGATGTACGTGATGCACAACTCAGAGTACCCTTTGAGCTGCTTTGCCCTCTTTGAGAATGGCCCTTGGCTTATTGCTGATACCAACTTCGACGTGCTCATGGTGAAACTCAAGGGCTTCTTCCAGAGTGCCAAGGCCAGCAAGATTGAGACACGGGGTACCCGTTACCAGTACTGTGACTTCCTAGTGAAGGTGGGCACAGTCACCATGGGGCCCAGTGCCCGGGGCATCTCCGTAGAGGTAAGACCTTGGGGAAGCAGGAGCAGTGTGTGCTGAAGGACCGCTCAGCAGAGGGCCCTGCAGGTTTTCTCACCCCTCTGAATGCAGACAGGCACTTACGCCTTCCTCATCCCTGTCTCCAGGGCCTGTGTGCTCCTCTGTCCCTGTGTCCTTTACCTTTTCTTTAATCATTCAGGCTCTGGCCCATGATGGGAATGGGACGCTGGGGTCAGAGCAGATAGAAAGCTTAGGAGGGTGGCTTGCTGGAGAAGGGAAGGAATAGTCAAGGGACCAGTCACCCATCACAAGGACTGGAGCAAACCAGGGCAACTTTTGGGAGGTGGGCCCTAAATCATGTGTCTACATACTTTTCCACAGTACAACTTAAGATAGGTCAGAAAGGTTGTGTAGCAAGATGAGCCTTTCCTTTTGACATGCTGTCGACTTTCTTTCATGGTAGAAAGAGGTGTGTGTGGGGGGAGACTTCATCTCTGAGGTGTATACTGGAAACCACAAAGAATGTGGCATAGCTGGCTTTGGGACCAGTGAAATTCCTCAGTCTACCACATGCCCAGCACTGTGTGAGATTAAAAAAAAAAAAAAAAAAAATAGGTGAGCTACAGGGGCCTGCCTTTTGAAAACGTATGATAGTAAATGAGCGAAGCTAAAACAAAGTGTTTCTGAAGTTAGTCTGTAAGACATTCCCCGGGCACAGATTGCTCTGGGAATTCAGGCCAATGAGAGCACTGCTGACTTTGAGGATTGGGATGCTTTCTTCAGGAGTAGCATATAAAGAGAGACTTAAAATGTAGAGATACGGGGATAGATGAGACTCACAAAGCATTCCAGGTAGAGAAAAGGGCCTTAGCAGTAATTACTGCTCTGAAACTCCAGGGACCCCTGTGACCAAGATTTCCTGACCCCTTTTGGTTTGTGATACACCTCACATTTGCTGAGACCCACTAGAAGCCCACTGTCTGCCTGTCCTTCATATTTCCAGCTTTATGGTACAAATACATCCCAGTTCTTTCTTTACGTGGTTTTCCTTATGGTTACTAATTATTTTCCCTGCCATCTTTCCAGTGAAAAACTAGGAGAAAGGATTGAGAAAGTGTAAGATGTATCTCCTTTGGCCCCTGCCACATTGGTGGGGAAATTACTTCTTAGGCTCAGGTGGGGTCCATTATGGGGGTAATGTTTGGTCTTAAAGAGACTTAAGAGCATGTGTGTCTGCTTTGACCCCTGTGGACACACACACAGATACATACACACTTTCACATTCTCTTGTTCTTCATTTTCTGTCAGAATTTTCTGGAGCTCTCCTTGGATCTTCATGCACCATAGCAGGGACTGTACAGTTCTGAGATCATCAGAAGGGGCCTGGATCCTGTCCTGGGTCTTGTGGGTTGGGGTTGTGGGTTGATAATTCCCAAGATGAGAATGTCAGAGATCCCTAAAGGGAATGTGGAATTCCTGGTGTGTGGCTTGAGTTTTTCCTGTGGAGCAATACTGTTAGAAGGTGTGTGTCTTTGGCTTGGGGTTGGAGAAGATGGGAGCAGGGGGCAAGAGGTGCAAGAGAAGCAGAAGACCTCGTCCTTGTCTGCACTCACCCTTGTTCTCTGTTCTTTTGGTCCCCAGGTGGAGTATGGCCCCTGTGTGGTAGCCAGCGACTGCTGGAGCCTGCTGCTCGAGTTCCTACAGAGTTTTCTAGGCAGCCACACACCAGGGGCTCCTGCAGTGTTTGGGAACAGACACGATGCCGTCTATGGCCCAGCAGATACCATGATCCAGTACATGGAACTCTTCAATAAGATCCGGAAGCAGCAGCAGGTGCCGGTGGCTGGGATTCGTTAGTGACTGGTGGCTGCCTAGCTGAGCTCTGTCACCAGGGGGTCGGTGCAGGAAGAGCAGGGGCTGCACCCTGAGACCCCTGGACCCCAGAAACCCAGGGCAGACATGGAGGCTTCTCTCCCTCCTCTCAGCTGTGACTTTTGTTCTGGGGATCTGGACTCCCCTCCCCTGACCCTCACATACAGCCCCCCAGCAGCTGCTTCACCCTACGCCTTACTGGACTTGGCCTGTTCTCAAGAATGGTAATTACGAAGAGTGGAGATGTGAGGAGCTTTCCTGCTTTAGGGAAAAGGTAGGACAGGGCTGTCCCTGCCCAGTGTTGGTGGGAAAGCAGTCTGTATCTCCAGCTGTTGCAGATTTGGCCTAGGTCCACAGTGGATGGACTGGGCTGGGCTGTGCTGGGCTGTAATAAAGGCCTCTTCCTCTACTCCAGGGATGCAGTTGGGCCTCTCCTGGAGAAGGAGTAGAAGGCATAACTTGGTGTGATGGCTGTCATTTCTTGACATGTTTGCTGAAGTGAACTGTGAGTTGACTTTTCTAGGATACTGCTGGAGTCCTTTGGAGTCTCCCTCTGGCATCTTTCTGTTCTGTTGTGAATGAGGTTAAGCCATAAGCCAAGCTGCTGTAACAAAGAGAACCTAAAGTACAGTGGCTCCTGGTAGAAGGTTCTTTTTCTCTCTTCTAATAGTACAGATGTAATCAGATGGTATGGGGCAAATTTAACTGTACACGGTCACCAGGACCTCAGGTTCCTTCTGTCTTGTTCAGCCAACTTTGGGGTGTTGACCTTGCCCACCAGGTCAAAGCAGACTCATCAGTTCCGTGTCTACAATACACCGGGGAAAGAGAGAGCAAAGCACTTTCTTTTTAAAGGATATGACCTGGAGTCCCTCAAATCAGTGTGGCCACACTTTGCTGAAAGGGGCGCTGGGACATAGAGCCTCTTACTTCGGTGACCATGTGTCCAGTTAAAACCCCGGGGCTTCCATGATTAAAAGATGAAGGAGAAAATGGATGTGGGGGCCTAGTCAGGGGCCTCTGCTACATGGAGCTCAATGGATGTGCCCTGGAGGGCCCTTGTGGTTATTTTGGAGAGCACCCCCAGTAACGGAGTTATTTGTCAGTTGCATTAGGTTAGGGCAGGTGCCGGAGCCACTAGTGAGTTTCCCTGGCTTGGTCACACTGGGTAGTCTGTTCCGCCCCCCTTGCCTAAGGGTTCATGGCTTCCTGAGCTCTTTGTCCTTGTTTCATTTGAGGCTCCAAGCTGCTCATTGGACTTAAATTGCCTGCTCACCCAACTCAGGCTGCAGAAATGTTCACTTGGGCTAACATTGATATATACAGGTAGGAATGGTCTGAGGAAACACTTTAACGTATTTTACCACAGAGCTGTCCTGAAGGATACTGTCCCTCACTGCAGGTACCTCAGAGAAATTAGTTTTAGATCTGACGCCTCTGCAACAGGAATCAGGAGACAGTCACATTTCCCTTGTAGCTTTGGCTGGCAGGAAGCTCAGTTAACTCCAGCTGCAGGACCTGCTGCCTGTACTTCTTGTTTTCCTTTGCCCTGGCTTTTTTGTTTGGTTCTTTCTTCTGTTTTTGCTTTTTTAAATTGAGGTGTTGTTTTAGGTGTCATTTACAGACAATAAAATGCATACCTAGATCTTATGTTTTTAGCCCTCTGATTTATATTTGCTCTCGTCCAGCTTTATCTGTGTTTTTCTGCAGACTCCCTCAAAGCTTTTGTGAGATGAGATGGCATTTCGAAAACATACAGAGATAGAGTGTGATAAATGTGACTTAAGACGTATGCATTTTACGGAGGGGTTCTGTGCTCTAAAAAGTAAAGAAGACTATAAACTCCCTAACTGTAGTTTGCCTTTTGATGCAATCTTGGCTCATACATTTCCAGCATTCTTCACTTTTCCCTTATTTCGAGCATACATTTAACCAAAGTCAAGTCCAGTGGACACCAGACCGGGCTTTATGAACTGCCACATTGGGTACTTCTGTCCACTCTTGTCCTTTGCGTCAATTAAAAAAAGTTTACTCCTATAAAAGGCAGGTAATGCAATACATTTCTTCATTTAACAAATATGGCTCCTCTAGTGAGGTTGCCAAAACTGAGCTGGTAACTAGTGGGAAGGGTCCAGATGTCGTCTAGCTTTTATGTGCAAATCGGAATGGGACTTTCAAGAGTCGTTGAGGATTGTCAGTGTATCATTTTTGAAAGTTCAGGTTTAATGAAAGCTTAGGAGCATTGGTATAAATTTAAGGAATAAAGGGCATGGTGATCCTCATTTTATAAATGGTAACTTAAATGTGGCTAGTTAATGGAGATGCCATGTGTTTGGTTTTAAATCTGATGTGGTTCCTTCTTTGCTAGACCTGTCTTCCTGAGTCTCCTGCCTCTGCTTCCAGAGGCTTTTCCCTTCTTCCCATCTGTATCCACCCCAAAATAGCAGAAACTGTGTTCTAAGACCCTGCTAACATGTCGGCTTGGTGAGTACCTTTGTCAGAGCTCTGCAGCGAAGCTGTAGGACTCCACTAGTCTTCCTTTTTTGGGAGATGGGGAGGTGGGGCTCCCACAGAGGTCATGCTGAGAGAGGAGGCTGCAGTTGGGACCAAACTCCAGACTTAGGACCCGTAGCTACTGTCATGTGTCTAAGTGTGGCTCCTGGGCTGTGTGTGGTACCAGGTTATTTTAGGTGGAATGTAGAAAACACTTTTCTGTTAGTACTTACGTCTTATTCTAATGTGTATTAGAAAAAAACAGAACTAGCACTTTATTCCTTAGGATGAGGGTAGGTTTTAAAGGAAGAGTCCCTTTACAAGAACTGTTGAGTTCTTGCACAAATGATACCTGCAGATGGCAAACCCTGGGATGGCAGAAAGCAAATGGTGGGATTTGGGGAACCCTGTATTCTACCTGTGTCTAGCCCATCACTTGTATCCGTTCATGGTTCCTGCACTGGCTGTGCTTTCCTCCTGTGTCCCGTGCTCTTGTGTTTCTCTGTATTCCTGTTCCCAGGCTGCCTCCTGCTTGCTTGCCTCAGATCTTGAGTACCAAATAGTCAGTCACGTTTCCCCCGCCATCTGTTGTTGTCCTTGCTCCTCTGAGGGAATACATAGAGACTGACCACTGGTCTCCATCGCCAGGTCAGCCCCAGCCCAGTGTGTCCAGTGTTCATTCGTGGGGCTTCAGTGAGATTTTTCTTTCCGAATCCTGGATGATAAAGGAAAGCAGTTAGAAATTCCCACCTCCTCATGCCCTCTAGGTGTCAAGAGTGGAGACTCTGCGAACATAGGAAGGGCAATAGGCTGAACATTTTGAAGCTGTGCATATAGTAGATCTGGAGCCAGGTGGGGCTGATGGGTGGTACATACCTGTGATTCCCAGTATTGTCTTTCCCTTACAACAGCCTCCCTCTCTGTATCTGCTGCTGTCTGGACCCCTTGGGCTGCAGGCCCCAGTCACAAGTGCCATGTGGCATGGCTAAAACCAGTTGTATCACAAATTTTGGTCCTCTCCTGGGAGTTGGTGTCTTTGGACTTCGAGTAGTCTCTTCTTGGGGACGGACTCTCCCCCAAGGTGAGTTTCTGCCATTGTGTAGAGCATTCCAAAATCAGCCTCTTGGATTACAAGGGACCCTTTAGGTCACCTCGTCTGACCATGATTCAGGACTCAGATCTTTACATCATCTCTCCCAGAGGTCATGCAGCCTTCACTTGGCCTCATCTAGGGAAATCCCTTCCCTGTGTATTCCATTGCTTTTCTCAGTAACTGAGACAAATGCAAAACAAGACAGAACAAGCCTATCCTTTCCCTCCCGGAACATGGAGACTGTATTGTGCTTAATGAGGGAGTTTTTTCTTAGTTGGTGCGGGAGTGTGAGTGGACGATGACTTTCAAGTAGCGGTTCGAACTTAGGGCAGCCTAAGCCCCAAGGGGAGCCCTGAGAAGACAAAGATGCCTCGAACTCTGTGTGTGTATATGTGTGTAGTTTGTGGGGAATAGGATTTGTAGGGTTCATTAGAGGATCTCAAAGCTCTGTGATCTATAAGAGGGTCTCTAAAAGAGCAGATCCGGAAGGGAAACGGGAAGGCAGAAGTAAAGCAGTTGTGAAATACATCCTGCTGGCTTATCATATGCATTTATATGTCCTGTATATAAATATATGTATCTTCTGTCCCAAAGGCAGAATTCAGTATTGGAAATCTGTCATGTAGGAAGGGCAAAGCTAGGGATGTGGAGGTGACAGGTATTCCAAGGCTGCTACTAAAGGAGAGAGAGCACTGGTTTAGAAGACAGGTAGCTGGGTGTTGGCCATAGTACTGACCTGAACCTGCTTGGTAACTTCAGTCAAGTTGGCCTTTCTGGGTCTCATCTGTAAAGTGGGAATAAATGATGCCTACTACCCATTTTTCATAGGCTTGTTGAGGGGCTCAAAGGAGAGTAGATGTCAAAAGCTTTGTAGATAAGGAGATGCCCTCTCTGCTCTTGCTTCTTTTTAATGGTGCTGAAGGTACTGGTGTTTGGTTAGGATGTTTAAGCTGGGATATTATGGGGGCACCTGGCTGGCTCAGTTGGAAGAGCATGCGACTCTTGATCTCGTGGTTATGAGTTTGAGTCCCATGCTGGGTATAGAGATTACTTAAAATCTTTAAAGAAAAAAGTGGGGAAGTTATGGGGTCATACTATTTGGTGGCAAGTTAAAATTCTCCCCCAGTGGAAAGAATGCTATTGTAATAGACAACGAGCAGTGAGAGAGGGTCCCAAGAAAGTATACAATAGTATAGGTATGTTTTTTAAAACAGATCAATGAGCACAGTGTATGGCCCATCTCTGGAGCACTGAACTCTATTTTTAATACTTACCTACAGTGATAAGATTTTACTTGTTCTACAAACTGAAGGGAAAGAGGCTCTGCTTAAAAACAAAAGGGGGGGTGTGGAATTGACTGTATCTTCTTTGTGGAACATACCCATCCCTGTTTCCCCTCATTTCCCAGGCCTTAGTTGTGCTTGTCTCTGAACTGTGTTTGTGTGGTGCCATGTGTATTGTAATCATGCTCATTACCAGTTGTGTCTTTAAAGGAAGCTCAGTGTTTGATTCTATTTTCCATTTCTTGTTGATGAACCATTGAAGTTCTTAACTCTGAAACTACACTAAAAACTTTTTGTTAGCTATGCTGCATAGCCTTCTCATATTTGGATTATCCAAAATAGTCTTCTTATTCTGCTTCCATCTAATACACAATTCTCAAACTCTTTAGTCTCAGGACTCCTTGATGCTTTTAAAAGTTCCAAAGACCTTTTGTTTATGTAGGTTATACCTATTGATATTTGCCTTATTAAAACTTATGAGAAAAAAAGGTATTCATTTAAAGATAAAATAAGTCCAGTGCATCTTAACATAAATATTTTCATGAAAAATGACTTTTTTTTTCAAGCAAAAAACTTAAAAAAGTGACAATATTTTGTATCTTTGCAAATCTCTTGAATGTCTGGCGTAATTGAAGACAGTGGATTCTCATACCTGTTCTTCATTTAGTCTATTAAAATTTGTCATTTTGATTGAAGAATGTGACTCCAACCTCACAGATGTGTAGTTGGAAAAGGGGAGGGGTATTTTAACAATCTTGACCCATAATTGTGCATATTCTTTGAAACTACATCGCAACTCTGCTGTTAGTTGGAATGCAGAATCTCAAATTCTATCAGTAAACTTTTTGTACTCTGTTATATAATAATATTCATTGGTTTATTTTGTACCTGAAGGGATCTTTTACTGATACCTGATTTTCTAGCATCATGCATTGGTCGTTTGGAAAACATTGCAGCTCTTTTAGGTGCTGACACATTTTGTTATACGAGAAAAAAATCATATTAACATCACCACTGTTCTCATCAGGAAAGTCTTGGGAGGCTATTAAGTTCACAGCGGCAGTTACAGGTTTACAAAATTCAAAGTTTTGCTTGAGAGCTTGAGTTTCATCATTGCTAACAAGTGCTGTCAGGCTCACTTTATCTTTGAGAAAATCTCTGTCAGACACCCAGAGCTGACAAAATAGAGTTTTTCTGTTAGCTTTCTTTCAAGTAAAAATGGCATTCCATGAAGAAAGTTACTAATTCATCTCAGAATGCAGAGAAATTGCACAAGTGCTTTTCCTCAAGAGAAAGATGGTACTTAGGTAAGAAATAGAAGCACTTTATGCATATGTCCATTTAATCATGTAGAATAGTATTGAAAAGATGGGTACTTAAAATAATTTTTAGTATTTCATCAAAGATTTCTAAAGTGAAACAAGTTTTATTTTTTCCTGTGAGTGGGTGACAGTGAAGAGTACATTGACCGATAGCACAGTTGAGTGCTGTTGCCTTGATATGTGCTAAGGCAGCAGTAATTTTATCCATTGTTACTTTTTTTCATCAGTGCAAATGTCATCACTTTGACAAAACCAAATAATGTCTTATTATGATGAAAATAGTTTTGATCTCAGGGACCCTATGAAAGTGTGTCAGGGTTCCACAGGCCACACTTTGAGAACCGCTGATCCAATATATGCTCAGGGCACTGAGAATCTTTTCCCCCTAGATTGCTATTCTGAGAACACTCCTTCCTTCAGAAGTCTTAGGTGTTCCAAAACCTCTCAATAAAAGCACCTATTATGTGTGGGGCACTTTGCTAAGGTATTAACATTGAAAAAGGTACAATCTTGAATCTCCAAAAATTTTGGGGGGGTTTGGGGAGCAAGGGGAGAAAACTGCTAATAAAGGAGTTAAAATGTAAGATAAGATTTTTAAAACGAATTAAAGGTGATAGGCAACAAAGGGAATGCCAAATTTTTAGACCCTACTTTGAGCTCATGAACCACATGGCAAATCCTCATCAAATCAGTTGTGGAGTCCTTTCCTTCCATCATCAAACCTCTTACAAATGGCCAGGTTAATTACCTTTAGACCTGTTTTTACACTTATGTAAGCTTGGCTGCAGGCATTGTAGTTTCATGCTTACACATGCACTGGGTGTTTCTCCCTTCTAATTTTGCTGTTCTTGAGCTTTTGTGCTTCTTTATTTCATATTGACAAGTGTGTAGCCTTGAGCCCCTGTAGCTGTTAACTCAGATGTTTGTTTTCTTTGTCCTTCTATTTACATGTAAGTCTTTACCTGCTTTAGCCATGTGTTGAGTGATGTAACAGTGTTGGTCTGGTATTTGTAAACTGGGTGGGGGTGGTGGTGAAACGTCACCTCCCGCAATTTATGTCAGAACAATGCAGCCTCTGGAGGAAATCTTTAAGACTAGTAGAAATAGCCGCTGTTGTTTCCCTGTGGTCCGCATCCCTACGATCTGCTGAACTTCTTAAGTTTTTGGCTGTGAGCCTCTTCCTTGGGGGGATTTCCATAAAACAGCTGGGTCCCGCCTGGGTCTTCAGTGGCAAAAGTCAGACACGTGCTCACTGTCTGGTAGCCAATAGTAACTTTTGCAAACGCAGCCTCAGGAAACCCAGGGCTCGGAGGCTGCTGCTTTCGGAACGACAATGTTAGCAATCACTTAGTCTTTTAACAGAATAAAACAAAAACATAGGATAGTGACAAAGGCTTCCACCCTTGGCAGTGGGGAGAGATGTTAAAGGAGCTCCAAAAAGTGTGCGGGGAACTAGTGTAGATGGAATTCCTTCACTGTTCCACGGGCTGAAGTGCTGGGGAGAAGGGGGCGGAGATGGGCTCTTAGAGTCTGGCCCTTTAAGGAGGAGGGACAGCCTTAAGACTCTGTACCTTTAAGAGTCTCTTTGTCTGGAAACCTCCTTATTTACCCTCCTGTGCTTCAACCAAACTTCGACCCGCGATTCACAACGCCCCTCTACGCTGCCGCCCCTTACGCCAGGCTCAAATCGGCCGCACGTTTGTGTCTAACCCTAAACTTTGCGCCCGCGGCGCGAACCTTCAGAGAGGCAGTCTGTGCCGGGGTCGGGGCCGAGCGCTGCGCCGTTGGCGCAATGCGGGGTCCGGGGGGCGGGGCTCCGGGGGGCGGGGCTCCGGCGGGCGGGCCAATGGGCGGTCAGGGGGCGGGGCCGTGTTCGGTTGTCTCGCGCCCTGGTGACAGCTCGCGCGTGCTGATGATGGCGGTAAATAGAGGGGGGGGTCGGGGAGGGGGCGGAGGAGGTAGGGAGGCAGCCAAGGGGGTAGCTCCAGGGGGTGGGGGGACGGGGACCGGGGAGGACGCGACGGCCAGGGAGTCCGTTCTAAGACTCGGAGGCGGGGACAGGAGTCTCCAGCACACTGGCCCTCCCCTTTAAAGAAGCCAAATCCTCACACACCGGGTGAGGGGCGACAAAGGCGGCGCGCGCCTCGCGGGCGGGAGGAGCGGCGGCAGGGGGCGGGACCGCGGCGCCGGCGGGCTGGGGGTGCCCGGGGCGGGGGCCGGCGGAGGCGAGAGCCGGCAGTCGGGGCGCGCCAGAGCATTATTTTGGCGGGGTGGGTTACGACTGGATTGGGGGTTAAAAAAAAAAAAAAAAGCCTTGAGAGGAGAAGCGAAGGAAGGCTTAGGGACTGTGGGGGGAATGGGTCGAAGAATGAGATGAGGAGGATTAAGGGGAGAAAGGGTTAGAAGGCAGGGAGAGAAGGAGTGAGAAAAAGCCAGCCAAGGAGGTAGAAAGGAAGCAAAACCCAGGGTGGGTGTTAAGGAAGCCAGCAGGGAATGAGGTTAGGAAGACCAGGTATGGGGTTAGGTTTAAGAGCAGGGGTTTGAGGAAGAGAGCTTTGTAGGGGATGGTAGCAGGGTGAGGGTGCTGGGGGGAAGAGTTGGAAGTGGAAGGCAAGGAGGGGCAGAGCTGGGGTGCTAGTTGGGAGTAGAGGAGAGAGGGTGATGAAGAGCCAGACGTGACAAGGGTGTGAACTAGTGCAGAGCGAGAGGAGCTGAAGGACTAGGACCCGCGGTGGGGTGGGAATCGCGAGGTTCTGAGAAAGGTATGGGTTAGTGGGTGGGCGATGGGTGTAAATTCTTGAAAGTGAGGGAGGGTGAAATAGATACTGGACGAGTACCAGGTGGAGTTAGGAATTAGCGTAGTGGAAGGGTGAATGGAAACAGATGAGAGGTGAGGCGTTTATAGGACAATTCTGGGGCCAAACAAGCTGAAAGGAGAAAAGAGTAAGGGTGTAAAGGAGTGATGGCGGTCTGGGACATGGTAACTGGGGAATTGTGTTAATTGACGAGGTTCAGCCAGATCCAAGGTAAAAACAGTGAGGTGGAGAGACAGGGCTAAAAGGGGATGGTGAGAGAAGCAAGGAAGAGATGGGCCCTGGGATTTAAAGGATGAGATGGGGTGTAAGGGAAGAGAATAGGATTAAGGGAATTTGGAGAAGTCCTGCTGGATGAAGAACTGGACTAGACTGTGCAGGAGTGGGAATCAAATGTGCAGGTTGTGGGGAGATGTTCCAGAAAGTCCGCATGGGTCAGGGCACAGATGCTATAGTGGAGGATCAAGTGTAGGGAGCCTTTGGTGCAGAAGAGGAAGAACCATGGTGAGTGAACAGAGACCTAGAGATAGGAGTAAACACTGAAAAGTGAGAGTGGAGATTGGGGGGCGGTGGTGGGTGTTTGCAGGAAAAGAGTTCTTTGTTGAGAAGAGAACTGTGTGTTGAAATTGTGGGTCCCTTTGTCTGCAAAAGTAGGAAATTCCAGAAACCTGTCTTTCTCTTCAAGGCATCATGAATCTGCTTTCACCTCTCATTGTTTTTAATTCGACTTTCATGTCTACTTTGAAAAGATGAGGCCCATTTTGATTTGATTTTGTTCTTCTGTGAATGATGAAGCATCAACTCGATGTTGAAAACCTCTGCATTTCGCTAGTGTTGTGATGATGGGAATACAGGTTTTATTTACTTACAGTATGGCTCTGCCTGTGTGGTGTGATAGTGTTGTGTTGTAACAGGGTGTACCTGACAGCACTGAGCAGAGTGCTTTAGCCACAGCACATTCATTTTCAATGGAGAGCCTACTGTTGTTGAGATAGAGAAGGATGAACATCTTTTTGTTTTGATTAACCAACCAGATTTCTGCCTAATTGTTTTTTGGTGGTTGGAGAATATTGAGAAATCATTTCAGAAGAGAGCAAATAACCAACTAGGGAAGTTTGCTGAGGAAGAGATTTAAATCAGGACTGTGAGGGCTTTGAGTTCCTAAGCTGCCTTTAGCTTTATGTGGGACATTTCACACTGTAGTAGGTGACTTACTCATTAGCTAAATGGAATAAAGAAAGGGAGATTTGTAGAACAGTGGAGGATTTTAGAGTGGGACTTCTTTTTTAGGTTAAGTAGTGAATTTATGAGTAATTTTTTTTTATCATGAAAAAGCCTCCATACAATAATGCAATGCCTTGGACAGCTCCACTGCCTCTCCTGTTTTGTAGTTGTGACTAAAGAAGGCCATATTAATATTAATTTCTAGAAGCTTTTGATTTTTAAGACACTTCTGGAAATATAAAGGAAGATGAGAAATTTGGGACAAAATTTAGATTATTCTTACTATTTTGTTTGATGATTTTTATTCTGAAGCTTTTACATTTAGTTACGAATGTGAATGATTATTACTTTTTATTTGATAGTTCCAAAGGATAGCTATAATTTACTTAAGGAAAAAATGCAAACCGATCTTGAGAATCTTATTTGTGGTTATTTTATTAGCGTACATTCAGATATATAAAGATAACTTTTTTTCCAAAGTTGTATAAATTTTGAATTGCCACCGTTTTGTGGGTTTTTGTGTAAATGGCAAAGATGATAGCATTTGTAACAGCGAAGTTATATTTTGATTAGTGGTTATCAGAATCACTGATGTTCATTTATGTCAGTTTAGAATCTAAAATCTATCTGGATTCAGCTTCTATGTTCATGGATTCTGGATTCTCTTAGGCAGATGGTCAAGGTGACCACATTGATTTTGTAATTTAATAGAAGATTTTTAGAAATTACTATTTTTGCTGCTAAATTTCGAGAGGATTAGTCTGAAATGTAAACTTTGGAGCTGAAGAGTAACTTTGATGTGGGGCACCTGTTTCTGTAGGATGTTTGTGCATATTCCCTTCCTGTCTAGATAGGTTTGGTATTACTAGTAGGTTGTACTCTGTTTATGGTTTTGCCATTTTTGAAATGTAATTGTTTTATATTTGATGTCTTCATGTAAATAATTTTAGACTTATTTGATGTTGATGAAGAAGGGAAAAAGTCTGTTTGGGTTCTGTCTTTGTCTTTATCTGCCACAGTAGTATGCTAAATACACTGATGCTTATTGGGAATGGTTGTTTCTCAGTTGATACTTCTAAAACTGAAAATGGGTAATCTTTTGGTTCAGATAATACTATTCATCAGTAAGGACTCAGTGATAAATGTAAGCTTTGTTTTCATTTGCTCAAGTGAACTCAGTTGAACTTTATTTTGCTTATAATCTTGTTTGCTAAGCAAAAAACTTTTAAGTTCGATATTCAGATTTGAGTGAGTAGGTTTTACATACTTAAATGTTTTTCTGATTAATTGTAGATTCTTTGGATGGGAAGAGACCTTGAAAGGACCTCTAGTTTATCCTGCAACTTCAGTCAATATCCCACTTAAATCATCCCAGGTAGATAAAATTTATCCTGTTTTCATAAATCTTCAGAGAGAATGTGGCAACCTTTGTAGATAATCTTTTCTGGTATTTAATTATTTTCTTTATTAGGACAGTCTGCCTTCCGTCTAACCAGCATCCACCTTATACTATATTTGCATGTGTTCTCTGTTGCCCTGTTCTCCATTTCTGAGTAAAAATATGGGCTTACTATAGTATTAAGGGGACTCTAGTTCTTCATAAACTTAATAACAGTAGCTGCCCACATATATGCTTTTATGCCGCCCATTGTTGTAAGTTCTTTGTAGATTGGAACTCGTTCACTCCTAGCAGCAACCCTATGAGGTTGATGTTGTTACTGTTCCCATTTTACATGTGATGAAATAAAGTCTCCTTGAGATTAAATGACTTGTCCTCAAGGATTCACTCAGACTTTTTTTTTCCAGTTGTAGAATTCTACCAAGTGGTGGGGATAGGACTTGAACCTTGGCATTTTGAAGGCTGTCTCTGCTCTGGTATTACCTCTGCTTGAGGGCTATGAACTGATCAGTCACCATGTTCTTCTCCAGATTAAACAGTGCTGGTTTATCTTATCACTTAACCTGTCCTGTTTGCCAGTCCTTAGATTATCCCTGTGGTTCTGTTACTGACCTCTCCTCAGTGGCTTGCTAGATGGGGAACCTGGGACAAACACCGTGAGGGCTGTGGCTAATGCAAAGATTACATCAGGGTTCTTACATGCCCTTATTTTTTTCTTTTACAAAATGGTGTTCATAAAACAAAACAACCTAAAACCAGTAAAAATGCCTAAGTGCATTGCAGATAAATGGTTACCTATCTATCTTTTTCACATAAAAAAGGACTCATTATAAACCATATGGGTTTATAGTTGAGAGATTGTTGCCCATTGAGGAAAAATGGAACTCCAATTTCAGTGCAGATGTCTGTAAGCAAAGTGTGTTCAGATTCTGCCTGGTTTTTTTACTGTCTTCTCTTTATGTGTGTCTGTGCAAACAATATACTAAATATATTTATGTATGTTTTAATTTGGTTAAGTAAATTGATCCACCCTTTTTATTAAGACTTTATTTATTTATTTTTTTAGAGCAGCTTTAGGTTCACAGCAAAATTGAGAGGAAGGTGCAGAAATTTCCCGTATCCCCCTGCTCCCTTACATGTACAGCTAGCCTCTCCCATTATCAACATTCCCTCACCAGAGTGATTCATTTGTTATAGCTGATCCACTCTCATTTTTAAAAAATAACTAATAATTAGTGTTTATTATGTGCCCAGCATGAGCTAAGTATGTGAATTGTTTGAAACTCTCAGCAACCCTGTGAGAGAGCTTCTGTTGTTGACACTCTTTGTGTGTGTGTGACTTGATATTTTTATTATGTTTCAGGCTTATGGAAAAGTTGCAAAGATAGTGTGAGAACTTCTCTGTTCCCTCATTCAGATTCACCAGTTGCTTTCATTTGCCCCATTTGCTTTATCATTTTCTTTCACTTGAATATTTTTCAAGAAAAGTTGAAAGAAAGTGGGTAAGAAGGCCTTATTTTCAGGACCCTGAGATCACGACCCAAGCCGAAGGCAGAGGCCCAACCCACTGAGCCACCCAGGCGCCCCAAGAAGGCCTAATTTTAAAAAGAAAAGGTGGCGGTACCTGCGTGGCTCAGTCAGTTAAGCGTCTGCCTTCAGCTCAGGTCATGTTCCCAAGGCACTAGGATTGAGCCCCATGTCAGGCTCCCTGCTTAACTTCTCTCTCCCGTTTTGCCCTTCTCCCTGTTCCTTTTCTCTGTCTCAAATAAATAAAATCTTAAAAAAAAAATAAAAAGGAAAGGGGAGAATGTTTTGAATATATATTAAGTTGGTATGTTTGATTTTAGTTAATTTCACCTGTGAATGAGAAATTTGTAGGCCCCTCCCTCGTCAGCAAAAACCATGTCATGGTGTACACCTGATGGGGACCTTCTTAGCATCTGGCATGATGTGTCCACACACAAGGGAGTCCTCAGGATATGATAACTGTTAATGACATATGGGTGATTATTATGTTTTTAAGGATTTTATTTATTTGAGAGAGAGAGAGCGTGCACGAGTAGGGGGAGGGGCAGAGGGAGAGGGACAAGCAGACTCCCCACTGAGTGAGGAGCCCAGTGTGGGGCTTGATCCCAGGAGGACCCCAAAATCATAACCTGAGCTGAAGTCCGACACTTAATGGACTGAGCCTTTCACGCACCCCGTTTGGGTGATTGTTATGTGTAAACAGGAGTCACAGCCCTGTTCATCACTGTGATTGAGACATATTTAGGTGAAATACATATATTGAAGATCCTTATGTAGCATCAAGGAGCTGGAAGAAATCTAAGTGCAGAATGTACTTCTTAAGAACCAGGTTGCAGTTAATACAAATAGGTTTGCCTTATGGTAGAGGAATGAATATAAATATCCCAGCCTGTTACTACCTTCCTCCAAAGTAAATCTAAATTTTGAGAGTCTTTTCAGTTGTCATCATATATGGAGATGTAACTGACTCCATCCCACTACTATCTTCCAGCTCATCCTCAGTCTTTATTAAAATGGTAGCCAGTCCATTTCATAAAAACATGACCTGCAGATTGAGGCCTGTTCAGTTTTAGTATAAGGACTATTAACTATAGTCTTATGTATGTAAAATACAGCTCTTGTGGGCTTCTCCCCACCCCACATCTTTAAGTGATCATCAAAGCTATGAAATATAGCTCCTTACTAAAGCTGATTGTAATAATTAAAAACACTTAGCTTTCATAAGGATGAGAAAATTATAAATTATTTGGAAAGCATCCTTTCCCATCATGCATTATTGTTTCTGAGACATGGGCAGTTTTTAAAGACTATAATACTGTTCCTTTGCCATTTACATGTTAATAGAAGTCTGAAAAGTAAGGCGCTCTTCTAAAATTTTCGGGGTTGTTTTTATTATATGTCAAGTTGTAAATAGCATTCTGTGACAGGTATTTTCTCTCTTTGTCTTCTATTGAGCTAATTAGTAATTTACACTCTAGTAGAATCTCTTCCAGCCTCACTGTGTGAAAATGCCTGTTACTCTGTGCCTTCCATGCAGCCTGGGCTGGCAAATGATTGGGGGCAGACATTGGTTATCGCTTTGGAAGGATCAGGGATAAATTTTTTTTGTATTGTGTTTTTATAAACATACAGGCTTTTGTATATGTCCTGCGACGGCCCTGATGCCCACCCCACCCCCATTCAAATAGGCATGTTATGACCTCCTGTAATCCAGAGCTACTGTCCTTGATTCAGTTTTGGATCGTTTTCTATTCTTTCCCCCACCCCCACCCCAGCATTGCAGGATTTGGGAAGGATTAGCAGGGCAGTCTGGCAGAGTTTAGAGCCCGGGAAGCTGGTCTTCATTGCTCCCTGCAATTGCCAGAATACAGAGCTCCTTCTCATTGCCTTTAGAACCTAGCAGCGCTTCTTTCATTGGGCAAGTTATGTGAGGGGTGGGAGTGCAGCTCTGCTGTTAGTGAGTTAGGAAGATGCTTTCATACAATACTTGTATTCCTCCAAAGGAAGGATGGGTCCTACCTTTGTGTCAGCTTTTTCGCAATGCAGTCATGAGTGACCGAAAGATAATTTATAGCCTGTCTTTGGCACTTTGTCATGTTTGTGTTCTGCTCTTTCCTGCCCCCTGCTCTATCTCTTTCTGCCAGTCTCTGATATGGGAAAGATGATGTGTAGGATCTGTCATGTGCTCATGTGGACTGGCCATGTGGACATACTAAAGTAGCAAGAGCTTAGCTTTTGGATTTGAAATAAAGTCTTAAGTATCAGTTTGTTCTATGAAGAATATAAATTTTATTTGAGAATTAAGGGAAGCGTAGAGAGGATTTTACTGTTGCATCAGTTTTGAGTCAAAACCTTTCTAGAGTACTAGATAATTTGTGGTACTTATTTTTGCAGTTATGGGTACTAACTTATCAGGATAATAAGGTCAGTCCCTGTTAGAGCTCATTAGAGTCTCCCTGACAAAAATTGTTACTGGAGGTGGCCACAAAGAGAATTAGGTAAGAAAATGTGTGAATAGCTCAGTTCTGCCATCATTGCTAATAGCATTGTAATCATAAGCATCTAGCCATTGACAGTGAATCAGCATTTATGAACAGAAGACATCACATTTATGTAAACATTTATAGAGTAGGTGGAGGCTTTGTTCATGTTTTGTTTTCATAATCTGAAATACCTAGAGCATCTCTACGGATGATCACTGCTAAGATCTACTTCTCTTATTCTCCTTTTTCTGTGTTCTAATACAGCTACTCATATCAGTTGTCTTCATATTATTGGATGTTCATGGCCAAACACTCGTTATAGGCTTGTGCTTTAACATCTAAAAGAGGTCAAAGGTCAGATTAATGAGCAACATTTTATATAAAACAAAATATTGAAGTAGACATCACACAGAGGAGTATAATGAGTAAGTAAAGATGACGAAGTGAATATATGACTATGGAGTTAAATATACTCTTAAAAGAAACATTTGCTAAAATATATGGCATAGCTCAAAGAACTGATAGCAGTGTATTTCAAGTGCATGGTAAGCGAGCTTTAGTGAAGAGATCAAACTCATTTGTGATTGGCATCATTGTCTGCTCCATGCTAAAATCCTGCGTTGGTTAAATATTACCAGTCTCCCCAGTTACCCTGTAAATGTGCTTCTTGAACTTTTATTTTCTCCATAGAGAAAAAAAAGCTTAGCCTACACTTAATAATAATTCAAAATCTATTTAAGCTATCAATTCAAAAATCCTAATAATTTAAATAAATATAAAATAAAACATGTAATTTCCACTTTTACCTATTAGATTGGAAGATGATGGTAGCCAGTAGAGGCTAAGGATGTGGGGCAGCTGGAACACTCACACACTTTTGGGGGGAATGTAAATTTCCTTGGAGGTAAATTTGGCAGTGCCTATTAGAATTTAAAATGTGTTTACCCTGTGACCCAGAAGTTCCATTCCTAGAAATCTCTACTATGGATATATTCATACACTTGCATGAAAAATATGGATACAGTTGCATTGTTTGTTATAGGAAGAAAATGACATGTGACATTTCCACACAGTGGAACCTCCATGAAGCTGTTAGGAATGCAGTGGATCTCTGTTTGCTAATGTAGAAAGACGTCCACTGTTAAATTTTATTTTATTTATTTATTTTTAAATACACCTAAAAGTTCTTCCTTATTTGTTTAAGTGATCTCAGTGCCCAGCGTGGGGCTCAAACTCATGACCCTGAGATTAAGAGTCACATGCTCTTCCAACTAGTTGAGCCAGCCACACGCCCCTGTTAAATTATGTTTTTATTTTTTGAATTACATATTTTTTAAAAGTTATATTACAGAACAATATGTAGAATATTTCTATTTTCATAAAATGTAAGGACTGTTACCAAGGTGTTCGCTTTGTTTGGGGGAGGTATTCACTTTTTCCTCTATATACTTCTATGGTGTTTACTTTCAATAAGCCTGTGAAAAAGGGGTTCACTGACAACATCGTTACAGTGGGATCTTCTGAGGTAGAAAGGGAGAAGAAGGAAGCTGGCTGGAGAAGAGAACTACTTCATTCATGTGATACACATCAGTCAAATTTTTGAGTCAGAAGTGAGAACTGGAATGGCAGAAAGGGGGGTACACTGGAATTTGAGGCCATTTGGTGGAGGTTTTAAAGGCAATGATAAAGAGTCCGCATCTGATGTGAAGAATGATCTTATAAAATGGAGATGATAAAAGTACCTAGTCCATAGGGTTCTTGTGAGGACTAAATTAAATAATGCATATAAAATGTTTGGAACAGTAACTGACATGTAGTAAGTGTTCATTATTAGCTATTTTTATTGAATGAAAATACATTGTCACTTGTAAGCCTGAATAAATTAACATACTGTCTTTTATTATGTGTGCTGATGATTCTGCTGACCCCTCTGACAGATCACAGAGCTTGTGTGTTTTTCCAGCAGTACTGATGGTTGGACTAACCATTTCTATTTTTCACCTTTGATCCTCCCACCTGCTAAATCTTAGTATTAAAATCTGAAATACTGAAGGATTATAATTTTAGAGCTTTAGACATATGATGTCCTACAAGTTGCTTTTGGTTTTGCTTGCCAATATTATCTTGTATACTAGTTATCTTTTGGGGTTTGTTAAAAAAAAAAAAGGAGGGAACAGGTAATTTGGGGGGAAAACATTTTCTGTCCCATGGGATGTGGAATAGATATGTCACTTTGCACTAAATGTGTTCATCAGTTTTTGTTAGCAGTGCAGTGTAATGAGCATATTAGCTACAACACCTACATTGGCAGCCAGCAGTCTGCTTGTGAATTCTTTTAGAAAACAGAAATCTGGCGAGAAGAGTTCCTGAGCAGTTGAAATATCTTTGGGAAAATTACGTAGAACAAATAAAGTAGAAAAAATTTCTCCTCCAAAAAGAAATAGTTTCACCACTGAAAGCCACAAGAAAAGATGTTTTACTTGTCGATTGAGATGTGACAATGTAATTTGCTAGGACTTTAGAGTTCGTTCTGTATTTCAACCTTCCATTTAAGTTTGCCATTTAAAGAATTTGAATGTATATTTATATTTGTTAAAAAAAATTCTAAAACTGTTTTAAGAACAATGAATTTCTCACTTTATAGTATATGAATTCTATCATAAATTATTTTTTCCTTTCCACTTCCAGTTAAGATGTATCTTAAAGCATCTCTTTTTGAGGTTTTAAAATAAAAACATTCAGCGGAAATAACAATAAAAGTATATATTTAAGCACAGTACTTGGCACTTAAGTGTTCTGTAAATTTTATTGAATAAATTAGTGTGTGCATGAATAAAAAATATTTTTAATTTTAACTTTATACCCTGTGATTTGCTCACAGTCTAGCATTGATGTGTAAAGACCTTCTCTGCAGCATCCCATTTCCCTGCCTTTTTTCCTCTACTATGCCACAAGCACCTTATCTAATGTACTTGATGTATATCCTTGATTCTTGATTCTTTCTAAAACGCTCATTGATTTTTTTTGGTGTACTTATCTTTAATTCCAAAACTGTTCATGCACTACACTATTGCAGAATTTGGCTATAGAATTCTCCCTGTAAAAATGCTATAGCTCTGGGGTGCTTGGCTGGTTCAGTTGGTAGAGCTATGGCTCTTGATCTCAGGATTCTGAGCTTGAACCCTATGTTGGGTGTAGAGATTATTTAAAAAGAGAATCTTTTTTTTTTTTTTTAAAGATTTTATTTATTTACTTGACAGACAGAGATCACAAGTAGGCAGAGAGGCAGGCAGAGAGAGGGGGGAAGCAGGCTCCCCGCAGAGCAGAGAGCCTGATGCGGGGCTCGATCCCAGGACCCTGGGATCATGACCTGAGCCGAAGGCAGAGGCTTTAACCCACTGAGCCACCCAGGCGCCCCTAAAAAGAGAATCTTTAAAAAATAATGCTGTAGCTCTTACTCCGGTTTTACTTTTTTCACTCAGCACTGTTTTAAGATCTGCGAATGGTTTTGGGTATACATTAGCTAATGGCTCCTACCTGTAGTGCGCTACTCCATGGTGTGCATCCATTCCCATAGTGATGGGTGCCTAGGCTACCACAAACAGTGCTCCCAATAACAGACTTGTTTGTGTTCATGGACACGTTTGAGAATTTCTTTGGGATGCAGACTCAGGAGTGGCATTGCGGCATAAGCACTGTCAGGCTGCTGAGTGTACACACCTCACAAACATTGTATTGCAACCTCCCAACACTTGCTGTTAGCTACAGTTTGAATTTTTGCTGTTTAATACCTATTTTAATCTGAATTTTCTAACTACTAATGAGTGTGAACATTTCTTCATATTTTAGTTAACTGTTTCTCTTCTGTGAAATAAGCATGAAACAGTAAACATAGTATTAAAAATATTTTTTACTGAAGTATAATTTATGTAGAACATTATGTTAGTTTCAGATGTATATTATGATTTGCTATTTGTATATATTGTGAAATGATTACTATAGTAAGTCTAGTAACATTTATCCCCATACGTTGTTATAAAAATTTTTTTTCTTGTAGTGTAGACTTTATTCTACAATCTTTCTGATTTGCTTAGAGAATAGATCTGGACATAGTACATTTTTATTTCTATTTTTTAAAATTTTTAATGTAATTTTATTTTTTAAAAGATTTTTATTCATTTATTTGACAGAGAGAGAGATCACAAGTAGGCAGAAAGAGAGGGGAAGCACACTCCCCGCTGAGCAGAGAGCCCAATGTGGGACTCTGTCCCAGGACTCCGAGATCATGACCTGAGCCAAAAGCAGAGGCTTAACTCACTGAGCCACCCAGGCGTCCCATTACTTTTTTAGTTTTTAAAATTGAAGGAGCTTTTGTTATATATTTTATTTTGTAAGATATGTATTTTTTAAAGATTTTATTTATTTATTTGACAGAGAGAGAGACCCCACAAGTAGACAGAGAGGCAGGCAGAGAGAGATGGGGAAACAGGCTCCCTGCTGAGCAGAGAGCCCTATGCAGGGCTTGATCCCAGGACCCTGAGATCATGACCTGAGCCGAAGGCAGAGGCTTATTAACCCAGTGCGCCACCCAGGCACCCCTATTTTGTAAGATATTAATGTGATATTAATGTGTTTTCTCAGACTTCAAACAAGGAAGAATATCATACTTTATGCAACATCTTAAAGTATTATTTTCTTCCTGATTCCAAGAGCCTGAAACAAACATATTCTTCTAAAATTTATTTACTTTTACATTTTTTTAAAATATTTTATTTATTTATTTGACAGACAGAGATCACAAGTAGGCAGAGAGGCAGGCGCCCCTCCTTTTACATTTTACCTATTTAACTAATTTTTACACCCCATGTGAAGCTTGAATTCACGATCCCGAGATCAAGAGTTGCACTCTCTTCCAACTGAGCCAGCCAGGCACCCCTAAACAAACATATTTTTATGCATTCAACTCAAAAGCTGTAGAGTATGTTACAATTAAACCACCTTGCTAATTAATCTATTCTCATTGTCTTCATTTATGCTGAAAGGAGAGCAGGCATTTTTACTAGAGTAGATTTGGTTGGAGAGTGCTTCATTTTGTTAGTTTAAAAAGATTTCCTGGGGCGCCTGGGTGGCTCATTGGGTTAAAGCCTCTGCCTTCAGCTCCGGTAGTGTTCTCAGGGTCCTGGGATGGAGCCCCGCATCGGGCTCTCTGCTCAGCAGGAGCCTGCCTTCCCCCTCTCTCTCTGCCTGCCTCTCTGCCTACTTGTGATTTCTGTCTGTCAAATAAATAAATAAAATCTTAAAAAAAAATAAAAAGATTTCCCTTGGCCACAGATCGGTAGACTATCAAAAAATATCAGCTCCAGTTATTTCCTATGTTTACAGTCTCCCTAGATGTCAGAAAACTGAGTAGTGGGCAACACCTCCTCTACTTGTCTGTTTATTGAAGAGTCCAATGCTTGATCCTAAGCATAACCTTAATGTTCATTGACTGTAAATAGATATTATTAAATATGATGAACAAATACTATTCATATGCGTTTGCTATGAGAGGGCTATAGATGTAATTTTTAGAGTATTTGGGGATAGAGAAGAACATATTTTCTGAGATGCCATTTCTTAGGGTCTTAGAGAATGCTGAGCAGCAGTTCAGATCTGGTGAATCCCACTACTGTTTGTGTCAGTCTTCAGGAAGGGATAAATATCTCTGATAGAAAATGTTGGCTTGTTTCAACAAATCCACAGTATTTGGAAACAATGGTCTCTGAGGCATTTTCATTTCTTTTTTTTTTTTTTTTTTTTTTTTAAAGATTTTATTTATTTATTTATTTGTCAGAGACAGAGGGAGAGAGAGTGAGCGAGCACAGGCAGACAGAGAGGCAGGCAGAGGCAGAGGGAGAAGCAGGCTCCCCGCCGAGCAAGGAGCCCGATGTGGGACTCGATCCCAGGACGCTGGGATCATGACCTGAGCCGAAGGCAGCCGCTTAACCAACTGAGCCACCCAGGCGTCCCGGCATTTTCATTTCTTACCAAAATGTGATGCAGTCGGGTTATTCTTTTGACATTGGTTTAGCATCTGCTGGACTGTTTGAAAAAGGAATTTTAATTTGTGAAGTGATAGAGCCATAAACTGTGAACTTTCCCCAGTAATACCATAATATGCTTAAATTTTTCCTTTTTTTTTTGGCTGGCTTTGAGTTTATGATTTTTGAATAAGTATCAGCAAAATATTATTTACTGCTCTTAATTGTTTTCAGGCAAAGCCACACTCTGTGTGAAGGTGTAGTATGTTTTTTCAAATTACTGGATTTTGCTCTGCCTTGAAAATTACATTTTTTATTATTTTCTTTTCCTCCCAAAATCTTGCTTGGAAAATCATGTTTTTAGGGACGCCTGGGTGGCTCAGTTAGTTAAGCGTCTGCTTTTGGTTCTGGTCATAATCCCAGTGTCATGGGAGTGAATCCCACATCGGGCTCCCTGCTCATTGGGGAGCCTGCTTCTCTCTCTTTCTCTGCCCTCTGTGTTTGTGCTCTCTCTCTCTCTCTAGCTCTCTCAAATAAATAAATGAAATATTTAAACAATTATGTTTTTAGATGTGATTTTAAAACATTCTCTTTAAACTTTTCAAGAATGTTTTACAATTTAACATTTATCAGTGCTAAGTTGTATGTACCATAAAAAGTACCCTACCTGCTTTTCTTTCCCCCAGCATTTGGCCTCTACAGGGACCTCCATTTTCTATTCTTCCAGCTGTTTCTTTTGGTATTTAATGCTACACTTTTAAGCAGTAGGCTTATGCTGCTATTTTTAAAAGTCTGTATAGCTCGTTCTCTAGACCTGCACAGCTGTCATTCTTGGATCTACCTTCCTTCATCTCCTTATGTTGGGACCTCTGTTTCCTGGACCCCACATCTTACCTCTTCAGTGTTTATAATTAAGCAGTTCTTCCAGAAGTTTCCTAAGAAGCTGCATAGGATGTACATTTGGGAATCTGCATATATGAAAATGTCTTCCTTTTCTCTCATACTTGATTTATAGTTTACCTGGGAATGTAGTATAGAATAATTTTCTGAGTTTAACAGGAATTGCTTTATTGATTTTTAGCTTCTGTTGTTGCTAATGAAAAGTCTGTTGATGTTCAGATTTTTTTTTCTTTTCCCCTCCTTGATTAGAAGTGCTTTAGGAGTTGATCTTTGTCTCTGATATTCTGAAATTTTATGATAATCTGCCTCACCGTGAGCCTTGTTCTATCTGTCGTGCAGGGCACAGTGGGGACCTATTCAATTTGGAAATGTAGATTTTTCAGTTCTGGGAGATTTTCTTGAATTCTTAAATTCTAACCAATCTCCCCCTTCTCTCTCTTGCCCTCAGTTTTCCCATTCTTTCCCTCCTGAACTCACTCTATTTGTGTTTGGAATGTATGGACTGCTTTACTTTTCCTATTTTTACTATTTCTTATCTTTTTTGTCTCTTTACTTTCTGGAAGATGTCTTGACGTCAGATTCTTCTAATTAGTTTTATGTTTCTGCTTTCCTATTTTTAATCTCTAAAACTCTTTGAAAATAAAAAGAAAATTTCATTTTTATGTAATCTCTTCCCCCAACATGGGGGTTGAACTCAAAACCCTGAGATCAAGAGTCGCACATTCCACCAACTGAGCCCACCAGGTGCCCTATGAATGTTGCTTCTACTTTTTTTTTTAAAGATTTTGTTTATTTATTTGAGCGAGAAAAAGAGAGTAAGAGAGAGCATGAGAGGGAAGAAGGTCAGAGGGAGACGCAGACTGCCTGCAGAACTGGGAGCCCGATGTGAGACCCGATCCTGGGACTCTGGGATAATGACCTGAGCCAAAGGCAGTGGCTTAAACAACTGAGCCACCCAGGTGCCCTGAATGTTGCTTTTATTTATTTATTTATTTATTTATTTATTTATTTATTTTTAAAGATTTTATTTATTTATTTGACAGACAGAGATCACAAGTAGGCAGAGAGGCAGGCAGAGAGAGAGGGGGAAGCAGGCTCCCCGCTTGAGCAGGGAGCCCGATGCGGGACTTGATCCCAGGACCCTGAGATCATGACCTGAGCCGAAGGCAGAGGCTTTAACCCACTGAGCCACCCAGGCACCCCTGAATGTTGCTTTTAAATAGTCTATTTTTGTTTCATGGGTGGAATAGCTTTTCTCTGAGTATGTTAATTGTAATTTATTTTTTTTTCTTCAGTTTCCTGCACCATCTGTTTCCTTAAAATACCTTTACTTGATCATTTCTTTTGGTTTTTCATTTAGGGGATTTCCTTAAATGGATAGCTTTGGATGTCTTACTCATGTTCCGTAACAAGCCACTGTAAAACTGAAAGCTGGATTTGCTGGAGCGGGGCTTCTAAAAGTTGACTGGTGGTGTTATTCATTATAAGGTAGTTAAGAGCTCACTTTTAGCAGTCAGTATTTCTAGGTGTTTTTCGGTTGACCAGGTTCTTCCCTAGAGCGAATTTTCCCATCCTCAGTTTACACCCCTGGCTGCAACATCTGGGTTGCTGAGTGGGAAAAGAGTTGGAGGTATCTGCCTTTCAGGATAGCAACTCATCCATAATCCGTGTCTTTTTAGACTCCCTAGTTGTGCTTGAGTCTAGTTTCCAGAGTAGGCTTCCCATCCGCTGACTGGTGGCTGTTTGGAGTGAGGCTGGGTATCTTGGGGCAGAACTTTCACCCTGTTCTCCTTTTTCATCCTTGCCTGCTATCCCCACTTTCAGAGGTATTCTGAGCTTCTCTGGTGTATTCCAGCACAATTCAGTGTGATCTGGGGTTCCGCTTAACATGCTCCTTTGTGCTGCTAAATCTAATAACCCATCCATCTGCTTTACAGCTTCCACAAAATTTGTTGTAGTAGTTTCCTTTCCTATTCTTCATCTTTCAGATCTTGTTCTTACTGTTGTTTTCAGTGGAGTTACTGAGAGCAGAGAGGTAAATGCGGGTGTTCAGTGCATCATGTTTCACTGAAAATCCAAACTTCTCTAATGCCCTGATCCGTACAAGACTTAATAGATAAATGGCTTGTGGCAGTTTCAGAACTTTGCTACAGTACAGACAGAAATCTGGATAACATAAATTCATTTTGTTTTTTGCTATCCTCATGGATTAATGCCTAACGTGTAGCTTTCTAAAAGAGAATGACACCTGAGTGGCTTTAGGAACTTTACAGAGAGAATAATAGAACTTTTTGATGTGGAAACAGACCCAGAGTGCAGAAGTGACCTATTTATGTTTGCTCATCTATCTAGAACTGGAACTGGTCTCTTCTCCAGTTGTCTTTTCCTTACCACTATGGTTCTGTCTTTTTCCATTGAAGTAACTGGAAATAGAAGCCCTTTATCCGTTGCTTGTGTCACCCAAATGTCCTGTTAACTTTGTGTATGCTTTGAGTTTACAGTCATGAGTGGGGTGGGGGGGATTATTTAAGTGTTTTTCTTTCTGTTAATTTTTAGGGCTTGTTTTTATTTTGGTGAACTTCAAACTTGATAAAATGTGTATTTCACCATCTAAAGATGTTTCTGTTTTGAAGAATTTATAGTAAGCATTTAAAAGGTTTATTTTCTTTCTTCCTACTATTCCATTCTCAGTGGGTTCCAAAAGTTCCTTGAGGGGGAAAGTGGAAACATTTTCCTGAATATAATTATAGCAGGTGAAATAATTTAGAACAACTCAGGATGCCTGTTAAAATGTGGAAGTAGGGGCGCCTGGGTGATTTAGTGGATTAAGCATCTGCCTTCAACTCAGGTCATGATCTTAGGGTCCTGGGATAAAGCCCGCATCGGGCTCTCTGCTCAACAGAGAGCCTGCTTCCCCCTCTCACTCTGCCTGCCTCTCTGCCTAATTGTGATCTCTCTCTCTGTCAAATAAATAAAATCTTAAAAATAAAATAAAATGTGGAAGTAATGTGGAAAAGGGAAGCAGGTGTTATAAAAATATCAACAGGGTTGAGCACTTTCTTACCAACTTTTCAAAACTCATTTCTCAGTTCTTCTCTAAGGCCTCTTCCTCGGTTTTACTCCATGGAATATAAAGCTTTTTTTTTTTTTTAAGATTTTATTTTTTTTATTGAGACAGAAAGCAGAGCAAGAGAGAGAGAGCAGGAGCAGGAGTGAGGGGCAGAGGGAGAGGGACAAGCAGATTCCCTGCTCTGTGAGGAACCCACCCGACGTGGGGCTTGATCCCAGGACCCCACGATCATGATCTGGTCCAAAGGCAGACACTTAACAAGTTGAGCCACCCAGGTGCCCCAGGACATAAATCTCTTGTCTTATTTCCCCATTCCCTTCTGTAAACTGTATGTGGTACACTTGCCTACGGCACATTGCTGGATTCATTATATGTTGGTGTAGAATTCTTTGTTGAGTTCTATGTAAAATGTTTGGGGCAAAACTCCTACATTGTACTTTTGACTAGATTTACTTGCATATTTATGAAACGCCTTCTTTGACTGAGGTACCGGGCTCCTGTGTAGGTGCTAGCATCTTTTGGGGTACATATTAGATCTTAAACAGATTCCTGATGGTTGGTATAAATTCACTTTTTTTCTACTCACTATTTCGAAGGAATTGAAAGAACGGGCTCTGCCCCTTCCTTTGCGTCACATTGGTAGCTGGCAGTAATAGCTGGGATCAGAGTGGGGGAAAGCCTGTTGTTTGGAAGCTCAGGGGTCTAACATTCCCTTATGTGGAAAGTGAACATGTTGTAAGAGAAGTCCTTTGAGATTCCTTAAAACCTCCAGGTTTTATGATCATAAAGAGGTGCATCCATTCAATCAGTGACACTCTTTGTAAGAACAAAGGAAAATGTCTCTTAGGATTGAATGGAGTTCATGGACGTGTTTCCATAACTGAGCTAAGCTGTTGCATACATAATCTGAAGTAATCTAGAACACCTAGAATGATAATGCTTTGGTTTCATTTTTTGATTTTTTTTTTTTCCTTTCCCCCTCTTCTCCGGTTAGGTAGTTCTTTCTCATTATACCTTGGAAATGTTTTTTAGCTTTTGTTTTTTCTAATTTTTTTGTTGTGAAATATGTTTTAAAACATGTGCTTTTTTTTTTTTTTAAGATTTGTTTTTTAGGGGTTCCTGGGTGGCTCAGTCATTAAGCATCTGCCTTTAGCTCAGGTAATGATCCCGGGATCCTGGGATCCAGCCCCGCTGTCGCTGTTGGGTTCCTTGCACAGTGGGAGGCCTGGTTCTCTCTCTTCCACTCCCCCTACTTGTGTTCCTTCCCTCTCTTGCTGTATCTCTCTTTCTCCCACTCTCTGTCAAATAAATAAATCAAAAATATTTGGGGGGAAAATTTTTTTTTTTTTTAAAGATTTTATAGTTAAGTAATCTCTACATACAGTGTGGGGCTCAAACTCACAATCCTGAGATCAGGAGTCTCATGTTCTACCAACTGAGCCAACCAGGTCCCCCAAAACATTTGTGCATTTTAAAGACCAGTGAAACAAAAGCCAGCATTAGCCATCCTATAAGTGTAAAAATTCCCTGCATGATGTTCCCTTACACCCCACCCAGGATAACCAACATCCTGACTGTTACCAAGAAAGGTGGGATTTTGCTTCTTTTTATTATCTTTTAAATTCTAAACTTGGGAATGGATTTGCTCAATAATGAGAGGCCTTCAGTCTTTTTACATGTTTTATTTTTCACATGAGGTAATACTAGAAAAATAACAGATGATGCTGTTATGCCATGCTCTTCTGAACACTTTCCACATCTTAATTCCCCATCAGCTGTATGAAGTAGGTGAGGAGCAGAGCCCAGGCTAGGAATTAGGTTCCACTGAGATTCTAATCCAGCCAATTGATGCCTAAACTTGCTCTCTTAAGCATGACATCTAGTTAGGATACTGTTGTATAATTAGATACAATTTTATATTTTGAAGATCTGGGTTTATTTTGTATCTTGGAATACTTTAACCAGATAACAGGGTAGCCACTGAGCTATGTATTGTTTCTGCTAGAACTGTTTTCTTGGAAAGCTCTATAGGGTTTTGGTTCTTGTCCAAACACTCGTAGTATCTCATTGCTTGGCACAGATAAATAGTCCATCAATTTATGTAACCCTTATTGTATCTTTTAGTATTGTCCATTTCAGAGCCCTTCTAAAATGTTTATTTTATAAACATTTATTTTATAAATACCAGTGACTTTTCATAAGTACCAGGGAATTTTCAGGGAAAACTAACATCATCACTTTATGTTTATTGAGTGGTGATATGTAGGTTAGAGTTAGCTTTAATTTTTAAAAGAAGAGCTGTGATTATAGGAAACATTTTTCTAATATTCAAAATTCTTAAAAGACTTTTATGTTTGTAAGACACAATAATTTTTGGCACTTGTTTAGATATAATCTCCAAGAGATAGCTTCTTTATAAAACTGTTATTGACTCTAGTGAATTTATGTTTCCTTTGCAGTGTTTTCTCGAAAACAACTAGCTGCAGTGATAAATCCTTTTTTTTCCTTTTTTTGTTTTGCTTTTAAAGTAATCTCTACACGCAATGTGGGGCTTCAACTCATGACCCCCAAATCAAGAGTCTCATGCTCTTTCACTGAGCCAACCTGCACAGCCTGCAGTGATAATAAGTCTCTATGTTTAAGTTTTAGAATCAGATACTGTTTCCATAGGAGTGCAGATTTACGGCTCCGTCTCCTCTCGAACAAGGCAAATAAAGTGCCTCAGGATATTGCTAACTGACAACTAAATTTTACCATGACACAAAACTTTGCTTAAGTAAACCTCCTGTTTTTTTGCCAAGGATGTAGAGTTATGGATGTAAGCAATTGTCTTGGGCTTAGGTACTGCTGTTTTTTCCTGTGTGATCCTGGACGAGTCATTTAACAACCGATTCAAATATCCATTCTTCATCCATGGGGTGCCACTGACACCTGCCTCATTGTGAGAATTAACTGAGCAAATATACGTGAAAACACCTCACTTCATGTGGTATCTAGTAGGAGTAAAATAAATGTTCATAAATGTTCTCTTCCCATTAAAATTGCTGCTCTTTGCGGGCAAAATTGTTGTATTTATAAAATGGGCTTGGTAGGGGCGCCTGGGTGGCTCAGTGGGTTAAATCCTCTGCCTTCGTTCGGCTCAGGTCATGATCTCAGGATCCTGGGATCGAGCCCCGCATCGGGCTCTCTGCTGAGCAGGGAACCTGCTTCCCTCTCTCTCTCTGCCTACTTGTGATCTCTGTCTGTCAAATAAATAAATAAAATCTTTAAAAAAAAATGTGCTTGGTAATGAGAACTAAGGTTTTAAAATGGTTTGAATGAATGCTGGCTGACTGAACTCTACCAATTAATAGTATTTATTGTATGTGGGGAGTAGGAAAATAGGAGTCGATTTCAGCACAGTGATGGAATGGCAGTTCTGGTGCATCCTAGACGGAAGGCTATTTTTGTGGCTGCTGCCCTACAAACTAAATGGGCTTTGGTCTTGCTTTTGTTTGCATATATTGATCTTGGATGATTAGGGAGAATGCAAGTATATCTGCTCTTGCTTTTTTTTTTTTTTTTTAAGATTTTTATTTATTTGACAGACAGATCACAAGTAGGCAGAGAGGCAGGCAGAGAGAGAGAGGAGGAAGCAGGCTTCCCACTGAGCAGAAAGCCCGACGCGGGGCTCGATCCCAGGACCCTGGGATCATGACCTGAGCTGAAGGCAGAGGCTTTAACCCACTGAGCCACCCAGGTGCCCCTCTGCTCTTGCTTTTAAATCATTTTATTTTTTGGTGAGAAGAAATTCCCAGGGTGGCTAATATCTCATGCCCTTTAATCCCTATAAGCTGTTAGTTAAGACCAGGATGTTATTTAACTAAAGATGCAGGTACCAAAAACATTTTAGGATTCTTTAGCTCCACAGGAAAGATCAGGTTCTTTTATCCTAGCATGCTCCCCCAAGCCCCTGGAAAGTTCAAATATCAATGTCTCTTCTCACCAGAATAAGGATCTAAAGTCTTTGCTATTTTTGGTAGCAGGGAAATAAGGGCTAACCCATGTGTAGCTCTTGTCAGTTTACAATGCGCTTACACATACATTTTCATATTTGATCTGTGCAACACCCTCAGAAGGGAGTAGAAGTGAGAAGGTAGAGGTCCCAAGACAATAGTGAGTTGCCCAAGGTTACACTGCTAATAAGGGATAACCTGAGGCTTAAACCCAAGCTTTATGATTCTAAATCTAAGGCTTTTGCACTCTTCTGTGTTCTTTTGCCCCTTATAAATAAACAGACCCATCTAATATCTTATTGCTAGATATGGAAGTCAGTCAAAGCAGGTGGATTCTAAAACTTTTTTTTTAAAAGATTTTATTTATCTCTGTGAGTGAGAGAACACAGGTGTGCATGCGTGTGAGAGAGAGCATGGATGGGGGAGGGGCAAAGGGAGAGGGAGAAGCAGGCTTCCTGATGAGCAGGGAGCTCAATGTGAGACTAGATCCCAGGACCCTGAGATCATGACCTGAGCCGAAGGCAGATGCTTAACTGACTGAGCCACCTGGGCACCCCTAAAACTTTTTTAAAATTGTGTATATATTTATTTATTTGACAGAGAGGGAGAGAGAGAGAGAGCACATTGGTGAGCATGAGTCAAGGGAGGGAGAGAAAGAGGGAAAGAATCCCAAGCAGTTTCTGTTCTGAGCATGGAGCCCAGGACTTGGGGCTCAATCCCAGAACCCTGAGATCATGAACTGAGCCAAAACTGATAGTCCAGCACTTAACTGACTGAGTCACACAGGCATTTAGGGAAAAAAATTCCTAATGTGGGGCTTCACCAACTTTTAGTCCGAGACTCTGGATCTCTTACACGTCATTGTGTTGGTCCCAGTTTGTCTTTATTTTGGAAGGCTAAAATAATGTGAAGTGTTTTGTTCTAAAACAAATACGTACATGTGGAGAGATGAAAAAAATACAGTTAACAGTGATAAATGCCATGTGAAGTTTTTGGGTTTTGGAGGGCTTGCTTTTTAAAAAATTTTTATTTTTTTTTAAAGATTTCATTTATTTATTTGAGAGAGAGAGAGAGCACAAGCAGGGGGAGCAGCAGAGGGAGAGGGAGAAGCAGGCTCTCCACTGAGCAGGGAGCCTGATGTGGTGCATGATTCCAGGATGCTGGGATCACGACCTGAACCGAAGGCAGATGCTTAGCCAATTGAGCCACCCAAACACACCTGTTTTGTTTTGCTTTGTTTTTTTTTAAAGGTTATTTATTTGAGAGAGAGTGCATGAGTGGGGGGAATGGGGGAGGCAGAGGGAAAGGGAGAGAATCTTAAGCAGACTCTGCACTGAGTGTGAAGCCCAGTGCAGGGCTCAATCTCACAACCCAGAGATCATGACCTGAGCCAAAAATCAAAAGTCTGATGCTTAACCAACTGACCCACCCAGGTGCCCCTGCCATGTGAAGTTTTCAATTGAAAATACTTTGTAAATATTAGAAAGCATATTGCCCAAGAAGTACACTTTGAGATAAAGGTCAGTTTAAAAGAAGACGTCCTCTATCAATCATTCAGTCAACAATATAAAGTCAATAGCTGGGGTGCCTGGGTGGCTCAGTTGGTTAAGCATATGCCTTTGGCTCAGGTCATGACCTCAGGGTCCTGGGATCGAGCCCCACATTGGGCTCCCTGCTCAGTGGGGAGCTTGCTTCTCCTTCTCCCACTCCCTCTGCATGTGTATGTGCTCTCTGTCTCTGTCAAATAAATAAAATCTTAAAAAAAATCAATAGGATACTAGAAAGAATGAGAAGCACTCTGTTCTCAGGAAGCTCATAGTTAGGTTAACATTCTGTGTACACTGTATAATAAAACTTTGTAAACCCATGGGCACATTTCTGTTTCATGGCAAAAAAGCATTTTAATAAACAGCTTCTAAGAAATCAGTTCATTTGGCCAGTGAACTTGGATTTTACCACCTAAATTATCCTGAGCCACAGTCAGAGTGTTTAAGTGCAGTCCTAGCATGCTTTGTACTTCCCAGAAAATCATAAATCTGTTTTCCAGTTTCTGTATAGAGGTCCTAAATTTGAACTTAAACCATAAGGACCATTAATTGGTAAAACCCATAGCAACTAATAACTTAGAATCATAGAAAAGTAAAGTCAGCAGACCTTGAACTTTTTTGTTCATGCTATCTATACTGCACTCTGAAATGTAAAGTGTTACACGTTTCTTTTTACATTATTATTTACTCTGGGTATTAGTGCAGATTATGGAATTTCAAATTTAAGTGGTCCAGGAGATCACAGAACTCTTCAGTGGCAGAACGAGGACTGAAACCCAGGTTTGCTGATAGTCCAGCCTAGCTTTTTCTTTTCCTGCTGGAATTCCTAATATAACATCCAAGAAACGTTTAATCGTGATCTTCTTAAAATTTTACATGCGGTCTCTTTATTCAGTGGTTTGGATGCATCTAAAATTTTCCCTTATTGTATGAGTTTACTCTGCCTTTGTATCTTCTAAGGCTTATTTTTACTTTGATTAGATATGACGGATCAGGAGCGCCTGGGTGGCTCAGTCAGTTAAGTGTCTGCCTTCAGCTCAGGTCAGGATCCCAGAGTTCTGGGATCAAGCCCCGTGTTGGGTGCTCCCTTCTCAGAGAGAGTCTGCTTCTCCTTCTCCCTCTACCCTCCCTCTACTTGTGCGCTCTCTCTCACTCGCTCACTCTCTCAAATAAATATTAAAAAAAGATATAACTGATTATTCATACTTTAAAAAATTACTTATGACATGGACTTAAAAATATGTCATTTTTTAGACTTTCTACCCAGCTACAGAGAAAGCATTGGTTTCTGAGCTGTTGGTTCTTCAGCAGTGACAATGAAAATATGTTTCCACTTCAAAACAAACACCATTAGATATAGCTTCCTGGCTTATCACACCTGCCTTTTCTGCTCTCAGGGCTGTCTTGAGTCACCTGAGGGGTAGGTGTAGAAGCACTTTGAAAACCATCAAGTGCCATAACAATATGTTGTATGCATGCATTCATGTGTGAATCTTCTGATTAATTGTATACTTGAGACGGTTTTTTTTTTTTTTTTAAAGATTTTATTTATTTATTTGACAGAGATCACAAGTACGCAGAGAGACAGGCAGAGAGAGAGGAGGAAGCAGGCTCCCTGCTGAACAGAGAGCCTGATTCAGGGGCTCGATCCCAGGACCCTGGGATCATGACCCGAGCCGAAAGCAGAGGCTTTAACCCACTGAGCCACCCAGGCGCCCCTTGAGACGGTTTGTTAAACGACATTTTGCTGCAAGAGTTTATAGATTGGGATAGGCCAAATGTTTGACTGGGTCACGGAAAACATTTAAATCCAGCAAGGCTTGCTGGTAGTCAAATCATAGAGTGGGTGCGTGGTAGGAAATAAGGCTGGAGTGTTGGTACCTTAGAATGTGAATAGAAACAACAGATTCGAACATTTTCTTTGCTTAGTATCTAGCCTATTTGTTCTTTCATCAGGATTTTTTGAGCACCTAGTAAAGACTAGGCATAGTTTTAGATGTCACTGATGTTCACAATAAGTAAGACAAGGTACTGCTATCCCCCAGGAGTTTACAGGGGAAGATAGTTATAGACAAGGTATAACATAGGATAATAGATGTTTCTATTTTGTAATCTACCACATAACTGACCTTGCCAAGAAAGGTATAACCTTGGTTAGATTTTTAAAAAATTTAAATGTATTAATATTCTCATGATCTTTTTAAACTTTAAAAAACAATATTATAAAATATATACTTAAAATATTTTGAGATATGTAACACAAAAACTATATTTTTAAATGTATAAATTATTTATATATATTGAATCTTAGTTATATTTAATATTCAGTTACATTTGTTTTGTATATATTTATATTTAGATAATCTTAATTACCTAAAATGAATCTTTTCTACTTGGTGAGCCATCTGAACATTCCCTATCTGGCTGCATTACTGTTAGAGAGCTCTTCAAGTAAGGGAGGGCACAGCTGTCACTTTGATGTTTGGTGCCAGTACTTCTTCAGAGCAGAAACCTGACTTTGAATCCTAGCTCTGGCAGATAGTAACTGTGGAACTTATTTGTGCCTCAGTTTCAATGTCTGTGAAATGGAAATAAAGATAATACCTAACTCATCATTGTGAGAAGCGAATGAGTTAATACATGCGAGAGTGCTTAGGTGAGTGTCTGGCATACATTTAAAACTGTATAAATGCCATCAGCAGCTATCATTGTCACTGTTATTGTTACTATTTGGCAGAATAATGTGAGGAAGCTTAAGAATGGACTTTCTCAAGCTTGAAAATTGCTCAAAACTAAAGGTAGAAAGATAAAAAGACGGGAAAGAAGGGAGCTAAACCTTTGTTGATCATCAGCTATGTGCATGGCAGTGACCTCGTATTTACCTACATTTTCATTTAGTCCTTACACCAGTGCCCTGAAGTATATTAGAAAACAAGCTCAAATTAGGAAACTTGCATAAGGTCTTGTCCAAGTAAGTGGACAACACGATGATAACTGGTCTTTGCTATTCTGCATCCTGTACTCTTGCCTTGCAGGACACTAGAAAACGTGAGAATTCAGCAAGTTTCACTAGGAGGTAAGCTTGAAATTTGCTTGTTAGGGACTTTATTTTTAATGATCATTTAAAGGATGTCATCACCATTTTTAGTTTCTTCCTACTGTAGTGATTTGTTTTATGAATCTGTAATTCCACCCCTCCCATTCAAAAATACATTGCAATAGTTTAAATGATGTAAGTGGCACCTAGATGGCACATATTTGGACACACAGAGTCTTAGTAATAGTTTTCAGAATTAAGCTGAATTATAATCTCCCAATTTTCAAGATCACTATTGTAATTATTGAAGTCATTACTCCTGAAGTTAATAGCTATTCCATAGGGCTTTTAAGCCTAAATTCCATGTAGCTACATATCCTAGGTACTGATCCTTTTTTTGAATTTATAAATAAAATTCGTGAAATTGCTTTTCTTTTGCTGTTTATTAGCCCAACCTTACGAATTGTTTCCCCTGTAGGTAATAGAGAAGAGGTTTTTGAATTTATAAATAAAATTCATGAAATTGCTTTTTTTTTGCTGTTTATTAGCCCAACCTTATGAATTGTTTCCCCTGTAGGTAATAGAGAAGAGGAAACCTAATCAATGGCTGTGGAATGATACGGAAGAAGATGGAAAAAACTTGTTTAATGGGTAAGAAATAAAACTATAATAAAAAGATTAATGAAAATTATTCTTAATAGTGTTATGTATGGCCAGTCTGTAATAAGTGGCCAAGGTTGGTATTCTAATAGGGTGAATGATCAGTCACCATATTTGTCTTATCCCCAGTCTGAACTTTCATCACCTGCTTCCTTCTTACCATTGTGAATTTCTCAGTACTATGAGTTAGCTTAAGCTAAGAGGGGACACAGCTCTTTTTGAAGATAAAAGTAGGATTTGGAGTTCAGCAACCATACTAAAATCCAGGTTTGGGGTAGGTTTTGAAGCTTATTGGTGGTTGGATTCTCATTTTCCAAATCCTGCCAGCTGCTGTGATGTTAGGCTTTACTCTGATGATCCTGTTCATTTAGGCAAGTGCAGGTTGTGCCAATGGAATGCCACAGAAAGCCTGATGGGACATGTGACTAAATTTATGAGATATGAAATGTTTTAATACTACAAGTCCATACGTTCTTATTGTCAATAATTCAAACATTATAGATAACCAAAACTCTCTCCCTAAAACTTAGCCCCCTTCCAGGGTGTAGAATGTATGATAGATTTTTGTGCAACCTTCTTTGCCTAATGATTAAAAAATTGGGTTTGGAAGCCAGACTGTTTTTGACTAGGCATCCATTAACTTAACATTTGGGCAACTAAATTTCTTTATGAACTTAATTCCTTGGTTATAAGTGGGGACAGTAAAATTTCTGTCTCATCGTGATGTTGAGGATTAATTGGATAATACATCTAAAAACCTTGGAAAAATGCCTGAAACATAGTGTTGAATAAATGTTAGCTGTAATTTTCGTATGTATTCTAGTTAGCATTTTTATGTGCCAGCCCTCCACATATGCATCTTTTTTCCTCACGTACTGTAGGAGTTAAACTATCTTGGATAAGGTTAACCCTGGTGGCAAGGATTTTTAAAATTTTCATGCAAGTGTTCTTTTTGGTTTAAGCTTGGATTATCTCAGAGTATGCTGCTAGGCTGTGTGTGAGAACAGAGTTCTACACCTTCAGCTCTTACTGCATACTTCATGATGTATAAATGATGCTTACAAATATGCATGAGTAGAGACTATCTTCTGGCTCTGATAGTTTTATCTTGCCCATAGAAGTATCATGTTAAAGCAGGATGCACGGTTCTCTTGTTTCTAATAGGTATGTCAAATTTTCTGTTAAGATTCCTTCAGTCTCTTTTGAAAGACCAGTCTTTTTAAATTTTTTTTCTTGTTTCACAGAATTGTAATAATTATGAAAATGTCTTTGATATCTTTTCCATGGCTTGTCGGCACTTTCTTACCTGTTTTTAGGAAGGGAGGCCACTAAGACAGTCATCTCTTCTTAATATTTTCCTTCTTATTGTCCTGGGGCTTTATTAGATTATTATGGAATATTCTCTCTGTTGGGACTATTTTAGAAGACTAATATATATAAACAGAAGTTAACATTTACTGAATACTTCTTATGTGTCAGGCTCTGCTTTAAGTGCTTTACTTACTCATTATCTCTTTTAATCCTATCATCTACTTATGAGGCAGATACTGTTATTATCTTCATTTTAAAAGCTGAGGGAGCTGAGGCACAGATTAAGTAACTTGCCCAAAGTCACATTGCAAGTGGCAGTTCTCAGATTCAAACCTAGATCTCTGTTCCAGAGCCTGTAACTGCTGGCCTGGTAGTAAACTCACATAAGGTTTGTTAAGGTGGGTGTACATTTAAATAGAATGATAAAGCCAAATATTTCCTGAAAAAGCACCATAACTAATCTGATTTTATTGTCTGTGGGAAGGAAAATGTGAAATCATGTATCTTCTTAAGTGTGGGAAAAATGATGTGAGATGATTATTCATAAATAATTGTTTGTCTCGGACCATCCTTAAATGAATACAGCTGTTCTGCTTCTTTATGAATCATTTTCAGTAGATAGAAAATCACGTGCACCTAGCTCAGGACCAGCATGTATGTGTTTAAAAGGGACTAGAATGAGTTGATTTGTAGATTGCCATTTAGCTGCTATTTGTGGAAATGGGCTCTCAGAAAGATTGAACTGTGCAGCAGTTCGGAACTGATTAGTGATTGGAAATTGTTCTTTTGTCCTGTTAAATAATATTTGAATGACAGCAGAAAATTATGCAAGGAAAGAAAGGCAGGAGAAACGTGACTTATGGGTCTTATAATTAGAATGCCACTTAGAAGTAATGGTCTAAAAAGTCAATGTTCATTAACAATCGACACTTGTCTAGGAACTGGAAGGAGTTATAGTACATGGTTTTTGTTCTGGGCTATGTCTTGTCAGAGAGAAGCATTGGCTTTTTTTCCCTTCATGTAGCCATTCATTCCCCATTGAAATAGTAAAGTACAAAGGGTAGGCAACATTTAAAATAACAACAACTCTGATAAAATGTTTTGGCTTTCTTTAAAGTGTGGCCACACGTGGTCAGCAATGTTTTCCTCTCTCCTCTCCATCTTTTTAAATTCCCATTTCCTGTCTGAGAATCCCTTCTAAGTGTTGATCAAAATTATGGCTTTTAGCATGCATCTCTTTTACAAGTGTCTTAAAGAGTAGCTCATTGACCCCTGAGACTCTTTCAGGAATCAAAACTGTGTTCATAATAATACTAAAACATTACTTGCTTACGGGGTATGTAGCAGAGTTTTCCAAAGGCTACATGATTTGTAACCAAGTGAATACAGAAAAGGCTAGGAGAATCTAGCTGTCTTCCTTAATCCAGACATTGAAAAGATCTTCAGAAATGTGAAGTAAGACCACTCTTCTCTAGATTTGCAATGAGAAGCACTAAGGTTTGTTTCTATGTTAGAGTATAACAGTGGGGGTACCTGGGCGTCTCAGTTGGTTAATCAGCTGCCTTTTGGCTCAGGTCATGATCCCAGGGTCCTGGGATCAAGCCCCACTTTGGTCTTCCTCCTCAACAGGGAGCCTCTTTCTCCTTCTCCCTCTGCTGTTCCTCTTGCTTGTGCTCTCTCACTCCCTCTCTCTGTCAAATAAATAAATAAAATCTTAAAAAAAAAAAAGAATGTAACAGTGACTCCAATCTAGGCGAGAGAGTCATGATGCTCCTGTCTAGTGATTGAGTGGATTGCAACTGGTCACAGGCAGTGCCCACCACACAGCACCTCTGTGTACATTCTAGGGATATCCTGATAGACTGAGGCTATGTCTCCTGGTCTAGAGAGGTGAAACTTTTGCTCCTTTTTCATAATTGTGCTGGAGGGTCTATTCCAGATTATAAGGAGCTGTGGAAATCTAGAGAAAGGAGAGCTTGACTTTAAGTAGGAACACCATACAACCTTGACAGTGACCCCACTGATATGTGCCATATTTGGAGTTTTCCTTGTATTGGTTGCTCCCAATCTTGGGAGGACCAAAGGGACCTTTCAGGACAGCCTTTTATTTGACTGTATTAATTGAGCATCTCCTTTGTTCCAGCTATGTTCTAGGGGCTGGAAATAAGTCAGTGCACAAAAGAAAAACAAAAACATCTCTGTCCTCATGGGGCTTCCATTCCAGCTTTGGAGTCCTTTGCTGTAGTCCCAGCTCCCTCTTCAGGGGACTCTGAGTTGGTGATGGCTGCTGTGGTGCTCATACCTCTGTGTCTTGAGCACTGACTGGTTTTGCTAAGTGGCTAGCTGCTGAGGATAGAGTGGAAACTGCTTGACATTTTGTGATTTTTATTATTATTATTTTTTTTTAAAGTACCAAATGGTTGGGAATTTTCAAATCATATGTGGAACAATAAAGGTAGCCTATCTAGTCACCCTTATTGTGGCTATTTTAATCTTGTTTTGTTTTCAAGTTAGTGCCACTTCTGTCGAGAAATTTAACTTAAAATAATTAAATACCAACTAATGTTAAAATTATTCTAATTGTTTTTCATTATTTGAAGAAAAATGTTCATACATGTGTGAGATTTTCCTTGCCTGGTGAGTTGCTCCCAAGACCCTGTAATTTGTTTAATAGACTTTTATACAGAAAGAGATTACTTGGCTCATTAGATTGAGTCATTTAATAATGACTTGAAGGTTAACTAATGCAGCCATCAGACTCTTGCTCACCGGCTGGACGTCTATCACATCACCAAATTCAGTCATTTCCAAATGCAGACGAGTGGGAATATCATTAGAATATTAATGAAAAAAGAAAGTGACATTCAAAACGTGAATGACCAACAATTGTCTCTAAAGATAATTTTAATTTTTAAGATAATTGTCTCTAAAGATAATTTTAATTTTTAAGATACGCTTCTTGGGGCGCCTGGGTAGCTCAGTGGGTTAAAGCCTCTGCCTTCAGCTTAGGTCATAATCCCAGGGTCCTGGGATCGAGTCCCACGTCAGGCTCTCTGCTCAGCGGGGAGCCTGCTTCCCTTCCTCTATCTCTCTGCCTGCCTCTCTGCCTACTTGTGATCTCTGTCTGTCAAATAAATAAATAAAAATCTTTGAAAAAAGATACACTTCTTAATAGAAACTTTTTTTTTTAAATGGGGTGGCATTGTGACCCTCCCTTTATTGAAGGTATTAAAGGAGCTTTTTATTTATTTTATTTTTTAAAAAATATTTTATTTATTTATTTGACAGAGCCACTGAGCCACCCAGGCACCCTATACCCATATTTTTAAGCTAATCTTTAGTATTTTTAAATCTTAATTTGAGGGCCATTTTTTTTTTCCTTTTTGGAAGCAAGTACTCTGATTTCATTAGCACACAAAGTGTTTTTACAAGGCAATTCTAAAAGACCAGGAACCCCGTGTAAAAGACATGAATGGACAATTCAGGTAAAGAGGAAAAAATATCAGTTGTCACCATAATTAAAGACACACACACAAACAAAATATTATTTATTTTAATTTTAATATTTTATTTCAGTAAAAATATCTAAAGAAGTGTCAATCCCTAGTACTGGGGGAACACATATTCTCAAATACTACTGATGGGAGGTGAGGGAGAGAGTATAAATCAATGCATCCTTCTTGGAGGGGAGCTTGATGATATCTATCCAAAATTTAAATCCACATATCCCTTGACACCGCAATTCATCTTCTGCAAATTATCTCATAGACACACTTGCATAAGTGTGTCATGATAGATGCCAGAGAGTACCAATGGTGCATTTTTGAAAATAGCATTAATTCTTCACTCGTAGAAGAGTTAGTTCAATGGATTATGCAGTCCATATCATAGAATATGGTATGTAGTCTTTAAAAAGAGTGAGATAAAGCCATATGTATGGGAAAATGTCCAAGGCATGTTAAGTTTAAAAAAAAAAGATACGGAATAATATATATGATCAAGTTGGATTTATGTTAAAAATTATGTTTCTAAAAGCATAAAATATTTTTGGAAATATGCTCCAGAAGGATGCTCAGTTAACAGTAGTTACCTCTAGAGAGGCAACTAGGGACAAAAAGCAGAGGGAGAGCTTTACTCTTGTAGTTTTATGTTCTGTATGCTATTAGTTTTATTTTTTTAAGCATATAAAATTAATATGATAAAACAGAACTCCACTGTCCTTTGCTAAACTTTTTTTTTTTTAAATAAACTACCTCCAACGTGGGGCTCAAACTCACCACCCCAAGATCAAGAGTCACCTACTCTGCTTACTGAGCCAACCTGGTGCCCCTCATTTGCTAAACTTAGAATGAACCCTGGGGCTCCTGGGTGGCTCAGTCGGTTAGGCGTCTGACTCTTAAGCTCAGCTCAGGTCTCGATCTCAGGACTGTGGGTCGGGGCCCCGTGTTGGTCTCTGTGCTGGGCATAGAACTACTTAGAAACAAATAAACAACAACAACAACAACAACAAAACTTAAAATGAACCTTGCTTTCCCTAACTAAAAAAAATAATTATAGAAAATTTCAAACTTTATCTATACCCCTTCCATCTTCCTTACAGTGCTCCTGGATTCTTTTGAAACAAATCCTAGACATTATATTATGTCATCTATAAATAGTTTATTATGTGCCTCTAAAAGATAAGAATTATTTTTTATAAACATAACCACAGTAATTATCATGCTTGTAAATATTGATAGTAATTCCTTAATATCACCAAATATGTTAGTCAATATGCAGATCTCCCCAATTATTTCATTTTTTTAAATAGTTGGCTCATTTGAATCAGGATCCAAATAAAGTTCAAACATTGCAGTTAGCTGATAGTATCTCTCTCTCTCTTTCCTCCTTCCACTCTTTTTCTTTGAAACTTCCTTGTCCTATTTGAATCATTTGTCCTGTAGGATTTCCTTCAGCCTGAATATTGGTGACTGTATCCTAGTGACAGTTAACCATTATTAGATTGTTTACTACATTGACTGTAAATTAGTAGTAAAATCCAGAGACAAATTAGATTCAGGTTCTGTTCCTGAGGAAGAAATTCTTAGTGAGTGTTGGTGTATATTTTCATTATGAGGTAATGTATGGGTATCTTTTTTTTTTTTTTTTTAAGATTTACTTATTTCAGAGAGAAGGAGTATGAGCTGGAGAGAGGTAGACGGAAAGGGAGAGAATCTTGAGCAGACTCCCTGTTGAGTGTGGAGCCAGTACAGGGGCTCAATGTCATTGCCCTGAAATATGACCTGAGCTGAAACCAAGAGATGGATGCTCAACTGACTGAGTCTCCCAGGCATCCCTGTCTGGTTATCTTTTTTGTGATGTCAGTAGCCACTGATGATCATTGCCTAGGACCACTAATTAAAGAGTCTTCCATAAATGGAACTATTAGCTAGTGGCTTTGGGCAATACATTAAGTATTCTAGGGTATACAACATTTGGATACAGATTATTTTAAATACTTTCTGACTCTTTTATTGTCTGCAGCTATTTCCATTGGTCTGCTAGTTTATCTTTGAACCCTTTTGTCATTGTGTAAAGTCTTCTATTTGATCATATGGATCATCATGTTTTTTAAACCCCAACTAAAAAGTTACTTTTGGGGCGCTTGGGTGGCTCAACTGGTTGAGTGTCTGCCTTCAGCTCAGGTCATGATCCCAGGGTCCTGGGATCGAGTCCCATGTCCAGCTCCCTGCTGAGCAGAGTCTGCTTCACCCTCTCCCTCTGACCCTCTCCCCTGCTGTGCTCTCATTTGCTCTCTCTCTCAAATGAATAAATGAAAAAAACTTTTTTAAAAAGGTTACTTTTAATTTTTCAGTTTTTATTGGATACTTTTCTCCCTTCTGAGTATATGTAAAAGGAATCAGAGACCTGATTACTAATAATTAGCCAAACAGAATACTAGATTGTAAAGTTGTTTGCTCGCTTATTCAGTCTTTCATTCAACAGAGTTTATGAAGTATATCTGCTATGTTCATGGTACCATGTCCAGCTCATGTTGATTATCGTTGTGATGCAGTCCTTTAAACAGGTGGTATAGTGCAACATGGTAGATGCTGAGTAAGGGAGGACATGTGTGTGTGTTCCGAAGCATGAAGAAAGTTCCCCTAAATCAATCTTGAAGGGTAGTGGAAGGTTTCGTGGAGGAAGGGTAAGTAAGAGCCAGACCAAGGAAAGGTAGGTGGCCAGGGAATGATGAAAACATTCTAGGGGAGGGAGCAGCTTGTGGAAAGGCCTAGAAGTGAGAGTAAGCTGTTCCATGGGGGCACTAAAAATAATTTAGAATAATGGGAGCATAGCTGTGGTGTGAGGAACGTGGGATGGGCTAGAGAGGGGCAGGGCCAGACCATAAGAGACTTGATGAGCCATAGTGAGTTTGGGCTTTATCCCCAAGGCAGCAAGGATGACGTATTTGAGTTTCAGGCCAAAGGCAGGAAGGCCTATTAAAAAAGCAGTGACGGTACTGTGGACTACAACCGACAGTGGTTTGAATTAGGTTAGAGGCATTGGAGATGGAAGTGGTCTTATTTGTTCTTTCAGAAAATACTTTCAGATAAACCTGTTTCTTGGTAAGTGCTGTTCTAGGCGCTTGGGAGTCAGCAGTAACCAAAATAGAACTCCCTGCCCTCCTGGAGCGTAACACTGCAGTGGGGAGAAAGACAGTAAATAAATAGATACTGTGCTTATCTAGTGGTAATTGCCTGGGAGAAGGATAAATCAGAAAGAGGGATGAGGATAAGGGAGTGTGAGTGGGAAAAGATTTTTTGTGTAGAGTGACCAGTGATGGCTTCACTGAGAAGGTAGCATGTGAGCATACACCCGAGTGAAGTGAGGAAGCAAGCCATGCGGATATCTGAGGGAAGAGTGTTTGAAACAGCAGAAACAGAATTGCACGGGTCTTGGGATCAGAGGTTGCGTGGTGTGGCAGAGGAACAGTGAGGAGGCCAGTGGCTGAAGAGGAACACGTGAGCAGGAGAATAAGGGAAGCTGGGCCAGAGAGATAGCCTTATTGGCCATTGTGAAATTGTGATGGACAGAAGTAGAATCAAGGTTCAAACGGAAGAATCTGTAAGATTTGGGGATTGACTGGATATGGGTGGTGGAAAGGAGGAAGGAGATAGGGAACACAGTGATCTTGTAACGTGAATATTTTGACTTCATTTAAGAGAATAAAGCAGCTGGAGCAGATAAGCTTAGAAACCTATTATCATGCAAATCTCTTTTTTATTACAACATTGGGGAAGAGGTAATATTGATTATACCCATAATGAAGGGAAGAAGTCTCTCACCGTAGAATGGATTTTCCTTTGGTTTTTTGTAGTTCTCCAATTAAGGACAGACTTGACTGGTCAGCAGCCAAGAGAATGCCTGAGGAACGGGGAAGCAGGGCTAGGCTAGATATGGATAGAGCCCTTAGGATACTGCAGACTACCCCGCCACATTACCACACCCTATATACACAGACACACGCATATTCCATTTGCATTTTGTTCTCTTCTTTGCAGTCTTTAAGATCTCTGCTAAATTCCTAGTTGACATTAACCTAGTTCAGTAGTATTGCAGCTGTTTCTACTAAGAGGGAAGTCATCATGATTTTGTGTCTTTCCTAAACATGGTATTGGAGATGCCTCCATCCATTAAATCATCATTTACTAATGATCTGCATAAGTCTCCATGCAATGCCTGGATGACAGAGAGGACAATGATATGGTCATTGTGCCAGCTCCTAAGGACTTCAAAATTTACTAAGGTGGACAAGGGAAATCAGGGGTCACAGTTAGGCATGCTGTAATACTGGGTGTGAAGAAGGTATGGGGAGTCCAGGGAAGGGTTCCTTATTCTTTCGGCTAAGTGAGGTAAACTTCTAAAAGAGGACGATAACTTCTGAAGCCAGGACATTTTCATGTTCTACCTAATCTGTGTGGAACATGCCCATCTACTTCTGTCCTTCTTTCCAAGTCCTTCAGACCGATCTTCCTGAGAAGACTGTGTTTATAGGTCCCTGTATGACCTTCCTTGTTCTTTCCCAGTATTCTGTAGACTATAATAGCCGGAAGGAAACAACTATGGGGTCAGTTAACAGAAAGCAAATAGTATAAGTAGGTTCATATGTAGTTTATTTTGTATTAATTCCTAATTAAAAATTAGTAATACTGTTATACAAATAGAACTATATAGAAGTAGCTTTAAAAATACCTTGGCTTCTGGGGCGTCTGGGTGGCTCAGTTGGTTCAGCATCTGCCTTTGGCTAAGGTCACTATCCCAGGGCCCTGGCATTGAGCCCCCTTGTCTGGCTCCCCTCTCAGCAGGGAGTTTCCTCCTTCTCCCTCTGCCTCTCCCCCCAACTCGTGCTCACTCTTTCTCTCTCAAATATATAAATAAAATCTTAAAAAAAAAAACCAAACAGTGGCTTCTATCCTACAGAACAGCATTTCTCGAACTTGTGACATTTATATACCACTGTGTCACAGTGGTATTTGTCACACACAGGTAAAATTTGTAGAGTTACTTAGTATTTTTCTGTAGGTCAAATCCCCCCCTTTTTTTCTAACTTCAAAGGCTACTTGAACCTCATCTTAAAAAATATTTGCAGAGTTATGATTTTCTGTTATTTTATAAGAATATGTGACTCCGGGGCGCCTGGGTGGCTCAGTGGGTTGAGCCTCTGCCTTCGGCTCGGATCATGATCCCGGGGTCCTGGGATCGAGCCCCGCATCGGGCTCTCTGCTTGGCCGGGAGCCTGCTTCCCTTCCTCTCTCTCTGCCTCTCTCTCTGCCTACTTGTGATCTCTGTCTGTCAAATAAATTAAAAAAAAAAAAAAAAGAATATGTGACTCCTATATTAAAAAATATTTGCCCCTGGAGTGTTCCATTTCTGGATGAGACTGGGTAAGCACACGCCACCCAGTCTTTCCCACAGGATGCAGCTAAAAAGTTTGGTAGAACACATGGAATAGCAATTCAGGGATTCTGAGAAGTCGGCAGTAGCAGGTAGATTAGAGAAGAGCAGGATTTGAAATACCATCATCCAGCTGGGAGTGGATTTTTATTTTTTATTTCTAGTGTCCTCTGTCTGGACTCCATGCCCCCCAAACGTGGAAGTGGGCACCAGACAAGGACAGAGAGAGCTCTAGGATAAACCCTCTAGTGCTGACTCAAGTGGAAAAGGAGACTCCTAGCACTCAGAGAGAGTAGTAGGAACTGCCCCCTTTAAAGAAATTTTCATCATTCTGTCATGCCCCAATCCCCAGGAAATCTTGTGTTGGTGCTGGCAGTGTCAGCAGCAGTGGGGGCTTGCAGATCCCTGAAGCTCTAAGGGAGTGGAACCTTTCTCTCCAGTTGGAAAAGCTGTCATCCTAAAACAGTGGGGGTGAACTCCCATGACTTTTTTCCTTTCTCTGTCTTGCTGCTGCCTAGCTCCCAAATTATGAGGTAGAATGAGATAACAGAAGCCCCAGGTGTCTGGCTGGAAGACAGGAAAGGGGAGCTCCAAAGAACTGAAGAGTACTTAGGAGACAGTGGAGAGGGAGGAGCTTAGGAAAGTAACCCCATAAGGTTGTGGTCTCCTGGGCTTACCCCCCGAGTTGTCACATGCATGGATCTGTTCTCAAACAGCATATCAACAACTGTGAGCATTGAGATATAAGATGAATCACTGTCTAGGTCCTAGACTGGCCACTGGGTTGCGCTCCTGCCAGACATATCAGAATAGTTTTGCAAAGGCTTTGAATGTAGAAATGACATTTAAATCATACCCCACAGAAGGTTGGTTGGAACTTGGGACCGGATTTCAGCCAGGTGGGTTGCCTACTAAAGTAAAAATATCAACATTTTCCATAGGATTTAAACAAGATGCAGAGTCTCATAATATTGAAAATGTCCAGGACAGAATATAAAATTATTTAGCCTACAGAAAAATGGGAAATTCTTAGCCAATGTGAAAGAGACAACCAATAGATAATACCTCTTCTCTACATGTGGATTATGCCCTTCCATTCAATTTGATTAGCAAGCCTTGGCCACATGCCCACCGCTGGCCTAGTGACCATTGCCAGGGAGTACCACGCACAAACGGGCTGACACGTCTCAGGACCCACCTCTGGAGCTAGTGCTGAAGTCATCTCCTTCGGAAGCATATGGCCCTACAGAAGAATAGTGGCTACTCAGAGTAAAAAAACAGAAGTTCTCACTTCCAGACTTCATAAAAACTTATCTAAGTTGGGTTCTGAGATTTTAAGGGACTTTTCTATAATAAGGTACAGAGAGGCTTGAAAAGAGAGAATCTGTCAGATGGCTCAGTACACTTTTTATTAAGCTTCTGGTGTGTTTTCCCTTTGTGTATGATTCTTTCTTTATTTTTTAGGCAGATGGGGAAATATGCTTCAAGGCCAAATGTTGTTTTAGCACTGAAATAAATAACTTGTTGAAGAATGCAGGTGTAGGGAGCCATACTTTAGCCTTTGTAGCCGAAGATGACAGCCACTGACCAGTAGTTGCCATCCCCCTAGCAGAAGTGCCCATACTGGTCCGGGATTTGTAGCTGCAGACTCCAGGTCCCAAGTTTGGCACAGTTTGCACTTGCTCTCCTCTGTTCAGGAAGAAGGATTTCAGGTGTTCATACTTCCTTCCTTGCTTCCTTGTCACTGTGATCCCCTGAGTTCCCAGAGGTAATGTACTGTATCATTTGAAGTTTTGCTTTCGTGTGTCTTCAGAGTGTTTCTTTTTCCTCTTCTGCTTGAATTATCTCTGTTCAGCTCATCACACACCAGCTACTTGGGAATGCAAAGCAGAGAATTTTAGAAAGCATGCTTGAGAGAGAGGCTACTGAAAGTGGCAGCAGAGCTTATTAATGTTACAAGTTCTTAAAGCCTTAAATGTGTCAAGCTTCAATTTGTGCAGGCAAAAATGGGTCAGAATGAAGATAGCTTTAAATTGTAAAAAAACTTAAAGCTGTAAAATGGCAGGATCAGATTTTGAGGGACTAAGTTGAAGAGGTGACTAAGAGCCCAGAGTAATAGTTTGCCCAAAAGTCCTTTTGTATTACCTTTATAATATTAGACCAATGGGAAAGGGGACTTTGTGGGAATCAGGTGGAAAGATCTCAGCAGAGAGCAAGCTAGTCATAGTCCTCACTCTGTTGGCAGTGTCATCTTAAGATCTGGAGCAAGTCACAAGATTAAATGTTGACACTCATTTCTAGAGTGCTAACTCCGTGCCAGGCATTGCTCTAAACATTTTACATACTAACTCATCTAATACTTACAATAATCCTGTGAAGTAGAAACTGTTATTGTCCTCATATTATGGATAAGGAAATTGAGGCCCAAAGAGATGATTTGCCCAAGACTGTATAAAACTAATAAGCACAGAGCTAGAATTCCAACCCAGGCAGCTTGGTTTTGACCTTTTAACCACTATGCTGGATTGCCTCTCAGTTTGGTTTTACATGATGCATTAAAAATACCTACCATAACTATCTTTCAGAGTTGTGGGAAGCAGAAAATGAAATGATAAAAGTTCTCTTAATAAATAATTATTTTTTCCAAAAGAAAACTGTAGCATAAGAACCCAACACCAATGCTAGCGATTACTATGAGAAAGCCCATTTCTAGAGAACTGTGACATTTAGAATCAGAATCTTAAGTTAGGTTAAAAGTTCCTCCAAGGCTTCATTCTAAGAGGATTTTTATCTAAAATCGTGGTTCTCAGATTCTGAAAATTTCACAGATCTGTCAAATATACACTTGTGTATGCGCGCGCACGCACACACACACACAAACAAAAACACACCCCAACCCAAACTACCATCTGCTATCATTTACCATTACAGAAAGGGCATATAACACCAAGAACATTGGTGAGATATAACCCCTTATTGGGTATATGATTTGCAAGTATTTTTTCTCATTCTGTAGGTTACTTTTTGACGCTGTTGTGCTTTTTGGTGCACAAAAGTTTTTAAGTTTGATGTAGTCCTTTTTTGTCAATTTTGCTTTTGTTGCCTGTGCTTTTGGTGTCATATCCAAGAAATTCTTGCCAAGTCCAACGCCATGAAAATTTCCCCTATGTTCTAGAAGTTGTATAGTTTTAGGTCTTATATTGAGGTCTTTAATCCATGCAGTGTAAGATAAAGGTCCAACTTCATTCCTTTCCATATGGATATCCAGTTTTCCCAACATCATTTGTTGAAGAGACTATTCTTTCCTCAAAGAATGGTCTTGACATTCTTGTCAGGATCATTTCACTATGAAACAAGGGTTTATTTCTGGGCTCTCTGTCCTGTTCTGTTGGTCTGTTTGCCTTTATGACAGTACTGCACTGTTTTGATTACTACAGCTTTGTAACAGTTTGAAATCAGAAAGTATGAATCCTCCAACCTTGTTCTTTTTGAAAATTGTTTTGGCTTTCTGGAGTCCCTTGAGATTCCGTATGAATTTTAGGGTGATATTTCTGCCAAAAATGCTATTGAGATTTTGATAAAGATTTTATTGAATCTCTACATCACTTTGGGTAGAGTAGGCATCTTAACAATACTGTTTTCTAATGAACATGAGATGTCTTCTCATGTATCTGTGTCTAGTCCAGTGAAGTGATTTGGTCCTGGCCTTTTCTTTTTTGGGAGGTCGTTTGTTTTCATTGAAGTGTAGTTAGCACACACAGTGTTACATTAGTTTCAGGTATACAACTCAGTGATGCACCAAGTCTGTACATTATGTTGTTCCCACCACAAGAATGGCTACCGCCTGTCACCATACAGTGCTCTTACAATACCATCAACTATGTCCCATTGGGAGGTTTTTGATTTCAGATTCAATTTCCTCACTGGTTATTGGTCTTTTCAGATTTTCTTTTTCTTAATGATCTCGTCTTTTGTAGATTGGTAGATGGTGTGTTTTCAAGAATGTATCCATTTCTTCAAAATTATCCAATTTGTTGGTGTGTGGTCACTCATAGTATTCTGTTATAATCCTTCTTATTTCTGTGGAATTAGTTGTAATTTTCCCTTTCATTTCTGATTTAAATTATCTAAGTCTTCTCTTTTGTACTAATTAACTATGTAAGGCTTTGTCAGTTTTGTTGATCTTTTCAAAAAACCTACTCTTAGTTTCATTGACTTTTTTTTTTCCTATGCTGTTTGGTTTCTTTTTCTTTTTCTTTTTTTAACCTAATCTTCGTTATTTCCTTCCTCCTGGTAGCTTTGGGCTTAGTTCTTCTTTTTTCTAGTCTCTTGAGGTGTAAAGTTAGTTTATTGATTGAGGTGTTTTGTTGTTGTTTTTTTAATGTACACATTTATAGTTACCCTCTTAAAAGCACTGTTTCCACTGGATCCCATAGTTGTGGTATTTGTTTTTGTTTTTGTTTTTTTAAGATTTTATTTATTTATTTGACAGACAGAGATCACAAGTAGGCAGAGAGGCAGGCAGAGAGAGAGGAAGAAGCAGGCTCCCTGCTGAGCAGAGAGCCCGATGCGGGGCTTGACCCCAGGACCCCAGGATTATGACCTGAGCTGAAGGCAGAGGCTTTAACCCTCTGAGCCACCCAGGCGCCCCGTGGTATTTGTTTTTTTCACTTTCATTCATCTCAAGGTATCTTCTGAGTTCCCTTGGGACTTCTTTGACCTCTTGGTTATTTATGAGTGTGCCGTTTAATTTCCATATATTTGAAGATTTTCCTATTTTCCCTGTGCTGTTGATTTCTAGTTTCATTTCATTGTGTTGGAAAGGCTACTTTGTATGATTCCAGTCTTCTTGAGTTTGTAAAGACTAGTTTTGTGGCCTGACATGTGGTTTTTTTTTTTTTTTTTAATTTCAGCGTAACAGAATTCATTGTTTTTGCACCACACCCAGTGCTCCATGCAATACGTGCCCTCCTTAATGCCCACCACCTGGCTCCCCCAACCTCCCACCCCCCACCCCTTCAAAACCCTCAGGTTGTTTTTCAGAGTCCATAGTCTCTCATGGTTCACCTCCCCTTCCAATTTCCCTCAACTCCCTTCTCCTCTCCATCTCCCCATGTCCTCCATGTTATTTGTTATGCTCCACAAATAAGTGAAACCATATGATAATTGACTCTCTCTGCTTGACTTATTTCATTCAGCATAATCTCTTCCAGTGACATGTGTTTTATCCTAGGAGAATGTTCCAGGTGCACTTGAGAAGAATGTATATTCTGTTACCGAGTGGAATGTTCTGTATATGTGTGTTAAGTCCATTTGGTTTATAATGTTCAGGTTCTCTATTTCCTTACTGATCTTCTGTTTGGTTGTTCCATCCATTATTGAAAGTGGAGTGTTGAAACATCTTACTGTGTTGCTGTCTATATTACATTCAATTTGGTCAGAATTTGCTTCAGATAGTTAGGAGCTCTGAGGTTTGGTGTATAAATGTTCATAATTATTATATGTTCTAGGTGAATTGACCTTTTTGTCATTAAATAATGTCCTTCTTTGTCCCTTGTAACAGTTGTTTTTTTTTTTAAATTTTATTTATTTAAGTAATCTCTATGCCCCACATGGAGCTCAAACTCACAACGCTGAGATCAAGAGTCACATGCTCTTCCAGCTGAGCCAGCCACGCACCTCTCCTGTAACAGTTTTTGATTTGAAGTTTATTCTGTCTGATAGTAGTATAGCAACTCCTGCTCTCTTTTGGTTATCATTTGCATGGAAATTTTTTCCTTCGTTTTTACTTTCAGTGTGTATTCTTAGATCTAAAGTGTATCTCTTGTAGATAGCATGCATATAGTTGGATATTGATTTTTTAAAAAAGATTTTATTTGGGGCACCTAGGTGGCTCAGTTGGTTAAGCGTCTGTCTGTAGTTTGGATCATGATCCCAGGGTCCTGGGATTGAGCCCCGTATTGGGCTCCCTGCTCAGCAGGGAGCCTGCTTCTCCCTCTGCCTCAGCCTGCTTTTCTCCTGCTTGTCCTCTCTCTCTGTCAAATAAATAAATAAAATCTTAAAAAAAAATAAAAGATTTTATTTATTTTTGAGAGAGTGAGAGAGAGATCACAAGTAGGCAGAGAGGCAGGCAGAGGGAGAAGCAGGCTCCCTGCTCAGCGGGACTTCATCCCAGGACCTTAGGGTCATGACCTGAGTCAAAGGCAGATGCTTAACCAACCGAGCTACCCAGGGATCCCTGGGTGCCTGAACTTACCACCCCCGAGATCAAGACCTGAGCTGAAATCAAGAGTGGGACACTTAACCAACCTAGGTACCCAGGCATTCCCACACTTTATGTTATTGATGTTAGAAATTACATCTTTATATATTGGATACCCATCAATTTATATTTATTATATGTTATATATATATATAAATATATATATAAATATATATATAAAAATATATATAAATAAATATATATTTATTATATGTTATTGATGTTAGAAATTACATCTTTATATATTGGATACCCACCAATTTATAGTTTGGTTTTTTTTTTTAGATTATTTATTTATTACAGACAGAGATCACAAATAGGCAGAGAGGCAGCCGGGGGGCGGGGGAAGCAGGCTCCCCGCTGAGCGGAGAGCCCAATGCGGGGCTCAATCCCAGGACCCTGAGATCATGACCTGAGCCGAAGGCAGAGGCTTTAACCCACTGAGCCACCCAGGCGCCCCAGATTTATAGTTTTTAAATGTTTTTATCATTTAACTTTTATATATCAAAAATTACTATAATAGAGGTTACTATATTTGTCTGTGTATTTACTTTTACTGGAGAACCTTATATTTGTATGTTTTTGTGTTGCTGTCTATTGTCTTTTTCTTTGTAAAGATTCCATTTAGCATTACTTATAGAGCAGGACTGGTGCTAATGAACTGTCTCAGCTTTTCTTATGTGAGAAAGTCTTAATTTTACCTTCATTTTTAAAAAGATTTTATTTATTGACACACAGAGATCACAAGTAGGCGGAGAGGCAGGCAGAGAGGGGGAAGCAGGCTCCCTGCCGAGCAGAGAGCCCAATGTGGAGCTCAGTCCCAGGACCCTGAGACCATGACCTGAGCCGAAGGCAGAGGCTTAACTTTCTGAGCCACCTAGGTGCCCCAAATTCACCTTCATTTTTGAAAGTTAATTTTGCTGGATACAGTACTCTTGGTTGACAGGGGTTTTATTTCTTTCAACACTTTGAATAGTAGCATCTCACTCCATTCTAGCCTACAGAGTTTCTGCTGAGAAATCACTGATAATCAAATGGAAGCTCACTTGTATGTGACAAATAGCTTTTCTCTTTTTTCTTTGAACAATGTGGTGTGTCTTGCTGTGGTTCTTCCACAGCAAGACTGTGGAGTCTTTTCAGCTTTTTTTTTTTTTATGTATGTCCATTTCTTTTCTCAGGTTTGGGATGTTCTCAGCCATTATTTCTTCAAATATGCTCTCTATCCCTTTCTCTTTCTCTTCCTTTTCTGGGACTCCCATAGTATGTACATTGGTTTTCTTAGTAGTGTTCTAGAAGTCCCTAAGGCTCTCTTCACTTTTCTTCATTCTTTTTTCTTTTTTATTCCTCTGACTTAATTTCAAATGACCTGTGCTAGTCATTGCAAGCAAAGGACCATTGCTGCTTTTTTCTTCTGCTTTCTCATATTTGCTCTAATGATTTTTTCACTTCAGTTATTGTATTTTTCACCTCCAGAATTTCTTTTTATTCTTTTTGAGATTTTACTTATTTATTTGAGAGAGAGAGAGAGAGACAGAGAACAAGCGGGGAAAGGGGCAGAGGGAGAGGGAGGGGACGAGCAGACTACCCACTGAACAGGGAGCCCAATGCAAGTCTTGATCCCAGGACCCTGAGATCATAACCTGAGCCGAAGTTAGTCACTTAACTGACTGGGCCACCCAGGCACCCCTCAGCTCCAGAATTTCTGTTTCGTTTCGTTTCGTTTCCCTTTTCTTTCTTTCTTTCTTTCTTTCTTTCTTTCTTTCTTTCTTTCTTTCCCTTTCTTTCTCTTTCTTTCTTCCTTCCTTTCTTTCTTTCTTTCTTTCTTTTTCTTAAGATTTTATTTTATTTTATTTTTTTGTTTGTTTTTTGGTTTTTTTTTTTTTTAGATTTTATTTATTTATTTATTTGTCAGAGAGAGAGAGAGAGAGAGAGAGCGTGAGCACAGGCAGACAGAGGCAGAGGGAGAAGCAGGCTCCCTGGCAAGCAAGGAGCCCGATGTGGGACTCGATCCCAGGACGCTGGGATCATGACCTGAGCCGAAGGCAGCTGCTCAACCAACTGAGCCACCCAGGCGTCCCTTCTTAAGATTTTAAAACAACCACCTATCCCAGTCTTTGTGTACTAGATTTGTGTAGGGAAGACCTTCACCAGTTAGCCCAGCTGGAGGTTCTAGGATCCCTCAAACTTTTTCTAATTTCTTGTCCCCCAGATGTCTGCCTACAGAACTGTACTTCAGACATACAGTTTACCTCTGTTTTTTCAGTGGTTTCCAAACTCTGACGCCAGTCTGGTCAGTGTTGAGTCTGGTGAGAGAGAAATCTGTCCTTCAGCAAACCCTCAGATGAGCCAGAATGTTGGGTGCTTTGTCTACCATTCTTTCTGTCCAGAGAGAGGAGTCCTGGTTGAGGGGTTTTCCTCCTAGTTGCTCCATGCTCTGCTGTGTAGGGAGAGGGTTATCAATGGGCACATGAATACACAAATTTCTTTTCCCTTTTTTTCCTGAAATCTCCTGGTTTTATAATGACTTGGGTGCTATAGCTTTTTAGATGATCTCTGGAGTTCTAACAGAGGTATTCTGATCCATATGTTATGAACTCACTTTCTCTGTTGAAGAATGAATGAGGGCCTATAACTTCCTAGTCTGCTATCTTGCTGATATCATTCCCTCTAATGCTTTTTGTTTTTAAAGAATTTTGCTTTGCATTGGCAATAGGAAGAAGTGGAAGCTGCCTTAAAGTAATTGATATATATTCTGACCAAGAATACAAGATTTATAAATTGAAAGTATCAGTATTTGGTAGTCTGTAATAAGTGCTCAGCCTATAAATGCAATAGGAGCTGAGAGTAGAACTTCATAAATCTTAAACCTGGAATTGGGCAAATAATAAGCTTCTATAGATGGTAAGCTCCCTGAAGACACGGACTGTGCTTTTTTTTTTTCTTTAAAGATTTTATTTATTTGTCAGAGAGAGAGAGAGAGAGAGACATAGAGCACAAGCAGGGGGAGTGGCAGGGAGAAGTGGGGTCCCTAGGACTCAATCCCAGGATCCTGGGATCATAACCTGAGCTGAAGGCAGATGCTTCACTGACTGAGCCACCCAGGTGTCCCAAGGATTGTGCCTTTTTACTATAATATTTCCAGGGCCAACAAAATACTTAGTAGATATTCAAATAATTTACTTAACAAATAAATGAGCAGAAGGAGTATAGACCCCTCCTAGAGGGGGGCAGTATAAGCAAAGGGGAGAAGGCAAGTGTATATTTAGTTTTGTTTTTTTTTTCCCCCCAAGGAAATGGATAGTTTAGTTTGTCTACTTTTGGAGGAAGCCTACAGAACTAGAAGGGTCATGTTAAGCAGAAAATAGTAAGGTGCTGTGGACATTTTTAGAGCATTTATTTTTAGAAAGGGCTTTTTGGGCAGATTGGATGGAAATTATTTTCCATTATGAAGGGAGAATTTTTAAATATGGGTGTTTGGCTTGATGTGAGTACATAGAAGGTAAAGAGAAAGGAAGGAATCCTTGATGAGGCACAACTTTTCATTCTTGGATAAATGGGAACGTGATAGTGCCACTAACGGAAATGGGGGATCAGAGAATGGAAGTGGTTTTGTTTGTTTTTAACAGGAAAAACTTCATATTTGCTGGTCAAGGTGTCTTATTTCAGGTGTTTTGGGTACTGGTTTGTGAAGAAAGACTTACTGTTCTCTGTGAGCCAAAAGACTTTCTTTCTCAGCTGCCTGCCACTTCCTATGTCTACTGTTGTTAACTTCCTTCCTACCTGTTCAATTTATCATTTCATAAACTTTTCCTACCTTTTGTTAACTTGCATTCTCTGGTTCTTAAAACAATAGTTGTGTGTACATCCTAATGCCTTCCACTTTCCACACATGAGTAACCTTCTTCCATCTGTTCATCAAGCCATCCATAAAGTATTGTTACGCCTTTGCCACTCCGGGAGATACCAAGTAAGTGTAAGACATGGCAACACTGTAGTAAGCTGTGTCCTCCAACCTCAGGATCGCACCCTTGATGGTGGGTAAAGACTCAGATCGAAGACGTTAGTAGTGGTTTGGCCTCAGGATGGTGCATCTCCCCAAGAATCACCACGCCTCCTTTCCCTTGCCACCCTCTCCCCAGTATTACTGTTGCATTACTTCTTTCGCTTCCTGTATCTTGGATAGTTAAGTGTGACCACACTTGAAGATAGGTAGCACTACTTTTTTTTTTTTTAAATATTTTATTTATTTATTTGACAGACAGAGATCACAAGTAGGCAGAGAGGCAGGCAGGGAGAGGAGGAGGCAGGCTCCCCGCTGAGCAGAGAGCCCCATGTAGGGCTCGATCCCAGGACCCTGGGATCATGACTTGAGCCAAAGGCAGAGGCTTTAACCCACTGAGCCACCCACGTGCCCCAGGTAGCACTACTTTTGAATCCTGGTTGAATTCTTTTCTGACTGTGTGTTCTTAAGGAAGTTATTTAACATCTAAGAAAGCCTCAGGATCCTCATTTATCAAATGGGAATCATGGCATCTTGCTGTTTCAGGCCTAGAGAAGTTGTAAAGAGTACTTGAGACCTGGGGTACCTTAATAGTTACTGTTGTTATCATTGTATAATTGTTCACATTTTGTCAGTATCATGGGAGCCTTCTTACATAGCATTTGATGTTATGTTAGAGTGAGGTAAAATAGCAGAGTCAGGAGTGAAGTGGGAGGTTATAAATTCGAGAATCACAAGGTCAGATGTGTCAAAGACATGGAAAACCTAAGAATTCCCTATACTACAGAGAAACTCATGAAAACATTAAGATAGGACACATTTCTTTTAGTTGCCCACATTAATTTTCTGCCTAGTGATGGGCATCTGTGTTTCAATATTTTCAGCTATTCAAATATGTGAGCATTTGACTTTTAAAAATTTACTTATGAGAGAGCACACAAGCACAAGCGGAGGGAGGGTCAGAGGGAGAAGCAGACTCCCTGCTGAGTCGGGGGGGTCTGATGCAGGACTTGGTCCCAAGACCCTGGCATCCTGACCTGAGCTGAAGACAGATGCTTAACCAACTGAGCCACCCAGGCGCCCTAACAAACTGGGCTTTAAAGTCAAATGTTGGGCACCTGGGTGGCTTAGTCGGTTAAGCAGCTGCCTTCAGTTCAGGTCAGTATCCTGGGTCCTGGGATGGAGCCCCGTGTTAGGCTCTCTGCTCAGAGAGGAGTCTGCTTCTGTCTCTCCCTCTGCCCCTCCTCCCTGCTCTAGCTCTCCCTCCCTTCCTCCCTCTCTTAAATAAATAAATAAAATCTTTGGGAAAAAAATAAAACACTGTTTATTGATATGTTAGTTGACCTGCTAATATATTCAGCACATTTTTCGAGTTCTGTCTCATTTTAGCATCATTGACAGTGCTTTGTGAAGAGGGCAGAATTCTACAATAGCTTTTTAGGAGACATTGCCAAGACAGTTTTGAAATCAGACAGTGAATTGTCTGGGCCAGGTTAATAAATGCTTTCCAGATGTACTGTTACCCTGCTCTTTATCACTTGGCTTCTTATAGTGTACAGAAGTCTTGCTACTGTTTATTTTCCTTGAACCCATGCGGTGATAATCTTGTCCACATCTGCCTTATTTGAGCCCAGATTCTCACCTGTGATGTATGACAGGTATAAGGGAATTCTCAATCATACCAATGAGACCTAGTGAGAGAGAAGCCTTGCTATGTTTTTTTTAAAGATTTTTAGTTATTTATTTGACAGAGATCACAAGTAGGCAAAGCAGCAGGCAGAGAGAGGGGGTAAAGCAGGCTCCCTGCTGAGCAGAGAGCCTGATGTGGGGCTCGATCCCAGGACCCTGAAATCATGACCTAAGCTGAAGACAGAGGTTTCTGAGCCACCCAGGCGCCCGTACCATGCTATGTTCTTCATGTGAAATTTTTGTCCTTCTTTTCACATTTCAAACTGGAGTCACTTTCCAAAACCTTGCATTGTTAGAGTATGGCAGAACATTTAGAGCAATGTTGCACATTGGTGCTTAAACATTTTATCACCTATTATAACTCTTTAGTTATTAATCATTTATTTCAGCTATGAGGATTAACAAGGAAACATTTTATATCCAATTAACAACAAAAATTTACCTCCCTAAACATAGGTCTGAATTTTTCATTAACTAGAATTCAAGTCAAAAGCATCCTCCACCCCTTTCCCCCCCAAAAAAGTTGCGGCAAAAGTAACTGAAAGTAGCACATGATCTTTAATCACAAAAGAATAAAAGAAATGTTGAATTATGTTTATTCTAGTGTTTTGAAATGTCAGAATAGTCAATTATTTGAGTTAATTGATATTTTATAACGTTCCAATCCTATTTTGACTGGTTTCTGTGCCTAAAACATACTTCTTGGTACATCATAGGTGGACTCTCAATAGTACTTATTGATGTAATTAACTTATAGTTATAAAATATTTGCTGCCAGAAATGCCCTTTCAAGTAAACTGGTATCTGTGAACAACATAGTCCTCATAATAACAGTGAGTTTCTAGTTGAACAAAATGAACTTCTTTCAGATAATGTCACTTTGTTGAGAGCTATCAGAAATGACATTCTTACTGTGCTTGCAAGAAACACACCATGTATGTGAACTATCTGGAAAGCCAAGTCTTTTTAAACATTTGACTGTTTTGCCAGCAAATACCTAATTTCACTAGGACCTAGGCATTTACCAGGACATACGTATGTTGCTACAAAAGTGTGACAGTCCTGTAAAATGTCCAGCAAAGGAACTGGAACCGGGAAGGAATCAGTGACGTGGGCAGTCATCATAGAACTTCAAAAGACAATTGTGTCTTTGTAACACAGAACAAACAGTTCAACTTATACTATCAACGTGATGGAACTCTACCTAGGATTAAAAAGACCAGCAACTAACATGAATAGAAGATGCCCAGGAAAGATTTGGGGTCACGTTCTTAGTTTTTGTCTGTATGAAGAGCCCTGGGTGAGGAGTGATAAAAAGTGGTGCAGCCTTTCCCTTAAGGAGCTTGGAGTATGGTGAGGAGACTAGATAAACAACTGAGGGCTGTAGGCAATGAGAGGCGTTTTTGGAGGTAGAGATTCATTGTGCGGTGAAGTGGTTAGGAAAAGCTTGAGCATAGAGCAGACAAAATGGTATTCCAAGGAAGTGAGTATTATCAGGATTTTGAGTAAATGGTGAGCACATTAGTCTGGTTTGCATGCAAAGAAAGGGTTCGAGATAATATTAGAGGCTACTTTGGCATCCAGTTGTTTGGAATACTTATAAAGGTCTGGCTAAGGGACTTAGGCGTTATCATACAAATAATGGCAAGCTGTTAGAGATGGTAGTTGTGGGTTTTTGTTGTTATTTAATTTGGAGCAATGGTTAATGTTAAGTCTGGATTTGGAAGCTCAGAAGGGTTAGTGGTGAAGGGAAATAATCAGTTTACTTCAAAAATACTAGCATCCCTTTTTGTAGCCAAAATATAGGTTATCTTGTTTGGAGTTTCCTGTTATACTCTGAAGTTCAGTCAGGCCGTAAAAGTAGCACCAGTGTATCAGGATCTCCTGCTGGCTGGCACTGGTGCTGCATACTGCTTTCAAAAGTATTAATTGCTTGCAGATCTGTTTACTCCACTATTGTTTCTCTTCCTACCATGAACTTACTATTTGCTTGCATACTTTCAAAAGTACAAAACAATAAGGAATTTCTGCAGGGGTTAAAGTAGGCACTGGATTACCAAAACAAACTTCCCCAAAGTTTGAAGACCTGTGATCATCGGGAGGAAATATGTGTCTTGCTTTGAACTTGGCTACATCCACCACGAAAACAGTCCTAAAGAGTGCCTAGAAGAGAAAGCTGTACAGGTAAGTTTTATAGACCTTCATGGAAACAGATAAACTGGGGAGGAATTAAACTGTTTCAGAGAAGAGATAAAGAGGTAAAGCTACCCATTTCATTTTTTGAGGTTAGTGTAATTTTATTACAAAAACAGAAGGATGATAGAAGAAAATGAAAGGCTAATCACATTTCTGAATATCGATGTGAAAATTCTAAATGAAATCTTAGCAAATTAAATGTATCACTATATCGTTATATTAAAAGGCAAAACAAAACATTATGACCAGATGGTTTTTTTTTAAATAATTGTATGCAAGGATGGTTCAATATCAGGAAATCCACCACTGACATAATCCAGCATATTAATTTTTAAGGTGGTATGGTCATATAATTTTCTTAATAAGCTCAAAAGAAAATATTAGATGGAATTTAATATTTAGTCTGATTAAAATTTTCTTTTTACCAAACTAGAGATAAAAGGGAACTTCCTTAACCCTAAGTTAAGCCCAACCCCCCTGTGATAGCTATCATACTTAATACTAAAACTGTGGACCCATTCCCTCTAATGTTAGGAACATGGCATAGTGCCTACTGTCATCTTACTATTTAGTAATAAATTGGAGTTTCTGATGAATGCCAGAAAAAAATAAATAAAAGATATAGATAGAAAAGAGAGGACACAGCTGTCTATATTTGAAGAAGATGTGGTTATTCATAGAAAATTTAAGAGAATTGACAAAGTATTAGAGCTAATAATGGAGTTCAGTGATTTTTGTGGTTGAACTGTATGAAATTAACATTTCTTTGTAGGTAAAAATGGTCAAATATCAGTTGTTTTTATATGATTCAATCCAATATAAAAGTTAGTCATATCAATAGCTATTTATTAAGTGTATATTTTTAAAAAGATCCCATTCACATAGCCATAAAAAAACTGTCAAGTATCTGGGAAATAGCTAAATAAGAAATATGTTAGTCCTTATGAAGGAAACATATTGCAAGACTTGAATAAATGAGAGATACCATGTTCATGGTTGGAAAGACTTAACTATCATAAAGAGGTTACTTTTCCCCGAATAAGGTTTTATTTTATTTTTTAAATTTCTAAGTTTTACTTAAGTAGTTTCTACACTGAACATGGGGCTTGAACTCATGACCCCAAGATCAAGAGCCACACATGCTGTTCTGACTGAGCCAGCAAGGCACCCCTCCTCAAATAAGGTTTTGATTTAAAGCAATACCAATCAAAAACTCAAAGGATTTTTTTTAAGATTTTTTTTTATTTATTTGACAGATCACAAGTAGGCAGAGAGGCAGGCAGAGAGAGACAGGAGGAGGAGTCAGGCTCCCTGCTGAGCAGAGAGCCCGATGCGGGACTCGATCCCAGGACCCCGAGATCACGACCTGAGCCAAAGGCAGGGGCTTCAACCACTGAGCCACCCAGGTGCCGCTCAAAGGATTTTTATTTAAAAATAATTTTGCAAGCTTATCCTAAATTTCATATGGTAAAGCGGGAAAAAAGGCTAAGGCTGCATTGAAAGAGAATTGAAGAGCAGTGGTACAGAATGGCAAGATTTGCAGAACTTGTCTCTGTAGTAATCTGAACAGTATGGTCTTGCTAAGGGACTAGTCAGATAAGCCGGCTGAAGGGAATAGGAAAATAAATCCAGATGTATTTTAATAACCTAAGTGTAAAACTTTAAATCTTTCAGAAGATACTATAAAGAGAATATCTTTATTACCTTGAATTAAGAAAGGATTTCGTAAAATATAAAATCCTAAATTGCATCATATGATTGCATTAACTGAATCTTATTCAGGACAAAAAATACCTTAAACAAAAGCCAAGCAGCAGACTAAGAGAGGGTATCCAGAATATATAAAGAACTCATTACATAAAAGAAAAGACAGGGGCGCCTGGGTTGCTCAGTGTTATAAAGCCTCTGCCTCCGGCTCAGGTCATGATCTCAGGGTCCTGGGATCAAGTCCCGCATCGGGCTCTCTGCTCAGCAGGGAGCCTGCCTCCTCCTCCTGTCTCTCTCTGCCTGCCTCTGCCTACTTGTGATCTGTCAAATAAATTAAAAAAAAAAAAAAAGAAAAGACAACGCGATCCAAAAGTAGGCAAAGGTTAGTTGATCTCTTGAAATACGTAATGCCTATTACTTTATTTCTGCCAATATTAGATATATATCTGTTGATAGCACCTTCAAATCAGTTTAGGTTTTGTTTTTTGTTTTTGTTTTTGTTTTTTGGTGAGTATAGTAATAGAAATTTATTAAGCGAAGATCCAAAAAAAGCTCTCAAAAGTGAGAGGGGTCCTGATGGGATTGCCAACAACTACCTTTAGGGTTGGTTTTTTTGGTGGGGGGGGGGCGGCTAGGGTTGGTCTTTTATAGACAGCTAACCAGAGAACTTAAATCCTTTTAACATCTCGACTGATAGCACCATTGAGCAAGGACTAGTGATAACACCTTCAATGGCCCACCTCCCCCAGTAGGATCTCATTATTCTTTGTTGTTCTCTTTGTTGGTCTCAGGTGATTATCATAAAAGCCACCCCACTCCCCACACCTAGGGCAGAGTGGTCCTAGGGCAGGGTGGTCTGGTTTGTCCCCATATCTCTGGTTTCCCCACACCTCCACATTTTTGGGATTTCTGTGAGCCTAATCACATAGCCCTCTCTCTATCTCTAGCGCGCCCCCCCCCCGTCCCTTACTCATTCTTCCCCCTGGAATAGTAACCCTAACTACCGTTAGGGAATGGGACGATGACAGCTCTGGCTGCTTCCTGCTGAAATGGGGTGGCGGGCTGTATGGCAGTTAGAATCTATCCAGGGGTTGGTCCAGGAGCTTGTGGTATGGCTCCAGGGGGGGGGTCATGATGGGCAGCAAATGGTACATGCACCAGCACATGCAAAGGGATAAACATAAAACAAGTATGAGGCCCCAAATTATGATCCCATCCCTTTGATAAGATCCCTAGTTAGCAATTTTGTTAAATAGATCAGTGGATATCTTGATCTTAATAGATCACAAATGACCCCTGCTAATTGGGACCCCTTGAGGGAGCTAACTATAATGTTAGAACACATGTGAGGAAATTTTTCGCATCCCAAATGGTGTAGCAATAGTACAGTCAATAGTGGCACAGTTCTTGAGAAGTCCTTCTCTGACTTCATTCAGTTGTTGGCTTGAATGCATCCAGTGCCTGGATACTATCATTTAGAGTCCTGTAGATATGGGTGGATTCCTCTTCACGAGGTCCCCAAAGTAACCTGGGGTTCCTGCACCCTTTGGTGGAAGTGATCCCAGATTTCGGCACAAAAATGGTGCGGGAGAGCTAGGTTCTTGTCTCACAGAATCGAAGAGTGTATCTCGCGGACAAAAGCAAGTGAGTAAAGCGATTGAAGTTTATTAGTGAAGATACAGAAAAAGCTCTCAAGAGTGAGAGGGGTTCCTAAGGGGTTGCCCAAAGCAGTTTTGTTCTTACTGGTAAGTTCTCATGTGAGTATATGTCTTCTTCAGTTCACAAAAGAGAACAAAAATAGTCAATAGTTATTTGAAAAGATGTTCAACATTAGGCTAGTAATTAAGCAAATGAAAACTGAAACAATGAGATATTTCACATTAGATTGTAAAAATCTAAAGTTATGACAGTTGTCAGTCACATTTGGTGAAGAGCCAGCTTTGAAATCTGTCTCACAGCTCAGCCATGTACCAACAATGTGACCTTGGAGAGGTTTCTTCTCCTCTCCAAGCCTTTTTATTTTTATTCTTTTTAAAATGAATTTAAAATCACTTACCTCATCAAGTTGTCAGGAAGAATCGATGTGCATTAAGTTTTAGAACAGTGCCTGGATATAATAATGTCCAAGAAATTATAGTTCAATTATTTCTAATGCAAATTAATTATAAAAATACTAGGAAGTATCTAGAAATTTTACCCATGTTCTACTTAGATCTTAGAGAACTACCCCTGAAATTGCCAGCTAGCTTTTTGCTAGCCCTCGCAGATGGCCTTACCGTGGTGAAGTCGTAACTAGGGTTTAAGACCCTAACTCTAAAGGTTCAGAACCTCAATTTTGTGAGAACAGGATATGGTGTCTAGTTTCTTGGGAACTGACTTAATGTGGCCAAAACAATTAGAGTATTCATTTATAGTGAGAAATATAACTGTTAAGCATACTAGTATTTGAACTTGGTTATTACATTCTCTCCTTGAAGGCAAGCCACATGGAAAATCAATTTTAGTTTTCTGTGCAAGCAATTAATGCAAAGGAAGTCTGCTGAATGTTTTTCATGATTAATGGTATCTGGCCCTCATCTGGTATCACCAGGCGTAAGTAGTTGTATTTACAAACTGGGGGCTTGTTCCCTTATGCCATGTAGAAAGAGTACTGTTTCATGATTCCTCTGAGGATGCTCCCTCTTACCTGTGGTCTCTAGTCTGTGGTCAGGCATAGGCTCATATGTCCAGGATAGTCATATTCTCCCTAGCTCTCTGGGGTCACTTTGGGGACCTGGGTCACTTTGATTGGGTGTGGGGGCCCCGGAACTCCGTAGTCACTCAGACCTCAGCGTTTGGGTATTTTTAACAGATGGATTATTGTGTTTACTACCCCCACCCTTTCTAACGTTAATCTCAGAAGACAAATCCTTGTCTGCTCTTTTAGAGACATTTTATATTATTATCATGTGAGAACAGAAAGTTCCTTATTCCTTTTTTTTTTTTCCTTTTTTTTTAAAGATTGATTTATTTGAGAGAGAGAAAGTGCGTGTGGGTGGGGTGGGGGAAGGGGGAGAGGGAGAGAGAGTCAAGCAGACTCATGTTGAGCACAGAGCCCAACACAGGGCTTGATTTCATGACCCTGAGTTGAAACTAAGAGTTGGACACTTAACCGACTGTGCCATCCAGGGGCCCCAAAAGTTCCTTATTTCTTTTTATTTTTCCTTTTTTTTTTTTTTTTTCTTCTTGTTTCTTGAACCTACTCAATGACAACACCTTAATGGACCTGCCCTCCTTCCTATTAAGGTCCAGGGCATATCTGGACCTTTGTGAGGTATTTTATCAGCCTGGGGAGCTGGACTCTAATTGGAATTAGTAAAGCATTAAATAGTTTTTTATTGTTGGTTGGTCTCTTGGAATATTATTTATTTTGCTTCTGCCAATATTAGATATTTTTTATTGATAGTTCCTTCTAAGCAGTTTAGTTATTAGTTTGGGTAGGTTCCCGTGTGAGTTCCCGTGTGAGTGGTAGGTATAATAATGGTATGGACATTTTGATAAATTTGCTGTAGCTGAGTTAGGTGGTTTGATGGGCACTTTATTTACCCTTGGCTATAGCCTATTAGTGACCATGAACTTAAAAATAACAAACTGAAAGGGCACCTGGGTGACTCAGTTGGTTAAGTGTTCAACTCTTGATTTCATCTCAGGGTCTCAAGATCGAGCCCCATGTCAGGCTCTGTGCTGGGTGTGAAGCCTGCTTAAGATTCTCTCTTCCTCTCCCTTTGCCCTTCCCCCCCTAAAAAATAATAAAAATGAAAAAATAAAAAACAAACTGAAGTTTACTAAGAAGTCAGGCTCAGACAACACATCTTCAGAAATGAAAGGTTTAACTTTAGAATAATTGCTTTTCTAGTTATTTGTATGTATTAAAAGCTAATGAATTGCATACGTCCATTGTTTCATTATACTTCACTGATCTAATTTGGTGGTTATGTACAATGTTCAGTGCAGTTACCACAGGCAACATGGGAGGGTTGCTGGAAGAAATTATGAAGTTGTGAGGCTTATTTTTTGTGTTCTTATATATTTTGTTTCAGAGCCCTCCCTCCTTGGTGTCCATTACCCCTTATGGCTCAAGTCTGCCTTCTATTGGGTCTCAAGCAGTGATTCAGACTTTTTCTCCCTCTTTAGTTTCTTCCTCACTCTATTTATCCGCACAGCACCGTGTCCCTCAGAGCTCTGCTTTCCACTTCCTGCTATGGTAAATTAATCTGCACTTAGGTGTTAGCCACTGATTGGCTTTGTGTGTTTCTCTTATAAGATTCTATATTTGCCTTTATTGAGGATATCACTGTCTTAATCCAAAAGGTAGGACTCACAGCAGAATAGGAGGGCTGGCATCTTTAAAATAAGAGCAGAGGTGGCTGGAATTTGTGGGATTTAAACTACATGAAGTTCATTGCCTGGGTGTGCACTGGCCCTCTTTTCTCTTGTGTCTGCTTACTATAGTTGAGTTCCCAGAAGCACTTCTGCTTTATTCTTATACGAGAGATGAGGGTTCATGCACAGTTCATGTCTTTGAAAAGCCTTCTATGCCTTATTTGAAAGAAGGCCTCTTTTATATTTTTGCCATGCAGCACATTCTGTGGGACCTGTAAATATTCAATGGGCATACCCCCACTGGAGAGGGAGCAGAGACTGATTCTGCTTCTTTCATCCAACTGCATTTTATGGTGCTATGGGTTTGTTTCTAACATCTTAATTGGACTTTTACTTTCCTTGCATTGTGTTGCTTAAAGGTCTTAAAGACCCAAGAAAAATAGATATTAGAAAAAAACCTTTAATTTGCTTGGGGAAAATAGTGATTTTTCTCATTTTTAATATAAAAGAATCATCTAATTTCTTGTTTAAGAGTATTTTTTTCCAAATGCCTTATTAAATGAAACTGTCTGGATAAAATCAAGATCAGAAAACCAATTACTGTCAGCTGCTCAGTTAGCCAGCCCAACTTTAGGCCCTGTGGAGGCAAAAATAACTGTTCTCAGGGATAGGTGATAAGGTGGCCAAGTGAGCCAGGACTTTGCTTAGAAGCATGCACTTTCAGAGTGCAGTTACATGGCCATTTTATTTGAGCCTCCCTCAAGAACAGCTTCTGAAGGAGATACTATTGCCTACCGATTTTGATTTTACAGACTGAGAACGGGCTATTGTGTGGCTTTTGTACTTGGAGCAGGATGTAGGAGGGTCCTCCTCCATTTACCCGATTGCCTTCACCGCCCCCTAGCGCACGCTCACGCTCACACTCCGTCAGAGAGGTTGGTCCGGTGTGGAGGGAGGTAGTTTGCTGACCAGTAAACTGGAATACTGTGAGGAGCTATTCCATGAAGGAAGGAAAGATCTCTTGAGAGTTGGGAAAGACAAGAGACTGCCCACGGAAATCACTTCTACGGACAAATTTCGGTAGTGGCCCCTGGGGAAGTAAAGTGGAAATGACCTTGGTACTTTGGCTGATAGGAAATTTCACATGATTGACGCTTGACCCTTGAAGGCTCTGCTATGTTGCTGCTCTGCAGTAAGCCAGAGAGGTCTGCACTTGGCTAGTCCTAAGCTTCTGGAGAGGAATTGTGGGGGTGGGGGTGGGGGTCCCTGTGCAATGATTAGTGCTACTAGAATATAATTCCTTAGGTTCTTCGTATACCATAAATATCACTTGACTACCTGTCTCCACATCTTCTTTTCTAATGAAAACATGATAAACCGTGAATGCTCTGTGCTTATCTTCAGTCATCCTGCTCATGCCTGAATTTTTAAGACTGTTGAAAACAGTCTCCTCAGTGCCGTTTCTTTTTAAAAATAGATAACACATGATTTCTTTTCCCCAAAAGGTACAAAGGTTGGTAACTGAGTCTCCTCTCCATCTCCACCCGCAGCTTGCCACCACGGGGTGTGTGGTGTTACCAGTTTTCTAGTTTAACCTCTTAACGCACATGGAGGGGGTAGGTTGTATGAGTATAGTTATTTTTTAAAACAGTCATGATGGTATATTATATACACCATTCTGCCCCTTTGGTTTTTTTTTTTTTTCCCACATACTGTATTTGGAATTGTTGTGCAAATAGGTCTGCCTCTTTATAAAACAAAGCAAAATGAAAAACAACTGATGGTTTCCATTGTACGGCCCATTTATAATTTATTTAATTGGTTCTCCATTAAAGCACCAGAGTGTTCTCTTTGCAGCTTCCAGTTTTCTTCTTTTGTGTGTATGTAACAAATACCCCTTTGTATTTGGCCCTTCTTTCTAGACATTTGTCTTCTTTGCTCTTGAAATAAAGTGCTTAAAAATTGTATCTCCACTCATGCAAAATATGATGGGCCTTTGTCCTGAAAGATGTGCTTTGGTGTATTGACGGGGAAGGCCCGGAACTAAATATACTGCTATCATTTTAAGAAACAGGACATTAGGAAGAGGAAGTTCCCATTTCTTGGAACAGCCACTGAAATAACCAACACTGGCATCTAATCCTGACAATCCATTTGCAAATTCTAGTCAGATTTATTTTCCATTCACAGAAATTGTTCTTTTTTTTCCTCTACAGGCAGTTCCTCCCGTATATATGTGTCTTCCATACAAATGGCCATGTGTGGAAAGCCCTCTTCAGCCACGTGGGGGAGTGGGAGGAGGGAGATTTCCCAATTTCACTGCCTGGGCTGCAGCTGGGAGAGCAATTCTTGGCATTTCAAGTTGAAACTTTGAATTAATTTTCTCAAAATAATACATGTGGTCGTTAGCTTTCCCTCCTGGTAGCGCTAGTATTCTAGTACTACACTGGAGATACACGATGGGCTTTCACTGGCCCACGTGCTATTTATAACATTGTTTCTCTGAGAAGACAATTCCAAAGTCTCAACTGGGAGACAACCTGTTGGTTGATGTTTATGTGAATATTGTTATTCACATGTTATTCACATGATGTTATTGTGAATATTGGATTGGATCCATGTGACCAAATGTTGCTTTGCCAAACATCCTGTGGCCTGGGAGTAACCTGTGTCTGCCTGGGGTCAGAGAATTGTGCTACTGTTTGCTAAGACCACAGTGAGCCTTAGGAAGGTACAAGAGGAGCTCCTTGACACCTGGATGATCAGAGTTAGTGAGGAAGAAACAGAACTATGAAAAAATGAGGGTTTTTCTTTTCCAATAAAGGAAGAAGTTTCAGGGAGAAAACATTAGACCAAACAAGAGCATTTCTACAGACTGACTAAAGTGGCTTTGTGACCCCAAAAGACAGAGATACTCAGGAAGTTCTTATGGGCAAAAAATCTGGTAGAGTTATTGAAAGCAACTTTGGGGGACCTGCAGAGAGATTCTAAAGGGTATATTGGAAGCCCAGACCAAAGGGTATTTTGCCAGCAATCTTCTGTGACTAAATGCTGCTGAGAAAAACTACTTCTTTGATTTGGTGCATTCATGTGGGGAGGGTGCATTTCAAACTAGGTATGATGGTAAAATGATGATAGAGATAAAAAGTGTCCCAAAACTTCTCTAATTTGTGATAGGCTTGTATCAAGGTTTTCTTTTGCTACCAGAGAGTATATTCTTTATTGTCTTAAAATAATTTTAAAAATATTTATTTATTTTGAGAGACAGAGAGAGCACACGCATGAGAGAGCACTATCAGAGGGGAGGGGTGGAGGGAGAGGGAGAAACAGAATCCCCACTGAGCAGAGAGCTCGGTGCAGGACTCTTATCCCAGGAACCCGGAGTCATGACCTCGACTGAGCCACCCAGGTGTCCCTGTCTTAAAACAATTTTTTGGAACTTTGTAAGCATACCCTAACAAAGGTTCGATAATTATGAATGGTTTGACATCAACCAGCTTCAACAACTATGAATGGTTTGACAGTGTTTCATCTGTCTTCGTGCCACTTTCCCCCTCCCAGAATAATTTAAAGCAGATTCCGTACATCATAATATTTCACCTATAGATACTTGAGATATCTCTAACATATAAAGACTAAAAAAAAAATATAACCACCATACCAGTGTCACATTAAACTAATAATGTTTTCTAATACTTAGTCTGTGTTTAAATTTCTCCAGTTGTGGTGGAGAGGGAAGGATTACAGAGAGGCATGAAGAAATTTGAGGGGTGATGGATGAGTTCATGCTTTTGATGGTGGTGATTTTATAAGCATATACCACATTTCAAAAACTTAACCAAATTATATACTTTAAATGTGTGCAGTTTATTGTATGGCACTTAAACCTCAATGAAACTGTTAAAAAAAACATAGTGATATAGGTAGAGGCAGACAATATTTTAAAACATTTTTCCCAGTTGTCTGAAAAACATCTTTTTATAGTTGGTTCATTGAAATCAGGATTTAAATATGAACCACACACTGAGTGTGGTTGACATGTCTGTGGGATTCATATAGTCTATAGTAGTTCCGTCCTCTCACCCCCTTTTTTGCTTTATGCTATGTATCTGCTAAAGACTTTAGATCATTGATCCTGTAGCATTTGCCACACTGGGATTTGGTAATCTGGCTCATTGGAGCCTTGTGTAGCATGTTCTGTCTCCCACATTTCTCATACCCTGGTAGTTAGATCCAAATGCTTTACTGGACTCAGGTTCAGTTCATTCAGCCAGAGTACCTTATAGGTGATGCTGCTGTGAACCCCTTACTGCATCCTATTGGCATGTAGCGTGTAGTGTGCGATTGTCCTGCTTTTAGTGTGAAACTGATCAATGAGTCAGGTGTTTTCCGCCTTACCCACCCCTGATAAAAGTTTCCTGTTAGCTTTCACGTAGTATGAGGAGCTGCTGCTTCACTGCATTATTTCAGTAGGGGCAAATTGCTCGCTGGGTGTGTGTTTGTGTAATTTTTAATAGCTCTACTAAGGTGTAAACAATAAACTGCACATATTTAAAGGGCATAATCCGAGAAGTTCTGGCATACATATATACTTTGATGTATGTGTACATTTTTGATGATTGACTGCCTTGCTGCTGTGGAGAACCTAGTGTTTTTGAGGCACACTGCAGGGACAAACCAGGATTCCTGTGGTCAGATTTTCAAAGGTTAACTCTGATTCTCTCAGTGGTCGCAACAGAAATTTTCCAGATGGAAAGAGTAGAAGTAGAAGAGTAGAAGAGGGAGCCTTTAGTTTGCACCTTGCTTTCACACGAGCCCATCAAGTAGACCATGCCAAAACAACACCAGGTTGTAGCAAATAAGGCCTCTTTGATCAGGAGGTAGCATAAATTACTAAGCTCTGAATTAGACTTGTTTAATGAGTACACAGCTGACCTGGTTATCCTCTACTCTTGGCTGCCACTTCTTCTTCTTCTTCTTTTTTTTTTTTTTTTTAATATTTATTTGACAGAGATCACAAGTAGAGAAGTAGGCAGAGAGGGGGAGGGGAAGCAGGCTCCCTGCTGAACAGAGAGCCCAATGTGGGGCTCGATCCCAGGACCCTGAGATCATGACCTGAACCGAAGGCAGAGGCTTAACCCACTGAGCCACCCAGGCGCCCTCCCCCACCCTTTTTTTTTTTAAAGATTTTATTTATTTGAGAGGAGAGAGAGCACAAGCGAGGGGAGAGGCAGAGGGAGAAGCAGACTCTCCGCTGAACAGAGAGGCAATGTGGGGCTTGATCTCAGGACCGTGGGATCATGACCTGAGCTGAAGGCAGATGCTTAGTGACTGAGCCACCCAGGCGCCCCTTCTGCCTCTTCTCTGTGGAGTCACACGTAACATTTTTAAGAGCACATGTGCGCTTATGTGTGTTTTCCCTGTGGATTCAGAATTTCTTGTGAGCCCACTTTTTTGGCCATCTTGTGGCCAGTCTACTATAGTCCTGGACAAGGGATTGAGCTTTAGGCACAGACCTCTTTGGCAATAGTATTAAGCTAATCAGTCAAAAAGTCTGATCTGTCAAAGGCCAGCTAGCTTAGCTTTGTTCCACAGATGGCATCTCTCTAACCTCCATCAGTCATCTTTTCTATCTTGAGCACCTGGAGGCCTGGGTGAAATTGTATATATCTCAGTCATGATCGTTACAGCTACCAAACGAACAAACAAAAAGCTCAAAACCACTTAGGTGGTTCAGTGGCTTAAGCCTCTGCCTTTGGCTCAGGTCGTGATCTCGGGGTCCCGGGATCGAGCCCCGAATCAGGCTCTCTGCTCAGCAGGGACCTGCTTCCCCCTCCTTCTCTGCCTGCCTCTCTGTTTCTTTGTGATCTCTCTCTCTCTCTCTGTCAAATAAATAAAATCTTTTTTTAAAAACTCAAAACACATTCAATAGCTTCATCTTGTAAATACTATTAATAGTAGTATACATAATGTAGGTATCAGAATGTGAAAATTCAACCTGAGATGGAGACTGCAATGAAATCGAAAGATTTTATGTTCAAAGTGTTTTTGTGGGACTCTGAATATACCAAAAATTGTTGAGTAGTATGGGTTTTTAAAAAATATTTAATTTGAGGGGCGCCTGGGTGGCTCAGTGGTTTAAGCCTCTGCCTTCGGCTCAGGTCATGATCTCAGGGTCCTGGGATCGAGCCCCGCATCGGGCTCTTTGCTCAGCGGGGAGCCTGCTTCCCTTCCTCTCTCTCTGCCTGCCTCTCTGCCTACTTGTGATCTCTGCCTGTCAAATAAATAAATAAAATCTCTAAAAAAAAAAAAATTAAAAAAAATAAAAAATATTTAATTTGAGAGAGAGGGAGAGAGGGAGAGTATGTGTGTGTGTGCATGCGAGAAGGGTGGAGAGAGAGAGAGAGAAAATCCCAAGCAGATTCCCGGCTGAGTGTGGAGCCCCACATGGGGCACGATCTCACGACTCGAGACCATGACTGAGCCGAAACCAAGAGTCAGATGCTTAACTGACTAAGCCACCCAGGCGCCCCGAGTTCTAGATTTTAATGGTATATAAGCTATATCAATAAAGTACTTCATAGAATGTATTTGTGAAAATTAAAATACAGGATAGAAATGATACTCAACATTCTAGGAATAGCTGAAATCACTGAGAGGAGAGCTGAGGGCAAAACCTTAAGGAAAGCATACATTTTAAGGAAGACAGAGACACGAAAACAGGGAAGGTGTGATTTCAGACGTAGGAAGAAAACCAGAGAACAGTAGCCGAAAATTCAGGCTAATGAACTTAGCTCTAAGGAAATTGCCAATAACCTTTGCAAAAATAGTTTCCATGAAATGAATGTGTTAAGGAGTGAGCTGTGAGGAAGGTGATGCAGCTGCACATTATGTTGCCAGAAGTAAAGTGGGCAGGAGGAGGAAGAGCCTAACAACAGTGTCAGTGATCATCTAGAGGCAGGGCGAACTTTTGTCTGTATGTCTCTCTCTCTCTGTCTAGACAGGAGGGACTTGAGCATGTGTGTACTTGGAGAGGAAGGTGAACGAGCAGAGCATTTGTTCCTTCATGGTTGTGCTGTCTTTGTCATTTCCCTGCTGGGCCACAGGCACAGCCCCTACCCTGGGCAAAGCAGGGCTGTGGGCCCAGCCCAGAGCTCCCTAGATGAACGCAACTCCTTTCTAATCCAGAAGGCAGGTTCTAATGCCAGTGAGACAGACATTATTACTACATGGGCATAACCTGCAATCTGCTCTCACCCACAATTACACAATCACTCCTGAACACCAGGACTTGATGGCTGAGGCCAGGTGAGCAGTGACATAGCTCACAAGGCTCGGGCATGCCCAGTACAGCAGCATACCATTACCTGTGGCCAAGAGCCGCTGCTGCTTCACCCACCATCCATCCCAGCTCTCAGGTCAGAGAGCTAAAGAACCCATTTAGTCAGAGCCTCTGAAACCCTCTCAGAGAGTTCTGCCTCCCTGGGAATCTCTGAGCCATGCTCTGACCTATAAATTACCCTCCTCCCCCCCTTTTCCTGCCACCCCCACATTCCTGGAGAATGGGAGAGGTGGGTAGGGGAGCGGCAGTATGTGGGGACACTCCACCTACTTAGCCACATCCCCACACATACATTGTTTTAGCAAAGGGCTTCTGAACACTATCTTTGACTAACCTCATCCCTCTCATGCTCTGCTGTGACTTTTTTTTCTTATTTTGTATTTATTGTTTTGGTCTTGTTTTTATTTTAGCCACCTAAAAATTCAAAAGGCTGGTTATATTGTATTTATAATACAGCCTTTTAGAGCCCTGCATAATTCTCTAGGATGTAGCATTCTTCCCTTTGGGTTAACTATGTCTTTCATCTTTTCCTTCATTATATATTGATATTAAATTATATTTTCCAATATCTTTTGTAAATAAAATGTTAGCTGAAAATAAAATTCATTTTTAATACTTACTTATAAAAATGTATTCACTATGCCTTTTCAAGCAATCTTTGTAAGTTTTGTGTGGTACATGCAGTTCAGGGTACATTTAGTAAGTTGAAGGGTTAAAATACCCTGTGCTGTCGCATATGGCAGTGAGCAGAATCGCAGATGTTGATGATACCACGTAATTAGTATTCTTTTATGTAAATGAAGGCTGTCAGCATGTTACCATAGTGTCTACTCTCTCTGAAGCTGGAATTTATGCCACTTGGTCTCACCAAGACCAGGCAGGATTATTCCACTGTCCTTAGTTAAGAACTGAAAAGAAATCAATATTATGAGAGAAAAGAAATGGAAATCTCCCCAAAGGAGATTATTTTTTTCCTATTTGGTTTTTGTTGATTTCTCCCCCAGAAGTTTTATTCTGATGATGCAGTTACACATTTAGGATCAGCTAAGAAATTTGCTACAGGAGAACAATTGGACTAGTCCAATTAAAAGACAATCATATTTTTAAACTATAGATTCTTAAAAGATGATTGTAATATTCAGTCATCTCATACAGAGACTTTTTAAAAAATGGGATAAGTCTAGAAGTTTCTTAGCAGAACAAAAGGCATGAATTGAAGATTTCATTACCTTTTAATTTAATATTTAGTGATACTAACTATAGTAGAATACTTTTAAATAGTGATTATGTCTTTTAGCTCCATTTGAGTATTTTTAAAATGAAATTATGGTAATTAAAGAAGCTAAAGCTAATATTTTGTCAAGTTTACCCCATATGCACATCAACCCAGGGTGTACAAGACAGTCATTGAAAGTTGCTGATCTGCTTAATGATGGAGAACTGTTAAGGCACTTCTTGTTCTTTGCCAGTCATGCTGCAAGTTCATCTCTTGGATATTGGGTACTTGTCACCCTGGATGATGTCTGTTTTAAGTGGAAATGTTAGGACTCTTATGAGCTTTGGGATTTATGAAGGAAAAAAGGTGTACATGTCAGAAAAATGTAAAATGGAATTCTTTATGCCTGTGGGTGTTAGGCCTTGTTTTTAAATAAAGTGGTCAGTATATATGAGAGGTAAGTTAAACATTGTCTTTCTTGAACTAAGTATACTTGAATTATGTTTTCTTTATTCTTTATTTTGTATGTTGGTTAAAGGGGCTTTTTTGTGTGTCACTTTGGGGTGGTTTCCATTTTGTGATCTGGATACGTTTTTTCTTTAGAGAAACTAGTCTGCCTAGCTTAAATCACTGTGGTGAGGTGCAAAGTAGCCCCATGTTTTCCTGAATGGATTTACTCTGCCATATGGCAGGTTAGTGAGTCACCACGACAGATTTGTAATGGGAAAAGGGCTGTGCAGGAAGGGATGTGCGTGATCAGCAGACTTATAGATCAGAAAATGAAATCGGAAGAATTTCCAGAGTGCCCTTTCCATTTGATAGCTCTCCACGGAGAGGGTGTGGAATGGTTTTTTAGTGTTTTTCTATTTTGGCTTTTGGTGGTTGCAGCATATTTTTTCTAGCACAGGAGTTGATCTTGCAAAGGCATCAGTGTTCTGGGTGTTGTGTCACTGTGTTCCTGTTCACAGAGATAGTCTCTTTATAGGATTTGAAGCTGTGCTGTGTTTCATGTGATAAGATCTCAATAACAATTAAATTCCTGAAGACACATCAAGGCTCAGCTAAAATGGGGATTTGCCAGGTTTTGAGTCATAAGAAGAAGCTATTCAGATACGATTCAGCAAGTGCTGAATCTTCTGAGGGAAAGAAAACAAAAAGAAAAGCCAAGTGAGCTAAAGATCATATGTCCTGGGGTATTTAAGTCTGTGCTATCCAGTATTGCAGCCACTATGCACATGCAGCCACTATTTAAATTTAAATTAAGGGCGCCTGGGTGGCTCAGTGGGTTAAAGCCTCTGCCTTCAGCTCAGGTCATGATCTCAGGGTCCTGGGACCGAGTCCCTCATCGGGCTCTCTGCTCAGCAGGGAGCCTGCTTCCTCCTTTCTCTGCTTTCCTCTCTGCCTACTTGTGATCTGTCTCTGTCAAAGAACTAAATAAAATCTTTAAAAAAATAAATAAAATAAATTTAAATTAAGTAGAATTACATAAATTTAAAAGTTCAGTCCCTCAGTCTCACTAGCCACATTTCAAGTACTCAGGCACACAAGGCTAGTTAATATGGTATTAAGCAACACAGATAAATTATATTTCCCTCATTGCAGAAAGTTCTATTGGACAATGTTAGCCAAAGTGGAAGATTTTTTTTAAAAGGTTTTATTTATTTATTTGACAGAGAGATCACAAGTAGGCAGAGAGGAAGGCGGGGGTGGGGGGGAGCAGGCTCCCCACTGAGCACAGAGAGCCTGATGCGGGGCTTGATCCCAGGACCCTGAGATCATGACCGGAGCCGACGTCAGAGGCTCAACCCATTGAGCCACCCAGGCACCTAAAGTAGAAGATTTTGAGAAAGAAAATTCTTTCTTTGGTTTCTATGAGGACACCTTCATTCCTAAATAATTTATTGGATTAGTGCAGTGGTTCTAAGGTTTTTAATGTATAGGTGGGTCATCTGTAGGGCTTATTTAAAATAGAGATTTGAGACCCCTCCCCAGAGTCTCATTCATCAGGTTTGGAGTTGTGACCAGAAATCTGTACATAATTATCCTAGGGAATTCTGATGCTGGTAAGTGGCTCAGGAACTACATTTTTTAAAATAGTAAGTGAGAAACTTGGGAATTGCCAGTCTCTTGATTCTTTCCCCCTTCATTCTTCCATTACTGACTTTCATTTGTGTCCCCAGTAATTGGTTGTAAACATCATACGTAGCCAACTTGAGCTCTTGATTGGTAGTAAGTAACAAAAAGAAAATTCAGTTATTTACCATCTCATCTTTTAATGTATATGTGTTTTAATTTGGCTGTGCCCCATAAAAAGTAAACAAATGGTTATTTCAGTACCATTCTGGACTGTGTGGGAAGGTAATTCTGATAGAACCCCTTTGACCACTAAGAGTTGAGCACCCACAAAATTATAAAGGAGTAAAAAAAGAAATATAACACATGGTCTTCTCTCTGAAGATGATAACTGGTTTGGAAATGGATAAATACATCCAGAGAGCTGACCGAAAAGGGCACTTAGTAACAAATCAATAATTTGAAAAATAATGTAGGAAAAACTAAATCCTGAAAGAACTCAATGGAAAAGCATGATCTAATCTGATTGAAAATCATCTAGGTTGCTTCCTTTGTATGATTTTAAAGGTTTCTTATCTAGCGACTTGGCCTTTGGCAGTCTGGAATGGGCAATAAAAAATGGGAAGGATCTCTAATTTGGTCCCGTGGTATAGTTGTGAGGGTTTTGGCAATAGTACCAGGCCAAAAAGGGCATCTGGAAACCAACTAAAGGGACTACTCATAGTGTAGTAGATTTAAAACTTCTCTGGGTGACTCCATAATCATGGAACTTCATTTGCTCATAGAAATGAAAGTGGAGAAGAAATGGGGGTGAAGGAAGTTCACTTTATAAGAGGAACTATCTTTAGGGAATTTCAAATACTGGTACTGGGGGGAAAAACTGTTAAGGTTCCAAAGAATAAAAAGTTTTCTTTTAGGGGTGCCTGGGTGGCTCAGTGGGTTAAAGCCGCTGCCTTCGGCTCTGGTCATGATCCCAGGGTTCTGGGATAGAGCCCTGCATCGGGCTCTCTGCTCAGCAGGGAGCCTGCTTCCTCCTCTCTCTCTGCCTGCCTCTCTGCCTACTTGTGATCTCTGTCTGTCAAATAAATAAATAAAATATTAAAAAAAAAAGTTTTCTTTTAAAATAATCGTCTAGCCTCTTCTTGGAGAAACTGCTCCTTAGGCTTATCTGAGGAACAACATTAGAAGCAATGTTAGGAAGACAGGAAAGAAAAGGGAAAAAAGCTCAATATGTTGTTACCTTTTTAAAAAAGCATTTTCACATATATAATCTGGAAGATTTGCTTTTTTTTTCTTTTGGCTTGATAGTTTGGTTAAACCAGTAGCCACTCCACCACTTGTCCTAAAAGTCAGATCTAATTCTGTACTTACCTATACTTTCAGTAAAGAAAGTAAACCTTTTCCCACCCTTTCTACAAGACGTACATTTTCTTTTCACATTATCTTAGGCTCTCAGGGTTGCTATAACAGAAATACCATAGACTGAGTGGCTTATAAACAGCAAACATTTCTCGCAGTTTGGAGGCTGGGATGTCCAAGATCATGGCTCCAGATTCCATGGCTGGTAAGGACTTCCTGGTTTGTGACCATAACGTTGGCTTTTTGTTGTGTCTTTACATGGGTGAAAGGTGAGGGAACTGCTTTATAAATCCCATTAGTGAAGGTTCATCCCATGAGGGTCAACCCGTTCTTGACCTAATCATCTCCCAAAGGCTTCATCTCTCAGTGCCATTGCCGGGTGTGTGTGTGTGTGTGTGTGTGTGTGTGTGTGGTATTTTAGCATATGAAAGGGGGTACACAAACATTCAACCATTCAACCATAGTAGACCTATAAAATGGTATTTAGATTGGAGCACTTGGCAGGTTCAGTTGGTAGAACATGTGACTCTTGATCTAGGGCTTGTGAGTTTGAACTCCACATTGGGCATAGAGCCTACTTAAAAAAATTGTTTAGATTGAGGCTCACACACTACCTCCTTAGGGTGTTTGGATTCAAGAAAAAAAAAATGATACTTTGTACTGTAGAGGACTTTCGTACCTTTATCTTATCCTGTTACCTTTGCTTTGAAGTACATTGAAACGGACCTAAGATTGACTTTTTGAGGGTCTTCATCTCTCACTGGTGTACAAAACATGTCCTGCCCTCTGTCCCTTTGTGCATACAACTAGGATCTTGATCAGTACAAGATATAGAGGCTTTCACTTCCAGGACATCTTCAGTTCAGAGATGGTTCAGAATACAAGTTTCCTTCCCCTGGTGGCCAGTTGGGTGCAATATGAACTAAGGGTAATGCCGTTTCCTCAGGAATACCAGTTAGCCTCGCATAAAAATTAGCTGATATTCAAGAATTAGTACAGGCTTAGAAAATGTAAAGATTCAACTTGGTGCTAAGCCCTCCCCCCAGTATTTCTTTCTTACTTTGTCTTTTTTAACCTCCTTCCAATGGAACCAATTTTGAATTAAAATGTAATGAGCATTAAATTGAAAATGGCAGTTGCAAGCCTTTTCCTGGGAAAATATTTTGCTGAAAGCTCTCTCTCTCTCTTTCCGGGGGCTCTGTCGTGCCAGGTTGAAAGAGCGGAGCCTTCTCTGAGACATGGATAGATGCAAACATGTCGGGCGGTTGCGGCTCGCCCAGGACCACTCCATCCTGAACCCACAGAAGTGGTGCTGCCGGGAGTGCGCCACCACCGAGTCGGTGTGGGCTTGTCTCAAGTGCTCCCACGTGGCCTGCGGCCGCTACATCGAAGATCACGCCCTGAAACACTTTGAGGAGACCGGGCACCCGCTAGCCATGGAGGTCCGGGATCTGTACGTGTTCTGCTACCTGTGCAAGGACTACGTGCTCAACGACAACCCGGAGGGGGACCTGAAGCTGCTCAGAAGCTCCCTGCTGGCGGTCAGGGGCCAGAAGCAGGACCCGCCGCTGAGGCGCGGCCGGACGCTGCGGTCCATGGCTGCCGGCGAGGATGCCGTCCCGCCGCAGCGCGCTCCTCAGGGACAGCCGCAGATGCTCACGGCTCTGTGGTACCGGCGCCAGCGCCTGCTGGCCAAGACGCTGCGGCATTGGTTCGAGAAGAGTTCCCGCGGCCAGGCGAAGCTGGAGCAGCGGCGGCAGGAGGAGGCGCTGGAGCGCAAGAAGGAGGAGGCGCGGCAGCGGCGGCGCGAGGTGAAGCGGAGGCTGCTGGAGGAGCTGGCCAGCGCCCCCCCGCGCAAGAGCGCGCGCCTGCTGCTGCACGCCCCGCGCGCCGCCGACGCCCCGCGCCCCGCCTCACCGCGCGCGCCCGCCGGGGGCCGCCCGCCGCCGCGCCGCGCGCCCGCCATGGCGCCGGGCGTCACGGGCCTGCGCAACCTGGGCAACACCTGCTACATGAACTCCATCCTGCAGGTGCTCAGCCACCTCCAGAAGTTCCGCGAATGTTTTCTGAACCTCGACCCTTCCCAGACCCAGCAGCTGTTTCCCAAGGCCCCCAACGGGAAGGCTCCGCTCTCCGGCAGGCCGGCCGGCAGCTCCGCCACCGAGCTGTCGGCCAGGAGCAAGGGGGCCGACGCGTGCGAGCGGGAGGGTCTCTGCTTCAATGGCGGGGCCTCCATCAGCAGGAGCCTAGAACTCATCCAGAACAAGGAGCCGAGCTCGAAGCACATTTCCCTCTGTCACGAACTGCACACCCTTTTCCGAGTCATGTGGTCCGGAAAGTGGGCCCTGGTGTCGCCCTTCGCCATGCTTCACTCCGTGTGGAGCCTGATCCCCGCCTTCCGCGGCTATGACCAGCAGGACGCGCAGGAGTTCTTGTGCGAGCTGCTGCACAAAGTGCAGCAGGAACTCGAGTCTGAGGGCACCACGCGCCGGATCCTCATCCCCTTCTCCCAGAGGAAGCTCACCAAACAGGTCTTAAAGGTGGTGAACACCATATTCCACGGGCAGCTACTCAGTCAGGTAGGTTGCCCCGCCCATCACATGGCAGGGAGTCTTACTGGTTAGTTGGGGCTTCCCTGAGTGCCTCTGCCAGGTTATTGGACGGACTAAGAGAGCCAGCATTTGCAGTCATGATGCGTATCAGAGGGTGGCCATTGTACCTTCGGTTGTGCTGTGTGCTCTTATGGCCTTGTTGGTGAACTTGCCTCCTCTGTCTGGGCAGATCTTCGGTTGAATTTGCCATATCGTGTCATTTTCAGTGAATGTCTTTAACCTTTAATGACAGTATTGGTGATATAATCTCATTGTTATAATTAAGAATCTGTTGCTGGCATGCCATCTTTGATCAATTTTAGGAAATTGAACAGTTTGCCTATAACCTTGGTTTCACAGTAGTTTGAAAGAGCCTTCTTCCTTCCAGAACATTCTCTACATACAGGGAAGGGAGATGGCTAGGAGGCTGCCAAAGGCCTAAGCAAGCCCTTTTATTCCCCATTACCTCTCATTTGCTGTATCATAGGCCATGTAGGGACATAAGAAAAGACTCTTGGGTAAGACTTTGTAGAAATCTGCAGAAAGAATTTTTACAGTTAGAAAGGTGGGCAAAGTAATGGATTCAAGTAAAATCTCTACATTATGTTACAGAGGTTTGTGTCTCATATAAGGATACCGCCAGAAACAAGGGCAAAAAAGAGGCAAGTTGGAGTGGGTAGAAGCAGCAAGGTTTGGATGAGGAAGGAATGACGACAAGAGAAACAGATAAGAATCTGCTAATTCTCTATCTCAGACTGATCTGAGAATGGTCCCATGATAACCCAGTCTGTACTGCTGCAGCACTGAATGGTAGAGCATGCTTTAGGAGAGAAGAGAGAAAGGGGTAGGTAATAATCTCTGTGCTATGTGGTTTTCCAGTTCCAGCCAGCATCATAGTTAGAAATGTATACTGACAGTAATATGCTCTAATGCTCTTAAGGTTACATTTATTATTTTAATATTATAATTAAAAATTTTTTGAAAACTATACACTTAGTTTTGGTAAGTTATGTGTTTTGTATAAATTGAGCAAAAATGTATGTGGGAAGCATGGAGGTTATGTAACCTGTAAATCAATTTTTTCATTCTAGGTCACATGTGTATCATGCAATTACAAATCCAATACCATTGAGCCCTTTTGGGATCTGTCCCTGGAATTCCCTGAACGGTATCACTGCATAGAAAAGGGGTTTGTCCCTTTGAATCAGACAGAGTGCCTGCTCACTGAGATGCTGGCCAAGTTCACAGAGACAGAGGCCCTGGAAGGGAGAATCTACGCTTGTGACCAGTGTAACAGTGAGTGCTGGGGGGGTAGAAGTGGAGAGGGAGAGGGGAAACATGCATCTGGACTGTCAGTGTAAGGTGCTGTTTTTGCCCTTTTAGTCCAAAGTAACACTGATAATATTGAGTGGTTCTAAAGCATCTTTTAAAGATTTTTTTTCTCCCATTTTCCTGAAAACAAGCGTGTGGACATCATTTGTTATAAAACAAAACAAAACCTAAGAGTTGGGCTTCTTTTGACTCCTGCTGTGATTGACATTAGTTCTTATCTTGGGAGGCATTTGCAAGTGTGGGTTCTGAAATGAGCCTCTAAGAATGTGAGTGCTTAGCTTTGTAGTGCTACAAGGTCCTGATTAAATTCATGAATATTGATCTGACAGTTTTTATTTCATCTCAAGTCAGGTAGCATTGCTTGTTTGAGGGTTACAGTATCAGAAACATATGCCTTGTAGGTATTTGCAGATTTTAAGCCTGTCAGAATCGATGCTATAGATTGGTATGAGACGAGGAAGGCAAGCCAGAAGGTGCATCCGCTTCATGGTTACTTTCTGCATTTGTTTCTTCACATGCCTTCACATGCCATGCATCTGGGGAAGGTCGTAAGACAGTATTTCTCTGTCACGGCTTTCATTTTAAAGTGGAACTCTTTCCACGTGGTTATGTAGGTACCTTATGCAGAGCTCCTTCTGTCTTGCCACACTACCACTTAGTGCGTTTGCTGACCCAGCACGGACAGAGGAAATGCAGAGCAAATACCTGGAAGTTCGAATTTGGGTTTGGAAACTAAAATTAATGGATTGTATAGATGTCTTGAGATCAATTTGCACCCATAAAATAGTTGGGACTACAAGTTTTGAGAACCACAATTTTATGATAACCCTTATTAAAATATTTGCATATATGGTCTTTTAAAATAGTGAACTCTGGGAAACCTATTGTCCTTGAAGAGGCAGGACAAAAACAAAAAATCATGCTTGATATTATTCTCCCATTTTTAAACAAAATTTGATATGGTGTACTTGGTTAACTACAGAGTCACCTGCCCTGTTCCTTATCGAGATATAAAGGTTGTGACTTAAATTACCTTATTAGAACAGTATCTGTTTTTTTTTTTAAGGTAGTGATTCCTAAAGCTTTTTACTTGTGAGGAACAGAAGGATGTTAACAGCTTTAACTCCCATCATTCTCGGACAAGGCGGAATAAGGAGGAAATACTTTTATTTATTTTTGCAAGAAAGGATTATTTTTCTGGTTGCCAGATACGCGAATGTATCAGGATTTCACTAGGCAAGCTCAAATAGTAGGGAAGGAAAGCTATGGCGAAAGGTACGAGATGCATTGTTGTAATGTGCTTGTGAAGTTTAAAAACTATCAGGCTTCTACCTCTCCACATGGCCAACTTAATCAAATGGAGACAGAACTGATCAATCTCAGTTGAATCAGTAATTTCTTTTTCTTTGTGAATTTCATTTTAGGGAAACAAAGCCGATTCTGTATTGTCTTCATCTTAGCTCACAGACTCCCTCTACTGAGAGTGGCAGTCACTTGCCAGGGTTCCCAGGAGGCACTGCAATAGTTTCTGAAAATCTGTTGGGGAATTAGAATGTAAAAGAAGGCCAGGCACCCCTCTGAATTTTCTTTCTGTTCTTGCCCCACATATCATGACCACCAGCCCTACTGAAATGTTCTCTGGCACACTCATCTGCTACAGCCTGTTATGAGAACCAGCAGCCCCACGTCCAATTGTCCCAGGGAGCCCTGTGAAGCATCATTTGGCTGTGATTTGCTGCCTTTCATGAGTGGTATAGACCGGACTTAGATGTCAAGCCCTTTAGACACTGAGACCATGATATCTCAAAGATAATTAGCAGGTACCACAGAGGACCACTAGTTTTATATTCCCATCCATTCACCAGTCTAATTAATATAAAAACCGAGCAGTTGTCAGTAAATGGGTATAGAGAAGGCTTCCCATGGAAATTAAGAGAACTTTATTTCCATTGTTTATCTGATGTAATTTAGAAATGCATTCCCCCTCACAATTCAGTAGCTTTAGAAACAAAATGAGAGTCTGACCACTGGTTCTGCTTTGGACTGGATGAATTTGGCCAGTCTGTCCACCTTTTCCTCCCATGTCCAGCCGTGTGCTTTTATCCAAGAAACATGCTTCAAAAACTAGATACAGCATAAAACTATAAAACTAGCAGTTTCTTTTGTAAGCATTTGTATACGTCACAAACAAATCATGCTGAAGAAAGAATCTATTTAAATATCCTGTCCTTTGGCAATCCTGTGCCCTCTTACTTTTTTTCCAAGCCTGAAATATATGCATTATTCCCATTTTACAGGAGAGGAAACTAAAGATGAGAGTTTTGAACAGCATACAACTAGCTGTGAGCAGGAAATAGAATTAGGCCTACTTGATGAAAACAAAAACTTTTAAAATTACATTCTGGTGGATCACAATTTAAGTCATAAGCCCATATATAAAGGCATAGAACCCTGACATGTGCATCTACTCTGTGTGCGTGTTATTGCAGTGACCTTCCAGTATATTCCATTAATAAATCCATGATATTGGGAATATTCCACCCAAAACCCATACCAGTTTTGGAGGTTGCTGCTGCACAAATTTGGAAGTGGAGGGGTGCCTGGGTGGCTCAGTGAGTTAAGCCTCTGCTTTCGGCTCAGGTCATGATCTTAGGGTCCTGGGATGGAGCCCTGCATCCGGCTCTCTGCTCAGCAGGGAGCCTGTTTCCCCATCTCTCTCTGCCTACTTGTGATCGCTGTCAAATAAATAAATAAAATCTCTTTAAAAAAAAATTGGAAGTGGATATATATATTAGGATTAGGTTTGGTTGTTTTCAGTTAACTCAAATAATGACTTTAAAATGAGGTATAATTATTTTTCTGTTCTATAAAAGAAGTCTGAAGGACATTCAGGGACTAGCATAGTAGCTGCATGGTCACTGGGGACCCGAGCTCTTTCCACCTTTCAACGTGACTAGTTCAAGGCTTCCTTCCCCAAGGTTACCTCGTGGTCCAAGAGCAGTTGCAGTCACCTTGGCACCCTAAGAGTGCCATCACATGGTCATCCCTTCCGTGTCTGGGAGAACTGCTGTGGCCATACCAGGCGGGCATGTGGGGCTGGGAAATGCAGACTGACAAGGGGTCACAGCACTGCCCCAGATAAAACGAGGTCCTAGTACTGAGAAATAAGAAGGCATATTGGGTGGCAAGTCATAGTCTCTGCCATAGCCAAGAAAGAACGAGACTCCTGACAATCTGTATCTTATACCTTTCCAAACCATATAGGCAAACGACGAAAATCCAATCCCAAACCCCTTGTTCTGAGTGAAGCTAGAAAGCAGTTAATGATCTACAGACTACCTCAGGTCCTCCGGCTGCACCTTAAAAGATTCAGGTGAGCTTGCTTTGGGGCCTTCCAGGTGGCCGTGAGCTGTGGGGACAGCTGCCTCAAAGGCTTTGGTGAGGGTGGATGTCTTCTTTGGTGCTGGGATGAGAAGCCTGTTCCCTAGAGACCTTGCACTTTCTATAGTGATTAAATGCTTCCTGCCCCGTGAGCCATGTTCAAGGGGGGCGGGGCAGCGGGCAGGAGAGGGCTTCCGCTTGCACGGCTCTGTCCCACCAGCCAGCCTGCACTGGGTGTCTGCGTGTGGAGATTCTCTAGCCTGACCTGGGCTTATCAGGAATCACCTTCAGGACCAAATATGACATAATCTGTGAAAAGAAGGGCAGGCAGTAAACTACAAAAAGATTACTGCCTGAACTGCTTGTTTTAGGGATTTCTAGTTTCAGAATACATTATGGAACACTCACAGGAAATACATGTGGACATTGATCACTGTTTTATTGATGCAAAAGCCACATCTGGAAGGTTATGTATTCTCAGTTCCCTGTTTTACCTCCCTCTTCCTAGGATAACATATGGCATTTTTTTACTAGTAAGAACTTTCTATCCATGTTTTAGGTGGTCTGGCCGTAATCATCGAGAGAAGATTGGGGTCCATGTCGTCTTTGACCAGGTATTAACCATGGAACCTTACTGCTGCAGGGACATGCTCTCCTCTCTTGACAAAGAGACCTTTGCCTATGATCTCTCCGCAGTGGTCATGCATCACGGGAAAGGGTTTGGCTCAGGACACTACACAGCCTATTGCTACAACACAGAGGGAGGTGCGTGCGCTCGACTCTGTGGGGTGGGGGAACACGGAAAAGGGTTGGTGTGTCCACATTCCATCGCTTTCCTTTTATTTCATCTATAGGGGGATATTACATACATGAAAATCTAGTGGAAAAAGCTGTGAAAGAGGGGTTCAGATTTTGGATATATCACCAAATGAAAACAGAAGGTTGTTCTAAGAATGGACAGGAACCAACACATGTAAAAGTACTTAGCACGGTTCCTAGAACATAATGTTCAATTAATTTTAGAGGTTTCTCATTGTTATTAATACTTCTGCAGACCTCTGTTTCCTTCGTGGTTATGCAGAAATGCTATTCATAACCTCATGGAGATACTGTATTAATTTCACCAGCCGTGGCTGATAATAAAGCTGAAGACATTTCCTGAGCACTTCTATGTCCTTATCATAGGAGGTATGGGGGTACAAGGTCCCGCCTAAGGAGCTTTCAGTCCTTGTCCCTCCAGAGCACAGCCTCCCAGCTACTGTGCACTGAGGTGGATGGGCTACGCTGCAGCCCTTAAGGCGGCCAGGATGAATTTCTAAATTTCCCTTTACCACTCCTCCATGTCCAGTTCACCTCTGCCTCTCCTCTTCCCATCTCTTAGCTCCCAGTCTTCAGGCTGCCTTTGTAGAAGGCCCTAGTGGGCAATGAAAAAGCCTGAATAAAATGAGGACAAAAATTACAGTCCGTTGATTGTAAGTAGTAATGCGGTGGGCTTGGGCGGAGTTGAAGCCGGTGGTGGCAGGGAAGTCTGTTGGTTTCATTTACCAATCTTCCCGGCCCCCCCTTCCCCGCCCCCACTACCAGTCAGGGGCTGGTTCTATTCTGAACTCCTCTGTCCCTTTCTTCATCTCCTGGTTTTGCCTGCTGATTGGAAATACAAGTTGGGTAGTCACTTTCTCTCTTTTCCTTTGGTTTCCTAGGTTTTTGGGTCCACTGCAATGACTCAAAGCTGAATGTATGCAGTGTCGAGGAAGTGTGCAAAACTCAAGCCTACATCCTTTTTTACACTCAAAGAACAGTTCAGGGCAATGCAGGAATTTCAGAAAACCAACTCCAAGCTCAGGTGCAGTCCAGCAACAACGATGAGGGCAGACCACGGCTCATCCCCTGAATGGGAGGCACGTTTCAAGGACTGGCCTGCTTTTAAACTATTGGTGTTCATATATCTTTCCTCTTACAGGAAATAAGGTTTAGTGCAGGAACAGAGTACTAGGTTTGCCTCACTGGGACTACAGCAGAAGGTGCTAGGTGACTCATGTTCTATCATAAAATCTGTAGTCACTTTCTCTTGAATGGATTTGGAATTCCCTCCTTTGATAAAACAGAAGGAGTAACTTCTATGAAGATTCTTTCATCAGTTGCTTCTGAATAGAGAGGATCTGGGTGGAGGAAAGAGGGGGTAAATGGATCATATGCAGCCAGGAGAGCAGCCATGTTTTCTTTCCATTATGTGATTCCCCCATTAACCAGGACCTCCCTGTGACCCCAGAAGAACCCTCCTGATGTGAACAGCCCTGGACAGAGCATGTGAGGTGGGGCCCTGGGCTGGCAGCTTGCTGGATGGGATTGGTTCCAAGGCAGGAAGTGAATAATAAGGATTTGTCCCCACAAAGGAAGTAACCCTCAAGGGCTGACAACTTGCAGACTTCCTTTTTTAGGGAATAGCAGTGAAAGAGTGGAATGAGATGCATAGAGCAAGTTTCCCCATGCAAAACGGGAGGTTTTTCAAGTGTCCTACCTTCCCTGGCTGCTGCTGTCATTGAGTCATTCCACGTCTTCTGAACATCCCTTCATTCTAAAGGAGCAGTTCCTATGGGGAAGCAATCAACTGGTCCATGACATGTTCTTAGTTGCATGCCAAGCAGAAGGACGCCCCTGGCTACCCAGTTCTGTAGCATATCCCTGGTTCAGGTATGGGACAAGCACATGGTTTGGTATAAACTGGTCTTTAGGTCAGTTGTCTGAGGCTGGCCCAGAATTCAGTTGAGAGTAGGCAGGGATAGCTGGTGGACCAGGCCTTATCTGAATGCCCATCACCTGTTCTCACCTTTGTGCAGCACACAACTTTTCTTAGCCTGTAGCTTTTAGCTCGCTTTTAGCTTTTAGTTCCAAGGAGGGCTTGGAACCTTCTTGTTCAGCACAAGGTTTGGGAACTTACGCTTTTCTAGGGCTTAGGAATCTGCCCCCATATGTCTGAACAGTTCATTGCTACTGGCCCCAGCCTGTTCCCTCCCAAATTTGATAATCCTTACTGTTTCTTTACCCTCCTACACTCAGTCCATCTGAGGGGGGAAAAAAAAGAAAAAAAGAGTGCCCTGTCTTTTACTTAAGTGCTAGTAAAATACATATTTCTTTTTATACTGGGTCAGTTTCTAAGTGGGATGAAATTGCCCAGATGGAAACCCTCCTTCTCATCAGGCACCACTGAATTTCCTTTCTCAGTCCTGCAGTAAGAGTGAATGCAGCCCGGAACTCCCACTGTGGGGCTGCTGCAGCCCGCCTCAGCCTGTCACTGTGAAAGCTCATCTTCTGACTGAGTGTATCAACCCAGTGTTTCAATTCAGGTAGAAGTACAGTTGTCACTTGAAGGAAGCGGATGTGGAGGGAGTTGGGGAAGTGTGGGAGGTTGGGAAAAGAGGGGGTAAGATGAGGGTCGTAGCTTAGGGGTGTTGATGAGCCTCATAGCCAGAGCAGATCTGTAGCATTTGCTGTTGACCTCTTTTGAGATGGACTCTCCCACAAGACCTGTCAGACAGCACTGAGACATGGAGGAAATTCAGACAGAAAATGGCTCACCCTGATAAAGAAAGGGGAGTGACTATATTTTAAATTAAACTTGCTTTTTCCAACACTGTGAGGTTTCTGTAATATTTAGCTTTTATTTGGAAGCGATAGCGTATGGCATTTTTTATGCTATTTGGTTTATATTGTCTACTGCAGGCTTCTTTGTACAAGCTTGGCCCGGGCTCACCCTCTCCTGGACACTGTTTTAAAGTGTCACAGCTGCCCATGCTGCCAGAGGCTCTGATGCAAAGCTATACTCTCTAGATCCACATTTTTAAGTTGGCAGTCTTGGTGATGACTTTTCGTGGCAATGAAAAAGCCCATTAAAACAAAACAAAACATAAAAAACAAGCAAAAAACTCCAAGGAGAGTGAAAAGGAAAATATAAATTGTGCCTCATCTTTCTTTGAATGCTGTATTTGTTATTCTAGAAAAAGAGAACTTACAAATGGAAAAGAACTAATAGAGCATCTACTTCATCCCTCAGGCTGTTTCCGGGGGAAACTTAAGAAAAATGAACATTTAATGGAAAATTAAAAGATCTTCAAATTTAATTTTTAAAAATAGTTTTATACCAAATATTTATAAGAATTATTAAGCAGACTTAAGGACTTTGTGAATGAAATGCTTGACTTAGCTGAGCACCCGTTAACAAGTTCATAAAATTGTTTAAAATGAGTTGGAATAGAAACCACTACCAGAGTCCTCACTGAGCTGCGTACTCTCGGAAGGTGCCCCTGCAGTCACAGACACCTCAGGTACCCAGAGGCAGCAGCACTAGACGCTGTTGAGAAGTTAGTATTTATGGAAACTTTTATTAAAGAGTTCCCTGCTGCATAAGCCAATGGCTGTTGTGAGGGAAATGTCCCTTTGCCTTTAATTTATTTACATATTGGAAGTAGATGGATTTCTTAGTTGCATCTCACTTTAAACTGAAACATTCTAAAGAGAAGAAGGTAAGAACCAGGTAGACGTTGACTAGATGCCGCCAAATCAAACCCGAGATCTATCTGAACCTACGGGGCCTGCTTCTCCCAGACAAGTAGTTGGAGTCCCGTTCCAGGAACCCTTTGTAGTTGGCTGGTGTGTTTACTTTCTGCTGTAGCCAGCCAAGATGAATGCACCCTGGCCCTCAAAAAGGATTTTTTACCTCAATCTAGTTTGACCCTCATACTTGTGGTTGCCTCTGAGGTGAGCATCCGTGCTAGTGTTTAAAAAAAAAAAAAAAAATTAGGAATGCCCTCAACAGCCAGGAACTGAAGTTCTTATTAAATGGTGGGCAGAGCTCTTGCCAGTTTTGATCCAGTCCCCTCTCAGGCTGAGGGGAGCAGTGCCACGCTGAAAAGAATTTCCAGATGTCTCTTAGAATGTCATGAATAAAATTAGAAAACTGTAGGAGTGTTAATGTGTCCTATGGACTCAATAGAAGAATTTATTTTTGTTTTTAATGGCAAGGCTTCTAGAGTCAATGATTGTATGAGTTCCCTACTCTGGCTATGCTTATAGCTTCATCCAAGCTCAAGAACTAATAAGATGAATTGGCTGGCAGTGGGGCATAGATGGCCCTAGTCAGGCCCCTGCATAAGCCTGAGAGAGGTTGACGGTAGTACAGAATGAAAACTTGGTTGGGTGTGGAGGGGTGGGATGTGGGTGGGCAGGCAGGGAGGGGGAGATGGAGTTTGTTTTACTTATTGATAAAGCTTTGTGAACTAATTTTATACAATTCATAACATTTGGTGCCTTGTACCGTTATGGTTTGCATGGGATTGAAAAGATTAAGGGAAAGGATGTCGCCTTGTCATTTCGAGTGGCAAATGGGTGTGTACAGTGTAAAGGACATTTGGTATCAGACTTTTTGAAAGCATTTCATCTCATGTGTGTGAAAGATAATTATTCTTACCAGCAAGTTCTGAAATTTTACTGTAATGTCCAAAATCTTTGGATTTGTGACTATTCATCAAATGGCTGCTTTTCAAGGCAGACTATGTACCCCGTTCTTTCTCACCACCCCTTTTATGTTCCAAACATTAACTCGGTCCTCTTCGGGTAGGCTGGGAGTGCTAACTCTTCTCAAACATATACTATACCCCTATCGGGTTATATCTTATGAGTGGAAGGGTTGCTTTTCCAGCTGGTTGGGAGAGCACAAAATGTTCAGAAAGGGCCTTTTTTTCCTAATGCTGGCCAACTTATAGTAGAAGTTGAACAAAAATGGTTCCTCCTGAAGTATTGCCTTCATTAATTAGTTCTGAGGTTCTTTTGCACAAAATTTCAGGAAGCAGTGTAGGACACAATCCCCTATATGTGAACCTTTAGATTGTATAGCAAGCCAGTGCACTGTGTAATATGCAAAAGAGAAGGCTCAAAGAACCTGTCCTGGCCCCCCAGCCCTTTTCCCTGGCAGGTGCGACTGGGATGGTGCTGAGTGGCTGTGGAAGGGGAGAAGACCCAGTCCACTCACCTGTAGGGCTGTTTACAGCCTATTCTTTCACTCTGACCTTAAGGTTTCCACTGAGCTCACGAGACTTCACCAAAGGGTGTTTAAAAAGCTCACTGCTCGAAGCACATTTGATAATTGGTTCCTTCAGCCTAATTACTGGCCTAATTAGGTGAGGAGGTTGTACTTTTGGAGCAGAATCTCCCATGGCAACTTAGTTTTTTTACTGGGTAAGTATACATCTCCCTGGTGGTTCAGATTCTTTTTGAAATCAGCACTAAAGCTGAAAGCGTCTTCTAAATACGACCGTGAGTTTAGTTTAGATCTTTCACGTTTAACCATTCTCTTGGTCTAGGGCTCTGACTTTAACCAGTGTTTAATTTTCAATCCACACATTGTTCTAAATACACCATAGCTATTCTAGCACTGGGGCAAATGGTCATTTTTGTGGACTCTTTCCATTCTTCTACTGGCATGTTTCCACTTAAAATCTAACCAGGTAGTGTAAGAGATTTCTGTAGTACTGTGTTAACCAGCCAGGGCTGAAAACCATGTTGATAGATGTGAAATTGACTTCGCTTGGGGAAGATGTTGTGTTGGAATGGTGAAAGCCAGCATTTTAATCTACAGAATTAATGACTTCGTTGAAATTTGGGGAGATTGTAGATTTGATAGCTTTACTTGCTAAATTCTTAACACTTTGAGGAATTAAGCCAGTTTAAATGAAACTTTACCTTGCCAGTATTATGGCTTTATAAACCAACTAACAGTAAACACTATTACTTGAAGTTAAAACAAAATTTTGGGTGAAATATGACTTGTGCTTTGGAAGCTGCCATGTCTTAATTTTTGCTGCATTTTATTTTCAACTTTTAAAAAACTTTATAAAGTAGAACTGCTGACAGTTATGAGTAGATCAGGTTGCAGACTTTAAGGATCTGTTTCATACCTATGAAGAACAGGAGGTGCTGGTATTTCTTGTTTTAGCAGTGGTCTGATGCAGATCTGAAGGGGCTTAGAGTCTATGCTATAGCTTAAAAGTTTCCTTCCTGGTCACCATTTGGGAGGTGATGGCTTCAATCTAAGCCTTGATCTCATGTATGTGACCCTCATCTTAACACCCAATAAGATGGCTATTACACCTGTCAAACTATCTGTGGTCCCAGTGTAGATAGATTCTTAGAGGGTCTTGGCTTTACGGTAAGCCGTCTGCAGGCCTGAATTCACACACACTCACACTCCTCCCTAACAGATGGGACCTAACTGATTACTGCAAGGGAATGGTGCTTTGTAAAATACACATACACAATCTCATTCTCAAACAGATTTCTTAACGAGATTTACGCAGGTAGGGTCAAAGAGGACTGTTTTGTCCTGTTTACCTTTTGTGAACAGATGAGTAAGACATCTGTCAGTTCTAACAATTAGGCCACTGTGGTGTATTCATGCTGATCCGCCTCTTTTCCAATTCATGTCCTTTAATTCGTACCAGTTCCATAGGAGACTTGGCATGGAAAAGCAGGATTTTGGGGCGCCTGGGTGGCTCAGTGGGTTAAAGCCTCTGCCTTCGGCTCAGGTCATGATCCCAGAGTCCTGGGATCGAGCCCCACATCGGGCTCTCTGCTCTGCAGGGAGCCTGCTTCCTCCTCTCTCTCTCTCTGCCTGCCTCTCTGCCTACTTGTGATCTCTGTCTGTCAAATAAATAAATAAAATCTTAAAAAAAAAAAAAAAAAAAAGCAGGATTTTAAAAAATGACTGGTAGATGGGGTGCCTGGCTGACTCAGTCAGAAGAGCATGCGACTCTTGATCCCCAGGTCATGAGTTTGAGCCCCACGTTGGGTGCAGAGAGATTAAATAAACTTTAAAACAAAAATTTTAAAATGCCTAGAATAAATTAACTGGGAATAAAATTGCCTACCATCTCCACATCTACCTGAGCCTACATGAGTCTTTTCCCTATGTTCCATTTCCAAAGAACTCCCAACTCTTGGACAGTGACACTATCGTGAATTTAGGGTAAGAAAACCTCTATTTCCTTGTGAAGAAAGCAGCTTCCTCAGGCAGTGACACTTCAGTGCCCACTGCCCAGGCTTGCTTACACTTTGCCTCCATTGCACATCACTGCCCTCTTTCCATCAACAAATCCCACTTGATGACAGCAACAATGCCCCCTGGTGCCTGGAAAACCCACCTGGTGCACTAAAATGCTATGCAACACCAAATGGCTTCTTCCCCTAGTTCTGCTCAAAAAAGTGGAAATTCCTCCAAAATAAGTTTCACCTTATGTTGACATCAATGTACAGTGGCTACAGTTTCCCTTTTTTTTTTTTTTTTTTTTTTTTTCCTTTTAAAGCAAACCACCTCTGTTACAATCTGTGTTTGGGGCTTGTTCCTGTCTCTTGAGTGTGAACTATAAATCATGTTTTTATGATTTTTGTAAATCTTGACTTTTTACACCTTGTTTTTGTAAGCTGAAGTTTCTTATTAAAAGAATAAAATGATTCTTTGTGTGCAGTCTTTATTCCAAATATTTGTTAAAATACCATTAGGTTATTCCTCAGGACAAGCACAAAGATCACCCCCTGCAGAAACTTAGGAACTATGTACAGAACTTTACAGAACAGAGGACAACACTTTGGCTGAAACCTGACTGCTGACCAGAGAACGGAGTTCTGAGCGGGCTCAACGGACAAAAGGAAATCAGTCGGGCAGGAAAGGTGCCCCTCTGTATGAAACTTCAACTTCCATCAGGGCAAGTCTTGTGACAGTCACAGATTGGAGGCTCTGTTTTTGGAAGGTTCAAGTACAGCACGGGGGGTTCCATGTGTCTGCAATCAGACCACAGGACAACACGTGGCATTAGAAATATAAAAAAGTACTGGAAGAAAATTAGTAAGACTCAAAATTTCTTGCAACATCTGTAACACATTTAACTAGGGCTAGTCAAGGGACTTCTGTCGAGTCTCTTTTCTGTATTTTGTGCATAGATGGTATAAGTTATTGGTTCTGTCAGCCTCTAAAGCTCCGAGACACGCAGAGCAGTAGTTAAGTGCTTACCTATTTGGCTACACCCCAGGCTGAGGTGCCATTAGGTCAATGTCACTCAAATTCCTGGCCAGCCAAACGCCCGCAGCAAAAAGTCCCAAATTGAGGATCAAGTTCCTGGAAAAAGGACACTTCATTAACCCTGTGGTCACTGAACCACCTGTCTAATTAACGAAAGATACTGGGGGGAAAAGACCATCATCACCTGGAAAAAACTTCCGAGGCAAAAACACTATTCTAGAATCGCAGGACCGCAGGGTTTTCCAACAGTAAGGTTGCCCAAGACCTACACGGTTACTTAAGAGTTCGTTTCTGTCTCTAATAAGAGCAGAGTCAAATGCAAAGGCCAATTAAGCACTCGCCCAGGGCTTTAAAGTCTGTTTGTGTTGGCGCCTCTTTTTCCCCGAGTCCCCCAGAACAGGGTGAGATTCTCCAGACATAGCCCAGAAACTCAAAAGATCGGTTCTGCTGCATAGGAACTCTACCAGTCAAGGGCCTCTCCAAAGCGCAGCCAGAGCCACTAAGAGGCCAAGACGCTAGCAACGTAGAGGGGCCAGCCTGGGCGAAGACAGCAAGTAGAGGAGGTACGCAGGGGACGCGGAGGACCAGAAAGGGACAAGTTCCCGGGGTCTCGGTTACCTCCGGAAATCGTTCCTGTCGGTGGCGAAGCGGTAGACTCCCCGGAGCCAATCTCCCACGTTGTCCGGAATCTCTGGTGCTTCATTTGTCGCGCCAGCAGCGCTCACGCCGACCCCACTGGAAGCCATAGCGGCACGCTAGAGCTCCGCAAGGCCTCTCCCGACGCACCGTGAGGGCGCCGGGGGCGCACGCAACTTCCGGCCTCGCACTTCCGCCGGCGACTGGCGGCAGGGGGCGCCGCTGTTCCGGCTGGGTTTGGCTCCTAGGGGAGAGGGACAACTCCCGGGCTCCGCCTCCACGACCGCCGCGAGAGGGGAAGCGCGGCCCCGCAGTACTGTCGCCGGATGGCGTCCCACCTCCGGCTCCCTCTAGGCCTTGGGCTGGCCAACCTGGGCATCGCCGCACGTGGTCTCTGAGTGACCACTTCATTGGCTCAGAAAGATGCTGAGGATGGGACTGTCCCTGGGGGGGGTGGGAGGGGTGGAGGGGTGGTCATAGGGGTTAGTTCCGCAGGGGATGTGAAGCTTTGGGAGGTGGGGTTCCCCAAGAACGTCTCCATCAGAAGTCATAGATTGCGCAGGCTTAAGAGCGAGCACTCCCAAGTTTGTGATCCGGCCGCCTCTCCCAGGCGTGCCCCAGATTGCGTTCAGTCTAGGATTTTTATAGGAGGAGGAAAACCTCGCTCTCCCACCTAACATCATATCCCCTCCCCCTTCTCCAGGCTGCGCCACTAGCAAATGGTGCAGTGCTTCCTGGAGTTGTCGCTGTCCCCAGCCTGGAGGCTTCCGGGGGTCTTCCAGGGACCGGGAAGGCGCTGGCCTAAGAAAAAGCCTTCGGGTTCCGAGTCAGAAGAAGAGGAGCAGGTGGGGCAGGGGGCATCCTGCTTGGCATCGAGGGGCGTCTCCAGGCGGCCCCGCTCCCGCCCTTTGGGTGCCTCCGCCTCGTCCCCAGCTCGACCCTCCTGTTCCGGACTGGATCGAAGCAGCCCCCTCTGGGTTCCCGGACTGGAGCGGGAGGCAGCGACGGGGAGGGCTGCCGGGGAGATGGTAGCGGCGTCCAGCGGGGCGCAGTCTCCCTCTTCAACTCTACCGAGTCTCGCCTCCCCTGTTCCGGGCCGGGTCAGTAATGCCCATCTCAGAGCCGGGAGTCTCCCTATCCCGGATCTGAGCGGGGCGGGCCCCAGAAGCCCATTCCAGCTGGGGTCCGGCCTCCCGCCCCGCCCCTGAGCCGTGCGCACCGCAACCGCGGCTGCGACACCTCTCCCGGGCTCCCCCGCCCCTCCCCGCCGCCGCCCACCAGAGGGCGGCCGCGTCCCCAACGGTGGCGAGGGATGGGTTCGGGAGGCCCTTGGAGCGCTCCGGCCAGGGACGCGCGGTGAGAGCTGCGGGCCCCAAGGCTCGGGTCTGGGGGGTGCGGTGGGGGGACGGGACGGCGTGGGACCGGGGCGAGGGTCCCAGCCCGGGAGAATCCCCTCCTCAGCCCAGCCCAAGCCGCTGCCCCATTCCCCTTTGATCTGCACCTTCTCCCATACCTAGCAAGGCCCTCCCTTCCAGTGCAAGGGCCTGGCTCCAGCCGGCATCCGAATAGCGACTCTCAAAGCAGCTGGGGCAGCAAGGGCCGCCCCCCGGCAAAGCATAACGTCCCCCGCCCAAGGGCCCAGCGCAGTCCTGGCAGCAGAAGTGGTTTTCGTGCCAGCGCCGTCCCTCCGCCTCAGTGCAGCGCCGGGAGAAGATCAGCTGGGAGAGGCAGGGAGAACAGCTCATTCATTCATTCATTCATTCACTCATTCATTCACCTAATAACCACGCCTTACACCCAGTTAACGCTAAAGCACCTCTACAGACATCCCATTTGATCTACTCAACCACTCTCGGTTGCAGGGAGGGCTGATTGGCCTAGCTAGGATCCCGCTAGCAGGTGGCACAGCCTGAAAAAGTGCGACCCCAGTTGCCTGGATTCCCAACCCAGGGTTCCTCAGGCTTCTTATGCTGACATTATGGCAGGTCCTCTCCTGAGAGGGCACAGCACTGGGGACCCGGCAAACTGAAACCAACCAATGTCTGTCCAACAGTCCCTGCTCCGGAGAAATTCTCTCAGTCCAAGAAAAGCTGGGGACTCTGCTTGCAGTGGGGGAGGGCACAAGGCAACAGGTCCCCATCCCCAGAGCAACAGGGAACAAAAGGTCCCATGCTGGTTATGAGTTCTTCACTCCACGGTACTGGCAGAGTTGTCCCCTTATATCCTGCCACGTTGGACCCTGGGCAGTCCCCTCCAAGCAACCCTCTTCCAGCCATACCTGGTCACAAGCCGGGCAGCGTGGTCGCAGAAGCTCTGCATGATGACGGCCACAGTAGAGATGCCCGTCGTGGTAGAAGTAGATGAGGTTTATCAGGGCCTGGCCGCAGGCCTGGCAGGCAAAGCAAGCCGGGTGCCAGCCGCGCCGCTCTCCTGCCGGGGCTGCGAATACTCCGTACTCCCCGGGCCTCAGCCGCTCCCTGCACTGCCGGTTGGGGTGTGCTGGGCTGGGCAGAGGCCCCAGCACACTCCTGGCTTCCCTCCTGGCTCTTCCATCCCAACCCCAACCCAACTGTTCTCCCTAGACCCCTGGCTAGCCCACCTCCACTGCAGGCCCCACCAAGAACCTCTAAACTTGGCTTCTCTTTTTCAAGTGTGCCAAACTGTCAATCCCCAACCCCCTTTACTCCACCTGAGTCCCTGGAGCTCGCCCCTTCTGCTGAAGTGTGAAGGCAATGGGGAATGGGGCAGGGGGAACACCACATACCTTCTCACAGGTGTGTTCTGCCAACTTGGGAGATACCCTGCAGGCCACCCCCTGTCCCAGGGCCTCCCGCCTCCGCTGGGCACAGAAGAGCCGCAGCTCGGCCAGCTCATCCTCCGCAAGGGCCAGGCAGTAGCGCTCCTACAGAAACAGGCCCCCACTGAGACTGGGAGAGCCCCAGCAGGCAAGACTGGAGTTTGACTGGGGAGAGGAGGCTTAGCTGCTAGGTCAAAGGAAGGTTGTAGAAGCTCCAGGAGATAACACAGAGGGGCACTGAGAAGGAGAGGGAGAGAGGGAAGAGATATGGAGGAAGTCTACCCCAGTCTCCCCTCCCCCAAGGAATGGCCACCACTCGGGTCCTGACATCCCACAGCACTGAGCCCTGTCACCACAAATTTAGAGACTTACCTGCCATGAGCTGGCACTCACTATCACTTTCCATTGTTTTTCCAATTTATTCCATGTTCTCCTGTCTTGCCCCCTGCCCCCCAGCTCCCCAAACTGAAGTGTAAGACTTTAGTCTGGGCACACATAGGGTCTCAATAAATACTTAACCATACTCTCTACATTTGTACATTCCATTATCGGTTTCAAAAGTGGTTCATGTCCATTTTCTCATTTGCTCTTCAGCTAAGCATTGTGGGCAGAGCAGATGCTATTGCCCCCATTGTGTAGACTTGAAGACTCAGGCTGGGGACGGGGGATGACTTCCCCAATTAGTGGCATAGCCAGCCCAGGCCTTATATCCATGTCCTCTGGCTTCTGGACCCACAGTAAATAGAGAGAGGGAGGCGACAGATCGGAACACTGGAGAGAGGGGGACCCACATCACTGTCCTGTGGAGGCAGCTGCTGCAGGAGGATCCGAAGCTCAGGCCAGTTGGGGGCCCCGTGGGTGTCCAGGCCAGGGAGCCCCAAGCTCAGAACTTCAGGACCCTGAGGAGATGCAGGAGAGGGGTGGTTAGGTTTGCCTTGCTTTTCTTTCCTCCCACCTCACTGTCACCTCTTCTCCAATCTGGAATGACTTCCAAGCACCCCCTCTTTCCAGATCGAGACAAGGATGGCTGACCCACACCTGCATCTGTGGTCTGATTGAGGCAGGTTGGGGAGGTCCCATTCCCCAAAACGGTATCCTTTGTTATGCTTTAAATGAGCTCCCTTTACTCCACTGGGGCCAAAACCTAGAGTGTGCTTTGACAACACAGACGCCCCCCTTGCCCCACGCCAGGAGAGGTAATGTGTCTTCACGTGATTAAGTTTAAAGTCAAACCCCCACATCCCATCCGGAGGGGGCTGTAGAGACAGGGATTCCTGCAAAGAGAAAAGAGACATGGGAAGCTGGGCACCAAAGCTACCTACTTTTCAGACGGTGGAAGTGGGAGGAGGGCTGTAGGATAGAGGGCGTGTTGGTCTCAGAGGGAAGGAAAGGGCTCCCAGTACCTGAGCAGAAGTCCCCTCAGGGTACTTCTCTGGCAAGTGGCTTGGGTCACTGTCTGAGTTGGCTGGTGGACCTGGCTCCTGAGGGCTGAGGCTCTCTCCTTGGTGGGGCCAGTCAGAGTTCAGAACTGACATCAGTGACAAAGTCTGCCCAGAAAACAAGAACATCTTCCATTTATTGGCCCCTTACAATGTGCCAGGCAGTGCCAAGTGCTCTGCAGGAATTATCTCCTCCCATCCTCCCAGCAACCAGATGATGTGGGTGGTATTCTGTCCCCATTTTACAGATGGCTACACTGAGGCTCAGGGAGCATAAACGCCTGAGGTCACACAGGTACCAAGTGACTGAGCCAGGTCTTGAGGCCAGGCCTTTCAGCTCTAGAGTTTCTGAAGCTCAAATTCTGGGGTTTCCCAAGATCGGGAAGGAGGAAAGAGGCAGCCCACAATGGAAAGAGAGGGCATTCCACTTTCTAGTGAGCCTCTGGGCAGACTGGACCCTTCCCCATGTCCCCAGCCTTAACTCCACCTTTCCTCACTGTGCGCTGAACACCCCAGTGAGCCTGTGTCCTCCACACTCCCAACACAGACCCCACTTTTCCAGCTGTAGACTCAGGCCAGGTAAAAGGACCACGTCACCAGGAAGCCCTTTTCAGCCCCTCCAGCCATACCAGCTCTCCCTTTTCTGAGCTCCAGAAGGAAATACAGTCTGCACCCTGAGATTTAGTACTAATGTTTCTCTTTGTGCCCTGTGCCTGTCTCAGTTCCTCATCTAGTCTCTAAGCTTGAGGACAGAGGAAATTCTTGTGCTTCTGGCTTCTATCTATAGCAGCAATTTCCAGTTCCACTGGATAATTCCAAATACCTCTCTTCAGCCCTCCTTGGGGCCGGCCCTAGCAAGAACACAGTATCTTGGGGGTGAGGGGGACCACTGAAGTACAAAAGGGATGGGCCCTGTCCTCAAGGAGTCCAGTGGGTAAGACAGAGATGATACCCGGCAGAATGAGGCTGGGGCTCAGGGCAGGTGTATACAGCACCTCAGGAAGTAAAAGAACCAGAGCAAACTTTTCTATAAAGTTTTACTCTGTACAAGGGACTATACTAGCACTTTACACAATATAATGCATCCTCAAAATAATCCTATCAGATAGTTTCTGTTATCCCATTTGATGGTTGAAACAAACAGAGGTTAACTTGCCTAAGGTCACACTAGGAAGCTGAGGGATGTCCTAGGGAGAGGTTGTCTTTGAGATCCCGGATGGATTCTGACAGCAGCTGGGCACAGGAGGGCCTGACCAAATCCCAGGCCTCTAGAAGACGGAGCTGTGGATTGGGAAAAAGGTTTGGACTATAACAGTTACATTGCTTCCCAGCCCTGAGCACCACCCCCCCACCTTCAGACATTCTGTGCCACCCATCCCTGCTTCCACACCCATTTGCTTCCTTCCTGGTCTGTCCCTCTGGTCAGTTTCCTGTGGAGAGCAGCCAGGATGAGCTGTTCACATTCAGGGCCAAGAGTAGCCACTTCCCCTAACAGCACTGCCCCTGCTCCAGGCAGAAAGAAGTAACTGGGAGAGTGTCGGGCACACGACAGGGGCCATCTGGGACCTCAGAGTGGATTTGCGCCCTCTCTTCCAGGTTATAGTTTGTATGAAACTGCCCCCCACAGAAACAACGTTCAGAAATTAGCTCTCACCCTTCACCCTTCCATCCCCCCACCTCCACCCAGCACTGGACCAGGTCTTACTAACATACTGGATTCCTTCAAGAATTCCTCTCCCCTCAGGGTTGAACCCCTTCTTTATGCCCCCCACCCCCACCCCGCGCAGGTGCAACAGGGCTCAAGGGCTCTACCTTCCCAATCCACCCCCGCCCTCGAGGGCAGAGCCTGCACGGCCCTAGGGACTAGGGAGGTAAAAGGATGGGAAGGTTTTCCGCGGACAGTGAGACGGAGAAGAGAAGTGTCCGGTCCCGCGGAGTGCCTTCTCGACAGATCCCCAAAGTTTTTTCTTGGACTTCCCCGGGAGTCAGTTGAGGTTCCCAGTCTGGCTGCTGGCAGTTTACGGGAGGAAATGGGATTTTTTTTGCTGGGGTCTCACCCTCGCTGCTCGCCCGCGTCCGGACCGTTCCGTACAGACCCAGCCGTCGGGCCCCCCACCCAGTCCCCACCCCGAGGCCTCAGCGCCCTCCTCTGCCCGCCCCGGGAGCGCGGCCCTTCCTCTCCCACGCCCCCCCGCGGCCCCTGCCCGCCCCTCCGGGACTGGTAGAACCGGCGGCTCGGGCGGGGCCTGGAGTTGCAGGCTGAAGGAAAGAATTTGGGGGATCCCAGGGTGGAAAATGTACAGATTTCACTGCCCTCCTCCCCACTCCCAAGTTTGTAGCGCCGGCACCGCGCCCCAGCGGGCACAGGGCAGACACCAGGGAGCCGCGGTGGTGGGTTCTTCCACCGCTCACCGAACAGAACGCCTTTCCCAGCCAGCAGGTACCCGCCTCCCCCCTCCAACTCTCCCTCAGGTCTCCTAGCCCCGCCCCTCTCTGGGTGTCCTCACCCACGCCCAGCCGGTCCCCAGCCCTTCTTAGGGATCCGTCGTCTTGCCCTTCTCCCTTCTGTCTCTTCAGGCCCTTCCCCCACCTTTTTCGTTTCTCCCCGACCCGAGTCCCTTTTCTGATCTCGGGAGTGGAAACCACTGGTCCCATCTCTGGTTCCCTCCTCAGCCCCGCCCCGCGCCTCGCGCCCTGCCCCGCGCCTTGCGCCCCGCCCCGCGCCTCGCGCCCCGCCCCAGCCCCGCTCCGCCCCGCCCCCTCGGGGGCTAGCTCCTCGGCAGGCCCGGAGCGCCCTCTGGCGTCTGCGCATGCTCCCTGCTCCCGACTGCAAAGTCCTCCAAAGGGACCTTCTAGGCTGCGCGCCGGTCGCCCCCGATCAGGTCCGCCCGCCCGCAGCGTCTCGTTGGTGCTGCCGGTGACCTCCGACCCCGCGGCTGCGGGGCGGGGCGGGGAGGCCTTGGCTCCGGGCGGGTGGCGGCTGCTGCAGCGGGACCCGGGAGCGGGGCCCGGCGCCGCCCGGGCCGCGGGGCGATGTGAGTCGGGGCGCGGCGGGGCGGGGACGAGGCGGTTCCACCGAGGCCGCACCGCGCCGCGCCACAGTCTCCACTCCCTCCCGAGGAAGCCCTGGGCGAGCGGGCGGTGGAGTCCCGGGACTGGGGGCGGGGATCTAGGGACGGCGCGCGGCCCCGACCTCCCCCCATTGCTTCCCGGTGTCTGTAGAAATTCCCCTGACAACCCCGCAACCTGACTCTGTCGCTCCTCCCCAGAACCACCCCACCCCCACCCCCGGACACACCTTCGCTTGTCCTGGAGCCCTTGGAACCCCCTCACTCCTGCGAATTCTGGTAACGCCCGCAGAGCCACCATTCTCCGGGATGCCCCCAGATGCTTACAGAGCTCTGCGATTCCTCTGATCCTGCATACGCCCCATTCTCCCTGCACCATACTCAAATGCAAAAAACTTGCCCACGTTTTCCCGAGCCCTCATATATTTGGGGTCCTATAACCTACCCTGACATATAATCTCCAATCCGCACCTATCCCAGACAAGAGACCCTTCCTGTCCCAGCCAGTGTACGCGCCCCCCCCCCCCGCGAAGTGTCATGTTATGTTCTGATATCTTAAAGACAAATGAAGGGGACAGAAGAAGGTGCAACACCCTCCCCCATCTTGCACCCTATAATTCTTGTTTTCACCCTGACTCCCTGTTGGTGACTTGAGCCTCAGTATTTTCCTAACTGCCTTCCTTAAGGCTGTGCACACCTCCCTCAGCCTGCTTCCTTCTAGAGAATAAGCCAGGCCAGGAGGGTGGGGGTCCTTTTACCTGGGAAGTTGTATGCGGAAGTAGAGCACAAGGGGCCCTGGGAAAGGATAATTGCTTTCGAAAAGCAGGAGGGTGGGATTTCAAGGATCTTGGAGGTCCTTGGTCCTCAACTTGTCCACCTCATATCTCTGAAATTTTGATTATTATTAGCATATATGTTAAAATTGTAAGCCTTTCAGCGCTTGGGGGACAGAAAATCTGTCAAGCTTCCAAATGTGAGATTGAGGGAGCTTATTATCTTGTCCTGAAAGAGGCAAATGTCCATTTTCGTGACCTTTTCCCTATGTACTTACTTCTAGAGGTTATTTAAGCAAGAAGCCTTGCTGTTTACAGATGTTTCCCTTGAAAACTAAGGCCTTGAGGTGGGAGGTGGGTTTGCCTTGCCAGAGTTTCCCAGATACTTCGTGGCCACAAAACAGACTAGAACATTGGTTTCCTGAATCTTAAGCCAGTGTTCTTTCCAATACATCACAGGGTCCTTTTGAGCAAGCTCCCTGTAGACTTAAAGTTCTCTGCAAAGGTAAGGTGGCTTTGGTGTTGGTTATAATGGGATTCAGATGGGTTCTAGAGGCAAGTAAAAGGCTGCCTCAGATTTGAAACTCATAGGGGAGTTGCTCCCTCTCAGGGCCTGTGGGGCTTGGAATCTGTGGCCCCTTTGCCCTTGATTTCACTTTCTTTGTTGTGTTTCTGTCCCATTAGGACCTGGGACAAATATCCAGGTGGGCTGGACTGACAGCAAGTGAGTTTCATTAACAACTGGGGTGAGGATGGAAAGTTTCCATTAACCTGTGGTCTCTGTCTCCTGTGCTAGGTGAGCCCCAGGTGTGTCCCAGAGGGATCCAGGTGACTTCTCTGCAGACTACTTGCCATGATGCCCCACCAAGAACAGGGGGAATAAAGTGGGGGTCCTTCCCCATGCCCCTCCCATGGTCAGCTCCCCAATGGCCTGGGTGAGGTGAGAGCTGTGTATGGGAGGCACTTTTCTGGAGTTTTCCAGGTTGGTTGGAATGGGAGATACAAGTCAGGATTGTTCAAGGCTTTACACATACAGTGGAAGTTTTGGAAGGATATCTGATCTTACAGATTTATATTTTTAAAAGATGTATTTATTTTAGAGAGAGAGAGGGAGCACAAGCAGGAGGGGCAGAGGGAGAGGGAGAAAGAGAATCTTAAGCAGGTTCCATGCCCAGCAAGGATCCTGATGCAGGGTTCGATCTCATACCCTGGGATCACAACCTGAACTGGAATCAAGAGTCAGAGGCTTGGGGCACCTGGGTGACTCAGTGGGTTAAGCCTCTGCCTTTGGCTCAGGTCATGATCTCAGGGTCCTGGGATCGAGCCCCACATAGGGTTCTCCTCTCAGCGGGGAGCCTGCTTCCCCCTGTCTCTTTGCCTGCCTCTCTGCCTGCTTATGATCTCTCTCTCTGTGTCAAATAAATAAATAAAATCTTAAAAAAAAAAAAAAAAGAGTCAGAGGCTTAACCCACTGAGCCACCCATGTGCCCCGTACAGATTCAATTCTCGCTTCAAGTTGCAGCCCCTTCTGGTTGGGATTGTTCTGTGCGTTTGTTTGCTCCCTTGGGTCACTCCAGCTTGGTGGTCTCCTCTCCATTCTAGACAGAGGCCCAACTGTTGTGACATATAATCCAAGTGCGGTGATCCTGGAGGGAAAAGCCAGACAGTAGGGCCTCTGATCTCCCCTTTAGACAAAGAGAAGCAACCTGAGCATTTGTTTTTTTAAGGAAGAAAGACTTAATCAAGGTTATAAAAAAATGTGCTCTGTTACAAGTTCCGTCTTCTTACTGTATCTTTTGAGCATGATGTGATGCCTCATGGAAGAGAACATCAAAACGACAAATTTGAAGTAGATGTTGGGTTGGTAGTGAGGTAAGAAAGAATTTGGGTGACGTGGGAAGGGTTAGGTGGAAAAGATGGAAAAAAAAAAAAAGAGGAAGGTCCAGGCCAAAGTGTGGGGGACTCCCAAGTTACTACCAGTTTCTGTGCTGAATCTAGATGAAGGCCCTGGACCCAGCTCCATCTGAAGCAAATCACTTCTTCTGGTCCCCTGCGCCACCCCCCTTTTTTTAAAATTTTACTTATTTATTTATTTGAGGGAGAGGGAGAGATAGCATGAGTTGGGGGAGGAGCAGAGGGAGAGAGAGAAGCAGACTCACGCTGAGCATGCAGGGCTCGATCCCACAACCCCAAGATCATGACCTGAGCTGAAATCAAAGAGTCGGATGCCTAACCAACTGAACCACCCAGGTGCCCCTCCCTGCTTTATCTGGGCTTTTCCTGCTGCCCAGGCTTCCCTTCCCTTTCAGTACATTAGTCAAAATTGTCCTCACTTCTCAAGGTCCAGATCAGATGTTACCTCTGAGAAGGCTCTTCCATCCCTCTGTTAGCATTAATCTTTAACACATCCTAACTTGCTTTAATGTTTATCCAACACATGTCTGGCCCTGGATTGAGAGAGTGAATTTCTTAGAGGAGGGACAGGGTCCTACTGTGTCCAAGAGTGAGTGATCACAATTATGTGGTTCTGCCAGAGTCCCCAAAGCAGGGCTTTTCGGAGCTGACCTTGATGACCTTCTCCCTTAACGTTTTCTCCTAGGGTGGACTGGCTGCTCTGACACCATGGGGAGCTGCTGCAGCTGCCTGAACAGAGACAGCGTCCCAGACAACCACCCCACCAAGTTCAAGGTACCCACAGCTCCCTCCTCTCCTGAGCTCCCAGCATGGCTTCCTGGCCTCGGGCCAACCTGTCCAGCTGCCTTTCCCTCTAGAAAAGGTGAAGTCAAAGGCTGAGGTGGTGGCTTGTTAAGATTGCTCAGGGGCCTAGGCCACTGCCCATTGTTTGGCTCTCCTACAGTGAATGGCCTCTAAAGAATGAAGAGATACTGGGGGGATGCAAAAATCGTGCTTTTGGAACCTTCACTCCTGCCAGTATGCCTTTGTCGCTTTACACATAATATTTTTTTTTTAATTTTATTTTTTATAAACATAAATTTTTTTCCCCAGGGGTACAGGTCTGTGAATCGCCAGGTTTACACACTTCACAGCACTCACCATAGCACATACCCTCCCCAATGTCCATAACCCCACCCCCCCCAAACCCCCTCCCCCCAGCAACCCTCAGTTTGTTTTGTGAGATTAAGAGTCTACACATAATATTTTTTGGAGAAAACAACAAAAGTCTATGTTTCTAAGTTAATATACATAAAGCATGTGTAACACACAGTAAGCCCTATATGAGCGTTGGCTGTTGGCTTTGGGAAGCTAAGGCCAGACCCAGTGGACCTGGCACCCCCCCAACCTCTGCCACCTCTCACTTCTCCCAGGGGAGTCCCCTCCTCACACCCAACTTGTTGAGGCTCAGCTTCTCCTGCTAACCAGAAGAGGGAGCCCTTGGCAAGGTCCTAGAGCTGGGGAGGTGGTGGAGGAGGTCTGATCTGAGTTTTGTCCCCCTGGGGCCTTCAGATTTTGAGCTTGTAACTGAACCCCATCCTCAGTCAGCGTCCAGTTCTTGGGCACAAGGCATGGACCGTTGAGGTCCTCTAACCTTGGTCGTCAAACCGTCTGACCTAGGAGGTCGGCCGGCCACCCCTCCCTCACTGCCTAAGGGCCAAAGCTGAGACCTAGGGAAGGGCACTTCTTCATCCGCTGGGTCTCCTGGTGGTCATGTGGCTTTCCCAAGACCCTGGTGGGGGGTGGGGGAGCCCCGCGGCCGCCCAGCCCCCACCCCACATTGGCCTGCCTCCCAGTGGCTCAGGGACCCCTGCCCGTACTTGTGGACGCACCCACTGATCCTTGGTTCCCTGCCCACCAGGTGACAAATGTGGATGACGAGGGGGTGGAACTGGGCTCGGGGGTCATGGAGCTGACGCAGAGCGAGCTGGTGCTGCATCTGCAGCGGCGTGAGGCTGTCCACTGGCCCTACCTCTGCCTGCGGCGCTACGGCTACGACTCCAGCCTCTTCTCCTTCGAGAGTGGCCGCCGCTGTCAGACAGGCCAGGGTGAGTACTTTTCCTGCTGTGTGCTGGCACGGCAGCGGGAGGTCAGAGCCCTGGGGGCTGTGGGGACGCTTTTTGGCGGGGCAGGTGTTACAGGGGTGGTGACCAGGAGTGCAGAGCGTGGCAGTATGGAACTGAGCGGACTCCCAGGTCAGTCCTCTCTGTCCTCGGGCGTGGCGACTCCGGCCTGGGTCCTTTCATGGGGGCGTTTGTTGCAAGGCCCACGGGAAAGAGCCAGTGCTCTCAGGCCAGAGCCCTCCTGGGAAGGCAGGCGGTTCCCCCATCCTCTGTTACAGTTTCGAGGGGACCTCTTGTCTCCTCTGTAGGAACAAACTTTCTGCTGAGTCCCTGGGTCAGCTACTCTGGAGCCCATGAATAGTGAAGGGTTAAGCTGGGAGCTCTGGTCACCTTGGGGCCGCGTGGCTTGGGAACGATAGGCTTGGGGAGGCTGGGCTCTTGGATCTCTGACGTACAGAGGAGGCCCCAAGAGGTTCATCTTTGTCTCCTGTCACCTAGAGTGTGATGTATTCTCCCTTCCTCCCCTTCCTCCCGACAGCCAGGGGTCGGAGAGTAGTGATCATTCCAGGAAGTCAAGGCCAGGGCCCGCCACGGCTTCTTGAAGGAAGAGCATGGTCTGGGCTTCTCTCTTAGGACCCAAACACGAGTTCTGCGGAAGGAGCCCGGCCCGGGCTTGCGTGAGGTGCTGCCAGGGCTGTGCCTGCTGGCGTGGCGCAAACAGGCTTCTCTGACGAGGCCGCCATTCCAGCAGTGAGTCTCTGATGCGCACTTGGCTGGGAGCCTTCCCCTCACACACATCGTCCCCTTTGGGCTTCTGTGGCAGAGGTGCTTACACTGGCTGAGCAGAAGGAGGACAGGAAGGGGCTTCTCGTCGTGGTGTTTCGTCCACACCTGAGATTCCAGAGGGGCAGCCCTGGGCCCCCACACTGGCTTCTCCTGAAACTCCAGGCTTATCCTCTCCTTGCCCTTAACATCTCTTGCCAGAAGAGTCCTCTTCCTTCCCCTCCCCTCTATCCTTGCTGTCTCATTCCTGCGAACGTTAGCTGTCCTGTAGCCCAGGCTGCTTTTGTTGATGTTTTTTGTGGGTCTGTGCACGTATGCGCCCCCCATAGCCTCGCCTGAGCGCTGGGCCCTGCTGTCGCCGGCATGGGGTATGCAGAATCCCAGGCTGGCCCAACACCCCGGGGTCACATTCAGACCCCTGAATTGCAGATACTCAGCCCAGGCCCGCTGCGCCTGGGACCATGAACTGCCACCTCAAAGTTGGAGGGGCTGTCAGAGCAGCCGCACTGGAGAGCTGCATGAGGGCCTGGCTGTGGAGGTCCCAGGCGAGCCTGCCCATCCTTCTTCCTTTCTGCACCAGAGTTTAAGTGCCAGGAGGTCACTGTCCTCTCCCTCTCTCTGGCCGGGCCCTGGACTAAGTGCTCAGTGAGCAAGCAATGAACAGGACAGACTCTCTGGCCTTCAAAGAGCTTGGACATGGTTGGGTGTTGAGCCAAGGGTGGGGCTCAAATTTCTCCAGGGAGCAAAGGGTGGTAGGCAGAGGGAGATGGAGCCAGCGTGGGGAGAGGAATGGTCACTCATCCGACCCAGGAGTGCCCCCACTGTATCTGCAGGGAAGACCCCCAGTGGGTGCCTAAAACCACGGCACCAAACCTGTATATTCTGCATGTATTTCTATACACAGTGAGATGGACAGCGATAGCAACAAGGCCGGACAATCACAGGAGTGGCCTGTGATGAAAGTGACGTGAATGTGGTCTGTCTCTCAAAATACAGTACTCTGCTCCCTCTTCTTGTGATGGTGTGGGAATGTGACAAGCCCACGTGACGAGGGAAGTGAGGGGAAAGACGCGGGCAGCGTGAGCTCGCGGGCCGCTCCTGCTGACATTCAGATGGTGCATCAGAAGGAGGCTTGTCTGCTTCCGGACCCCAGTTGACTGGTGGTCATTGAACCTTCGGAAAGCAAAACTGTGGCTAAGGGGCCCCTACTCTCCTTTTCTGCTTTGCTGGTGACTTCTCCCCTCACCTGTGTACCCCTCACCTGCGAACATGGTCAGGCCGTGGAGGAGTTCAGGTGAGGTAGAGATCTCTAGCCTACGGTCATGTTAATGGGGGAAAGCAGGGGGCCTTGGGCCCAGCTTCTTCTGGAGCCCTTGGGCCTTAGGGGGTTGCTGGGGATGAGGAGAGGCCCTCCTGTCCCCTGCAGGCCTGGTCCTTGAGATCAGGGACAGTCCCTGAGTGTCTTTCCTCTGCTCAGTCTCTCTGGGGAGAGGAGCCTCATTTCTCCCTCTCCTCCTTCAGGGATATTTGCCTTCAAGTGCTCCCGGGCTGAGGAGATCTTCAACTTGCTTCAGGATCTGATGCAGTGCAATAGCATCAACGTGATGGAGGAGCCGGTTATCGTCACCCGCAACAGCCACCCGGCTGAGCTTGGCCTCCCTCGGGCCCCCCAGCCTCCCAATGGTGAGGAGACCCCTCCTCGGCCTCCACGCTTGTACACACAGGCACAGGCCCAGGAAATGCCAGGCAGGCAGGTGGGACGGCCAGGCCACCCAGCCCTCCAGGCTAGCCACCCACCATCTGATGACTCTTGGGGATGAATAAGGCCAGGTCTGGGCCAGTCGGGTGACTCGGGCTGAGGCTGGGGAGTCCTGGGCCTTGTCGTGACTGATGGTCCAGGAGCAGACAGGAAGACATTGAGTTTCCATGGAAACAGCAGTCTGGAGCTATTTTGCTTCCTTCCTTCTGTCTACTGGGGTATACCCGTTCTACCTTTCCTGACTTGGTGCAGGTATTTTGGCTCATAACTCTCCTGGGGAGGTTCCCATAGCTTCTGCTTGTTTATTCCCTGAGTCCCCCCTGAGCCCCTGCTCCGTGTTCTCTTCGAGGGCTGGCCTGTGGCGGGCAGAAGCTAGAGAAACACCATCCCTGATGTCTGGGCACTTCCCTGGCACTCATTGGCAGAGCTATAATGAGGTGAAGGGACAGTTCAGGATGGCAAGGTGGCCTAAAGTGTTTCAGCTAAGGCTGATCTGGGGGAAGTGGGGCTCCTGCTGAGCTTTGAGGGAAGGGGCAGGGTTTGAGGAACAGAAAGGTGAAAGAGATTGGGGGCTGCTGGATTAGCTGGGCTAACCACCTGGGGGATCCAGGGAGTGTCTCCCCTCCTCCGAGGACTTCCGTGGTGCCACATGTGCAGTCGCAGGTGGTTTAAGGAGCCTCCCTTCCCCACCCCCATGTGGGCTTGTCTCCTGTGTGCCCAGCTCTAGGCTACACTGTCTCCAGCTTCTCCAATGGCTTCCTTGGCTGCCCGGGAGAGGGCCCGAGATTCTCAGCACCCCGGCGCCCCTCGACGAGCAGCCTGCGACACCCCTCGCTTGGGGAAGAGTCTACTCATGCCCTCATTGCCCCTGATGAGCAGGTGAGCAAGCTGCTCCTCCCCGCTGGTCTGGGTGGGGGAGGAGGGGTCGGAAACACGGCCCCTCCTAAGGATCAGGGGAAGGGAAGAGAATCCATAGGGCCCCTTACTGTCCAGACAAGGGTTGCAGCTTCCCTGGGAAGTTTGGAGCACCAAGAAGAGGGAGACCCTCCGCCTCTTCTCCCCCGTGCTGCTCTTATGCTATCCCTTCTGCCCTCCCCTTGTTCCCTGCCCTTGCGGCCCTCCTGCTTCACTTGGACTCCTTCCTCCAGTCCCACACCTACGTCAACACGCCAGCCAGTGAGGATGACCACCGCCGGAGCCGGCATTGCCTGCAGCCCCTGCCTGAGGGCCAGGCGCCCAGCCCCCCCCAGCCCGGGGGCCCTGACCCCCGGGACCCCCAGGTGTTTCTGCAGCCGGGCCAGGTGAAGTTCGTTCTGGGCCCCGCCCCCGCTCGGCGGCACATGATGAAGTGCCAGGGCCTCTGGCCCAGCCTGCGTGACGCACCCCCCCACAACAACAACAACGAGGGCGCCTCTGAGTGCCCGGCTCAGCCCAAGTGCACCTATGAGAATATCAGCGCGGGGCTGCGGCCGGGGGCCGGCTGGAGACTGAGCATGGAGGAGCCAGGCTGGAATGGCCTTGCCCACCGCCGGGCCGCCCTGCTGCACTATGAGAACCTTCCCTCCCTGCCCCCCGTGTGGGAGAGCCATGGCCAACAGCTGGGGGAGGAGGCTGGGGATGACGGAGACTCGAGGGATGGGCTCACTCCCTCCTCCAATGGCTTCCCTGATGGTGAGGAGGACGAGACCCCACTTCAGAAGCCCACCAGCACCCGGGCTGCCCTCCGTAGCCATGGCAGCTTTCCTGTGCCACTGACCTGCCGCCGAGGCTCCCCGAGGGTCTTCAACTTTGATTTCCGCCGCCAGGGCCCCGAGCCCCCCAGGCAGCTCAACTACATCCAGGTGGAGCTGAAGGGCTGGAGTGGAGACCGCCCTAAGGGGGCCCAGAACCCCTCGTTCCCCCGAGCCCCCGTGCCCACCACCCACCCTGCTCGCAGCTCAGACTCCTATGCCGTGATTGACCTCAAAAAGACCGTGGCCATGTCCAACCTGCAGAGGGCACTGCCCCGAGACGATGGCACTGCCAGGAAAACCCGGCACAACAGCACCGACTTGCCTCTGTAGGGACTTCCTCACGCTCCGCCTCGCGCTCCTGTTCCCTGAACCCACACCCCGGGTTCAAGGTTGCTTTGCAGAAGGGCACCGAGGTGGAAACCCAGGCTTCCCTGCTCTGGCTGGCGTCCCCGAAGATAGCAGCCACTGAGTCTCCTGGTCTCCCAAGCTGGGCAGAAAAGAAGGGTGACCAGGCGAGGAGGGAGCCGGGACGTAAACTGTGAAGGGTTCCTCTGATGCATTTAAGCACCCTCCCGTTTATGTCCATTTGTCTTGTCTCTCGTCTGTCTGTGTGTTCTCTTTGGTTGAAATTTTGAAACATTTTGTACCTGTTGATTTTATTTATCAGTTTATTTTTCTATTTATTGTTTTAAATGTAATTTAACATATTTATTATTAATATAATTATTTTTAAATTCTGGCTTGGTGAATGATATCAAATTCTTAGGGAGTCTCTTCTGGCATGGTTCTGGGTGGGAGTGAGGGTGGGGTGCGATTAGAGGGAGGGGCTTCATTCCGGGAAATTTGGGGGTGGTTGTGGTTATTGTGCCAAGTCTGTGACCATTTCTTTTTCTCTTCTGAGAAGGCCTGTCGCAGAACTTAAAGTTGCCAGGGATGGATGTGCTGTCAAAGAAAAGCAACAGGACAGCGACAGGAGTCCGGATACAGAAAGGGGATCTGGAAGGAAAACCACCCTACTGGGAACATCCTGATCCTCCTAAGTTGGGGGCAGGTGGGAGGAGGGCAGGGTTGGGGGAGGGGAGCTGTACCAGATTTACCTTCTCCAGGAACCCCTGCTGATTTACCTTCTGCCACCAGGCAGGTCCCTGGGGTTACTGATCACCTATGACATCTTGGCCCAGAGGTGGGCCCTGGATCCTCCCTCGGCACCCCCAGCACGGCTGGATCAAGGCTAGAACCTTTACACAGGACTTTGCTAAAAGCCGAGGAACAGCAAAAGGAAAACACAAGAGTATGACATATAACCAACTCCTCGGGCTTGCCTCATTGTTTTCCCAGAGAACTGCTCTCCAGGAACGGGCTCCTCGTGGCGCCTGTACCTAACATAGGGGTGGGCCCTAGCAGAGTCCCCACATCTGAATACCTGCCTGGAAGCCTGGAGCCCGCACAGGCCCCCACAAGCCCCCCGCCTGGTGCTCTACTGCAGGAGCTCCCTTTCCTTGTCTTGAAACCGCCTCTCCCTCCTCTCGCTGGCCTCCCTGCCTCTAAGACTCCATTTCTATCTCAGCCCCCTGAATAATTCATCTCAAGGAAATCCAGCATCTGCGATCAGGACCCAGGGGAGCAGTGGGAGTAAGGTTTGCCCAAGACTTAGGGACAAACCTTGCCTTTGGTCCCTGTTTGAGCCCCAGCTCCCTGCCCCGCAGAGCAAGCCAACCCGTCCTCCTTCCTAAGGAAACCAGCCAGGGTGGGGCCTACCCAGTTCCCTCCCCACCTGCTGTCCAGGATGACACTGCCCGGGCTTCATTTCCGGGACTGTCCTCTACTCTGGTGGGGACTGAACTGACCAGCTTCCAGACTTCCCCATGCTTGGCTCTTACTTTTGTCAGTGAAAGGGGTGAAGAGAGAAGTGGCCCCAGTGGGTTGTGGGAGAGACGCTTCCCATGGGGCCTAGCAGGGTCATGGCATACAGCTGCTGTGACTCTCCCCTTTCCTCTACCTCCTCCTGATCTCTGGATGGGAGAGAGGACTACTCTCGGCTGGGTCCTTCACACGGTGTCCGCCCTGCACCAGGTAGCACTGTTCTGTTCTCTGTGTGTCCTCCCCACCCTAGTTCTGCTCCTCATTTGGGAGTCCCTTGTCAGGAGTGCTGGTCTCTCCAAACAGGAGGGCCAAGATGGGGGGAGGAATGACTGTACCAGCAACTTGCGGGTCTGCTCTGGCTCCTCGTGACGGACGCTGCTGGGGGGGGGGCATGCTTGTGGCACGAGGCTGGGCTGGGGTTCTGACTTGGCTATGTTCTCTGCTCTCTGGAGCAACTGGTCACCCCTAGTGGGCCTTGGCTTTGGCACCTAGACAACATGGAGCTAGTTGTGAGAAGATGCCAGTGAGATGATGAATACGATACCATGCTGGGAAGGAGACAGCAGGCCAGCTGGGTGAAGCCAGCTGTTCCACAGGGGAAAACCATGGGAAGTCACCGCTCCTCAGTCCCTGAGTCCCCAGGCCTCCTGCCGCGCCCCTGCTGACCAGTGCCAGGGGCAGCTAGCCTCCTCCTCTGGGGTAGACCCAGACCAAGTCACAGTGGCTTCCGTGCATGTGTTTGTGGAGCCTGGGGGTCCAGAGGACTTAGCCCAGGACTTGGCCCCCAGCCCAGCATGGCAGCCAGCCTTCCTGCTCCCCTCCCCAGGTCATCGCCTCGGCCCCATGAGGTCGAGGGCAGGAATTTTCCTCTGGCGAGACAGGTGGGGTGTGAGAGGACAGCTTTCCAGGCGGGAAGTAGAGGCTGGGAGTGATGCCCAGGAGGGCGACCACCACTCCCGAGGGGTGGGGGAGCCTGCTCGGCTGATGTCTGGGTGTGGCGTCCTGATGCAATCATTTCAAAGATCATCACCAACATCAGTGAATGTTTGCTGAGTGCTCAGTTCCCTTCTTTAGAAACAGGCTCTCCCCACCCCCTGGGCTGCCCTCAGGAAAGGACTGGAGCCAGCATCCTGTCCAGGAGTGACATTTCAGGTCAGACCAGGAGGGGCCCTCCCCAAGCCCACCCCTGGGTAATAACAGCACTCTACAATGGTATAAACACAGTCGGCTTTCCAGAGGGCCCTGTAGACCATTTATCTCTCACAGGCTGGCCAGGCTGGATTGTTATCACTGCCGTGCAGAGAAGGAAACAGGCCAAGAGGTAAAGTGACTTGCTTTGGGCCACAAAGGTAATTAGCGGCTTGAGCCGGGGCTGCGTGCCAGGCGTGTGTCTTTCCATGCCCCCACCTGGTCTGCGGGGGCTTTGTTCCCTCGGATGGGTGGGCCACAGAAAGAGTGTGTTGGGTGCTGTGGCCTGGAAGGCAGGGGCTGTAGGAGGGCCGACAGAGGCCGCATGTCCATTGCTTCTCCTTGGAAATCCCAGCCAGGGCCTTGCCTGGTCAACAGGAGAACGTGCTCCCTCTGGAGCCTGCTAGGCGCATGCCCCTCCCACCCCGACCCGCCCCCTTTACTTAGTTGTTTACTTTTTCTTTTCTTTTTTTTTTTAATTTGAGTATAGTTGATGCACGCGTTACCTTCATTTCCAGTGTACAGCCCAGTGAGGTGACAAGTGTGTACATGGTCCTCTCTGCTCATGAGGTTTGCTTCCACCTGTCCCGTCAGTCGCTCTTACAAGATCATCGACTGTATCCCGATGCTACACCCTGTACTCCTGGGACTCACTCATCCCATAGCTGGAAGTCTCTACCTCCCACTCCCTTTCTCTCCTTTTGTCCGACCCCCCACCGCTCCCCTCTCGCAACCATCCATGTGTTCTCTGTATTTATAAGTGTCATTCTGCTTTTTGTTGGTTTATTCACTTTTTCGTTTTTACTTTTATTTTTTTTAAAGATTTTATTTATTTCTTTGACAGAGAGAGCAAGAACACAAGCAGGGGGGAATGGCAGACAGAGGGAGGGGGAGAAGCAGGCTCCCCGCTGAGCAGGGAGCCCGACATCATGGGGCTCAATCCCAGGACCCTGGGATCATGACCTGAGCTGAAGGCAGATGCTTAACCGACTGAGCCACCCAGGGCCCCTCCATTCATCCATTGATGAACATTCAGATCTGCCACCCTTTCCTCCCCAGGCCTGGGAATGGCTCCCATTCTGTGGATGGCTATGCAAGAATCAGCTGGACCCTGCCCAGCCCTGCCACCCTCCCCTGACGTGTGTCTGGGTCCTCACAGGAAGCTGGCTTAGGTTAGGTCAGGGCTTTGAGCTCTGGGGAGCGCTCTGAGCAATTCCTTAAAGGGGAGTCATACTCGCTGGAGAAGGGGGTTTTATAATGAGGGATCCCCAGACTCCGGAAAGGAGGCAGAAGGGAAGGGAGAGCTGTAGCAGGGGTGGAGGGCCTATATGGAGGCCCTGGGGCTCTCTATCTGCAGAATCAGAGCCCAGGATGGAATTTCGTGGCTCAGCTGAGCTAAGAGCCATCCAGGGATCCTTTCGACAGGATTCTTGGAGAGGTCTATCACGTTTTTGCTCACATGCTTCCCGGGAAGGGGAGATGGCTATCTCAGAAGTCCTCCCTCCAGTCAGTGTTATAATGTCCCTAAATTCCCCTCATTAGGGCCTAATTCTGCTCGCAGACCCACACATGGCCATCTGGTCCCTCTGCCAAGGGTGCTGAACTTTGAAACTTGGCATCTCCACTTACTCACACTGGACTCCTTTGTGCTTCTGTTCCCTCACCAGTGATAGAGGAACAATAACGGTCCCTCTCTCGTGACATCGTTGTGAGGATCAAAATAAGGGAATGTCTGCCCAGCATGAACCATGGTGGCTGGCCCATAGTAAGTGCTCAGTACATGGCAAATATTTTCACCAGAACATGGTTCTTTCTGGTATAACCATCCCTCTGCCCACCCCTCTGGGATCTAGTTTGGTCTAGAACAGAGTGCATTACCAAGGCTTGACCCTCCCCTTCCTTCAGCCCAACTCTTTCCTCGTTCTAGATCTTATGCTTCTGCTAATGCGGCCCAAGTTAGCACTCCCTTCACTGGCCCTTCTGGCTCTTGGGACCTTAGAGCTGGCCCAAACCACCAGGTCTTTCCATAGGAACACCTGCAGCTCTCAACATCCCCAACCAACCCCCATCTGATATTAGAGTCCTTGGCTTGGGACTTCAAGGTCCGTTCATCCAGGTGACATTTCTTCCTGGTTGTTTGGTCTGTCCTGGAATTTAGAGGTGTCAGCTCTTGCCACAAACACGGAGAGCATAGATGGGGACTGGGAGCTTTGGAAAGAAGGGTCCAGGAGGGGATTCTCCATGGGTCGTGGAGCAAGAGTTTGGGTGCATCCCTGGGGCCTTCAGCCTAGCTCCTCTAGAAGCTGTACTCTGCCTTCTATGGTTGACAGGAAGTGTCCCTGCCACTTGCCTTGCTCACCAGGTGAACCCCTCTCTTAGCCTCTCTGGGCCCAGTTTCTGTCGGGACGGACCTTGCTGACTCACTGCCCTGTGGAGGCCTATGCAGTACGGCTGCAGAGGTCAGGTGTGTGAGAGTATGGCTCGTGCTGCGGGTAGAGGTTATTATGCTCATTCTTAAGGGCTTATTAATATAATGACTGAGTTAATGAGCAGTGTGTGTTGGGGGGAGGGGCCCCTTAACCCAACGGGGGCCTGCTGAGTGACAGGAGTGTTTCCTTAGCCATCCCTCTAGCTGGGATGGCATGGTCCCTTGGGGGTGTCATTCTGTCATTCTGTTGCCTCCCTCCACCTACCCATCTTTACCTGGCTCCATTCCTGTTTGGGTGAGAAGGCCCTAGAAGAAGTGCAGCTAGGCCAGGATGTGGAGGCAAGGAGAAGGGAACCTGGAGACTTCGACTTTCTGGGGAAAAGAATGAAATGTAGTGCAACTCTAATTTTGTCTGGGTGCTGCCTGGGCTGGGCAGAGTCGGGCACCCAAGTCTGGGGAGGGCTTGGAGGGAAAGGGGAGCCTGGATGGGAAGAGTGGAGGGCTTGGGCATAGGGCTGGGTGGGTGTGGGTAAGGGTTTCCAGGTGTTTTTTGAGGCTCTTTGCCTCTATGGACCAATGGGTTGGTTCTGGCCTCTTTCCTATTGAGTTCCATTCCCCCTGGGACTAAGGGCCCTGAGGAATAGATCAATGTATTGATATTTCAGGCTTGGGATACGGGCACGACGCACAATCGTACAGGTCTAGTGATCTCTGTTTCCCAAGAAGACACTGGACACAGCGGGCCCGGGATTCAGAATCCAGATCGTGTGGGCTGAGTCCTGACAAAGCTTCAACTCTCCAATACTTGCATTTGAGGAAGGGAGGCTCACAGAGACAGGAGCATGGGATGCGTGAGTCTGGCATTTGAAGGATGTGTGACCTCAAGTAGATTACTCACTGTCTCTGAACCTGTTTCCTCATCTATTAAGGGAAACTAACAACATTTACCTCAAAATGCTGTGTGTTAAATGAGAAAACGCACATAAAGGGCTCAGTGGGTGCTTGGCACAGAGCCCAAGTTTAGCTCTGTTATGGTGGGCACAGTAATAGCAGGTGTTGGGGGAAAGCTCGCTAAAGAAGGTGGACGGTGAAGGGTGAGAAGGACTTAGGAGAAGTTCATCCAGACTCCTTCCTCAGAATCTGGAAAAGGGAGTATTCAGCCAAGAAATCAATAGGGATAGCTTTGGGGAGTGTCAGCCCCAATCTGAGGGGAGAAGTCACAACCCTGCCCTCACGGAGCCCCAGTCTGAGGGGGGAGACACAGCCCTGCCCTCAGGGAGCCCCAGTCTGAGGGGAGACACAGCCCTGCCCTCAGGGAGCCCCAGTGTCATAGGAAGGGCCTTGATCCCTACTTTTGAAAGCCTTGCTAGGAAGAAATAGAAGACTCACACAGGAAAGGCCAACACACCTACAAAACCATGTCCAGACAGAAGGTATTCAAAGCAATCTCCTTGGGCATTTACTCTTCAAATCCTGGTAACAGCCCCAAGACCAGGTCTTACCCTCACTCCCACAAATGATCCCTAAGATTTTTCTTTCTTTCTTTCTTTCTTTTTTTTTTTTAAGATTTTATTTATTTATTTGACAGACAGAGATCACAAGGAGGCAGAGAGACAGGCAGAGAGAGAGGAAGGGAAGCAGGCTTCCTGCTGAGCAAAGAGCCCGATGTGGGGCTCGATCCCAGGACTCTGGGATCATGACCTGAGCCGAAGGCAGAGGCTTTAACCCACTGAGCCACCCAGGTGCCCCCCTCAGCTTTTTCTAAAGCCGAGACTTGGTACTTACTATCTGTGAGGGGTCTTCACTCTAATTGCCCAGGGAATGGGTTGAAGCCAGAGCAAGAGGCATGGTGGGCAGTGGGTCCTCTTCAGGTTCCTCTTGCCTCCAAACGTGGTGGGCTATGCCCCTCTTCTCCTGCAGCCTTCCGCCCTGCTCCTCATGAACAAATACACAGTGAGTATCCTCTCTACTTCCTCCACCAGGGACATGGAGGACAGAAGAGACACCACCCTGCTCTCCAAAAACCTGGGATTAATTGCTTATGTATGGAATGGCAGCTGGGCGTACAAGGCTGTGTGTGTGCATGCGAGCGTGTGCATGTGCGTACATGGGCTCAATGCCATGTACATCACTGTTTCTCAAATTGCAGCTCCCGGCCCTTTAGAAATCAGTTTTGTTGATTGGAACCAGCACTTTAGAAAGAAAGGAAATAGAAAAACTAGGGTGCACACATGTACCATGGACTGAAGTTTTATATGGGAGGTTTTGTTTCCGGTATGTTTTATATGCATGTGTATAAGGTTATGGTGTAAAATACATTTCTAACTGTGGTACCAAAAAAAAAAAAAAAAAAAAAAGCCTGAAGACCTCAGCTCTGGTGGTTGAGCCTCTGCTTCCCTCAGTAGGCCCCTCTCCCTGTCATGGCTCTATCATGTCATCTGTCTACCTCAGGCCCTTTGCAGGTGCTATGTTGCCTGCCAGAGCCACTCTTCCCTACTCTTTTCAACATTTATGGTGCAGAATTCAACAGTGAGTCACATTATCTCCTCCCCTCTGCCTTCAAGGGATGCAGATACGGAAGCTCAGAGAGGTCAAGTGATTTGCCCCATATCACAGAGCTAGCCGGAGGTGGGTTGGGATTTGAACCCAGGCTTCTCTGATGTCTGAGCTCAGGTTCTTGCCTTAACCCAGCCAGACTTGCCTGGTGAGCGCCTCAGTCCTCTTCCTCCAGGTCCGTGCAGTACCTTCCTCCTGGGGTTCTAGCCCAGGATACCTCCCTGGGAGAGCAGTTGGCCCCTGTGGTTCCCAGATGATGCCTTCCTGAGGGTCTATACTCCATGTCTGGCATGGACAACTACAAGGGGAGCTGGCCACAGCTGTGTAGACTGTCTCTGCCTATCTCCCCAGTTGGAGGCATGACCTTGGTTCTTTGGGTCTCATAGAAGCTGGGGAGCCCCTACTTTTCACTAACTCTAGCCAAATCCATCATCTCAGGGCTGAGAACTAGGACACCCCAAATAAAGTGGCTCTGTGGGCTCTGGCTTTGGGGAACAGGCAGGTGGCTGGGGTTTGAGAAAAAGGGGTTCCGGTCAGTTTGGGAGGAAGTTGAGCCATGGATGGGGAGCCCCCACTGGGTGGGATGGCTGATGGTGTGCTCCAGTGGACATAACCACCCCTGGGCGGGGCCTCGGCGGTGTGGGGAGAGGCTGGGGTTCCCGGCTGGACTTCATCTCTAGCAGACTATCCCTTGCCAGAGAGTTAAGGTCAGGGGAAGGAGGAGAACAAATCTAACCCCTAGAGACCCCAGCCTTGGGGCCCTGGGCCCTCAGGGAACTAACTACAGGCTCTGCCCCTCCCTGAGGTGCCCAGCCTAGGGGACAGGTGCCCAAGAGGTAAGGATTTCAGACTGCATTTGTGCTGCTTCCTGACCCTCCTCTCTTAGGAGCCCTTCCTTCCTACCCTTCGGTGTCCGTGAAATCATGGGTGTGATGTGTTTGTGATACATCTATACTAAATATACTGTAGTCGAGCTGGTCAGTATGGAGCAGACCCCCAGGTGTCCCGCAAGCCTGGAGCCCAAGGGCTCAGTCTCAGGGTGGGAAGGGTGCCATGCCTTGTTCCCAACCAGAGACCCAAGTTTAAGAACTCAAGCACGAGTTATCAGGAAGCTGAGTTGCGAATGTGAGAATAAGTACATGAGCTTCAGGAACAGGCCCCACGAGGAGCTCCAGGCATGCTTCCAGAACATCTGCCCCGACAGCCACTGGGAAATCACTTTAGTGGCCCCAGGAGCCAGTCTGTTTCTGCAGGGTTTTCTAGCCAGCTGGCAAGGAGAACATGACACACCTAGCCGGGAGGATGTGGCAAGGTATGTGGGAAGGCTCCCACAGTTCGGAGTCTTGTTATCTGGAAAGGCTGCACTGACCTCCAGAGACTGGATGGTAGGGGCTGCCTGGGGTCTGACGAGGAGTGAGCCCTGCTGGCGGATGTGTTAGCACAAGGAGCTTTGGAAGAGGTTTGGAGAAGGAGGTGTGGATTAGAAGACCAGGCAGATCCCATTGGGAGGAACTGGACATAAGGAAACCATAAGATCCTAGTCCTGGCTCCAATTTAGGTGATGGTGATGATCTTCACCTTCGTTAATTAGCAGCACAGCAGGTATGCCCACCCAGCTTTACATATACATTGTTTCTAGTTGGCAGAAAGAGTCATTGAAAGATCAGAAACTGTGGTCACTGGAGGTACTATGGTCTAGTCCTCAGCCTTAGTAACAAGGCATCACACACTGCCATGGTTTTGCAGTATGAGTATAATACCTGTGTTTCTAAATTTGTATGCATGCAGCCAATAATTCGAAACTTTTTTCTCTGCAGGCTTATCTTGTTGGCATGATTTTAGTGAGCTGAGACTATCCACTTGGAAAGCTCATTTCATCCTCCATTTTACATTTATATATATATATTTTTTTTGACAGACAGAGATCACAAGTAGGCAGAGAGGCAGGCAGAGAGAGAGAGGAGGAAAGCAGGATCCCTGCTGAGCAGACAGCCCGATGTGGGGCTCGATTCCAGGACCCTGGGATCACAACCCGAGCCGAAGGCAGAGGCTTTAACGCACTGAGCCACCCAGGTGCCCCTCATCCTCCATTTTAATTTAAAAGTTTATGTCATTTAAAAACAAGTCAAGAAATTAAAATTTTTATCAGAGGGTTTCTTTCCCTCCTCCCGGCCCCAGATCAGTTGTTCTTTTAGAATTTTAGATGTGTTGGTTACACAGCTGCATTTTAGGTAGCAATGTTCAGTTAATTGTTTCCCAGTTTTTGTAGTCCATGGCATTGCAAAGCTCCGGATGCATTTGCCTTATTTGTAAGCTAGAAATCTTGTGGTGTCTATGGTCTATGATAGGCTTTTATTTTTATATTTATTTTTATTTTTTTTTTAGAGAGAGACAGAACACATGTGCCTCAGTGCCGGATGGCAAGCAGAGGGAGAGAGAGAATCTTAGGCAGGCTCCTGGCCCAGCGTGGAGCCCAGCGTGGAGCCCAGCATGGAGGTTGATCTCAAGACCTTGAAATCATGACTTGAGCCAAAACCAAGAGTCGAATGCATAAGTGACTGAGCCCCCCAGATGCCCCTGCCACAGCCTTTTAACACAAAGTTTATAGTTGTTAAAGCTGTAATATCCTTTTAGAGTTGCTGTTTTTCTTTTTTTTTCGATTTTCGGCTGAGTTCACAGGTGTTCAGAGTGGTTTGACAGCTATCTAGCTGAATTCCTGGGACCAGACGAAATTAAGGTCTCCTACTCCTCTGCTATCTTGGATCTCTCTTGCAGTATCCTTTTTTTTTTTTTTTAAGATTTTATTTATTTATTTATTTATTTGTCAGAAAGACAGAGAGCACGAGCAGGGGTGAGAGGCAGAGGGAGAGGGAAAAGCAGGATCTCCCCCGAGAAGGGAGCCCAGTGTGGGGCTTGATCTCAGGACCCTGGGATCACAACCTGAGCCGAAGGCAGACGCTTAACCCATGGAGCCACCCAGGCGTCCCTTGCTGTATCCTTTTTAATCAGCTTCTTTTTCTTTCCTCCTTAAACATAAACATTTTTAACTGGTGTTAAATCTAGTCCGTCCCAGATCTGTTTTACTTTCTGTTGTGTGATCATGAATCTGTGCGGAGATTTTCTCCTTAGATGGCAATACTCTACGGAAACGCCTAAAGTCCCAGGTTGCCTTCTGTTCTATTCGGATTTTTAAAAAGTCAATCAAAAAGGGATAGTGGAGCTTCTTCATGTATGAAACAGCATATTAAATTGGAGATATTGAAGGGGTGCCTGGGTGGCTCAAGTGGTTAAGCATCTGACTCTTGAATGAGGCTCAGGCCGTGATCTCGGGGTTGTGAGATGGAGCCCCGAGTCGGACTCCATGCTCAGCACAGAATCTGAGATTCTCTCTCCCTCTCCCTCTGCCTCTGCACTGCCCCCCACCCACACTTGTGTGTGCGCTCTCTCTCTAATAAATTTAAAAAAACTTAAAGAACAACTGGAGATATTGATGAATCAGCTACCACAGTAATTTGTGTTAAAATTGTATTTAAGGTAGCTGCTTTTATGTGTATTTTATAATGTTTGCTTTTGTAAAAACAATACTGGGTGATAAGATTAGAGAGAAAATGTTCATCTGTGCAGAGGGTACATTTTCTTCATTAATTATTCTGCGACAAAACTCACAGGTTATACATATGGTATTTTCCAAAAGGACTATTAATAGAACCTTTTGAAATGAAGTAGTATAAGACTATTTTAAAAAATGACTCACTGTCAGATTGAATGCAACTTTTTTTTTTACATACAACACTGGAAAAAGTGCTAAGTCATTGGCACCTCTTTACAAATATTTTTCATGGTTGCATTCATTAAATGTTATTACATTTCTGAATTTTTGTAAAAATGTATTTTATCTTAACAGAATGGCATTATTTTAAAGGGTTTGAAAAACTGACATGGTCAATTCAGAAAAGGAACTGAAGTCTGAATAAGGTCACCACATTTATGTTTTTATTTTATTTTATTTAAATTCAATTAAGTAACATATAGTGTATTATTAATTTCAGAGGTAGATTTCAGCAATTCATCAGTTGCCTATAACACCCAGTGCTCATTCCATCACGTGACCTCCTTAATGCCCATCCCCCAGTTACCCCATCCCTCCACCTCCCCTCCAGCAACCCTCAGTTTGTTTCCGACAGTTAAGAGTCTCTTATGGTTTGTCTCTCTCTCTGATTTTGTCTTATTTTATTTTACTCTCCCTTCCCCTACGATCCTTTGTTTTGTTTCTTAAATTCCACATATGATAATTGTCTTTCTCTGATTGACTTATTTTGCTCAGCATAATGCCCTCTAGTTCTAGCCACATTGTTGCAAATGTTAAGATTTCAATTTTTTTGATGGCTGGGTAATAGTTCCATCTATCTATCTGTCTATCTACCACATGTATACCACATCTTGTTTATCCATTCATCTGTGGATGGACTCCTGGGCTCTTTCCATAGTTTGCCTATTGTAGACACTGCTGCTATAAACAGTGGGGATCAGATGCTCCTTTGGATGACTATGTTTGTATCCTTTGGGTAGGTAAGGTCATCAAATAAAACACATACACATATGCATATATATGTATATATACTTGACTGATGGGGGGAGTGAATTTCATTGTGTATAGGTCTTCTAATTCATAAACATTTCTTGTATCAGATATGTTTTTACATATCTGATTTTACATATTTATAGTCAATATTTTTACATATTTATAGTCATGCATGGTAAAGAGTGTGTTTAAATTGTTATAAACAATAACGCATCATAAAAGACTGTGCTGATCTTGTGTAACTAAGGACTATGAATGAATTTGGTTGGTTTTTGGTGTTGTGAACTCACATGTTTACATAATCAGGGCCCTCATTTCCCCTGAGGTAATCACCTTTTAAGTGGCCCTCAAAATGGTTTGGTTTTTTTTTAAGATTTTATTTATTTATTTGACAGACAAAGGTCACAGGTAGGCAGAGAGGCAGGCAGAGAGAGAGGAGGAAGCAGGCTCCCTGCTGAGCAGAGTGCCCGATGCGGTGCTCGATCCCAAGACCCTGAGATCATGACCGGAGCCAAGGGCAGAGGCTTAACCCACAGAGCCACCCAGGTGCCCCTCAAAATGGTATTTTAAGATTACTTTACCCCAGAGCTTTTTGGTTTTTGACTTCTGCATTTAATTAATTAATTAATTTATTTATCAGAGAGAGAAAGAGAGCACAAGCAGGGGGAGAGGCAGGCAGACTCCCCGCTGATCAGGGGTCCTGACGCAGGGCTCGATCTCAGGACCCTGGGATCATGACCTGAGCCGAAGACAGAAACTTAACGGACTGAGCCACCCAGGCGCCCCTGCATGTAATTTTTAAAAAAATAACATGATGATGATGATACATTTTTATCTATTGCTTCCAGCTAGGGGCTTTCTTTCCACCAGTAATTAAGAAGAAATATTATTAAATGTTCATATTGTCATCCTTCCGTAAATATTCGACTTTTCCTATCATTCAGCACACTGTTGCTTCTGTCTTAATGCCGGCGTTAAGATCAAGAGTCTTTTTTCTCCATGAGTGCAGGCTTTGAAAACTTTTTATTAAGTTACTGATACAATTTGATATTTTTCCATAATCTATATTTTTAAAAAATCACATCATGGCATCATCTGTCTAAACTCATCTCCATTAAAACTTGCCTTAAGCTACCAGATTGCCTTTGCCACCACTAGCCATACTGTATGTTTGTTTGTTTAATTTACTTTCATGATAAACTCTCATGTCATGAAAAATAAATAAATGAATGTATTATGATCAACCCAGAATACATGCTGGTCCTTATCTCCTGTGAGGGCATCTCTTCTTCCTTGCTGGGGACAGTGGTATCACAGATGACCCTGCCGGGTCCCCGTCAGCTAGGAACTCCCTGAGCAGGGACCGCCTCCCTTCTTCATTTCGGGGGTGTTCTCCTAGGACGGGTGTCCTGTCTCCTTTCTTCTCTTCCCCCTGCTCCCATGGTGACTTTATAAAACATGAATGGAAGTACGACACGCACACAAAAATGTGTGCAGAACGGAATACACCGCTCGCTGACTTCAACGGACCTCGTAAGGGGAGCCCCGGTCAAGAAACAGAACATTGTCTGTGCCTCCCCTGGTCCCTTTTCCTCTTTAGCCCCGCCTCCAGCCCTGATCCATTAAGAGAGACACTCGGACTCAGCTTCGAGGTCCTGGGGGCCTGCCCCTGCTAGAACTTTCACAATCACAGGCCTTATTAGATGGTTGCCGCAAGCCTGGGGGCTGATGTTATCCCCATTCCCAGTCAGGGAAGCTCGGCTCGGAAAGGGTAAGTGTACTGCTGGGGTCAGGGGGTCAACAAGTGGTGGACACTGGTCTTCTCAAGGGAATTGCATGTCACCCATGACCGTCCCATTCTTTAATTTGTGCAAAGAGGGGTGAGGAAGGGTTTGCGGTAGGGTCTGTATATCATCAGAAATACAGGTGTGTGGACATCTCTGAGATTTGCCTGGAAGCATCCCTCGCTGCTTCTGGGGACTTCTGTCTGCACCCTTCATAATGCTTCCCAAGGGAGCCTCCAGGTTCTCTCAGGGCCCTGCTGAGGGCTGCAGTTGGCTGGTCTGGGAGTGGGTCAGGGATTCAAGGAATTCATCTGGGAATGCTGGTTTCCTTCTTTCTCTGGAAGTGTGCTAGTCAGCTGGCTGTGGTCAGTAATGAGGAGAAAGCCGGTATGCAGTGGGAGAGGGGGTGGGGGACAGAAGCAAAGCAGGAATGAGAAGAAGCTGGAAGGGCTTAGTGGGGTTTGCATGTCAGCTTCCAGTTGACCCAGAGATCCTACCCCATTCTTCCACTTCCTGCAGCTAGGTGGCAGTGTGACATGGCCCCCACCATCCCACACCACCCCACTCCAACTTTCCACGTAAGCCAGTCAGGTGAGCTGTGTCCAGGGAGTGAGAGTATCTTAATCCATAGAACAGAGAGGAAAATATTCAGTCCGTCTATTTCTCCCTGTCTACACACAGAGCTCAGTTTCCAGCTGTTTGAGATACAGATGGATGAAACGGCCTCCGGTGCAGAATAGGGATAAGATAACCCAACTTGTGGGATGGCTGTGAGGGTTGCCTGATGGAACAAATACAAAATACCAGGCCCCACGCACTTTCTCATGATGCAATGGATACCAGCCCTCTATCTGATAAGATGTTTGCAAATATCTTCTCCCATTCCGTAGGCTGCCTTTTAGTTTTGTTGATTGTTTCCTTTGCTGTGCAAAAGCTTTTGGGTGTCCTTGGTAGGAAGTGGCAATGGATGACGTCTAAGGTGTCTTCAGACTGCACACCCCCTGATCTGGGAGGAGGCACTGAAGGATGGGCAGAATTTGGATGCGTTAGATGGGAGAGAAGTGGGGTTTCCACCAACAAGTGGCTGAGTCTTGGGGATCAGGCCAGAGAGAGACGAGGGCTTGGAACATCTGAGAACACTGAGGAGCCTGACTGTTTATCAGAAGATCAGGTTGGGTAGGTGGGGTTGCTGACCCCCCAGGTCCTGGCAGCCAAGAAGGGGGCCCTGGCTGGAAGCCGTAGGGCAGGGATGCTCAGAAGGGATGTGGGGCCACTGGGCTTTGGGGAAGACTAGCCTGAGAGCTGTCAGACTCCCAGGGACCACCACATAAAGAAAGAGTTGCTGGAGGCCCTGTGCTGAGGAGTCTGGTGGGCTTAGAAGACTTAGGGGATCCAATGGATTCTGCTCTATTCATAGGATTTGTCAAGCTTGCAAGAACCCTATGCCTTTCTTTGGCCTGCCCTTCTGAATCTGCAGACCCCATGCTCCATGGAGTGCAGTCCCTCACTCCTTGCCTTCCATCCCGGAGTCCAGCGTGTCCCTGGGGAGCTGCAGGGAGGAATGGGAGCTGCTTTGGCTTTGAGGCGCCATCAGGCAGGTCCATCCCATTTTGTGCCAGTCCTGGGAAGACCTCTAGTGCCCTCTCTCCCTCCTCCATCACAGGGCTAGGGGAGGCTCTGGCGCTCTGGCTGGGCAGTGCCTGGTGGCAGCCAGAGGCAAATCTCCCCCAATGGCTGGATTATATCCGTATTTGCAGGCCTGGCTGTGGCCTTCTGCTTGGACTTGAGGGCCTGACCAGGGTTTGGAGCCCTGCGTGTGCCGTACAAGGTGGCAGAGATGGGGAGAGCTTGGGAACTTTTTCCACTCACCCCAAACTGGGGAGCTCTCCTGTGCTAGGCTGGTGGGCACTGGGCCAGCTCCTGGTCATCTCAGCCAATTAGAAACTTGTAGCTGGGAAGCAAGTTGGGCCAGGAAGAGAGAGAGAGAGGCAAAAGGTGGACCAGACTTAAGGGCGGGACAGTGGCACATGGCGGTTTGGAGGACAGTAATGGGGGAAGGAGCACTACAGACAGGGGCAGAGCCTCTGTGGGGCTAGAGAAGAGAGACAAGGAGGAAGAGAGGCAAGGTCTGGCCTGTCCCCTCCTCCCCTGCCCCAGGCCTCTTGTTGTTGCTGAGCTGTTCCAGAGGCCAGTGTGATTTACATCGCGGGTGTGTCCCGAGCACCTGCTGAGCTATGATGACAGACTGTCCAATTTGAACTCCGTTGGACTGGGTAGCCTCCAAAGCTGCTGCAAATAGCTCTGACCTCAGCCATCGGCATACCAGCCCCACCACTGGCCTGAGGGCTAAGGCTCCAGCCGTCATCACCACCACCAGCAGCGTCTCACTACCCCATGGAATTACCAGCATCTTAGGTACTGGCCCCATCATTCCCAGCCACCCGATCAGCCTCCCACAAGGTTTGGGGGAGCTGGGAACCAGGACTTGAGTCAGACCTCCGAGGGCATCACCTATGCACCAGTGATTCTCAACAATTTGGGCCCCTAAGGGGACATTGGGCAATGCCTGGAGATGTTGTTGGTTCACATCATTTGGACTGCTGGTGGCACCCCTGGGTAGAGGCCAGAGATGGCGCTAAACATCTCAACAGCACGGAGCAGCCCCCCGACAAGGAATCATACTTTCCCAAATGGCAATAGTAAGGAGGCTGAGAAACCCATCTCTGGAGGCCCTGTGGTCTTCCGTGGACCTGACTCTGGCCCTCATCCCGAACTGTCACATCATGCTTCCATTCCTGGACAAGAAGAAATCCTCACCAGTGCATCTTAACGGAAACCCCTATTATTCACAGTTCTCGGCCCCCACAGATTGCATTCAAAAGTGCAGAAGATGAAAAGTCCTCTGTGGCCACCCTCGAGAAGGAAGACACACAGGGGCGCCTGGGTGGCTCAGTCAGTGAAGCGGCTGCCGTCAGCCCAAGTCATGATCTCAGGGTCCTGGAATTGAGCCCTGTGTCAGGCCCCCTGCTCCATGCGGAGCCTGCTTCCCCTTCACTCTGCCCCTCTTCCCCCGTGTGCTCTCTTTCTGTCTCAAATAAATAAATTGGAAAAAATTAAAAAAAGAAGGAAAACACCAGAAACAACTGATAGGCAGAGCACAGGTGCACCTGGGATTGAAGTCAGGCTTTCGCCTGGGGCCGGGAGGCAGGGACTGGGCTAGAACCTGGGGGTATAAAGGCAGAAGGAGAGCTCAGGCCTCCACTTGGTGCAATAACCCAACCTGGAGCAGCCCTTCCTCTGCGGCCAGTTGGGAACCAGCATCATGGAGTGGATGGTGGTGGCCTTGGTCAGCTTCCAGCTCTTGGAGGCGGCAGTTGTCAAGTGAGTCTGGGGCCTGGCTGCTGGAGCAGAAGTTTGGGTAGGAGTCGGGAGCCCTGTGAGGGGTAACCTGGCCAGGGGCCGCCCCACCAGGCTCCACTCCGGAGTTTCCGCTGGGACAGGGAGGGCTTCCTGAGCAGGTGTAAGCTGGGGACTCAGAAGTCGGACGAGCTACAGCTTTGCCCTCATGAAATGCCTGTAACTGAACCAAAGGAGAGTTTGTCTACCAGATGTCCTGTAAACCAATAAGAAACGTGACCCCGAGCTTTTGCCATGAAGCAAGATCGGTGTGGTGCTGCCCGGGAGCGTGGGGAGCTAATGCTCAAAAGTCCCAAATGCGCTGATGGTTTGCAAGTGAGGGTTTTTAAGGGGAAATAATCAGAGACAAGGGGCTTGAGGTTGTGGATTCTTCTGAAAGGTCAGGGATTGGGTCAACCTCACGACTGAATGACTTGTCTTTCTGGCACTGGTCTGGTTTCTTTCTTCCCTTTTTTATTTGTAAAGATTTTATCTATTTGTTAGAGGGAGATAGAGAGAGTGAGAGAGAGCACAAGCTGGGGGAGAAGCAGGCAGAGGGAGGAGCAGGCTCCCTGCCAAGCAAGGAGCCCGATGTGGGACTCGATCTCAGGACCCCGGGATCACGACCTAAGCTGAAGGCAGACGCTTAACTGGCTGAGCCACCCAGGCGCCCCTGGTTTGTCTGGTTTCATCAGCTGTGACTGGGTGGCCCTCTCCTTCCCTGCTCGGAATCCGCTAAACACCCCAGCAATGTGTGTCAGTGATGCTGTCTTTGTTAGCAAAAGCTGGGGCCACACACTTTGCGACTGTGCAGGCTAATTCATTTCTTACTCTCTTGGGCTTCCTTTTCATTATCTTAAGCAAAGCATCCTGGTGTGTTCCCTATAATCCTTCACTACAGGCTACATGCCTTGCTGAAGACTTAATCTGCTGGTGGGCGCACTTCCAGGCAAAGGAAAAAGCACAGCTGCTTCCCCATCTGATGAGAAAAGATGGACCCGGGACAGAGTCGGGGTGACTGCTGTCCAAACAGACACTGAATGGCAGGTGTGCTTTCTTCCGCAGAAAGGAACGATGATTTCTGGATAGGCAGACGTTTGATAAAAACTCCCTTAAGGCCCACGATTTATTTAGCAGATGGCACAGGCATGTAAGCAGAGACAGCAGGAACGTTACGTGCACTCGCAGAGATGTCAGGAGAAAGGGAGCGAGGAGGCGTGGCTCCCAGGACCTGGGAGGGCGCCTGACCTGCACACGGCTTCCTGTCTCACCCATGAGGACCGATGCCTCTGCTGAAGACAAGGCTCCTCGAAGAAACCTGTGTGTGATACGCAAGTTCCGGGGAAGCGGCGAGCCGGAGCAACCATCAGTCTTCAAAGCTCAACGTGAATGGGTTCCGTGCAGAATGCGGGGGACAAATGCGGGGTCTTGAGGGAATGGGGAATCAGGTGGGGAAAGAAATGCAAGGAACAGGACTTCTGGAGTCTGGAATGAGCCTGGGTGGACCCACAGAGACGCCCGAGGCGATGGCAGCAAGCAGGTCTTGGAGGAGGAGAACTCGAGGGAGACGGGGGCAGAAGTGTAGACTTCATCAGTTCCAATTCCAGGGCAGATCTGGGCTCCAGACCACCCAGGCCAACTTCCACCGCGCCGGCGTCGGGAGAAGAGCACTGACTGGCCCCAGGCCAGACAATTCGAGGCAAGGGCAGACACAGGATCCTTTCTTCTGAGTCCCAGTCTAGTGCTGTCCCCCATACCCATGCTGTGTCTCAGTCATCCAGGACCAGGTGCCCGAGGGCCACCACCGGAGGGGACTGGGGTGAACTCTGCTATCTCTGAAATCTTTCTTAAAATGCATATCTCCTGGGCCACCTGGCTGGATGACTTGGTAGAGCACGTGACCGTTGATCTTGGGGTCCTGAGTTCAAGCCCTACATTGGATGTAGAGCTTACATAAAGACAATGCATATATCCTGCCAGGGCTAATGGCCAAAGTCCTCCTTCTCTTCTAGGGAAGGAATTTATGGGATATCTGAGAGCAAAGGGCCAGGAGAGGATGTGGACACTCGAGATGGGATGTGGGCATGTATTGGGGAAGGTATTTGTTTTCTGAATCGTGGAACAAGTCCTGCGAAGAGCTATGAAGAGAGGGAGAGGGAAAGAGAGAGGCAGAGGGAGAAAGAAACAGAGGAAGAGACCTAGGGAAAGAGACATGGAGACAGAGAGAAAGGGAGGGAGCTGGGGCCAGAGCAGGAGCGAGAGGGAGACACACACAGAGACACAGTGATAGGCACAGGGGACACGGGGGCTGGGGCCTGAGGGGTGAGGTTGGAGGTGGCGCGGCAGGGAGGGACGGAGGAACCAGGACTGTCAGAGGTGCTGTAGGAAGGAGGGAGGGTCCTGCCCTGACGCTAGGCCTTCTTCAGAGTCCCCCTGAGGAAATTAGAGCCTATCCGTGCAACCATGAAGGAGAAGGGCTTACTGGGGGAGTTCCTGAGGACCCACAAGAATGACCCTGCCCAGAAGTACCACGTTGGTGACCTCGGCATGGTCTATGAACCCCTGGCCTATCTGGATGTGAGTCCCGACCCTCCGTGGGGGTTCCCTCTCCTTGGGGCCAAAGACTGAGGCTGGACTCCCGGGGGTGTGCCATGCTATCTCTCTGTACCCTCCCACCTGGCGCCTGCATCCTGCTCCCTTCTCTCACACCTGTCAGCCCCCACTGAGGGTCTGTGTGTTCTGGGCAAGTACGGAAGATAGGCTTGGGCCTCTTCCTCTGTGGCAGGTTGTAGAGCAAGGGCTCTGTCCAAGCAGGAGGCTGGGCCTGAGGGTCTCTGTATCCCTCCAGAGCTAACAGCCTGCCCCATGGCCCCCCAGAGTCTGTACCTTGGAGAAATTGCCATCGGGACCCCACCGCAGAACTTTCTGGTCCTTTTTGATACCGGATCCTCCAGCCTGTGGGTGCCCTCGGTCCAGTGCCAGAGCCAGGCCTGTGGTAAGTGCAGGGCTCGCTAGGGAGGGTGGTTGGCAAGGGATGGTGCGGACCGCCTTGGGGGAAGGGGCAAGCGTGGCAGGGATGGTGGGGCCTGGGGGCTTCAATCCTGAGAGTCGGGGACTTGGCCAGGGTCAAGGGGCATGTGCAAGACCGAAGGAAGAGGCTGGCCCTAGGCCTGGGTGGTCTGTTTGTCTTCCCTCTCACCAACACATGCTCCTTCACCTGCTCCAGTCCGCCCTCTTGCCCCCTGGCGCCATCCATCCCACTCTGCTCTGCTCCATTCTGTTCCCTGCAGACGACGCCATTCTGTCTCACCAAAGTCGACAATAGTCTTTCCATGTCACTCCACTCCGCTGCTTACTAAGTTCTCAGCGCGTGTCTCCTAGACGCAGGGGAGAACAATGCAAGAGCTGGTCCCTGTCTTGTTGCCGTATTTGTAGACAGGCCAAGTTCCTCTCCTTAACGCTGCCTTGGTCCCTGCCAGAGCCTGGGGGTTTGGGTCCTGACACTTCTAATCCAAAGAGTCCCTCACTGGCCACGTCCAGGTCTTTGACAGGGTGAGGGTGGAGGGAACGCAGGGATCCCCTGGAAGTTCATTTGCTCCCACAGCTGATGAGTGATTTCTCAGGAGGGGATCTGCAAGGAGGGGGCAGGGAAACAGAGAAGGATTCTAGGCTACCTACCTACCAAGGGTCATGGTCAAAGAACAACGCAAGATTCTGCAAGTCAGAGGGGGCTTTGAGGCCAAGCCTGGCCACACTCACATGGGCCTTCCTGTGCTTCCTGAACCCTGAGACCATGTGTCCTGGGATGCTGGGGCCCCGGGATGGGAGCACAGGCTGGGACTCGGGGGGCAACCCTCTGCCTGCTGGCCTATCTCCCCAAACTCTCTTTCTGCTGTAGCCACTCACTCCCGCTTCGACCCCAACGCGTCCTCGACTTACTCCAGCCATGGGCAGACCTTCTCCGTGCAGTATGGCAGCGGCAGCCTCCGTGGCGTCTACGGCTATGACACTCTGAGGGTGAGCCGGGCTGCAGGCCACTCTGTGCCCCAGGATGTGGGAGTTTTCCCCGGGGCTCTGACTTGGCCTGGAAGTTCTCAGACCTGAGTCTGATGGGAGTTTAGCCCGAGAACCTGAGAATACGGAGAAAACCTAGGGCTCTACTGAGTACAAACCAGCCGATGAGTACACCAAGTGCCCCTCCATGCCGTCCCCTTCCCACACTGAGCGCCCCCGATGAAGGGGATGACCTAGTCCTTTAGTGAAGGAGCTTAAACTGGGGGAGGGGGGTCAGGGGGAAGAAGATGGTGTTGGGGGGCTGCAGCAGCAGCCAGAGAAGGCCACTTGAGAGAAAACTTGGCTCTTGCAAGACGTGTCAAGAAGGCAAGGGGCAGGTGGTGGGGTTATAGACATTGGGGAGGGTCTGTGCTATGGTGAGTGCTGTGAAGTGTGTAAACCTGGTGATTCACAGACCTGTACCCCTGGGGATAATAATACCTTACATATTTATTAAAAAAAAAAAAGGCAAGGGGCAGGGGTGAGGGAGGGATGAACAAGGGAGCCTCGAGGGTCTTTTGGGGGAGGGTATGGGGAGATGAGTGGAGTTCCACTTATCATCTGCCATCCCCTGTGTCCCTTCCAGGTCCAGAGCGCTCAGGTCCCCAACCAGCAGTTTGGCCTTAGTGAGCACGAGCCAAGTCCCTATTTCCTCCAGCTCAAGTTTGATGGCATCATGGGCCTGGCCTACCCAGCCCTGGCAGAGGGTAGGAGCGCCACGGCTCTGCAGGGCCTTCTGCAGGCTGGCCTCCTCTCCAGCCCGGTCTTCAGCTTCTACCTGGGCAGGTAAGATACTGCTTGGAGGGGTTCCTGAGCTCCCAGGCAACTCCCCCCATCCTCCCCAGACCCCAGACAAGTGAGCTCAATGCTTTGGGGGTCGGGGGCTTCCCATCAGGCATTTGGCTTCAGCTCCTACTGTGTCTAGGACTTTCCTCCTGGGCTGTCCTCTCCTGTCCAACTGTCCCCCTGTCCACATCCTTTCCCTCATCTCTGTGTCTGTTCCCAGCCCACTCAGACTTCACATTTCGTCACCAGTTCAGAATCTTTCCCTCTTCTGGGTGAACTTAGCTTTGAGTAGGCTGCTCATTCTGGATACCTCTTGGATTTACCTCCTGCCCAGAGCTGCAGTTAGCTCACTACCTTCTGGACACTTCTTTTGTGTACAATCTATTGCTTCATCTCCTTTGATGTATTGTTCTCTCCAGGTCCTGGAGTCTTCTGGTCAAGGTTCATCATTTGCCCCTAATAGGGTGTTTTTCTCACCACAAACACAAGCCATGCAGCCGCTTAGTGTGGGTGCCCGGGAGCCAGGTGGTGGGGGCCGAGTGAGTGGCCTGTGGGGGACTTTCTTTCCTTTCCAGAGTTAGCCAGCCACCTTCTGGAGATAGTCAGCATCTACTCTCTCACCTTAATCTCCTGAGTCTGATTATCAACAGTGTTACCCTGCTCCTAATGCTGCTGGCTTAGTCTCACCTCTGATTACAATTCATTCTGAGTTTCGCCCTTAGGAGCTCTGCCCTATTCCACACTCAGGGTCGGCTCCCAGGGGAGGCTGAAAGGAGCAGGGAATATCCTTCTCTCCTCTTTGCCAAGGCCCTACCTCCTTCCAGTCCCAGAAGAAAAATGACAAGTGGGACTCAGGGTGAGACTCCCAGTGACATACGACACTAGTAGCAAGAACTGGAAGAGAGAGAAGAAGGGTGTGTGGGATGGGGAGGGGGCCACACAACCAGCAGCTTCCCCAGTGGCTCTGCTTCTGGAACCAGAGGCATTGGGAATTCTGAGGGACTCAGCTTGGAGCTGCAGTGATAAAGGGGGATACAACTCCTTCCCTCAGCAGGCCTAGTGTGAGGGGGAGACACAGTGTTGTCCTTGGGGGCCCAGTCTGAGGGAGGAGACACAGCCCTGCCCCCAGGGAACCCCAGTCTGAGGGGGAGACACAGCCCTGCCTCAGGGAGCCCTAGTGTGAGGGAGGGAGACACAGTCCTGCCCTCAGGGAGCCCCAGTCTGAGAGAGGACACAGCCCTGTCCTCAGGGAGCACCAGTCTGAGGAAGGAAACACAGCCCTACTCTCAGGAAGCCCAGTCTGAGGGGAGACACAGCCCTGTCTCAGGGAGCCCCAGTCTGAAGAAGGGAGACACAGACCTGTCCTCAGGGACCCCAGTCTGAGGGGGGAGACACAGCCCTGCCCTCAGGGACCCCAGTCTGAGGGGAGACATAGACCTGCCCTCAGGGACCCTAGTCTGAGGGGAGACACAGCCATGCTCTTAGGGACCCCCAGCCTGCAGCCAGGGGAGGACCTCTATTTCCTTTTGAGGATGAATGTTCAACAGGAAATCTTTTCTATAGCGATTTCCCTGATTCACCCTTCCCTTTCCCTTCTGCAGAGGTATGAGCTCTCAGAATGGAGCAGTTCTCATATTTGGAGGGATAGACCACAGCCTGCACAGTGGACCGATCTACTGGGCCCCCGTTACCCAGGAGTGCTACTGGCAGATTGGCATTGAGGAGTGAGTCTGTGCCGGAGCTTGAGGACCTGGCAGGCTTCGAGGCATTTCATGTTATGCACCCACAGACACACTCTCTCTCTCTCTCTTTCTCTCTCTCTCTCTCTCTCTCTCTCACACACACACACACACACACACACACACACACACACAGGTAGGTACTGCTAGGAGGTACACATAGGAGACCCCTGAAGCCTTCCCCAACAAAGCCACAGCTATCCTCTGCTGGAGACTGAAGGCCCAGCTCAGCCTGGAAAAGTGGGTGAGGTGGGCACAATATAAATGGGGTCGGTCTGGAATCTCAAACATTCTAAACCCTGTGGTTCAACACTATGTGCTTACTAATTGGAAACTATGATGTATTGGGGGGGGATTAATGTGGTCATAGTACTTAAACTGTTCAGTGACACTGGCTTTCAGTGTTTCTAGAACCTTCCTTGGAACTTTAAATAACAACATTCCGTGGCCATTTAGGTGGCCTTGAATAGACTCTGAATGGTGTGAGGCAGGGGGATGGCTGGAAGGACCTCTGCAGAGTCCTTACCTCCAGGTATACCATGATTCTGTGGCTGTGGCTGTTTGTCCCTTGGGGGTGGGGGAAAGCCCACTTCCTAGATGCCCTGAGCTGGAGGTGCTGAAGGCGTTCATCTCCTCACCATTCAGGTTCCTCATTGGTGGCCATGCCACGGGCTGGTGCTCCCAGGGCTGCCAGGCCATTGTGGACACAGGCACATCTCCGCTCACTGTACCCCAGCAGTACCTGAGCACCCTTCTGCAGGCTACAGGGGCCCAGGCCGACCAGTATGGACAGGTGTGTCTAGTGGAGGCATCCTCCTTTCGGAGAGGCCCCCTGGGAGGCATTTATAATTCTTTTGGGAGTAGCCCCACTCTTGGCCTCCATGCTCCTAGCTGTCCCAAAGCCCTGGAGGTGGGGGGGGGCCTGGGAGGACTGGGGCTGGGGGCTGGGTCTTGAGCTGGGAGAGTAATGGGCAGCTACTATTGGGGCAGAGTTTCCTTGGAGCTTCAATTCTTCCAAAGTAATGGGTTAAACACTTCCCAGGCTTTGGAGGAAGATCAAACTAACTGGACTGTGGAGCCAAGCAGGGCCCCAGCGGGATCGAGGGCACTGAGGGGAGGGGGTTGGCAGGTCCTCTCAGGCGGGCGATGCGGCACCTGGGGCCTTGTTCCTCTCTGCAGTTTACCGTGGACTGTAACGACATCCAGAACCTGCCCACCTTGACCTTCCTCATCAGTGGTGTGCATTTCTCCCTGCCCTACCACTCCTACATCTTCACAGTGAGTCTGTAGGGACGCGACGGCTGTGAGGAGGGGCCGGGGGCCCGAGATACCGGGTCTCCTCACCACGTGCCATCCTCCAGCTCTTCGTGAGCCCCGCTTAATTTTCTGCCTTCACTGGTTCCAAACCCCTACGCCGGCACGAGGCCGCGAAACAGAAGAGTGCCATCTGTTATTGATTACTATTACTAATGAGTGTGGAGAGGCGCTGGGGTATCGGTTGTGTACTCACTAGGGTAAGCCCTATGGGAAGCATTTTGCCTCCACCATCCCACTGAACTGTCAGACCATTTGAGGAAGAGGGTGCTAATTTCTATTTTACAAGTGAAAACTTGGAGGTCCAGAGAGGTTAAGAAACAGATGCAAGGCTACCCAGCTAGTCGGGGTGAAACTCAGGCTGGAAGCTGAGTTGGTCTGGCTTCAAGGCTTCGCCAGCAGGCTGACCTCCTCCAGATGGGGAGCAAAAGGGAGGTGGGTGGGCACTTGGGGAGAGGAGACTGCAGACGGTCACCGCAGCCTGCTTCCACCCATTGCAGAAATCCCTCCCACTCTGGGGCTCAGCTGGCCTGTGAGCCCCCAGAGGTCACAAGCCTGGCTCCCTCATTTATGCATTTCACACTCCTGGCCTGGGGCTCAGGGCTGAGCAGGGCCCGGTCCATGGGTGAGCCAAGGAACGAGCGCTGCCCTTCCGTGTTGTGCAGGGAAATGGCGTTTGCACCATTGGGGTCCAGGCCACCTACCTGCCCTCCAGCAGTGGCCAGTCCCTGTGGATCCTTGGGGGCGTCTTCCTCAGGTCCTACTATTCCATCTTCGACATTGGCAACAACAGGGTCGGCTTTGCTGCTGCTGCCTAGACTCAGCGCCTAGACGCCTGGCTTCCTTCTTCCTCTCCACCCCCCGCCCTGCAGGCGCTACTTCTCTGGAATCAGCTTTCTTTCTCTGGCTTCGGGGCTTTCTGTCCTAATAAATAGTTCTTCTGCATGTTGGTCAGCATGTTGTTTTTCAAGGGCCGATGTGGCCTGTAAGGCAGCTCCTGGTCACAGGAATGGGAGGGAAGACGGAGTCAGGGGAAGATGTGCTTCTACTGGACCTGTTCTCCCTCAGGGGCTAAGAGGTTTGTGGGGGTGGGGAGGGGTGTCACTGAGGTTCTAAGAGAGATGGGGCATAAGGTAGGGCTTGGGGAGGGGCCCCGGACCCCTCAGAGCTTGGAGTCTCTCCACAACTTCTCTCTACTCATGGTAGTGACATTGAGGCAGGCATTCCTTTGTGACATGCCAAGGGGCCCTATTACCACAACCCGAAATGCTCTGCTGACCTAATGGACCAAAGGACCGGCAGAACCACCCCAGATAAGCCCACTAGCACTGTGATGAGGGCTCCCATCCTCCTACCACCCAGGCCTTCATCTCCTCACCTGTGATCAAGCTTGCACTGGGAGCTTCTGAGAAATGCTAGATGCCCACGTACACGTGTGACAGTCATGGCTCCTTCCGGAAGGGGGGTGATGCTCCCAGAATCTATTTCCAGAAGGGCTTCAAAAGGTCTGGGCTGAGTGAAACTGATCCCATTTTCACCTAGAATCCTCTGCCCCCAGGGGGAGGAAGCTAGGACTGATGAGGCTTGAGGAGGGGTATTACTGGAAAAACATAATGGGAGGGTTGTAGGCTCCTTGTAGACATTTCTTTCACCCCATCCTTCACTAGGCTGACCCCAACCTTGCTCCTTATGTTCAGGGGCAGGGGTGAAAGACAAGATCTAAGTCTGGCACTCCATTCCAAAACACGAGGGAAACTGAGGTTTGCCACGTAGTAGTTTCTATAGCAACAGCCCACCATCTGGGACCCTACTACATCTTTCCTAGACTCTGGGAAAGACAGCATGCTACACGCCTCTCCTTGGGGTCAGAGAAACCCCGGGGTGTATCATAGTGAGCTGTAGTTCGTGACATCTCTGAGTAAGAAGCAAAAAAAAAAAAAAAAAAGAAAAAGAAAAACTTGCAGAAGAGGCAGAAACGAAGTGGAACTTAAGTTCCAAGTCAAAAAGCCATGGCCACGTACACAAGCCAGGGCCCACAGAGTGGGACTACAAATCCCGGCGTTCCTGGCGGAGCCGACGGGAGAGACTACATTTCCCCGCGGGCGCTGCGGTAGGCCTGCGAGGGGCGGGGCGGGGCGGGGCGGACCGCGGGGGCGTGTGCTGCCCTCTGCCGGGCGCGGCGGGAAGTGGGTGCGGATTGACAGGGGGAGCCCCGGCGCCCGGCGCGGGGCTTGGTGACAGCAGAGGCGGCGGCCGCGGGCTGGACCTAGGGAGCGGCGGCGGTGGCGCCGACGGCAGCTGGAAGGGCGGACGGGGCGGGCCTCCCTGGTGGCGCGGAGCCGGAGGAGTCCGGGAGGGGGCGGCAGGCGCAGCTCGCGGGCCGGACACCTGAACTTGGGACAAGTTGCCAGAGCCGCGGGGCACAGGCGGCGGACGGATTGACCTTCAGAGCTAGGTGAGCGGGACCGGGGGGCAAGGGGTGCACGGAGGGCCCGGAACCCCGGACCCAGGCTCCCCCGCCCGCATTGTGGGTGCGGGAGACAGGTGGGTGGATGGGGGTGCCGGCTGAAGAGGGGACAGGGAGTGTGTGTGCCGCGCCAACACCAGCTCTGCGGTCCGTCTAGTCTGGGACTCTCCGCACATGGCCCGAGCGGAGCTGCCTGCGGAGCCCGGGAACCCCTCCGGCCCCTCACTGCAGGCCCGGGCCGGGGGCGGCTTCTCCGCGACCTTATGTAACCAGGCGGGAGGGGCCGGGGCGGGCATGGGCCTTCCCGACTCGGGAGCTGGGAGTCGAAGGGGCGGGAGGCGTGGGAGTGAACTTGCAACAAGTTTGAGGGACGTGTGGGCCTTGCGCCTACTCCTTCTCCACCGGAGGCGGCTGGGGCGGGTGGTACGGGGGAGGGCGCCGGAGGCCCGGGAGGTGTGCGGGGGCCGAATTCGCCCCGGCCAGGCCCAACCTGGATGGTCCCGGGGAGTGGGAGGGCCGGGACGGCGCCACGCCCCCGGGGCTGGGCTGCTGGAGCGGGGCGGGTGGAAGTACCATCCCTCCCTCCCTTCCCGTCTCTTCCTCCCCCTCGGTGTCTTAAGAAGCGGCGCGTCCCCTAGTATCCTAAGCTCAGTCTTCTTCTCCCCTTTGCATTAACTCCGCGACCTCTGGGAACCCCAACCCCAGAGCTCACGCTTCGCGCGCCCCTCTTTCTGCTCCCCGGAGCTCCCAGCCATCTGCCCCAAGTACCCCCACCTTCTTGGTCCAGAATCCCGGAAAACACTCCCCCTTCCCCTTATTCCAGGAGTTCGTACCGCCCAACCCCTTGACGTCCCGCCCTCGAAATCCTCGCGGGGTCTCCTCCCCACCTCCCCAAACCCGGGTCGGCCACAGGGGCATAGCGCGTGCACTTCCCTCCTCGAAGAGAGCGGGTTGATGCCAGCTTTGTCCCCGCCCCTCGGCCCCTTCCCGGCCCGGGGTTCTGGCTTCACGCACCGCTGCCCGGAGCTGCTCGGGTTTGCGCGAGCAGGTTCGCGCCGCAGCAGCCTGGCTCGCCCCAACCCCGCGCCCGCGGGGAAGGAGGGAGGGCTCCCGGGGCGGGGCTCCTCTGCACGCGCGCCCGCAGTGTCCCCAGCTCCCCCTCCCCGTTCCCTGGCGGCCGCTCACTGCGGAGTCCTTCCCACCCCAGTCCACTCCAGCCGGGATTCTCTCGCTTGTCTGTTCCGGGGACGGTTCGGCTCTGTTTCTGGTCTGGACTTGAGCGCAGTTGCCTCCTTTGGCATTACGCCCGCAGGAAGTGTCCGTGAATTACCGCGCAGCCCCCACCCTGAGTGAGGGAGTCTTAGTCCAGCTGAGAAAGGGCAGGGCCGGTGCAGGCCCTTAGTGATACTTCTCAGATGTGGGCTCAGACCCCTGCACCCGCCCAGTCCAAGATTCCACTGGCCCAGGACCTGGCAATTGGTAGGGGAGGAAGGTGGCTCTGGTTTCCTCTTGGGCGGCCAGATGCGATTGGCTCAGATCGGAATGTAGTTCCTGGCTCTTTAGCCTGTTGGCTCGGAGGCCCTCTGTGTGCCCAGCCTGGTGGAGAGCCTCCAGGCCTTGCCCTCAGGCGGATAACAGTCTAGGGGAGAGATGCCAGCAATAAGGCTGGTCTTAGACGCGGCCGAAGGAGAGAGCCCTGCGTGGTTAGTTTGCTGGTATGCTAGTACCATGCCTCAGTTTCCCCAGCTGTAGGAAAATGAGCAATTCACTTGGCCCTCTTCTTTCTGCCTGCCCCCCCGCCTCCAGACGCTAGTTCCCCCAGGAACTAGAAAGCATAAATGAGAGGCTGTTTGTGTGACTCTGTGCCCTGTCTGCTTTTCTGGAAGGGAGCTGATACTGCTTACAACTCAGCTCTAGTAGGTGCGGACGAATGGGAATCCTGTTCCGGTCCCGGGGAGGAGGTGCAGGGCATGGGGCAGGGGACCCTTCCCCCGCTCGAGTGAGCACCAAATCCATGGAGAACCAGATGGGCTGCTGAGGGCTGAGAATTGGGTGACTCACAGTCAGAGGTGGGCAGGGGGTGGGCCAGGGCCTGGGATGATGGGTCCACCTAGGGCCCACCCCCATGGCCAGTCAGCCCCCTTGAGCCTCAAGGCTGGAAAGTAGGTAGGAGGGGCCTCCCACCCTTCAGGGCTGGCTGTCCTTTGGGGGTCTGGCTTCTGGCCCTCATCCCTCTTGGGGCTTTGTTTATGGCTGTAATTGTTTCATTAGCTGGGGTTTTATAGAGTTACTTAGCACCTGCCCCCACAGGGAGTGGCCCAACCACCCCCTGGCTTCTGTCTCTTCCTTTTCAAAGTCAACTTGGTTTCTGCCCATAGCAGGGGTTTCCCCAACCGCAGCAGGCATGAGAGCCAGGTTGGGCCTTTGTCCTAGGGATGGAGGGCCGTCAGCACTTGGGGCCCAGCTTGGGGCTGCCCTGGACATGACCGTGGAAATTGGGTTGACCTCCTCTGATGCTGAGGGAGGGAGGTCAGGATTTCCAGAGCTGCCAGAAGTGTCAACCCCCCACAACGCTGCAGGTGGATACGTAGGTAACGTGTCTATTGTCCTCTGAAAAAAGAGGGAGGAAAAGGTACACTCCTTCCAGGCTGTTGTGAGGGTTCAGGGTAGAGCAGTGTCTGGTACGTGGTGAGTCTGTAGTGTTGCTCCATGTTTCACTGTGGGGCGTGTGTAATTGAGAGGAGTTTGTGTGTGTGTGTGGTGATGAGATGATGGGTATCTAGGTACATGTGTACAGATGAATCGTCCGTGTGTGTGTCTGTAGGGGTATAACCACACGACATGTTGATGGAATATTCATCTAGTCTCTTTATGCTATAATAGAACAACATTCTAAGAAAATTTAGTTATAAATAATAGTTGCATTTATTGTGTCTTTACTTTTTTTTTCCTTAAAGATTTTATTTACTTATTTGTCAGAGAGAGAGAGAGAGCGTGCGCACGCACAAGCAGGGGGAGCAGCAGGCTCCCTGCCAAACAAGGAGCCCAATGTGGGACTTGATCCCAGGACCTTGAGATCATGACCTGAGCCAAAGGCAGATGCCCAACCGACTGAGCCACCCAGGTGTCCTGTGTATTTACTCTTTAGAGTGAGGTAGGAGTGATTATTTGCGTTATCCAGATTCAGAGAAGTTAAGCAAGTTGCCTGAAGTCACACAGCATGGAAGAGGTAGGGACTCTAACCAAGGTTCAGCTTCCTCCAGAATCCATGTTCTCAATCTCTCAAGCAGACCACTTCGGGTTTCTCAGGAGTTCTCTCTCAAAAGGTGGGCAGGTGGGGGTCTGGGAACCTTCTTTGCCCCATGCAGGGTCTCCTGCTCTGAGCAGGGGTGTAAACTGGCTGAGGCCTCTGCCCCAGGGCCACACCTGTCTCCTGGCTGTTCTTCTGAACTCTACTGACACAGGTGACCAAAGGACCTCTGGTGAGGACTCTCCTGACTGGCCCCGGGGAGGAGAGGAGTTCAGACAAGGTTCCCCAGGTCTCCTTGGAAACCTCACACATTAACTTGCGTGCAGCCCTCGCTAGGCACTTGTTTACTAGATGTGGGGAAAGGCTGCGGCAGCTACTGAGTGAGAATGAGCAGCCACCAGTCACGAGAACACAGGAGTCCCTTCCCGGCCAGCCGGTATGGGCGTGCAGGTCCCACTGCTCTCAGCCTCCATCTCCATGGCTGGGAATCTATCACCTAGCCTGGGTGGGGGGTGCAGTTTCCCCTCTAATGTGAACCTTCTATGGCTCTCTGGCAAAGGTAGCCAGACAGGAGAGGCTCCCCAGAGGGTCCCCGGGGGAGGGGGACACTGCTGAAGTCCACTTTCTAGATATGAGCTCAAGGCTGGCCTGGGTGGTGCGACCAGCCAGTTTCTCTTGGGACATAATCAGAGCCAGCACGTACTGAGCCCTGAGCTAAGTGCCACGTTGCCAGGAGATTGTTGAGAATAGGAGCTCCAGGGTCAGGCTGCTTGGCTTGGAATCCCACCTCTGATATATCCTAGCTGTGTGACCCTGGGTCAGCTGCTTAACCCCGCTGTGCCTCCATTTGCATGCCTGGAAAGCAAGTGTTATGCTAGCACCTGCTTACTAGTGCTACAGGGAGGGCTGAGTATTGTTTTTTAAGATTTTATTCATTTATTTTAGAGAGAAAGAGAGAGAACTCCAGCAGGGGAAGGGGTAGAGGGAGAGGGAGAGAGAATTCCCAAGCAGACTCTGCGGTGAGTATGGAGCCCAACTCAGGGCTCAATCCTAGGACCATGAGCCAAAATCAAGAATCAGACGCTTAACTGACTGAGTCCCCCAGGCACCCCATCTGGGCTGAGTATTTTGACACGTGCTGCAGGTATGAGACTTAGAATAGCTCGAATGAGACCTAGAATAGCATCGTGCTCAGAGATGTTATTAATCGTAACAGACTCTTACAACTCCTTTATTTCTCTATTTCTCATTCCCAAGTGAGGAAATAGAGGTACAGAAAGCTCTAGCGAAGAAAAAAAGACCTGTGGGTTGCAAACTGGACTCCCCTGCACATCTGACACCCTCGAAAGCAATGCCTTACATGGGGCTTTGTAGCTTTGGTCGCCCCAGCCCCCCTTCATTCCCTGGTGACCACACCCAGCCCGGTCCCTACGGTTAACAAAATCAAATGGACTGCAGTGCTTGAGGCATCTCTCCGGCCCCCTGCCCTGCCCCGCCCCTGGGGATTCCGTGGGTAGCATCTGGCCTAGACACTCACTACCCACTCCTGACCCATGGCTCGCTCCCCAGCGGATGCCTCAGAGGGGCAGGGGCATGAGGCAGAGCCATTGCTGGTTTTCTTTCCCGGCTCCTAGGTGTGGGCATGCGGAGGAGAGAGGAGGTCTAATACCCCCACCATGTGATGCCGTGGGGATTAATCCAAAATTCCAGCAGGTTTTCCAGAAACCCATGGTCCATATTTCCTCCTCCCAGTCCTTTGTTCATGCTGGTCCCTTCTCCTTCCCACCCCCCCTGCGCTCCTCCCTCTAACCAAATCCTCTGTCCATCAGGGCACACCTTCCAGGGAGACCAGGAGATGGATCCATGGGTCCATGACTGTAGCTTTGGCTGGATATTATGATCGCCTGGGGAGCTCTTAAAAATACTGGAACATGCCTGGCTGGTTCACTTGGTAGAGCATACCACGCTTGATCTCTGGGTCATGAGTTCAAGCCCTACACTGGGTGGAGAGCTTACTTAACCAAAAAAAAAAAAAAAAAAAAAATTACTAGTACATCTGAATCTTGAAGGAGGAACCCATATTAAAAATTCCCCAAATGATTCTGATGCCCTTTTTCCAGGGCAGCAACTCTCAAATTGGAGTGGGCATCAGAATCATCTGGAATAGTTGTTAAAATGCAGATTGCTAGGCCTTACCCCCAGGGTTCCTGACTGAGTAGGTCCAGAATCAGTAGGCCTAGAATTCTAGTAGGTCCTGGAATTTGTATTTTGGATGAATTCTCAGGTGATGCGAATGCCGCTGGTCCCCAGACCATGGCTTGAGAACTCACTGCTTTGCAGTTTTCCCAGGCAGAACCTTTCTGTCTCCTGGGTCTCTGGTTGCTTTGGGCCTCTGAGGCCTGTCTTCTTTCTGAAGCCAGGTCCCAGGGGGTGGAGACCACTGTGACACCACTTGGTGACTGCTAATCCCTGGTATAATCATATACTCAGCTGCCTTCCCCACCTTGGCTCTCTGCCTGCACCTCCTGTTAAACTGACCAGCCTTGTGTCCTCGGCACCACCCTCTGGGACAGGTGCTCAGGAAATATTTGTTGCTTGATCAAGGTGAGATGAGGTAGACACCAAAGGACCGCACTGTCCCCAGGAGGCATCAGAACATGGAGTGGGGTCTAAAAGCTCCTGTGAAAGTGCTTGAGGACAGAGTGCCATTGCTGGGTTAGTGGGGAGCTGTCCAAAGTGGTCCTTGGCTCTGCTGAAGTGAGGCTAGAGAAAGACCCACCATGTGACTTGACTTTCCTACCCCGTGGTAGGCAAGTATGGCATCACTGTTGAATTGTGTTTCTTAACTACTAATAAAAATGATTAAACACACACAGAAGGCAGCTGAGACCTTCTCCTTCCTGACCCAGACTGGAGATGTTGGCCGGGGTGGGGGGGCTTGTCACTGATAGATGGAGGAGTGTCTCCATCATCTTCTAGGAGGTCCTGGGCCTTGAGGGCAGCAGATAGCTGGGCCACCTTGGGGGCTCACCCCTGGGCTCTTGGGGGGGATCCTTCCTTGGAAGCCGGAGAAGTCATGAGGTGAGAAGAGGCTGTGACAGGGTCTTGGGCCCTGCAGGGACGTGGCAGGGTGGGTTTGGCCCCTGAGCACGTCAGTCAACAGATGAATGGAACCCTCCAGTGCCAGCTTCCTGAGCCCAGAGGCTGGGTCTGTTTTGTGTGATGCTGTATCCCCAGGGTCCAGAAGAGAGCCTGGGATCCAGCGGGAGCTCAGTCAGTTTTTATGGAGTGAGGGCCTGAGTGTGAATTGAGCCCCCGTCAAGTGCCCAGAAATGAGGACACAACAGGTCTCTGCCCTGTGGGCAGGGTATCGGTTTCACCTCTAATACTCAGGGATGGGCACACAGCTAGACAAGGAGGAGCTCCCTGCCTCTCCCCACACTCTCCCCACCCCCGCCTGGCCACCTGCACTCCCCGGGATCCAGGTCCAGCTTCACTCTGGTTTAGGGCTGACAGTCTGTCCCTTCCTGTGGAGAGTTTGCCAGCGTCTCCCCACCGCCCCCCCTACAGTGCTACCCGTGGGTCTCTGGGGTGGGGCTCTGGTTTATTTTCTCCTGTTTGCCAAGGGAAGTCACAGCCTGTCCTCTGCCTTGTTTATAATTGGTTTGGGGACAGCACCTGCCTCAGCTCCCCCTTGCAGTCCCTGAGAGGTACAGAGTGGCTGGGAGGTGACACACTATCCTGTCCAGCCCCTGTTGCCTCTCGTCTCCCGCCAGCTCTGGACAGGTGTGCTCTCAGCAGCCCCTGCGGCAGGGTGTGGCTGGCTTTGCTGGGGGCTGACTAGGGCTGTGGGGCTGGGGGCCTTAGAAGCTAGCTGGTGCCTCCCCCATATTTTGGAGAGCGGAGGACTGAGGCCTGGGAGCCTGAGGGAGCCTCTCCAGCACCCCATGGCCTGGGGCACGCTTAGGGTCAGCAAGCACGCACTGAGCACCTCCTGTGTGCCTAGCGCTGAGCGGGAGAGCAGGGTGGGTGGGAATGAGAACACAGCTCCTCCCTCTGGGCTGACAGCCTGGCGGGGAACTGTGGGAAACACAGACGACAGAGAAAGGGGACTGGTGGAAGATAGTACAGAGTTACATATAAATGAATGGAAATGTGTCCAAGCCTGGCCCTTCACTCTGAAAAGCGTTCTTCCTTGGTCCAGAGAGAGTTTTTATGAAAGAGTTGTGCCAGCTTGGCGATCTTGGCTCAGCCCTGCCCACCATCTGGGCCCCCAGCAAGGCAGCTCTATTGCTTCCGGGATCCTCTTACCTGCGGGTCACCTCCACAGACCCAGAAGCTTCCCTCCTGGACAGAGTCCGTCCTTCCAGGAGGACCAGAGGCTGCTGAGTGCAAGGGGAGGCCATGGGAAGGCTCTGGCCGCCCACCTGCCGTTCGGAAGCCCCTGGCGATGGGCGAGGTGGGAGGTACTAACTCGGGCCCAACAACTCAGACCTCTTTGGGCCTGACTGTTGCTGTGCCCCCAACAGTTGACCTGGAATCTGGGCCCATGATTTTGCACCTCCCCCCACCTCCTGCACCGTCTGTCCTCCCCTCTCTCCTTTGCCCCCCATGCTCCCATCCCTCTTGAACCTCCAGCTACTTCCACTGTGTCCGGAACACGGGCCCTCAAAGTGTGTGTGTCTCTCTCTCCTGCTCTTTCTCCCCGTTCTCGCCCTCCTCTTTATTTCTTTTTCTGCCTCCCACCTTTTGGTATTCGGGGGGTCCCTTTGGTGCCTCCCCGGTGTCAGCCTACCAACTCTGCTGTTGGGGGCCCAGAAGAATGGCCCGGGGCAGGGTGAGATGGGTGTGAAGGTGCCCGGCCCTACACAGCCTGGGGCTTGTGGTGGCTGGGGCACCCTGAGGTGGTGGTGGGGAGATGGACTGAGGGGCAGCTGGCCAGCTGGGGGAGCCCCTCCACAGACAACCCTGGGTACCACCAGGGCATCACAGATCCAGACCTGTGATGAACTATAGATTCCTCTCTGGTTTGTTGGGCCTAATTATAGTGGTTTTCAAAGCCAGGAGTGAGGAGATAATATTAGAACTTCTGTTTCTATTTATTTATATCCCATCCTTTTCCTCCCCTTTTAATGGTGAAATACGCCATCTCTGCTGATAAGAGCACAAACATGTATGTATGCCGTAATAAGTAACTCTAATCACCCAGGTAACTACCGCCCAGGTGAAGAAACAGAATGCAGGCTTCTGTACCCCGCTTCTGTCCCGACTCCCCTCCTCTCAAAGGTAACCACGATCCTGACCTTTCCGATCATCAGTTCTTGCTTTTTCTTATCGCGGAACCACTGATGTCTGCAGTCTCTATCAGAAGAGTTCGGTTTGGCCTGATTTTGAATTTGATACAGCTAGCATGACACTGAACGCGTTCTTATGTCAAGGTTCTTTCCGCTCCACATTTCGTTTGTGATATCTGTCCAGGTTATGACGTGTAGCTCTCGTGTGTTCATTTTCACTGCTGTGCTGCGTTTCCCTCTATGAACTTGCCACCATGTGGCTGTACCCAGCCTGCTACTCGTGACCGTTGGGGTTGCTCTCCTTTTTCGGCTACTGTGAACAGTCCTGTAAGAATGTCTTCGTGTGTGTTTCCTGGTGCACTGGTGCATGTATTTCCCCAGAGTGCCTATAAGCCTGAATGGAATTGCTAGAGCCCACGGTGTAAGAGGGAGATGCCTAAGCAGACTCCACGCCGAGCGCGGAGCCTGATCTGGGGCTCGATCCCATGACCCTAAGATCACGACTTGAGCCGAAATCAGGAGTCAGATGCTCAACCAACTGAGCCATCCGGGAGCCCTACCTTTAGTAAATATCTTGTTAAGTGGTTGTGCCAATTTATTCCTCACCAGGGGCACCTGAGAGTTCCTGTTGCTCTGGATTCTAGCCAACACTTTGTATTGCTAAAAACTGTTAACTTCTTCCATGTTGGTGCATGTCGCTGTATCTCTCCTTGGGTATAATTTGCATTTCCCTTTTCATCCTTTTTTTTATTGATCTGTTTTTGTGGGGCTTTGCTGACCTGCATGATCTATTCATACATTGGTGTTTATGAGCAATTTATGAGAAAAGAAGCATGTGCTGGGGATGCTCGAAATTTTGTACTCGTGGCCGTGTGCGGTCACCATGGCTGAAAGACTGTGACAATAGTGAATGCCAGGGAGGGCTCCAAGTTGGGAGGTAGGAAGATGGTCTTCAGAGGGGACCCCCAACGGGGCGGCCTCTGCAAGGGCCTCCTGCCCAGCACATCTGGCAGTGGAGGCAGAAGGCTCGAGAACTGGAGCCCTCAGTAGATACCATGCACCTTAGAATCGGCAGGTGTCTGTCTTTCAAGGTCTCTTTGGGTGGTGGTTCTCAACTGGTGGTCATTTTGCCTCCCCGGGGACATTTGGCAACGTCTGATGACATTTTTGGTTGTCACAACTCGGGAAATGCTACTGGCATTTAGTGGGTAGAAGCCCGGGATGTGGCTGAACATCTTGAAATGCTCAGGACAGCCCCCCAGCAAGGACTCCCCCGGCTGCAAGCATCAGTGTTGAGGCTGAGAAACTCCGACCTGGGAACAGAGCCAGAAAACTGAGATTTGCCATGAACTTGCTGCATAGCCTTGGGGAAGTCACTTCACTGCTTGAAGCCTTGGTCCCCAGCTAGGGACAGTGAGGGTGGTGAGGGGGCTGCCCTTCCCCTCCCCAAGGCTGCTGTCAGGACTGGGGAGAGGGGCACTTTGGGAGGCATCCCTGCCAAGGGGCATCTGCTCCTTGTTTCCTTTGTGGTACCAGCCCCTCCCCCTTGACTGTGCTCCCTGTCCACTGAACTGGAGGTGTCAGGTGACCAGCTGTGAGCTCGGCCCTGGTTCCTGCTATTCCAGGCCTTGGGGCTGTGGGGGAACTGCCCAGAGGGGCCCCAGCCTTTTGATGAGGGCAGCAGAAATGAGGGGCTCTCTGGGGAGCTCCGGGGCCCAGGTCAAACCATTTCTGACTTTGTCCTCAGCTGGGTGGGAGTCCAAGGTTGTGTGGGGTGATAAGAGGTGCCTGTCATACTCTTTATCTGAGGCCCCGTTTCGAGTCCAGGCCGTGAGGGGTGGAAGCCAGAGGTCATTCTCGGGGGCTCTGTATACACCCAGGCCAGCCTCCTACTCATCCTCTGTGTTCTTCCAGAGTTGCTGTCCCAGGGAGGGCCCAGGCTTGGGTCAGAGTCTAGGTCAGAGTCCCCTGGGCCTCTCTGACCTCCCTGTTCTAGGGCACATTTTGCCTCAGTGGCATCTCCGGCCTTCTCCATGAACCACGGCCTGCCTGATCTTCTTTCTACTACCCTGTCCCTTCCTGAGCCATACTCTCATGGAAGGACCCAGGAAACTCACCCACCTTGAGGGACAGGTGACAGACAGTGGCTTCATCATTGCCTGCCTTTCTTGACAGGGAATTTTCCCTGTCAAAGGCAGGAATCCCTTAGGCACCAGAGAGAAACGCTAGTGAAATGAACGTTTGTTTGACAGGCTGTTAGAGAAGTACTTTGGGGGCTGGGGAACCTCTGACATCACATGTAGCAAGAGTGTGTTGTCACAAGTGAATTATTGTGTGGCTGCTCGTATCTTCCCAGAACTTCCTAGAAGAATCTCAGTCTCGGGGTCCCTTCCCAGGTGGGTTATATCATAAGACTGTGAACCGGGTGTCTGGAGGCGCTGGGAAGGCCCAAGGGCAAGGTGGCAGATAACGTGGTCAGTCAGGGAGGTGGGGGACTATGGGGCTTCAGGCCAAGGATCCGTGCCTCCAGGAGGGGCTGGGAGGGTGTGTGGGTTAGGGCTAGGCCTGCACTAGACCTGGTAAGATTCCTGAAAATTCTTGCCCCTCTCGATCTTGGAGCGGGGTGGCTTGGTCTGTGCCCTGTGGGGCTTGGCTCTGTGGGTCATGGGGTCTGAAAAAGGCTCAGGCCGGGAGGATGGAGGGCACTGTAGGGGTCCTGGGCCCCAGGGTGAGTGAGTGAGATGGGGTGAGTCGGGTTGGGAGCCTGCCTGCGCTGGGTAGTCTTGTGGGTGAGCGAAGCCTTCCGGGAGGGCCTGCGGTTCCCTCTGTACTGTGAGTAATCCTCGGCCACACTTGCAGCTCCCAGGGGATTGTGCAACTTCCTCTCAGACTGAGGTGCAGGGGGCTGGGTGAGAAGCAGTGCTGGGGAGAATGAGGAAACTGGGTCTGGCACCCGGGGCAGGGGCCTGGCCCTGGGCTCTGGCCCCCCAAGGAGCTGAGCTTTCTTGGGGGCTCCTTCCAGGGGACTCGCCTCTCCCAGGTATGAGGGAGTGTGTGCATACGTGTGTGTGTGTGTGTGTGTGTGTGTGTGTGTGTGTGTTTGTGTGTGTGTGTGTCCTGTCTTAGGGGAGGCAGGTGAGTGGGGATGAGGCCCCAAGGACTGCATTGGCATCAGGGTGTCTTCTGAAGGGGATGGGGAGATACCTTGCAGGGTCTGGGTTGGGGAAGCAGGTGGCACAAAGGAGGGGCCTCTGGCCAGATTCCGGGTGGGGACTGGGGATGGTAGAAAGTGGGGGGAGTCAGGAGTCTGAGGACCTGGCTCCTGCCCCACTTCTGAGGAGCTCTGCCTCCCTGGGCAGCTGAACCCAGCCCTGCCTGCCTGGTCTCCACATCTCCAGGCTTGTTTAGAGGCTCTGGTGAGGAGATAATGAGGTGCGTAGCCAGGCCACACAGTACATACCTCCTTACCTCAGGGATTGGGAGCAGATACTCTGTCGGTCCCGCTGGGTTCGAATTCTGGCCCCGCCACTCTGCAGCTAGGTGATCCCGGGGTAAGTCACTTAGTCCCTTGGTGCCTCAGTGTCCTTGTCTGTAAAATGGAGAGAACAATCATAGTGCCTCTATGTGGGTTCATTCTGGGGACTAAAAGACTTAATTCACGTAGAGTGCTCAGTGCACTGCTTGACAGGCAGTAAGTAGGCACTCTGCACAGGTGACCCTTCTCCTGGTGCAGAAGCATGTTCGGGAACTGCAAAAACCCGCCTGCTGTTCCTGTCATTATTTTTGATGGCAGGGCTTTGCGTTGGCCCTGGGGACGATAATACTAAGCACCCACCTTTCCCAGGCCTTACTGCATTTCAGGTGCTGTGCCAAGTGCTTGCCCTGCAGTAGCCCCTCAGCCCTCAGAGGCTCCCTTTGTGTGTGGGGGGTGCCGTGTCATCACCCCATTTCATAGCCTGGGACATGGAGGCACAGAGAGGGTGAGGGATTTGCCACAGGGCAGTAATACCAGTGAGGGGGGACCGCAGAATGGTCCGCTGGAGCCCTGAGATGGGACCTGCCGCCCCATCCCAGCCCCTTTCCTGGGTTCAGGTGGAGGTGGGTTGGGAGGAGGGAGCAGGGTCTGCTGTGAAGGCAAGAAGGCTAGCTCGCCTCCAGACCTGTGGCCCCGGGCCAGTCTCCAATCAAGTAGCCAACTAAATGCACCCATGGAATGGCTTTTTAGTGCTTGGAGTTGGAGTGAGCTTCCTGCCAGTGTGCAGACTCAAGAGAGGGGCTGAAGGCCCTCAGCTGGGGGTGGGAGGGTGGTGTGGCTCAGGAGTTAGGAATGTGGCCCCAGATTCAGACAGATCTGGCTTTGAATTCTGCCTGAACCATGTACTGTGTGACATTGGGCCTCAGTTTCCTCACATGCAAAATGGGGATAGTAAGAGCCCCTACCTCTTCGGGCGATGGTGAGAATAGAATGAGATACCATAGTAAGGTGCTTAGCACAGGCCTGGCCCAGAGTAAGTGTCTGATGATTATACAGAAGGTCATGTGCTGGGTGGGGAGTTTGGGCCACATAGATTTCCCTAGAAGGCTATAATTTGAACTGTGGATCAAGGCCACTAATGGGACCCTAATTTCTGGCCATGAAGTCAGCTTAGTGAGTCTCAATGAACATTTTTTTTTTTTTTTTTTTCAGTGAGAAAGAAGATCTAGAGAGGACATCCAGGTGTATTGCATGGTCTTGGCCAAGCGTTGTTCTGTGCAGCTTTTTTTGTTTCAGGTTCATATGTGTGTGTATGTGTGCTATGCATACGTGTGTGTGTGTGTGTGTGTGTGTGTGTACTGGGCCAAATAAAATACATTTTTTGAAGGTCGTGGTCAAGATATTCATGATCACTTCCTTAGAGATTATCTGCCTCTTGTGCAATGTTTACCGAGCACCTACTGAGTGCAAGACCCAGAGCCACGTGCCGGGGTCTAGACTGAGAATTGTGGGCCCAATTTTCAGCATGGTGTATGTGGGTGACTGGGCCCCGTGGGGGGTCAGCTGAGGCAGAGCCTGAGGTGGCCAGAGAAGCCTTCATACATGGATAGGGACAGTGTGTGTGTTGGGGGTGAGAGTGCCTGGGGTGAGTGGTTGATGTGGGGTCCGGAGCTAGAGAGCCACCTTGGGAAGTGGGGGTCCCTATCTGTGGAGGGCTGCAGGGCCAGATCTGGCTGGAGTGTCCATGCCAGCTAGAGCAGGGGACTGGGTGGGGGTCATCCCAGGGCACTGGGCAAGGGCTGTGCCCTTCTTCTCTCGCTGGGGTGGGGTGGGGGTAGAGGAAGACTTAGGATTACTGATGCTCCTCCCATCCCCAGACTTGCAGGATCTACAGTGACTCAGTAAGACCCAGGGCCCCTGCCTTAGCCATTTCCTCCCCTCCCCTGAGCCTTGGGAGCCTCCTGAGCCTTTTCCCCTCTACTGCCCCAGTTGGCTTTAATGAATCTGGCCTGGAAACTGGATCAGTCCTGAGCCCTGGTCCAGGGTCCAGAAGCCTTTCTGCTACTTAGATCTCTGCCCAGGGCTAGTTGGGGGCTCAGTTTCTTCATCTGTAAAGTGGGCATACTAGCCCCTGAGCAGTCTACCTTCTGGTTGGTGATGCTAATCTTGTGACCTGTGTGGATGAACCGGCTATAGGAAGTGTGAAGGCTTCTGGGTGGGTAGTCCTTGTCATCTCTAAGGCTGAGAGAGCTGGGAAAGGTCATGAGCATGTCAGCTGCCTGGCTGGAGAGCCCCCGCCTCCCCACCCCGTGACCTGGGGCTGTGGGGCAATGGTGGGGAGAGGCCTGTGACCCATGGTGAGCTGGGACTATCCCCGGCTCTGAGGGGGAGGTGGCCTTTCAGGGGCCTCAGAGGATGAGACCCAGGTCAAACCTCGGTCTGGGAACCCCAGCTTCCAGATTCCTCCCCTACATGGGGCACCCTCGGAGTCCCAGCTTGGAAGTGTTGCCAAGTGGAGGGGCAGTGCCTGGGGACTGATTGATGGAGGCCAATATCCAGGAAGCCATGGGTGGCTTCTAGCCTGCTGTGCCCAGGGCCCAGAGGCTCAGATGGGAGCTCCTATAGCAGAGTGTGGTCTCTAATGATAAGGTCCTATATACTGAGCACCTGCTCCCCCACATGGTGTTAAGGGGTTTTGTACATTTGCAAATTTAATCTTCACAATGACCTAAGACACAGGTCTTTTATTATCCGCTTTTATAGGTGGGCAAACTGAGGCCCCGAATGAAGTCTGTCAGCCAAGGTGACCTAGCCTAGTGAGTGGCAGAGCTGGGCTGAGGCTGTGATCTCTGGATTCAGATTGCCAGGGTTGGAATCTGTGACCTTGGACACAAGGGACTGAATCTCTTTGGTCCTCAGTGTCTTGCTCTGAGAAATGGGGATAACATCAGTGCTTTTACTCAAGGGTTGTTGCAAGAATTACAGGAGGTAATGCAGGTGAGCTGCTGCCCATAATAAGGGCCCAGTAAACACGATCTGCTTCATCATCTCTCCTGCCCACAGCAGTAACCTGCTGGGTGACCTAGGCCAGCTGTCTCCTCTGATGCCTTCCTTGTGTAGGGGAGGAAAACTTTTCCCTTCTTCCCTTCTAGTTTCTTTGGCTGGCCTAGTAATTAAATCTACATAAGACAGATTGACTGAAGAAAAACAAATTTAATTTTGTACGTACAAGATCCCCAAAGATACGAATGTCCAAGGAGTGAACCAAGCAGGCAGCTTTCATCCCATTCAGAGAAAGAAACAATACATTTGTGAAGAAAGGGGTTTGGGCTTGGGGTAGCTTAATTAGTAAAGAAGTAACAAGGGTTGTTTATAAACCCTCTGGGCCCTGAATTCCTTGTTTCTTGTGTTAAGGGTGTCTCTCTGACTCCTCGTACTGGGAGGGTGACTTTCAGGTGGAAGATTCATTTCCTGCTCTGGGGGACCCAAAGGAAGGGCAGGGTGTCTTGCTAGTACCTGCTGTCTCTTCACTAACTTTCATTCAAAATAACCATTATGCCAGAGCGACATATTTTGGGGTGGGATGTTGTGTTCCCCTTTAGTTTTACCGAAGTCTAGAAGCTGAGCTGGTGAAGTGCTTGTTATTTCATTGAATTAGTCTTGAAAATAGGTCAGTTCAGTTGAACAGCTGTGTTTCATTTTAGGAGGTGGTGATGTATCTGGGCTCCTAAAGTAAGGCCCATATCGTGTGAGAAATCAGGTATTTAATGAGGCATTTTTATGGGAAGAAAAGAAAACCAAAGATGAGTGATTGGAGCCGGCTCTGATCCCAGTTTCTTAGTTCTGCGCAGCTGGTCGAGAAGATGTCACGCTCCAGGCATCTCCAGACGGAGAGAGGGCAGACGGGAGTGATCTACTAGGTCTTCCTGGTTTGCAGTTTGAGCGCCTCTGGTGGTCTCTTCTGAGTGGCCCACACAGCCACAGGCACAGAGATCACCTCTGCGTGAGTGGTTTCAGTGATTTCTCTCAAGTTTCCCTCAAATTGTTCACGCTCTATAGGGCTTCAGGGAAAAGGGCAGCTTTTGGTCTTGGTGAGTCTACATTAAGAGTGGAAGAACACTGGGGCCGTTAGTTTGGAGAGCTGTAGCCAAGTATTGGAGGAAACAGGTAGAAAAGAAAACTTAATTGATTGTTCCCAGTACTAGAATCTGATATCCAAAGGATGTACTATCATTTTTCATCGAAACAATTTTTTTTCCCTTCAGTTATCCCCGTGACTACCAAAGGTCATCAGAGTAAGACTAACTTGTTTGCGAAATAGGTTTAGTTTGAGTAAACTTAACTTATTATTTATAGAAATGCAGCAAGAACTTGCCACTAACTATAGAGAATCCTTTCATCTGCTCTGTTGGAACTTTTCATAAGGAATCTCAGCTTGGGCTTTCACAAGCCTCTTGAGGCCAGGAAGCTGAGCCAAGGACTTACCTTCAGGCTTTACCTGCAGTAACTCCTCTTTTCTCAAAGTCTGCAAAATATCCTGAGGTTTCTGCACCTGCCAGGAAGTGACCTTCCTTACTCACCTGGTGAGGCTGCTGGGAAGCCTGTAAGCAAGGTACCAGGCTGATTTTTCCAAGGGGTTTTATTGGCTTCATAAAGTCAACCTTAGTTCCTTAAGGCTGTCTGGGCGTTTCTGAGTCTACGCATGGCTCCCTCAAACATGACATTCCAGTCAAAGCCTTGGTAATATAGCCAATGTTTCCAATGGTGTCCTGTTATTAGAAGAATAGATGTTTATTGAACTTGTATAAATAACTGTATTGTCATGCAAACAAGAATGCTCACGAAGAGTTTTCAAATTCTGGAGGCATCAGGTAGGGAGAAGAAGGTAAATGTTTCAATTTTACTTATAAAGGTGTAATTTACCAAATTGCTGTTAAGTCACGGTTTTCTTATTTATTTGAAAGAGAGAAAATACAAGCACGGGGAGCAGCAGAATGAGAGGGAAAAGCCGGATCCCTACTAACAATAGTGACAATAAAAAAATTTTAAAAGCAAATATAGAAGGTTCTATAGTTATGAGCAAAAGTTAGCTCTTTTAATATTGAGAAGACTTAGTTTTCTTAAGTAATCAAAGGCCTGATAATAAAGACAAACGTAAAAGATTAAAAGAAAAAAAAAAGGTGGGGCAGGGAGGGTGAAAAAAAAAAAGCCTAAGGGGGGGGGGGAAGAAAAAGACCTTCTATAATCTCTTATCAGGAGCAGACCTGATAAGTTTTCCAAGAAAACTTTGTCCTTTTAGCAATTTTAGTTTTATAATAGCCAAACTATTGATATTAAAGCTTAATTTTAAAAACCCTTCCAGTAGCAATTTGATTTTAGCCAGATTGTTCACACAGGGTAAAATTCTCTCATACTCTCCCTTTAATTTTTTTTAAATGTATCTTCATACCTCATACCTTTTCTAACCAAAAAAACCACACCCTACTTTTTTTGCATAGAGTTGTTTCCCTTACTATTTAGTGGTGATTACACATAACAGTTAAAATGTTTAGCCCTTAAGAATTTTAACTTACGGGCACCTGGGTGGCTCAGTGGGTTAAGCCTCTGCCTTCAGCTCAGGTCATGATCCCAGGGTCCTGGGATTGAGCCCTGCATCGGGCTCTCTGCTCGGCAGGGAGCCTGCTTTCCCCCTCTCTCTGCCTGCTTCTCTGTCTGCTTGTGATCTCTGTCTGTCAAATAAATAAATAAAATCTTTAAAAAAAAAAAAGAATTTTAACTTGTGGTGAAAATTAACAAGTAAACAATGGTGAACCGTATGTTACACCAGCAGTCTATAAATTGGCAAATTTGTAGATACGTCTTAAAATTTCTAGAAGCATGTGCCTTTTTTAATACTGCAAACTTTTAATGTGGCCTAGACATGTTTAACAGACTGAAATATCTTTAATTCCTCTGTAATAGGAAGACAAAATTAGGTAAGCTTATGTTCAGTAATTAATGTTTTATCTTACTTAGAAAGGATATCGATATTCAATGAATTTCTATTATTTAACTTAGCAGACCTAATGGTGGGAGTTACCAAAGGATTTGGAAAACCATTTTTAAAGTAGACATATATAAAACACAATTATTATTGAAAAGTGTATGTGGGACGCCTGGGTGGCTCAGTTGGTTAAGCGGCTGCCTTCGGCTCAGGTCATGATCCCAGCGTCCTGGGATCGAGTCCCACATCGGGCTCCTTGCTCTGCAGGGAGCCTGCTTCTCCCTCTGCCTCTGCCTGACTCTCGGCCTATTTGTGGTCTCTCTCTCTCTCTGACAAATAAATAAATAAAATTAAAAAAAAAAAAAAGAAAAGTGTATGTTAAAAAGTCATTAAATAAAGTTTATATAGACACTCTTATCCCGTTCATCTATCTAAATTACCTGTTTTAAACATTACGTTTAGATTACCTACAAAAACTTCATGAGATGTTAGACACAATCAGGCATCATCCCAAATGTTTTTCTCACTGACAAATTTTGTAACGGAAAACATAAACTTACTTGACCGTAAACCATGGTCGAGTAGAAGTTGTATGTTTGCATCATAATTAATGCTCATAACTGTGAAGCCACCTCTGCTTTAATTAAGTCAACAAGCTTCAACAAGCTTTTAATTCCCAAAGATTATCCCAGATCAGTGTGAACTTAAAAAAAATTGGGGTTTAGTTTTCATAGTTCTGAGTGCTTATTCCCCCAACTCAGTAGAGCTCTTTTGCAGATTAATTTTGGCCATCACATCTGGAGGCAGAGAAGTGTCATATATCTACAGCATACATACAGACACATGTCATATATCTACAGCATACATACAGACACATACATACAGACAGACACTGTATACAAACGTATACAGAGAGACACAAACAGACTTTATAGCCATTGTTGTAAAATTTTATACGGGAGTCAGGTGCCGTAATACAAAACTCACGAGTTTATACAACAGCTGGATCCAAATTGTGTTTCCAGCGGTTGGGACAGGTTAAGTTTACCCACTCAGATGACTGAAGCTTTTTTAAAAGAACGTTTGTGGGCTAGACACTTAAGATTTTTGCATTAGCCCAATTTCCTTTTTTTTCTGCACCTGATGAAAAACTTCTCCCTAAAGTTTGCATTTCAAAGAATGGCTCTTAGAAGATGGGAGTGGGAAATTCCTATCATGAGGGCACAAGAGAATTTATCTAAGTTTTCCCAAGGAGTTTTGGGGTATATTTGCCTCTTATCGGAGATTAGAGTAATTCCTATTTACATTTTTCCTACTTTTTCTTAAGTGTAGGATAACTCTGTTTCCAACGTCCTGATCTTTTACAGTACTACAAGCATTCTGAGATGAGTAAGTTTGGGGTTTGGTAAAGACAGGTGGGATTCGAAGTGTCTAGAGCCACATTTCTGGCTTTGTAGGGATTGGCAAGACAAAGACAGTTGTTTCCAGTCCCCCAAGGACTGGATTGTGGCCTAAATATCAAGGGGCTGACCTGCCCATCCAACTAAATTTGCTTCTTTATATCAGAGATTTCCAACTGAGATGGGAAAATTTCTACATCGGAGAGATTCTGGCTTTAAAACAGTGTGTCTCAAAGTCTATGTAAAACATTTAACAAAGGCCTTCTTGGACCAATTCACCTTAGGGGGGGAAGCCTCTATTATTGTTCCTATTATTGAACATCGACCTCCAACTGATTCATTTTCCTGATCATTTGTAGGAGGGCCTGGGAGAAATTCTAGTTATCTGTTTTCTCTGTGAAGAGGGGGAGGGGTGCTCCCTCCTACCCGCAGGCCATCTGGCTTGTCTGATAACTATAGTATAATCACAGGTGGGAATAATGCTCCTTAGTAGCGGGTGGAGGTCTCTGTGAGCGGGGTTGTGAATGACCACTCATCTTTCTAACTCTTCTTTAAATTTGGTAGGATCTTCTCAAAGTGGAGACAAAATGGTCTTTGTCATTTCATCTTGTTGAAAAAGTCCTCCGCTAGCCACCCTATTCCTTTGGGTCTTCTTTTTAATTTGATCTTTCCATAGGTACCAATAACGCAGTTATTTAGAATGAGAGCTCTCGGATTGTGTGTGTGTGTGTGTGAATATAGAAGTTAGTCCAGTTCAGAGAATCCATAGTCATTGACAAGGAGGATCTTACATTAATCTTAATAGTGACTCAAACCAGTAAGCCTTTTAATGGCTTAACCATGGGGATTAGTGGTGTTCCTAAAGAGGGTGCAAAAGATGCAGCCCTTACAAGATCCGGGAAGTTCACCCAGCGTTAGTCTAAGAAAGCAAAGACCTTTGTCATCATAGGTGGTAATAACGGTATAGTAAAAATGGCATCTCTGGGGTCTTTCACGGAAACATCATATGTCTCCAGTTACAGAAAAACCTGCTAATTTGTGACCCTGGGTGGGTGCTACTGGAATGAGACTTCTCCGGAACTACCAAGACAATGCAGGTTGAGATGACCAAGGCCTTTGTTGGATTGAGACCCACTTATGACAGATTGCTCTGAGAGTTGGCCTTGTCAGACGAAGAGAATGCTGCTTGTGGCTTGGTGTCTTGGAACCCCAGTCTATTCAACTGGCCATCAAACATATGACGGGACATGTGCCTTCCTGATGGTGAAGACCAGAGAGGATATTCTCATGGATCACAAAGCCAAGCTCTCAGGACATAGAATAAGATGAAGGGAAAGGGACCCCTGGTTCTCCTCTGTATGACAAACGACAAAAAAGACAGAGACAGAAGAAAACAGTGACAGTCTCAGGCTGTCAGAGGATTAATACAAAAGTATTATGATACATTTTTACTAGAGTCGCTATACCCAAGGAATTAGTTGACACAAATATTTTCTCTTCCCAGTCTAAATTTAGAAAAGAAAAGGACTTACCACTCTTGTTTTCGCCAGCCCCAGCAGGCAGAGATCTGGGGGACTGATGTGGTTAAGAATTTTTACCTTCTGCTGACTCCTGCTAGAGGTCCAGAATCTCTCAGCTGCTCCCAGAGTGAGCATTGTCCAACCAGCAAAGAGCCCCTTGTTGGACACCAAAACTGTAGGGGAGGAAAACTTCTTCCTTCTTCCCTTCTAGGTTCTTTGGCTGGTCTAATAATGAAATTGACATAGGCTAGATTAATAGGAGAAAAACAAATTTAATTTTGTATGTACAGGAGCCCCCCCAAATATGAGGCTCCAAGAAGTGAACCAAGCAGGCAGCTTTTATACCATTTAGACAAAGAAACAATACATTTGTGAAGAATTGACAAAAAGAAAGGGATTTGGGCTTGGGGTAGCTAATTAATAAAGAAGTAACGAGGTTTGTGTCTACAGCCTTCTGGGCCCTGAATTCCCTATCTCTGGCGATAAAGGTTTCTGTCTACCACTTGGTACAGGGAGGGTACCGTTCAGGTGGGAAATTTATTTCCTGCTCTCAGCGGCACAAAGGAAGGGCAGGGTGTCCTTCTTGTACCTCCTGTCTCTTGAGTAACTTCAATTCAAAATAATTGATATGCCAAAGTGACATGTTTTGCTCTCCTTCACTTGCCTCTTGTTGAGGATCAGTCGGGATGAAAACCCTCAGTGGGTTATGAGGGAGACCTTCATAGAACCAAAGTGCCAAACTCCTTGAACCCCCAGAGCCACTCAGAATTTTGAGGGGCTTGCCGCTAACTGCAGAGTCCTGGTGCATTTTGTTTGGGCCTGCTTCAAGCTTTCATGTTTCCTGCTGGCCTTTATAGGCATTTGAGTTGGTGACCCCAGATCAACTCCAGGGCACCCCATTTCTACTCCAGGGTTTCCCCAGATGTGTTCTGTCGAAGGGTTTGGTGGTCAAGCAGGTATGGGAGACGAGGGGTCAAAAAAAGGAAAATGGAAGAGAAATTAGTCAGAGAAGGATAATTATCATATGATTTCACTTTTATGTGGAATTTCAGAAACAAAACAGAGGATCATAGGGGAAGGCAGGGAAAAATAAGGTGAAATAAGAGAGGGAGATAAACCATAAGAGACTCTTAACTATGGGAAACAAACTGAGAGTTGCCGGAGAGAAGGGGGGTGGGGGGATGCGGTAACTGGGTGAGGGCATTAAGGAGGGCACATGGTGTAATGAGTGCTGGGGATTATATGCAACTGATGAACCACTGAAATCCACCTCTGAAACAAATAATACACTATAGGTTAATTAATTGAATTTAAGTAAAATAGTTTTTTTTTAAAAAGAAGGAAAATAAAACCCCAAATGGTTTTCTTTGCTGCAGGATTTGTCAGAGCCTTTGATGTGCTGATATTCGTTGTGTACATCCAGTATGTGGTTGTGATATACCGTAGGG